>NW_027518695.1:18570833-19890000 GCF_043159265.1 Tasmannia lanceolata
GCAGGGAAATTGGTGCCGTGAATATGGCAAACTTAAGGCCAGGGTAGACGCTTTACAAAGAAACCACAGGTATAGATAGCTTACTTAGTGATTCTATTTACCTATCAAATAACAATGGTAACTGCATACCGATTGTAGCTTTGTTTTTTTTGTAATATGTGCAGGCATTTTATGGGAGAAGACCTTGAGTTCTTGAGCCTCAAAGAGCTCCAACATGTAGAGCAACAACTTGACTCTGCTTTGAAGCATATAAGAACACAAAAGGTAAGGATGTGTTTGATTCTAATTCTATCAGAATAATCTGGATGAAATGGGATAATCAGAATCACTCGAAGCTTTGAAAAAAATGGGCAGAAATCTGATTCTCCCGCGCTATTTTGACAGGATTTGGAGAATCAGGTTTTGTGGGTCGTATTTGCTAAATAGAATTTTTTTCGTTCTTCTAGTTCTCCACACAGAAAACAGAAAGAATTACAGCAGAAAACACAACCTATGCTGGTATTTGTCATTCCTTCTCGTTGTCAGAACTAATTAAAAATTAAGGGATAATCCCCATTTACACCTATTTTTTGGTGTATGTGAATTGTACAACCATCAAATCTTGGATGTATAGGTGGGACCATGTTCAGTTAGGTTGGCGAACCCTAAACCCAATTTGTTTCAGGCGTTAGGCCCCACTTGTAACTACTGTCCAAACAACAATTGGAAGCTTTAAATAGTTGTTTCCATACAAAAACCTGTGTTTACTTTGCTAATGCTTTTAAAATGTTTTATCATACAGAATCAAATCATGTTCAACTCAATTGCAGAGCTTCAGAGAAAGGTATGACCTTGATACTTATAATTATTAAATGAAAGTATCACAATTTTCCTAACTATTCTTCTAGTAAAGCAAGTGATATATCTATCTGTGCCAGTTTATGAAAAACATGCAAAATATGAGAAAATAAGATAGATGGACGCTATTGGAAGGAAAGGGACAATGCTTTGGTTAGGCACATATGTTCATGAAAAGCGAAGTATGGAAAGATGGTTAAGTGTGTAGAGGGCTGCTAGCAAGACGGGATTCCATTTGGAAAAAAAATTTGTCCTTTGATATGAGTCATATGACACATGTGCGAAAAGCTAAGAAAGTGAGCTCGCATCCCCACAAAATGCATAAAGTGAAAATGATCAGATCAAAGGTCATTTTCACTGTGGTCTTTATTTTCTAAACGAGATCCCGTTTTAGAAGTGTTTTCCTTAATAAATTTGCTAGATTAGGATTTGAATTCAGTTTCCACTACGATGTCTTCTTCGGTAAATTTGAATTTTTAATGTATAGACGATAAATTAGAAATTGACAAATTATTTACCAAATTCATGTTTAGTTTGGAAATATAGGTTTAATTTGAAAAAAGAAGCAAGAATATAGGTTTAATTTGAAAAAAAAAGGCAAAAATCTCTTAATTATTTGGGGTTTCTTAAATTTTAGAAGAAGGAATCAAGTATTTGACAATTTTACCCAAGTCCTCGGTTGGATTCATAAACTATGTTTAAATTCTCAAATCCATTTCCTTGCCTTATTCTTTCCCTTTCTTTCCCTACATTAATTTCTACCCTTTTAAAGCCTTCCCCTCCTCCTCCCTTTTACGTGCTTTTCTTTCTCTCCTTTGCTCTTGTCTCTTTCTTTGTAGTCTCATTTTTCTTTTCCCTTCCTTTTGAACTCCCTTTCGGTTGGGTTCATAGAATCATCCTTCCTCAGTTGAGTTCATAAATTGTCTTCCCACGGTTGATTACAAAAATTGTTCCCCCTTCAGTTGATCTCCTCCTTGTTCTTGATTACTTATTCTTCTACCTTTATCTTGGTTGAGTTAGCCCCTTACCTTTATACTCTAGCTATCCCTCTTCAGCTTCTTGCAGACCACTTGTAGCAGGACAATAACTGAGGCCTTTGTATACCATCTCAGGTACAAATTCATTATTTCTTTTCTTGTTAATATACCCATATTATCCCTGCCCTCAACCTTAACCCCAATCACTCGCCCATCTTACTTACCCCGCTTCGCACCCTGAGCCTGCTAACCGTCTCCTTTTAGTCTTATATCATGTTAGACACCTTTTGAGTCATAGTTACTCATTAGTTATTAGATCTGATTTGATTTGTTTGATAAACCTATACTATTAGTATTTGACTTCTCTTTAATTAGAACATATTATTGGAACTTTACTTGGATTATTTAATTTTTTATTGATAAATTTATTTATTTTTGAAATGGCAAATTGTATAAAAGAAACAGAAGGGACACCCGAAAGCGAATACCCAAAGATACAGAACAAAAAATAAAAATTAAAAACTAATTACAAAATGACTAGGCCATCAAATAGGAAATTGATCGGACCAATTCATCGAGATGCAAACCACCCCTCTTCAAGCCAAAGCGTCCGCCTTCTCGTTAGCAGACCTTCTAACATGAATCAACTCAATATCTGATTCCGCCAATATATCTTCCATTTCGTCAAAATGATCCAAAAACCTCCAAGGTGGAGCCACCCCACCCCTCAGCCACCGGATAGCAATAAACGAATCCCCTTCAACAATTACACTCTTCAGACGGTCCCTACTCACCTTTTTTATGCCATTGAAAGCCGCTTGGACTTCCGCCTCCGTAGCGTCAATCACACCTAAAGGGCCCCAAAAAGACCAAAGAACCTTGCCGGCATCCTCACGACATAAACCTCCCACCCCGCCTGGACCAGGATTCCCAAAGCAAGCACCATCAAAGTTTATTTTTAACACTCCTATAGCTTTGGATCCTTGTGAAAAATCTAGCTGTTTTGGGTCATTATATGTTATTTTTTATATATTTGGGAATGTAAAGTTTTCAGAATGATCTGCAAACCCTAAGTTTCCATCAATACATGAACATGTACGTATATGTATCTGTGTATAGTGGTGTCTAAATCTCCCTCATGCTTGCAAGGTAACACTAACAAATAAACAATGAACAACCCATGATTTCAATGGCTCACGTATCCCATGATACTGTTGTTTTTACAGGAGAAGACACTGCTGGAGCAAAATAGCATATTGGAGAAGAAGGTAACCTCTATAAATTTGCATTAAAATTCATTTCTCTTAAATCATTGGCCTTTCTCATTTTCTCATTGTATTAAGAGAAAGTAACATGTTTCAAAACAGATCCAGGAAGAGAAAGAGAAGGCTACAGTACATCAGCCACAGTGGGAGCAACAAAGGCAACCCCAAACCACACAACCCTTTCTTCTAACAAGCCTCCTCCCTACTCTAAATATTGGGTATGCCTCATCTCTCTTGTCTCAAAATTTTCTGAGCAGCAGTCTCATGTTGAATGTGTACTTATACCTCATTTGTGTTGGGAAAGTTGCCTTGTTTCCCATGCTTCCTTTCTTGTGGGAACCAAAACGAGCATGGTTTTTTAAGTTTTCTAAAAAACTAGTGTAAAGCTTCTTTTACTCGCACGACCAAAAGTGAGGTGGCTAGGGCTTGGGGCTAGAGAGGAGAGGGGGGGGGGGGGGGGGGGGGGGGGGGGTGTTTCTCTTGTGTGGTTTTTTCTTGGGTTTTTCCTTGGGAGATCGTGTTCTCGCCAGTGGACATAGGTATCTCGTCCGAACCACATAAAATCTCAATGTTCATCTTGTGGTTTGCTTCTTTTTTGTGTTTTATGTTTTTTTTTTTTTACTTTTCCGTTAATTTGTACACGATCGGACTGGATTTACCCTGCGGATTTTCTCAACACTATGTAACAACAATATTTGTGGAAACTAGATAGACTAGAACCAAAGAAATATGTACACCTTTATTATGATATTGGCACTATGTAGGCATATTAATTTGTAATTCTGTGCTACAGAACCTACAATCAGGGGAGAGGCGCTGAAGCAGAAGAGGAAGGAGCGCGACCCCAAGCTCGAACCAACAGCCACATGCCAGCGTGGATGCTTCGCGCCTTCGCCACATGAACGGGTAGATGGATGGTATTGGATTATATCAATGTCTAATCTGTATGGGCAAATGTACATGTAGATAGATGGATGGTATTGGATTGTATCAGTGTCTGATCTGTAGGGGCAAATGGCCATATCTACCCACGTAAATTATAGTTTTTTCTGATTACATGTAACAAGTTTGATCAAACAAATGACTAAGTCCTTACGTCTGTAGTCTATTCTAGGAGTTGGGTCTCTCTCCACAAATTTGCCATTTACGAGTTAGGGACTTAAAACCAATTCAGCCACGGAAACTTAACAGGGATCATACTGCAAGACCAAATTCCAATTTAAATGAAATCCAATGATTATACAGATCTTCATAGATTGTTATGAACCTAAATCAGTTCGTAACGGATTTGATCTTCTTAGAGGGAAGATCAGCCTCTTGACCCACTTCGAAACACAATTTCTGGGATAAATTCTACGTGCATATTTTATTGGTGAACCACTTTAAGTACAAGAGAAGAGCCACAAAACAGCCATGATTCACATCCCTATAAAATCTCAACCATCTCTTATCTGTACTTTATTAGGATTTACCACTGACTCAAACTTTTTCTAGACTAACTTACCAATCATATCATATAATCATATAATATTATATATGTAAAACGGAATCCTGGACGACGTGGGAGCGCCACGTGTCCTCTTGAAAGTGACGATTTTACGCTCCCAATCTTTTAAGCTGTTCCCAATTGTAGATTTCCCTTCCCATCACCAACACTCCCATTATTTTTAGCTATAAGCCGTTTTCCCATTGTAGATTTCCTTCCAATCACCAATATTTTTGGCAAAAAGTTAGTAAAAAAACTAAAGTAATAACTCTCCCGTTATGTTTGCCAAAAATTCTTAAACCAAATCTTTAAAAACTATTACAAAGATTTTGGTCTGTTGCCCATTTTAAAAATTTCTAAAATGTTATTTTTGGTCATTGGCCCCGTGCATCTAGGGGTGGCAAAATTGGCCAAACCGAACCGAAAATTCGGTTTCGGTTTGGTTATACCAAACCGATTCAAATTTTGGTTTGGTTCGGTTTGAGGATCAAACCGAACCGAAACCGAATATTTCCAATGATTATGAGTAACGGGTGGCAAAATTGGTGGAACCGAACCGAATCCGAAATTCGGTTTCGGTTCGGTTTCAGTTTGGTAAAACCAAACCGATTCAAATTTTAGTTCGGTTCGGTTTGGGGGTCAAACCTAACCGAAACCGAACCATTGCCACCCCTACGTGCATCACACGGGTTGTCCCACTAGTACCAAATAAAAATAAAGACTCCAAACACTCCTAAACTTATGCATGCTTGAGCCACGTCACTATGCATAATTGCATATGCACGTATCATAGATAGTTTTTATCTAGTACACTCATAGATTTCTGTGTATCATTTTCCAAAAAGTCAACAAACTAGGTGGAAATGTAAACGATCTCTCTCTCAAACTGGTGCAAAACTGCAAATTGGGTCGAGCTCAAACCAAGCCTGACGGGTTCAACCAGATTTCGGCTTGGGTTGCATTGGCATTCTCTCTTGGGTTGGGAAAAGCCAACCCAGTTTAATTTCGTGTAAGTTTAGGCCCTGTTTTGATTGCAAGAAAAACATTTCTAAAGAAAAATTATATCTTTGGAAAATTTATTCTTCCAACAATTTAGAGGGAAATAATATGATTACGGATAATTTAGAGGGATGTAATCATAAATGTGAAGTTCCTCTAAACAAAAGTTCAATAGCGCCCGTTCAAGCTATCTTTTCTTTTTTTTTTCCATTATTCGAAGTAGGGTTAGGGTTGAGAGATATAGAGGCAGGTTGGGGTAGGGTTGGCCTCAACCTGACCCAACCCAGTCTGAGTTGCACCCCTAATGTGTGTGAGCGCACGCACATGTGATGGTGTGGTCTGATCCAAGATCACATTGCAACATAACAAAACCTTAAACCTAAAAAATTAATGGTTCAATAAACGGTGGCTATGATGATAAGGGTTTTGAGGAGTATTAAAAGTTATTATAGCATGGGAGGGTAAGTAGAGAGTGGACAGAGAGAGACTGAAAAAGAACAAATTACAAGTGTATATGATCTGCAATGTGCAGATGATGAGCAGTGATAATGATAGAGCTGCTCTTGCATTCTTTAGTCCTCTCCATCATCTTCCCCTTCCAAGTCGCAATTGCGCCCGTCCAGCAAATATTCCCTGACAAAAACACAAAGAACACATATAGTTTCTTATCGAGACTACAGAAGGTAGTGAACATGTCAAATTAAATGAAACAGTTGAATCATATGGCAAGCATCCCTCTAAGGCTTTTTTGCCATTTCTAGTTACATCTTATATTTCATTTTTGGCCTAGTTAAGCTGGAATTGAACCAGAGACTCAAAGGTTTGAACTTGAAGCTCAAAATCATTTAGCTAGAGGGGCATCAGATAAGACATTACTACCAGCTAGAGTATCAGATTCGGCAAACCTCATAAAGAAAGACTCGTGGATTCTTTCACCAAAATATTTTAATCAATTCTCAGAATTTAATTATAACAATATATTGAAATTTTTTAATAGGTTAAGTAAATATAATGTTATATTTTCATATAAAAAGTATGTTTTTTTGAAATGATATAAAAAAAAACTTACTATTAGGATGGATAAAACTCAATACATGTGATAATTGTAAAAAGTTACTGTAGGAGTATTTGGAAAAAAAATAACAAAAGAGACTTAGAAGTATTGTCGTGAATCCTGAAATATTGGAATCAGAGATGTGTCTGGCAAGGGTACTTCACCCATTCTGAAGAATCTGAGTAACATAGGTGGTCGTGATATAACTTGCACTGTTTGGGTACGAATTCTGCTCAAGGAAGGGGATTTATGTTTCTTATTATAAATGGGTTAACAGACTTCTAGTGCGGCCATAGCAATAAACAGTTTTAAATGGCACAAAGGGAAACTCCATATAGATGTCAAACAAGGATTACATGATTCAATTAAAGATATGGAACTGCAAATGATATAAAACCCAAAAGCTAAAACATTTTAATTTTACTAAATTTGTAGAGTAAACTACCAAAAGAATAATTTTATGGTTTTGGAGGTAGGGGCAGACCGAAAACAACTTGGGTAGAAACAGTGAGGAAAGACTTGATAGCTAGGAACATGACAGAGAACATGACCTTGGATAGGATAGAATTGAAGAAAATGATTCACGTAGAAGAACTCAACTAGAACTAGGATTAGAGCTGGGAAGAAGGATTCGTTTTAGCTGACCCCAACTAGTTTGGGACAAAAGGCTTTGTTGAGTTGAGTAGAGTTGGAGGTAAACATCCCAAAAATAAATGAATAGTCACCCCACCACCAATCAATGATTAAATGATTAATAACCTAATAATCTTCAACTTCGGTACATAATGAAATGAAATATGACCAAACAATAACAAATCATGTTTATAATGACAAAGGTATTGAGAAGAACTCTACCTCAATCTTTCGCACAGGCGTGCTAATGCATCGGATCCTGTTCTGGACGCAACATCCTCAATCTCTGAAGCATTAGACAAAGTCACACTGTCTGCAAGCCGGAATTCACATAATTCTTTCAAGGAGTATGCATCAGTTAATACAGCTGAGTGACCGCCACCGGCAGTCAGTTTCCGTACTTCTCCAATGCACCTGAATAAATAATCTTTCACCGAATGAGGGATATGATCAATAATCAAGATACTATCCGGGAGAAAAAATATTAAACGAAAAGCATGGTTTTAATTTTGGCCGAAATCCAAAATTTTGGATTTCGGAATAGATTTCGGCCAAAATTGGGTCATTTCAGCCGAAATGACAGAAATTTTTAAAATTTCGGCCAAAATGACCAAAATTTTTTAAAAAAAACAGTTTCGGTAGGGACTGAAACCGAAATTTCAATCCTTGACAAAAAGTTCATGACCAAGAGTAAGTGTTATAATGGCAAGCCTACCAATCAACAGGGGAAGGATACCAAGCATATGTAGTTTTTTCATTAGCAGCTTGACCATAACTATTATAACCCCATCCGCGAATCCTTCCATCTATCATATAAGCAAGCGTGTGAGAATGCCCACACGAAACAAGTTGCACGCCTGCTGGTACAACCAAAACAGGAATATTTCGGAGCAACATTTCAGACTCGTTCGGAACACATGAGAATAACCCACTTTGTGGGCCCAGCCCTAGTTGCCCAGATTGTCCACCACCCCAAGCATATAGGGCTCCCTTTATAGTTATGGCACAAGTATGTACACCACCGCAAGCAACATCTTTTACAACGACCCCATCGAGGGAAACTACTCGCCTAGGCAATAACTCTTTATCTCCATACTGAAGAGAGCAATGTCCTAGTTGACCCATATTTCCCAAACCCCATGTATACCTGCACAATTCAAAGCAAATTTTGAGATTAAAAGAATGCTACCAATAGCAGGGAGTGACCTTCAACTTTAATCAGAACTGCTTCTGATCATTAAGTTGTTAAGAAGTTGATAAAGAAAACGAGATGAAGCAACTAAAAAGATTGTATCATGTAAAGAACGCTATCTAAAAGCATTAAGAAAGAGATTATAGTTACTGGAAATACTCCCGCTCATTCAACCCTCCATAAGCTGCCCTTAATCTGACACTTGTGTTAATAAAAGAACAAACCTAATGCAGAAAAATACCCATATAGAAGAATACTGTAGAACTATTCGTGTAAAAATATCACACATAAGTGCAGAAAATGACATTAATTTTCTTGCCAAAGTAACCTATATTCATGTAAGAGCAGACACGTGCAATGGATCAACTTCACAGACGTTTATTGGATTTGTCAAACGTTGATCTTAATTCTGGCATACCATGTTTTTTAAAATGTTGTGCATCTAGTATTTTAAGAGGTGGGGGCATAAGGCGAGGCATTATGCAAATATCTAAAATACTACAAAATGTATAAAAAGATATATGTTCTATTTGTCTCAATTTCTATCCCATGTAAACTCCTAAAGCTCCAAAACATCAAAACTTTCTAGAATCATCAGAGAACGCACTCAGCTTTGAAATACCCCCGGTCAGTAGAGAGCAATCTTGATTGCTGACATTGATAGCATCATAGCAATATGGTCATATAAGGAAACAATTATGGGTGATTTTCCATCCAGGTGAAACTTGTGGGCCATCATGTGGCGGCAGGAACTGTGGGATCTCATGCAGTTTAAAGCACAGGTACTGCTAGGTTATCTGGGTTAACAGTACATAGCCAACTGAGCAAAAGCACCAAGTTAACAATCACTATTTTCTTTCGTGTCCTATCATCTTCCAACAAAATCCGAGGTTTTGACTAGAAGAGCTTTCTAACCCTCCAAGGATTGTTACTTATGTCATGTGGAAAACCCACATGTTCTCATATGTAACAGTAGAATTCACTCCAGCAATCAACATCCTTACAGGTCACTTACACCTCGCCATTCTCTGATATAGCTGCCGTGTGGTACTCCCCGCATGACACTTGGATAATCTTCACAAGCTCGGGGGCTTCATCAAGGAACCTCGCATAAGCATTTAAAACACGAGCCCCTTGTAATCCTTCACAAGTAAAACCTCTGCCAAGCTGACCATATTCATTGTAGCCTGGTTTATCATAAGAATAAAAGAAATCTAATTAATAGTTTATACAAATCAACAGTATGAATATTTTCTGGGTTTTCTCTCTTAGACACTCATTTAATGGAATAAAAGACAGCTGATACATGCATACAATGTATAATCAAACCAAATAAAAAAGTTCATACATATGTTCATGTCTTTTTGCAACAATACAATCTTCCCATATAAATATTGACAGAATACAAATAAACTATTTATTCTGAAATAATGAAATAAAAGACAGATTCTGAATACCAAAATAAATTAAAGAAATAGCTATGAGTTTAACCAAACATTACCCCATGCTTGTACTAGGCCATCCTCTGACAGAGCCACCACATGAACTGACCCACAAGAAACTTGGCGAACAATCTATAATAACAAAGAATGGTCAATAGTTTTGGTCTATAAAATAATATAGGCAATAGCAAAGACATACGTGAGAGATTACAATGTGATTCACAAACCAGATCACAAAGTAAGAAGCCCATGAAGTAGGCATGTGAACCAGATTATATTGCAAAGATCAGAACAGTGAGATAACTAAACAGTAAACCGTAAATAACAGTGAAAGCCGTTCACCAAGGTATAAAGTGCATACAAAAAGCAACCTTGAACTCAACGATTGTGGAAGGAGATTCCATTGATGTTATACGGTGGCTTAGAGGATTGGCAGTCCCCTTGGAGGTTTGCATCTTTGTTTGGCGAAATCGAAGATCGGATAGGCGATTCTTCAATCATATTTCAACCATATAAGGAGATCAGCCAACTATGTGGCGAAAAGTCTAGCTCGTGGTGGTGTGGGGAGGCCGGAATTGGAAATGTTTGATTTCCTTCCCCCGTGATTGTATTGTTTTGTTTCTTTTTTTCTTGTTTTCATTCTTGTACTTTGGGGTTGACTGTCTCGGTCTCCCCCCTTTTTCTTTGAATGAAATTGCTACCATTCAAGAAAAAAAAACGTAAAAGGCAGGAAGCCAATTCCACCAACCAAGACCATGACCCGCCTAATCTCCACCATACATGCAGGCCCGTGAAAGGTGATTGGAATCGTTCAAACAATACATGTATATGAAGAGTCTCTTCACATGCATACAAAGGAAAGAATCACCATTACAACACACACTTGTCACTCATGGATGTGAAGAGTCCCCTCAGATATTGTATGCAGTCCATTTAAAATGTAGCCACCGTTCCATAACAAAATTTATTCAAATTATTAACAGAAATTAACCACAAAGAGTAATGTATACCGTGTTTGGCGTAAAGTCTCCCCAATATAGGCGTGGATAATTGGATCCCTGTGAGGACAAAAAAGAATTTTTAAGATTACAAAAGGATCACACATATAATAATGACATAGACCAAAAAGGGTAAATGGGGATACCTGATTTTGCCCCCAAACCCAAAGCCTACTAGTGGATACTGTCCCATCGTTCTCGCGAGGTTCTGCAATAGCAGCTGTACAGTGTGCTCCACAAGCAACAGACTTCACAAATTCCGTCTGTAATAGCTTTACCTTTTTTGGGTGTTTCTTACCATCTTCCGTTCCATCTCCTAACTGACCAAAGTCATTTGATCCTATGTTCAACAAAAAAAAATAAGATTAGCCGATCGCTAAAAGCTGATTCAGCATCCAGTAACATTATGATAAAAATAAAGTGTGTGTGTGTGTGTATATATATATATATATAAAGCCCACTGCCCACAGAATATGAAACATGGCTCATAAGTTCATGATATCATGTATGTGTGAGTTCAATGCGAATATCAAGAGTACACCACTGTCATAAGGGTGCGAAGTTTCCATGTTGCCATACATTTAATCCCACACTCAGACCACTATACAGCTCCCAGGCATAGATCAGTGAGATGGTTTTTTATTCGATGTCATAAATACTGCATTCGCAAGGTAAAGGAAATGAGTACCATGAAGATCTCCATGCATTATAGAAATGACAAAAATTGAAATTTTAAGGACCGTTAATTTAATTCCACGCCCAGACCACTATACAGCTCCCAGGCTTAGATCAGTGAGATGATTTTTTATTCAATGTCAGAAAGACTGCATTCGCACGGTAAAGGAAATGAGTACCATGAAGATGTCTGTGCAGTATAGAAATGACAAAATTTGAAAATTTAAGGAACATCAATTTTTGAGGTCCAAGTGGAAACTAAAATATTGATATAGATTGTGTAAGCTACTATTATACATCTGCTTAGGATGTGACGTTAATCAAGACAAGAAATATCGATGGCATCTTTCTAAAGTAGAAGGCATTGTCAAGAAACATATATTACATCATCCTATGATCTGTGGACACGGATTCATGCGTCAAGTGTTGTTACAAATACGAGGTGTCCGACAACCCCTAAAATATTTTAGGGGTTGCCGTGTCTGTAAATATATCAAGACTTGATGGAAGGGGAGATCTGTGGACACGGATTCATGTGTCATGTGTTGTTAAAGATACGAGCTGAATCAAAGAACGTAACTCCTAGAACTTGATAGAAGGGGAGACTTGTTCGGTATACTAAGAGGACGTAAAAGGGGAGATCATAGAAATACAAAAACGTATCACCCACTTCCTACAATCCAGCCTGAACCTTTGGGTAGGCTCTGCAGGATCAACAACCATAGCCTGAACCTTTGGGTAGGCTCTGCAGCACTCCCAATAAAAGACAAGGCAGAAGCCAATTGACGCATGTCAAGGACACCACCCTTTCCACCTCCACATTGTGGTAGTTAGATTGAAGGATACACATATCTAAGCCACGTCCATAACTAGTTTGGTGGTTGGCACCTTTTAAAACAAAGCAAAACATTTCAAAACCTCCAACATAGATCCCTAATTCCCATTTACAGCTTTAAATTTAACTCAAAGAAAATTGTGGCAAATCTTTACCCCCCAAATACCCCATAGGGACTGGAACTTCCTAAACAGTCAAAATCATATTTTACAAAGGAAGAAAACCAAGCAAATGAACACCAACATAAGCATTGAAAGAAAAATCAAAGAATACTATCATCAGGAAATAAAGCAACAAAGAAAATTGGCTTTGGCTTCATTACCAGAAAATGAACAAACACACAAAAGAGAGTTGAAATATTTCTTTCCCTAAGTTGATCACCTTTAGGATCTTATCTCTAATCGCCAACCATGTGAAAGTGACGGCAGTGAAGCCTCTGCGTAATAGATGTTACCAAAGGCCATCAGGGGGTGGAATCACTCACCTATGAGATATTATCTATAAACTATAATTAGTGGACACGGACACGAGTGTCGTGTGTCGACACAGACACGGAATGTCGAATGCGACAAACTCCCAAAATTTAGAAACGGGGACACGGCTAAAATAGAAAGTACATATAATCATGATTTACGAACATGGATTCATGTGCCGAGTTTCAACACAAATACGAGGTATTTGACATGACAATCCCTAAAAATCTAGAAATAGTGGCACACTCTTACACGTACATAAAATAAAGTTACACACTTCCAGCAATACATTTAAAAGTGTAAAAAGGAGTGTTGATACGCGTGGACACGGGTGTCGTGTCGGACACGGGTGTCGTGTCGGACACGACACGGGTGTCGTGTCGGACACGGGTGTCGTGTCGGACACGACACGTGTGTCAGCAGAAAATTCAAAGTGTCGGCCAAATCATTGGATATCATAAAAATATATATATCAGGCCCAACATGATTTAAAGGGCCAAACCATCAGCAATGGAAACTATGAAAACAAAAGGGAAATAAAATAAAATATGATTAAAAAGCAAAAGCAAAAATAATTGACAATCTTTCTCAAAGAGAATGATCTCATGAAAACGAGAATCATACGTACTCTTTCTTTGGGATAAAAATGTGCATATTAATGTGATAAACATCATTTTTCGTATTGATTTCACCTCTAGTATCAATGAAAAGGAAAATCATTATCCGAATCAGAATTTCCTACAACTTGTTGCGTGTGGAAGTGGACTAACCCCAGGTGAATAAAGAACCATCCGAGGCCACGGCGGCAGTATGTTCACGCCCGCATGCAATATCCAACCACCATGAATTTTCCCTTCCTGAGCGGTCGAAAAGCTTGGGAGGGAGTGGTTTTGGGATCCTCAGGTGGCCTTCTTTGCCTTTCCTACCAGTTTGCCCACACTGGTTATAGCCCCATACATAAATTGCGCTCTTGGTTGGGATACTTATGGCTTGGAAGTCAAAGGAAACATCATCAATATCCATCTTCACCAATTAGGACCTGAAAATTCAGAATTGGAGATTAATGGGGTGTGGAAGAAAACACCCCTTAGGCCCTCTTTTGATTGCAAGAAAAACATTTATGATGGAAAAATAATTCTTGGGAAAATTTGTTCTTCTCATGATTTAGAGGGAAATGATATGATTATGGTTAATTTTGAGTGATATCATCATAAATTAAAGCCGTCTCTAATTAAAAAATTGAACAGGGATGGTTCTAGCTATCTTTTTTGTGTATAAAAATTGTAAGAAAATTCAGAAATATTTTTCATTTCCAAACATTTTCCAAAAAATCCAGCAATCCAACAGAGCCTAAAATCAAATATGGTAATGGCCCACTTGAGGAAATACAATATTCATCATGACCCAAATTGCAGATGGAATTAAACCAAACATATATGGATTAACCCTAAAAGGGGAAAAATTTTACACCTAACATTTGATACCAAACCAAAAAAGAAGAAAAAAAAACCCAAAAGCAAAACCCAGAATGGGGTTGAAAAACCATACATTCCCAACAAAAGGAAAGATTTATCAACCATGAAAGATTATTAAAAGAAGTAAAACTCATATACATAGATTGTATATATGTAAGTAAAAAAAAACAAAGAGTCAATCTCCACATATAATTACAGAATTGAAAGATGGGTTTAAGATTTTACAACATGAAAATAAATGGAAAAATTAAAGAACATACTTTGAGAGGAGATTATTGGTGTTTGAATCTTCTTCCGAAATGTTAGGGTTTGGGAGGTTTGAAATGTGTGAAATTGGAAAAAGATTAAAAATAATCCTTGTTGCGCTCAGAGCTTTCTATAAGTCTAGAAAGCCTCCAGATTCGGAAACTTGCAAGATGCACACTTGACATCCATCCGTACACTGGCACGTGCTTTTTTTAAAAAGAATTTGGGAGATAATTTTTTCGCCCCCCCTTTATGATTATGCGCTCCACTGTTAACGTGAATTGTGGAGAGACGAACGCTTTTTGACGTCAGATCCCATTAACAGGAGGACGCATAATCCTACAGGGGGCGAAAAAATCCTTGCCCACTTTTTTTTTGGGTTAACTGCGTGGGCCATTTTGTCGATGTGATGATAGTAGAAATAGGGTCCGAATTCCCCGAAAAACTCGGACCTAAAAATTAGGGCTGCAACTCGGGTCGGGCGGGTCGGGTTTTGGAGAACCCAACCCTACCCGAGAAATATGTCGGGTCAGTTTTTTTTTCGGAAAACGCACGATTCCCAAACCCGGCCCTACCCATGATAAATCTCGGGTCGGGTCGGATTTTTTCACGTTGACGCAATTTTATAAGGAAAATTCTTGTTTGGCAAGGCAACTCAACTCATAGAAGTAGAAATTACACTCACATTACACTTGAATCAAACAATGTTGTAATCAAACAATGTTGTAATTACAATCAAACAATGCTGAGTCAAACACTTGAATCAACTCAACTCATAGAAGCAGAAATTACACTCACATACAATAACAGTGGTGCGTGGGTTTTCACTTTTAACTTTTAAGTAACAATAGAAAAAAATGTACATACTATAACTTATGTAACTCGGGTCGGGTCCCTTCAAACCCAGCTTGACCTAAGATTCATGCGGGCTTTTGAATGCTCAACCCGGCTCGAGTTGCAGCCCTACTAAAAATATGGTTTTTGATGGCTCGGATCAGTGGGGCCCACTTGCTAATGGGCCATGGAGGAAATTCTGCTCTTATTGGACCATTTTAAAAGCTTGCTTGATGAATTAAAACCCTTTTTTTTTTTTAAATCTCACCATCTATTCAGGGTAGGGGTGCAAGTTTGGCCCTCTCAGCCTTGACCCGCCCTGAGCCTGAACAGGGTCAGGGCTGGATTTTCCAACCCTGAGGGCGGGTCAGGGTTCATTTTTTTAGACCCTGACTCAGGTCGGGTTGGGTTCTAGGTTAATGCCTCTGGTACCTTGACCCGGCCCGAATCTAAGTTTTCTATTATAGAATTGAACCATCTATGCATGTTTCTTTTGCTAATGTTTTCTATTATCTTGGATTGGTGTTTCTTTAGATTATTATTTTTGTCTCTGTTGCCCGTTATGTTGTTGAATTCATATTGTCTTATTTTGTTCCCTTTCTCTGGTTATTGATCATTTTGTTCTATATGATAAGTGGTTGCTTTATTTTTGGCACTCTTAACAGGTATTTGCACTAGGGTCGATTAGGGCCGGCCCAGGCCTGCCCAATCAGGGCGGGCCAGGGCCAGCACTGAGCCCTATAGGGCGGGCCATGGGTTGAGGTTTTTCGGCCCTGACTCAGGGTTAGGGCCGAGATAATGGGATCCAAGGTTGGCCTAGGGTTTTGAAATACCCGACCCGACCCAACCCTGTTGCAGCCCTAATTCAGGGTGTGTTCATAGTTAGCAAAATGTGATTTGGCAGAAAAAATGGGATGACAAAAATTCTGAGTTTAATACGGTACTGGTTCAGAAAAATATAGTAAAAAAAAATGGGAACACAAGAAAATGAGTTTAAAATTTTGTCATTTTACAAAATATGGTGGGGTAAAATTGGAAAGTTGGCCAAAAATTGGGTTTAAAACGTATTTCAAACGTGTTTAAAACGTTTGCCTTAACAAAACGTTTGCCAATAAAATACGTTTTTTTTTTCCCGAAAATAATCATTTAAAACGAAGTTTTGCTAACTATGGGTGGGTTCTTTGCCTCGTTCTTTGAGAAGCTCTTGAGCGCTTTTTCTCTGCAAAGTATGAAAAAAATTGTTGAGAATGGCATTTCACAACACGAACTCATAGTGTCATTCTCTCTGAAAATTGCTTGTAGCACTATTTTTTCTGAATGAAGCGGAGACACTCTGCGTGCGTGATTCTGTTCTGAATATTTTGCCTTCTATGGAGAAAGAAAAATGAGAAGCGTTGAAGAAGGTAGCAGTAGTGCCTACAAATTGGAAGTTCAGAATCATCAAATGGGCGTGGATTTTTCTCCATGGTCATCCACAGCAAGGCATGATTTTCATGCTTAAATGGATGGTCTCAAGATCTAAAATCGGATGCGGGTATATGTTCCAAGGATTGATTTTCATGCTTAAATCACGGGATCTCAGATGAAGGGTATGGGTATATATTATACTAACATAATGTGGATGTGGCTTGGTGCTACAAAGATAGCCAACCCATGCATTTGGGAGTTGCCACCCCTAGATATTGATAAAGATAGCCCTTTGAATCCATTTTCATGTTTTTCTAATGCCCTCACATTTTATATTAATCTGCACTCTTGACAAACAATAATGTCGAAACATTACACCTTTTTCAATGTCACTAATAATTGCCTTCAAAATCTTAAGCTACTCCTTTGTCTACTCAACTTTCTCTATCAATCTTAATTTCAATCTATGATTTATTACAGTTGAGGTGCCTCATTTAAGGTGCGTGCCTGAAATATTGACTCTTTTCAGTTGGGGCACTTCAAGTCTTTTAAAATGCGTGCCTGAAAAATAATTTCAAATTATATGAGGATTGGTATTCAAATCTGACCCTTTATGTCTTGCCCATTGAGGCTTGGTCCATAATGGCCCATTTTCTATAGTATTGATGTCCAAAACCAACCTATGAAGACTCAGTCTTCGAGACTAGAGTATCATCTAACCCATTTAAGCTCTTTGTTGCTCGTCTTTCATGCGACCTATTTCTGCATTAATAGGTGGCAATCACCGTCGGCAATATTGACAACTACATCATCCAATATCTTCAGCAGACATTGAACATAAATATTCTGTGGTGTGTATGAAATTGGAAATTTTTTTGGGGAATTTTATTAGGGATTTGCTAGGGACCATCACAGAAGGCATTTCGCAAATGGTCCGTCGCATGTCAGACCAGCCACAGAGGCTCACTTTTCAGCATATGTTGTCATCATTCACGAGGTGGCTGGTCTAATATGCAACAGACCATATGCAAAATGCCTTCTGGGATGGTCCCTAGCAAATCCCATTTTATTATAATCAAACGTATGTGGATCTTTTAATGTACATCATTGGAGGGGGCATGTTAGAATATGTGAGATCTCACCGTTGGATTAGGTTGAGATTCACCATTGGATTATCTTGGTGGTAGATTAGGAAAGTTTGTTAAATAAGGTAACCTAGATAAATTAGGTAATAAGATTAGATTAGCAATCAGGTTAGATTTGGATATTCTATTCTTTTCTCTTTCTATAGTTACGAGAAATTATACGATGAAAGGGCGTACAAGCACACACACTCATCATCCCTGTACCATGTACGACCTTTACATGTTTGTAAACCCTTTCATTGTGTGATTTCTCCTATAGTTATTACTATGTACAAGCACACACACTCATCATCCCTGTACCATGTACGACCTTTACATGTTTGTAAACCCTTTCATTATGTAATTTCTCCTATAGTCATTACTATGATAGATACAAGGGAGCCCTTGCATAAAGAGCCGCAAAAGCGCTCTTCATTGGATCCAGATCATTTTCAGTTACATTTTAAAATTAGTTGAAAAAGTAAAATCAGTTACATTTGATGATGTGGATCCAATCAATAGCCCTTTTTTGGCTCTTTATGCAAGGGCTCCCCTGTATCTATCATTCCTCTTGTCGCTTTTAAGTATTTTATTTAAGAGGAATGCTAAACTCAGCGGAGCTCTTAAAAAAATGGGCTGAAAGGGCGCCCTTCAACATCGTGTATTTATAATGGCTGAAAGTATTCAATGCACAGAATTGAAATGCAGGTAATGTGGTCGCCCTTTCAGCTTATCATGGGCGCCCTTGAGTTTTGCATAACTCTTTTTATAAACAGGCAACCAAACACAATCAAAATGATGTGGTCCAATGGTGGCTCCCTTGTTTCTGGCGCCCATTGCTCATCTATCATTTTCCAAAAAAACATTGGGAAATGATTTCAACACAAACATGTTTTGATACATGATGCTCATTTTTTCTTGTCTCTCATATTTAAAGAGTTGTAAAAGGGTTTTTAGGGTCCCAAAAAGCACTTAGGTGACAATTAAATGCTAACATGCAAGATGATGGAACACCGTTCTATTAGAAAAGAAATTAGAGAAGAAGATGATAGAGAAAGAGGAAAGAGTGAGTTAATTCGAGGAAACTCAGCCTCCAATATGCTAATTTCACTAATTGTGATTATTCCCTTGCTGAATACCATACGAAATCTACATTATATAGAAATTAAAGGTAACAAAATAAGAAAACATAAATCAGCAGAAAAGGAAAAAGAAAATAAAGAAACCTAAAGTCAGATACCAATAACTTAAATGAGGAAAACGTGCTGATGGTGGAAGATGAAGAGAAATGGGGATAGAGATGGGAATTGGGTTAGAGATGGAGGTGACTAGTGGTGATGGAGGTGGCCGTGAGAAGGTGGAGAGGGGCGGCGGTGGATTTTGGTGGGGTTGGAGGTACCAAGGAATGCTGAAGAGGTGTCTCAGCCTCCTCTTTTCTCCTCTCTCTTGCTTGCTTCTCTTTGCAAACCTTAGAAGTCCCCTATTTTAATTGCATTTTGGGTTTTTTATAACCCTAAGTTGGAAAATTGATCTGAGCCGTCCATTTACCATTAATGCCCTAGATGTGTTTTTTACTTTAGAATTCTCTAGAAGCTATGCTATCTTCTTTCAATCACCATCATCCATTTGTCTCTTTCATCCTACAACCCACATTTGTTGCTTCATAAAGAAGCCATGTCAAACTCCAAGAATTCCCTCTGATTGGTTGCTAGGTTTTTTTTGGTTCCTGGGATTTATGTGGGAGAAACAAAATCCCAGGAGATTGGTGGGGAAAAAAAGTCCTAGAAGTATCCCGGTAAAATAAAAAACCCATGTTTGGTTGACCGGACTATGGTGGGGGAAAAAAAAAACTTTGTTTGGTTGCTTGAACTGTTGGGAAGAAAATTTGTTTTCTCAAGCTTATTTTTGGTTCCTGAGATTATTTTGGGATGGGATGAAAAGGCAATCATTACAAAAGTGGGATTAAAAAATTCACCACACAAGCACTCATTACAAGAGTGGGATTAAAAAAAACCTAGTGCTAAAAGGCAACCAAACATGGGTTGGGACCAAAATTTTACTAAAACTGTCTGGGACAAAAATTTAACTGGCAAAATGAGAGATTACTTCATTTCCTACCCAAAACACTTTTTGTTTTTTTTTAAAAAGAATATCCACTCATTACTAAAAATAAATATTAATGATATTATTAATAATAAATAAAAAAGATTTACTTCTCGGATTCTTATGTTAAACGGATTAGATATACCATTTACCGGATTCGCATCCGCTGCGAGCCGGATATCTTATAAACGGACTCGGATGATAATAATATACACTTTAAACGGACGCGCAGCACAAACCTACGCGTAGCACAAACGTTGATTAATGGTCTCCATCCTACCTACCCCATTCCAATATCAACGCGTTTATGTGAAGAAAAAGGACAATCCTCAGTTTCCCTTTGGCGAGAATTCGGTGATTCAAGGTATGATTTCTCCCTTCCTATCAAAGCACTTACCCATCTTTTTTTTTCCCTTCATTTGTATGAAAGATATGATCGATTCACGTTGAAAGCAATCAACTTGTTTCCATTGCTGAATTCTATGTTCTACAGCTGAATTTCTTAGGTTACTAGTGCTTTAATCAGTTGAAAGGTAGGGTTTTGTTTGGAATAAATACTATTGAAAGTGCCCTATTTTCTTAAAGTGGGGTTTTTTTTTTAATATTTCGCTGGCATTCTTTGTGAATTGGGATTGTAATTAGTTGAAATTTGGAAGTGTAAAGAAAACCCATTTGATGATTGATGTTTTTTTGTGGAATCCTGTGGAAATTCAAGAAAAAATTATGGTATTAAAATGGAAAATAACTGCTACCTTTTGATTTTCTGAGTTTGAACTGGGATTGCAACAAGTACTATTGAAAGGGCCCTACTTTCTTAAGTGGGATTTTTTTTTCCCATTTTGACGAGGTTCTTTTTGAATTGGAATTGGAATTGCTTGAAATTTGGAAGTGTAATGAAAACCCATTTGATTGATAGATGTTGTTTTTTGTGGAATCCTGTGGAAATTCAAGCAAAAATTATGGTATTAAAATGGGAAAAAAGTACTACCTTTTGATTTTCTGAATATGAACTTTGATTGCTGCATACTCAATAGGGAAAGATCCCAACCTAAACAAAACAAAAGGGTTATAAGCCAATTTGATGAAGAATGTTTTTAGTTTTTTACTGTAAAATTAAGTAGTTAAATTGGGACATTGTAACTAATATAGTAGCTCTTGATTGTCTGCATATCGATTATAATTGATCTAACTCCAGTAATCAAATGGGTTTTTTCCTAGTAATTCATTGCAACTAAGGGGTGACAATTCTAATCCCAATATGAACAATCAAGAGCTGCTAAACTTGCAATTCCTAAATTAACTTCCTAACCTTCCACGCAATCGAGGGAGATTTTTTTTTTGTAATTCATTGCAAGTGCAATCCAGATTTAGTTAATGAATAGATAATTCATTACTTTTATAATTTCTAAAAGGGAGCTGTTATCTACCACCCCTACCCCCTGTTTTGTTATTTGGACCCCTCTCTTTAGTTTAAGTTTCTCCCCTTGGCTTTTTACAGCTTGTTTGCAATGATAAAAACAAGTGGGAAAAGTTTAACATAAATGTACGAGTACAAAAATCTTTGGACCCTTCTCTCTAGTTTAAGGTTCTCCCCTTGGATGTTGACAGATTTTGGGAAATGATAACAACAAATGGAACAAGTTTAACATAAACATATGTCTATAATAGAAACGCAGACAGAGACAGAAAAATACACACACGCACAAACACACACATAGAGAGAGGCATATTTTGTTACTTGGATCCCTCTCTTTAGGTTAAAGTCCTCACCACCCACCTATGCACCTACAAAAGCTTTTGATACAAATCTGTTTGGAAATGTGTTATTAAATTGGTGACTGTTTTTTTGGGTACAGAATGGTGTTACTGCGATCATATGTTTACATTGGGAATTAGACTAGCTCATCTCTGAATCCATTATAGGGTTTAATTGCTACAAGTTTAATAGGAAAACAAGAAACCTATTTCATATGGATGTTAGTTTCAGAAGTATGTCATTAAATTGGTAAATCAAAACAGATTAGCTGTGAATTGTCTGAAACAAGAAGATAGAAGCTCTGGAACAGGTCTTTAACTTTAGGAAAAGGCAGCTGGCGAGTGAGACCTCCCCAAATTGTGGGTGTATTGATCAGGATTCTTCTAAAGATGTGGCCCTTCATGGATGGGGGCTGCATGACCACATTGGTCAATCTCTCCTAACCATTTGATTGATGTAATTTTTTCCTGTTAAATGTGAAAAATGACCAGTCTTGTTTCAACCATCCATTTTCAGCACTGATCAGGCCGTTAGTATTCTCCACTTCCTGAAAATGTTGACCCATGGTCCACTCATGGTGGAGGCCACCTTTTGGATTAGTTCTGATCTCCGTGCGCATGCATTGTGTGGTGGAGATTCTGATGAGCAATGATCTTGGAGGTGTCATAAGCTTCCCACACCAGTTCTTTTTATTTTTCATTTTATATTCAGCTAAAGAATGGAGCTGGCCTCTTGACTACAAAATTAAAAAACAAAAAGTGAAAGAAAGAAAAACATTTTTTAGTGTAAAAGATATCAATTGTTGTGCAGCTGTCTTGTCTTCTGGCATTATTCGGTTTTGTGCTGAAGGGTATTTCAGTAAATTTTCTTGATGTAATGGTATTCATATATGAGCCACAGATTAGGGTTATGAGTTGTGAGGTTTTCTTTGAGTTTCTTGTCCGAGAAGGATAGTTTGTAACCCTAAAGTCCTAAACCGAAATAGTAAAACTCTTCTTCCATGGACATAGGCACACTGCTGAACCACATAAATCATGTGTTCTTGTTTTGTGCGATTGTGTTTCTTGCATTTATTCTTTACGTTTTTCCTGCACATCATGTTTGATCCTTATTCGAGAAGGAATTTCTCTATTTTCTACATCAAACATAATATGTTGATGATCTTTCACTTATTTGTAGATACATAGGATTCATGGCTCAATCAGTAGGAAGGAGCACGGAGAAGGCCCTTATCCGAGTTGATGTGACTTCAGACACTGTGTGCCCCTGGTGTTTTGTGGGAAAAAGAAACCTGGAAAAAGCGATGAATTCATCGAAGGATCTTTGCAACTTTGAGGTTTCCTTCTTTTTCTTTGTCTCTTTAATCAGTCTTATAAGCAGCACTTTGGCACTTAACTTTATTTACTTGTTCTCTATGTGGTTTATTATGCATATTCTAATGACAGGTTTGGTGGCATCCATTTCTTCTTAACCCTACTTCGCCCAAAGAAGGTATAAAAAAGTCTGAATTTTACAAGCAAAAGTTTGGATTCGAAAGATCAAATGATATCATCAATCGGATGACAGAGGTTTTTCTCATTCCTGGATTGTGTCTGATACATTGATCCTGTTTCCCTGATTTGGGTAGTATATTGATTTTGAAAATTAAGCCTTTCAGGTTTTTCGGGGTGTTGGGCTTGAGTATGACACTAATGGTCTCACGTAAGTTGAAAAATCATTTACATGTACTTAATGCACGAGAGAGACACATTTATGAGAAGATAGTACTAAAGGTGATCTGTTTATACAGGGGAAGCACACTTGAGAGTCACAGGCTGATAACATTTGCTGGGAAACAAGGCTTCGAGAAGCAAAATGCTCTTGTAGAAGAGTTGTTCCTCAACTATTTCTCCCAGGGAAAATATATAGGTGATCGGTAAGCATATGGTTCAATTGTATTAATAGTAATTAATTACAAGAATTGTAAGTAAGTGTAATTTTACTTTCCTATTATTTTTCATCATTATATCTCCAGTTTCAACCATGCATGATCCAAGGAGCTTTGGCTTTTTGTAAGGCCCTTGAAACTGTGACTTGTCTGGTTCCTTGTTGAGCCCAAATTTTGTTAGTTGTGCATCTGAAAGGTCATCTGGAGAATATGAGATTGACTGAGAACACTCAACATTTCAAGATAGATCAAGATACTAGTTTTTGCGGCGATAGGTTTTTGGAAAGAGACTTAATATCATTCCAGCATGCAATTTACTACAGTATTTGAAATTTTGTTTCAGGGAAGTTCTATTGGAAGCTGCAAGAAAAGTTGGGGTGGATGGAGCATCAGAATTTCTGGAAGACCCAAATAATGGGCTCAAAGAGGTATTTTCCCTTAATTTCGTATAAATCTTGTTGTGGATTATTCTTTTTCCTTTACTTGAATATAACTATTTTTTTAATGGTTTCCAAAGGTTACTGATGAAATTGAGAAGCATTCAGCAGTCATTAGAGGAGTCCCATATTTTGTGGTGTGTGAGAATTGTTATATTTCCCAATCAAATTCACTTCTTTGTGATATTTCCTCAGTGTGGAACTGATAATTCTGTCATTTTGCTTATGGGTTTCTTTTGACAGATTAATGGAAAGCACAAGCTAAATGGTGCGCAACCACCTGAGGTCTTTCTTAGTGCTTTTAAGGTGGCTGCAAATGACAGCACCTAATGATAAAATTACAGGACCTTGATGGTTTTAATATCATTCCCTTGAAATTAAAAATATGCTTTTGATACCTTCCTACTCATATGTCTGTAAGGGATTCAGATTTCAGAGTCTTCAGACATTATTGTATGTATTGGAATATTAACTCTTATTACAGTTTCTTTCAAGCACCCAATTTCTTGATGCAACATTATGGGCTTTCTTGTTTTGGATTACAATCAGTTTTGAACTCACAATCCGTTCTCAAAATCCAAAACAAACAGGGCCTTGGCATGTAGGACACTAAGAGGTTTCCTTCTGTTCACTGCGTGTTTGTATTGCAGGAAAAAAAATCCTTAGGATATCTTTTGTTTTCGAGGCAAATGATAAATTTTAGGGGTATCATTACAGATAAAGGTAATTGTAAATCTTGAATTGTGGTGATTTTAATGTGTTTTTTTGTGTGTGTAATCAAACTATGGAAATGCATGAAATTCTAGAAAAAAATTATTTTCCAAAAAAATTCCTGGAATCCAAACATGCCCTGAGTAGTAATGGTGGAAAAATGATAATGCATGTTCCTTAATAGACGCTGTTTCTTTCGATGTAAAATGGGCCGTAGACAAATTTTACTTCCATTTTCAACTGGAAAAATGGCCAGCTAGACTCTCCTCCTGCCTCATTTTGGCTATGCAGGGAACTTTAGTGAACATAACGTGTTTTAAAATTCAACCCTTTAATAAAAGAAGGCATTTACACGGTGGTAGAAAAAGTGTAGAAGTTTTGCATGATCTCGGCCGTTTTGATTGTTATGTGCCAAGGGAAAATGGTGAGATGTGTGGGTTGTGTGGGCCGTAAATCTGCCCAATCACATTGAAGAAAGTACTTTTATTTATGGGCTAGATTTTCAAATGATTTTGGTAAATAAGATAGGAGCTTAGGTCTTGTAATTTTCTTACTTTGGTAGGAAAATTCTGTTAACTTTTGGTAATAAAAATGGAGAAAATACGAAAATTGTCTGTTTTTTAAGGCTTCAATTTTCAAATAATTATACATTTGGGGTGATTTTGTTATTTTAGTTGCCACTTTAAGTTCTGTTTGGTTGCACATAAAGTTGGGAAAATCAAAAGTAAAAGGACATATTTCCCTTTTTCTTGCATTATTTGGTATCCCTTTACTATTCAAATTACAGTCCTAAGAGCTGTGAATTTTCCTAATGCAAGCTTTTTTTTTTTTTTTTTACCCTTTGCTTCTCTTCTCAAATAGAGTAGGAAAGGAATGTAGGTTCTCATTTTTTTACTTTCCTTTTTTTTCTTTATTTGAGAGGAAAGTCAAACAATGCTAGGAAGTAGCAAATGTGTCCTTTTACTTTGTTTTTCCCACTTGTTGGTGCATCATTTCCATTTTTCTAGCATCACTTTGTAGTGATCTCTTGGCTCAACTTTATCCCAGTTTTGCCGAGGGTGCAACTGCATTTTTTTCACCTTGAATGGGTCTACATACGCAGAATTTCTTACATTTCGTGGAGGATTAGATGTAGTAGCAAATCCACAATCTCATGGTTGGCAAACAAAGCACCTTCCAACTAAGATTTAGTGCCACTGCACTCTAACCCCCAGTCTCATGGTTGAGAAACAAAGCACCTTCAACTAAGAGATGGGCCTAAGATATGGACCTAAGCATATGTTTTTTTGTATGTTTGTTACTTTGGTAGGAAAATGATATTAAATTTTGGTAATAAAATGGAGGAGAAAAACATAAAATATAGAAATACTCTTACTATAGACCCTGCTCCCACTATTGCAGGGTCTTGGTAGGGCTAGATGTACACTGCTTTGCATAGAGGCTGTTTCCGTGACTCGAACCCGTAACCACCAGGTCATGGTGGAGCAACCTTACCGTTATGCAGCCTTACCCCTACCTTACCGTTGTTTACGTGACAAAAAGGGCTTGCATTTAAAAGAAACACACTTAGGGCCTGTTTGGATGCCGAGAAGACTTTGATTTGGATTTCTAACATTTGCAGCTCTTTTTGCATTGTGATTTGGATCCGGATCAAATCCTTGAATTTCCAAATCAGCGACTGACAGTGAAAAAAATCAGATTTCCAATTATGGCGTGGAAATAAGTAATTGGAAATCCACACATTTCCTTCACCCTCTTTGCTCCTAAACCTCTCCACTTCACAGGAAGTACCCCCTTCTCTCTCTCTCTCTCTATCTCTCTCTCTCTGTCACCCTCAGCATGAGCTGGCGGACCTATTCAATTAGTATTCAAAACTCAATTCCAAATCCAAATCCAAATACAAAATGTGAGATATCCAAACGGGCCCAAAAAGCCATTTCGCTCCTCACTTTTCCAAAGCCTCAGATGAAATAGTTCAATAAGACAAAAACAGCTACGAGGTGGAGGTTCTCTCCTGCAAAAGTGAGCCGCGAAATGGCTTTTTGGGAAATTGCCTATTTAAATTGGATTCCAACTCTAGCTTAAATAGGAATCCAATTCTTAGTTTAAATACTAGTTTAAATAGAAGTTCTCTAAGTACGTAGAATTCTATATTTATACCCACCAAATCTCTTAAATTCCGCTCATTCTCTCTACTTTTTAAGGCGAAAAATCCAATGCTCGTCAGACCAAATCTTACCTTACGATTTCTATAATTTTCAATCTCTATTCGAAAATCGACCATATTCTCTTTCTCTTTATATAATAAGTCTCTCTTTAAGGTATTGTTCTTTTCTCTTTGCCCCTTTCATTGATTCTCATAGCTTTATTTTTGTCCTTTGAAGGATCTTATGATCATTAAACCCCAAATCCTTAGTGGGTTTTTTTATTACTGGGTCTTTTGATATCTGGGTAGTTTTCTGATTTTGATTTGCAGCTTTGTTTTGAGCTGGTGAAAGGTTTGTTTGCTAAATTTCTAAGTTTTTTTCATCTGTAGGTTGAATTTTATTTGATATTTTAGATTTTCTTTAGGATCCCATACAAAGAATCCTTTGTAAAATTTGAAGGATATTTTATATTACTTATTTGGGGTAAGAAAGAAGAGATTTTGCCATGTGTGTTTTTCTTTCCCCTTTCTCTTTTCTAGTATTTTCATGAGATTTTCTGGGTTTTTGATAAATTTTAGCTCAAAAAGTGGTTTACTTTTATTTTCTTATGTTGCAGATAACAGTTTTCTTTATATTTTGTTATTGACATTGGTATTTTCAGTATCTATTTTATGATTTAATTGTTGAATATGTGAGATCTCATCATTGGATCAGTTGCCAGATGAAGTAAGTGGAATTAAATTAGGATACTAGTCTAGATTAGGTTAATCTTTATTTAGTTATTTCCATTCTTCTCACAAGATCTTTCTATGCTTATCTGTTGATTGTTTTGTATAAACACTCATTAGTCTTCTTTGTAATTCATCCAAAAAATTAGTGGAAATCTCAATATTTTTTCATTAATTGACTGTTCTTACCTTTGTTTCTGGTTTTTTACAAACTGCCTTTAGGCCATTATTTAAATTTAATTCGTTTGGGAATTTCTTGTTTGTTTTTGACAGGCAAAGGTAGATGAAATGATTTCTAACATATAGAGAATTTGAAGTTAGATTAACTAATTTTATCCTCCCCTTTAGTTTATTGAGAAGGAATTCGCAGAGAGAGAGAGAGAGAGAGAGAGAGAGAGAGAGAGAGAGAGAGAGAGAGAGAGAGAGAGAGAGAGAGAGAGAGAGAGAGAGAGAGAGAGTTTAGCATCCTCTCTCCTAAGAAGTTTCTTAGGCCTTTTTCATTTCACTTCATACATTGACTTTATTAGAGTGGGAATTAGAATTATTTTTGAGGGCACAATCCGCCGAACAAGAAGAGTTGCATTATGGGTGCTGTCTGCTGCTGTTTGCATGTGGATGATTTGGAAGAAAATGTACATCCTAATAATCCCATTCACACTCACTGTCTCTGCCTCAATTGTTTCGTTCAGCCATTTTTACATGCGGTATGTTTCGAATTCTTGGTTTCTGAATTTGATTTGTTTTTGAAGAATCATTTGACTTGCTTGAATAAGAAAGGATCTTTCGTAATATCTTTGCTGTATTGAGTTGCTTGAAACAAAACAGGATCTTTCTTGATATTTTGGCTGTATTGATGTGAGGGAGTTGTAACTACTAGTTTTCTGAACAAGTTTTATGTGGACTACTGTTATAATAAGATCTCGTAATTCCAAGCTAGCATCTAAATTAAGAATTCTCTGGAACTTTCATCCAATACCTTTCTCAAATCGATTTTTTCCCAATTCACTGGAACTTTCATCCAATACCTTTATTAAGGTCCAATTGGCTAGATGCATGTAACAACAGAATGGTGAGCAATTCATACATGGTTTAGGGTTCTCCCATGTTACTTTGATAAGGTGCTTATGGTGGAGTTAGATTTCCTCATTTGTCATCATGCGGTGAGATGACACTAGCTAGTATACTATACAAAAGGTGAATACTTATAATTGGCTCATGCTATGGTTATAAATACAAGGAGAGACAAGTTGTGAGTTTGGACTTGGCTTCTCATATTTGTCATTTTTCGTGTGAATGCCCTAGAGCTCTTCTTTCTCATTTCTCAGCTTTATTCTTTAAGAGATTTGGATAGAGTTATCATCACCAAGGGCTTTAAAGAGACCGACACCAATGGATAATGGACAAGCCTCAATGCTCGACCCATGTCAGCTTAAGGGAGAATATTTGAAAAATGATATTCAATTGATAGATAATTCTCTATTTCCAGTTATGTAGGGTGATTTATATCATATTCTGCTTGCTTAATGACTTTCGTGAATCAAAACAAGATAGAATGGATGGAGATTGTCAGCCCCATTGTGAACTCTTGACTGGCAACCACTAATGCATAGGCTAGTAGCTTTGTTGCCGGTTAAAGAGAATAGTAGTGGAACATAAAGTGGTCTTGCCTCTGAGACCGGGTATGTAATAGAATCATTTTTAGCTAATGCCAATGTCGGGGCGAGGGCCGGCCATCATATATTATAACATCTTTAAGGGGCTATTATATCTTCAATATTTGTTTTCCTAGATATCATGACATGTATCTATGTATGACGGCATGAATAGAACCAACAGATAATTTTGGAAGGCTCAATTACTTCCATATGCGATGCAAGATGAAAGAAGCATTTAGAACTTGGTTGTTATCGTCATTTTTATTCTGGTCTTTGTTTGCTTTGGTTGGTTGCCTGGATTTATCTCAGCGGTGTTGGGAACATTAAAAGCACACAAAATTTCTTAACCCAGTTTCTAAATTGCAAGTTAATTTTGGTAGACTACGTATACAAGTTAAAGTTTTAAATGATGGACTTGAATTCCTTTTACAATAATGCCTTCTTCACATCGTTCTTTCTTTCTCTGCAGTATAATTCATTATTCCATAGAGGGGGAGTGCACGCTCTTCCATCATCCAATTCAGCGACATCCCCATTGGCTTCTTCAGCAGTCACAGCGTCACGTGACAGTTCTCCATCTGCCACGTACCGTGCTCCACCAAGGCCTTTGCCTTTTGATGTAGATCCGAGGTGTTCTCGGGGATTGGTCTCAAGGCATGAGAAGGCCTCGGGTCATTTTCATGAGGAATCTGAACCACTAAGAAGGAACAGTCATGCTAGTGTAGAATCTGTTAATGCAGTAGACAAACAGATCGGCTATGACTACGAAGGAGGATCAAAAGTATACCGTTCTGAGTCTTCAATGAAAAATCAATCGATGAAATTCATGAGCGAAGAATCGTATATACTTACTTCATCAGAAGATGAAGATGTTTGCCCCACGTGCCTTGAAGGTACAAATCATGGATCATGTTTTGCATATTTTTACTGGGTGAATGATATTGGCACTACCATGTTTTTATAAAAAAAGAAAAAGTTTGTGCAGTTATTAAAACATGGTAGTGCCGATATCCGTTGCATTTTTACTGTAACTATGGGGGAATATTTACATATCTGATTGCTGATCCACTTGCTTTGTGTTTGGATAGTGTGATAGTAAGCTTCTTGGTCTGCGCGACAAACTGGGAACAAGGGAATGTTAGACTAGTGCACTGTTTTGCGGTTCTCGTGGTTTTCTTTAAGAAAAGAATAACTTTATTTGCGATTTTGAGAACTTGAAAATTTTGGTCATTAATGTTTTGTTAAAGTCTTAAAATATTGTAGTTTTGTCGAATTAAATGGGATTAAGATGATGAATGTTTGACAATTTTGATTCATGAACTTAGCAGTTTGTTGCTATACATATACTGTCAACCTTTTTTTTCTATATTCATTAACTAAAGTTAAATTTATCTGTTTATAGTACCATATCATATGTTCTATTTATCATACTTCAAGAAATTTGGCTTCAAAACTCTTTCTACCCCCATCGTACTGGGTTTTGTGGATTGGTAGCGCACTGCACACTTTATTACCAGGCTCTGGGGCATTCTGGCAATATGGATTCAACCCCATCTCCTCAAATTTTAATGTGCTACAATATCTGCAATGAAACTCATCTAGCGTCCCTCTAAATTGAATAATGCTCACTTCGTGGCCCTACTTCTTGGTGGCTGCTCATTTCTGCTGCATCTGGTCTTGTGCGAACTTTATTTTTCTACAAGTGATGTAGAAATTCATTAAGAATAAAGTCTGAGAAATGAACACATACTGAAACAAGGGACTGTATCCTGACATTCTCTCAACACCTACAAGTTAGAGATACAATACAATAACGTCATCAATGAATTTTGTTTTTCTAATACTTTGAAAAACTTTGGATTCTCTCATTGTTATCAATTAATGGGCAAACAATTTGGGAAAGCTCTGCATCGTATCTCTTTCACATGTATGCTTGTCATTTGTTTGGAATATGAATGTTAAAAAAAAAAACTTGCTTTTCGCTATGAATTTTTCATAGATTGTGCTTTAGTTTGCATAGATGGTGTTTGGGTTCTTAAATAATCATGCATATGTTTTTTGGTTTTTTTTTTTTTTTTTTTGCAGAATATACTCCTGAAAATCCCAAGATAATGACTAATGCTCTCTCTTGTTTTTTTTTCAGAATATACTTCGGAAAATCCCAAGATAATGACTCAATGCTCTCACCATTACCACCTTGGTTGTATATATGAGTGGATGGAGAGAAGTGAAACCTGTCCAGTCTGTGGCAAGGTATTTTTCTTTCGGTCTTGTGACACTTCTTAATTGTGTGTAATTGTTCACAATTTTTTTTTTCTTGATATGACTTCTGTCAAGGTTTACCTTTCGATCATTTTCTTTTTCCTTTCTTATTTTTCTTCTTTGCAAAACATTTGAATAACTTAGCCATAATTTGTTCAGTTTTTCCCCTTCTTCAAGCAACTTTTCTACTAGTTATATTCTGCAGTTTCTCTACAATAGTTAGTGATGTTTGATTATTGCTTAAGAATTACACTTGTTAGGGTACTCATAATCTCTTGCTGAGTTGGTGGTTAATCCTACCAGTGCCAATTGAAGAGTTCATCAGTCCATCTTGTTGGAAATTTGCTTTTATGGAAAAAATTAGATGTATGAGGAAGTTCTAAACTTGATGCATGCTTCTTTTTCCTATTCACACCATGATAATCAGTACATATGAGAGACCTACTTCAGTAAAATCATGTGACTGTGTCTCACAGAGAGCTAATTGAAAACTCGACTGTTAGCAGTGCTACAAATCCTATGGATGAATGTTCAAGGAAAACCAATAAAATAGAATAATTTGTTATCCTTGTTCCTGTGAAGATTTCTCATTTGATTTCTGGTCTCACCTAGCAAAGAGCATCCACCCTTAGGAAACCTTGATTGATTTAAGTGAGTTTCCCAAGTGGAAAAATACATTTGTGACATAATTTTGTCATTTTTTCAAGAAAGCAATAAGGAAACTGAGAATTAACTCTTTCAAGCTTATAAATTCCCAAAAATCCTTGGGTTGTATATGTCAACTACTAAAGAATTAACTCAATTCGGCATTTACCTGAAAATTTTCTGCTTTTCCTTTGTGTGCCACTCAACTCTTTCATTTCTAGTACCGTATTTCTTAACAGGCATGACATGGACAGATAGCTGATCGACATGAATACATATTCCTCGAAGGGCCTAAATTAGCTAAAATTGGACCAAAACTTATCAATGCCTGGACGAACACCTTGATTAGTCTAATAATCTATGAGGAAAACGGTCTTCCTTGGTGCATGAGATTGCATGTCACTGAAATTTCATGTTGATAACAACTTCAAAAACCCAACAGAATATTATACATGTAGAAGAGTTCCCAAACTGTGTCTAAATTCTTTTGTACTTATCAGTGCACAAGTATGGGGGTGCTTTCTTAGATAAGTCGGAGCATTTCATTATATCATATGGCACATATGGAATTCAATGCTCTCATATTTTGAAATCATTGCTGATGTATCTCAAATTTGGGCCTGCAATGAAATTGTCTCAATGGCCCATTTGATGATATGAATTTTAAAGTTGTCTTTTTAAAAAAAATGTAATTTTAAAGGTATCTTGTTGGTTTGAATGCCTGGACAATATCGAAAACACAGTTGGAAAGCTCAATCTCCAGTATCCTCCTTGAGAAGGTTAGCTTAATTTGAACTCTGATAGAATATAGATGTAGTAACACAAAACTAGGAAGAGCTGGAGCTGGTGGGTTAATCGGTAACACTGAAAGGATCCCCAAATTATGTCTATAATGCCCTTCAATTGGAAAGGTGCTATAAACGGTGTGATGTGCGCTCTCACCCTTGGTCTAATTGCTTGGTTGTCTTTATTTATTTTTATTACATAATAGAAAATAAAACAGAAACAAGAAAGCCATCATTGGGACAAGGCATCTCTGGCAATTATGGCAGAAACCTCTCAAACAGAAACCTTACAGCAGAAACCTTCGAAACAGTAACCTCCCAACAAAATTGTCCACGCTCTTAGCCCCTAATTCATTTCCCTCACATTATCAAGTTCTGAGTTAACGATCTCCAGTCCTGCCTATTTCGCTCATTATGCCAAATTATCGGCATGTTCATTAGCTGATCTCTTCATATGATGGAAGTCGGGTTTAATTTTCAGAACTAGATCCCAGGATTCTTAGATGATCTCCGCTAATTTCCATGAACCAGATGGCTTTGTTGCTGCCCCATGCAATAACATTCGCTAAATTTCCTTCTATTATTTAGGTATGGTCCTAAACTTTGGGAACCATCTCAAACCCCATAGAAGAGCTCTTACTTCCGCCTCATTAGAGTCACACTCTCTGGCTGCACCTAAAAGGATAGGATCCCTCGTCCACTAGAATCACAAAAAATGCTGTCAATGCCCGCGCGTCATAGATTGCCTTTTGAACTTCCATCAATGTTGAATTTCACCCAACTAGTTTTGGGAGGGCAGCACCTTAGCAAAAGTTTAAACTTCCTTCGTTTTTCAATCACTATCGTCCTCCAATTTCCAAGAATTTCTCTCACACTATAATGGGAAATAAACTTGTCGGTTCTACCCCACTAGATGATATCGATTTTGATGTCTAATAATATTCTTCTCCCTCTTCTCTTTTGATTCTCGAATAAACAATTATCTCTCTGTTTCCAAATGTGGCAAATAAAATGGCAAAAGGTTTAACCTCCATAATGCCCGACCCGTTTCACCAAATGGCCCACCGCTCCAATCAAGTAAGATGTTCTTAATAGATCTTTGGAACGTCCAAGAAAGACCGAAATATTTAATACTAGCCTGCCACAATTGATGGGAGAATGGGTAGTATACCATTAAGGGGTCCATGGATTCTTTCATCTTGCATCGGACACACCAACGGACAAGCTCGATGCGCAGTTGTCTTTATCTCCATGCAAATGTTAGTAATTGGTGTGTTTGATGAGTCATCTGTTATAGAAATTGGCCATGGCAGATGGGGAAACAACTCCATCAGCATTGTAAAAATCTACCAAAGAATCACTGAAAAATGTTTCAATTTGCAATGGTAAAAATATAGTAATGCTTATAGCAGACAAGTTATAGCTCAATAAACTGTATGCCATGGTGTAAGTTCTACCAAAATAATCAATCAAGGTAAAAGAATATTCGAACAAAAGCAGCCTTTTGATCTACTACTTCCCCAGCTCAGTTTCCCATGTGTTTGGTATCGGCACAACTAATTGTTTTTTCTCCCTGTCAGAAGGTCATCCATTCTAATGGCGATTTCCATTGGGTGTCTTTTCTAGGTGATGGTGTTCGAAGAAACGACATGATCTTTTACATTCAAGTTGGCTTAAAGTTGGAAAATAACACAAATTTCCAAAGCTGTAAAGTCTGTGAATACTACCCAGGTGGAGTCAAAGTAGCTCAAAGGAGTCTGTGCATATCATTGTCACAAGGTACATTTTTTTGTTTTTTGTTTTGCTTTGAATGCGTTTTCCGGTACAGTTTAAGTAATTTTATTTACAAAAGGAAAGGGATGCTGATGAATAGAAACGCATGATTCCACATGTGGGGATTTGTTTGTTTCCTCTCTTTAGTGTTTATCCAAAGTCAATTCTGCTATTGCTACGCTTACACAATGGATGCAACAAGGATTTGGTTTTCATGGATAAGTTCCTTAACAGTTTGCTAAATTGAAGCTTATTGATTTGAGAATTATGTTACTCAGTATTGAAAAATATATTTATGATGGTAAAGTAAAATTGTATCAGACCATGCAGAGGATCGTTGTTAGAATCAATCCCAACGATCACCAATGGGTCCCACATGGAATTTTTTTGTCGTCAGAGCCCTAATCGCTAAACCTTAAACCCTAAACCTGAACCAACAAGTTTATTTTGGATTCCTTGACTTAGATTGGTCTCCTCATGGGTCACTTCAAGGAGATCCCAAATAGGCTTTGTGGCTTCACACATTCAAATCCTATTCAATTCCTACGGGAAGAGGGCACAAAATATTCTGAATGGACATCCCATCCATAAAAATTCAATATTTCAGCTTCTTTTGCAGAATCTTAGATGAGACCGGATAAATTTGAGTGGCTAAGATCATCAGATGAATATGGGCCCACCCCAATAAGCTGGGCTTGTGTCTAGAGTCTAGACATATCAACGACCAATCACATTGATGTTGGACCCAAAAATGTGTTTGCTTTGATTGATTGATTGTGATCTCCTTGTTTGGATTGCTCGAATTTTCTGGAAAATTTTTGGAAAGGAAAAAAAATTCTAAATATTTCTACTCTTTTTTACACATGAAGAAAGGTAGCTCGGACCAACCCTATTCAATTTTTATGTGGAGGGGCCTTCAAGTTATGATGATATACTTAATTAACCATTAAAAAAAAAAAAAGGGCGGCTCAGTGTACGAGTCTCCCGCCATTGCGGAGTCTGGGGAGGGCTAGATGTAAATTGTGGAAGGTAAAAATTCTTGAGAAAATTATTTCCGGCAAAAATGTTTTCTTGCAATCCAAACAGGGCCTTTAAGAAACTGGCTCGAAAATCCTTAAACTAGAGTTGCCAAAACTAGAAGTTTAGAAGGCCTCATATGTTGAGAAATTATATGGTACATATAGTGGGACCACATTTTTGGATGATCCAAACCATTCATTTGTTGGGCCCTTTCGTAGATAGGGTGTGCTCAGAAAAATCTTCGTCATAGATGATCCTATTCCTCCAATTCGTGTAGGTTTAAAATGGACGGCACAGTATAGAAACCTCCATGGATTGGAGGGTTAAGATCATCCTATGGAGAAGATTTTTATGGCACCCCCAAACTATTTCAGGGCCCAACAAGTGAATGGTTTAGATCAAAGATCTCGCAACTTATGAGTCATGCTGTATTGAGTGGGATAACCATATGAGGGTGCGAATAGGGCCTACATATAAAGGTGTAATTTGAAGCCAATTTCGCAGGCTTTTGCATGTGAGAACTGGAATTAAAAGAATAAGACAAAATCTGCCAAAAAGTCAACCGTGTGGCTGTCCTCGCATGCAAAAGCCATCCACGATATTGCCTAGCAAATCCTCATATAATTGCATAAAAGAAAATTAATATATTCGCCCTGTATAATGTATTCTTTCCCACCACCACCACGCTGTGGTGTAAAAAGAGTAATCATAAATACACTAGAAGGGGTGGCCTAGGAAAGATAAAGGAGAGAATATATCACTTCCCAACAATACATAAAAGTGGGGTTCATGTGTGAGCCATCTACTACTTTTTGTGGGCCCTCTACTCTATCTGTTATTTTCTTCCAATTCCAAAAGGTACCATATATAAGGGTGTCAATTTTGGCTCGGGCCAGGAAGCTCGCTCGAGCTCGGCTCGAATCCTTAACGTGCCGAGCCGAGCCCGATTTAGGCTCGGCTCGGCTCGGCTCGTTAAAAATTTAATATATTTAAATATATATATATTATATATTAATATATACACTAAAAGGGTTGTCCATGGAGTGAAAGGGGGGGGGGGCAAAATATGTCACTTCATTTTTGGAACCCCATTTGTTACTTGGACCACCCCCCATAGTGTAAAAAAACCGGTCAAATTACACTAGATAGGGCTGTCCAGGGAAGATGAGGGGTGTGAACTTAATATAACCCGAGCTCGGTAAGGCTCTCGAGCCTGGCCGAGCCTGACCGAGCCGAACCGAGCCCGAGCCTGGTTCGAGCCCGAGCCGAGCTTAACGAGCTGAGCCGAGCTGGCTCGGCTCGTTTACACCCCTAACCATATATGAAGGGAAATGATTTCAGCACAACTATGTTTTGATACATGACGCTCATGTATGTTGTCCATCTTTTAGCATTTAACTATCACGTAAGTGCTTTTTGGGGACTGTAAAAACCCTTTTACAGCTCTTTAAAAGTAAAAGACAAGAAACATGAGCTCCATGTATCAAAACATGTTTGTGGTGAAATCATTTCCCTATAGAAATTGCCTTTTCTCCCATAAGAGGGCCTTCGTGAGGACAAAGTGAGAGAAATGACATTTTAAGAGGGAGGCACATCAAAACTCATATTACCTTATCTAGGGAATCATCCTTACCGGACTAAAATTCTACTCAACTCAACTTAACTCAACTAAGCCTTTGTCCCAAACTAGTTGGGGTCGGCTAATGAACCCTAACTGGACTGAAATTGATATCAGAAAATTTTACAACTTCAATTCAAAATGTTATTGAAAATAACAGTTGCATTCAATTTTTGGTCAAATGAAGAAGTAAATTAAACTCAAATATGTACTACATATTTGAGAACTTGAGATTAAAATAGGTTTTTAGTGGTCTATTTCATGTTTTAGCTGATGCCTCATATATATATATATATATATATATATATATATATATGAGAGAACATTTCCTACACACTTGTGTAGGTAAGTTAGGTAAAATGGACGTGTATAAACCTTCACAAATTAGTCCATTTTTTGCCTCCATAGTTTGAATGGTTAGGATGATCCTATGGATCTGATTTTGTGTGGATACCCTATCTATGTGAGGACCATTCAAATGAATGGTTTGGATCACCCAAACAATGTGGGCCCCCACTGTATTTTAAGCTAGTGTGTAGGTAACTTACCTACACAAGTGTGTAGGAAATGTTCTCTCTATACATTGTTTGGGTGATCCAAACCATTCATTTGAATGACCCTCACATAGATAGGGTGTCCACAAAAAATCAGATCCATAGGATCATCCTAACCCATCCATTTGTGGAGGTCAACATGGACAGACATTATTTGTCCACAAATCTGCCCATTTTTGTCCTCCACAATTGGAGGGGTTAGGATGATCCTATGGAGCTGATTTTTGGTACACACCCTATCTATGATAGGACCTTGCAAATGAATGGTTTGGATCACCACAGAAAATGTGGGACCCATGTGATTGGGGCGCTTAAGCTCACCAAACTTATGGTGAGCTTAAGCTCACCAACACTTTCCTCTATATATATATATATATATATATATATATATATATATATATATATAGGAGAAAGTGATTGTGAGCGGCTCCTCATATAAGCTTATAGGAGGTGACTGCTAAAAACATGGTGGGTCCATATTTTTGGGGTGATCCGAGCCGGTCATTTGATAGGCCCTAACGTAGATAGGGGGTGCCCAAAAATTCAGCTCCATAGGATCATCCCAACCCTACTAATTGTGGAGGTGAAAGAGGGGGGAATGGGTGGGTATAAATTTGCCCACTTACCCGTCCATTTCCCCTCTTTCACCTTCACAGTACGAAGGGTTGGGATGATCCTATGGAGCTGATTTTTTGGACACCCCTTAACTACGTCAGGGCCTATCAAATGATCGATTCGGATCACCTCAAAAATGTGTGCTCACCATGTTTTTAGCCGTCACCTCATATAAGCTTATATGAGGGGCCGCTCACAATCACTTTCCCCATATATATATATATATATATTCCCATGAGCGAGTCGCATGGAAGTTGAAGGAGTTCTGACCGATGATATCACTACTTTTTTGGGTTGGGAGGGAGCCCATCGACATTCATAGGGTTATTGTAATTTTTGTAATAGGGAACAGCCACACAGTTAGACTTTTAACAGATTTTGTCTTATTCATTTAATTCATCTCATGTGGCAATTTAGTCATGCAAAAGCCAGCTGCGAAATGGCTTTCCTAAGTGCCCTAGCAAGTCCTATTTAACTTACACAAATACAATTAGGCTATTGATATCCTCACTTGGATATGTTACATAAATTCTAATGTACTATTTTAATGATCACTTTTCAATACCCGATTTGTCAATTTAACCGCTAGAAATGCAGTGGATCGGATGATTACTCTTTTTTGCACTTTCTAGATACATAATTTATCAATACAAACCGTATGAAACAAAGACTTCTTGTGGTTTGTAAATTAATTAAAATCATCTATCTAAATCATCCCCTCTTTTTTCTTCCCTACCGATAGTCTAACAAAAGACAAATCAATGACTTTGGAAAAGAGAAAACCAGAGTTGCAAGAATGGGAATAGAGAAGGTGGGATGATCACAAATGTGAAGCGAAAAAGAGAGGAGAACCAATTATTGCCCCAAATATGGCTCTGTTTGGTTGCAGGTGTTTACCTTGTAAGAGTCACGGTATAAGTATCAAATAGGAGGAACACGCATTGGTTTTACCAGGAACTTACATAGCTCTTAGAATAGTTGTAAGTACTGTTTGGTTGTCAACCTCGCAGAGTAGTGGTAGGGAGTGTCATTACCAAAATAGAGAGAGCATCATTCCCAAGAAATTCAAGTAAAATTCTACAGTTTTTGTGGTTTTTGGCTTGGATTTTATGAGGAGGAGACAAGGGGGACATATTAGCAGACATTCATTCAATGAATAACCAGGAGACATCCCTTGCTGTCTCCGGAATCTGTATCCTATGTTGGAACCCAAACAAGGGGTTTTGCTGATGTGGCACCCAAATGCCAAGCAGAACCCCTGAACCATCCCGGCTTTTTGGAACCAAACACACCACTTGGGTCAGTCGCAGCAGAAAATAAAAGGGACGGATTTACCACATCCCAAAATTACACCCAAAAAGCTCACATATATCATAAAAATAGTGCTAATACATACCACATATACTTGTTAATTTCAAATAACCATCACATGGTGATAATCCTTCCACATTCAAAAATAATACTAGGCAAATAAATAAGAAAATTACATCCCCAATAAACAGTTCCGATGAGACTCCATCTATACCATGTCTAAGGTGGAGATGTTAGGAATGACACTATCTGGATTTTTATTTTTATTTGAGCGAGCCATGCTAGGGGCATCTTATTACAAAAGTGTAAGAAAGCACAATTTAACAACTACAAAACTCAACTCGAAAGTGAGTTGGGTCAAGTTACCTCAGATGGGTGACTCGTGGCACAATACAAACTTCAGAATATTATCCTATTATTACATAGATGTCTTCAATACTTGAATAGTTTACATCAAAACATATACAGATGTTTCTAGGAGTAGCAGTGTAGATTGGTTTATACCAAAAATATGCGAGCAATTTGTGTCGGGTCAGGTAAGAGTGTAACTCGGGTTGAGCTTTTGCCAAAACATGAATTGGAATCAACCCGAATATAATCCGACCCAATTTTACAGTAAAAGCTCAACCCAAATTCCCAAAAATCAACCCGAGTTGCACGGCTATACCAAAATTAAGGTTCTAGGAGGTTGGCGAGTTTTGATGAGTCAACTCCAAATGACTCACTAGAGTTTTAGTTCCATGACAAAAAAGCAAAAAAAATAAAAAATAAAAGTAAAATCATCAACACTACTAAAAAGATAAGGGATTTGCTAGGCAATTTCGAGAAAAGTCATTTCGCGGCTGGCTTTTGCATAATAGAACAGCCACACCTCAATTGAATTAATTGAATAAGACAAAATCTGCCAAAAAGTCTACTTGTGTGGCTGTTCTAACATGCAAAAGCCAGGCTTCCCACAAAAATGCCTAGCCAAAAAAAAAAATACACTCCAAAAGAAATAGAAGGAGATTACCCAAGAGCAAGTCTGATGAAATCCATATATAGACCCAAAAAGCATAAAGTCCATTACAAAATCCATTTATTAGAGAAACTTATCCTAAATACATTGCCTTACTACCATATCCTTAATCACGCAATCCATGAAAATAAGAACTTGGGTCATGTTCAAAATCCTCCCTAACAATATCGTAATCTCTTCCAGGTGCCTTAATCATCTTTTTCTTCTTATTTTCAGCTCCCGAACCTGAAAAGAGACGACAAAGACCCCAACCCAAAAGACCAGTCCCTAGTACCACACCCACAGTCACCAAAACTGCACCCACATTAGCCGCAGGCTCTTTCACATCTGTAGGTTCGGACTCTGACTCCTTCTTACCTTCACATAAACTCAAATGGCTCTCCTTGCTTTCAGACCGACCCATTTTTCTTTCTACCTAAACTCTGGCTACTGATGGATAGAAAAGGTTTGGCAGTAGGGGGGTTTTTTAAATAGAAGGTTGGGTGGGTGTGTGGAGAACCGGGTTTTCTCTCCTCGTGAACGTAAAACAATATTGAATTTCCTTTGTCCTCGTGAACGTGAAACGAGAAACCGATTGAAATTCCTTTCCTCGTAAAAGCAAAAGGGTCAATTACCAATGGCGGACAAACATTAGGCGAAATTATCAACACTCATGCTTTTCAAAAATTATCAATGAGGGACAAAAGAGGTTTGTCAGTAAAAATTAGACGAAAATGCCCTTTGGCATTGACAAGACATTTTGACCTTGTTTTTTCCTTCTTCCCACTTCTTTTACTTTTCCATTATCACCTTTTTTTATTTTTTACCCTACTAGTTATCTTCCTCATTGTTCAGCCACCATTATTGCCGGCAATCTTGAAAACTTGAATGTTGAGTTCTTATCATCTATCTCTCTATATCTAGGTTTTATTTTTCTTTTTTTAAGGATTTTGCACTATTTTATATTCCTCTGTTACTGATTTATCTTGTTTAGGGTTTAAGTGGTTTGTATTTTAATGTATGTTCTGGAGATAATGCATGGATGACTTCACTCACTTTTTTGGAAGACAAGTGGTTGTATAAGAAAAAGTTGATGTAATACATGAATGGATGGCTACACATTTTTTTATTTACTTAATTATTATTTTTTGTAATACACAAATTGAGATGTAATACATGAAGCACATTTAATGAAAACAACATCCATTTGTTTTGTTATTTCTATCATGAGCAGAATTGTAATGCCATTAGAAGAGTTGCTACAAGCAGGAGGTTTTGTAGCAGAAGGGGTTTATCAACTCTCTGGAAGGGGTTAGTAACTCTCAAAAGTAAGGTTACCAATTTTCGAATGGACTTATCAAGTGTTTGAAAATTAGCCGAGAGAACTGGAGTTTTGTAAGGGGGTTTTCAAGTCTCGAGGATTGAGGTTATCTAGTATAAAAAATGGGGTTACCAATTTTTGAATGGGGTGATCAAGTCCCTGAAAAATGGCCAAGGGTAGTGGTGTTTTGGAAGGGGTTTTCAAGTATCTGGGATTAGGGTTATATAGTATAAAAAATGGGGTTACCAATTTTCGAATAGGCTTATCAAGTCCTTGAAAATTGGCCGAGGGTACTGGAGTTTTGGAAATGGGTTTTCAAGTCTCTGGGATTGGGGTTATCAAGTATCAAAATGGGATTACCAATTTCCGAATGGACTTATCAAGTCCCTGAAAATTGGCCGAGGGTACTAGAGTTTTGGAAGGGGGTTTTCAAGTATTTGGGATCGGGGTTATCTAATATCAAAATGGGGTTACCAATTTAAGAATGAGTTCATCAAGTCCTTTAAAATTAGCTGAGGGTACTGGAGTTTTGGAAGAGGGTTTTTCAAGTCTCTAGGGTTGGGGTTATCCAGTATCAAAATGGGGTTACCAAATTCTGAATGAGCTTATTATCTAGTCCCTTATGAACACGTTTTTACTTCCTGTTTTTTTTCACTCGTTCATTTTTACAGTTTTTTTCTTTCTACCCTACGATTCATCTTCCTCATCCTCCGTTGAAAGGGAGAAGGATAAATGTAAAACTCTAAAATAAATGAAAAACAAAACCTAGATATAGAGAGATAGATGGGAATGAACTCACGTTTCAAGTTTTTGAACTTTCTCGTCTCTAATGGTTGCTAAATGATGAAGAAGATGACTGGTAAGGTAAAAAAACAAAGTTGAAAATAAAAAAGTATAAAAAAGAGGGAAAGAAGAGAGAAGAGGGAAAAGTGGAAAAAGCAAAATGTGTTGCTTAAGAAAAGGGCATTTTCGTCCAGCTTTTAATGACAAGACTTCTTTTGTCCCTCGTTGATAATTTCTGAAAAGCACGGTTCCTGTTTATAATTCCGCCTAATTTTTGTCCCCCATTGATAATTGTTCCAAAGCAAAATGAGAAACCGATTCAAATTGGGATGTGATATATCAGCCCCTTTTATCACTACAAACGCCCCCTGTCAGTGTCTGTGGTTATCAGGGGATTGAATTCTTCTGACATAAGTACAACAGCCTCCCTTTAGTCATTGATACGGGGGTGTTCGTGGTGATAAAAAGGGGCGGATATATAATTTCCATGCTCCTTTTTTATTAACCTAGGATAACGCGCCCTCCTTTAACGGGAACTGTGGGAAGACTTTAATGCTTTTTGTCGTTCGTATTTATTTGGGTAATGTTCTAACTGCTGAATGGTTTAAATCTTTGAACAAGCCCACTTCAGTTTTACAAAAATACGTGCACGTGTATTTATTAAAAAATTCATTGCAGCCCACAATATTCCAATATCTATAACGTTGATTTGATGGCTCCCATTGTAAATAGTCCTTTTCCGAAAAATCATCCCCATATGATGATCCTAACTCTCCGATTCGTAAAGGTTGTTCGGAGGCAAGGTTTTAAATTTCGACCGAAATTCGAGTTTCGGCTGAGAACGAAACTGAAATCGGGTTTACCCGAAATGGTATAAAATTTTGACCGAAATTTCGGCCAAAATTTGAAGGATTTGACACGAAAATAAGATTTTTTATTGTTAAATAATACTTTCCCGAAATTTCAGCCGAAATTACAGAAATTTCAGGGATTTAGTCCGAAAATTTTTCTTAAGAATAAAATATTGATTTATTTGATTTCGTGGATTTCGCCAAGGATTTCGGCCGAAAATTTCGGTTTCAGTGAGGACCGAAATCACTCCCGAAACTGAAATTTAAAAACATCGATCGGAGGGTTTGGATCATCCTAGGAAATAATAATATGGACGAGCTCTCTTTACGTTGTGGTCCAAATGAATGGTTTGGATCTTTGAATAGGGTAGCCCAAGTGATTTTTTTTCTTCAAATAATATACTTTGGGATTTGCTACTGTCCATCGTTGAAGGCATTTCGCGGATGGACTGTTGCATGTGAGTGCAGCCACCTCATGAATGGAGACAAAATCAGTTGAAAAGTGAGCCTGTGTGGCTACTCTTACATGCAACAGACAATCCATGAAATGCGTTCTACGATGGACGCTAGCAAATACCATATAATTTTGATGGACCACCTTCTCAATGATCTAAACCATTTATTGTTGGGCCCACCGAGATTTTTGCCCCCAAAGAGAGTACTTACAAGTGGGGCCAGACCCCACCAAAGTTCACGTTAAGAAAGAGACAGGGTGTGTGATGGTTGTATCATGTGTGTATGTCAGAGAGAGAGAGAGAGAGAGAGAGAGAGAGAGAGAGAGATGGTGTTACAGTGTTGTACACTTGTACCCATGGTTTCAAATTTCGGTCTCTGAATGCGTTTCGGTCCTCACAGAAACCGAAATTTTAGACGAAATTTAACGAAATCAAACAAAGTGATATTTTATCTACTGCAAAATTTCAGGAAAATATTAAATAATAGATAAAATCCAGATTATTTAGGATTTTCCTTTCGGACCGAAATTTTATACAGGATTTTACCATTTCGATTTCGTTTTCAACTGAAACCCGAAATTTCGGATTTCCGGGTTTCGGTTGAAATTTCAAACCACGGTTACCTGTACAAAGGAGTGAATTCATCTTTTTAGGGAGTGAATTTATCGCTACCATCATTGGGATTTTTCCTTTTTTTTTAGAACTACTCCATCGATGGGTCCACCATTGCTTTGATTTTATAAGGGAAATGATATACCACCCCCCCTCTTTCTTCCTCGGGCCACTCTCATCTGTTGTATTTATGGCTACTCTTTTACACTACAAGGGGTGGCATGTTGAAGAGAAGGGTGAAAATATAAAATTTCCCTTTATAAGTATCAAATATCAAGGGTGGGCCTTGCATTTTTATATTTGACAAATATGTCCCCCGAGAATTGGGCTAACCGTAGAATTTTAAGGGCAGTGATAAATTCACCCATATTTTTCAAAATGGACTGTACAACCCACACCATAGGATGATCCAAACCGCCCATTTGATGGGCCACATCGTAAATAGGTAGTGCCCCAAAAATCATTTCCCTGGGATGATTCTAACCCTCCGATCTAGAGAGAGACTCAGATTATGTAGACTTCTATAGATCGGACAGTTGAGATCATCCTATCTCATGTATGCTCAAGTTTATACCCGTCTAGATTTGGCCTACGTGGTGGGCATGCTTGGGAGATACCAAAGTGATCTAGGAATGTATCATTGGAAAGCTGTTAAGAATGTTATACATTATCTGCAAGTAACAAATGATTATATGCTCACATTTAGAAAGACAAAGAGCCTTGAGGTGATTGGCTATTCTGACTCCGACTTTGCTGGTTGTCGGGACACCATGAGATCCACATCAGGTTACATCTTTATGCTTTCAGGATGACCTATATCCTGGAGAACCGTAAAGCAAGGAATGAGAGCTTCATCTACGATGAAAGTTGAGTTTATAGCATGTTGGGAAGCTTCCACACAGGCCTTATGACTGCAGAACTTTATCTCCGGGCTTCAAGTTGTTGATAGCATTAGGAAGCCATTGAAGATGTACTGTGATAGTTCTGCTGCGGTTTTCTTTTCCAAACACAACTAATTATCAAAAGATTCGAAGCATATTAGGTTGAAGTATCTTGTTGTTAGGGAAAGGACTTAGGATCAGTTAATGTCTATTAAGTATATAAGTACTTATGTTGGTAGATCCAGTGACGAAAGGCTTACCACCTAAGGTCTTTAATAACCGTGTTGTGTGCATTGAATTGGTGAGTAAGTCCGGTTGTGTTGGTTAGTGGGAGTCTGCATAAAGTTTATAGACATTGTATTGCGACCACTTTTGAGATTTTGATCCTGATAAATAAACTTTTCTGCGTCTCCGTTATTTGTATTGTGCACATTGAATGAATATTTTGATAGCAGAATGTCGGTAATGACATAAAGTGGATCATATTCATGTTGGTAAGTTTGCTAGCATTCATGACCATAGGAAGGTCATTTGGATAGCTTAATAATCCAATGATTACATGATCCGTTGTTAGTATAACTTATCGAACGGAATGTACAATTGTTGATATGAAAGGTATAAAACCCATCAGGCCAAGTGAGAGATTGTTTGAAATTACTAAAGTTTAAACTTCCTAAGCTTGATAGAATCCTTTAGAAAACATGGATTGCTATGTTTAGACTTGCTAATTTGAGTGTGGCATTACATATTCAGTAACCTTTCATATCTATAGTGTAATCTCTTAACTTTACAAACATTTGGGAAGGGAAAGATGACTCAAATATCACATTCTATTTTGATTAAAATAGGCAAACGAATTTGGGCTGAAAATAGAGGGAGCTTCTTTAAATATAAGCTTGGGGGTGTGGACTGTGGATAACTAGGTTATCTCTCCTCGTAAACGTAAACGTAAACTATGACTGAAACGTAAAATGGGAAACCGATTGAAATTCCACTCCTCATAAAGGTAAAGCGAGAAAATAGTTTCAAATTCGCATGCTCCTTTTTCAATAATTTTCTCATGGGAAATATGATATTCCAACTTGGAAAACACTTTCAAAACCGGACTCATTCAGGAGATAAAGAAAATAGGGGGTAATGATCAAAATGCCCTTCTGAGATGGTTAAGTTTTTAAATAAATGCCATCATGATTTTCATACATCTAGCCCCCTCCAGAGCCCACAATGGCGGGAGCCTCGTGCAGGGCCATAAATAGAGGAATGATAGACTGAAGGGAGCCCTTGCAAAAACCAGTTCCAGGGACGCTCGCATTGGTAATCTATCTCATGAAAGTGCATTCATTACCGTGTATAAAAAGAGAAATTATATGGTGTAAGGCCTTACAACAATAAGGCCTTCTTAAGTTGGGCTCTAGCCCAAATAGGCCCACTACACCGGTCCATTATTTTATTGGACTTATATTAGAACATACATGGGTTATATTATATACCCAACAGACATTTGATCCAACAACAACTCCTCAAAAAAGCTAAAAAAGTGAGCTGTTGGCTCAAATATCAAGGTCAATACAAAGGCCTTATGGTTGTTAGGCCTTACACCATATAAAATTTAGAAGAAAAATACGGAAATAATGTCGACTCATATGACATTAAAGTAACTTTTTTGAGATAGACCTATAGGGGTGCCATTGTAACCTTTGTTTGTTTTGGGCAGGGCGCCCTTCAGTCATCATTTCCCTCATAAATAATGCTATAACCGTTGACGCCTGAAATAAACGCCGGGCATCTCCGGTAGGCCATTATGGTATTAGAGGAAAATCCGGTGGGCAACAGGTGCTCCCCCATTTGAAAGCCTATCTGTCGATGCTGAAATTCAAACTCGAGCCACGGGGAGAAGTTGCGGATGAACTCGGTCACTTGGAGATGATCTGCGAGCACAGAGACCCCCAAGGTTCTCCATTTGGTCATGTTTGAGAACGTTCACCTCCGTTGGATCTAGTTGTACTAAGACGTTTTCTTGGCTGATCTGATTACCATACCATGCTAAGTTACTCAAAATTGATTCAGGGACTTCTCCTTTACTTGGCTAGGCTGTTCGAGTCTGGTTCTAGCTCGATTTTTCTGACCCGTTCTAGCACCTATATAGGTTCTTTGACGCTCATGGTAGGAAGCAGTGGTGGGATTTTCAAGATTTGAAGGGTCGCATCAGTCGTAATAATTACCTGACACTTTGTATTTCGGCGCCCTAGGATCAGGACACATGTGATGGGCCGTTGATCTGCATGCTCAGACGAGATGCACCTGCATCAACATGTTACCCAGCTACTCGGGGTCACAAAGAGTCGCAACCCGATTCGTCGCATGTCTATGAGACCTCCAATTCCTTGTGTAGTTGTGTATGAGACCTCCAATTCCTTATGCATCTTGCTCGATCAAAGGTCAAATATTCATCTGATGAGGGTAGGGCAAAGGACAATAGCTACGCTGGATTTGTGATGGCGCTCTTCAGTTTAACATTACATGTCGCTTTATAAGGTTCTTTTTTTAAAATGTAACCAAAGTGGCCCTTAGTTTTCACGACAAATGCATCCGAGGATTGCTAGATTATCATGGTTTCCTGAATTATAAACCATTTTTATTCGAGCCAAACTTTATCAATGGTACTGATCACATCCACCTATAACATATGTACGGTGCAGATGATAGCATAAATATATTTCCGAGGTTGTTTCACCGCTATCCTGATCAGCAAGCGCGTCGACAGATCAGTTGTTCACCCTTATGTGAAGGGCTGAGATTAATATTACTAAAAAGCATGTTTTTATTATCAGCCAGTCACAAACGATCAGTTAAAGAGTGAAAGGCTGATTTCTGGTCTGAAACTCTCCTTATATTTTCGATGTATATACAAAATTTTTACATTTTTTTTATGACAGAGGTATCCCCACGCCATTTTACATCAGAACATATAGTTTTTATATGAGAGATTTTATATGGTGCCCGACCGTCAAACAACAAGGGTGGAGAGAGAGAGAGAGAAGTAAGAGAACCCCTCCACCCTTGATTTCTGATCCATCAAAAGCCCCCTTTTTTTACTTTTTGTTGGATCGGAAATCAAGGGCGGGAGTTTTCTCTCGATCTCTCCGCCCTTGTTGTTTGACGGTCGGGTATCATATAATTTCTCTTTATATGAACTCGGCTAGGGGCGGCAAAATTGGCCGAACCGAACCGGAACTAAGTCAAAACCGAACTGAAAATTCGGTTTCGGTTTGGTTAAACCAAACTGATTCAAATTTCGGTTTGGTTCGATTTGGGGATCAAACCGAACTGAAACCAAAATTGGCGGAACCGAACCGAAAATTCAAATTTTGGTTCTGTTCAGTTTGGGGGTAAAACCGAACCGAAACTGAACCATTGCCACCGAACTCTGCACCTACTTGCACGTATTTTTTTCAAAAGTATAGTGGACCCATATGGTTCGATGATCCCAAACCATTCATTTGTTGGACCCTGTTTTACTAACGAGTTTGGTCAACTCGGACGAATTCAAGTTGACTCGACCCACTTTAGTTCCAAGATAGAAAGACACAAAATTAAAATCATAAGCTCGAACACTACTAGAAACATAAAGCAAAAAGGATTAATAATAGAGCCAAGGGCGCCCTTGCATACAGAGCCTGAGCAGGGGGCCGCATCGGAACCACCTCATTATCAGGAACCTGTTTTACTTTCTCAACCGGTTTCTTATGACGATTTTTATTGGATTTTTTTAACTTCAATTGAAAAGCTATCCCAATGTAAGTAGGATAACATTTCAATTGGAGTTAAAAAAATCCAATAAAAAATCCTTAAGAGCAACCCGTTTAAAACCGGTTCCCGATAATGAGTTGGTTCCAATGAGGCCTCCTTCTCTCGCTCTTCAAGCAAGGCACCCTTGTCTCCAAGAAAGGAAAAATACAAAAGCAGCAACACAAATCTCCTTTTACTAACGTGCCGAGTCAAATTGGACAAGAATTTGAGTTGTCTCGACGAATCATAGTTACAAGGGTGGGAAACCAATTCGGAAAATGAAACATGAACCGGAAACGGAAAATGTATGAAAAAAAAATCAAGGAAACGAGAAACAAGCAACGATAGAAATTCATATGAGAAACGTCTTAGGAAATGCATTAGAAGCATTTCAGAGGAAATGCATTAGAAGCATTTCAGAAGCAATAGAAAAACCACACATGAAACACAAGGAAAACACGAAATTTGTGGTTTTGTAGATTTAAATTTTATTAATTTCAAATTTCTATTTGAATTTTTCTTATTTTTATTTTTATTACAATATATGCTATTATTTTCTTTTTAATATCTATTCTACAGTTTTTTATGTGTTTTTCCAAAATGATTTTCCTAAGTTCCACACATGTTTCTTACACATTTCCCATCCGTTTTCTAAGAGTGTTGCATGTGTTTATCATACATTTCACACATGATTTACATAAGTTTCTCACATGTTTTCTATGTGTTTCGGAAACATTTCTCCAATTTTTTTTATCATGTTTCGGAAATGTTTCCGAAACGCATTTCCCGTGTTTTTATGGGAAACGAGTTTCCCACCTGTGAGAAACACGTTTTATGGGAAACGGGTTTCCCACTTGCCCCTGAAGTTTCCAACAACTATGCGACGAACTTTATTTCCAAGCTAGGAAGATTAACAATTAAAATTAAAATCACTAACACTACTAGAAAGAAAAAGAAAGATACAAAAGCAGCATAAATCTAACAACCAAAACAGAAAAAATTGCATAACCAGTCTTGTATCTCACCATTCATTTAAGATCTTCTTCAATGAGTTTTGCGAGTTCACGAAGAATGGAGGTGGGAGGAATATCCCTGCCTTGGTATGGGCAATTGAATTTGGTGAGGTGATTAGCTGCTCTATTTGCCTCTCTTTTACAAGAGGTGACCTTCTTCCATGGAAACTTTTCAAGGAGAAGACGAATCTCTTCAACAGGCTCTCTATTTTTCTTAGAGCACTTACAGCTGCCATTTATAACATCAACAACAGATTTACAATCTGATTCCACCCAAAGACGTTGAACATTCTCTCTAGCGGCTTGGAGAATTCCCTCTTTTATGGCCTGTAATTCTAACACGTCTACGTTACTCAGCTCAGTCTTGATAGAATAGAAGGAGATGACGGACCCCGAGGAGTTTCGAAGGAGGCCCCCGATTCGTCCACAGTTACGTTCTTCATCATAGCGGGCTGCGTCTGTGTTGAGCTTTATAGTATCAGACTCTGGTTTTTCCAAATTGTTGTTCTTCGTGATCTTCCCATTAGTGAAATTGGCTTCTTCTGTTCGATGTTCGAAATTAGAATGCTAAAAGTATTGAAGTATATATGAGTAAATAACGCAACTCTAACAGCTTAAGCTTTCGGAGCAATTGGTTGTTTCACATGGTATGACACCTGTTCAATGTTAAACTATATAAGATTAAATAACACCATCTCCAGCAGCTTAAGCTTTTGGAGTAATTGATTGTTTCACATGGTATAGAGCTAGCTGCGGGTTCAAAACTCCTTGATGTTAAAATTCAACATGTAATGGCCAACCCAAAAGAGGGGCCACATGTGCCAGGGCCAACCCTAATAAAGAAGGGTCACATGTGAGGGGGAGTGTTGAAGTATATAAGATTTTCCTTGTAATCTCTTGTCTCTAATAATATAGTTATCTTTTGCTCAAAAAATAAAAAAATAAAAAATTAAATAACATCATCTACAACAGTTCAAGCTTTTGGAGCAATTGGTTGTTTCACATTCAAAACTCAACAAGTCCTTGATATTAAAAATTCATGTATATGGCCAACCCAAAAGAGGGGCCACATGTGCCACGTGTTCGGCTAACCCAAAAAAGAGGGGCCACACATTGAGGGGAAGTGTTAGCATTCAATCCTATCTCAATATATGATTCTAAAGGCCTGAGGGTGGATTGAATCCAATCCATTCCAGCATAGGCGGCTGGTAGAGTTCACTCATCCGGTAGCTAAAAGTGAAAATGATCAAACAACACCAACTCTAATAGCTTAAGCTTTTGGAGTAATTGGTAGTTTGACAAGAGATGGGCCGGAAAATTAAATTACCAACCTGAAATTGGATTTGAAGGCTCACAGTCATTTCGTTCAGAGGGCTTCATCTTATCTTCAGTCCCGGGATCTGATAATAGACGATACGCGCCCCAAGTTACGAGAGCAGCAGTGGCCACCGCAGCTCCCACTATTGCCATCTTAGCAACAGTATGATCCTTAACCTTGCCTGATCCAGAACTGTTGCCTTCGTCCTCACCATCAGTGCCATCACCAGGTCTCAAATCCTTGCTTTCGCTCCCACCCATCTAAAGATTCTCACTAGTGTTGGCTTCCAAAGGTTTCAAAAGGAAAGCTTCTTTAAATAGGAGAAGCCTATGGGAATTTCTTTATGGGTTTTTTTTTTTTTTTCTTTCTTTTTTTTTCCGTCGGTAAGTTAGGAAACCAACGACCTCACGGTTGAGAAATAAAGCCTCGACTATTGAGCTACAGGCCCAATCGCTTCTGGGATGTCTTATTTATGCTCATTAAAAAAAGGTTTCCTTGTTGACCCATCTACTCACTTTTTTGTTTAAAAACGCAGAGAAACGCGGCTGAAGAAAATCCTTGTCAACTAGGCGCGGACGCGGCCGAAGAAAATCCTTGTCGACTAGGCACGGACGCGGCCAAGAACGCGGATGACGTGGCCGAAGAAAATCCTTGTCGACTAAGCGCGGACGCGGCCAAGTCAAATGAGTCGTAATTTTTATAAAAGATAAATACAAAAATGCAAAATTTTTTAGAAATAATGAAAAACAAGTATTAAAGAAACAACATTTATAATTATCATTTTAAATTAAATCTTTAGTGATATGAATCATATATTTCTGCAAAAAAGTGATACATTTAGGGAAATGATGCATTCACCCATATTTCTTCCCCGGGCCACCCCTTGTAGTGTAAAAGAGTAATCATAAAAGCACTAGAGGGGCTAGCCCAAGGAAGAAATGGGGGCGGATATATCACTTCTCTATTTTTATCACGAACGGTGAAATAATAAATAGGCAATGTTAAACATTGATCCAGAAAATATTACACATTATTGAGTACTATGATTGTGAGTTTTTATACGATGCCCGACCGTGAAAATCACTTTTTTTTATCTTAGTCAAACCACTTTTTTTGACTTCCCACTTAGATAAAAAATTAAAGGGCATGCCCTTGTGATTTTCACGGTCGGGCATCATATAAATTCTCTTATGATTGTAGGTTTGGGTTATTTTCCAGTGTTACAAGACTCAAAGATGTGTCTATCAAATTAATGGACCGTTTTGATAACTGGACTGACCCTGCTTGCCTTTTCTTTTTTAATTGGCTTGTGAGAGTTTTTTGGAACTGTAAGTCTGTAATAACTTTTTGACATATGTTAATTAATAAAAGATCAGATGAGTTATTATCAGTGGCCCTTAAAGATTTAGGTAAATGATATATTTGGCCCCTTTCAATTACTTCTTTGGTCCACTCTCTTGTAGTGTAAAAGGATAGCCATAAATACTCTAAAGGGGGACTGGTTCAGGAAAGAAAATGGGGTTAATATATCACTTCCCAAAAATATTTAACGGAGGTTAAAAGAAGGGAGAGAGAGAGAGAGAGAGAGAGAGAGAGAGAGAGAGAGAGAGGATGGGACCAAGCACCATTCATAAATGCTCTCTTAGAGAGGGCTGGCCCAGTAAAGAAACAGGGGTGAATATATCACTTCCCAATATTTAACGGAGGCTAATGATGCAGGTGAGAGAGTTTGGGACAAAGCATGCAGGTTGTGGCCCACCTATTCGTCCTACACATCTTAGGCCTATAAAGCAAGTCAGAGCACATTTAGCTTACAGGAGAAGGCATCAAGAAGTGATATATTTGCACCTTATTTTTACTTGGGACAACCCCTTCTTGCAAATTTATGATTACTCTTTTACACTACAGGGTGTTGTCCCATGTAAAAACATGCTGAATATATTATTTGTCCTTTACACTAGGGGTGGACATGGTTCGGTTCGGTTCGGTTTTGGGGTATACCCAGAACCGAACCATATATAATCGGTTCCCTGAAATTGGAACCAGAACCGAACCATATATGTTTGGAACCGAACCGAACCAGAACCATATATTATCGGTTCGGTTCGGTTCGGTTCTGGGTTTACCCAACCTTCACCAAATGTAGATATTTTGCCTAATCGTATTTATAATCAGTTCGGTCCTATTTATATATGAACTACAAAGACTAACATGCACGAATTTGGAATAATCAGGCACAAATTTGCACAAATTTGGACAATGCAAAAATTATATATGACCTACAAACATGCACAAATTTGGAATAATCAAGCACAAATTTGGGGGGTGAATTAAAAATTTAAAGGCAAAGCAACATGTTAAAGAGGGGTGAATTAAAATGGGGTGGGGTGATTTTATCAAGCGATGAGGCATTGGGTTTTAAGGTGAGGGTCGGTTCTCGATTCGGTTTTCGGTTCCGGGATCCCAAACCCAAAACCGAACCGACTTTCCATCGGTTCCAGGATATCAAAACCGGAACCGAACCATATAAATATGGAACCGAACCGAACCATATGTGCCGGTTCGGTTCGGTTCCTCGGTTCGAACCGGAACCATGTCCACCCCTACTTTACAGCACTAAAAAAATTTCAAATCCCACCAAAGGTTTTTAGGGTTTTGCTATTTGGTATCTACACACAACACGTGGTGTGAATGTAAGATGATCTCATGATCAAACGGTTGAGATCGATATAAGGTGTGTAAAGAATTAGAAAGAAACATCATGTTCCTCCTCTTTCTTCTGAAGAAAAACAGGCAACCAAGTTTTGGAAATGAACCAGTAGGCAGCCCTTCTTTTTCACGGCAACGGATTTTCCAAACTCAGCCAGACTCGGCTTGGACTCGCCGAGTCTGTGACACCAGAACGCGGCCATCACTATTCCTTCATCTTTTTTATTACTTCATCTTTATCCTCCTTATAATCTCCCATCGATCTCCGCCTCTACTTTATGTTATCTTGTCAATTTTTCTCGTACATTTTACCATCAATAAAGTAGGCATAGCGTCTATTTCATGGCCCTCTTTGATGGTGCTCTCCTCCTCTTTATCTTTTTCTTATTTTTTTGCTAACCTTGACTTCTTACCTTGCTTTCCTCCTTTTTCCTTTACTTTTTTTTTGCCAACCTTTACATTTTATTGTACCGTGTTTTAACTACTAATATTAGCCCTACCATGTTTTGATAATTGTACTAATTTATCTTGTCCTTTACAATTCAAATAGCAGGGCAAGCGGGGTAAAGAAGAAACGACGAGCTGAGTTTGTGCAATTATTAAAAATATGGTGTTGCCAATATCGGAAGACTTTGTTTTCAGGGATTTGCTAGGCAATTTCGCATAAAGCCATTGGCGGCTAACTTTTGCAGGAGAGCAGCCACAAATGCTTACTTTGTAGCAGATTTTGTCTTATTCATTTTATTCATATGTTGTGGTTGTTCTCTCGTGCAAAAATGAGCCAAAAAATGACTCGGGTGAAATTGCCTAGCAATTCCCCTGTTTTTTACATGCACCTTTTTTTTTTTTACATACATTCCACCATCAATAATATGTGCTTTCTTCCCTTATCTCACTTTGTGTTTTGGTCCCACCCTCACTTTATATTGTCCTGTCTATTTTTATCGTACCTTTATCTTAGTATTATTAATAGGGGAATGATATTCCCCACCCCCCTTTTGACGAATAAAATCCCCCCCTTTAACGTTTGACGTGAGAATGGTTCACTACTTGAGGATAAATTCACCCCTGCGACGTTTTGTCTGTTTTACTTCTTCCTAGGCCCTGTTCTTTCGAGATTATGCCAACCCATTGTGAGCCCAAAACCAAGTATTGGACTCAAATTTAAACGTATTAATTTTTTTTTGAATGGTAACCGAGTTGGAAACTGAGAATTGAACCAAACTAATATATACCTTCTTGCCACATTAACAAGTTCCTTTTCAAAAATGGCAAAACTACCCCTCACTGTGCCATGTGGTATGCTGGGATTTGGTTCGGTTCCACTTTTTTTTATTAATCTTACAACTATGATCTGATGATTCTTGGTCTTGTCTCTCATTTAAACCTATACATAAAGTTATTCTGAAATATGGTTTGTTTGTGAGGATAAAATAAAGTTGGACCAAAATATTCATAATGCGCTACATAAGGTGTTCATTAGAGGGAGTCGGCCTCACCATAAAACATGGAAGGTCATCTTAGAATACTTATCGCCATGATTCAGGTACTCGAGACTCTATGAGCTAAGACATACTCTTAAAGGATTGGACTGAGGGATCGTCTTCAAAATATAAGGCCATAAGTCATGATTGTTATTTTTATTACAAAAACCCAAGAATCTTTTCAATGAACGCCCCAAGGACACCCAGGGTCAGTGTATCAATGGCAAAAAGGGGGCTAATGTACTCTATCTCAGAAAAATCCGGTGGCTTTGATTGCAAAGTACACTAGCAAATGGGTCTCCCTGGTGATAAAAGGGGCGTAAATATCATTTCCCTTTTCTAAACATAGGTTGAGGCTAATAAAGTGAGATCTCTCTTAAGAGTTCCAGAATAAAAAGAGTGGTGTATGGGGAAAATAAACCCTAATCCATTATCATATTAATAAAGTGCTTTCTTTATGAGGGCAATAGACATTAAGGCACTAAAGATCAATTTAGGGTTTTGTTCCCTGATCTACTAAGTGCAAGCCCTAGAATCCATTGATCTGAAAATCTATACTTGGTTAGAGAAAATTTATACTTGGTTAGATTAGAAGATTTCTGCAATGATCGACAAACAATATTCGTTAGGAGCATCTTCAAAGGTCGGATTACATGCTTCGCGCGATTATCATCACCATGAATTAGTCTAGCAGGTTGAGGTCCGACTTCGAACGGAGATCTTAAGGAAAACAAGGGCCTAAAGGACATCTTTTTCATCTTACTCGATCAAATGTCTAAAATCATCTGATGAGAGTGAGGCTGAGGAGAAAACAGATAGGTGTTTCACATTAACATTATTTTACATCAAAACAAATAGATATTTGGAGGCATAGCCTTGTACATCGTTTTATGCAAAAATGCTTGGCTCTAGGTGGGTCTATCTTTTTTTCGTAGCTAGTGAGTTTTTACTGGGTTGTCAACCCATTTTATTAACGAGTGGAGTTAACTCTGATAAATTCGAGTTGGCTCCACCAACTTTAGTTCCAACATCCAAGCAAGAGAGACCCAAAAATTAAAATCAAAAGCATGCACGAACACTACTAGAAACATCAATAGAAATACAAAAGCAGCAGAAATACACACAGATCACACACAAAAAAAGAAAAAAAGAAAACGTAACCAGTCTCTTCAAATCCACATACCCCAAAAGGCCGAAGCCAATTTCCGCAGGCTATGGTAATATCCACCTGGGTTCTGTACAAAATCCTTACTCGGCATAGAGTAATCTCTTTATTTTGGTACACAAGCTAGCTTTAGCTGAATCTCCACACTAGAGATTACCATATGTTATCCACCTCACGATCTTCTTTGATGATTATTTCGAGGTCACGGCGAATGGAGGTGGGAGGAAAATCCACGCCGTAGTAGGGGCAATTGAATTTGGTGAGGTGATTAGCTGCTCTATTTGCCTCTCTTTTACAGTGGGTGACATTCTTCAGTGGAAACTTCTCAAGGAGATCATCGATCTCTTTAACAAGCAATTTTCTTTTCAATGAGTACTTTCCAGAGGACTTGGAGCTTCCATTTATGACATTAACAACAGATTCAGAATCTGATTCAACCCAGAGACCTTGAATATTCTCTCTACTTTGCTCTTTATTTTTCTCTCTAACCGCTTGGAGAATTCCCTCCTTTATGGCCTCTAATTCTAACAGATCAATGTCATTCAGCTCAATCTCTTTAGAAAAGAAGGAGATGACCGACCCCGAGGAGTTTCGTAGTAGGCCCCCAATTCGTCCACAGTTATGTTCGACATAACGGGCTGCGTCTGTGTTGAGCTTTATAGTGCCAAACTCTGGCTTTTCCCATTTGAGAGTTGGTGCAGAAATACTATTACTTTCTACGAAATTACCAGAATAATAAGGATGAGAAAATTGGCTAGCTTGTGAGCCAACTAAATACATATGATTTGAAGGCTCACACTCATCTCTTTCAGAGGCCTTCATCTTATTTTCAGTCCCTGAATCTGATAATAGACGCTGAGTGCCCCAAGTTACAAGAGCAGCGGTGGCCACCGCAGCTCCCACTTTGGCCATTTTAGATAGGGTCTCGTCGTTACCCTCTCTTCTATTGCCTTGGCCCTCACCATTGTTGCCATCACTAGCTCCCAAATCCCTGCTTTCGTTGGCACCCATCTCTCCTGAGACTAAAGTTTCTCACTATTGTTGCCTTCCAAAGGTTTCATTGGAAAAGCTTCTTAAATAGGAGAAACTCATGCCTTAAAAAGTTTTGGGGGGGTTTGCAAAAAAGTCCTCAACTATGCTTTATTTGTAAAAACAGTCATCTAGTTTGACAATTTGCAAATAGAATGATCTAGTTTGAGTGAATTTTGCAAATTGGTTGGAGACGCCAAAATGTCCTTATAAGATGAAAGACAAAATTGCCTAGTAAAAAGGCCTAAATACCCATTATGGCGAGTGGGAATATATATATATATATATATATATATATATATATATATATATATATATATATATATATATATATATATATATAGGAAAAGGATTGTGAGCTTGAGCTTTGGATCCTTATGGTGCGCTTGAGCTCTCAAACCAATGAGGCCCACATTGGTAGGATGATCCAAAGCATTCACTAGAAAGGGCCTTACATAGATAGGGTGTATACAAAAAATCAGCTCCATATGATCATCCTAAGCCATCCATTTGTGGAGGTCAAAATGGACAGACCACAAATCTGCCCATTTTTGCCCTCCACTTTTGGAGGGGTTAGGATGATTCAATGGAGCTGATTTTTGATACACACCCTATCTATGATAGGGCCTTGCAAATGAATGGTTTGGATCCTCACAGAAATTGTGGGACCCATGTGATTGGTGCACTCAAGCGCACCATTTGATGTTAGAGCTCAAGCGCACGAACATATTCCTCATATATATATATATATATATATATATATATATGAGGAATATGATTGTACGCTCGAGTGTACCAAGCTTATGATACGCTCGAGTGCCCAATCACATGTGGGCCCACTTTGTTAGGATGATCCAAAGCATTCATTTGAAAGGCCCTTACATAGATGGGGTGTGTACCAAAAATTAGCTCTATAGGATCATCCTAACCCATCCATTTGTGGAGGTCAAAATGGACAGACACTGTTTGTTCACAAATCTGCCCATTTTTGCCCTCCACTTTTGGAGGGGTTAGGATGATTCAATGGAGCTGATTTTTGGTATACACCCTATCTATGATAGGGCCTTGCAAATGAATGCTTTGGATCACCACAAAAAATGTAGGACCCATGTGATTGGGCACTCGAGCGTACCATAAGCTTGGTACGCTCGAGCGTACAATCCTTTTCCTCTCTCTGTCTCTCTGTCTCTCTCTCTCTCTCTCTCTCTCTCTCTCTCTATATATATATATATATATATATATATATATATATATATATATATATATAGAGAGAGAGAGAGAGAGAGAATAGAGTTCCTAAGGTGTCACCTCATATAGCTTATATGAGGTGGCGCTCACAAAACATAAGGGGCCCACATTTTTGGGGTGATCGAAACCACTCATTTGAAAGGCCCTTAGATGGATATTGTGCCTACAAAAAATCAGGTCCATAGGATCATCCTAACCCTTCCATTTATGGAGGTTAAAAATGGGGAGATTTATGGAGGTTTATACCCATCCATTTCAACCTCCACAAATGGAAGGGTTAGGACGATCCTATGAAGTTGATTTTTTGGACACACCCTATCTATGTGAGGGCCTATCAAATGAATGTTTTGGATCATCCAAACAAAGTGGGCCCCTTATGTTTTTAAGCGCCACCTCATATAAGCTATATGAGGTGACACCTTAGGAACTCTATTCTCATATATATATATATATATATATATATATATATATATATATCTATATATATATATATATATATATATATATAGCTATAGCATTCTTAAACCATGCTATGCAGGGGTGTAAAAAATGGGCCCACAAGGGCCCCACAAGGGCCCCACCCTATACATGGGCTCAGGTGGAGATTGTTCGACTTACCCATCAAAACATAAGGAAAAATGATGTGACTCACCCGATGCAGTGGTTCAAGTTGAGTTGGTAGGACCCACCCTATCAAAACGCATTACTGAGAATCATAGGTATTTTGGTCTTTTTCCAAGGTGATTTCCTTCTTTTCACATAGAAGTTTGTCTTTTTATGACTTAAAAACATAAAAATCTAACATGGGTATTTTGGTCATAAAATGAAGGCATGACCTATTTTCAAAATTCACTCAAATGTGATGCCTCTATTTGCAATTGTTCAAACTGGGGGCTCGTTTTGCAAATAAAGCAAAGTAGAAAACTCCTTTTGCAAAAGCCCCTCCGCACGATAGACTAGGCTTATGGTAATGACTTCTTTATGCTCATTATAAAGTTTATCCGCACAATAGTTGCTTTACCTTGCTGGCCCATCTACTTTCACTTTTACTCATTTTCCCCTCCAAAGGAATAAGATGAAGAGGAAAAAGAGGAAGGTGAAAGGACCATTATCTCATATCATTTTCCTTTTGCAAATTAATCTATATTAGTATTCTAATCAAGAGAATTTACATGGTGGACGGCCATGCATGCCCGTGCAGCACCAAAAAGCAGTGGAGCCTACTTTTTTTTGGTAATCCAAGCCATTCATTTGTTGAGACCAGCCCTCTATAGGGTGTGCCCAGAAAATCTTCTCCATTTGTCGACACTAACCCTTTGATCGATAGAGGTTTCTATACTGAGCTGTCCATTATAAATCTCCACAAATTGGAATGCTAGGATCATCCTATGAAGAAGATTTTCTGGGCACAACCTATCTAGGCCAGGGCCCAATAAATGAACGGTTTAGATCGCCCAAATAATGTGGACCCACTATTTTGTCGGCTGCACGCCCTTGCACCATGTAATTTTTTTTTCTAATCAATCCTAGTTGCTTAAGCTAGCATTGAATGATCCAACGATCAAATCTCCGACGATCTAATAATTCTAACAATTACCATCCCATAGAACTTTTCCTCCATCACTTTCCTCTTTTGTAAGTTATAATATTATTATATTTTATTGTTCATTTTTCCTCGTACCTTCTATCATCAATAAGGTAGGCAATATCAGGTCTTGCCTGACCCAGCTTACCCATAATAAAAAAAAATCAATAAGGTAGGCATCACGTCTATTCTTATCTTTTTTTTTTATTTCTTGCCAATCTTTCTGTCCCATCAAACTCTAACTTTACTTTAATTTACCTTTTATTCGGGAGGAAGTCTAAACTGAAGGGAGCCCTTGCAAAAAAGAGGTGAAAGTGCTCCTCCATTCGCTGCACATCACCTCTCTATTCGGACGGCTAATATGTTGGTACTATACCATGTTTTCATAATTCCACTAATTTATCATGTCTTTTATTATTCAAATTGCTGAGCAAGCCAATTAAAAAAAAAAGAACAAGCAGAGTTTGTGCAATTATTAAAACATGGTATTGTCAATAGCCTTTATCCTTTAGGATTTGCCATGTAATTTCGCGGAAAGCCACTTGGTGGCTAACTTTGTAGGAGAGCGGCCACACATGCTTACTTTTTAGCAAATTTTGTCTTAATCATTTAATCCATCTGAGGTGTTGTTCTATCTTGCAAAAGTGAGCCACTCCAAATTGCCTAGCAATTTCCTCAGTAAAAGAGAAAATAAGAGAATTTTTGTAGAATTGCACATCACTTTTTTTGACTTTTTTTAACAAAGGCACCCATTCAACACACATATTTTCAATCATACCCCCTCCTTTATGCTTTTTAACAAAGGCACTCATTAAAGCCACAGAATTTCAATCCTACCCCCCTCCTTTATGCTTTTTTAATAAAAAAAATCTATGGGGTGATCTTAACCATCCGATTTAAGAGGAACAACATATTATGGAAACCTCTATAAGATTGGAAGGCTAGGATCAGCCTATGGAAATGATTTTTGGGGCACAACCTATTTATGTTGTGTTCCATCACATGGACGGTTTGGATCAACTTGTGATGTGGTCCGTACAGTTCTTTGTCGGCCCGTACATCGCACGGGGTTTTTTACTAGTATATATATATATATACAGGTGCTTTCTTCCATTATAGATGTCTTTGTGTTTTGGTCCCACCTTTACTTTATATCGTTCTGTCTATTCTCCTGGTTCGTTTCGCGATTGCGTCTAACTCACAACACTCTTATTGCTTTCCTTCTTTGTTTTACTTCGTCCAAGTGTTTTTTGTCACATCAAAACCTTTACTTTCTACTGCAGTATTTATTTACTATTCACATCTAAGCCTTTGTATCCAACCAAATAGATATTTCAAGCTATAGTCGTCTAGGTTCGTTTTATGCCACAATGGTCCTAGGTGGTTTTTTCTTTTTTCTTACCTAGTGAGTATTGGCTGAGTCAACCCATTTTATTAACCCAATAGTATATTTGTGTGCCTTAAATAGCTTTTAATTTTTATTTTACCCTTTCTACATTCATTATATTCACTTGCGGAAAATGGAAGAAAGCACTTTGCTAGCCTCCATCGCAAAAGGCATTCCGTAGATGGGCTGTTGCACGTGAGAGCAGCCAAACAGTATCATTTTTTTAGCAGATTTTGTCTTCATTCACGAGGTGGCTGCTCTCACATGCAACAGCCCATCTGCGAAACGCCTTCTTAGATGGACGCTAGCAAAGTGCTTTCTTCCATTATCTTTCTTTTGTGTTTTGGTCACACCTTTAATTTATTAGGCATTTTTTTTTTTTTTTGATGGGTGATTTGGGGTTAGGCAGACCCCCACCAGCTATATTAAAAAAAAGAAAATTTACAATCTAGGATAAATCATTCCGGATACTTTATTAGGCATTGGGTCCAGCTCATAGCACTCTCCAGTGCTCTCCTCCTTTATTTTACTTCGTCCTAGTGGTTTTTTGTCACATCGAAACCTTTACTTTTCACATCTAAGCCTTTGAATCCAAGCAAATAGATATTTCAACCCGAGTTGCATCCCTATTAACACCAAAAATAAGTGTCTAGGAGGTTGGTGAGTTTTTGATGAGTCAACTCGAAATGACTCAGATGAATTTTTATTCCATGCTTAAAAGACAAAAATAAAAGTAAAATCATCAACACTATTAAAAAGATAATAATGGAAAATATAAAAGCAATAACACATCTCGGTTACACTGAAAGAAGGAAAAAAACATAGCAATTAAGTCCACTGAAATCCATATAGACCGGAAAAAAGCCACTACAAAACCAACTTAGTAGATTTAAAAAAAGGCCAAATCCATAGAGACCGGAAAAAAGCCACTACCATTCCCCACTGGTAGTCACTTACGATCACGATTTCCACGAAAATATGAACGTGGGCTCCTTTCAAAATCCTCCCTTGGAATATAGTCATCCCTTCCCGGGGCCTTCATCATTTTCTTTTTCTTCTTATTTTCAGCTTCCGAACCTGAAAAGAGACGACCGAGACCCCAAGCCACAAGACCAGTCACCACCACACCCGCAGTCACCAAGACTGCGCCCACGTTAGACACAGGCTCTTTCACCTCTTTAGCTTCAGCCTCAGACTCCTCTTTCTTACCTTCACATAAACTCATATCGCTCTCCTTACTTTCAGACCGACTCATTTCCTTTCTACACATAACTTTGGCCACTGTTGGTTAGAAAAGGTTTGTGGCAAGAGGGAGCTTCTTTAAATAGAGGAAAAATTGCCAATAGGGGACATCAAAATCCGAGAATTGCCAACGGAGGACACACTAATGAAAAATTGTTAAAGAGGGACCAAATGGAGGGTTATCAACCCTCTAAATGGGGTTATCAACTCTCTTTAACAAATTTTCAAAAGTGTGTCCCCAATTGGCAATTCTAGTATTTTGATGTCCCCCATTGGCGATTCTTCCTTAAATAATAGAAGACTAGGGTGTGGACAACCGGGTTTTCTCTCCTAGTAAATGTAGAACAAGACTAAAAATTTGTCTCATCTTCTCGTGAAAGTAATACTCATAATTGAAATTCCTCTACTCGTATACGTAAAACACGAGAAATCACTTTCCGAGATTTTATATGGTGTAAGCCCTTGTAGTCGTGTATTTTTTTTCAAAAAGTACTGTACGGACTACACCGTGGGATGATCCAAACCGTCCATGTGATGGAACACAACATAAATAGGTTGTTCCCAAAAAATCATTTCCATAAGACACTTTCAAATTCCGGTATATTTGTTTTTGGAAATGATAAATGCACCCACTTTAACATGAATTGAGGTTAAAAAGCGTTTAAGTGTGCCGCATACCCTCCTTTACAGTGGTGCGAATTATCCTCCACAGGTGCAAATTTATCATATCCCGATATAAAATCTCTGCCTTTTACATGGAACAGCTCCCCAGTGTACAAGGCAATCAGGCCCGTTGAATCATTTCACGTGAAATACATCAGCCCCTATGTAGTCTAGAGAAATTACGGTCAGATCATGGATGATCCAACGGTCAGATCTTAGAGGATCTAATAATTCAAACAATTCCAATCCCATGGAAATCATATTTTGCCAGGTAATTTCGCAGAAAGCCATTTGGTGGCTAACTTTGTAGGAGAGCAGCCACACATGCTTACTTTTTAGCAAATTTTGTCTTATTCATCTTATCTTGCAAAAGTGAGCCACGAAATCACGTTCGGCCAAATGAGAATCATAGGTATTTTGGTCTTTTTACAAGGTGATTTCCTTCTTTTCACATAGAAGTTTTTGTCTTTTTATGACTTAAAAAAAAAAAAAAAAATCTAACATGGGTACTTTGGTCATAAAATGAAGGCATGACCTATTTTCAAAATTCACTCAAATGTGATGACTCTATTTGCAATTGTTCAAACTGGGGGCTCGTTTTGCAAATAAAGCAAAGTAGAAAACTCCTTCTGCAAAAGCTCAAAAGTTCTAAGGGTTTCATAGGGAAGCTTTTTTAAATAGACTAGGCTTATGGGAATGACTTCTTTATACTCATTAAAAAGTTTATCCTCACAATAGTTGCTTTACCTTGCTGGCCCATCTACTTTCACTTTTACCCATTTTCCCCTCCAAAGGAATAAGATGAAGAGGAAAATAGAGGAAGATGAAAGGACCATTATCTCATATCATTTTCCTTTTGCGAATTAATCTAGATTAGTATTCTAATCAAGAGAATTTACATGGTGGACGGCCATGCATGCCCGTGCAGCACCAACACTCTCCAATGCTTTCTTCCATTATAGATGTCTTTGTGTTTTGGTCCCACCTTTACTTTATATCGTTCTCTCTATTCCCCTGGTTCCTTTCGCCATTGCGTCTAGCTCACAACACTCTCCAATGCTTTCCTTCTTTGTTTTACTTCGTCCAAGTGTTTTTTATCACATCAAAACCTTTACTTTCTACTGTAGTATTTATTTACTTTTCACATCTACGCCTTTGTATCCAACCACATAGATATTTCAAGCTATAGTCGTCTAGGTTCGTTTTATGCCACAATGGTCCTAGATGGTTTTATCTTTTTTTCTTACCTAGTGAGTATTGGCAGAGTCAACCCATTTTATTAACCCAATAGTATGTTTGTGTGCCTTAAATAGCTTTTAATTTTTATTTTACCCTTTCTACATTCATTATATTCACTTGCGGAAAATGGAAGAAAGCACTTTGCTAGCGTCCATCGCAGAAGGCATTCCGTAGATGGGCTGTTGCACGTGAGAGCAGCCAATCAGTCTAATTTTTTTAGCAGATTTTGTCTTCATTCACGAGGTGGCTGCTCTCACATGCAACAGCCCATCTGCGAAATGCCTTCTTAGAGCAAAGTGCTTTCTTCCATTATCTTTCTTTTGTGTTTTGGTCACACCTTTACTTTATTAGGCATTTTTATTTTTTTTTGATCGGTGATTTGTGGTTATGAAGACCCCCACAAGCTATATTAAAAAAAAGAAAATTTACAATCTAGGATAAATCATTCCGGATACTTTATTAGGCATTGGGTCCAGCTCATAGCACTCTCCAGTGCTCTCCTCCTTTATTTTACTTCGTCCTAGTGGTTTTTTGTCACATCGAAACCTTTACTTTTCGTTATTTGCTCTCTTGTCTCCTCCTTCATTTACTTTTGGGTAGAAGCGCTCGAAATGTCGGTTTTTTGGGCCAAATTACCTAAATCCCGGTAATTAATTTCTGCTGAAATTCTTAAAAGAAATGAGAAATTAATATTTTAATAATTTTATCAGTAATCGACACATAAGATCCAGCCAACCTATTATGCTGTTGTACATTGGATCCTCATTCATCGTTTTGGAAACACCCAAACATACACTCAGGTGAGTTCGCAAACATTTAATAATGAAATCCCGATCGTTGATTTAGTGGGCTACCACAAGGACAGACCATTTCCTCACATCCCAGTGATATCCTAGCCAACCTATTATTATAAATTTATGTCCATTGGATGATCTAAACTTCCCATCTCTGTAGATTTCAATTATAAGCCTTACATATCTGAGGTTAAACAATCGACATATCTAGCTAGGGAAGTGATATATTCACCCCCTTTTCTTACTTAGGACAGCCGTCTCTGGTGTACTTATGAGTACCCTTTTACACTAGAGGGGACTGTCCCAAGTACGAAAAGGGGCAATATATTATTTACTTCCAACTATTAGTCTATTTGGAGGGCCCCCTCATTACTTTTCTTCTAGATCATTACTTTTCTTCTACATGGTTGACGCCATAACATGTCCGTTAAGTCACTGCGGTGGTCTACAAGGAAGATGAATTGAGGACTCATATCTTACATACGAATGGCCCTTGTTTCATTTACTTCCATACCGCATGTTGTTTTCTACGTGTAATAATGAGATTTGAAAGAAGAAAGTAGTGTGATGATTCACAGATTTGATGTCAAAATGTTTGTAATCAGCAGCATCCATCGGAAGGGCCTCAGAGTGACTGTTGGGCCCACAGGGGAGAGACCCCACCCCAACCCACGCGGCCCCACCATTTCCGAACCACTCATTTCCTTCCAACTCCTAGAATTCAACATCATCTCCACCCAAGAGCTCTCTCGGTGGGGCCTTGATAGATGAGCAGAGACCCAAGGAGTGAAGAGTAGGAGCCCTGTTCTTCTTTCTCAGAAATATCTCATAATCCAGCCTCTTTGTATTTACTTGGCTGAGGATTGGAATCATACTATTAGTCTAATTTGTAGGGCCACCTCACTCATACTTTTCCTCTGCATTATTACTTTTCTTCTGCCGTGGTCTACAAGGAAGAGGGATTGGGGCTCATTTATTTCCAAACCACATTACTTTTCTAAGGCCGCCCAATGGAGAAAATGGACAAAAAATTAGCTATTGGTTCAAGTGTTTTTTCTTTGCACAAAAGTGACATGCAATTGAAAGAGGAAAGAAGTGTGATTACTTAGAGATTTGAGGTCAAAATGTTGTTTTTTTCTAATATATCGGTGTTATATGGTGTCCATATGTAGATGCACACATTTTGTTTTAAAATAGTGGAGCCTATCTTGTTCAAATAACTAAACCATGCAGTTTTTTACCTCCAACAGCCCAACCTAAGTAGCACGTACGTACCCCAAAATTTTTCTATATAGGAGGATCCTAACCTTCCTATCACTCGGTAGAGTTTTCTATACGGTGTAGTTTGTTTATTTTTACTGGCAAAGATTTACATTACTTTTCTAATGGGTGTAGTTTATCTACATATTAGAGGGTTAGAATAGTAAGATGGATATGATTTTGGAGCAATGCATATTTACATTTCTAATGGGTACAGCTTCCGAACCCGAAAAGAGACGACCGAGAACCCAAGCCACCAGACCAGTCACCACCACACCCGCAGTCACCAAGACTGCGCCCACGTTAGACACAGGCTCGTTCACCTCTGTAGCTTCAGCCTCAGACTCCTCTTTCTTACCTTCACATAAACTCATATCGCTCTCCTTACTTTCAGACCGACTCATTTCCTTTCTAAACTTAACTTTGGCCACTGTTGGTTAGAAAAGGTTTGGCAAGAGGGAGCTTCTTTAAATAGAGGAAAAATTGCCAATAGGGGACATCAAAATCCGAGAATTGCCTACGGAGGACACACTAATGAAAAATTGTTAAAAAGGGACCAAATGGAGGGTTATCAACCCTCTAAATGGGGTTATCAACTCTCTTTAACAATTTTTCAAAAGTGTGTCCCCAATTGGCAATTCTAGTATTTTGGTGTCCCCCATTGGCAATTCTTTCTTAAATAATAGAAAACTAGGGTGTGGATAACCGGGTTTTCTCTCCTAGTCAATGCGATGGATGCTTGCTAAGTGTTTTCTTCCATTATCTTTCTTTGTGTTTTGGTCCGACCTTTACTTTATAGTGACCTGTCTATTTTCCTCGTAGGTTTTGCCATTGATAATCACAGCACTCTCCATTGCTTTCTTCCACTAGTCAATAGTCTTTTTTGTCACATCGAAACCTTTACTTTTTATTTACTTTTCACATCTAAGCCTTTGAATCCAAGCAAATATATATTTCAAGCTATATTCGTGTAGCTCGTTTATGCCACAATGGTCTACGAGGTTTTATCTTTTTTCTTGCCTCGTGAGTTTTGGTTGAGTCAACCCATTTTATTAACAGTCGAGGCAACTCATAGGAATTAGATATGACTTGACCAACTTTATTTCCCTAGAAAAGAAAAAATTAGGGAAAACCACTAGAAACCCCCTAGATAAAAATATATCTACAAGAATAGGCCCAAAATATTTTTAATTACGAATAGTATGTTTTCAATGAAATAACACCAACTCTAACAGCTTAAGCTTATGGAGTAATTGGTTGTTTTACACGTTATCAGAGCTATCAGCTAAGTGTTGGAATTTAACCAGGTAGAACTCACCCCTAAAAGCTAGCCGTTAGAGGGAGGGTGCCCATTCCCTTATAACCCATCCACATCCGCTTATTTTTTCCGATCTGGGATGATTTGCTTTCTTTTAAGGGTGAGTTCTACCCGGTTAAATTCCAACAAATGGTATCACAACTCAGGGCGTGGTATTGCCTCCGAGGGTAGAAATGTCACTCGGGAAAGATCTCAGAAGCCCTGGTACGTGTAGTATCTCGTAGTTTCCATGTTGCCGCAGCGTGGAGGGGCAAGATTGTCCACATTGCTTCTACGTGGAGGGGGAGATTGATGGGGTTCCACGCGAAAGCAAATCATCCCATATTGGAAAAAAACAAGTGGATTTGGATGTGTTATAAGGAAATGGGAACCCTCCCTCTAACACCTAGCTTTAAGGGTGAGTTCTACCAAGTTAAATTCCAATATTAAGCTTGTGGAGTAATTGGTTGCTTCACATGGTTTCAGAGCTATTGCCTCACGAGCAGGTCCTGGGTTCAGAACCCAACAACTCCTTAATATATTACATTCAGCATTCAGATTAAAGTCTCTTCACCACCTTCACTCTAACAACTCGTTATGGAGCTCCCTTATCAGATCGATATACTGCAGAAAACATCACTTGAATTTAATCCAACCAACTCGTGGTTGTTCAAAAATGTGGAAAGAAATCTTATCTGTTCGAGCTACTTGGATTCAAAATTTGAGATGGATTGTTGGAAATGGATCCATCTCTTTTTGGGCTGATCTCTGGATGGTAAGCACCCCATTATTCTTCTTGGCTGAAAATAGAGAAGACATAAACATCACTGCTACCATAAAAAACATGCTTCTTCCATCAGGGGGCTGGAACATGGAGATCATTGAACCACACCTCTCGACGGTTTGGATTGAGGCATTGTTCAACACCAGGCTCCAATTGAATGAATCTCCAGATATTCTGATTTGATATCCCTCCCCATCCGGCACATTTAGCACCAATTCAGCATGGATCGTTAACAGGACTAGAAATAGTAATGTGAACTGGGCCGCACCAACCTGGGGATCTGTTCCTCCAAAAATCAGTTGTTTCCTCTGGAAAGTTTTCCAGGAAGCCATGGCCACAGATGAAAGAATAAAAAGCAAGCACATTCAGGCGCCATCCAAATGTGTTTGTTACTCAATCCAGAAAGAGGAAACCATGAACCATCTATTCATAGAAGGAGAGTTAGCTCGATCTATTTGGTCAGAGTTTGCCAACCTTTGGAATTTCAATCTAATCCAATTTCAGTCTATCAAGACTAGAATTATAAGTTGGTAGAAAGCAGGAACTAAAAGAAAAACTCAAGCTGCCCATCTATTCAGCCTCACAGCGCTCATCATAGCTTGGGAAATTTGGAAAGAGCAGTGTAGTAGACGAATGGAAGGAAAATCTAATTCCAGCAATATAATCATCAGCACCATTTCAGAGGGTATCAGAAGCCTGGATTGTAGCCATTCTCCTCTCAAGGAACCAAACTTGTTAGAGGTTCTTTCTCTGTCACAGCTTGGCATTTCTCTTTGCCGTCCAAGGATTCAAAAGGATTGCTGGATTCAATGGAAGAGACCCCCTAAAGGAACTCTTAAACTCAACATAGATGGAGCTTCGAAGGGAAGCCCTGGAGAAGCAGGTGGAGGAGGAGTTATTCGAAATGAAAAATCAACAGTTATCTTAGCTTTCTCTCTTTACTACGAAAAAGGCACTAACATGGTTGCGGAATCTCGTGCGCTCTTGGATGGGCTCCGCTGTTGCAAGGCCTTTAATATGAGCAAGATGATCGTGGAATCAGATAGCAAAGTTCTAATCGATCTCATCGACGGGAAATGACAAATCTCTTGGGCAATCCAATATCTCTGGAAAGAGATTCAACCACTCCTTTGCATTTTGTCTCCCACTTGCAATCACCATTTCAGAGAGGAAAACTTAGTTGCAGATGCCCTTGCAAACTTTGGCTGCTCATCAAGATCCAATTTGTTCTATCCCTCCTGAGCCTCCATGCCTCGCTTGGCAAGAGGGGCAGCAAGATGTGATGCACTTGGCCTTCCCAATATCAGAAGCAGGATCAACTAAGGGCACTCTCCCTTATAAGCATTGAATGTTGTCTTTTTCCTACGGCTTTTGCTTGCTATTTTGTCGAGTTAGAGGCTTCCCCTCCTCCTCACTCTCTTTCTAGGGCTATGGCTTCCTGTATTGATGGGTAAGAGGTTTCCCCTCCTCTTGTATGGTCCCAACTTTTTATATATAAATTTGCTGATCCGCCCCGGAGTCGTTATCTTTCCAGGTTTTAAAAAAAAAAACTCCTTAATATTAAAAATCACTATTAAATAACACCAACTCCAATAGCTTAAGCTTTTGGTGTAATTGGTTGTTTCACAGGTCCTGGTTTCAGAACCCAACAACTCCAACGTGTATGGCTAATCCTGAAGAAAGGAGCCACACCCGAGAAGAAGTATTGAAGTATAAATGATTAAATAACACCAACTCTATCAGCTTAAGCTTTTGGAGTAATTAGTTCTTTCACATAAAGATCAAAATGAAGATATACAGATGGGCTGGAAAACTGCCCACCTGAGAAAAAGAGATGGCGCACGCCCCAAATTAATAGAGAAAAGAGACGATACTGGCTCCAAATTGATAGAACAACAGTCACATAAACATGAACCAAATATGCCATCGTGCTTTCGCTCCTAACGCTCCATATTAATAGAGCAAAAGTGACCACAGCACCCAAATTCTCCATAGTGCTTTCGCTCTCGCCCATCTTGGCCAATACGTTTCTATGAAAGTTTCTCACTACCGTGTTCCTAAGCTTTCTTAACAGAGAAAAGAGACTACGCACACCCCAAATTAATAAACAAAAGGGAAAACACTCTGCCCAAATTAATAGAGCAACAACAGCTACAACAGCACCCAAATTCGCCACCTTGTTTTCGCTCCCCAGCTCCAAAATTATTAGTGCAAGAGTGACCACAACAGCACCCAAATTCTCCGTAGTGCTTTGGTTGCCTAGCAATTCCCTTGTTTTTTACATACACCTTATTTTTTTACATACATTCCACCATCAATAATATGTGCTTTCCTACCTTATCTCTCTTTAAGTTAATATATGTGCTTTCTTCCCTTATCTCTCTTTGTGTTTTGGTCCCACCCTTACTTTATATTGTCCTGTCTATTTTTCTCGTACCTTGATCTTACTATTATTAATAAGGGAATGATATTTCCCCCCGTTTGACGGATAAAATCCGCCCTTTAACGTTTGACATGAGAATGGTTCACTACTTGAAGATAAATTCACCCCCTTTAACGTTTTGTCTGTTTTACTTATTCCTAGGCCCTGTTCTTTCGAGATTATGCCAACCCATTGTGAGTCCAAAAACAAGTATTGGACTCAAATTTACGTTTAAATTTGAGTCCAATACTTGTTTTTGGACTCACAATGGGTTGGCATAATCTTAAACAAACAGGGCCCTAGTGTTTTTGTCTCATCGAAGCCCTTACTTTTTACCGTAGTAATTTTTGTCTTGTTTTTGAATAATGTTATGGTAACCGAGTTGGGAACTGAGAATTGAACCAAACTAATATATAGCTTCTTCCCACATTAACAAGTTCCTTTTCAAAAATGGCAAAACTACCCCTCACTGTGCCATGTGGTACGCCGGGATTTGTTCGGTTCCACTTTTTTATTAATCTTACAACTATGATTTGATGATTCTTGGTCTTGTCTCTCATTTAAACCTATAAATAAAGTTATTCTAAAAGATGGTTTGTTTGTGAGGATAAAATAAATTTGGACCAAAATAGGAATTCACTAGCTCATTCGTAATGCGCTACGTAAGGTATTCATTAGAGGGAGTCGGCCTCACCATAAAACATGGGAGGTCATTTTTGAACAATTGTTGCCATGATTCAGGTACTTGAGACTCTATGACCTAAGACATACTCTTAAAGGATTGGACTCGGGGATCGTTTTCAAAATATAATGCCATAAGTCAGGATTGTCATTTTGATTACCAAAACCCGAGATTCTTTTCAAAGAACGTATTGGCAATGTGGACTAAGTGGGAGAATGACTGATACAAGTAGGAGAATGATGGAAAACATTTTCCATGGGGTAGCCCACATTGCCAACCTAGACAATTAGTTTAGGGTTTTCTAAACATAGGTTAAGGCTAATAAAGTGAGATCTCTCTTAAGAGTTCTAGATTATATGAGGAATGTTGGGGTTCCACGCAAAAGCAAATAGTCCCACATCGGTAAAGTGGACTAAGATGGGGATGGGTTATAAGGGAATGGGCACCCTCCCTCTAACGGCTAGCATTTAAGGGTGAGTTCTACCCAGCTAATTTCCCTGCAGGAAAAATAAACCCTAATCCATTATCATCTAGCAGGTTGAGGTCCGACTTCGAACGGAGATCTTAAAGAAAACAAGGGCTTAAAGGACATCTTTGTCATCTTACTCCATCAAATGTCTAAAATCAAAACAAATAGTACATCGTTTTATGCAAAAATGCTTGGTCCTAGGTGGTTCTATCGTTTTTTCGTACCTTGTGAGTTTTTATTGGGTTGCCAACCCATTTTATTAACGAGTGGAGTTAACTCTGACAAATTCGAGTTGGCTCCACAAACTTTAGTTCCAACTTCCAAGCAAGAAGGACCCACAAATTAAAATCAAAAGCATGAACACTACTAGAAACATCAAGAAAAATACAAAAGCAGTAGAAATATAACCCACCCCCCAACAAACACCCACACACACATACAAAAAAAACAAACAAACAAACGTAACATAAACAGTCTGTTGAAATCCATATACTCCAAAAGGCCAAAGCCAATTTACGCAGGCTGCAGAAATTAGCACCAGATTTTTGTGAACCTCCCTTGGCATAGAGCAATCTCTTTATTTTGGCACGCAAGCTAGCTTTAGTCGAATCTCCACCAGATTTTTGTGAAAGAAATACTAGAGATTACCCTATGTTATCCACCATTCATTCAAGATCTTCTTTAATGAGTTTTGCAAAGTCACCGCCAATGGAGCTGGGATGAAAATCTATACCGTTGTAGGGGCAATGGAATTTGGTGAGGTGATTAGCGACTCTATTTGCCCCTCTTTTACGGTGAGTGACCTTCGTCCATTCAAATTCTTCAAGGAGACGACGGATCTCTTTAACAAGATCTTTTCTTTTCCCTGAGTTCTGCCCAGAGGACTTGGACTCGTTTTCTATGAGCTTAACAACATCTTCACGATCTGATTCCACCCAAAGACGTTGAATTTGAATTTTCTCTCTAGTGGCTTGGAGAAGTCCCTCCTTTATTGCCTGCATTTCTAATAGATCGATGTCATTCAGCTCAGTCTCTTTGGAAAAGAAGGAGACGACTGACCCCGAGGAGTCTCGTAGTAGGCCCCCAATTCGTCCACATTTACGTTCGCCATAACAGGCTGCGTCTGTGTTGAGCTTTATAGTGCCAGACTCTGGCTTTTCCCAAGCTCCCACTTTGGCCATTGTAGATAAGGTCTCGTCGTTACCCTCTCTTCTATTGCCTCCACCCTCACCATTGTTGCTATCACTAGCTCCCAAATCCCTGCTTTTGTTCCCACCCATCTCTCCTGAGACTAAAGTTTCTCACTATTGTTGCCTTCCAAAGGTTTCATTGGAAAAGCTTCTTAAATAGGAGAAACTTATGCTTTAAAAAGTTTTGGGGGGTTTTGCAAAAGAAGTCCTCAACTATGCTTTATTTGTAAAAACAGTCATCCAGTTTGATCATTTGCAAATAGAGTGATCGAGATTGAGTGAATTTTGCAAATTGCGTGGAGAGGCCAGAATGTCCTTACAAGATGAAAGACAAAATTGCCTAGTAAAAAGGCCTAAATACCCATTATAGCATTCTTAAACCATGCTATGCAGGGGTGTAATTACCATAAAGAAGTCATTACCATACCCATTAGGCTTATGGTAATGACTTCTTTATGCTCATTAAAAAGTTTATCCGCACAATAGTTGCTTTACCTTGCTGGCCCATCTACTTTCACTTTTACTCATTTTCCCCTCCAAAGGAATAAGATGAAGAGGAAAAAGAGGAAGATGAAAGGACCATTATCTCATATCATTTTCCTTTTGCAAATTAATCTATATTAGTATTCTAATCAAGAGAATTTACATGGTGGACGGCCATGCATGCCCGTGCAGCACCAAAAAGCAGTGGAGCCTACTTTTTTTTGGTAATCCAAGCCATTCATCTGTTGAGACCAGCCTTATATAGGGTGTGCCCGGAAAATCTTCCCAATATGTCGACACTAACCCTTTGATCAATAGAGGTTTCTATACTGAGCTGTCCATTATAAATCTCCACAAATTGGAATGCTAGGATCATCCTATGAAGAAGATTTTCCGGGCACAACCTATCTAGGCCAGGGCCCAATAAATGAATGGTTTAGATCGCCCAAATAATGTGGACCCACTGTTTTGTCGGCTGCACGCCCTTGCACCATGTAATTTTTTTTTCTAATCAATCCTAGTTGCTTAATCTAGCATTGAATGATCCAACGGTCAAATCTCCAACGATCTAATAATTCTAACAATTACCATCCCATAGAACTTTTCCTCCATCACTTTCCTCTTTTGTACTTTATAATATTATTATATTTTATTGTCCATTTTTCCTCGTACCTTCTATCATCAATAAGGTAGGCAATATCAGGTCTTGCCTGACCTAGCTTACCCATCAAAAAAAAAATCAATAAGGTAGGCATCACGTCTATTTCATGGCCCTCTTGGCCGGTCTTTCCTCTTATCTTTTTTTTTATTTCCTGCCAATCTTTTTGTCCCATCAAACTCTAACTTTACTTTAATTTACCTTTTATTCGGGAGGAAGTCTAAACTGAAGGGAGCCCTCGCAAAAAAGAGACTCTAACTTTACTTTAATTTACCTTTTAATCGGGAGGAAGTCTAAACTGAAGGGAGCCCTTGCAAAAAAGAGACTCTAACTTTACTTTAATTTACCTTTTATTCGGGAGGAAGTCTAAACTGAAGGGAGCCCTTGCAAAAAAGAGGTGAAAGGGCTCCTCCATTCGCTGCACATCACCTCTCTATTCGGACGGCTAATATGTTGGTACTATACCATGTTTTCATAATTACACTAATTTATCTTGTCTTTTATTATTCAAATTGCTGAGCAAGCCAATTAAAAAAGAAAGAACAAGCAGAGTTTGTGCAATTATTAAAACATGGTATTGTCATTAGCCTTTATCCTTTAGGATTTGCCATGTAATTTCGCGGAAAGCCACTTGGTGGCTAACTTTGTAGGAGAGCGGCCACACACGCTTACTTTTTAGCAAATTTTGTCTTAATCATTTAATCCATCTGAGGTGTTGTTCTATCTTGCAAAAGTGAGCCACGAAGTCACTTACGGCCAAATTGCCTAGCAATTCCCTCAGTAATATATATATATATATATATATTGTTGGACAAATTAGATGTTGTCCAGTAGGGTCTGATATATGGCTTGATTGAATCCAGAAATTAGAAATGTAAATAAATCAGTACTTAGCTTTTGTAGAAAACGTTTCTGTAAAACAGATCGAGAAAAAGAAGGCTGAGTCGTGCCACTGGTCACTCTCCTTAAGAATCGTATCCGCCCCCTACCGGTGCAAACCGGGATCCGCGAACCGATGCTCTAAGATAAAACAGCCAAAGTTGGCTCCAGTCCACGTGCACTCGCTGACTGGTCCACCCAGAATCACCGTAGAACTGTGCTCAGATCAGAACGGAGGAAAGGAAGACAAGCAGAAACTTTGATGTTTTTTTTTCTGTAAAAAACTATATCCTCCAATGGTGCTGTTCTCTTCTTTTTATAGATGAGAATATGACTGTTGGATGATAATTAATCACCATTAAAAGACCAAAACGTTTCTCTTTTAATCACCATTAAAAGACAAAAAATATTTCTCTCTTAATCACCATTAAAAGACAAAAAACGTTTCTCTTTTAATCACCATTAAAAGACAAAAAACGTTTCTCTCTTAATCACCATTAAAAGACAAAAAACGTTTCTCTTTTAATCACCATTAAAAGACAAAAACGTTTCTCTCTTAATTACCATTAAAAGACAAAAACGTTTCTCTTTTAATCACCATTAAAAGACAAAAATGTTTCTCTCTTAATTACCATTAAAAGACATAAACGTTTCTCTCTTAATTACCATTAAAAGACAAAAACGGTTTTGGTTTTGAAAACACACCACAAGCACACTCACCAAGGTCTTGGGTTCAAGTCCCCACATATGCAAAAGTATTTTGCTTTAAAACAAGAGAGGGAAACATAATTTGAATCTTCCCTCCAAATTTTTTTTAAACAAAAAGAAAAAGCATCTTTGACTTTTCAAATCTTTTTATTATTTTGTTTAAAAATTCTAACAATCCCCCACAAGATTCAAAATACAGTTGAAAATTGAAAACGGAAGTATCTGAGCACATTAGAAAATAGAGTGGATTCATACCGGTGTCTTTTGGACTTCAACCGATATTTAGGATAAACAGATTACGTTACCGAGTACGGGTAGAGTTAGACTCCTTCAACCTTTCCTCGTGGGTGTAACTGACTAACCTGTTATCCACACTCTACATTCGATTCCTTGGTGATTCATTCACAGTTTTGGAACATTTGGCCTTGTTCCCCTCTTGGTTCTCATGAATGTTCTAGAGAATTACTCGTTGAATTCTCATAGGAAGCGGCCTTACCTCCACATTCACTTAGGTCAGTCATCAAGTATGCACTGCAAGTAACATACCACCCAATACAGGTTATGATCTGATTAAGAGTCTATAACTCATCCTCTCTCATTTGCAGTGAACACTATCTTTCATCATTTTGCATCTAGGAGTAGGAGGTGATAGTGTTAACAAACCATCCGGTGACTTGTTAGTACCCATTGAACCAAATTCCAGGGATCTCCTTTTACATTGGTTAAGTGTCCATCACTAATGATTCATGCCACGAGCTTTAACCCCATTCCTTGCGATGTCTCATAAACCACCTTGTTTATTTGTGGCTTTGTCAGAGGATCTGCCAGATTCCTCTCCGACCTTACAAAGTCGAGTGCTATTGTTCCCTCACTCAAGTATTGCTTTACCAAATTATGCCTCAGGCGTATACGCCTTCTTTTGCCATTATAGGTCTTACTTTTGGCCTTGGCTAAAGCAGCTTGACTATCACAGTGTAAAGACACTGAGGGAACCGGCCTTGGCCATAAAGGCACATCTGCCATAAAATTCCTGAGCCATTAGGCTTCAGCTCCTGCTAGGGCTAAGGCTATAAATTCTGCTTCCATAGTGGAACTTGTACTACAAGTTTGTTTAACCGATTTCCAAGAAATCGCACCATCACCAAGGGTGAATACATATCCACTGGTAGACACTGAATCTCTTGAATCAGAGATCCAATTCGCATCACTATAGCCTTCTAAGACAGCAGGAAACCCCCTAAAATGCAGTCCAAAATTTATTGTACCTTTTAAGTACCTCAACAACCTAGTCAAAGCCCGCCAGTGTTCATGTCCTGGTCTATGTGTGTGTTGACTGAGTTTTCCAACTGCTAGTGCAATGTCAGGTCTAGTACAGTTCATTAAATATGACACTAAACCTATAATACTTGAGTATTCCTTTTGGGATACCAACTCACCTTTGTTTTTCTTTAGGTGTACCTGACAATCTAAAGGTGTCTTTGCAGGTGAACTATCATATTGTCCAAATTTCCTTAGAATGCTCTCTACATAATGAGACTGAGACAATATTATTTCATTTTCTTTTCTAATGATCTTCATCCCTAAGATTACATCAGCTTCACCCATATCTTTGGTTTCAAAATTTGACATTAAAAATCTCTTAGTAGATTTTACTATGTCCAAATTAGTACCAATAATTAGTATATCATCTACATATACACAAAGTATTACACATTTATCCCCATTAAACTTACTATAAACACATTTGCCGGATTCATTTATCTTATACCCATTTGTAATTAAGACACTATCAAATTTGTCATTCCACTGTTTAGGTGCTTGTTTCAAACCATACAATGACTAAATTAGTTTACAAACTTTATTTTCATGACCAGACACAATGAATCCTTCAGGTTGTTTAATGTAAATTTCTTCTTCTAAATCTCCATTTAAGAAAGCTGTTTTTACATCCATTTGATGTATTACCAATTTATGAATAGAAGCTATAGCTAATAATATCCTAATGGTGGACAACCTAGCAACAGGAGAATAGGTATCAAAATAATCTATCTCATTTTTCTGTCTAAAGCCTTTAGCTACTAGTCTTGCTTTAAACTTGTCAATTGTCCCATCAGGTCTTAGCTTCTTTTTAAATATCCACTTGCTATCTAGTGCTTTTGTTCCAGGTGGAAGGTCCACTAGTTCCTAAGTGTGATTTTCTATTATGGAATCTAATTCACTTTTAATAGCTTCTTTCCAAAATACAGCATCTGGAGATGTTACAGCTTCAGAGTAAGTTACAGGATCTTTATCTATTAGATAGGTGAACATCCCATCTCCTAGATTTGTTTTTTTTCTTTGTCTTTTACTTCTTCTGAGTTCTTGAAACTCAGAATCCAATTCCTTTTTCAGTTTCAGGTTGATTTCTTGAATCATTACTAGGTTCTTTAGGAATTTCTTTCTTCATAGGGAAGTGATGTTCAAAGAACTCAACATCCCTAGATTCAATTATAGTGTTATATTCAAGGATATTTTCAACTGATTTCAAAACTAGAAATCTATAGGCTGTACTATTTTGAGCATATCCTATGAATACACAATCACATGTTTTAGGTCCTAGTTTTCTTTTCTTAGGTTCTGGTATTCCAACCTTAGCCATATGGTATTTGACCCTTTTTCTTTGGAGGTATCATGTTATATATATAACAAGCTGAAATAAGTGCTTCCCCCCACAAGTTCAAGGGTAAACCAGAACTTATCAACATAGCATTAAACATATCCTTTAATGTTCTGTTCATTCGTTCTGCTATACCATTTGATTCAGGTTGGTACGGGGCTGTGGTTTCATGGATAATACCATTATCATCACAGAACTTAGTTATAGAGTATTCTATACCTCTATCTGTTCTAAGTCTTTTAATTCTTCTATCTAACTGATTTTCCACTTCATTTTTATATTTGATAAAGGCTTGTTCAGCCTCATCTTTAGTTCTAAGAAGATATACTTTAGTGTATCTAGAGTAATCATCTATAAAGGTCACATAGTACCTTTTACCTCCTCTAGATTCAAGATTTCTAAAATCAGCTAGATCACTATGAATTAACTCTAATAAGTCAGATTTTCTTTCAACACTAAAGTGAGGTTTCTTTGTGAATTTTGCTTCAACACATATTTCACATTTTTCTTTACTAGGTTCAATTTTTTCATTTATTAAACCTAAATTACAAAGTCTTTTAATGTAAGGTGCACTTCTATGTCCTAATCTACCATGCCAAATATCAAAGGACTCAACAATGTAAGCAGAAGAAGAGGATACTTTTTCATTCAGGATTTCAAGTACATTAAGAACAAATAAACCATTTGCATTGTAGCCCTTCCCTACAAACACATTATTTTTGCTAATGATTGCCTTGTCTGCTTCAAAAGTGAGCTTTAGTCCATTCTTGTTCAAGAGCGCACCAGACACCAAGTTACGCCGTATATCAGGCACATGCAGCACCTCCTGAAGTGCAAGTACTTTCCCTGAAGTTAACTTCAGCAAGACCTTGCCCTTACCAACGACTTTTGAGGTCTGTGAGTTTCCCATGAAAACTTGATCCCCTTCCTTAACTAAGGTGTAGTTGTAGAAGGAGTTTCGGTTTCCACAAATGTGCTTGGTAGCACCAGTATCCAGAACCCACTCCTTTGGATTTTCCACCAGATTTACCTCAGTCACAACCACTGCAATCACATCTGCCTCGGTTAAATTAACCTTGGCACTGGACGAACCAATCTTTCGGTGTCGGCAGTCCTTCTTGTAGTGTCCGGGTTTTCCACATTCAAAACAGACTCATTTCTTTTTGGGTCCAAATTTCTTGAAGTTCTTTTCCTTATTCGGTTTCAGATTCTTAGACCCATCATTCTTAGTCTCAACAATGTTTGCCTTAGAGGTATACTCTTTGGCATTTTGTTGCTTATCTTTTAGTCTGTTTTTCTCTTCGATTTTAATCCGAACAACTACTTGGTCTAAGGTTCATTCTTTTGTCTTGTGTTTCATTCCGATTTTAAAATCTTTCCAAGACAAAGGCAGTTTCTCAATAAGAGAACCAACCACGAATGTGTCAGGTAACTTCATACCTTCCTTAGCCAATTCTCCAATTAGGAACTGATACTCATCTATTTGAGCAGATATAGGTTTCCCATCTTCCATAGCAAAGTCTAAAAAATTCCCTATCACCAGCATCCTCTAAATCATATTTAGTTATATTTGCAAGAACCATCTCTTGAATGGTTTGTCAAATGACCTTTATAACGTATACTATTCATTTGAACATGCTGCTGATCTTTGGAAAAATCTGGAATGGTGTTGAGAATTCTGTTCACAACAGAGGTGCGAACAACCGTTGGATTGGAATTCTCAACAGAGATGGTATCAACAGAAGTTGGGTTCGGATTATCAGAAGCCATATGATCAGATTTGAAAAATACGATTCTTAAGATTGTTGGACAAATTAGATGTTGTCCAGTAGGGTCTGATATATGGCTTGATTGAATCCAGAAATTAGAAATGTAAATAAATCAGTACTTAGCTTTTGCAGAAAACGTTTCTGTAAAACAGATCGAGAAAAAGAAGGCTGAGTCGTGCCACTGGTCACTCTCCTTAAGAATCGTATCCGCCCCCTACCGGTGCAAACCGGGATTCGCGAACCGATGCTCCAAGATAAAACAGCCAAAGTTGGCTCCAGTCCACGTGCACTCGTTGACTGGTCCACCCAGAATCACCGTAGAACTGTGCTCAGATCAGAACGGAGGAAAGGAAGAAGACAAGCAGAAACTTTGATGTTTTTTTTTCTGTAAAAAACTATATCCTCCAATGGTGCTGTTCTCTTCTTTTTATAGATGAGAATATGACTGTTGGAGGATAATTAATCACCATTAAAAGACCAAAACGTTTCTCTTTTAATCACCATTAAAAGACAAAAAACGTTTCTCTCTTAATCACCATTAAAAGACAAAAAACGTTTCTCTTTTAATCACCATTAAAAGACAAAAAACGTTTCTCTCTTAATCACCATTAAAAGACAAAAAACGTTTCTCTCTTAATCACCATTAAAAGACAAAAACGTTTCTCTCTTAATCACCATTAAAAGACAAAAACGTTTCTCTCTTAATTACCATTAAAAGACATAAACGTTTCTCTCTTAATTACCATTAAAAGACAAAAACAGTTTTGGTTTTGAAAACACACCACAGGCACACTCACCAAGGTCTTGGGTTCAAGTCCCCACATATGCAAAAGTCTTTTGCTTTAAAACAAGAGAGGGAAACATAATTTGAATCTTCCCTCCAAATTTTTTTTAAACAAAAAGAAAAAGCATCTTTGACTTTTCAAATCTTTTTATTATTTTGTTTAAAAATTCTAACATATATATATATATATATATATATATATATATATATATATATATATATATATATATGTGTGTGTGTGTGTGCGCGCGCGCGCGCGCTTTGCAACCTAGTCCTTGATTTTTGATCTGGTCAAAACACTCAAAAAAGGTATTTTCGTAGATGGGCTGTTGAATGTGAGAGCAGCCAATCAGTCTCATTTTTTCAACAGATTTTGTCTTCATTCACGAGGTGGCTGCTCTCACATGTAACAGCCCTTCTTAGATGGACGCTAGCAAAGTGCTTTCTTCCATTATCTTTCTTTTGGTGTTTTGGTCACACCTTTACTTTGTTAGGCATTGGGTCTAGCTCATAGCACTCTCCAGTGCTTTCCTCATTTATTTTACTTGGTCGTAGTGTTTTTTGTCACATCGAAACCTTTACTTTTTGTTGTAGTATTTATTTACTTCTCACATCTACGCCTTGGAATCCAAGCAAATAGATATTTCAAGCTACAGTCGTGTAGGTCGTTTATGCCATAGTGGTCTAGGAGGTTCTATCTTTTTCCTTGCCTTCTGAGTTTTGGCTGAGCCGACCCATTTTATTAACCAGTCGACTCAACTGGAGGAATTAGATATGACTTGACGATCTTTATTTCCACGCTAGAGAAGAAAAAATCAGTGAAAACCACTAGAAGCGCCCTAGATAAAAACGTATCTACAAGAATCGGCCCAAAATGTTTTTAATTACCAATAGTAAGTTTGTGCGCCTTAAATAGCTTTTAATTTTTATTTTACTCTTTTATCATTCATTATGTTACCTTGTGGATAATAGATAGTGCAGAATTTCAATGCAAAAACTCAACCGGACCCGACCCAAATTGCACCCCTGGGGATGTAGCAAAAACAGAGGAGCAATTTAGGTTGGGTCCGGTCGGGGTGCACATTGGGTCAGTTTTTGGGAATTTGGGTTTAGTTTTTGCCAAACCCAACCCTACCCTACCCTACCCGAGAAATTATCCAATTTTTAGAAGGATGGTTTCAAAATATGAATCTTTTTACATCAAAACATATATAGATGTTTCTAGTAGTACCGGTGTAGATTGGTTTGTGCCAAAAAATAGGGGATCCGAGCAATTTAGGTCGGATCTGGTCGGGGTGCAACTTGGGTCAATTTTTGGGAAATTAGGTTTTGCCATAAAATAAGGTCGGGTTTGGGTGAATTTCAATTAATTTTTAGCAAAAGCTAAACCCAAACCAGACCCAAATTGCACCCCTCGACGGGTTGAGCTTTTGCCAAAAAAATAAAAAATAAAAAAGAATTGTAATCAACCCCAACCAGACCCAATTTTATATACGGTAAAAACTCAATCTGAATTCCCAAAAATCAACCCGAGTTGCACCCATATACACCAAAAATAAGGTTCTAGGAGGTTGGTGAGTTTTTGATGAGTCAACTCGAAATGACTCAGATGAATTTTAGTTCCATGCTAAAAAAGACAAAAATAAAATAGAAATAAAAGTAAAATCATCAACACTACTAAAAAGATAATAATGGAAAATATAAAAACAACACATCTCTGTTACACCTTAAGATAGAAAGAAAAAAACAACATAGCAATTAAGTCCACTGAAATCCATATAGAGCAGAAAAAAGCCATTACAAAACCAACTTAGTAGAATTAAAAAAAGGCCAAATCCAATGCCTTACTACCATTTCCCCACTGGTAGTCAATTACGATCACGCAATCCACGAAAATATGAACGTGGGTTACCTTCGAAATCCTCCCTTGGAATATAGTAACCCCTTCCCGGGGCCTTCATCATTTTCTTTTCCTTCTTATTTTCAGCTTCCGAACCCGAAAAGAGACGACCGAGACCCCAAGCCACAAGACCAGTCACCACCACACCCGCAGTCACCAAGACTGCACCCACATTAGACAAATTGATAGAACAACAGTCACATAAACATGAACCAAATATGCCATCGTGCTTTCGCTCCTAACGCTCCATATTAATAGAGCAAAAGTGACCACAGCACCCAAATTCTCCATAGTGCTTTCGCTCTCGCCCATCTTGGCCGATACGTTTCTATGAAAGTTTCTCACTACCGTGTTCCTAAGCTTTCTTAACAGAGAAAAGAGACTACGCACACCCCAAATTAATAAACAAAAGGGAAAACACTCTGCCCAAATTAATAGAGCAACAACAGCTACAACAGCACCCAAATTCGCCACCTTGTTTTCGCTCCCCAGCTCCAAAATTATTAGTGCAAGAGTGACCACAACAGCACCCAAATTCTCCGTAGTGCTTTGGTTGCCTAGCAATTCCCTTGTTTTTTACATACACCTTATTTTTTTACATACATTCCACCATCAATAATATGTGCTTTCCTACCTTATCTCTCTTTAAGTTAATATATGTGCTTTCTTCCCTTATCTCTCTTTGTGTTTTGGTCCCACCCTTACTTTATATTGTCCTGTCTATTTTTCTCGTACCTTGATCTTACTATTATTAATAAGGGAATGATATTTCCCCCCGTTTGACGGATAAAATCCGCCCTTTAACGTTTGACATGAGAATGGTTCACTACTTGAAGATAAATTCACCCCCTTTAACGTTTTGTCTGTTTTACTTATTCCTAGGCCCTGTTCTTTCGAGATTATGCCAACCCATTGTGAGTCCAAAAACAAGTATTGGACTCAAATTTACGTTTAAATTTGAGTCCAATACTTGTTTTTGGACTCACAATGGGTTGGCATAATCTTAAACAAACAGGGCCCTAGTGTTTTTGTCTCATCGAAGCCCTTACTTTTTACCGTAGTAATTTTTGTCTTGTTTTTGAATAATGTTATGGTAACCGAGTTGGGAACTGAGAATTGAACCAAACTAATATATAGCTTCTTCCCACATTAACAAGTTCCTTTTCAAAAATGGCAAAACTACCCCTCACTGTGCCATGTGGTACGCCGGGATTTGTTCGGTTCCACTTTTTTATTAATCTTACAACTATGATTTGATGATTCTTGGTCTTGTCTCTCATTTAAACCTATAAATAAAGTTATTCTAAAAGATGGTTTGTTTGTGAGGATAAAATAAATTTGGACCAAAATAGGAATTCACTAGCTCATTCGTAATGCGCTACGTAAGGTATTCATTAGAGGGAGTCGGCCTCACCATAAAACATGGGAGGTCATTTTTGAACAATTGTTGCCATGATTCAGGTACTTGAGACTCTATGACCTAAGACATACTCTTAAAGGATTGGACTCGGGGATCGTTTTCAAAATATAATGCCATAAGTCAGGATTGTCATTTTGATTACCAAAACCCGAGATTCTTTTCAAAGAACGTATTGGCAATGTGGACTAAGTGGGAGAATGACTGATACAAGTAGGAGAATGATGGAAAACATTTTCCATGGGGTAGCCCACATTGCCAACCTAGACAATTAGTTTAGGGTTTTCTAAACATAGGTTAAGGCTAATAAAGTGAGATCTCTCTTAAGAGTTCTAGATTATATGAGGAATGTTGGGGTTCCACGCAAAAGCAAATAGTCCCACATCGGTAAAGTGGACTAAGATGGGGATGGGTTATAAGGGAATGGGCACCCTCCCTCTAACGGCTAGCATTTAAGGGTGAGTTCTACCCAGCTAATTTCCCTGCAGGAAAAATAAACCCTAATCCATTATCATCTAGCAGGTTGAGGTCCGACTTCGAACGGAGATCTTAAAGAAAACAAGGGCTTAAAGGACATCTTTGTCATCTTACTCCATCAAATGTCTAAAATCAAAACAAATAGTACATCGTTTTATGCAAAAATGCTTGGTCCTAGGTGGTTCTATCGTTTTTTCGTACCTTGTGAGTTTTTATTGGGTTGCCAACCCATTTTATTAACGAGTGGAGTTAACTCTGACAAATTCGAGTTGGCTCCACAAACTTTAGTTCCAACTTCCAAGCAAGAAGGACCCACAAATTAAAATCAAAAGCATGAACACTACTAGAAACATCAAGAAAAATACAAAAGCAGTAGAAATATAACCCACCCCCCAACAAACACCCACACACACATACAAAAAAAACAAACAAACAAACGTAACATAAACAGTCTGTTGAAATCCATATACTCCAAAAGGCCAAAGCCAATTTACGCAGGCTGCAGAAATTAGCACCAGATTTTTGTGAACCTCCCTTGGCATAGAGCAATCTCTTTATTTTGGCACGCAAGCTAGCTTTAGTCGAATCTCCACCAGATTTTTGTGAAAGAAATACTAGAGATTACCCTATGTTATCCACCATTCATTCAAGATCTTCTTTAATGAGTTTTGCAAAGTCACCGCCAATGGAGCTGGGATGAAAATCTATACCGTTGTAGGGGCAATGGAATTTGGTGAGGTGATTAGCGACTCTATTTGCCCCTCTTTTACGGTGAGTGACCTTCGTCCATTCAAATTCTTCAAGGAGACGACGGATCTCTTTAACAAGATCTTTTCTTTTCCCTGAGTTCTGCCCAGAGGACTTGGACTCGTTTTCTATGAGCTTAACAACATCTTCACGATCTGATTCCACCCAAAGACGTTGAATTTGAATTTTCTCTCTAGTGGCTTGGAGAAGTCCCTCCTTTATTGCCTGCATTTCTAATAGATCGATGTCATTCAGCTCAGTCTCTTTGGAAAAGAAGGAGACGACTGACCCCGAGGAGTCTCGTAGTAGGCCCCCAATTCGTCCACATTTACGTTCGCCATAACAGGCTGCGTCTGTGTTGAGCTTTATAGTGCCAGACTCTGGCTTTTCCCAAGCTCCCACTTTGGCCATTGTAGATAAGGTCTCGTCGTTACCCTCTCTTCTATTGCCTCCACCCTCACCATTGTTGCTATCACTAGCTCCCAAATCCCTGCTTTTGTTCCCACCCATCTCTCCTGAGACTAAAGTTTCTCACTATTGTTGCCTTCCAAAGGTTTCATTGGAAAAGCTTCTTAAATAGGAGAAACTTATGCTTTAAAAAGTTTTGGGGGGTTTTGCAAAAGAAGTCCTCAACTATGCTTTATTTGTAAAAACAGTCATCCAGTTTGATCATTTGCAAATAGAGTGATCGAGATTGAGTGAATTTTGCAAATTGCGTGGAGAGGCCAGAATGTCCTTACAAGATGAAAGACAAAATTGCCTAGTAAAAAGGCCTAAATACCCATTATAGCATTCTTAAACCATGCTATGCAGGGGTGTAATTACCATAAAGAAGTCATTACCATACCCATTAGGCTTATGGTAATGACTTCTTTATGCTCATTAAAAAGTTTATCCGCACAATAGTTGCTTTACCTTGCTGGCCCATCTACTTTCACTTTTACTCATTTTCCCCTCCAAAGGAATAAGATGAAGAGGAAAAAGAGGAAGATGAAAGGACCATTATCTCGTATCATTTTCCTTTTGCAAATTAATCTAGATTAGTATTCTAATCAAGAGAATTTACATGGTGGACGGCCATGCATGCCCGTGCAGCACCAAAAAGCAGTGGAGCCTACTTTTTTTTGGTAATCCAAGCCATTCATTTGTTGAGACCAGCCCTCTATAGGATGTGCCCAGAAAATCTTCTCCATTTGTCGACACTAACCCTTTGATCGATAGAGGTTTCTATACTGAGCTGTCCATTATAAATCTCCACAAATTGGAATGCTAGGATCATCCTATGAAGAAGATTTTCCGGGCACAACCTATCTAGGGCAGGGCCCAATAAATGAATGGTTTAGATCGCCCAAATAATGTGGACCCACTGTTTTGTCGGCTGCACGCCCTTGCACCATGTAATTTTTTTTTCTAATCAATCCTAGTTGCTTAATCTAGCATTGAATGATCCAACGGTCAAATCTCCGACGATCTAATAATTCTAACAATTACCATCCCATAGAACTTTTCCTCCATCACTTTCCTCTTTTGTACCTTATAATATTATTATATTTTATTGTTCATTTTTCCTCGTACCTTCTATCATCAATAAGGTAGGCAATATCGGGTCTTGCCTGACCCAGCTTACCCATCAAAAAAAAAAATCAATAAGGTAGGCATCACGTCTATTTCATGGCCCTCTTGGCCTGTCTTTCCTCTTATCTTTTTTTTTTTTATTTCTTGCCAATCTTTCTGTCCCATCAAACTCTAACTTTACTTTAATTTACCTTTTATTCGGGAGGAAGTCTAAACTGAAGGGAGCCCTTGCAAAAAAGAGGTGAAAGGGCTCCTCCATTGGCTGCACATCACCTCTCTAATCGGACTGCTAATATGTTGGTACTATACCATGTTTTCATAATTACACTAATTTATCTTGTCTTTTATTATTCAAATTGCTGAGCAAGCCAATTAAAAAAGAAAGGACAAGCAGAGCTTTCGTGAAAATCAACCTGTGGATTCGGTGTATAACCTGAAATCATTGTTGTCCAAGTGTTTACATTCCAATGAGGGATTTCATAAAACACTAACTCACATTACATTGAAATGGGTTTGGGAAGGAGATGAAGGGTTGCAGTATGTTTTTTTAGGTTTTGCTTGGTGACAACTGGCAGGGCGTAACGAAGAAATTGATGAAAGACTCTAGAGATCTATTTAAATAAAAGACCCTGTTCGGGGAAACTGAAGGAAAAGAACATCCATAACCAAAATTTGTGATAGGAAAAAGCCAAAAAGAACCGAAAAATTCAAATCCTCTTTTAGAAGACAAAAACGCACAATCAAAATCCTTATACAAAAAAAGAATTAATAATCTTTGTTTAAAGAAATCCCCTAAAATTTGCTCATCCTAAAAACCAAAACAAAACTCAGGATCCCTAATTGAAATCCATCCATTTAAATGAAAAAAATGAAAAACAAAAAGAAGCAAGAAAACTCATATTCGGTTCGTTTGCTGGAGGGAGAGTAGCCCGGTTCGGAATCCATATATAGTTCTTACCAGTCTCCTTCATTAATGAATGAAAAATAAAAATAAAATATATTTATGTTCAAAGAGAAAACGATACCCAGAGTAGGACATAGAAGAGAAGCAAAAACAAAAGCATGTGACGAGACATTGAGAGGAGAGGCGGTGAGAAGGAGGCGGTTGAGAGCAGTGGAGTTTTCAGGAAAGGAATCCAGCGAATGCCAAACGGGCAGATAATAAGGTTTCGTTTGGAGTCTTTGGACGGACATGTAAGGGTCATTGGCATTGGAATTGACAAAAATAGCCATAAGAAATTGGATACACACGGAACTTTTTCTAAAATACAATGGGATGTAGAAAGAATTTAAGCAAAAGTTGGGAACGAAAGCGATAACTTTTGGATGTTCTCCAGGGGCAAAGTAAGTGCCCGGGATGACAAATATAACCCTGCAAAATTGAGCAGGGCGGAGACAAATGTACAGTATGGCCCGTACCATAGGATGATCCAAACCGTTCATTAGATGGGCCACTGCCCATGGTTTTAAATTTCGGACCGAAATTTTGGATTTCGGTGGAGACCGACAGCGAAACCACCAAAACCCGAAACGGTCATTTATTTCAGCCGAAATTTCGGTTTTTCCAAAATTTGACCCAAAAAATCTGTTTTTTTAATTAATTTAATATTTCACCGAAATTTCGACCGAAATTTAATATTGAATAAAATATTAGTTTCCCTTTTTGTACCAGATTTCGACTGAAATTTCAGTCGAAATTTCAGGGTCCGAAACCGGTACCGAAACCGAAATTTTAAACCTTGCCACTGCCTACATAGGTTGTGCCCCAAAAATAATTTTCATAGGTTGATCCGAACCCTCCAATCTATAGAGGGTTATAGGTTGATCCAAACTGTCCATGTGATGGAACCATGGTTTTAAATTTCGGCCTGAAATTCAGATAATTTTGGTCTGAAATTAGATTAAATGCCATTATTTATTAAAAAAAAAAGTGTCACAAAATTTCGGCCTAAATTTTGGAATTCGGAATTTCGGTTTGGTCCGAAATTTGGAAAATTCGGTCCGAAATTTCGAACGAAATTTTGAAATTTTGATTTTCAGTGGGGTTTGAAACGGTTACCGAAACCAAAATTTTAAACCATGGATGGAACACAACATCAATCGGTTGTGCCCATAAAATCATTTTCATAGGTTGATCGTAGCCCTCCAATCGATATAGGCTGATCCTAGTCCTCCAATCGATATAGGCTGATCCTAGCCCTCCAATCGATACAGGTTTTCATAATTGTTGTTCCTCTTCAGGTGCCCGGAATCTGTCAATATTTTGCAAGTGTCCTCCTTGCGTAATAAAATGTAGTTCTTTCGTCATTGTCATATGACGTTACCTCTACTTGGTAGTTTTTTCCGTAATTGTCATAGACAGGCACCATGTATCGGTACATTTTGTATGTAGATTATGATTTTACCCTAAAAAAATTTCTCATATAGATAGATGTTAGATATGGTAAAAGAAAAAGTTAAGGGCATTATTTTTGGACGTTTGCGGCTAGGGTATTTATTGCCAAACATGAATGGCGAGAATACCCCTAAAGAAAATCCCTAAAGAAAATCAGAAATGTGTGCTGGGCTGTGGGACATGAACGGAAATAACAAAAAAGTGAGGATGACTTTAACCCCTCATTCACGCTTTATATATAGTATAAGGATTATATTTTATTGTTCATTTTTCCTCGTACCTTCTATCATCGATAAGGTAGGCAATATCTGGTAGGGGTCTTGCCTAACCCCAGCTTACCCATCAAAAAAAAAATCAATAAGGTAGGCATCACGTCTATTTCATGGCCCTCTTGGCTGGTCTTTCCTCTTATTTATTTTTTTAATTTCTTGCCAATCTTTTTGTCCCATCAAACTCTAACTTTACTTTAATTTACCTTTTATTCGGGAGGAAGTCTAAACTGAAGGGAGCCCTTGCAAAAAAGAGGTGAAAGGGCTTCTCCATTGGCTGCACATCACCTCTCTAATCGGACTGCTAATATGTTGGTACTATACCATGTTTTCATAATTACACTAATTTATCTTGTCTTTTATTATTCAAATTGCTGAGCAAGCCAATTAAAAAAGAAAGGACAAGCAGAGTTTGTGCAATTATTAAAACATGGTATTGTCAATAGCCTTTATCCTTTAGGATTTGCCATGTAATTTCGCGGAAAGCCACTTGGTGGCTAACTTTGTAGGAGAGCGGCCACACATGCTTACTTTTTAGCAAATTTTGTCTTAATCATTTAATCCATCTGAGGTGTTGTTCTATCTTGCAAAAGTGAGCCACGAAGTCACTTTTGGCCAAATTGCCTAGCAATTCCCTCAATTATATATATATATATATATATATATATATATATATATATATATATATATATGTGTGCGCGCGCTTTGCAACCTAGCCCTTGATTTTTGATCTGGTCAAAACACTCAAAAAAGGTGTTTTCGTAGATGGGCTGTTGCATGTAAGAGCAGCCAATCAGTCTCATTTTTTCAGCAGATTTTATCTTCATTCACGAGGTGGCTGCTCTCACATGCAACAGCCCATCTGCGAAAATGCCTTCTTAGATGGACGCTAGCAAAGTGCTTTCTTCCATTATCTTTCTTTTGGTGTTTTGGTCACACCTTTACTTTGTTAGGCATTGGGTCTAGCTCATAGTACTCTCCAGTGCTTTCCTCCTTTATTTTACTTGGTCGTAGTGTTTTTTGTCACATCGAAACCTTTACTTTTTGTTGTAGTATTTATTTACTTCTCACATCTACGCCTTGGAATCCAAGCAAATAGATATTTCAAGCTACAGTCGTGTAGGTCGTTTATGCCATAGTGGTCTAGGAGGTTCTATCTTTTTCCTTGCCTTCTGAGTTTTGGCTGAGCCGACCCATTTTATTAACCAGTCGACTCAACTGGAGGAATTAGATATGACTTGACGATCTTTATTTCCACGCTAGAGAAGAAAAAATCAGTGAAAACCACTAGAAGCCCCCTAGATAAAAACGTATCTACAAGAATCGGCCCAAAATGTTTTTAATTACCAATAGTAAGTTTGTGCGCCTTAAATAGCTTTTAATTTTTATTTTACTCTTTTATCATTCATTATGTTACCTTGTGGATAATAGATAGTGCAGAATTTCAATTCATTTCTAGCAAAAACTCAACCCGACCAGACCCAAATTGCACCCCTGGGGATGTAGCAAAAACAGAGGAGAAATTTAGGTTGGGTCCGGTCGGGGTGCACATTGGGTCAGTTTTTGGGAATTTGGGTTTAGTTTTTGCCAAACCCAACCCTACCCTACGCTACCCGAGAAATTATCCAATTTTTAGAAGGATGGTTTCAAAATATGAATCTTTTTACATCAAAATATATATAGATGTTTCTAGTAGTACCAGTGTAGATTGGTTTGTGCCAAAAAATAGGGGATCCGAGCAATTTAGGTCGGATCTGGTCGGGGTGCAACTTGGGTCAATTTTTGGGAAATTGGGTTTAGCTTTTGCCATAAAATAAGGTTGGGTTTGGGTGAATTTCAATTAATTTTTAGCAAAAGCTAAACCCAAACCAGACCCAAATTGCACCCCTCGACGGGTTGAGCTTTTGCCAAAAAAATAAAAAATAAAAAAGAATTGTAATCAACCCCAACCAGACCCAATTTTATATACGGTAAAAACTCAACCTGAATTCCCAAAAATTAACCCGAGTTGCACCCATATACACCAAAAATAAGGTTCTAGGAGGTTGGTGAGTTTTTGATGAGTCAACTCGAAATGACTCAGATGAATTTTAGTTCCATGCTAAAAAAGACAAAAATAAAATAGAAATAAAAGTAAAATCATCAACACTACTAAAAAGATAATAATGGAAAATATAAAAGCAACACATCTCTGTTACAGCTAAAGATAGAAAGAAAAAAACAACATAGCAATTAAGTCCACTGAAATCCATATAGAGCAGAAAAAAGCCATTACAAAACCAACTTAGTAGAATTAAAAAAAGGCCAAATCCAATGCCTTACTACCATTTCCCCACTGGTAGTCAATTACGATCACGCAATCCACGAAAATATGAACGTGGGTTACCTTCAAAATCCTCCCTTGGAATATAGTAACCCCTTCCCGGGGCCTTCATCATTTTCTTTTCCTTCTTATTTTCAGCTTCCGAACCCGAAAAGAGACGACCGAGACCCCAAGCCACAAGACCAGTCACCACCACACCCGCAGTCACCAAGACTGCACCCACATTAGACACAGGCTCTTTCACCTCTGTAGCTTCGGCCTTAGACTCTTCTTTCTTACCTACACATGAACTCATATCGCTCTCCTTACTTTCAGACCGACCCAATTCCTTTCCACACTAAAACTTTGGCCACTGATGGTTAGAAAAGGTTTGGCAAGAGGGAGCTTCTTTAAATAGAGGAAAAATTGCCAATAGGGGACATCAAAATACGAGAATTGCTAACGGATGACACACTTTTGAAAATTTGTTAAAGTGTGTCCTCTAATGGCCCATCAAATGGACAGTTTGGATCATCCTATGGTGCGGGCCATACCTTACTTTTTAATAAAGTGAGGAGTGCGATCATCAAAATATGGCAGCGGCCGGACGACTGGGCGCTGATAACATTTTCCTTTTTTTAATTTTAGAAAATAATTTTTAGGGTTTACAATTTCCCATGAAAATAAAAAAATAATCTTGGAAAATAATATCTAGACTATTTAAGGATGGCACATTAGAGTTACAGAAACTCTTCAGATCAGAGGATTTAGAATCGTTCAATAGATATAATTTTTCAATCACAGCCTATTTGAGGGTGGCCCAATAAATGAATGGTTTGGTTGATAGAACCATATGGGCGCCACTGCTTTTGAAAAAAATGATACCATATAATGTCTTCAAAACATCTAATGTTTTTTGCATCCAAGCAAATAGATATTTCAAGGCATAGTCGTGTACGTAGGTCGTTTTATGCCAAAATGGTCCTACGAGGTTCTCTCTTTTTTTCTTAACTAGTGAGTTTTGGCTGAGTCAACGTGTTACATTAACGAGTCGAGTCAACTCGGATGAGTTCGAGTTGGCCCGACGAACTTTATTTCCATGCTAGGAAGACAAACAATTAAAATCTAAACCATGAACATTAATTGAAAGATGATGGAAAATACAAGGGCAGCACAAATCTAACATACTATTTTTTTAAGAAAAGAAAAAAGCATAACCAGTCTGTTCAAATGCATATACCCCAAAAAGGTCAAAGCCAAATTACGCAGGCTATGAGAATTTTTGCAAGGCCAGATCTTCACATCAGATCTTCTTCAATTAGTTTTGTAAGGCCAGGGGCAATGGAGGTGGGATGAGAATATACGCCTTTGTTGGGGAACTTGAATTTGGTGAGGTGATTAGCTGGTCTATTTGCCTCTCTGTAACAGTGGGTGACCTCCTTCTCTGGAAACCCCCGTTCAAGGAGATCACATATCTCTTTAACAAGCTCTTTTCTTTTCCAAGAGTCCTTCCCAGAGGAGTTAGAGCTACCATTTATGATATTAACAATAGATTCACAGTCTGATTCAACCCAGAGACGTTCAATATTCTCATCAGCGGCTAGGACAATTCCATGCTTTATGGCCTGTAACTCTAACAGATCAATGTCACTCAGCTCAGTGACATAAGAATAGAAGAGGATGATGGACCCAGAAGAGTCTCAGAGGAGGCCCCCGATGCGTCCACAGTTATGTTTATTATAACAGGCTGCATCTGTGTTAAGCTTTATAGTGCCCAACTGTGGCTTTTCCCAATTCTTGTTCTTCGTGATTTCCCGGAAGTTGGATTCTACTGTCAGATATTCGAAATCTGAATGTTAAAGTATTGAGTATAAATGATTAAATAACACCAACTCTAACAGCTTAAGCTTATGGAGTAATTGGTTGTTGTACACGTTATCAGAGCTATCAGCTTAAGTGTTGGAATTTAACCAGGTAGAACTCACCCCTAAAAGCTCAGGGTTGAACAACGTGAACACTAACTGGAATAACCTTCGAATCCCCGAACGATTTTCTAAGAATCTACGAAGAACGAGATAAAAATCTACTTTCTCTTAAGAAGAAAGAAGAAAAATCTGATCTGATTTCGAGAAATTAAGTGTAAAAACCTACAAACATCCTTTGCACTAGGTTTTAATTATAAACCATCAACTCCCTTTCTAACTAAAACTCTAGCTCCTAAAACTCCGAGTTTTAATTAACTAAAACTCTAGTTCCTAGAACTCTAGGTTTTAATTAACTAAAACTATAGTTCCTAACTAACCCTCTAATTTTAGTAACATCAAATACTATATGTGCTTCGACTCCTTTTTACAAAGCCAAAAACAGAAAAACATATACCAGCTAGGGACGTATTGCAAGTCAATTAGAAACAGGTTGGATTTTGGATATTTCCAAATCCTTATACTTACTATTAAAAGAGACGTGGACTACGTCAATAAATGTGTTGCATGTGTGTAAGTAGCCTCATGGGGTTTATGCATGTGCATAGTTCTCCATGGGTGCAGTGCTGCAACTTTGGTCGGGTCCGGTTGGGCTTTTGCTAAAAGATCATTGGAATCAAGCCCGGACCTGACACGATTTAATGGTAAAAGCTCAACCCCAATTCTAAAAATTGACCCAAGTTGCACCCATGTGTGGCAAAAAATCCTTGGATTTAGAATATCGAAAATTTGAATTGTTAATTTTTCTTATATATTTACATATATACTGTATCTAATACATATGAAAATTTTACTAATATGTTTAATAGTTGAAAGAAATTTCTTATACAGATTTTAAATTTATATTTGAATATGTTCTTACATCAAACCATATATATGTTTGACGGTGTGGTGGTTTAAGTTGTTTTATACCACAAACCATGTCTTAGTAGGTTCTCTCCATTTCTTACCTTGTGAGTTTTTGACAAGTCAACTACTTTTACTAATGAGGCGAGTCAACTCAATGACTCAGTCATCTTTAAGGGCATCTTTGGCAAACATGGAAAAAAAATTCATGGATGGAATATTTGTCTTCCAAGGGAAAGAGAGTGGGTAGTGAGTAAGGATCTTTGAAATTCCCCTTTTTCAGTCAAACAACACATCTATATAAGTCGATCTATAACAAAATAAGAAAAGCATAGCTCGCATTAGTGCTTTCCTCCTTTGTCTGTTTTACTTATTCCTAGGCCCTGTTCGTTTGAGATTATGCCAACCCATTGTGAGTCCAAAACCAATTATTGGACTCAAATTTACGCTTAATTTTGAGTTCAATAATTGGTTTTGGACTCACAACCGGTTGGCATAATCTCAAACTAACAGGGCCCTTGTGTTTTTGTCCCATTGAAGCCCTTACAGTTTACGTAGTATTTATTTATTTATTATTTATTTATTTTTTAATAATGTTATGGTAACCAAGTTGGGAACCAAACTAATAGCTTCTTCCCACATTAACAAGTTCCTTTTTAAAAATGGCAAAACTGTTGGGTATATTATATAACCCTAATTATGTTCTAATATAAGCCCAATAAGATAATGGACCGGTGTAGTGGGCCTACATAGGCTAGAGTTCATTACCCAGTCAATAACCCTAGTGTATCTCTATATAGGGGCTGGACGCAGCATTCTAGCTAGGTATTCCAAACTAGATACCTAGAGTGTAATGCTTCAAACAATCCTTGCTTGACCTAACAAAAACTTCCTCTCATTGTGCCATGTGATATGCCGGGATTTGTTCGGTTCCACTTTTTTATTAATCTTACAATGATGATTCCTGCGCTTCTCTCTCTCATTTAAACCCGTACATAGAGTTATCCTGTAAGATGGTTTGTTTGTGAGGATAAAATAAAGTTGGACCAAAATAGGTATTCACTACCTCATTCATAACCTCACAAGGTGTTCATTAGAGGGAGTCGGCCTCATCATAAAACTTGGAAGGTCATTTTAGAACAATTATTGCCATGATTCAGGTACTTGAGACTCTGTGAGCTAAGGCATACTCTTAGAGGATTGGACTGAGGGATCGTTTTCAAAATATAAGGCCATAAGTCAGGATTGTTATTTTTACTACCAAAACTCAAGTTTCTTTTCAAAGAACGTATTGGCAATGTGGCGAGAATGACCGAAACAAGTGGGAGAATGATGGAAAACATTTTCCATGGGGTGGCCCACATTGCCAACGTAGACAATTAGTTTAGGGTTTTCTAAACATAGGTTAAGGCTAATAAAGTGAGATCTCTCTTAAGAGTTCTAGATTAAACCCTAATCCATTATCATATTAATAAAGTGCTTGCTTAATGAGAGCAATAGACATTAAGGCACTAAAGATCAATTTAGGGTTTTGTTCCCTGATCTACTAAGTCCAAGCCCTAGATTCCATTGATCTGAAAATGTACACTTGGTTAGAGAAAATGTATACTTGGTTAGATTAGAAGATTTCTGCATTGATCGACAAACAATATTCATTAGGAACATCTTCTTGGCATAGAGTAATCTCTTTAGTTTGGCACGCAAGCTAGCTTTAGTCGAATCTCCACCAGATCTTTGTGAAAGAAAAACTAGAAATTACACTATGTTATCCACCATTCATTCAAGATCATTTTTTATGAGTATTGCTAGGTCACGTTCGATAGAGTTGGGGCGAATATCTATACCGTAGTAGGGGCAATTGGAATTTGTGAGGTGATCAGCTGCTCCATTTGCCACTTTTTTTACTGTGAGTGACCTTCGTCCATTCAAATTCTCTAAGGAGATCACAGATCTCTTTAAGAAGAACTTTTCTTTCCCCAGATTTCTGCCCAGAGGAGTTAGAGTGGCCATTTATGAGATCAACACTACTTTCATGATCTGACTCCACCCAAAGACGTTGAATTTTCTCTCTAGTGGCTTGGAGAAGTCCCACCTTTATTGCCTGCATTTCAAATAGATCGGAGTCCTTGAACTCAGTCTTCATAGAAAAGAAGGAGGTGACCTTCCCCGAGGAGTCTCGTAGTAGGCCCCCAATTCGTCCAGGGGCTCCGTCTGTGTTGAGCTTTATAGTGCCAGACTCTGGCTTTTCCCATTTGGAAGTTGGTGCAGAAATGCTATTAGCTACTACGAAATCAGAATGATAAAGATGAGAAAATCAGGTACCTTCTGTTGTATTTAATTTAAAATTTAAGTGATTTTTATTACTTTTTCTGTTGCTCCTTATTTGTAGGTAAGTTACAAGTGGGAGATATATTTTTTGGATATTAGAGAAGTTAGAGAGAGAGAGAGAGATTTGGGGAGGTGGGAGACGTTTTAACGCCTCACCCTGTACTCTTTCAACAGTTCGTGGGCCAACACTTTTCCCATTTGGGGGTTGGTGCAGAATTACCCTTGGCTTCTTTCAGCTCAGTGTTGATAGAATTAAAGGAGTTGATGGACCCCGTGGAGTCTCGTAAGAGGCCCCCGATGCGTCCACGTACAGTTACCTTCTTTTAAACAGGCTGCATTTGTGTTGAGCTTTGTAGTGCCTGGCTCTGGCTTTTCCCATTTGGAGGTTGGTGCAGAATTACCCTTGGCTTCTTTTTGACATTTGAAATCAGAATGAAGATCAAGAGATGGGCTGGAAAATTGAATATTGGATTGAGCGGAATACACATGATCTGAAAGCTCCCACTCATCTCTTTCAGAGTCCTTCATCTTACTTTCGCTCCCACCCATCTCGGCCAATACGTTTCTATGGAAGTTTGTCACTACTGCCGAGTTTCTAAGCTTTCTTAATAGAGAAAAGAGACTTTGAACACCCCAAATTAATAGAGAGAAGAGAAAACACACTGCCCAAATTAATAGAACAACAACCGCTACAACACCACCCAAATTAGCCACCTTGTTTTCACCCCCCAGGCCCCAACAAATTAATAGAGCAACAGTTACTGCCGAGTTCCTACGCTTTCTTAATAGAGAAAAGAGGCCTTGCACACCCCAAATTAATAGAGAGAAGAGAAAACACACTCCCCAAATTAATAGAGCAACGGTCACCACAACAGCAACCAAATTCTCCATAGTGCTTTCGCTCGCACCTTTCTCGCCCAATCTTTTCTGATGAAAGTTTCTCACTAGTCTTGAGTTGTTAAGCTTTCTTAAGAGGGAGCTTCTTTAAGGAGAAGCTTGCATGCACATAAGAACCCTTTTTATCTTTGATTGTTAAAAGTTCATACGCATAGTAGTTGCTTTCTCTTGCTGGGGGTTTATACTTTTGCTTTTTTCTAGCTACTTCTGTCTACTTTTTTTCTGAAAAGAATCGATGTTTATTCTTTTTATTTTTCTCCACCTTCCCTTTCAGTCCTGTATGCATCTTTCCTATATTCTCCACCTTCCCTACAGCTGATCCATTTTCCCACCTCTTTTCCAATTCCTACTTCATCTTGAAGTATAAATGATTAAATAACACTAACTGTAAAGATTTTGAAGTAATTGATTGTTTCACATGGTATTATAGCAATTGCCTCATGGCACGCCTGTATTCTAAACACAATAACTCCTTGATATTGAAAATTCACGTGTACGGCCAATCCAAAAAAAAAAGGCCACATGTGGGTTTCCGGCCAACCCAAAAAGAAAAAGGGTCACACGTGTTGCAGATGGTGTTGTTTAATCTTTTATACTTTAACATTTCCCCTCACGTGTGGCCGACCTTTTCTGGTTGGCATACACGTGACACAAGTGGCCACTCTTTCGGGTAGACCATATATGTGGATTTTTAATATCAAGGAGTTTTGAACCCAAGGCCTCTTATACCATGTGAAACAACCCATTACTCGAAAAGCTTAAGCAGTTGGAGATGGTGTTATTTAATCTTTTATACTTTAAGATGAAGAAATATAAATGATTAAATAACACCAACTCTAATCGCTTAAGCTTTTCTACGTAGTAATTTGTTTTTTCACACTTCCCCATCAACAACCCGACCTTGCCACTGGTGATCATTTCGCCATTTTATTTTCAATAGTTTTCTGAAGGCTACTGCTATTGGCACTACTATGTTTTGATAATTGCACAAACTCTTGTCTTTTATTATTTAAACAGCTATCAAAAGGTTATTAGAGTTCCAAAAAAGCTCTAGGAAACCAATTAAAAAAAGAAAATTACGGGCTAAGTTGTTGCAAATATTTATCATGACTAGGCTTTACCTAATCGTTTGTTCATCAACATCTGTTTTGGTTGTCAATTTGATAATTTTTTCTTTCTTTAAGCTAAAATGTAGAGACATTGTTTCATCTCCATCGCAACTACATGTCAGTTTGATAATTCTTTCTTTCTTTAAGCTCAGATGTAGAGAGATTGTTTCACCTCCATCTCGACTACGTGCATGAGCTAGAGCCACCTTATTTCTGTAGATGAGTTAACTCAATTGATTCATTCAAAAAACTCGGGTATATGTATTTTTCTAATGATATATGAATCTTGTATATATATGAATAAATAAATCTCTTTGCAAGTTTATGTATAGGCAATGCAAACTTTAGTGGTTAAGAGAGATTCACATTGAATACGAGTTCAAGTCTTTGGGTTCATTTTACACATTTTAAGTGGTACCAAGTTGTTAGGAAGTCGGGCCACCAACTTGGACGAGTTTAGAGTTGATTTAACAAGTTTTAGTACTATATATGGTTTGTGTAAATGGCGAATCCAGAAGCGCGAAGCACGAGTTGGGGTTGAACAACGTCGACACCGGTCAGAGTAACCTTTGAATCCACGAGAGACGAGATAAAAATCTACTTTTTCTAAAGAAGAAAAAAGAAAAATATTATCTGATTTCAAGAAAATAAGTGTAAAAACCTACAAACATCCCTTGCACTAGAGTTTAATTATAAACCATCAACTCCCTTTCTAACTAAAATTCTAGTTCCTAAATTTACTTGAACCCAATTTCGTAAACTTACCAAGACTCAAACCCTTTAACTTTAGTAACATTAACATTAAATACAAACATATACCAGCTAGGGACGTATTGCAAATCAATTAGATTTTGGATATTTCCAAATCCTTATACTTACTATTAAAAGAGATGTGACTACGTCAATAAATGTGTTGCATGTGTGTAAGTGGGATCATGGTTCTTCTGCATGTGCATATGTGCTCCATGGGTGTAGTACTGCAACTTGGGTCGGGTTCGGTTGGGCTTTTGGTAAATGATAATTGGAATCAAGCCCGGACCTGACACGATTTAAAGGTAAAAGCTCAACCCAAATTCTAAAAATCGACCCAAGTTGCACCCATGTGTGGCCAAAGATACTTGGATTTAGACTATCGAAAAATTGAATTGTTAATTTTTCTTATATATTTACATAGAGAAAACGGTTTCTACACACATGTGTAGATAAGTTATCTACACACTAGCTTAAATACAGTGGAGGCCCACATTGTTTGGGTGATCCAAACTATTCATTTGATTGGCCATCACATAGATAGGGTGTCCACAAAAAATCAGCTCCATAGGATCATCCTAACCCTTCGAACCGTTGAAGCAAAAAATGAACAAATTTGTGAAGGTTTATACACATCCATTTTACCTCCACAAATCGTAGCGTTGGGATGATCCTATGGAGCTGATTTTTTATGGACACCCTATCTATGTGAGGGCCAATCAAATGAATGGTTTGGATCACCCAAACAATATGCCCTCCACTGTATTTTAAGCTAGTGTGTAGATAACTCATCTACACATGTGTGTAGAAACCGTTTTCTCATTTACATATATATTGTATCTAATGCATATGAAAAATTTACTAATATGTTTAGTAGTTAAAAGAAATTTCTTATATAAATTTTAAATTTATATTTGAATATGTTTTTACATCAAACCATATAGATGTTTCACGGTGTGGTGGTTCAAGTTGTTTTATACCACCATGTCTTAGTAGGTTCTGTCCATTTCTTACCTTGTGAGTTTTTGATGAGTCAACTGTTAGAAAAGTGATGTGCAAATCTGTAATTTAGGATTCGAGAATACCTTCTACCGAATTAATATTGTAACTTCGAACAGAAATGAACAATAACTATTTTTACTCCAAGAATTAATTGTAACAAATAGAGAAATCGTTAGACCACTTATCAAGTTGAGGCACGAAGAATCTTCGCTATCCTTAAGGCAAATCTTGCCCCCACTATAACGAAACAACGGTGCAGATAGGCGTCTCGGCGTATGCCTCCAGGATACAACAACTCTCACTATAGGGATGTGCACTCACGCAGCCCAGATACCATAAAACTTACTTATATGAGCCAAAATCTCCTTGATCAGAAAGCTTGGGGGAGACAATAGTAGTTGCAGAAAAAAGATGAAAAGAAGGAGAAGAACAATGGAAAAACAGAAAGTCATTCCAAAAGATCTCTTTCTGTTTTCCACAAATCCGAATAAATAGAAAATTGGTAGACACATTAGGTTGAAACGTCGCACTCTTTTAGTGCATGAGAGACGTTACCAAACGGTCACTAAACCACGATTACGCGTTATCTTAAACGGTAATCTAGAGTTAAGAATAAAGAAGGGTAAAACTAATTAAATAATTAGTAAACCAAGAGAAAAGGAAATAAAAGAAGAAGAAAAAGACTTTAGGCCCATGCGCGCAGCCGGCCAGGCCGGGCGGCGCGCGCGTGTGGTATGATCTAGCCCACCGGGCCATCCGACGACTCATGCGCGAGGGTCTCCCTTTTTCTCTTTCTCATTCACAAGACAAAGAAAAATGAATCTATATATATGCCCACAAGTTTCTCCTCCAATCTCCCATCTAGGACTAAAGGTTTTCACCTTACTTTAGAAGAGTAGGAGGGAAACTCAAAATTTGAGCTAAAAGGCTCAAAAGGCAAAGAGAGCCACAAAGGACAAACCATACAGTAAGTCACATAGGACAAACCATAAAATGACAAAATATACCACCATTTGTAATTTTGAATTACAACTTAGCTTTTTCTATAAAGAAAAAATCAACAACATCAAGTGACTCAACTCGTCTTACTAATGAGGCATGGGATGTGGGAAGAAATCAGGGAAAAACATAAAGCTATTTTAAACAGGAAATTATTTGTGTTTTCCAATCCAATCAGAAGCTCTCCTCTCTCTCGCCAGCCTTTCAAATATCTCTCTCACCAACCTTTTCTACTGATCTTTCACCTTATTTGTGTTACCAATTCAACATGCCCTTAGTTCCATGCTATAGAACAAAAAGTTAAAAGTAAAATCATCAACACTATGGCTCTCAGGGTGGAAATTGCCTTTTTCCAGTCAAACAGCAAGTCTATCTAAGTCTATAACAAAATAAGAATAGCATAGCAGAGTTCACTGAAATCCATAGAGACCCGAAAAAGCCATTACAAAACCCACTTAGTAGAGAGTGAAACGAGGCCAAATCCGATGCGTTACCACCATCTCCCTACTAGCTTGTAATCACGTAAGCCATGAAAATAAGAACTAGGGTCACGTTCGAAATCCTCCCTCACAATATAGTAATCTCTTCCGGCCGCCTTCATCATCTTTTTCTTCTTATTTTCAGCTCCCGAATTAGATAATGTTGGGTATATAATATAACTCATGCATGTTCTAATATAAGCCCAATAAGATAATGGACCGGTGTAGTGGGCCTACATGGGCTAAAGTCCATTAACTAGTCATTAACCCAAGTGCATCTCTATATATAGGGGCTGGAGGCAACAAACTTGGTTTCCAAACTAGATACCTTGGGTGTAATGCTTTAAGCATCCTTGCTTAAACCCTAATTCTCGTAACAGATAAAAGACTATACAGTACCCAAACCACAAGACCAGTCTCCTCGTAAACATGATATGAGAGATGTATTGAAATTTCTCTGGTCACCTCGTAAACTTAAAATGAGAAATCGATTGAAATTCCTCTCCTCGGATACTTAAAACGAGAAACCAGTTTTAATTCTTGTGTTCTTTTTCAGTTGGTTATATTCCACCCCATTTATTTCCCTTCATTTCAGCCCATCTTCATAAAATTAACTCCATTGCAATAAAAGACAAATACAAGTGTGGCCCAACAAATGAACGCTTTGGATCATCCTATGAAGTGGAACCCACAGTACATTTTGAAAAATACCGTACTTCTAGTGCACACACTATATAAAATCACAAGATCAGAAATAAAGAAAGGAAACAAAATGGTAAGAAAGGAATGTGTCTAGCCAATGAAAGATGGTCTCTCAGCCGCTGAAGAAATAATTCAAAACCTGTTACATTTGATTGTAGGAGATCAGGAGCTATATTCTGAAAATTAACACCTAGACGTAGACCTGGCAAACGGGTGGGTCGGCCGGGTCAACCCGCTGGTGATGCGGGTGAGGGTCACACGGGTCGGGTGAGGAATGACCCGCATTTTTGCGGGTCAGAATTTAGGTGACCCGCGCGGCCCACGGATGGGCCGGGTCAACCCGCGGATCACCCGCAAATTCTAACAGTTGTTTATTTTGGGAAATATTATCACTGGATTTTGATGAGGGCGGTATGGCCGGCACCGTGGGATGATCCAAACCGTCCATTAGATGGCCCACAGGCTAAATAGGTGTTGCCCCAAAAATCATTTCAATAGGTTGATCCTAACCCTCCGATCTATAGAGGGTTAGGATCAAGTGATCAACCCTCTAACATTCAGATCGGAGGGTTGGGATCAACCTATGGTGCTAGCCATAACCTATTCAGCATCAAACCCTTAAACAAATAGATTAGCATGACAAAATCACCATCCTTTGCATTAGAAAAAAAAGCCATCTAACTAGATTAGCATAACAAAATCACCACGCTTAAAAAAGCCAAGTGACCCACCGGTGCCCGCGGGTTGACCCGACCCGACCTGTGTTTTTGCGGGTTGGGTCACCCGCGGGTTAGTTTTGACGGGTCACTAAAACTCAAACCCGTGCCCGCAAATTTGCGGGTGGTGGGTCGGGTCGACCCACGGGCACGGGTCGCATTTGCCAGGTCTACCTAGAGGTCCTAGACGGTGTTTGTATTGCCATAATTAGGAATCGGAATCAAGATCATATATACTCTGATTCCTATTCTGATTCTCCCATAAAGAGAATGAGAAACGAAATTAAAATAAAAATTTATTTAAAATAATTTAGGAAAATTCCATTTCAACAGGAGCGGTGGCGGTATCAGAATACCACTTCGGCACTTCCTGAGGTGGGAAACAGATTCAGGCATTTTTCCACCTCTAATTCCACTGCCCTCTTGATTCCCTTCTTTTTTGAACCAAATGCCGGAATTGAGCGGAACTCGAATCAGCTCCCATTCCAGCACCTGATTCTGGCAATCTAAAGGCTGTTTAGCTAATCTCTATTAGAAACCAAATTCGATAAAAACAAATAGAGTAATGTTATTTCATATCTTGTACATGTGTCAGCATTAGATTGCCCCATTTTTTGTTTAAAGATAACGAGTTCCTAATTCCATGGCAGCACTCTTAATTGAATTTTACGATTTAATCTCGAAAGAAATAATGCATAAATCAGTGCTTATTCCTTATTTAAGAGCCAGACAAAAATTCTATTTTAGCTTTCTCCACATTCTAACTGGGTGATCCAAGAATTTTCTCTTTTGTTGGGTCTTGGCTGTTAGGCTCATTCCTAGCAATCTGAGCCATGCTTGTCCCACATCAATGTGGACTAATTCGTGGGTCCGACTGAGGACCACAAGTCCGGCCAGTTTCACTGAGAACACCTTGATCCATCAAGGATTGATGTCTGAAGGGGCACTGATCTTTAGCCTAGTCTGAAGAGAGTACCAAATATGTTGGAGAGAAAGATATGATGGGTGGTGAGTGACTAGGGCATGTGGTGATGGTGCGAAACAGGGGAAAACAAAAGGCTACTCTAAACATGAACCAGCCTCTCTCTCTCTCTCTCTCTCTCTCTCTCTCTCTCTCTCTCTCTCTCTCTCTCTCTCTCTCTCAGAGACACACACACACACACACCATCCCTTTCTACCATTCTTCCACCTTGTGTAATCAAATATTCCATGGATTTTGCTTCATGGTTGCCAAACATGCCCTTAGTTCCACGCTAAAAAAACAAAAAAGTAAAAGTAAAATTATCAACACTGCCATAAAGATAATGGAAAATACAAAAGCAGCACATATTACTCCCAAAGTCCCAAGAATGAAAAGGCACATAATTAAAGTCCTACAAAATCCATATATAAAGAACCCAAAAAGCCATTACAAAACACACTTGGTACTGAAAGAGGCCAAATCCAATGCGTTGCTGCCATTTCCCTATTGATATATAGTTAGTTACGCAATGCACGAAAATAAGAACTTGGGTCGCGTTCAAAAGCCTCCCTAGCAATAAAGAAGCCTTTTCTTCTAGGTGCCTTCATCATTTTTATCACCTTATGTACAACACCCCCACACATCATTTTATCACCCCTTTCAGAGCTCCCCAACCCGATAATACAAAGCCCAGGCCCCAACCCACAGCACCCACAGTCCTCACCACCTGGCCCACCTCCCATTTCTTCTTATCAACGATGCAGATCATACTGCAGGGCTTGCTTTCACACCCACCCATGTTGCTCTTGTATGATTATGCCGGTATGAAAATTTTAGCAGCTAGGTGTTTATTTAAAAACAAGGTTAGGAGTTGGAGAGACTGTTTGAATATTCCTTTCTTCTCGTGAACATAATACGAGAAACCCGTTTAAATTCCTGTGCAATATTTAAAAATTATTTCATTAAATCGTAGGAGATCACTACTACTGGACCTGGCAAACGGGTGGGCCGGGCCAGGTTTCACCCAACCTGTACAGGTACGGATGGTACAGACCGGGTCACAAATGACCTGGAATCTTATGGGTCACTATTTTGTGAACCCAGAACCCACTCATATGGGCTGGGTGGACCCACTGGTCACCCAAATGTTATTTTTTTCTTTTTTGCTGTTTTTATTCCCTCACTATAGGCTGATCCAAACCGTCAATGTGATGGGCCATAAATAGGTTGTGCCCAAAAATCATTTCCATAGGATGATCCTAGCCCTCTCGATCTATAGAGGTTTCCATAAATAATAATATGCAATTACTCCATAGATCAGAGGGCTATGATCATCCTATGGAAATGATTTTTGGGCACAACCTATTTATGTTGTGTTCCATCACATGGACAGTTTAAATCATCCTATGATGTGGTTCATACAGTACTTTCTGAAAAATATGGGACTATAAGGGCTTACACCATATAAAATCTCGATGATTTGGGTTTTTATGGCCACTCGTGGGCAGGGGTGGAGGCACATATAGCATGAGGGGGGCCATGGCCCCCCCCAATGACTTGAAAAATCCCTTTATACAGTACTGATTCCTTGGCTAAAAAATTAGTGGCGTAGCTATATTAGTGGTCATGGCCCCCCAAGTGTAAATTCCTAGCTCCGCCCCTGCTCGTGGGCACCCGCGGGTTTACCCGTCCTGGCTAGTTTTGACGGGTTGGGCTGGGCCGGGTCAAATTTTAACAGGTCACTGATTTGGTGACCCAGACCCGTAAATTACGGGTGGGCCGGGTGGACCTGCGGGTCTGGGTCACTATTTGCCAAGTCTATTCTTCCCAACATTAACACCTAGGCCGGAATCAGGAAAGGGAATCGATATCATATTCTGATTCCGATTCCGACTCTCCCTTAAACGTAATGAGGAAAAAAGATTAAAATAAAAAAATTAAGGTAAAAATCCATTTCAACCGGTGTGATCAAAATACCACCTCTTGGGCGGGAAATAGATTCGAGCATTCCTCCCCCCCTCTAATTCGCTTCAGCAATTTCACCCTCTTGATTCTGTTCCTGTTTTTAACCAAATACAGGAATCTTGATTCCATTCTTTTTTTAACCAAATGCTGGAATTGAGCAGAATTGGAATAAGTTCCCATTCCAGCACCTGATTCCGGCAATCTAAAGGGTGTTTTGCTACCTCTACCTCTATTAGAATCCAGATTTGATCACAACAAATATAATGCTCTTTCATGACTTCTCGTTCATGTGTCAGCATTACATGACCCCATTTATTTTATTTTATTTTAAGGAAAACGAGTTCCTATTTTCATGGCAGCTCTCTCTATTGAATTTTAAGGTTTAACCTCGAAAGAAATAATTCAACCATCTGTGCCTATGTTCCTGATTTAAGAGGCGGAACCATTCTGTTTTGGTTTTTCTCCACATTCTTACTGGGGATCCATGAATTTTCCTACGATTTTTTCAACTGATATGAAGCCCACGGGGTATTAGCAGCCATTTCTAATTGTCATTCCCTTCCCACTAACCATTGTGACATAGCCTTTCTGTCGGGCGTTGGTTGCTAGGCTCATTCCTACTAGATTATGTGAGCCATGCTTGTGCCACATCAATGTGAACTAAAGTTTGGGTCCAACCAAATGTCATAGAGAACACCTTGATCAAATGATCCTAGGTCCTTGATCCATCAAGCTTCTCATTGGATTATCTAGGATTGAAGTCTGAAGGGTCATTGATCCTTACCCTAGTCATGGATGCATTGCTCAGCTTCCTTGGTTGCTTTTGAAATTGGAGGTCATCAATCTCCTCTTTCTCTTGATTTGCTACTACTTTTGTTCTTCTACTTATCCTTGTGATAGGGTTTCTTAATTTTCCTTGATCATTTGCACACCTCATTCTATAATCATAATGTAACCAATTCCCCAAATGTTTTGATCATTGTCCTTGAAAACTTTAAGTTTTCCCCAGTATGAAATGCCATTGCTCTTTAATTTTTCCATCTGACTTGATCTTTTTTATTTATATATTTGACCTTCATCATTAGCGTTTTTACAGGGAATGTCTCAAAATTGACACTAAATAAGCTGAAAAGGAAGTTTAGATCACGAATGTTACAAATCTCACACGCAAGCTATCAGGTAAATCACGTAATTGAGTTGAATCTAGGGAATGTTTGGAAACCAAGAAAACAAAATTCGGCAAAATGCGTTTACGATGGCGCCGAAAAAAGTGTATGGCACTGAAAAAAGTAGAAAAGGCTTTGACTTTGCTGAAATCGACCAATGTGGGCGCCCTTGAAGCTGGTTTTTGCAAGGGGCACCCTTCATTCTATCTTTGCTCTAAAATTAATTTAAAGAATGGAGTTATAATTTATGGTTGTTTCTCAATCACATCTCTACTAGAGAACCATACATTAGAGTTTCGTCTTGTCCAGTTCCTTTCGTCTTGTCCAGTTCCTCACGAATCAAACTATTGAATAATACTTCAAATATACACCCTTCCCAGACACACAAGGGAAGGAAGATTAGGGTTTTTGTGCTTTCATTTCTCTCCAAGTCATATTAGACCCTTATTTTTTATAGGAAGTCTTCCGGCTCGACCCAAGTTAGTCTAGTTGACAAATTGTAAGGCAAAAAAAATATAGTCCATAACAGACTTTAGGCTGACAACACACATTCGATCCTTTGGATACGAGCCATAGAAAAATATTTGTTCGGATAGCAGGAATTTACTGGAAAAGTTTGTAAAGGAAAAATATTTCTAATATTTCTTACTTTTTTACACAGCAAAAAAGAAAACTTGAACCAACCTGATTCAATTTTTACTTAAAGGGACCTTCAATTTGTGATGACCATGAGAAAGAAAAAGGACGATTTTTATGCATTATAGTAAGTGGAATCTGATCCAACAAGGAAGCGAGGCGAGCGGTAATCTCGCCTCCGACTCTGAATCTCCTGACTCTGGTTAGCTAACTGAGTTCTTGAGCAGTGCCAGTTTCAAAGGAATGAGCTAATCTGGTTGATGAAAGAAGAAAGCAGCAGTCGCCACTTGACGACCGGCACTTGCCATTGAAAAACCAATTGTAGTGCTTTATGCAGCGGGATACTGCGATCGAATGCCACCGGAGCGCCCCGATATGAGAAAGCCATTTTTTGTTTGGTATATCAGAAACCCGAATTACTACAAGAAGTGGAATTGCTAAAGGCAAGTGAACTCGGCAAAACTGAATGCTTTGTGAAAGGTTCTTGATCCATTTGCAGTTATCTAATGCTGTACTAGACTAGCTACTGTATGGTGCAAAAAAGAGCTCGTTAGGAGTTGTGGTTGGTGAATCCAAACGCTTGCGAGAAACGGCTGTTCCGCTTTATCCTTTCACTCATTTTATTGAAAAAATAATTGATCCATTGGTCTTTCTACGCTCGATCTCTACTGCCCGACAAGGACCCAGGAGCCTACTAGACTAGAGCATGGGTAGAGCGCCTCCTCTGACTACCTAGTTTGGATCTAATTGGGACAGTCCCCTCTCGAAGTCTGTTGATCGATCCAGCAAGGCACATGCCCTCCCATTCCCTCCTGATTCTCAATGAGAATCTGAGTTTAGGTATCTCGAGGTTCTAGAGAAAGCATGATATGGTTGTTTGGTCCAAATGTATTCAATCTCCTTGCTACAACGATGTGTTTGATGGCCCATTTGAATGTGAACTGTGGTAGCAGTCACAGGTGAGCCCAGAATGAATCAAAGACCCAAGGACATTTCCAATACCACTGCTCCTGCTGAAACAATTGTAGCTGCTACACAAGATGTTTCTTCTGCACTTGAAGACAGAAAGAGTATAATTATCTTCACGCTTGTCCTTTGCTCTGGATTCCTTGCCCCCTTCCTTTCCTGGATGGAATAGTTCCCAACGAATAGTCCCCTTTTCCAGCGCCCTCCTTTTAACATCAAAAGCCTATTCGACACAACCTGGCCTACAACTAAAGATGAAAAGTGAATACGCGTTACTGAAATGAAGCTGAGCACACTAATGAATAGAAAGGAGAATATGTGGGTATGGCACCTCCTTCCCATCTCTTAACAGAGCAGGAGGCTTAGAACACGGCCGAAGAAGAGCAAGAGGGACGCACAAATGAAAGGAAAAAGGGCGACTTCATAAGAGGTTTTCAACTAATAAAAAGGTTGCTCGGAGGTTCTCTTTTGAAGGCGGAATCAAACAACTTGCTTTACACACAAGTTTTGGAGAAGTTATGGCCCTTCCTGGCCAAGGCAACTACGCTGCTTCAAGTATCATCGTTGGTTTTGAATCTAAGTATTCAATGGTTTGTGGAAGATCAGCTAATCTTTCATACCGAGAAACTTACTCCTAAACTTGTCTATCCTTTTAAATAAGCTAAATCATATCATTTCCCCCCAAAATCGTAAAAAGAGAAAAAATTTCCACCGGAAATATTTTTCTTGCAATCGAAACAATGTCTAAGGTTTTAAAAGTCAAAGCCATGCAAAATATATTAACCTTTGGCCTTCCAAGCAATTTTTACAAAATGGCCCATATGATGTAACTACATGACAATATGCTAGATCAATCAAACAAATCCAAATATCATATGGATGGTCATGATTCTATGTTACGAACCCACACACATTCTCCATTTATACATACACACACCCGTATCTAATCTATAAAATTGAAAAAGTCCATGGGTTTCAAACATTTCATTGATACTTCATTCCCTTGATCAAGAATAGATTCATAAAAACGCTTTTTGGTAGCAATGATAAGACCCCTCCCTTTCTTTTCCATCACTTATTGGATGCAACCTTTTGAAACCACAAGCCCTTTTGCTCCATGATTGGAAACCAAAACCAAAACCACACCAACAAGAGAAGAAAACACAAAAAAGAAAGTCAACTGATATTGGCACTACCATGTTTTGATAATTGCACTAACTCACTTTGTCTTTTCTTTTTAAACGGCTGTCAAAGGATACTACAGTTCCATAGAGCTCTCATAAGCCAATTAAAAAAAGAAAAGACAGGCCAAATTTGTGCAATTATCAAAACATGGTAGTGCCAGTATCACTATCCAAAAGAAAGTGTTCTATTCATGTAAAAATAGCACATGGTTAATGGTTTCATGTGCAGGTCCTACCCTTGTTCTCTATTTTTATCTCTTAGCATATGAAAAAAAATCCAATCCCATGAGTTCATACAAAAGAACCCACTAACATTTCCTATTTTTCCTCCCCTCCCATTACTAACATAAATATGGAAATCTTCTCACTGTCAACCCTTTTCATAGAAACCCATTATTTTCTCCCTCTTATTTTGGCATCTTCACAGGTTATTTCCTCATATTCTCACCCCCAAATCATATGTCCCCTTCTCTTTATCGGTGAGACCCATTTCAGAAATCCATTGAACGTAACAAAGGTCCACGTGGCACCCCTTTTATACTTCCTTTTCATAGTTGGGTTCTCTGAGAAGTGAAGGACAAAAGGGTTGAGATGGTGAGGAGAAATCAGTTTATTTGCTTTCTTAATCTAATCTGAGAGATGGGTTTTGTTGGGTTTTTTATTTTCTTGTAAATTGAGGGAGAAATCATTTCAAGATGAGGCGAAGGGCGGCCGAATTCAGGCGCCCGGCGCGGAGGAGGGTTTCTGATTGGATCTTAGGGTTTCTTGGTTTCTTTTTGGTCATTGGTATGGTGTTGTTTATTGTCCAACATTTCCATCAAGATCAATTTGATCAGCCTATGCAGGTAAGCAGAAGGAAAAACCTAATTGCAATTTAGAATAGTTTCAATTCGAGCTGTTATGGATCAATGAAATTGAACAGATTTTAATTTGATTTGATGCATGTATTAGGTTTTCTGTATAGTTTTCTGATGAGACCTATCCGTAGCTGAGACATCTGATTGGATGATCTGGTTTTAGTTGATGAGTGATTGTTTTGAAGTTCTCTTTCATAAATAAATGAAAACCCCAATTGAGATTCTGTCTCTTTTTTTCTATGCACTATCTTACTTGATTGTAGGATTGTAAAGATTTGGTTTGATTGATGCACACCCATACTAGGTTATGTTGGAATAGGAGCAGCTGAAATATATGAGGAAATGGTCTGGTATTATGGTATTAGTTGATTGATTGACTTTTGATTTTTTTTTCCGCCGTATCTTTCGTATTATCCAGCTGGAGGGCGAGCTTTCCGCAATGGTAAGGTTGCTTTATTGTGACCTGGTGGTCACGGGTTCGAGTCGCGGAAACAGCCTCTCTGCAAAGCAGGGGTAAGGCTTTGTACATCTAGCCCTCCCTAGACCCCGCAATGGCGGGAGCCTTGTGCACTGGGCTGTCCTTTATCTTTCGTATTATCCATATTTTGAATACTTTCCCTCATATTTTCGGAACTCTCGGCGCTCCCGAGTAGACTCCTTTTTACCTTGGCCGGGTTCTTGTCCGAGTCCGCATTATACCCTACAAATTCAGTCAAAACTCCTTTGATTCTTCCAAATATTCGTCTGTGTCGACCGAATGCTAGGCCGCATTAGCTGATTACTAGGCCTCATCAACCAAGTACTCGTCCATGTCGTGCTGAGCTGACTAGGGTCTGCTTTGGCCGCATTTTGACCTGCTTCTGCATTTTGAAACACGGTAGTAACCCTTTATCCCCTTTTTTGGATGACCCTTATAGTTTGAAGAGTCTGGGAAAGATTGCTAATATCACATGGTTAGTAAACCACAGACGAGCTTAATTTGAGTTTGTAAATCATCCAAATTTGATAAGTCTATTATCACCAGCATACCCTTTTCCCGTTTTTGCAAGTAATTGAAATTCGTAGGATTTGGGGTTCATCCTTTCCCCCCAGCAACTATGATCTGTGTGTTCAATCAGGCTTACCTACTTGAACTTTTAATAAAATAAAAAGTCTGCATGGGCACATTTAGCTTTGTAACGCTCTGGTGGAATGAGTAATTGTTATTTTTGTAAGCAATTGTTTGTTTGATTGAACTTCCAAGATCCGTTGTTCAATGTTAGATATAAGATTGTCACTTAGATCCAACATAACCTTTAAAGCAGATAAATCGGTATGGATTAGTGCCTCCACTGACTTAGCTACATCTTACATGGTTTTTTGAGTGTGTGTTCACGGCATTCAAGTCTAGAAAGAAAGCCACATATCTCAAATCAGTGCACCTAGGAAGGGTCCAACAGATTACATTTAAATAGCCATTACTTGAGCTGAGCTAATCCTTAATCCATATAGGTTTTGTATGTGTTCTTATTTTATCATGTGCATGATTTGTCTGGTCTCATGCTTCTTACTGCATATGTTGTCCACAAGGGTCTTTTGGGTTAGTGCACACTCAAGTTTATCAGTCCTATGCATTGTTTTGTGTGCATCCTAACCAAGGTTTTAAATTTTGGACTGAAATCAAAACGTTCTGAAACCGAAATTTCCTGCCGAAATTTACCAAATTTCAGCCAAATTCTTGATAAAATATTAATTTTTTATTCCTCACAAAATTTCAGCCTAAATTACTGAAATTCCAGTAATTTCGGCCCAAGAAAACGACATTTTGAGCGTGTCTACCGAATTTCGGCTAAAATTTCGGTTTCAGTGAGGACCGAAATTACCCCCGAAACCAAAATTTAAAACCTTGATCCTAACTACAACATCAACATGAATGTGTCTCTCTCTCTCTCTCTCTCTCTATATATATATATATATATATATATATATATATATATATATATAGAGAGAGAGAGAGAGAGAGAGAGAGAGAGAGAGAGAGAGAGAGAGAGAGGGGAAAGTGATCCTGAGCTATAGCTCAAAAACACATGCGGCACCACATTTTTTGGGGGATCCAAAGCATTCAGAGTGGGAGTAAGGAGGTTTAGAGAGATTGCGGGAATGGGATATGTGTATTTCGATCAAGGTTTCAAATTTTGTTTTTTTTTTTAATTTCCACCGAAATGTATAAATTTTCGGAGGAAATTTCCCCCGCCGATTTTGGTGGAAATCATTAAATTTTTGTGGAAATTTTGTAAAAAGGGAAATTTCGACAAAATTTCTTTGAAATCTTGTAATAAACCGATTCCAGGTAAATTTCATGTTGCCCTTGGGCGAAATCCAAAATTCGGCCAAAATGTTTCGGTTTCGGCCAAAATTTAAAACATTGATTTCAATTTTTGCTCTTTCTCATAGTAGATTTCTCATCGACTTGCTTGTGGACGTAGGTACTGTTGCTGAACCACGTAAAACTCTCTATGTATCTTTGTGATTGTTGTTTTCTTCTTTATTTTGTGTGTGATCAGATCAGTTTAGGTCTTGTCAGATTTCTACGAAGGTTTTTTTTTTTTTTTTTGAGACAAAGATACCAATTTTATTAAATAAGGATTACAAGTGCACGTTATGGGGTAAGCAATGTCCCATATAAAATGAGGTGCTAGAAGCTCCTGATTTGGCAAGGCGGTCAGCCAATTCGTTGGCGCTTCTAGGAATGAGACAAAAAGGATTTCTACAAAGTAGTATCAGAGCTCAAGTTAGTGCTTGGGTAAAGAAAGAAGAACCTGATAAATTTTTTGAGATTCTATTTGTAGGAATTTAATTGCTGGTGGAGCATTGTGAGAGGTTCCAATTAGTTAGAGCCAGTTTGGATCTGGTTATGATCGAATCAAATTATGTTTTTGGGTTTCTAGAAAATCGTCATGTAGAGAGTTTGATCTGCGTGTTGGTTTTGATTGGCAGTTTTGATTGGTTTGAATCAACATTGGATAGATGATCTGTAGGATTTGACATTGTTCTAATTCATTACATTGTACTTCTTTATTGACTTTACTGTTCCAGACATGTGCGGCAACGCATGTGACTAGGTGTTCAATGTGATTAAGCCAGCCTTTCTTGCTTATGTGATGGTTTGTAAGTATGTATTTGTGCTTATTCTAGCATTTCCCAAAGTTTCAACTTAAAATTTCATCATTTGCATATATTTCCTTATGCTTCCGTGATTTTACTAGATTTCCACTGAAACCAAAATGTTTCCGTTTCTGTGCCGGCCGAAACCGAAATTGTACTTTAAAACCTTGTCTATATGATCTACAGCCTGCAAAGCCTCAAGGCTCTAGTTATTATCCTCCCTAGATCCTCAAAGGTTCCTTTGCAAATAGATGGTGGCCGAATAAGGTGGATTCAAATAAATCAGAGTGTCTATGTATATTTCTGGTCATTTTTAGGTAAGTCGAATTGAAGCCCAATGTGGAACAATATTGGTTGCTCGCTTCGTTTGATGATGAAGGGAGATGTTGGGTGGAGTCTGAAAGTTTCCTTTACAAATGCTTATTTGGACCATCTGATTCGTTGACTAGCCTGTTTTGTTCCGACTACCATTTCAATATCTGCTTTGGCCTTCTCAAACACGATTGCATGATTAATGAGCTTTGCTACTCCTCACTGCATGGCTAGGGACGAGTGTCGGTGCCTGCAATGGAAATATCCTGGAACATGGGAAAAATTAAAATAGAGCTGTCAGATATCCATTTTTATCAATAATGCATGAATTGTTTTAAGCTATTGACGATCATCTACTAGCTCTTCACCGACAAAAGAAAGAGACTTCTGCTAGGAAAATGAATGATGCTTACTGGGTTAAGTTTTCTAAAGGAAATAAAATTCATTTTTTGCTAAGTTGACTATGATTGTGTCTGCACATTTTAGCTATACAGAGGAAGCTGATATTTATGACCCCAATAATGGCACTGCATGCTTTCTTTATTATTTTAGATTTTAAATTCCTCTGTTAGATATTGCATCTCATCAAGCATTGTGACCTGTATCATCCAATGAGATGATAACTGAGTAAATAGTGGGGGTGTGAGTGGTATCAAATCAAGGTGGTATTTTTAGCTCAATTGAAAAATAGAAAAGCAAAGTGAAAAAAAGGAATAATATGAAAAAGAAGGCAAATCCTTCTTTCTCTTTCTGTTTCAGGTCTAGTTCAGAAGGCAAGCTTTCTTTCATCCGTTGGTAGACGTAGAGTTGGTGTTGAAATAGATGTTTTTGATGTTCTCACTCCCAGACATCATTCAAATAAAAAATCTCAGTGGTTTAATCAAGCAGAAAGTTGAATATGATTGGAAAACCGTATGTCTGCAAACATTTTGGCCTTGGATCTTCAAACGATCCATTTCACAGGAAAACTGATACGCAGCAGATAAATCTTGAGAAAAGAAAAAGAAAAACTAAAAAAAAATTGGCAGCCTACAGGCAACCAAATCATTCCAGAAATTCTAAAGGAAGAGAAATCAAAAGCTCCAAAGAGTGGAAAATATATGCTTCACGGAACAAGTTCGATGTTATTTGAGGATCGTAAAAAATAGAGGATCATAGTAATTTAGAAATCCAAAGTTTTGAAAATAGAGGAAAATGGATGATCACAATGTTAAATTTGTGGAGATACCCATCATGTTGAACACACCAAATGATTTGGATATGTATGAACAAATGACGATGTCTTCTACAGATGTATAAAATGATACAGGTGAGAAAAAAATAGCAAATGATGAGATGTTGAAAGCTATTTTCGGTCCAGTTGGGTTTGATTATGAACGAGATCGATGTGAGATTCGTGAGAATACTTCTTATTTGGCTGAAAATATTTTGTTATGAGAATCAGAAGCCTTGAGTGGAGAGTGATTCTTCGTACGCCTTGGTTTGTACTACATCCTGGGCATGTGGAGAGTTGTCCATATCATTTGGTGAGATTGATGAGATAAGTAGAGACCTAGATATTTATTTCTTTCCATATTTTTTAAGGTGCCAATGGGATGGCAAACTTGCTTGCTAGAAGGGTGTTGTAAAGCTTGATATGGCTGTTGGGCAAGCTCTGCTCCTATTGTAATTCTTTCTTTTCTTATTAAGGGGCTGTTTGGATACGCAGATTTTAGAATCCAGGTTTTTAGTTTGAAAACAGTGTAATCAAGCTGCTGTATGCTGTCCTGACAGCGTTTCTTGGATTTTAAGTGAGAATTCAGGTTTTAAAAATCTCTCCTGCATCCTGAGATTTCTAAAACCTGGAAATATGGGAGGATCTGCTACTCTCTTGCTGATGGAAAGAAGGGCGAGAAGTCAAAAAAGAGTAAAAAACGACAGCTGGTCCGCTTCTTCTCTTTTCTCTTAGCGACAATTTTGAAGAAATCCCGAATTCTAAAATCCACGTATCCAAACGGCCCCTAAATCTTTTGTTATCAAGATTCTTTTTTTCCCCAAATCAGTGAGAAAACTTTATTAAAACACAGCAGAAGTACTATAAAGAAAAATAAAAATAAAATATTTACAAGGGGACAGAGATTGTCCCTCTCCTCGGTCCACCCTTGGTCCAAGGATCTGCGACATCAACGCTCTGTGGGATATGGGAGAAGGATAAAAAGGAGGAGTGACTTAAGCCCAAGATTTTGTTGATGATACTCGCTAATCTCCACGGGCCCACAGATTGTTTCTTCCCATACGAAATGACATTAGATGACTAACCTTCCACTAGCAGGCTACCTCCAAACTCAACTCAAAACAATATTATTTGAACCTGTTAGGAAGGCTCTAGTTTCCACCTCGCTGAAATCTGTCCTACCAGGCACACAGAATGTGCAAATAATCATCCAATCCTCCTCCCTCCCTGTCCCCATATGGTTCCCTATAACTGCCACCGGATCCAGGTTACCGAGTCCCACGCTATCAAAGTTATGAAGTGTGAAACGACCAATTACTCCAAAAGCTTAAGCTGTTGGAGATGGCGTTATTTAATCTTTTATACTGTTACTCAAAAAGCTTAAGTGTTTTAGTTCCTTTTAAGGATCTCAGCATGTTGAAATATTCGCCTTATTTTTACCTAAATATTTTACTTAGGGTGGTGCTCCAGCTTTATTACCTCACAGTTCCCTTGCCGCTTCACAACCTAGCATGGCCCTGTTTTATTTGATATTTGCTGCCGATGTATACTTCAAATCCATGCCAGCTTGTAAGATTAATAGACAGCCTAATTAATAATGGAGATTTATATCCAGGGTCCCTTGTTTCAATAATCACACTCCGCAATTTAAACTTTTCTAATTTACCTTGTTACAATTCCTAAGATGCTCTCAACAGCCCATCCAAAAAGTTGTTTATTAAGTATGGGGTGCCATTTTCAAAACGAGGGAGTGCAGAAATCATTTCCTTTAATATTATATGTTTTACTTTATTATGTTTGTTTGGTAAATTTGCATTTTAGATATTGTGGTCATACACCATTGAAAAAAAAAAGATATCGTGGTCATAATGCCTACTGATGAATATCCTATGGTAGATCATGACGTTAGAAATAAAAGTCCAGTTTTACAAAACTAGTTCTGTACCATTTAATGGAGATAAGAAGTGGATATATATTTTTCATATGAAGTGCCTAAGAATCCTAAGATATCCATGCAACTATAACATGAACCAGCACTCCGCATTATGTCCATCTCATACCCTGTTGCCTTTGCTCTTAGTATTTTGTTCATTATACCTTAAAACTGAATGTTTTGTTTTTTAGTGTATATACATGGAACAGCTTATGTAGAAAAGATAAAAGGCTAGTGCCACTACAAGTAAATGATAAAGTAGTAGTTCATCACACCATACATCATTTGCTAGCCTGAGCCACCGACTTCCATTTACTGGAACAAGAACATTCTCTATGTTACGGCCCTGATAATGAAGGTTTAGCATAATCCTTGCTGAAATTTGCTCCTAGTACCATGCGGATGCTGAAGTCCAAGCAAATACCTTCTTTTATGCCCCTAGAAAACTTGTTTGAGGTCATGAAATTAATCTATGCCTCTTCTTAATTTCTTTATAGCGCATTGCCACCCACTAGTTCTATTTCCACCCATCTGTTTGCACAACTCATTGGAGTTGTGCCAGCCGTGGTTAAAATTCTAAATAAACTAATGGATGGAAAGATGCCAATTCTTTGAGTGTGTTATTTTATATATGGACATATATATACATAGAGGAAACAGTTCCTGCGCTCGAGTGCAGGAAACTTGCTGGGCCCACATTTTTTGGGTGATCCTAAGTATTCATTTGAAAGGCCCCATCATGTATGGGCTGTGTACCAAGAATCAGCTCCATTGGATCAACCTAATCCTTCCATTTGTGAGGTGAAAAAATGGGCAGATTTGTGGAAATGCTATCAGCACGACCATATTTTGATATTTGCACGAACCCAGCTGTATTTTCTTCTTTAATTGACTCGTGAGAGCTTTCTGGGAAATGTAATAACCTTTTGACTGCTCTTTAAATCCTAAAAGACAAGATGGTTTGTGAAAATATCAAAATATGGTTGTGCTAATATCATTTCCCTTATTTATAACATTCCCTTTTTTATTTTCTAAAATAGTGAGGCTGTTGTATCTTTGTGGATGCTTTTGACAATTATCCGTTGAGGGCTTACACTGAGGTTTTCTTCTTTTAACAGGAGATGGATGTGCGTCATGTGACGATTAAAAAGGCTCCAAATACGGCAATAAATCTCACCGAAGAGATGTTAAGTGCTACCTCATTCGCCAGGCAGTTGAGTGATCAAATGACACTAGCCAAGGCATATGTCATTATTGCAAAAGAGCACGGTGACCTTCAGCTAGCTTGGGAGCTCAGTTCACAAATCCGACATTGCCAGCTTTTGCTCTCAAAAGCCGCCATGAGAGGGACACCTATTACACTAACTGAAGCACAACATATAGTTAGAGGATTATCATTGCTAATATATAAAGCCCAAGACGCTCATTATGATATTGCCACCACAATAATGACACTAAAGAGCCATATCCAAGCCCTCGAAGAACGTGCAAATGCAGCAACTGTACAAGGTTCCACATTCGCTCAATTAGCCGTCGAAGCCCTGCCCAAGAGTCTGTACTGTTTGAACATCAAACTTACGGTTCAATGGCTTAGTAATCCCGCACTACAAGAACTTGCGAATGAGCAAAGGAATTCCCCTCGGCTTTTGGACAACAATCTCTATCACTTTTGCATTTTCTCAGATAACGTGCTGGCTACTTCGACTGTTGTGAATTCCACTGTCTCCAATGCCGACCACCCCAAACAGCTCGTTTTTCATATAGTCACTGATCAGATCAATCACAAAGCAATGCAGGCCTGGTTTTTCACTAACGACTTTAAAGGGTCGACCGTAGAAGTGCAAAACGTCGAAGAATTCTCTTGGTTAAACACCTCTTACTCCCCCGTGATGAAACAACTCTTAGACGCAGAAACACAGGCTTACTACTTCAAGGGTTCTCAAGATCAAAAGAGCGAAGTAAAATTTCGGAACCCAAAATATCTGTCTATCCTGAATCACTTGCGGTTCTACACTCCAGAAATATATCCGCTGCTCGAGAAGGTGGTGTTTTTAGACGATGATGTTGTTGTTCAGAAGGACCTTACCCCTCTTTTTTCCTTGGATTTGCATGGGAATGTAAATGGAGCTGTGGAGACATGTCTCGAGGCGTTTCATCGTTTTTACAAGTATCTCAATTTCTCAAACCCAATTATTGGCTCAAAATTCGATCCGCAAGCATGTGGATGGGCATTTGGGATGAATGTTTTTGATCTTATTGCATGGAAGAAGGCTAATGTGACGGCCCGATATCACTATTGGCAGGAGCAAAATGGAGACCATTCGCTTTGGAAACTTGGGACCCTTCCTCCCGGCCTTCTCGCATTTTATGGACTGACTGAGCCGCTTGACCGGAGATGGCATATTTTGGGATTAGGTTACGACTCCAATATTGATGATCGGCTGATCGAGAGTGCGGCTGTTGTGCACTACAATGGGAATATGAAGCCATGGCTTAAGTTGGCTATCGGCAGGTATAAACCTTTGTGGGAAAATTATGTCAACCATACAAACCCTTTTCTGCGTGACTGCATCATTCGTTGATGCGCTTGCTTTTGTTTCTCTATGGTTTTGGGTTTAATTTCAACATTCAAATGTTTCAATCTCGAGTTTCGATCGTAAACATTCAAAACATTTGGTCCATGTTTCTTCACATTCTTACAGCGCCGAAAGCTGAAGTTTTAGTTTGCTTAGGAACATTTTTTCTCAGTTCATACATCAGAAAACATGAATATATTAGTCTGGGAATTTGGAGGGGATTCATTTTGGCTGATAGGGTTTTCTTACTCCCTTGGGGTGTAAGGTTCTTTGGTTCAGCAATTTTTGTAATAATGTGCTTTGTTTGATTACTTGTATTCAGACCTGAATTTTTTGTAGAAGAGCCAGAGGATCTGGCGATAAGTGTAAAACAATTTATAGGGCCCTGTTTTTTCTGTGGGGTCTTCTCTCAATATATCGGGAGTTCCTTGTAATCTTTGTGTCTCTGCTTGATTAATTATTATTAGGGTTGAAGATGCCTTTTTTTTCCTTTTTACATTTTATTTAAAATGTGGACTCATTGACCAAAACCCAGACATAGAATTTGCTTGGGAAACAGATGAGATAGTGTGAATGGCTTTGAGTGCGAGTGCGAGTGCAAGTGCAAGTAATTTAGTATGAAGCCAATTTTAGTAATGACTCGATATACATTCTTCTATATCATATATGATATTGTTATTTTAGCTTTCGTGTTTTCACTATCATGATTGTTATGGATATGTAGATTTGAATGTCATATTAGATGTGGAAATAATTAGGTAACATTGTTAAAAAATTGTACCTGTGATTACACAATCTATGACAAAATATATGGTGTTCCAGTTCCTTGTAGACTTAAAAATTATCCACTATTGGAAATGAATACTGAGCATCTCATTCTAACTGACACACATTGGGTGTGTTCAGTTGCCTAATATTGGGTGTGTTCATTTTGCTTGGGAAAGGAAAGAGAAGCCGCCAAAATGCATTGATCGTACGTTTTGTTGGATTCCTCGAAACCTTTTTCTTTTCTTTTCTTTTTTTAAATTGCTTATCTGTAAACTCTGTCAGCTGACCAAGAAACCATTTTACATCGCTTCCTTTTCCATTGCTCAGTGACGGAAAGGGGCTAGTTTTTTCGACTCTCTCTCTCTCTATTAGCTTCTGAAAACCCATGTTGTAAATCCTCCTGAAACCCTAGCTTCTTTTTTCTCTCCGTCGATCTCTTTGCCAGATTCTGTTTTTTTTTTTTTGGGGGTGGGGGGGTTGGTCTGGGTTAATTGGTAGCTAGTTGCTTGACTTACGAGATTTTCGTGGTAATATGCAAGGTTTTAAATTCTGAAATTCCCGAAACGTACTGAAAATTCGATGAAATTTAAGATAAAATATTAATTTTTTATTCCTTTACAGAATTTCCTCCGAAATTTCGGCCCCAAAAAACGACATTTCGAGCCACCATTACCGAATTTTGGCTGAAATTTCAGGATTTCGGCTAAAATTTCAGTTTCAGATAGGACAGAAATTACCTCCGAAATTGAAATTTAAAACCTTCGTAATATGTAGTTTTACCGGGATCTGATTTTGGGTATCTTTTCCTTAATTTGATCTTCTTCTCTTGTCGACCTTATTTCTCTGCATATGGCCATAGCTTGTTTCGGCTTTATTGTTGTTTGTTGTCTCAGTTTTTATTGATGTGGACATTGTTGCTCTGTTCCATTTGTAATATTTATAATTTCTAATGAATTTTACTTCTATGCAAATGTATACAAACGAAATCAGATCTTACCTAATATCTTACATAGGAGAAACAGAAACCCATTGGCAACATCATTACTAGTGTTCTTTTACGTATACTATGAACAATACCTTGCGAGAAGTCCTTATGAAAGACACTACTTCACGCCTCGTATATTTGTGAGTTATGTTGTGTTATTAGACGAAAATTATCTTCACTTGCTTAAGATGAATTTCGACTGAGCTTTTGACACTTCGTTCAATTATTTAGAAGAACATGTCTGCTTAAAGATACTATCCATTGCAATGTTGAGGAGCGGGTGATTGCATTCTTGCACAACAGTACACAATCAAAAGAATCATAAATTCATAATATTAAACCATACACTAGATGATCAGGGCAACCGTTTCTCATTATTTCTGTAAGTTGTTGAAAGCTATTCTTAGTATGTAGGATGTGTTTATAACACCTCCATCAAGTGATACACCGGGAGTCATTCTCAATTATCTTAGACATTGTTTTAAATTTCGTCCGAAATCTGAAGATTTCGGCCGAAATTTTGTCATTTAAAAAAAAAATCGTTAAACTGAAACCGAAATTTAAATCCATGATCTTAGATGGATGTTGTACTTCAAGATAATAACACATTGATTACAAACTACACATCCAAAGCCTGTTAACTTTAATGTTTATATTGATGATTGATACTTTCATGCTTCTAAGTTAGAATTGCATTGGTGCAATAATAAACAGAACACACATTCCTGTTAAAGTTCCCTCCTGAAGATTACCCTTGGTTTCGTGTTAGTAACCAATGGTCATCCCAAAATGTATTGGCCGCATGTGACATTGATTTAAAGATTACTTACGTCTTGGCTGAATGGGAGGGGTCGAAATCTGACTTAAGAATATTAGGAGATGTAATAGCAAGGCCGGATGAGATTCCTTTTCTTTATTAATTTCAAAGGAATTGTAGTACTTGCTGATGAGGGTACTCACATATAATATTTTTTCTTAATATAGGAAAGTATTATCTCGCTGATGAGGTTACTCTTATATTATTCCTTTCATTTTAACATTTTCCAAACGATTAAGACCGCTGATATTGTGGAATATCTCGAGGCTATCAACATGGCCTTGATCCTGTTCTTAATGAGTATCCCATGTGTAAGATAAAGGACTTAAAATAAAAAACAGGACTTCGAGGTACCTTTCTTCCTGATGATTTCCAGGTTGCACGAATTCAATTTCACAAAAACCAAGTAAAATAGAACACTACGTACGAAGACAAAGAAACTCCACTAACATTATTTCTTGAGCAACAAGAGATTGCCTAAGATAATGGCTTGTAGGATCATATAATACTGATGATACTCAGAGGGTGAGACCTGAACCATGGAACTTTTTTTTCGTAATCTGATCTAAGCGTTCTATCATCTCGGGCGAAAGATGATTTGCTGAATCTCCCACTTCCCCTTGCCTAAAGAAGGTGTTATTATCAAAGCCCACGTACAATTCTCCTGTCTTGTTCACATCCAAATTGCTCAAATTCTTAAAACTACATAGCTTTGATATTTCCTCCACCACTTTGTCTCTCTCTTCCTCTTGGGAGAAAGGGTACCCCAAGAACTCAGCCAATTTCTTCAAATGAAATGTTGGGTCTTTCTTCATGTCGTCATAGTTTAAGAACAAGACCTTTTCGGGCCTTTCCAAGCTCGCCTTCCAGTACCCCCCCAATACATGATCCCAAAAGGGAACAAATATAGAAACACCATTGCAGAACAAATCAAGGGCCTCTTGCAAAGAAAGTGATGGTCCTAGACTCTTGGGTCTCAACTTGTTCATGAAATGCCACATGGAAATGAAGGTATCTCTAGGATTCCTGGCCAAGTAAACCATCCGACATTTCGACTTGTATTCTTCGCTTACTTTCTCAAATTCTATGTCTAGGCAGGAAATTTGAGATGCGGCCATGGAGAGAAGATCGGAGTATAGGGATCTTGATCCAGATGAAATCGCGGGCAGGGTATGAGATTGGGTTTGATATAGTGAAGTCCAATAAGAGAAGATTCAGAAGAGGGGTTTTGGATGATTTGGGTTTTTTGCTTCTCTATATTTGCCCTTGCTAGTTTGGGTTTGTTTTTTGGAAGAAGGGAGAAAAACAGTAGCAGAAAAAATGGGTGTTTTCTTATGCTTCTCTCCCTTCTCTTTCTTTTTGCAGAGAGAGTCTTGCAGGCGACTCACGTGGGTTGTCATAACTTTCTTGGAAGATGTAAAAACCAGCCCATGGTTTTGGAGAAATGGTATCAGTGCTCGAAAGCTGCCAAAAGGCAAAAAGCATTTTGAATTTCACTAAAAACAAATGGGCAAAGATAAAAAAGGACAAAAAAAGAGCAGATTGAATCTTAACAAAAGCTACTGTACTGTTAATCGGGTATAACCGATATTTTTTTAACAAAAGCCGAAACCGAAAACCGAAATTGGTACAACTTCTTAACCGAAACCGAACAGAAGCATAAAAGAACCGAACCGAAATAACCGACCAAATTCGGTTCGGTCGGTTATTTCGGTTTTAACCGTATAGTGAACAGCCCTATTCAGAAGTAATTCCCTCTCAAGAACAAGTAATGAAGAGTAAAGGGGATTAGGGGAAGAACTACTTAAGTTAATCTGGTCATCTTGGTTGTTATGGCAATATGTAAACAACAATGACTAAGTGTCTACCTTGCTTTATCCACTTAATACAAATGGCAACCGAAAGCGTGCAGGAAAAAAAAAACTCAAGTTCATGGTTTCTGCATGTTTGGGATTTACTCTTCTGTCATAAGAGATCTCATGCATTTACGCCAGTCAAAATAACTTGGAAATATGAACTAGTGTATCTGCATGTAACCTCTTCATTCCTTGCCATCCATGAGTTAGGTGTGAAAGAACTAGTCGTGCTAACATAACAGCAAATCAAATACTTTTCTGTTGTTTGGCACTTTGTAAAATGGAATGAGTTTGGCTACTCATGGACGGTTCTGTCTTATTTGGCTTCTGATATAAGGGCTCTAACTTCTGCATTTCATACAAGACTGTGTAACATAATAATTCCATACAAATTGTGTAACATAATTCACAAATTCTGTTTCAAGGGAGACACTGTAACAGAAACTAAAGGGATTTCAGCTTGTTTTTTTCACGAAACTTGTACCAATGCCTTTTCTGTTCTCTTCCAGGTGTTTAAGTATAAAAGATTAAATAACGCCTACTCCAACAGCTTAAGCTTTTGGAGTTACTGGTTGTTTCACATGGTATCAAAGCAAATACCTGCGTTAAACCTCCTTGATAGCGAAATCCACATGCAATAGCCAAACCCAAAAGTGGGGGTCACATGTGTCATGTGTAGGCCGACCCAAAGAAAGAGGGGCCACACGTGAGGGGGAGTGTTAAAGTAAAAAGATTAAAGAACGCCTTCTCCAACTGCTTAAGCTTTTGGAGTTACTAGTTGTTTCACACCAGGCAACATTCTTTCATTAGACTAGTCCAGGAAAGTTAGCATAGAAACCTAGATCAAGAGCTGTACCACACTGAGCATAACTGAGACTTGTGCCTTGTCTCAGAACTAATTGATTTTCGTTTAAAATTTAAGAAATCTTCACAAAATTTGAGGGAATGATGAAGGAAACAAACTTCACTTACAGGAGAGCAATTGGATGATGGATTCAGCAAAGGAATGACAGTAAAACACCATTGTAGTTTTGTGGTTTTGCAAATTAGGACAGATTCCTTGATTCTTCGATTTTCTTGCAGATTTTTCGGTCTCTTCTTTCTCCTTTGTAAATCTCTGAGAAATATCACTCAGTTCTTGCAGGAAGATTCAAGAACTTCCAAGTAAAACACCTCTCCTTTAGTATCCTCCTCTTCTTCCTCATTGCCATCAATCTCTTCATCCTCCACACTCATATCTCATGTTTCTTCATCTGTCTCCACCGACGCAGGAGTGGATTCATCCTCACCCCTATACTCACTCTCCTCTGGATTTTGAGAATCCGTGGCGTCTGACATTTTGACAAGAAAAAGGGAAAAGAGAGAGAAAAGACTGGGGAGAGAAGAAGAAGAACGAAGCATGTAAAGAGAGAAGGGAGAGGAACTTACTGAGATGGAGAGAGAAATTCGAAAAATTGGAGTTTTCTTGAATCTCCACCCGTTCTCCAAACTTGGAATAGGAATCCCGAACCTCCTCTACTCAGAGTTTGAAAATGGAGAGAAAGGAGGGATTCACTCCTCTACCCCATGAAATGGAACCATGATTGTACCCGTAACAAAGTTGTGCCCCACCATTTAATATTCCAAGGGAGGGGTGGCAGTTCGACTTTCCGCCAAAATTCAAAAAAGTCCGAGTAAGCAATTACCGAGCCTTCAAGAGCTCGGATGAATCGAAGATCAATAACTGCAACAAACTCCATTTGGGGCTCAGTAGGTCGGCGCAAAGATGAGAAAGACCCTATGTTCCGAAGAACGGAAGAAACTACTTCCTCAGCTCGAGAACTTTAATAACCTTATCTTTTCTTTTTTAATTGGCTTGAAAGAGCTTTTTGGGAACTTTAATAACGTTTTGACTGCTCTTTAAATACTAAAAGACAAGATGCTTTAGTGGAAATAGCAAAACATGGTTGTGCTGATATCATTTCCCAAATATAATTATATATCAAAAGATGAGGCATGTGAAAAAACCTAATAGCACATAGATAAGGCACTGGGCCAAAAATATAATTAACTATATGCTTGTAACTTTTATGCACAAAATAATTAAGTTCTAAGTTCCAACTATCAATTTTTCAACCATCAAAACAAGAAAGCACAGACCATACTCTACTCGTACGAGTCTTTTTTTTCCAGTCAACTCGCAGCGACTCGTTCAAGTCACCAGAGGACTCGTAAGAGTCTTCAAAAGAGGCAAGTCACCCATGTGACTCGCCTCAAAAATCCTACGACTCAACTCGATTCGAGAATTGACTCATACGACTCGCAAGAGTTTGACCACTATGCTAATGAATCTTACTTCTATACAATTGTATGCAACCACGATAAGTTCTTACACAATATCTTAGAGAGGAGAAACAGAAAACCATTGGCTGCATTCCTTATGACTCATCACCTTACGAACATGATAGAGTTAATTATACAAGTTGTACATTCAGAAATGACTGTCAACATCTTTACTAGTGTTCTTTCAAGAGTATTATGAACAATTCCTTGCAAGAGCGCCTTATGAAAGCCACTACTTCACATCTTGGAAGTTTGTGACTCGTGTTAGACGAAAATTGTTGAAAATTTGTTGAGGGTACTGTTGATGATAGAAAACAGAAACTTGTTGCTTCAAGGCGTGATATCACTTTCCTTAAGACAAGATTCGCCCCCACTAGTAGTGTGCAAAGGGGATCCGCGAATTGCCTCGAAGATACAATGAAGCCTAGTAGGGAAGCCCTACTAATGTTTGATGACGCGTAGCACTAGCGGAATCAACCCCGAAATACCCTTCCGAAATTTCAAGCCTTAGAGAAATCTCTAGATTCTGTTTCTGCAGAAAAACAGTATCTAGAACAGTAAACAAAAGAAAAACAGTATGTAGAAATACTTGGGGATTTTTGTAGGAGTGTAGAAGAGAGTGTAAAGTCAGTCAGAATTGCCAATTCGATTTCTATCTGAAATTACTGAAGTTTGCACATTTTTATAGACCATCTGGTGTCTTTTCAATGTGAAAAACACCTCTACAGGGCACCTTTCCAGAATGTTTGAAATCTGACCGTTAGATCGCACCCATTGATATTGAATGGTCCTGATCGATTCTAGAGGTGACTGTTGGTTTGAGTAAAACCTCTCTCCAACCCAGTCATCGTTACATCAACCATCTATGGTGTGGATCGCACCCCCTTGGCACATGACCGTTGGGGGAAGGGACACAACCCATTTGATCACACCCTTTGACCGTTGGAGTCATGGGCCCGTTAGGCTCGAACCGAAACGGGCCCATCGTTAGGCCCGAACCGAAGCCCAACCCAACTGAACCATTCGGCTTGATGGGCCTGCGAACCATTTGACCCACCCATCCGACCGGTCCACCTTCATCTTGATCCAACGGTGCAGATCAAATCTGAAAAAATTAAAGGCTCCAATCGCTCATCGGGACGTTGAAGTGCAAAGTGCGCCTAAAAAAGCGCCAATAAAGCGCCCTATAGCCCATTGCCCACGCCGCGCGCACGCGTGCGCGTGTGCGAACGGTGCGTTGCACCGTCCCGCGGGTCCAACCATGGGTTGAACCCAATGTGCAATCAACAAGAGTTAGAAAAGGTAGTGCTTTATAAGCCCTTCTCTTTCTTTTCTCTCATCCGGTACGGGACTATCTTTTCAACTACACTTCTACATCCTTTTGTAAAAGCAAATATTTCCAAGAAAACATTTTCTTTTTCCCAAACGCTTTTGATAAAACATTTTCCAAAACACTAAAACATGTAATATACATGATTTTGAAAATGCAAAATCACTAACAATCCCCCACCATTTTCAAAATCAAAGAAAATTTTCTCATCAGGCTTGGAAATCTTATGCATAGATGAAGGTATCTCTCGATTTGAACCTTCACTTAGTGAGGACATATCAAAGTTAACCAGAATTGCATAGTAGACGTATCTTTGAACTAGCTATTCTATTTGGTTAACCGGATACGTCTCACACACAAGATTTCACCTCTTTGGGCAATTTCTAAAACCGACACATGTACTGGCCTTGTGTCTATATCTTGGTTTCATGAGCGCTCTAGAGACTAGCCAGGTCTCATAGGAAGCGGCACCACTTCCACACTCACATAGGCAGGCTTATCAAGAGTGCCCCTGTAACTAAAACACTCCAACACTATGTTATAAGCCTATTAAGAGTTTAAATACTCAGCCTTCTCCTTTTAAACATTACAGGTACCAAGCACTTTACCTTGGGATGGCAAATAATACAGATTATAGTGCTTGCAATCACTCCATATGATGTACTTGGACTCATTGAACTCAAGACTTGATGTTTATTCAAGTGTTGAGTTGATGTTCCATCATTGGTGACTATTGGTTAATGGCTTTAACCTCATCCCTAATGATGTTTTACACACCAGATCTCTTGCAAGAGCTTAGTGAATGGATCGGCCAAGTTTTGGCTCGATCTCACAAAATCAATAGTTACTACTCCATTAGTAAGTAACTCTCTTATAGCACTATGTCTAAGTTCTATATGTCTGGACTTACCATTATAAACATGATTATATGCCCTTGATAGTGTGGCCTGACTATCACAATGGACATAAATCGATGGCATTGGTTTAGACCATAACGGAATTTCCAATAACAAATTCCAAAGCCATTCCGCCTCTTTACAGCATGCTGCCAGAGCTATAAACTCTGCTTCCATAGTTGAAGTTGTTATGCATGTCTGTTTCTTAGAGGCCCAGGAGACTGCTCCCCCACCAAGGGTGAAAATCCACCCACTGGTTGATAAATGGTCTATACGCTCAGTTATCCAACTAGCATCAGAGTATCCATCTATTACAATTGGATACCTACTATAACATAAACCATAGTTTATAGTTTTCTTTAAATATTTTAAAACTCTATAGACTGCATTCCAATGAGAAAAACTAGGATTACTGGTAAACCTACTAAGTTTACCTACAGCATATGCTATGTCTGGCCTAGTACAAGTCATAGCATACATAAGACTACCAATTACACTAGCATACCCTAGTTGAGAGATAGTCCTGCCAATATTAAGATACAACTTTATATTTGGGTCAAAAGGTGTTGAAATGGGTGAACATTCAAAATGGTTAAACTTTTTGAGAACTTTCTCAATATAATGTGATTGTGTTAGAATAAGACCATTATCCTGTCTTATGATTCTAATACCCAAAATCACATCAGCTTCCCCCATATCTTTCATATCAAAGTTTTGAGAAAGATATGATTTAGTACTTTGAATGCTTTCAATATCGGTACTAAAAATTAACATGTCATCAACATATAAACAAATAACAACACCTTTGCCACCCTTAAGTTTACTGTATATACATTTATCTGACTCATGTATCTTATAACCATTTGACACTAAGACTTTATCAAATCTTTCATGCCATTGTTTAGGGGCTTGCTTAAGCCCATACAAAGATTTGATAAGCTTACATACTTTATGCTCTTGACCTGGCAGAATAAATCCCTCAGGTTGTTCCATATACACTTCTTCATCAAGTTCACCGTTTAAGAATGCGGTTTTAACATCCATCTGGTGAATGTGAAGTTTGTATATGGAAGCAAGGGCAATCAACACTCTAATGGTAGAAATCCTAGCAATAGGTGCATGTGTCAAAGTAATCAATACCGAGTTTTTGAGTAAACCCTTTGGCAACTAACCTTACCTTAAACTTTTCTATGGTCCCATCTACTTTGATCTTTGTAAGCCCAAGGGTTCCCCATGGGTTCATTCAATGACCTTGTTTTGATGATTAACAAACACAAATTGATTAGTCGTTTATGGACTGATCAGTTGCCTTGAGTGTTGTGTCTTAGACAGGAACTTGACATGTCATATCGCCATTACACAATGCAACACAACACATGCTTGAGGATCAACATGCAAAGGAGCTTGAACACATTGGTGGCATCATCCTTGGAAGATGTTAAAGCAAGGAGCTCAAGTGAAGATCCCACAAGCAATCCAAGAACCACATTGAAGATCAAATGAAGATTGGCTCAAGAGTTCATTCAAGAGAGTGTTCAAAAGGGTAGTATGTATCACCTTTCTCTCTTGTGTTTTCTCTTGATCAAGGCACATCTTAAAACCCCTAAAATATGTTTTTCAAAGAGACTAACACACCCTTTAAGGACTTAAATGGATAAGTGAATGGCCATGGTGGTGTACCAACATGTTGGGACCCATATGGCATTCAACACAAGAATGAACAAAACAGAGTTCCGAAGCAACAACCTGGACCAGCAACTAAATCCTATCAAAACTTATTTAAAAAATTTTCAAATATTTTTGAAAATATTTTTAACAGATATCTCTCATTTTTCTCATATCCGTAGAGTATAGGAACGTCAAAATCCGACGAGAAATGAGGGAGATATGAATTTTACAAGTTCAACACTGTTTGCTGGAAACCAGTCTCGGAACTCCGAGAATTATTCTCGGAGCTCCGAGCTCGGAACTCCGAGAAAATTCTCGGAGCTCCGAGAAATGCACCAGGTTCTTAAACTTAAATCTCTGTTTGGTTTCTCGGAACTCCGAGAAACCCTCGGAGCTCCGAGCTCGGAACTCCGAGAAAACTCTCGGAACTCCGAGAAGTGTATTTTCTCAAAAAATTATAGCCGTTGGAGGCCCAACGGCTAGTTGATTTTTTGACCCAGTTTTGACTGTTTTACCCCCCAAACGGTCACATGGAGTTGGGACTTTATATATATACCCATTCAAGGGTTTAAAACACAATATGAACATGTTCCAACCTTAACAAACCCTAGAAACTTATTTGCAACCATTTTTGGGTTAATTTTTCTCACCAATCCATTGTGCCTTGATTTTGGGAAAATCATTTGAGATTGGTTTAGGCTTTCATTTGCAAATTATTTTTGAGAGAAAGTGTGTGAGCTACAACTTGTAATCAAGCCTAGTAAGAGGCTAATACTTCTTCTTCTTCTTTATTCGATCGGTGGCAAGGGCATCCGTGTTTAATTCCCTTGGGAGAAAGCGCTTAGAACTCGGCGAAGAAGGAGAGTCATTGTAAAGGTGGAAGGGCATCCTTATCTAATTCCCTTGGAGTGTAAAAGCCTCGGAGCCGGGCGTCGTGGAGGTCTCAATAGTGGAAATCCTCAAGTGCGACCTTGAGTAGAGTGGAGTAGGCCGTTTGCCGAACCACTATAAATCTTTGTGTCACTTGTGTTGGTATTTCTCTATCTTTCTCTCCCTCTCACTTTCTTATTTATTTGTGCTTGTATTCTTACATATTTGGAATTGAGTGAGTAGTTAGCATTTTGGTTTTGATTGAATATTGGTACCTTGCTAACTAGGCTATAAATCACCTAATTAAGTTTCGTAATCAACAAGGGTTTTTGAACTTATATTAATTTGTAATATTATTTAAGTTCAACTATTTCAAACTTAATTAAACAAGGGATAAGTCTTGGGTGAAATTTTAGTAAAAGTTTTTAAAAGGTAAAAGTTTTATAAACATCCTATTCACCCCCCCTCTAGGTTGCCAAACCAAGTCACTACTTGGATTTCAATTGGTATCAGAGCTTGGGCTCTTGATTAAGACCCTAACCGGTTAAGAGTTGAACGATCTAGTTTTTTTGGCAACTTAAAAGATGGGATCTAGACTACCTATTTTGGATGGTTCGGATTATGGATCATGGTTGATCCATATGAAGACATACTTAAAAGGTCTAGATAAAGATATGGTAAAGATAATTGAAAATGAATTTATTTTAAATGCTAAATCTAAAGGATTAAATGAATATAATAAAAAATTATCTTTATTAAATACAAAAGCCCTAATTGCAACATGTTGTGCATTACCACCACACATTTATGAGAAGGTATCCTCATGTACTAATGCTAAAGAGATTTTAAATAAACTTGAAAAATCTTGTCAAAGTGAAATCCTATGCTTAAGTGGAATAATTGAGAAATCTAATGAAAATGCTTTGGAAAATATTGATTTCACATTTGAAGAACTACATTGTGTTTTTCAAGATTTGAATAAGAAACTTGAGGATCAACTAACTAAGAATTCAAACTTGAAAAATAATTTAGCTAGTATTCATAAGGAGTTTAGGTCACTAGAAATAGACCATGCACATCTTAGTGAAGAGAATGAAATGTTTGAAAATAATTTTATCGAACTAAGTGAAACCATTAAATCACTAAGAGAAGAAAATGAACTCCTTAAAGAAGAAGAAGATAAAATCAAGAATTCCTCATCCCTTGAAACAAATAACTTCAAAATGGAAATCAATGATTTGAAAATCAAGAATGAGAAACTTGAGTTGGAAAATTACAAACTACAAGAAAGTGTAAAACATAATTGCCATCATGACCATTCTTGTAGATCATCATGTTCATCCCGTCCATCTACCTACTCATATATGTCTTGTGATTTTTGTGGTAGATTTGGACATTACAAATCTAAATGTATGTTTAGATTTGTAAAAAGCAGTAAGTTTGTTTGGGTTAAAAAGGACTTATCACCTAGAGCAAACTTGCTTGGAACCAAGATGGTTTGGGTTCCAAAATCCCCTACTTGAATCACATCATATGATTAGTAGATTTAGGGGTAATGAGCTTAAAATGAAATATCTTTTGATAGATTTGTTTGTGTAGATACCATGTACTTATTCTTGTTTGATTCTCATGTATCTATACGTTCTACTCTAAGTGCACACACTATGTTTTAGATCTTATTGCACTTAGTATTCATCCACATTCATGCCACTATAGAATTTAATGTGAAAACCATAATTTGATCCTAATAGAATATACAACCACATCACTTGCCCATGTGTTCAAATTAAATCTACAAGTATATCCTTAGCATTTGAACCCATATTGGTAGTTGCTAGTAATTACATTAAATGATCACATCTTTCTAGCAAAACCAAAGGAAACCCATAGGTTTAAGACTTGAACCTAAATGGTTTTAAAATCCTTGGTCTCTTCCCAAAATTCATAAAAGAATATAATTTGTAAGGAAGTTGAAAATATGCCTAGATTCAATGTATCACTTGAAATGAAAATATCATAGGAATCTAGAATCATATTTGGGCATTTACTCACTTGAGTAAAATTAAAATTCACTATGGTGATTGTGTACACTAGATTATGATGGGAACATATATCTCCCACACATCTTGGTTTTCAATGGGCTTATGCACTATGTGCTTAATGCCTTATCTTTACATTTGTGGTATGTGAATGTAGGAAGAAGATGTTTGGACCATGTACCTTATGTATCATGATCATTGTGTCCAAACATGGTAGACTATCCATGGAAGCTTTGATATAGATCATATCTTCCTCATGATTACCCATAGTGGTATACTCTCACTCATGAGCCATGGATGTCTCTCTTAGACATGGTTCTTTAATGTCCATTCTTCTATGTCTAAGTTCTATAGAATCAAGTCAAATTGGAATTCTTATATATATATATTCTATAGATATCACCCCTTGGTTGATTATATCTACATGTATGAGATGTCAAACTTTAACTTAAAAGTCACTCAATTGGTGCCCTTAGCCTTCTTAGATTCTAAGAGGGAGATGGTACACTCACCGTAATTAAAATATTTAACAAATTGGCATTGTGCCTACCTCTCAAACATGAATAGGTATACATTTACATGTGATCTCCCTGGCTAGTTATATATGTTGCATACTTAGGGAAGTAAAACTTAAATTTGAAAAATATTATATCACATTTAGGGGGAGCATGAGCCAAAGATTGAACATCTTTTGTGCTATGCTTGTTTATCATGATGAGCTAGACTATGACTATCATTTTATCATGATAAACCGACACTTGGAGAGTAAAGTGTCTTCGTAGCCCAAGGGTTGATCTAAAATCATTCATTTGAAGATCCTTAGAGTCTATGTTAGGACTACCCTTTGGATTCATGCATTGCATGACTCTCTTTCAAAGGGGGAGCTTAAAGGTCAAGATTTGTCCTTAGTGGCTTATCATATGATACTCAATGTATATATCATTTAGATTATGATAAGTACACCCATTAGGAGCCATGATTGCTCCATATGTGGTTAGTTCGGGCTTGTCTTATGCTCCTAAATTGGTATCATCTAGCATGTGACTGTTTTAAGACAAAAAGCCCATAGCCTAGGACTTAAAGTCATATCTTTTAGGCTTTTAGACTTATCTTGGATGATCTAGATTGGTATCATCTATTCCAAGAATAAGTTTTGATGGCCAAGCATTCAATTGTCATATCTTTGGCCTATTGTGTAATGTCATACCTTGTTTTTATATAAGGCAAATGACAAATACAAAGGGGAGAGATTACCTTTGCTATATTCATGTTTAAAATGACTATAATGACTTGCTTATATAGTTCATTTTTTCATTCCCCACCTATATGTGCTTATATGTTCATACTTTAACAAAAAAAAAAAAACAAAAAAAAAAGGCTTAAATGTTCATCTTTTTGAATTTTGTGCTCAATCTTGAATATCTTTCTTGTTTCCCATTCATAGGAGAAAATTATACTTTGTAATCTTAATCTCTATGAATTTGATTGCTTATCATGTGTACTTTCACTTGAAAATTTGTATTTTCATGATAAGTTTCACTGTCATGCCATATATCCTAATAGTTAGCCATATTAGGATCAAATGTCCATTTCTATGCATGACAATTTAAGAATATATTTTTAACTTGAAATATATATATTCTTGCTTATCATGATGAGTCTATACTTACACATCACCTCATGATAAGATTCTAATAGGAATTTTAAAAACAAAAGGGGGCTTATCATGCTAAGTCTAAAACTTGCTTAATTTCTTTCATGATAAGTAAAATATAAGCTTTAACTTGCTAATCTATTACTATATTATGGGTCATAGGGTAGATTTATATTGGAATTATATATATACTAAGATATACCCTAAAAAGTTGTGCTAAATTTGGAATGTCTCTTTATTTTTCCAACATAGGCTTGATTTGTTTTGTGTCATTCCTTTCCTATGTTGATTATCTCTTATCATGCCATATATACATTAATTTAATTGGTAAATCATGACAAGAAACTAGGGGGAGCATCATATTCTCATTGTATATCTTGATGCTTTATGTATTGTGCTTAAGTGCTTAATTCTTCCTTTTTGCTTATGCCAAAAGGGGGAGAATTTGTATAATTGATTAGATCCATTATCATATGCATTCTTGTATTATACTTTGTTGAATATATCTCATGCATATGTTGAGGGGGAGTAGTCATGATTAAATTGTCCATCTAATCCTCATAAGAGGTTCCTCCCACCTATCTAATCAATTTGGTTTGATATCATCAAAAAGGGGGAGATTGTAAGCCCAAGGGTTCCCCATGGGTTCATTCAATGACCTTGTTTTGATGATTAACAAACACAAATTGATTAGTCGTTTATGGACTGATCAGTTGCCTTGAGTGTTGTGTCTTAGACAGGAACTTGACATGTCATATCGCCATTACACAATGCAACACAACACATGCTTGAGGATCAACATGCAAAGGAGCTTGAACACATTGGTGGCATCATCCTTGGAAGATGTTAAAGCAAGGAGCTCAAGTGAAGATCCCACAAGCAATCCAAGAACCACATTGAAGATCAAATGAAGATTGGCTCAAGAGTTCATTCAAGAGAGTGTTCAAAAGGGTAGTATGTATCACCTTTCTCTCTTGTGTTTTCTCTTGATCAAGGCACATCTTAAAACCCCTAAAATATGTTTTTCAAAGAGACTAACACACCCTTTAAGGACTTAAATGGATAAGTGAATGGCCATGGTGGTGTACCAACATGTTGGGACCCATATGGCATTCAACACAAGAATGAACAAAACAGAGTTCCGAAGCAACAACCTGGACCAGCAACTAAATCCTATCAAAACTTATTTAAAAAAATTTCAAATATTTTTGAAAATATTTTTAACAGATAGCTCTCATTTTTCTCATATCCGTAGAGTATAGGAACGTCAAAATCCGACGAGAAATGAGGGAGATATGAATTTTACAAGTTCAACACTGTTTGCTGGAAACCAGTCTCGGAACTCCGAGAATTATTCTCGGAGCTCCGAGCTCGGAACTCCGAGAAAATTCTCGGAGCTCCGAGAAATGCACCAGGTTCTTAAACTTAAATCTCTGTTTGGTTTCTCGGAACTCCGAGAAACCCTCGGAGCTCCGAGCTCGGAACTCCGAGAAAACTCTCGGAACTCCGAGAAGTGTATTTTCTCAAAAAATTATAGCCGTTTGGAGGCCCAACGGCTAGTTGATTTTTTGACCCAGTTTTGACTGTTTTACCCCCCAAACGGTCACATGGAGTTGGGACTTTATATATATACCCATTCAAGGGTTTAAAACACAATATGAACATGTTCCAACCTTAACAAACCCTAGAAACTTATTTGCAACCATTTTTGGGTTAATATTTCTCACCAATCCATTGTGCCTTGATTTTGGGAAAATCATTTGAGATTGGTTTAGGCTTTCATTTGCAAATTATTTTTGAGAGAAAGTGTGTGAACTACAACTTGTAATCAAGCCTAGTAAGAGGCTAATACTTCTTCTTCTTCTTTATTCGATCGGTGGCAAGGGCATCCGTGTTTAATTCCCTTGGGAGAAAGCGCTTAGAACTCGGCGAAGAAGGAGAGTCATTGTAAAGGTGGAAGGGCATCCTTATCTAATTCCCTTGGAGTGTAAAAGCCTCGGAGCCGGGCGTCGTGGAGGTCTCAATAGTGGAAATCCTCAAGTGCGACCTTGAGTAGAGTGGAGTAGGCCGTTTGCCGAACCACTATAAATCTTTGTGTCACTTGTGTTGGTATTTCTCTATCTTTCTCTCCCTCTCACTTTCTTATTTATTTGTGCTTGTATTCTTACATATTTGGAATTGAGTGAGTAGTTAGCATTTTGGTTTTGATTGAATATTGGTACCTTGCTAACTAGGCTATAAATCACCTAATTAAGTTTCGTAATCAACAAGGGTTTTTGAACTTATATTAATTTGTAATATTGTTTAAGTTCAACTATTTCAAACTTAATTAAACAAGGGATAAGTCTTGGGTGAAATTTTAGTAAAAGTTTTTAAAAGGTAAAAGTTTTATAAACATCCTATTCACCCCCCTCTAGGTTGCCAAACCAAGTCACTACTTGGATTTCAATCTTCTTCTTGAAGATCCATTTACATCCTATCGGTTTAGACCCAGGTGGTAGATCAACCAAAATCCAAGTTTTATTACCCCTGATAGAATCAATTTCGTCATTAATTGCTTCTTTCCAAAAAGCAGCATCTTGTGACTTTATGGCTTCTCCATAGGTTTGAGGGTCACTTTCTATGCTTAAGTTTAACAAGACAGAACCTTGGAGTTTTTCCCTTGTCCCTTCTACCAGGTAGGTTACAAAGTCAGGGCCAAAACTTCTATCCCTTCTATCTCTTGAACTTCTTCTTATTTTACTAGGTTGTACACTAGGTTCACCAACTTCTGTTTGTGATTCTAAAGGAATGATCTACAAAAGTTGTAGGTTCAATTTCTTTAGGAATTGAAGTGAACCTATTTTCATAGAAAAAGGCATCTCTAGATTCAATTATGGTATTGACATCTATGAAATCATTAGGTTCTATAACTAAGAACCTATAGGCCTTACTGTGACTAGCATATCCCAAAAAGATACACTCAATACCCTTTTCACCTAATTTTCTTAACTTAGGTTTAGGGACTTTAACTATAGATCTACAACCCCAAACTTTAAGGTAACTTAAGTTTGGTTTCCTTTTCTTCCACAATTCATAAGGGGTTATATTAGATTTCTTACTTGGTACCCTATTCAAAATGTGACAAGCTGTAAGTAAGGCTTCACCCCAAAAACTTTTATTTAAACCAGAATTAACAAGCATTGCATTAATTATTTCAGTAAGTGTCATATTCTTCCTTTCTGCTACACCATTTTGTTGTGGTGTATAAGGGGCAGAAGTTTCATGGACTATGCCTACTGATTCACAGAAATGAGGAAAGTGATATTCACCACCTCTATCTGATCTGAGACATTTAATGCTTATTATACATTGGTTTTCTACTTCAATTTTATAAATCTTAAAATTTTCTAAAACCTCATCTTTATGACTAAGTAGATAAACATAACAGTACTTAGAATAATCATCAATAAATGTAACAAAATACTTTTTACCTCCCTTTGTGGGAACACTATGTATGTCACATACATCACTATGAATTAAATCTAACAAGTTAGAAGTTCTATCTACTTTAGGAAATGACTTAGTGATTATCTTGGTTTGCATGCATGTTTTACATCTATCTACTAAGTCATTTTCATATTTAGGAATTAAGGTTAACTTAACCATATCATTCATTTTCCTAGTATTTACATGTCCTAAACGATTATGCCATAAAGATAAAGAAGAATCCAAAACATAAGCAAAGACATTCACTTTATTGATATTAAGTTTGAACATCCCTTCATACATATATCCCTTCCCAACAAAAGTACCCCCCTTAGAAAGAATGAACTTGTCAGATTCAAATACAAGTTTGAAGCCATTCTTGTTGAGAATGCTTCCAGACACTAAGTTCTTTCTAACTTCTGGTACATGGTAGACACCGGTTAGAGTGAGTCGCTTGCCGGATGTGAACTCAAGTTCCACCTTGCCCTTCCCTTTGACTTCTGCTGTCGACGAATTTCCCATGTATAACACGCTTCCATCTTCAACTGTTTCATAAGTTGAAAACAGGTTCCTGTCTTTACAGACATGCATCGTCGCACCAGAGTCAATCCACCAATCATTGCCATCTTCAAGCATATTTGCCTCTGAAATCACGGCGACAAACTTTTCTTTGTCTGTTGGTGCACCCGACTTCTTATCCTTAAGAAGTCGGCACTCACTCTTGTAATGGCCTGGTTTGCCACAGTTGAAACAAGCACCCTTTCTTTTCTTATTCTTATTAGTCTTCTTTTCAGGGTGTTTGTTTCTCTTCCAATTGCCTTTTCCTTGTTGGTTCGAATTCTTGACATTTTTCACCAAATGGATCTTAAAGGATACAATTTCATTTTCTTTCTTGTCTCTGATTCTTTACTCTTCCTCAATCCTGAGGCATTGAGCGAAGTCTTCAATAGACATTTCCTCTTTCTTGTGTTTTAGACTTTTTCTAAAGTCTTTCCAATTTAGTGGAAGTTTGTCAATAATTGATAGGACAATGAAGGAATCATCAAGAAGGATGCCTTGCAAATGAATTTGGTTAATTACATGTTGTATTTCATGTAATTGATCAATAACAGACTTATCATCTACCATTTTAAAATTTAAAATTGACTCACAGTGAATTTCTTGCTACTGGCATCTTCCGCCAAGTATTTGGCTTCAAGTGCATTCCAGATTTCACTTGCTGATCCCATGCCTTGATATATGTCAAATAGTGTATCTGACATAGCATTTAGGATGTGCCATTTGCAAATGTAGTCATCCTGTTCCCACTTCATCCTTGCACGAGCCTCCGCCAAAGTTTAATTTTTATTCGCTGACGGCTTTAGAGTAGTGAGAACATGGACCACTTTGAGTGATGTCAAAATGAAGTGCAACTTCTTTTGCCAGCGCTTGAAATTTCCTTTGTCGAAACGTTCGAGTTTGACAAAGTCTTGGGTCATTTGACGAACTGAATAAAGTGCCATTGAAACAATAGTAGAAAATCTTGTCTTAAGATTGTTGGAAATTTGTTGAGGGTACTGTTGATCATAGAAAACAGAAACTTGTTGCTTCAAGGCGTGATATCACTTTCCTTAAGACAAGATTCACCCCCACTAGTAGTGTGCAAAGGGGATCCGCGAATTGCCTCCAAGATACAATGAAGCCTAGTAGGGAAGCCCTACTAATGTTTGATGACGCGTAGCACTAGCGGAATCAAACCCGAAATGCCCTTCCAAAATTTCAAGCCTTAGAGAAATCTCTAGATTCTGTTTCTGCAGAAAAACAGTATCTAGAACAGTAAACAAAAGAAAAACAGTATGTAGAAATACTTGGGGATTTTTGTAGGAGTGTAGAAGAGAGTGTAAAGTCAGTCAGAATTGCCAATTCGATTTCTATATGAAATGACTGAAGTTTGCACATTTTTATAGACCATCTGGTGTCTTTTCAGTGTGAAAAACACCTCTATAGGGCACCTTTCCAGAATGTTTGAAATCTGACAGTTAGATTGCACCCATTGATATTGAATGGTCCTGATCGATTCTAGAGGTGACTGTTGGTTTGAGTAAAACCTCTCTCCAACCCAGTCATCGTTAGATCAACCATCTATGGTGTGGATCGCACCCCCTTAGCACATGACCGTTGGGGGAAGGGACACAACCCATTTGATCACACCCTTTGACCGTTGGAGTCATGGGCCCGTTGGGCCGACCGTTAGGCCCGAACCGAAACGGGCCCACCGTTAGGCCCGAACCGAAGCCCAACCCAACTGAACCATTCGGCTTGATGGGCCTGCGAACCATTTGACCCACCCATCCGACCGGTCCACCTTCATCTTGATCCAACGGTGCAGATCAAATCTGGAAAAATTAAAGGCTCCAATCGCTCATCGCGACGTTGAAGTGCAAAGTGCGCCTAAAAAAACGCCAATAAAGCGCCCTATAGCCCATTGCCCACGCCGCGCGCGCGCGTGCGCGTGTGCGAACGGTGCGTTGCACCGTCCCGCGGGTCCAACCATGAGTTCAACCCAATGTGCAATCAACAAGAGTTAGAAAATGTAGTGCTTTATAAGCCCTTCTCTTTCTTTTCTCTCATCCGGTACAGGACTATATTTTCAACTACACTTCTACATCCATTTGTAAAAGCAAATATTTCCAAGAAAACATTTTCTTTTTCCCAAACGCTTTTGATAAAACATTTTCCAAAACACTAAAACATGTAATATACATGATTTTGAAAATGCAAAATCACTAACAAAAATTGTCTTCACTTGATTACGTTGAATATGCTTCGTTCAATTATTTTGAAGAACAATTAATTCAGCTTGAAGATACTACCTATTGCAATGTCGAGGAGCGGATGACAATATTCTTGCACATAATAGCACACAATCGAAGGAATCATAATATTAGAGCATACACTAGACGATCAGGGCCAACTGTTTCTCATTATTTCTACAAGTTGTTGAAAACTATTTTTAGTGTACAGTATAACACCTCCATCACTAAAACACCAAGAGTAATTCTCAATAATTTGAGATGGATACCGTACACTTCAATGTAGCCTCACGTTACTTACAAACTACAAATCCAAAGCATGTTATAAATTTAAAGTTTACATTAATGATTGACACTTTCATGCTTCTAATTTAGAATTGCATCGGTGTAATAGACATAGACAGAGCCCACATTCCTGTTAGAGTGTCATCCCAAAATGTATTGGTCGCATGTGACTTTGATTTAAAGATTACTTACGATTTGGTTGGATGGGAGAGGTTGGCATCCGACTAAGTATATTAGGAGACATAATAGCAAGGCCGGACGAGATTGCTTGTCTTTCGAGTATGATATTATTATTAATTCCAAAGGAATCATAGGCTTGCTGATTAGGGGTGCAACTTGGGTCGGGTTGAGGCCACCCCTAACCCAACCCGAGATAGTATTCCCTCACCCTAACCTGACCCAACCCGAGCCACAGGTTGAGGATGGTCAACCTAACCCACCCCGCCTCTAAATCTCTCAACTCTAATCCAACCCCCATCTAACCTGAAATCAGGTCGGGTTCGGGTTCACCTAGGGTCAAATAGAAAAATACAAGAAAAAAGCATAACCCAAAGACAATCAAGATAAAATTAGACGACGGAGGTCGGGTTCGGGTTGCCAAGGCCTCAACACTAACCCAACCCGAAATTAAATGGGGTTGGCTTTTCCCAACCCAACCCGAGCCAAAATCAGGTTGAACCCATCGGGTTCAGGTTGAGCCCAACCCAAGTCGCACCCCTATTGCTGATGAGGGTACTCACATATTATTCTTTCTTATTATAGGAAAGTATTATCTTGCTGATGTGGATACTCATGTGTTATTCTTTTTTGGAACATCGTGAGGCAATCTACATGGCCTTGATCCCATCCTTAACCGGCATCCAATGTGTAAGATAAAGAACTTAAAAAAAACAGGACTTCGGGATACCTTTCTTCATGACTATCTCCAGGTTGCATGGGTGCTCAGGCCTTGTTTGTCCCAGACTCTTCCATTTTTCAGGGCTTGGTTGGTTGTGTGTGTGTGTTGGGGAGAAGGGGGGGGGGGGGGGGGGGGGGGGGGGGGGGGCATCATTTCCCTATTTTAAATTTATATTGCTATCAAGTTGACTCAACTCGACCGAGCCTAGTCATCTCGGATACCATGGTTCGAGAAGCCTAATCGGATCATCGGATAAAGAAGAAACTGTTGGACTTTAAGTATTTGAGTAGGCGACGAGAAGAAATTAAGGTTTGATAAAGGTGCATTCTTGCTCTGAATACTAAGTAAAATCTGCTATAAAATGAATGAGAGAGGAAGATGAGGAACCCAAATCCTTGAGATGTATTCTCATTAATAATCTAAATAGCAATGGAAAAAATGTACCTACACTCCTTTGTTTTGATAATGGAACTCACTTCACTAAACACTTATACTGAACCACTCGCGGTTCTACACCCCAGAAATATATCCGCTGCTTGAGAAAGTGGTGTTTTTAGGTGATGATGTTGTTGTTAATGGATCTCACTCCTTGGATTTGTTGGGTATAAAGTATAACCCTATTTATGTTCTAATATAAGCCTAATAAGATAATGGACATGTGTAGTGGGCCTACATGGCTACAGTCCATTAACCAGTCATAACATGTCACGAGGCGTTTCATCGTTATTACAAGTATCTCAATTTCTCGAACCCCAATTATTGGCTCAAAATTCGACTGCGGATGGGCATTTGAGATGAATGTTTATGATCTAAAAGCATATAAGAAAGCTAACGTGACCGCGCGATATGGAGACCATTCGCTTTGGAAACTTGGGACCCTACCTCCCTGCCTTCTCGCATTTTATGGACTGACCGAGCCACTTGAGCGGAGATGGCATGTTTTGGGATTAGGCTATGACTTAGAATATTTTCTTTATTATTTTCTATTAACAAAGAAAATAATAGATACAAGAGAAAATAATATATTTGCATTAATGTTGGTGTCACAAGGATAATTTGCCAAGTTGTCTGCAACAAGGTTTCCTTTTTTGCAAATGTGAGTAATAGAAAATTCCGTGGGCGATAATATTTCCTTTAATGATGTTGACAAGGACAAGATATCAGATTCAATTGCATCATTATAATGTAAAGTATCTCTCATAGCTCTAGCTTCAGCCACCACGTTAGTATTCACATCATAGAAATGAGAGAAATAAATCTTACCATCTATTATTATTATCTCTGATAACACCCTCCTGCGAACCTATTCTTCTTCTTCCTCCTTTCAAGGTTAAAATCCAAGCTCCTGAACCCAAGAGACTGGTGGCAACATCAATTTTCTATGGGCATTAAGGTAGGGCTTGACATATTTATTTATCTGCCTAAGCTACCCTAAGACTAGCTCCTAAATTACCAAAGGGGTTCCATAGATAAGAAGTAGGGTGGTTTAATCCTAAGATTTTTGGGGTTAAAAGATAAGCTTACTAGTGCTAATTGGAATTAAGGGAGTGATTAGAGAGGAGATTTTCTAAACAATAATCCATTTTTTTTTAAGGTTTTAGAAGCTCGAAAATATACTACTCCGGCACTCCCAAAGTCCTCCCCTAGGAAATTTATTGGATTTTTATGTGGGTAACCTTAGGGAATCCAAGTGTCTTCTTAGAAATAGCCCCCATGTACCAAGCGTAATTTAGTCATTTCATAAGATGATAAGAATTTGATGGATGCATGGTTGGGAATTAAGATAGAATTCTTGAAAAGTACATAATCTCTACTCGATAATATCTATTTTGGCAACCAAGGGATGAGTGGATGTGATTGAAACCATACTAAGATGGTCACTTTACAGGTTCAAAGAATGAAAAAGTCATCTGTAATTCACGGGAAAAGCTTGAAAACATTGTAAGGGTCATTGTCTCATGAAACATCACAAGAGTTTTATAGATTGGGAACTTTATCTGGGCACTCTTAACTAGCCCTTGATATTTGATCCAACCAATGCCGACTTTACAAGAGGCTGTCAAATGTCAAGTCGGCATCCATGTTTATACCCTCATTATCATAAGGAATTCATCATGTTGCCCTCAATACATTCATTGAAACTTAAACTTTTAGTAAAATTGGCTAAGACGATCACTGGTTATAAAAATCAAAAGAATAAATTTTTAATTGAAAGTATGCAAGCCACCATTAAAAAAATAGAAATTTCTATTGCCTAAGACAATCCCTGACTGATATAAACCATTCATTTGTTGAGCCTTGGTCCTCGGATTGTTAGGATCATCCTATGGAGAAGAAGATTATTGGGGGCATGCCAAGGACCAACAAAAAAATGGTCTAGATCACCCAATAATGTGGGCCCCACTATTTCTTTTTGTTACTTATGAAAACTAATTGTCCAATATGGGTATTATTTTTGATAAAATAAAATAAAATAAAATAAAATAAAAAAATTAAAAAAAAGAAAAAAGAAAAAGTGATATTATAATTCAAGTAGAAGTCCCTAGTCCCTACACCTTCAAAAATTGGAGGCCCACAATACCCAAGGGAAAGTTATAATTCCAATCTTGGCTGCTTGTGGCCTCCAAATCTGTGGCTATCTAATCCTCTCGTGAACCAAAGTGAGACCCATCTGTGATTTTTGGCATTTTCTGTAAGAAAAATTAAAAAATAAACATCATACCAGTCCCAGCCAAAGAAAAGCCTCAACATCATCCTCTTTTTATATTTTCTATTTTTTTGTTTTGGTGGCTTTTTGAGGATAGACAAACCATCATTCACTGTTTCTTGTTTCCAGTTAACTAGTTTTTGCATGAAAAACATAAAGAAGGATGGTTGGTCATGGATTTCTAAGAAGAAAAGGTACCGACCTCTAATTTCTCTACTTACACAATTTGATAAAACAGTACAGTAAAAAAGAAATATCTAACAAGTAAAAAAAATAAGGGATTTGCTAGGGACCACCCCAGAAAGGCATTTCGCGGCTGGCTGTTGCATGTGAGAGCGGCCACCTCAGATGGATTAAATGAATAAGACAAAATCTGCTGAAAAGTGAGCCTATGTGGCTGCTCTCACATGCAACAGCCAGCCCCGAAATGCCTCTGCGATGGTTGCTAGCAAACCCCTAAAAATAATATAAAAAACAACTGTAAAGGAAGAAAAAAGAAAACAATAATCAGTAGAAGAAATCACAGAATTCAATAAATAATAGCCTACCCCATCAAGGATTCTTAGTCAGAGAGTTCAGAGAATGGGCAGTATGAGAAAAAGCTGGTTCCTAATTTTCATTTTCAGTTTCCTCTTCCACAATGTTGCTGCTAAACATGAGAAGCAATTTCCATCTGCAATGGTGGTGGGAACTGTTTACTGTGACACATGTTTTCACCAAGAATTCTCAAAGACCAGCCATTTCATATCAGGTTCATTTTTCATTCAGTTCAAGAGTGCTAGAATTTTGTTTTCCTTGAATGAGCTGGACTGAAAGCTAACCCACTTGTTTTGTTTTTTTTTTTTGAAAAAGAAAGCTAACCCATTTCTGTTTTCAGAATTTTGTTTTCCTTGAATGAAATGGACTGAAAGCTCACCCATTTCTGTTTTCTTGCAGGTGCTTCTGTTGCACTAGAATGTGGAGAGATGGGACTAAAATCCAGTTTCCGAAAACTAGTAAAGACGAATGAACACGGGGAGTTCAAAGTTCATCTACCTTTCGCAGTCGGTAAATATGTCAAGAGAATCAAGAGCTGTTCAGTGAAGTTACTAGGTAGCAGTGAACCATACTGCGCAGTGGCATCCAAAGCCACTTCTTCTTCACTCCATCTCAAGTCAAGGAAAGAAGGAATTCACATTTTTTCGGCCGGGTTTTTCACCTTCAAGCCTTTGAAACAACCAGAGCTATGTTACCAGAAACCAAGCCCTACAACCTCCTCAAAATTCAGTTCCATGAAGACTTTGCTCCCAAACTTTCCTACATTTCCTCCACTAAGTCAAAGCCCACCAATGCAAAATCTACCCCCTAGTCCTCAAGTTCCAACACTCCCAACATTACCAACTCTACCACCAATGATAAATCTACCTCCTATACCTCAACTTCCCCAACTCCCATCAGTCCCAACATTACCAACTCCACCACCACTCCCCATTTTGGGACCAGTCCCAAAACAACCAAGTCAGCCAACACCAGCTCAACTTTCAAACCAAAATCCATCTCAAGATAAGAAAACAGAGCAAGCAACATTCTTTTTTCTTACTCCAACAATACCATTTATTCCATCACCTGGACTTCCCCTGCCTCCAATCCCATTGCTGCCACCACCATCACTTCTACCTCCAAACCCATTACTGCCACCACCATCACTTCTACCTCCAAACCCATTACTGCCACCACCATCACTTCTACCTCCAAACCCATTCCAGCCACCACCATCACTTTTACCTCCAAACCCATTACAGCCACCACCATCAATTCTACCTCCAAACCCATTCCAGCCAACACCAACGCCACCATTCTTCAATTTCCCTCCAATTCCAGGCATTACTCCACCATCACCACCACCACCTGTTATCCCTTTTCCTTTCCCCCCTATTTTCCCTGGTATTCCCCCAGCTTCTCCATCAAAGAAAACCTCTCCTTGATTACATCATGTTGTTGCTTTGAGTTTTATGTGTTTGTCTAAGAATAACTGTATCCTTAGTTTATGCATGTTTGTCTTTGTTTTGTGATAGATTTTTTTTTTTTTTTTTTTTGAATGGTATTTGTTTTCTGATAGATAAGATAGTAAGGTTACTGTAATTATAATTGTTTCTGGAATAAATATGATGTTCATGTGGTATGTAATACTAATGTGAGGATATGAGTTAGCAATAAGGTTTACTATAAAGTGGAATTCAGGTTCAAGTGATGGTTTTTCGTTTAAAATAAGTCCCCTTCTCTAATATTAATAATGTGATATTCTCTATCTTCAAAATCACTTGACACCCTCAAATTTATCACTAGTTGCAACAGCATTTAATTTATGCAGTTATAACCCACTCAACTACAAACTAAAGCAAAGAGCTGTCCATTTTCCAATGATAGGGCATCTGAGTTTTACTTCCAATCACATTGTCAATAGTTTCTCACGGGTATTTTGTCTTTCTTGTGGAATGGAACCCCTGGGGGTAATTCATCCGTTTCAGTGTTCCACTTTACAAAAAAAATGACAAAGTTGAGATGTTAAAAAATCAAATTTTAATTAAATTTTTTTTTTTTAAAAGGTCAAGAAAAAGTTAAAAAAAAAGACTCAAAGCAAAACTGAATATATATTTTACTAGACAAAACACTTATAAGTATCATCCATATAAGCCACAGAAATAGAAATTGGCAAATTTGAGATGTTAAAAAATTAAAAATAAAAGGTCAGGAACAATACAAAAGAATTGAAGCAAAAATAAAAATACATGTTTTACCAGACAAAATACTTGTCAAAATGGTGTTAACATCAATAGATAAACAACATAGTATAAGTATCATCATTTTTAGCAAACGAAGTAGAAATGTGTTGCTTTGGCCGTAATCACTGTGCTGCACATGCACGTGAACAGTGTGTGCTTGTGATATTTAGAAATTCTCGACATACAAAAAATGCAGCTGGGAATATACAACATTATCAGATAATCGAACAGTCACAGGATTAAGCCAAAGAATTGACTGGCTACAATCCATAAAAATAGAAACCCATTGGTTTCAATATCTCACAATTACGCTGCCGTTGGTTGTAACTTTTCCTTCAAGCGGGAAATCAGCTTGAATGTCTCCTCTGCGTTGACCTGCTGACGAATGTCGGATTTTGATGATCGATCAGGATGGAATTTTAGTAAGGCTTGTTTATAAGCAGCATTTACCTGCCAATTTCCATAATAAACAAATGAGTACCATAACAGAGAACGAAGAAAATAAAATTGGATAAGTAATATCATGGTCAGATTTAATGCTTCAATTAATATAGGTAATAAAATTTTCCAATGAATCACATGTCAATACATGAGCCCATTTAAGCCTGCAGATTCATTAATACATAATCCTGTGAGGGAAAGTTTCTTGTCAAAGGCTATACACAAACCTTTGGAATTGACTGCTTAGAGACCTTTGCACCAGTCTCATTGGATTCACTTTCTCCTATCTATAAAAGTTTTGGTCTCTTTCTTCTTCTGTTATACCTTGTACATGACATGATGCCAAGGGGCATATGTCACATGATAGATGGAGAAACACAATGGATGATGAAATGAGTCCACTTAAAATAAATCATAAAATCATACTCGAGAACTATCTAAATTACATACGGGGAAACGTGCAATTGGTTTCCATTGGATTTATACAGTTAAATATTTACTAGATGGCATAGTCAAAAAAACTAAAAGCTTGATAGTTTGCCAAAGGCTTGAAGTATAAAAACCTTTGGAATTGACTACAGAGACCTTTGCACCAGTTGCAAAGCTAAATTTAGTCAAAGTGGCTATTTCTATTGCAACAAATAAAGATTGGCCAATGTGGCAATGACACATAAAGAAATCCTTTGATCATGGTGACTTACATGGAGAATTCTGTATGGAGCAAACTCCTGGATATACCATTTAAAAAAAAAAAAAAAAAACCCCGACAGACAAGGACTATAAGTTGCGACAGCCAATATATGGTCTAAGCAATCTCCTCGTGCTTGGTTTGATAAATTTAGCTCTATTGTTACCACGTAAAGATTCAATAGAGTCATGGTGATCAGGGAATCATGTTGTGATACTATTTGTTTATGTAGATGGCATTGTAGTTATAGGGAATAATCAAAGAAAAATGCATGCAGTTAAGAAGTACATACAACCATGGTTTTAAATTTCGACCGAATGGTTTTAAATTTCGACCGAAATCTGAAATTTCAGGTTTTGATGGAAACCGAAACCAAAATCACACATACCCGAAACGGTAGTTTACTTCGACCGAAATTTCGAAATTTCAATCCTTATCCCGAAATTTTCTCCAAGATTTAAAGGATTTCACCCAAAAACCTCAATTTATTAATCATTTACTATCTTGCCGAAATTCTTTACGAGATAAAATATTCTTTTATTCAATTTCGTGAGATTTCGTCTGAAATTTTGGTTTCGTGAGGACCGAAACGCATTCCAAAACTGAAATTTGAAACCAAGCATACAACATGTAAGGACCAATGATTTTGGGCAATTACACTATTTCTTTATGATTTGGCCAACACTTTGAATTTATTGTTGACATACGTGTCATGTCGTGTCCGACACGGCACCCGTGTCCACACGTGTCGACACCCTATTTGACACTTTTAAATGTCTACTAGAAGTGTCGGTAACTTTATATGTATGTATGTGCATGGGCATGGGCATGCCACTATTTCTAGATTTTTGGGGGTTGACATGTCAGACACCCCATATCTGTGTCGAAACTCGGGATGCAAATCTACATCCATGAATAAAGATTATATATACCTTCAATTTTAGCCGTGTCCCCGTTTCTAAATTTTGGGTGTTTGTTGTGTCCTAAGAAGCACGGGTACGGGTGCGGGGTACGGGTACGACACGGGTACGCGGGTACGTGATTTTCCAAAAAACCCGGGTGCGGGTACGTTCAGGTACGTTAAATATAATAATATTTTTTATTATTTTATTATATATTTATAAAAATTAAAAACAATTAAAGAACAATCAAATTACAATTAACATCACCAAAATAGCAAAATCTAATATTACTCTATATTTCATAAGTTCCAACTTTAAGTACAAGATGTTACGATCGCATCATTCATTAGATACAATGTCCGTCGCCTCATCTCCAATATCATCATCTACATCATCGGTAAAAACAGCGGCTTCCAAATCCGGCTCATCGAGTGAAAGGCTAGCAACTTCAAGCACCCCAACATCCTCAAAAGAGTCGAATGAATCTCCACCTATGTCCCACATCCTCGTCTCTCCCTGTGCATACTGTGGAGATCGTCTTGATAGAAGACGGAGATTACTATGAATAAAAAACCAAGTCCTGAGCCCGTTGTGGAGTTATCTTGTTCCTTCTCAAAGAATGCACAAAGGAGTAAGTGCTCCAATTCCTCTCGGCACAAGATGAAGACGAAGGCTGCATAAGAAGCTTCAAAGCTAAGCTTTGAAGCATAGGAGCACATGTACCGTGGACAGCCCACCAATCATGAGGCTCTAAAGTAACTCGGTCATTGATTGAATCTACGTCATTGAATAATCCAGACTTCATAGAGAAGTGGGCAAACTCCACATTAGCCTTCGTGCGATCTGCTGAATTGGGAAAGTACCTTTTGAGGCACTTTACCCTCTCTGCATAAATCTCTGTATCCTTATGTGGAGGAACACGATTTGAACCGGCACTAAGCCATTCTTCGCTGTAATACCTTCAAGAATAGAAAAAATAATTTAGTTTCATGTTAAAAGTAGGAAATAAAGTTCACAATGAACATAACTATTAATCTAAATAAAATTTGAAGTCACCTAACTTTGGATTCAATGAATGAGCCAAGCAATGAAGCGAAGTGTTGCTCTTGTTCCAACGATCAAAAAGAATTTCTTGCACCACTTCATAAAAGCTAGACTCTTCTTCTTTTCTCTTTGCTTCCTTCCTATAGATTGTCGTCTTCACTTTCTCAATCATCGTGTCCCACATATCATAAACCAAATGAAGACAAGGCTTATCCGTGTCACACTCTCTTAGCATGTCATACATAGGAGATGTAAAAGAGAGTATGTAATCGATAGAATCCCACCAAATGTCATCCAACACCTTCTCTTTCACAAACTTTGCTTTTCCTACATCATCATCTCGATAGCAATTCCATTTGTCACTAATCACCATCGATTGTAGACCTTGCTTTAAGAGTTTAAATCGCTTAAGCATCACAATAACACTCGCAAAGCGAGTCTCGGCAACGGAAAGCAACTTCAAACTATTGAAGTCGTTGAATATGGCCAATCTCATCGAATGATTCATGATGAAATTCTTCACTAGCATGACATCTCCTGCAATATCCGAGATCCAACTACATTCTCCATAGACAATTTGATTTACTTCCACGTTCTTTGCCGCACAAATGTTCTTCAAAGCAAGATTGAGTGTGCACACCACACACGGGGTCCAAAATATGGAAGGAAATTGAGTTTCAACAAGTTGTCCGGCCGCCTTGCAATTTGGAGCATTATCGGTAACTACCTGGACAACCTTATCATGTCCAACCTCATTAATGACTTCCTTCAATAAGTTAGCAATGAAATGCTTGTCTTTTGTCTCCCCCAAACAATCTATCGCCTTAAGAAACATAGCTCTACCTTCCGATACCGCCATGAAGTTAATGAGAGGCCTCCTCTGTGAGTCGCTCCATCCATCACTAACAATGCTCACGCCTTTCTCCCTCCACGTGTCTCTAATAGGTTGCAACAACTTATCAATATTAGCCCTCTCTCTTTGAAGTAGAGTTGTCCTAAGCAAGTTGTACTCCGGAGGCAAATACCCCGAAAGTGCATTGTTGGCGGCAAAAGTGTAGGAACTAGCATAGTATGGGTTTCTTGCTAGGTGAAAGGGCAAGCCACCGGAGTAAAACATCCTAGCAATCTCGGCATGTAGTTGATCACGGGCCGCCATGTTGAAAGCTTTTTCAAGTGCACTCACATTTCCACTTGTCTTTCTCTTCTTCAAATCATAACTTGGAGCCACAAACATACTTGTGCAACCCAATGATCCAGTACTCGACGATGGCGGCAATGGCACTTTCTTGGGAGCATTTTGCTTCATAATCTCTTTGCATACTTCCTCAAACCTTTGCAATGCAAGTAGATCACTTGCTTTCACTTTAGGACATGGTCCGATTCCTTGTCCCGCTATCTTCAACAAGTGCGCCCTAACCCTTGTGTAGGAGCTACTGAAACTCTTACTGCAAAAATTGCATTGCCACCTCACATTCCCTCCACCCTTAGGATCTTTATCAAATCTAGATACATGCTTCCATAAAGGCTTCGACAAATCTTCATCAGTAGAAGACGTATGTGCGGTTTGGGCGGCGCTACTAGCACCGAATGAAGACATTCTAAAATCTATTAAACAACAAAAACAATTTTAGTACGCAACGTTGCAACCCAACAAAACAAGGGACTCTAATTCTCAATTACACAAATTGAAACAAACAAGGTTACAGGGCAACACCAATTGTAAATTTGTATACACAACCAAACATACCCATGTAAATTAAACAATTGTATACACAACCAAACATACCCATGTAAATTCAAAAGGCAAGTGGCAAATGGCAAATGGCAAATGGCAATCCAATGCAATGCAATTATAAATTTATAATGAAGCAATTTTAGACTCTCAAGTCTCAAGTCTCAACAGGTACTGGCGGATTGCATCCAAATATCAGTTTTGGACTCTCAACAGAGTAACAGACAACAGGTATTTGTAACCAAAAATAAGTTTTGAACTCTCAACAGCCAACAGGTATTGCACCCAAAAATCTGTTTTGGACTCTCAACAGCCAACAGGTATTACACCCCAAAAATCAGTTTTGGACTCTCAACAGCCAACAGCCAACAACCAACAACCAATAGGTATTGCACCCAAAAATCAGTTTTGGACTCTCAACAGCCAACAGGTATTGCACCCAAAACTCAGTTTTGGACTCTCAACAGCCAACATGTATTGCACCCAAAAATCAGATTTGGATTTTGAGAACAGATTGTGATTCTTGGACTCAAAATTAGATTCAACAGATTTTGAGTCCAAAAATCTGCTTTGGACTCACAATCTGTCCTCAGAATCCAAAAGAAAGAGGGCCCAATAATCTGTTTTTGGACTCAAAATCGATTCACAAAATCCCCAAAAAAACAGATTCACAAAATCCCCAAAAAGAGAGAGAGAGACAGAGATACACAGATTTAAGGCCCTGTTCGTTTCAGATTTTGACAACCGATTGTGCTCCCAAAAGGGAAAAAGCCCAAAACCTATTTGGAGATTATGACAACTGATTGTCAGGCCTAAATAGGTTTGATTAAAATTTAAAAACAATCAGTTGGCAAAATCTCAAACGAAAAGGGCCTAAGTTTGGAGATTATGACAACTGATTGTCAGCCCTAAACCTATTAATCTGAGGAAATAGGTTTGGGGAACACAATCGGTTGCCATAATCTGAGGAAGGAAAAAGAAAAAAAAATGGGAGGAATAGAGAGAGAGAGAGAGAGAGAGAGCAGTAGAGAGGGAGAGAGAGAGAGAGAAATACCGGAGGTTCCGTCGGAGAGGGAGCCGGAGGGAGAGCCGGAGGGAGAGGGAGAGAGAGAGAGAGAGAGATATGTTAGGGTTTTTAAAAAACCCAAATCGTGCATTTATACTTTTATTGAAGTTTTAAACCCCCCCCCCCTTTTTACTCCACACACACCCCTTAACTTAAAGTTTTTTTTTTTAAACGTGTCAGGTGCGTCGGGTGCGCACCCCCAACGCACCCGACACGCACCCGAATCACAAAAGTTTCTTTTTTAAAAAAAAAATTTCTGGGGTGCGTACCCGCACCCCATACGTGTGGGGTACGGGTACGGGACCCCCGAGAGAGTACCCGTGCTTCGTAGGTTGTGTCTGACATTGTGTCCGTGTCGACATGCAACACTCGTGTCTGTGTCCACAGATCATAGCTATTTCTTTGAAACTGAAGTTATAAGATCCAAGCTTGGTATCAGTCTATCACAAAGAAAGTATTTTATTGATCTCTTGTCAGAGACAAGCATGCTAGAGGTAAAGCCTTTTCAAACCCCTATGGAACCCCAATATAGAACTGCAAAAAGAAAAGAATTATTCTATGATTTAGCCGACACTTTGAATTTATTGTTGACACGTGTCCTGCCGTGTCCGACACGACACGCGTGTCCACCCGTGTCTGACACGACACTTTCGATGTACTGCTACAAGTGTAAGACTTAATGTGGGTGTGTGGACACGTTTTTGTGCCTTGTCAAGTGTGACATTCTGTTTTATTATTGCATATTGTGTTTACCTCTTTTATTATTAACTATTCTTTTATTATAAACTCTTTTCAGCTCTTCTTTGACTAATATTTGTTGTTGTACCATTTCAAAAAAATATTTGTTGTTGTAACATATATATACTTTTTTTTCTTTTTCTTTTTTTGAAGAGGAAAACATATATATACTTTCTATTTTGGCTGTCTCCCCGTTTCTAAATTTCGGGGGTTCGTCGTGTCCGACACTACGTGTCCGTGTCCACAAATCATAGGAGTTATTTGAAGACAATAGCAGGTATTATCACCTTGTTAGAAGACTTAATTATGTGAGTATTACACATCTTGACCTGTAAGTGCTCTAATTCAGTTCATGCAAAATCCAACTGTTGATTATTGGGAGGTAGATCTACATTGTCCAAGGTATCTAAAGGGTGCATCTAGTAGAGGAACACTTAAGAGTGAAATTTTTTAAAATATAGACTAGGCAGGATAACCTCCTGAAAGATGTTAATTATAAAGTATTCTATATTTGTTGGAGGTAATTTGGTTGCCTTGCGTAGTGAGAACCGGGATGCCATTGTATGATCTAGTGCATAAGTAGAATATAGTGCAATGGCCTATGATCTTTGGGAGGGGTGGAAGGAGGTGTGCCTCAGTGGGGAAACCCAACCTCAGATATGCCAAATTTGGAAGGCTCCTATGGAAGGCTTAGTCAAACTAAATTTTGACAGATCTAGTATGGGTAACGCCTCCCCTGCAGGTATTGGTGGACTTTTGAGGAATTCTAGAGGAGAAACCATTTGGGCCTTTTCTGGACCCATAGGTTCCTTTGATGCAAGTGAAGCAGAAGTTAGAGTGGCTTATCAAGGAATAAAACAACTTGATCGAGCCTTGTTGAACTCAATGATTGTTGAGGGGGACTCTTTGAATGTGATTCGGTGGCTTAGAGGGACCATGGTGCCTCCTTGGAGATTTGCGTCCTTTTTTGCGATATCCAAGATCAATTAGAAGGAACCTCAATTACTTTTAGCCATGTAAGGAGATTGGATAATAGCGAAGCCGACAGATTAGCACGGGAAGGGGTCAGAAGATTGCGCCTACAGTTTTTTGATTTTATGCCCACTTGACAAACTTCGGTCTTTTCTTTATGTATTTTAGATTTTCTTATATTGTTCTTTCTCCGTGTACTCCTTTGGGGGTGGACCATCTTGGTCTCCCTTCTTTTATATGAAAATTTTTACCATTCAAAAAAAAATATAGTGCAATGGCTCACACAAATAGTGAGCTACTGTCGTTAAAGACACTTATGAAAGAGTTACATTTTGGCTTTTACAAGCCCACGAAGATGTGACAATTAAGTAGCCATTTACATTTCCACTAATCCGGTGTTTCATGGGAGGACTAGGCATATTGAAGTAGATTGCCATTTTTCGTGTAAATGTCACTAGAAAATTGTTGTCCACTCTATGTGTGAGGTCTAAAGATCAATTGGTAGACATATTAATGAAAGCACTTGCACGTACTTAGTTTTAAAGTATTTATTCTAAGCTGGACATGAATGTGATATCTATCACCAAGCTGAGGGTGAGCATTAATAGTTACATACTTTATAATAGATTTAAATTGGAGTTTTGATATATTTCCTTTAAGCGTGTTTATTTCATGTAATAAAGATAAGGCCCATCATAGACAGACCTAATGGCATTATTTGTAAGTTACTACAACTATTATTTATAAAAGTTTCAAGTCATGGAGTTGGATCACAATCTCCACAAAATTCTTCTCTGTTCTCTTCTTTCTTTTTTATCTCTAATTCCTCTTCTTTCACTTCTATTTCTCTCACAAGAATAAGGTGATAATTTCCACATTCTAAAAGTACATATCAAACGTGAAACAAGGCAAGGCATCATAAAGAAAAACCCTGCAAGTCAATGTAGAAATAACAAAAAGACTTTGTATAACAAAATGTAAGTTCAATCAGTCAACTGTACAATAATTAACACATCTAACTGACTCATTTCCATGTCTATAATTTATGAATTGGTGATATGGACTCCACCTTTGCAAATATCCTAGCTAAAGGGGACATCCATAGAGACTTTGTTCGTGGGGCAATCTTTACCCATATGCAATTTTGTACATTTTAATTTTGTTTCTAATAAAGTTTTCTTTGCTGTATTACCCAAAAAAATGATAATCATATGGAAGAAATGACTCACCTCATGAGACATGGGATAGGGGCCACCTCTAACATGGATACCCAATACACGGAGTAGTGATGCCATATCTCTATATTTGAGTTCCAACTTATCAAGTTCCTCCCTAATTTCGACACGAAGCTGCTCTTTCAAATTTATAGTTTCCTCATCCTGAAATTTGAAAAGTGAAACACATAAATAAGATCTAGAAAACATTTTGTAAAAATGCAAAACTCGTAACATACTAAAGAATACAGACAAAGAAAGAACAATGAGAGAAAACAGAAGAAAATGAAAGCCGGGGATATGGAATAATGACTAGAAAAATAAGAAAATAGAAATAAAAGCGATACTTAGGACGGAAAATGAAAAAGATAGGGAGTGCTGAAACCTTTTTCTGTGATTCCCGCATTTCTTCAAGACGCTGCTTTTGCCTTCTCTCCATATCTAATAGACGCAAAGTTTCAGCCTTTTTTCTCTTCCGCAACCGTTGTACTTCTTCTGCCTGCAAATAAATAAAAAGAATCACAATTTATATCTCGTAGAAGGTGAATCATCTTAAAAGTAAGAAGATCAATGTTATCATCTACATATGCATCATATCAGTATGTATTTAACATTTTAATTATTTATTCTTTATCAAATTGTGGAATGAGGAGGTCCAAAAGACGATTAGGTCTAAAAGGGAGTGTTATAAATGTTTGCATAAGTGTAGAAATGAGGAGAACATTGAGAAGTATAAATTGGCTAGAAAAGAAGCTAAGAAGGCAGTAAGGGAAGCTAGAGCCAAGGAATATGAGGATTTGTACCACAGGATACGGACAAAAGATGGTGAAAAAGATATTTACAAGCTTGCTAAGATGAGAGAAAGGAAGGGCAGGGACTTGAATCATATAAAATGCATCAAATACGAGAATCAAAGATTGTTAGTAAAAGAAAATGAGGTTAAAGAGAGGAGGAGAAGTTACTTCGATAAGTTGTTTAATGGAGAACACGTAGCGAATTTGGGAGAACTTGATAACGCTTTTGATGATACAAAGCAGAGGTTTGTTCGTAGAATCCAAACAACGAAGGTAAGAGTAACTATGAAAAATATGAAAATAGGAAAGGCTATGGGGCCTGACGGTATTCCTATTGAGACTTGGAGATGCTTGGGTGATGTGGGTTTGGTTTGGTAGATTATTTGACAATATTTTGAAGACTAAGAAGATGCCTGATGAGTAGAAGAAGAGTACATTAGTACCTATTTACAAGAACAAAGGGGATATTCAAAGTTGCAACAATTACCGAGGAATTAAGATAATGACGCCATGAAGCGTTGGGAGAGGGTAATTGAGCATAGACTAAGAAAAGAAACTAAGGTGTTACAGAATCAGTTTGGCTCCATGCCGAACGATCGACTATGGAAGCTATCTTCTTGATTAGGCGACTAATGGAGAGATTTAGAGAAATAAAAAGGACCTTCATATGGTTTTCATTGGTTTGGAAAAAAGCATATGATAGGGTTCCCAGAAGGGTTATGTGGTGGGTCCTTGAAAGGAAAAAAATGCCTACTAAATATGTTGATGTGATTAAGGATATGTACGATGGAGCAGTAACTAGTGTCAGAACTACGGATGGCACGCCTAGTGAGTTTCCAATTACAATAAGACTACACCAAGGATCAGCTATAAGCCCTTTTCTTTTTACGCTAGTTATGGATGAACTTACGGAGGGTATCCAGAATGAGGTGTCATGGTGTATGTTATTTGCAGATGACATAGTATTAATTGACAAAACCAAAGCAGGAGTTAATGCTAAGTTAGAGTTATGGAGAACTACTTTGGAATCCAAAGCTTTTGGACTGAGTACATGGTTTTAAATTTCGGCTGAAACGTTTCATTTCGGCCGAAATATTTCGGTTTCGACACAAACCAAAACTAAATTCACATGAAGTCGTTTATTTACAAGATTTCGCCGAAATTTCACCAAAATTCCGAAATTTCGATAGAAATTTCATTTTTTAACTTTTTACAAAATTTCCACCGAAATGTTATAATTTCCACTGAAATAGCTGAAATTTCAACCGAAATTGACACCAAAATTTTAGACATTTTGGTCGAAATTAAAAAAATAAACAAAATCATAATCATATTTTTACATGATTTCAGCCAAAATTTTGGCCCGAAACTAAAACAATTCTGTTTCGTTGGTGGCCGAAACTGAAATTTAAAACCTTGACTGAGTAGGACTAAGACAAAGTATATGGAGTGCAACTTTAGTAATATAGGGAGGCGAGGCGAGGATGTAGTAAATATGACTGGACAGGAGGTACCTAATAGGGATATCTTTCGCTATCTTGGTTCAATCCTACATAAGGAAGGAGAGATTGAAGAGGATGTTAACCACAGAATAATAGAAGGTTGGTTAAAGTGGAAGCATGCTTCAGGAGTTCCGTGCGACCGTAAAATACCTACCAAGTTGAAGGAAAAACCAAGTTGAAGGAAAAGTTTTATAAGACAACTGTGAGGCCAGCCACACTATACGGCTTTAGAATGTTGGGCCACCAAGAAGCAGCATGCGCATAAGATGAGTGTAGCGGAGATGCGAATGCTTAGATGGATGTGCGGCCACACAAGGTTAGATAGAATTAGAAATGAAGACATGCGTAAAAAGGTGGGGGTGGCACCAATTGAGGAGAAGATGAGAGAGCACCGCTTAAGATGGTTTGGGCATATCCAACGGAGGCCTTTGGATGCTCCAGCGATAAGAAGTGACTCGTGCCAAGTTGATGGAGTAAAAAGAGGTAAGGGTAGACTGAAAACAAATTGGGTATTGAAAGTTGAAACACAGCTAACAGGGAAAAAACAGTTATATGCCATACCTGAATTTGCAATTGTTTCTGCCTGGATGCCCATTCTTCTTCTGAAGCACGTCTAAACTCATCAGTCTCCTTGTGCTTTTCTCGTCCACCAATTAGGTCGCTTTCAACCCCAGGCAGACCATTTGTAATTCCACCATCTAAAAAAACACTTTCCCAAGGTGTTTCATCCTGTGGTTGAGTGCCGCACAAGGAAGGCTCTCCATTAACAAGTTCCTCTTTACCCTGTAAACAAGCTCTTCCACTACTACCTTGTGTTTCATCCTGAGGTTCTAAGGAAACTGCCCTCTCTTTGTCCTGACAATTAGCACTTTCACAATTAACTTGTCCACCACATTGCGATTGAGCGTTGCACAAAGAAGACTCCCCGGGAAATGGTTCCTCTTTGTCCTGAGAAATAATCTCGTTTTCACTGCCCGCATTGCTTGAACTTGAACAAACTGACCCATCAGTATACTGTTCAGTTGTGCGGTAATATGTGCTCCGAGTAATATTTTCTCCATCAATCTTTTTATGTGAACAATTTCTGGGTTCGGTATTAGACCCAGAAGCACTAGCCTGATCCTCTACCCCAAAACGACTATTATGAATATCTTTCAACACTTTTTTCCTTAATGCAGCTTTCTCCCACTGTTCTCGAATTTTTCTAGGAGAACCTTCGATAACCTCACAATCAGAACTGTCACTTTCGGATGAATTACTCTCGGGGTCAATATATAAACCAAAACAGTTTCTAGAAGGTCCTTTTCCAGGGCACTTTTGCTTGCACTTCGATAGTTTGAAAGCAAAATCTCTTTCTTGATTGAATATTTGACAGTCCTCATTGTCTGACTCTTTGGAAACATGTGATTGGCTAGAAGCACGAGATAATTTCTTGCTTGAGGTAGCATCACTATGTAAATCACCATTGTCATCACTTCTAGGACCATGATTACCAACATCATCATCATCAATACTAATAATTTCCCTAGAAGGGCACTGTTGGGAAGACTCTGGAACATCAATAATAACTACATTATGGGACTTGCCTTTGTCAATATCAATGATCACTACATTATCAAATTTCTCTTTATACTTGAACCTTTCAAGGTTTCTCCTCCCAGACTGAGTTCTCGATCGAGATTGACCCCTAGACATTTCCCTCTTTCTCTTCCTTACAATAGAATATAATTAGTCAGCAAAAAGATTATTGCAGATTATCATGCATTGTCATCACTTTCTGCTTTCACAAGTTTATCTTTTGGACAAAAATCCGCAAGGCCTATATTTGAATTCCAACTTTCCAGTATCGTTGACTTCTCTTCCCTGGTATGGAATCATTATTGGAATAAATTATCAGTAACCCACTTCCCAATCCTTTCAAGTGAAAAATAACAAAAGTCACTACAACACATTGAAAGAAAAATATTACATATGAACTGAAAAGACATAGCAGACAAAAACTAACACAAAGGAAAGGATACTGACATGACTATGAAAAGAAAACTATTGAGCATCTAGTGAAACACAGTACAAATAACAAACATAGCAAGACATCCAAAACTGCATGCTCCAAATACAAATGCTATGAATTTTATTTTTTTTGAAAGTCATGAAATATGAAACTGAAGATTAAATAAAATACATCAGAAAAAAATCCAAACTAAAACGCAGAAGCCACAAAAACTGATTATATATAGAATGCAAACTGAAACATCTAGATGGTGAGATTCCAAGATGAAAGAAAAGAGTTTCAGAGGCAAAGGGTACAAAACGTACGCAATTTTTGGAAGGAAAGTAAATCTCTAGTAGAGATTATACTCAAGCATACGATGCCAACAATTCTAACCCCATTTTGTTTAAAATATATGTAGTACTTCAAGGATTCTCGTGTTGGTATATAAGATACAAGGTTGCAGATCTAGCCAGTTCACATTAATGTCTGCTGCATCGTAGCATCTAGAAGGAGAATAAAGACACCAAAATGTGGCCAAGTTAACAACAATTCAGAGATTACTCATTACCACTAACAATTTAGTCAATACTCAACTCAACTCAACAAAGCCTTTGTCCCAGGCTAGTTGGGGTCGGCTAAATGAATCCTTTAGAAAAAAAATTCATGAAGAAGGTAAAAGGGATCTACCCGGCTCTAATCCTGGTTCTAGTTGGGTTCTTCTAAGTGGATCATTTTCTTCCATTCTATCCTATCCAAGGTTATGTTCTCTGTTATGTTCCTAACTTATCAATTTTTGTTGTTAAATTATTAGTCAACATGTTTGAAGTCAGTACTAAGAAAGTTTAAGTGTCATGATATTACGCTATATTGATATGTTCCTAACTTATCAATTTAGTCAATATACACATTAAATTAACAAATATCTTTTGGGGGAAATTTCATGGCAGATTGTCATTTTTTTTAGGTTGTCCTCATAATACTATCAGAAAAGTGTTCTGAAGGAAATACTTAAATAATTTTAAAAAAATAAATGAAAATAAAAATGAAATCTATATAGCGTAATATCATGACACGCTTAAACTTTCTTAGTACTGACTTCAAACTGATCCTACTAACCCTGGAAGTAGTGACCTGAATAGTGTTGAGAACAGTGTCGTTGGAGTGGGGTGAGCCCCCTTTCATTCTAAATCACTTAGGTGACTAAAGTGAAACCTGAAAATACCTTTTTAAATGGCATTAAAAAGGTCACTTTGGTGGTAAGGATGGGCCCCACCTACCACCTATTTAAAAAGTACATATTAAACCCCAAATCTAATACAAAGACTCATTAAAAACCCTATAAATACAACAAAAATTCACGTTGGTGGTAAGAATGGGCCCCGCTATGTAAAAATTTGTCTCACAGACAATCCCAAGTCTCTTGTTTCCCTCATGGATCTGATCTAGATCATGAATAGAGGCCATGTGCCATAGCAACTTAGCTTTTCAGGGCTGCTATTGGCATAACAACCAGTATGCCATAGGTTGGAGTTGGACCAACCCATTCCTCTCGTACAAGGGTTTGCTCCTCACAATTATCCCTATATCACCATCGGTAAATAGGAACTGAACTGTCCCACGACATTCTAAACCTAACTCACACAACCCTTGGGACCTTCTTTAAAGCTAGTATAATGAGGCAGCATTGAGGAGCCAAACAACTACATTGATAAGAGCTCTTAAGAGTCATCAGCCTATTATCTATGACGCGCCTTTGATTCGTTGTGCGAGAACCCTTCCACATGGGACTCTCAGATCAATATGGCCGACTTTCACCTCTATTCAACCAGTCGATCACAGAGTCTCACATAGTCCGGCAGACTTATACCATTATGATCATGAGGAGAATCTTAGATTGAGCCTATTTTCCTTGTGTCACAAACTTCTGTTCCCCCACCCTTTTTTAAAAAATGGTTGTGTGGCTGTTAGGGACCATTAGATTTAGATAGACGAAAGAGTGGTCTTTCAGGATTGGCCATTCTATGTCACCATCTCCCATGTCCCTCCTATCCTACAAATTTCATCAAGGCTGTCACTGCAAAGCTATTGTACTATGCCAACCTCCCAACTCCAACTTCCATTTTAGCATCAATCTTGGCTTGCATTTTCCTAGGGCATATATGAAATATAGACTGAAAAATTCTTCAGAAACTCTACCTGGGAGAAATAAAAAGACTATCTTCAAACAACAATCGTGCATAAAAACCCTAGCTCGCGATTGACATAAGCACAATGCTTAATAACCAATCCCCTAGTCTTTCCGAATTTAGACCTAAAATGCCTAGTCCAAATGCATGATAACACAAACATGTTCCACCAGTCCGATTTAAATCACGTCTCTATATGAAAACCCTCCTTCGATTGATCGGTCTTGAACATCTATGTTCTCCCTCGCCTGGGTTTAAAGAGCTTTTTGAGAACCGTAATATCCTCTGAAATCCCTTTAAATACTACACAAGAAACAAGTGGAGCGCTTGTTTATCGAAACACCTTGGCACAGATATCATTTCCCAAAAAATATCATCTAATAACTTCTCTTGGATTCAGTTTGCGTGTTCCACTTACATTTCTGCAGCAATTTTTGCGTAAACTGCAATCTAACTTTAATCTAACTCCTCTAATCAAAACAAAACCAATCACAAAACATTGAGAACTCTTCCCTTTCTCTAGATTTTACAACAACACTAAACTCAAGTGAGTCATGTTACATGATTCTACATGGCGACCGAATTGGAAATACGTTTGCTCCATAATTCCAATAGAGCCTATAGATTTCTAAAGATTGTAATATATGCCTCTAGACCAAGGTTGCCAGAGCGGGAATCGAAAGCGGGAATCGAAACGGGAATCGAAAGCGGGAATCGAAGGCTCCCAGGGAAGAATCCTACTCAAGGTTGCCAGAGCGGGAATCGAAACGGGAATCGAAGGCTCCCAGGGAAGAATCCTGCTTCCTTGCTCTAGACAGTGATAAAGAAAGAAAACCCAAGAAAAATTAACTAATTCAAGCAACATCAGCTATTCTAATCATTTAATTCAAGATGAAAAAACCATATAATTTCTAACCCATAAAAAAAAAAAAAAAAAAATCTATTCCCAAACAGTAATTTTCAAGAAAACCCATTTGAAATCAACAATTAAACACAAAATTCTGAAACCAAAGAATGTCATGGACGCAACAACCTTTGGTTAATTCAACAACAAACTCAATTCCGACATGCCCAAATTAAATTAAAACAACATAGACAGTTCTTGAGAGGGGGGGAACTTACCTGCAAAGAAAAAGTCTTTAGAAATTTCTCTCGTTTGATCGCGAGCAGGCCTCTTTACTCTTCTCCTCGAAAGAAAAAACAAACCAAGACGCGTAGGGTTTCCTTTGCCATATAGATGAAGGTGAAGGAATTTTTTTTATTTGCCTCACATCCATATTTTCTCGACTCTTGCAATATTCAAAGGCTACTAGTCTAGTAATAATAGAAATACCGTGTTTTTTAATTGCACTAACTCACCTTGTCCTTTACTATTTGACCAACAGTCAAAGGTCATCAAAATTCCCAATAAAAAACTCATAGAAACCAGTTAAAAAAGAAAATAGAAAGTTTATCAAGACATGGTAGTAGGCTATACAAAATGCTATCAACAAAAAAATCACAGGGTTGAGTTTGAGTCTGGATTCTGGTTGAGGAAGTTGAATCCGAGTCGGGTCTGGTTCGTGTTCGGGTTGAGAAAGTTGAACCTGAGTCGGGTCACTTTCGGGTTTGGATTGAGGTGTCGGGTTGACCCGATTCGCATCAAAACCCGACATTTTTTAAAAATAAAATTATTACCCTTTTTCTGTTTTGTTTTTTAAGAACATAAAAACCTAAAGGGGGAAGATATCACCATAACCGGGTCAATCCGACCCAACCTGATCTGAATTTGGAAATCTGATTGGGTTCAGGTTGAGATATTAATTTTTTGGGTTGGGTCAGGTTAGCCTTCATCGGGGTGAGAGTCGGATCAAGTTGTTTTCGGGTTGACGGTTTAGAGTGTCGGGTTGGTTTCGCGTCGGCTTCTACCCGACCTTGAGTTTCACCCCTAAGAAAAGTGTAAGTAAAAAAGCGAGTAGTGCAATTATTAAAATATTGTTATGTGGATATCAGTGTTAGTCATGCAATTTAATCTAATATATGTTATAAATTTCATTATGAGATTCATGATTTAATTAAGGGTGTCGATAGACCCGGTCCAATGGATCCAAATGATCCAAACGTTTATGGGCAGGATTTGTGCACAGTAGTTGGATCCGAACATGTCCATTGGATCCATATATATCCTAAGGTCCAAAATATTTCATATCATAGCTCTGACATAACCACAAAATCCGATGAAGCGTCCAAGATCCTAATGGAGGACTCTAAAGAAAGAAAATGCACTTGATATTTTTGTTCATTTATGTCATTTCATGAGGGGTATTTTTATAATATTCAAAAACCCAACCCAAAACAACAAAGTGTTTAGAGGAATGATAGATGCAAAGGCCCTCTTTATGCAAGCCCAAAGAAGGGCCCTTAAATAGATCCATATCATTAAGTGCAACCGAATTCAGTTTCTCAACCGACTTTAAAAATGAGGCGGATCTATTCAGTGGACCTTCTCCGGCCCTTGCATAGAGAGGACCCTTGCATCTATCATTCCTCAAGTGTGTTTATTTTCCCAGTTTTTTGTTTCAATGACTATTCACTTCTCACTCAAGTTTCTTCCCTCTTCCCTCCCCTAACATAACCGCAAGGCTTTAACTATGTACAACATAAGTAGGACTTAGGACACTCCGATGGATAGTCCGATTCGAAATTGATAGTGAACTAGACTCGAAAAGGAAGTGGCCGATAAAGAATCCACCAAGAGATAAGTGGATTCGTAGATTCGTTGAAACTCCTTAGATTTACTAATTCATGTAGCCCGTCCATAATCTACCCCTAAAAATATTTTGATGTAATTTTGTACACACCCTATCTATGATGGGGCCTTTCAAATGAATGCTTCGGATCATCCTAACAATGTGGGCCCCTTGTGTTTTGTAAGAGCCACCTCATATAAGCTATATGAAGGCACCCTCAGGAACTCTATTCTCTTTTTTAATATGTAGTCTTTTTATTTTATATGGATAGTGTTGTGGTCAGAATCTACAACACGATGTGGCAGTCAAAGAAGAATTGTCTAGGCTAGGATGATAATGAATGGCTGTTGATCTGAGGTGCTGTGAGGACCTTACATATTAGCAGCTATTAAAGACCGCTTCTGCTCTGTTTCCGCCATTAAAAAAATTTACTAATAAAAGTGCGTATTATTTGCATGAATAATGTCCGTGCACGACACTAGGGCTGGCAACGGGCGTGGGTCGGGGCGGATGTTGCATCCCCGTCCCATCTCCCTCCGTGGGGAATTTTTTCCGTCCCCGTCCCCTCCTCGCTGCAGGGGAAGCGGGGAATCCCCATCCCCACCCTGCACACTACGGGGACAAAATCCCCGCCCCATCCTTGTCCTGAAATTGATATTGGCACTCCCATGTTTTGATATTTTCGGCTAACTCATCTTGTCTTTTAATTTTTGAACAATTGTCAAATGTTAATACTAATATATGAAGAAAAGAACAGCTGTATTTGTGCAATTATCAAAATATGGTACCGCTACTATCACTAGCCTATAAGAAATATATTCATGTTCTCACAAAAAATAGTAAAACACTTGAAAATAATAATAAAAGAAATTAATCATTGTATATTGAACGGGACGGGACGGGGCCAAATATATCCCTGTCCCACCACGGGGGATTTTTAAGTCCCCGTCCCTGCTCAAATCAGGGGAATCCAAGCCGCATGCGAGGCGAGGAGGACCGGATTCCCGTTTTCACGGGTGAAATTGCCAGCCCTACACGACACTTCTCATTTTTCTATTGCTTATAATAGCTTTTTACTTTATTAGATAATGATTTCGGGTCTTAATGTCCCATTTGCAAATAAAATTAATTTATTGCAAATAGGGATTTGTTGAACAGTTTAGCGGAAAGTCATTTCGCAGATGACTTTTGCATGAGAAAGTAGCCACCACAGATGAATTAAATGAATAAGACAAGATCTGCTGAAAAGTGAGCTTATATCCTATGTGGCTGGTTTCTCATGTACAAAATGGCTATCCGCGAAATTGCCTAGCAAATCCCTAGCAAACAAGACCCTATTTCGCTGGTATCAAAAGAGACCTTTAATATTTTGCCCAAGTAATTGTGAGGCCCTTGGGCTTTGTTTTTTTTTTTTCTTTTTAAGAGGAGATTATCGTCAACTGCCATGCCTGGGTGAAGCTTAGATTGAAAAATGAGTGGGCCAAACTCTAGCTGAAGTTGATTAGGATGAATGAGTATATTCTTGTAGTTGGCTTTTTACAAGGGCGCCTTTCATTTTATCATTCCTCACTTTTTTCACACACATAAAAGATAATTTGAACCAATCTTATGCAATTTTTTACTTAGACATTTATGATAATATTCCTCTAAATAAATTATAATCATATCATTTCCCTCCAGATCATGAAAAGAAAAAAAAATCCAAGAAAAATTTTCCATCAAAAAATATTTTTCTTACCATCCAAACTTGACCTAATTGTTCGACTAAGGCCCTGTTTGGATTGCAGGAAAAACATTTTTAATGGAAAAAATGTTCTTGGGAAAATTTAACCTTTTCACGTTTATAGGAAGATATGATTATGGAATATTTAGAAGGGTATTATCATAAATTGAAGGTCCTCTAAATAAAAATTGAACCAAGATGGTTTTCGACCCCCATTTATAATTTTTCAAAAGAGTGTCCCCCATTGGCAATTCTCGTATTTGGTGTCCCTCATTTGCGATTTTTCCTTACTACTTCTTGGAGGTTTGAATCTTCTTGCGTGGGCCCCATGTCTCACCAACCACTCGATCATGATCGGACGGTGGCGATCAGAACACTTGATTCCAGGAGACACATGTAGGCTGCAGGAGAGATCACAAGACAGCACCCCCATCTTCCATTACACACCAAAAATGAAGTCTTTCAATTACCAACGTCAATTATCAATAGTCCTTGATGGAAGACAATAATATATTGATAGAGGGATTTTATTTTCTCTTTTGGCCCTTTGAACTGAATCTTCTTCCCTGACTTTCAACGGCTACTTTTCGTTTTGGATTGAATCTTCTTCCCAATTCACACCTAATTTGGATGAAATTTTGATTAGACTGATCTTGCAAATCTAATGAAATTTCCATAAATAAAAGCTGACCAGATAAAGATCCGGATTGCCAGAAATGGGACCCACCTATCTTCAATCTGGATTCCGGCATAATATCATCTTATCACCATTCATTTTGTAATCCGAGGATGATAATAGGTGTGCCACAAGTAGGGGTGCAACTCGGGTCAACTCAAATCCGACGGGCTCTACTCAACTCAACTCAACTAAGCCTTTGTCCCAAACTAGTTGGGGTCGGCTGATAAATACTTTAGAAAATTTTCATGAAGAAGGTGAAAGGATCTATCCTGCTCAAATTGACTAAGTCTACTCCTGACACTAGTTGGGTTCGTCTACATTGATCATTTTCTTCCATTCTCTCCTATCCAATGTCATGTTCTCTATTATGTTTCGAGTCATCAAGTCTTTCCTCACTGTTTCTACCCAAGTTGTTTTTGGTCTGCCCTACCTCTTTTTACTCCATCAACTGGGCACGAGTCACTTCTTCTCACTGGAGCATCCAAAGGCCTACGTTAGATATGCCTTTGGATGCTCCAATGAGAAGGGGGGAAAAGAGAGAGAGAAGCTGAGTCGGGTCGAGTTCAGGTTGAGGGTTTGGGCAACCCGACCCGAGTGAAACCCGACATTTTTATGTAAGCTAAGAAACGCGGGTTGGGTCTGGTTGAACTCGAGGTGGGGTGGGTTCTGGTTGGAAAAAATGGTTCCTCAGGTTGGGCCGGGTTGAACCTCTTCAGGCTGGAAATCGGGTTGGGTCAGGTTTGGATTGGAAAAATGGGTTCCTCGGGTCGGGTCGGGTTGGCCTCAACCGACCCAACCCGACCAGAATGGCACCCCCTGGCCAGGGGCGATGCTAGAAATTTTGTACAAAGGGGGCAAAAATTATAGTAATTTTTTTGGTCGAGGGTACCGGAAGGGAATCCATGGGACCACATACAAAATTAAGCCTCTGCAATCATTTACAATAAAGACCGACTCCCTTTCATTTCAATTATTTCCATGGTGTCGTTCCCTTGAACTTTCTTAGGTGTCTTCGTCCTATGTCAAAAGGATATCTCAACCGTAAGACACGGCTTACAAAAATTAAGTGGTTTTTAACTTTTCTTGGATTAAAGATAATTGACGATTAATGGATCTAGGGGCCAGGATCATCCAATCAATGTGAGTGTAACGGGAATGGGCCATACTCGTGAGCTGATCAGATCAATGGATCCAATCCTATACTACACATGGTGAGGAGCCAGAAGCCATATGTTAGTTTGGATGTTGGTGGGTCCCGTAAAGATAACCCCAATCTTCTCTCTCAGGCGAAGATGTAGTTAAAGCTTATCCCAATCAATCTCTCACTGCATTGCAACTAAAAAATTGCCTTAACGATGTTCAAGCTAACTTATTAAAGAGGAAAACTGTCTAATTAGGGATTCTTTATTGGAACGAAAAATAGCATATAGATAACTGATAAAAGAGGGAAAGCGACAAATTAGGGATTTTTCTTTAGCTCTAGTTAAAGAGACGGATTTTATTGCAAGAAAAATGCTAGCTTGGCGAATTTGTAACCAATCAGATGCAGAGTACATTCAAGCCGCTTGATGCTAGCATTCCTCTAAAAAATAAAGGTAAATTATTATTTTTTTTCCCAAAAATTGAGGGGGGCAATTGTCTTCCTTCCCTTTCATGTGCCATCACCCCTGCCCCTGGCCACAAGCAATTCAATAGCCTGCTGAAATTAATGTCCAATATAATAGAGATGAAATGGGGATTACTTCTACTAACCATTCCCAAGTTAGGACCTACTTATTCTAACCCATGAAAGAGACATTCCCAATGGAGTTCTTTCTTCTTCTTCTTTTATTTGGGTTACTCATGGGAATTTGTTATTATGTATTATTTTTACAAATTAAAAAATAGTTCGTCATGTCAAACCACTTCGAGTCTAAATCATGGGCCAGGACTAGCCGCCTTAAGTCCAAGTCGTAAGGCCATAGTAGCAACTTGTTGCTTTCGGAGTTTTCGTCAAAGATTTCTAATGTTCGTCATTTTAAGGAAGAAGACAGAGATAAATAGACACATCTCATGTTACACTAGACCATTCAACTGACATATTGTGGGAAAGTATTCTTGTGATAGGTTTGGCCACATGTATTGTTTCTGCATGTCGGGTCAAGTGATGAAATTTTGTTCTAATTTCAATGAGATATATATTTCAAGGCACAAAGACCGAGATGGTTTTGAAAAACAAAGAGAAACCAGAGAGAGAGAGAGAGAGAGAGAGAGAGCACTTGGGGCTCTAAAAATTAATGGTCCAGAAATTTATAATCTATTTTTTATGTTATTGCTTAGATCAAGAACAAGCACTGTCCCTAGGCTGATAATTTATCCTGTCATCGCTGACGCTTAATACAAAAATTCAGTGATCTAAGATATAAGAGTACTTCTTTAGAAAACATTGTTCAAAGTACATCAAGTAAACAAAAATGAAATTCATAGTAGATTTTGTATGTAAGTACATACTATATGTATGTACATAGGAAACACTCTTTAGTGGAATTCGTTGTGGTGTTTGGAGCAGCCATAAAACTCTGATGTGGCAGTGGGAACGAAACCAATGGCAGATGCAGCAAGGTCAGTCACATTAAACTCCTGCACTAAGAGTTGGTGGTATTGTGATTCAGTCCCAATTGGAATGAAATTTTTATTAGAAATTTTTTAATTAAATTTTTTATTTTATTTTTTTCATTGCGTTTACAGGGTGACGATTCCAATTCCTGATTCCGGCAATCCCAACGACAACAAGTAAGATAAAAATGGAGTACACACAGTTCTTACCCTTGTAGTCTCAAGGTTTTGAGAAATTATATGGTGCCTGTTGAATCCCGTGTGGGCGATACATTAAAAGTTCCGCCCTTGATATTTGATCCAACAGCAGCCTCTTGAAAAGTGGGTTGCTGTTGGATCCAATATCAAGGGCGGTACCGCTCAGATGGGACTTGACGGTCGGGCACCTTATAAAAACTCAGTATCTAGTTATGTGGGTAGTGCTATATTTTGCAGCCTAGGGTTCACTAATTTGAGCCCAACTCACAGACCAAAAAAGATGGAAGAAGAAAATCTTCCATATGATCTTATATTTTCAGAACTACGAACCTAAAAACAGGACTTATGATTTTTCTGTTTCTATTCTAACCATAAAATATAAAAAACTTCTGCATTGAAGAGTAACACCTTTAGTGTGAAATCAGATCTTTACAACTGAATTCATAACTAAGAGAATAAGAGAACATATGTGATTTTATATACAAGTAGAGAACCTTTCACTGTGGAATCATAATTCACATTCTTACTTGCAATAAAGGGCCAGCCCAATCATCCTCTAAGCTACACCTGTAGACCCCTTTACAGTTTCAGTTTTCTTTCCTTTCCCAGGATCCCTTCTAAACAAATGGTAGAATAGTACATTGGGAGCTTTTCTTCCTCTTTCTTCTTTGTATGTTCTTGGCAGATTGGCTGTGTGTGTTGAAAGTGATCTTTGATGTGGAATATGTACGGAGACGGTTAAATCAAGAGTACAGCCTAACCAAACTGAAATTATAAAGAGACCTAGATTTGAAGAGACCGCCAAAGAGGAATCTAGTGGGAGACTCTTGAGGAGGAGAATTCGGGTAATCAGAGTTGCCTTTCACTTGTAGTATTGTCTGACCTATCGCTTGCCGGATTGCTTCTATGGTTTTAGAGTCGACAGGATTTCCAGCAGCGTCGCGAACATAGAAAGTGTTAATGGCTTTGCCTCCTCTCGTTGTCACTTCTGCCCTTGTCACAGATAGGCTGTTCTCACGGAAAATGCGAGTGACATCAGATAGCAACCCAACTCTGTCATTTGTACATAACCCTAGCTTCAACCCCTGCAAACCCAAATGGATAATGTAGAGATGATGAGCATAGAAAAAATTGTGGTTATTAAAACGCAAATACTCCCTATTGCAAAAAGATTCATTGAGAATGTATATAAGTAGAGGAAAAACACTTAAACAGAGAATGTAGAAACAGGTTTCCAATTTGATTCATATGTGAGAAACACACTAAGGCACTTCTGTTTTGTTCATCAACCATGAGAGAATTGATCAGACTACTACCATAGGTTTCAAAAGGACAAGAGGAAACTAAGAAATACAATTAAAATATGCAGAAGCGAAGCAAACTTATAGAAGGAAAAACAAGTCCATTCTTAAGAATATTTCTGGAACAACCCTCTGTGAACTCGACTATGCTCATGAGATATCTGAAGAACTGACATGAAACTACTGTCACTCATAACTGCTATGCCCCAAAAATGCAAAGCCCATGTTACATAGATTCTTGTTAATGAGCGTCGTACCCATGTCAGATTCCAATGCTTCAGGATTCCCTGCGACACTTCTAGATATCTTTTACCCTTTTTTTTTCAAATACTATTATCAGATGTTTTGAGCTCTATCTATCCTAATATTAAGTTTTTTTTATTGGTCTTAATATTAAGTTTTTTATATAGAAATAAAACATTATATGTACTTATTTGATTATAATTTTCAATATATTACTTGTTATAAATATATTATTATGCTAAAATATAAAATTTGAGAGTGTTTAAATATTTTATTGAATCTGTGAATCTTTTATTTTGAGGTTTGTCAGATCCGACACTCCTACCTGTAATAATCCTACCCGTAATGATTCAACATAGTGCAAAACTAGTGATGCAGAAGTATATGATTCGATAACCAAACACTCCAATAGTCCAATTCATATTTGAAGAAACATTAGAAGCAAGATTTTATTTATTATTATTATTATTTTTTGAAAGTACACTGCATTTGGATTCATAAAGAGAAAACCTCCTTGAAATGTTTTCAACCAAGAGAAATTATATACAGATGAAGAATAACCAGAATGTATCTTAAAATAGTCTATACCTCAGATACTCTCCTCTCTATTGCAGCTTCTAGACATTGGATCACACGTTCTCTCTCCGCTTCTGAATTGACAGGGGAACCATCTATATGCCTGATATAGAATTCCTTCAAGATAACCCAGAAGCATATTTCAGGCTATCTACCAATATCCCTTGAGGAGAAATAAAACTACTTACTATAAACCATCAAAAAACCAAAAAAGTATAGGTACCTGATAAGCTTCTGGCCTTTCAGCATCCACATTTGCATGAAAAACCACATATTGCATATCCGTCAAAGTACAGACCGTATCAAACAAAAGCTTAGGCCGGTCTCTACACCTAATCGTGACCACTGAGTAATCCTTATCATATAAGTTGAATAGAGTCACAATAGGTCTAAGATTTTCCTCTGCCGTATCAAGACCGGATCTTTCATAGTCTCGGTCATCAAACATCATCTGATGAAGTCTTCTCTCAGTGTGGGTGGCCCCTAATGAAACTACAGTCTTAGCTGCCCTGGTTTTGTTGTTTCCTTTTAGTACATTGCAAAGTAGTTTCTTAATTTTCGAAAGCCTTTCCGGGTCTGTGATTGCCAAACCAGTTGTCTCGTCGGTTACGTGCATCACGGCGGCGGCTCTAGTGTTGTGGGTCCATACTTCAGCATTCACCACATTGCATTTTAGGTCCGTTAGAACGGCGCTCACTTCGGAGAGCAATCCGGGGCGATCTGTGCCGGTTAATTCAATTGATGTGTGATCAGTTGATGGTTGGACACCCACAGATCTCCTCAATGAATGAATAAAACATGAATCTGGCCCTAGAGACTGCATACAAACTCTTAAATTCAGATGGATATGAACAAAAACAAAAAAGTGAACGAAAAAAAAAAGAAAAAAAGAAGAATTTATGGTATGGTGGTCTACCTTACGAATATAATCCAAAATTCCTTCATCTCTAAGCTTCTTCCCATCTTGATCAGTTACATTAAAAACTGGTAAAACCCACAAATTGTTTTCTTAGAACAAAATCCCTATCATGAGAAAAGAAAGTAGTTGGTCCTGTTTGGATTGCAAGAAAACATTTCTCGAGGAAATTTTTTCTTTCCTCAATTTAGAGGGTAATAATATGATTATGATTAATTTAGAGGGATATCATCATAAATTGTAGATCCCTCTAAATAAAAATTGAATAGGGTTGGTTCAAGTTCTTTTTTTCAAGTGTTAAAAAAGTAGCTAATTTTAAAAATATTTTTTCCCTTTCCAAACTTTTCCAAAAAAATCTTGCAATCCAGACAGGGGCAAAAGGAATAGAGTTATTACCATCCATGAACCATCCTCCATCAGAAGATATATAAGCTTTGGTTATAATGAGATTCAAATCTGTAAGAAACTGAACAACTTCTAGAAGAATTCCATGTTTATTGGCACTATCAACCTTTATCAGAAAATGGAAAACAAAACAGAAAATCAGTGTTAATAAAAAAAGAAAGAGAATGTACTAAAAACAGATTAATTATCCCATGAAAAGGGAATAGCAAAAAGGAATCAAACAAAGCATACCCTTATGACAGTTGCATTCTTGGATGCTTCATTATCAATCACAACCCTATAAGAAGGAAAAAATAAAAAGGGGACAACATAAGATTAATGGATTTTATTTCTTGGGGTGGTTTTCAAGAGAGTTTATAACAAATCAATACAAGAAATTACACCATACCTTGGCGGATTCATCCTTCTGATAAACTTGTTATATTCATCATCCATATCGCAAGAAGAGCTCCAATCTGCTTCTGAACAAAAGAAAGATACAAAATTTCAAACAAATTTTAAGATCCAAAATCACCAATTCAAAAGAAAAAAGAAAAACCAGTTAAAACCCATAGCTCAAACTACCAATGAATAAGAAAAGCAAAAAAACAAAGCAAGAAAGAAACCCAAACCAATAAAAACATCTCACCAAATCACTGTTTTGAAATTAAAAAAGAGAAAAACGTGGAATCACATGCCCCCAAATCAGTAAAAGAGAAGAAAACTGAAAAATAGAAAACACATGTAAAAAATGAATTAAAACAACAAATAAAGAGCAAAAACAATAGAAAACCCACAAAACCCATGAACCAAAAACCAACCAAATTGAGACAGAGAGAGTGGTAGAGTCTAATCAGAAAAAAAAAACCCCATCAATCAAAATCAAAATCCAAAGACTACACAACCATAAAATCTTTCTCTCATCATACTTTAACAACAATTAATAACAAATAAACCACAAAACCAATAAAAACATCTCACACAAAGCCACAAATCAAAAACCAAAAAAGCACAAAAACCCATGAAAATCAATCACCAGAGATCAAGAAACAAAACCAAAACAGAAAAAAAAACAAAACCCAAACATCTACTAATAAAACCCAAAACATAAAACAAAATCCGAGAAAACCCAAAACCCAAAACCCAAAATTAAGAACAAAAACACATACCCATTTCGGCTCGAAAATTCGCTTACTTTTGCAGACCAAATTCCTCTCTCTTTTTCTCTTTGAAATTTAAGTCCAAACTAGCCTACCTCGCTTAAAAGTTCTACAGTAGCGCGGCACCGGTTAAGATATACAGACCTTAAGAGGCGCACATTAGAAACAACCCTTTTTAAGAAATTACAAAAATTTAAAAATAGAAACAGATATTAAGAAATCTAATCTCCCGCGTTTGCGGAGATTGTCGCCCTCTGAACAAAATATCTCGCGAGAATTTCAACGTTCAAAAAAGGGCAACTGATATTCCCACCCCCTTTTTCCTTATACACACACCCCGCTTTTTAGAAGGAAATGCAGATTGAGGGTTGGATTAGGAAAGTGAGACTATTTTAAGTACAGAGAATTGCGTATCGGCTGATTCCGAGAATCCCTAGAATCACTATTCAGTGATTGGATTCCGTGGGATCTTTATTCTATTATTTTTCGGATACTGATATTGGCACTACGAGGTTTTGATAATTTGCACTGACTCAACTTGTCTCTTTTTATTAACCGGCTGTCAAAGTTATTGCAATTTCCAAAAATACTCAGAATGGGTGCAACTCGGGTTGGGTTCAACCCTAAACAATTGGGTTGGGTCGGGTTGAACTCATGTCGGGCTCGGGTTCGGGTTGAGGGCTTGGGTAATCCGACCAGAGTGTAACTTGACATTTTATCATTTTTTTTTTTTAAAGTAAGCTTAAAAATTCGGGTTGAGAAAAAGGGTTCGTAGGGTCGGGTCGGGTTGAGTAAATGGCTCCTCGGGTTGGGTTTGGGTTGGCCTCAACCCGACCCGTGTTGCACCCCTAGCCTACTCATAAACCAATTAAAAAGAAAAGACAAGGATAGTTAGTGCAATTATCAAAATATAGTGTGCCAATATCAACTTCCTTTTTTATTCTATGTTTTTGGTAGGTCTTGTCTAGCCACTTTCCTTCCCACATGGCTAGGCTTCTTTCCTAGTCAATAGTTTCGGTGCGCCCCCACACACGCGTGTCTTCCGGCCCGTGCCAGGCACATGTCCCCGGCACGTGGTTATGCCTGCCACGCTTCTCGCGTTGGTGAAGTAGTTTTTATTTTAGTTTGGGGAATTGGTAATTACACAATTTACACCCACTTGTTTTTGTGGCATACAGTCTGTAAGTTCATTGGCTAGTAAGGGCTGATGACTTGATGGGGATTATAATTTATAACAGCCAGTGAAGAAGGGGTGTCTGGAAGTAAAACCAAGGGTTGGAATTGAGAACCACTATGCAGAAAGTCACTTTCACCATTCTGAGTTTTTCTATAATGTAAGCCCGAGTAGTCCAGTATTTTTTCAAAAAACTACTAGACGGCAAACATCATAAGATAATCCAAACTATCGATTTGATGGGCCACAACCATGGTTTGAAATTTCAGGCACCGAAATCCGAATTTCGGTCAACACCGGCACCGAAATCCGAAACGTACGAAATTTCAAACAAAATATTAATTTTTTATTCCTTCACAAAATTTCAGCCGAAATTTCGGCCCAAAAAACAGACATTTCGCCCATCTTTACTAAGTTTCGGCCGAAATTTCGGTTTCGGCTAGGTCCTAAATTTATTCTGAAACCGAAATTTCAAACCATGGCCAACCTATTTATGTTGTGGTCCGGAGTGATGAGATCATCATATGGAAAAGATTTTTGGGGCACAACCTATTTATGTTGTGGTCCGGACAGATTGGATTTTCATATGAAGTGGGCCGTACAATACATTTTGGAAAATACTGGACTATACAGGCTTAAACCATATAAAATCTCCACAATCAATGGTACAAGACAATTTATGGGTCCTACAGATGGGGCATGTATGTGAAATCAAAGTCGTTGATCTTGCCAAACATCAAGAGATGATCCAATGTTGTTAGTCCCATGTGTAAGATAAAGAACTATACAGAATCAACGGTTTAACATTCATCGTCTGAACCCTAAACAAGCCTTGATGGATCAACGGCCACGGATCATCTGATGAAGGAGTTCTCAACTGCGTTTGTCTGGACACATGGTTGTCGTTTGGATCAATGGTTACGATCATGTACGCGTGGCATAAGTGGGCCCAATGTATTGCGTCCGATTGCTGGTGGACATACAAGCGAGTTTGGTGTGTTCCACCTCGGAATTCGTCTGGTGGTGGGACCCACGTCCTTGCAATGGGACTTGAACCGGATTTTGCAGCAAGTGCAATCTAATTCATATCCTCCGAAATTGTGCCACATGTTTTGTGGTAAAATCATAAAAGTCGGCCCGCTGTGCTGGGTCCCATTGGAATGATAGAGTAGTGAGGACCATATAAATGTAGTTGACAGCGTGTTAATCGATCTTAAATGAGTTAGACTCAGTCCATTGATTAAAAACTAGGGCTGCAACTCGGGTCGGGCGGGTCGGGTTTTGGAGAACCCAACCTTACCCGAGAAATATCTCGGGTCGGGTTTTTTCACGTTGACGCAAATTTTTAAGGAAAATTCTTGTTTGGCAAGGCAACTCAACTCATAGAAGCAGAAATTACACTCACATTACACTTGAATCAAACAATGATGTAATTACACTCACATCACACTTGAATCAAACAATGATGTAATCAAACAATGTTGTAATTACAATCAAACAATGCTGAATCAAACACTTGAATCAACTCAACTCATAGAAACAGAAATTACACTCACATACAGTAACAGTGGGTGCGTGGGTTTTCACTTTTAACTTTGGGATAATTACATTTACACCCCCTCTAGTTTCTGACACATCCACTTCCACCCCTGTAGTTTAAAACGTGACAAATACACCCCTGTAGTTTCAATTTGTTTAAGGTTTGCCCCCTCAGCTGAAGGTTCGTCCATAAATTGAAGGGTTAGGATGATCCGATGGAGCTGATTTTTTGGGCACACCATATCTATGTCAGGACCCATCAAATGAACACTTTGGATCATCCAAATAATGTGGGCCCCTACCCGAATCCAAACACTACCAAAAAATCATCCAGATAATGTGGGCCCACATTGTTTGGATGATCCAAAGCGTTCATTTGATGGGTCCTGACATAGATAGGGTGTGCCCAAAAAATCAGCTCCATCAGATCATCCTAACCCTTCAATCTATGGACGAACCTTCAGCTGAGGGGGCCTACCTTAAACAAATTGAAACTACAAGGGTGTATTTGTCACGTTTTAAACTATAGGGGTGGAAGTGGATGTGTCAGAAACTAGAGGGGGGTGTAAATGTAATTATCCCTTTAACTTTTAAGTAACAATAGAAAAAAAATGTACATACTATAACTTATGTAACTCGGGTCGGGTCGGGCCCCTTCAAACCCGGCTCGACCCGAGATTCATGCGGGCTTTTGAATGCTGAACCCGGCTCGACCCGAAACCCATGAAACCTGAACCTAACCCAGGCTATTTTCGGGTCGGGTTGATGCGGGTCGGGTAAAACCCGGCTCGAGTTGCAGCCCTATTAAAAACATTCAACTATTGAGCTCAAATTGGATTTAGATGAAGCTTTGATATCACTTCTTGAAGAAAGAAATCAAAGCTGAAAGAAGAAGAAACCAAAAACAAAAAGGCAAAGCAAGGTGAGAGAAAACTTATCTCTTTCTTTGATTTCATCTCAAAGCTCTAAACAATACACCACTTTTTCTTTTCTCTCAATGCTATACACGTTTTGTTTATCTCTTTATGTAGATCTAAAAAAAAACATACACAAACATATTAAGAGTAATTTTTTTTTTCCAACTTAAACTCTTTAACGAATAAAGCAATACCAAAGTCCTATTATGAAATAACTACCAAATAACCACTCGTCCACTTCAACCAATAGATAAAGCGTAACTCTAGTTAGACTTCTAGAAACAAAAACTCCTAAAATAAGTACAACTCTTGAACTAAATATTACTCAAATAACCCATAACTAACACCTATGACCACTACCACGTTTCCTAGTTCGAGTAGGCCTACATCGGCCCAGCCCCTCTTAAACCGTGGAGAGTCGGCGATGACTCTCAACACTCCCCCTCAGTGCTGACTCTATAGGTCACGTTAAGCTCCTTTGCAAAATTCTTCAAAGTCTTCGGTTCAGTAAAACCAACTTCACCATATGATGTTTCTGCATACGCTGCATTTGCAAACTTTGGATTTGGTTTTCGTATCCACGAGGATCTTCTAGGCTTGATCACTTCGACATCAGATTCCTCTAACTGAGACGGTCTCATCTCTTGAGATGTTCTTGTCTAATGAATACCTTGTTTTCCATGGACTTCGTTTCTTTGGACTTTTAGGGCTCTCTTTTCTAGCCACCACCTCCTCCTGAGGTTTTGTAGATTCGGCATCATCTCTACTTGGAACGTCCACTTTTAATTTCTCTTACTGATTAGCCTCTAGCTCCAGACTATCTGGAAGACTAACTCGATCAGATGGCCACCACGATAAAGTTTCGTCAAATACATGGCCACTTTCTAGGTTCACACAAATCTAACCCTTCCTTTCAGAGTCATACCCAGTGAAGACGCAACGAAGAGCTTTATTATCAAACTTGCTGGGAAGATGGTAGGCACAAACACTTAACATACTGAATGAAAAACTCTTAAATGACTTACAACGGGTTTGATACCGTACAACTTCTCATATGGTGAGATAAACACATGCTTCGACGGTTGAAGACGATTTGTCACATAAGTGGCGGTTCTCATACACTCGGTCCAAAACCGAGACAGTATATTCTTCACATGCATTATACTACGTGAAACTTTTGCCAAGTGCCAATTTTTTCTCTCGGCCACCATATTCTGCTGAGGTGTATCAGGACACGTGAGTTGCCTATGAATTATGTGCTTACGTAAGTTGCGAATTCGTTGATGTGTAATCATCACCGTTATCTGTTCCCAAGCACTTGATTTAATAACCAATATCACTCTCCACTTGTTATTGGAATTCTATGAAATTTCTAAGAATTTCTGATTTTCCTTTTAGAAAATAAACCCCACATAGGAAGCATATGTACAAAGAATCTAGAAGAATGAAATTGTTGATCTATGTTATCCGAGATTGGCACATGTTGGATACCCAAAGCTCAAGGCGATGATGGAAACATAATTGGTGAAGGGACTTCATGATCTAGAGGTTTGGCATGAAGCAGTGTGTGCCGAGTGCCAATATTGAAAGGCACATCAACTTCCCTACACTGATTCAATATTTCAAGCAAAGAACCCGCTCGAGCTAGTGCACTCTGGCATCTTTGGGAAAGTGAGAATACCATTCATCAGAGGTATTAAATATTTGGTGACATTCATAGATGATTACAAGCAACCCTATGCCTTGCTTCTCAACCAAGATGGTGAACAAGAGAACTCTGAGAAAATTCCCAAGAGAAAAACTGAGAAGAAACTCTCTCTCTCTCTCTTTCATGCTTTCTCTCCCCCTCCCTCTCTCTTTTCTTGTTCTGCTCATCTCTTCTCACTCCCAAGCCCTAGCCCCCACCACCAAGAGGAGAAACATGTTTTTGAACAAATGTCTGTCACTTGTACATAGAATCTAGTGAGCTAGTGCGCAATTAGAAGTCTTGCCAATTACTCTTGGTCCAACAAATGGATGATTCTAGAACCTTGATGATTAAGCATCCCACCGAGAGAAGCTAACTTGATTAACAAAGCACAATTGACAATAACAAGGCCTTCTATCTCATATGCCATCAATCAATATTGTCAATTTATGCATAAGCTCACTACCACATACAAAGAAGTTGTTAAGCGTATTCTTAGATACGTTAAATGCACCATTCCTTACAACCTCATATTCAATGGATATAGAGATTTCAATTTTCGAGTCTTCTTCAATCCTGATTGGACAAGTCTCTCCTGGTGACTGTGCTCTACCTCATGTGGTTTCATTTTCTTAATTAGGACCCTTTGGTGCTCCAAAAGCATCCAACAGCCACCACAAGACTTTTTCTACTGTATCTTTCGAGAACATCAATACTACCTGCTTAGTTACAAATCAGGTATTTCATGCCTACAATGAGCATATTGAAGTAGACTGTCACTGTATCAAGAAAAGAACAGCTCACCATGCATTACATGTTCAATTTATCCAAATCCAAGCTCAAATCATGGACGGTCTCACCAAAGGTGTCCCACTCAATTAATTGGTTTAGTTTCACGACAAACACCATGTGGATATGTAACGAATGAGTACAAGGAAGGGTCTGGACAGTAATATGCCCATGTTTTTCTTCTTCGTTCTATCTCTATTTTCAAAGATTAGATTGATGGCATTGACTATATCACTTTAGCTATGTATAGTAGGGCTGCAACTCGGGTCGGGCGGGTCGGGTTTTGGAGAACCCAACCCTACCCGAGAAATATCTCGGGTCGGGTCGGGTCGGGTCGGGTTTTTTTCCGGAAAACCCACGATTCCCAAACCTGGCCCTACCCATGATAAATCTCGGGTCGGTTCGGGTTTTTTCACGTTGACGCAAATTTTTAAGGAAAATTCTTGTTTGGCAAGGCAACTCAACTCAAAGAAGCAGAAATTACACTCACATTACACTGAATCAAACAATGATGTGGGTGCTTATATGTAATTCCAAGGGAGTTTGTTCCCTGTGGTGTGGCCTTCGAGCCCCCCTAACTTTGTAATCTTTTTCCATTTATGATATCTGGTTGGGGTCCTGCCTAACCCTATCTTACCAATCAAAAAAAAAAAAATACACAATGATGTAATTACACTCACATCACACTTGAATCAAACAATGCTGTAATCAAACAATGTTGTAATTACAATCAAACAATGCTGAATCAAACACTTGAATCAACTCAACTCATAGAAGCAGAAATTACACTCACATACAGTAACAGTGCGTGCGTGCGTTTTCACTTTTAACTTTGGGATAATTACATTTACACCCCCTCTGGTTTCTGACACATCCACTTCTACCCCTATAGTTTAAAACGTGACAAATACACCCCTATAGTTTCAATTTGTTTAAGGTTTGCCCCCTCAGCTGAAGGTTCGTCCATAGATTGAAGGGTTAGGATGATCCGATGGAGCTGATTTTTTGGGCACACCATATCTATGTCAGGACCCATCAAATGAACGCTTTGGATCATCCAAATAATGTGGGCCCCTACCCGAATCCAAACACTACCAAAAAATCATCCAAATAATGTGGGCCCACATTGTTTGGATGATCCAAAGCGTTCATTTGATGGGTCCTGACATAGATAGGGTGTGCCCAAAAAATCAGCTCCATCGGATCATCCTAACCCTTCAATCTATGGACAAACCTTCAGCTGAGGGGGCCTACCTTAAACAAATTGAAACTACAAGGGTGTATTTGTCACGTTTTAAACTATAGGGGTGGAAGTGGATGTGTCAGAAACTAGAGGGGGTGTAAATGTAATTATCCCTTTAACTTTTAACTAACAATAGAAAAAAATGTACATACTATAACTTATGTAACTCGGGTCGGGTCGGGTTGGGCCCCTTCAAACCCGGCTCGACCAGAGATTCATGCGGGCTTTTGAATGCTGAACCCTGCTCGACCCGAAACCCATGAAACCTGAACCCGGCCCAAGCTATTTTCGGGTCGGGTCGATGCGGGTCGGGTAAAACCCAGCTCGAGTTGCAGCCCTAATGTATACCATTTATCTCTTTCTAGTCTTATCACTTGAGACCATTATTTGCTGATCGAGACCATTGCTTTCTTTGACCTCAGTTAATAATCTCCGTAAGATGCTCCTAACCCTTATATCTGTAGAGGGTTGACACATTATAGAAACATCTACAGATTGGATGGTTAAGACCATCCTATGGAGATGATTTTTGAGGCACAGACTATCTAAGTAAGGGTCCAACAAATGAATGGTTTGGATCATCAAATAATGTTGGCTCCACCGTTTTAATATAATTATCTCTATATAATTGAAAAATATGAAAATATCACAACATTTTTTTATTTTGAAAACTAATAAGATGGATCTGACTAATAATAAAACGAAGTGGCGTGCAGAGAGTATTACTGATAATAAAGCATGAGGAAGTCTAGACTGAAGGTAGCCCTTGTAAAAAAGAGGTGAAAGAGCTCTCCTATTAGCTACACATCACCATCATGCATTAATAATGGTGATGTGCAGCCAATGGAAGAGCCCTTTCACCTCTTTTTTTGCAATGGCTTCCTTCAGTTTAGACTTCCTCATAAAGCATTTTGCATTTAGAAATTATGCTTTTTTTTAAGGCTAATGATTTTGGCACTACAATGTTTTAGTAACTGCACAGACTCAGTTTGTCTTTTCGTTTTTAATTGGGTTCTCAGGACTTTTTAGGGACCGTAGCAACCTTAAATTGTTTAAATAAGAAAAGGCAAGCTGAGTCTGTGCAATTATTAAAATAATGGAACCATAATTAAGTACAGTTCAAGTGTTCCAACTGTCTTTCAAGGTTTAAACCTTGGTTAATTAAATAATGGAAGATCTAACCATGGTTGGGTTCGCCATTTTCTCTAAACGTTTGACTCCTCAGTCAACAGATTCCACCGACCAGAACAAAGAGGCAAGGCACGTGACGTGGCAGTTGCAGCAGAAGATACAACTGGCATCCCACGTGGGTCTTACCCGGTAACCAGTTTGTGTCAATACCAGCAATCCGACGTGGGATGTGCCACGTGGCGATCGAATATTCGTTCCTTTGTGCTTTTGGCTTTTAAAAGCTGCGAGGGACACGAAGGAGGCAAGTGGAGGGATGAGAAGTACTGCCACGTCAGAAATCCACGTCAGCATTACGGATGCTTACGTGTCAGCATGCTTTTCCTGTTTTAAAGTGCTTTCTGGCTTCTTTGCTTCGAAACGGAGGCAAAATGGATTCAAGGGCCCACACGAGGATGAGGGAGATGGAGTGCTATGACACGTGTCAATCATCGGTTAATGTGGGCCCACATCCACATGAGGATACGGAATCCTGATTTCTGATTCCCGTGTGGAATTTCCTTGGGCTCAGGGTGAAAAGGATTCAGAATCAGGATGCCTTTTTTTATTAAATCTTTTTGGGTGCAACCGTATGTCTTCTACTTTGATTTATTTGCAAAAAAAGGTCTTATATTTTGACAATTTGCAAATAGAGTCCTTACATTTGAGTGAGTTTTGCAAATCGGGCAATGCCATCATTTTGTGGCCTAACTACCCATGGTAGATTTTTTTATACGCACAAAAGATCAAAGGGACGTATACAGCCCCTCAAGGTGGCAAACGGGCTGTGCCGGCCCGCGGCCCGGCAAGGTACGCCACGCCACGCCACAGGCCGTGTTGGCACGGCACGGATAGCTACAGTGATGCGTGCCGGCGCATGGCACGAAGCCGCGGGCCATGCCGGGCTTGGTTGGGCTGCCCGGAGGGCCGACACGGCACAGCCCGTTTGCCCAGGCACGGCACGGCGGCCCGTGAGCCCGGTTCCCCTTTTATAAAATGTATTTTTTTTTTGAAAAACCCGAAAATACCCCCCAAAAGTTGTTTCAAACGGCTAGTTTGGGGGTATTTTCGTCCAAAACATATATTTCAAAAAAAAAAAAAAACACTGGCTAGCACTGCACTGCTGGCAGCGGGCCGTGCCGTGCCTCGCTTCAAGGATTTCAGCCCGGCACGGCACGGCCCATGAAACCTTCCGTGCCGTGCCGTGCCCGGCCCGCGGGCCTATGCGGGCCTCATTTGGTCGGGCCGTGCCGGCACGGCCAGGCACGTTTGCCACCTTGACCGCCCCCCGCTTAACGATATCTGTGAGGATGGTTCACTGCTTGAGGATAAATTCACTCCCCTCAACATTTTTCTTTGTCTTTAAAACTTAACGAGTAACATCATAGGCAAGGTTTTAAATTTCGACTGAAATATGAAATTTCGGGTTTCGGTTTAGAGCGAAATCGAAATTGGGTAAACTTGAAACGTTACACAATTTCGACCAAAATTTCAAAATTTCATTTTTCCCAAAATTTCGGGTCGGGCCGAAATTTAAGGAATATCACCAAAAAATCTGTTGGGTTGAATTTGCTATATTGAGCATATATGTATAAGCACTAAGCTCCCAAAATATGGAGGTAAAACAAGACCTCGTTTTTACACTAATGCATAAAAATCTTGTACATATATATAGGGAAATGATATCTGCACTCACATGTTTTAATAAGAGGCGCTCTTGTCTTTTAGTATTTAAAGGGTTTGAAAGAGCTTTTTGAAAACTGTAATATACTTATGACAGCCCTTTAAATACTAAAAGACAAGAGACTTGAGCGCCTCTTATTAAAACATGTGTGTGATAATATGAACAATGTGCGCTGAAAGGCCTTATAGTCCATTATTTTTCAAAAAGTATGGTTGGGCCCACACCATAGGATGATCCAAACCGTCCACAAAATGGGACATAACCTAAATTTATATCATGGATAACGATAAAATGAGATTCACTTTTATCATACGCACATTAGACATCCTCTGTTCTGGCCCATCTAGGTGAGTGTACAAAAGATCATGATCGTTGATCCAATGGGTCCACCATAAAGATGCTATAGCGGAAGAATTACATTCATCGAGCAATTCTAACTGATTAATCTAAGTAACTGAATGGTATGGATCATGGTTTTAAATTTCGACGGAAATCCGAAATTTCGAAATTTCGGATTTCTAAAAGCTTTGTTAGATTTTATGATTAAGAAAGATGTAGAGGGGAGCAACGATAGAATCAGTGGTGTAGACAAGTGATTAATTTGTTAGTTGTGATTAGCTAGATCACCAAACTCTACTTTAATGAAAATGTTGGTGGGGGTGGGAACAATATCCCCATTATAGATTTCTTGCATGACTTTTCCATCCATAATATAATACACCCCATTAAATTAAGGGAAAAGATTGGTCCTCAGAAAAGCTTCATTAGTGACTTTCATTGTCCCTCTTGTATTTATGGTAGAGCATGTGATTTTGATGATTTTCATCAAACTTAGACTAAATATTAAAACAATAGATTTGCCCTTTTAATTACTCATTTCTAGAAGGCTTGGTGTATTGTCTATTATTATTATTATTAATATTAGGAAATTGCTAGCGTTCGTCGCAAAAGGCATTTCGTGGCCTAGGTATATATGTTGCATGTGAGACCACTCACCTCGTGAATGGAGACAAAAGCTGCTGTCTTCCTTGAGCCTAACATGCGACATACGAGCTGCGAAATGCCTTTTGCGATGGATTCTAGCAAATCCCTTATTATTATTATTAGGGATTTGCTTGGGACCATCATAGAAGGCATTTTGCGGACGGGCTGTTGCATGTGAGAGCAGCCACATAGGCTTAGATGTCTGACAAAATCTGAGCCTAAGTGGCTGCAACCCGTCGGCGAAATGCCTTCTGCGATGGTCCCTACCAGATCCCTTATTATTATTATTTTATTAGAGGAATGATAGATACAAGGGAGCCCTTGCATAAAGAGCCGCAAAAGGGCTCTTGATTGGATCCACGTCATCAAATGTAACTGATTTTACGTTTTCAATTGATTTTAAAATGTAACTGAAAATGACGTGGATCCAATGAAAGGCCCTTTTGCTGCTCTTTATGCTAGGGCTCCCTTGTATCTATCATTGCTCTTATTTTTATATTATTATTATTATTATAATCCGGAATTGTGCACTAAGGCCGAAGGCGGACCCGGAAATTTTATATCCCTTACTATTACTATTACTATTATTATTAGGGAGCTGATATTTCCGCTCCACTTTTAGACCAATCCACTCCAACTTGGAGTGGATTGGTCTAAAAGTGGAGCGGAAATATTTGATTGGTCTAAAAGTGGAGCGGAAATATCAATTCCCTACTATTATTATTATTATTATTATCACTCTCATTATTATTATTATAATAATAATGCTGAGGGTGCCCTCACAAAAACCTTGACGTAGGCAAGGGAGTGCCATTATTAATATTTTTATTAGAATTTATATTAAGAACCCCACGACCATGTTTTGATAATTGGGCGGATTTACCAAATTTTACGTACTCTCAGCAGCCAATTAAAAAGTGTTAAATCAGCTGGCTTCGACCCGTTATGAAAATAAGGTCGTACGGAAATTCCTAACCTATTATTTATTTATTATTATTCTCTCACTTAAAATAGAAGTAAACTGATGGAGAGTTAAGTATCTTCTCTCTGAAGCAATTAAACAAAAAATATTTAATTAATCACTTCCATTGAATTCTCGATGATGCATGAGAATGTAACGATCCAATAGATCTTAGGTGGACGTTTATTCCAAGAGGGTCCCACCTGAAAATCTGAAACTGATTAGCTGTGAGGCCACCAACCTAGAAGAAGGTGTTTCTTAACATGTGACAACCATCTATTTTTTTTTTAATAATACTTAAGTTTAAGAGTAATCATTCCTCTTAATTAAATAGAGGAAAAATGATCTAAATTCGCCCCATAACGATGACCATATCTTCAAAAAAAAAAAAAAAGCACGGAAAATGCGATTGGATTTCCTGCTCAAACTTGTGTGAAGGAAAAGTCACTTTAGCTTTCAAAGCCTGTGTTTTCCATCTTAATAATTATGATGATAATTAAAAAAAAAATAAAAATAAAAATAAAAATAATATATTATTATTATTATTATGAAGGGATTTGCTAGGCAATTTCGCAGAAAGTCATTTCGGAGCTCACTTTTGCCGGATAGAACATCCACCTCAGATGAATTAAATGAATAAGCAAATCTGATAAAAAGTGAGCATGTGTGGCTGTTCTGTTCTGCAAAACCGAGCCGCAAAATGGCTTTCTGCAAAATTATTTAGCATGCACACCCTGAATTATTTAGTTGTTTAGATAGTTTTGTTCGTAGCCTTTCCTAGTTCATAGATAAGTTTAGTTGTTAATTTGTAGCCACTTTCTTTTAAAATGTATTAGAAATGATATATGGATGATTGAATTCTTGTTTATGGAATAAAATTTCTTCTTAGCAGTTTTGCTATTCAAAATTGTCGCTTGTTTATCTCTCTATAATCATGGCAGCTGCGCTCCACTAGAGCGCCCCACTAGAACTAAGTACAAATATGTGGCTATGCATTCAAGGTCAGCAAATTCCATTTGGAACATCATTGATGGATTGAGATCCTAGAACTCCCAATCTTCTCCACGGCTACATCCCAATTCATTAAAGATGATGAAATACTAACGAATTTGACAGCCTTCCCTTGTTCTTTACACATAATCAATTTTCTGAATTTGACAGCCTTCGCTCCCCTAGGCTCTTGGCTACGCGCATCCCAAACACAATGATGCCGGATTGGGCACTACAATCGAATTGTGGGATAGTTTACTTGCGTCGGAATCATAGAGATACCTTCACTTCAATGTGGCATTTCATTAACAAGTTGAGACATGCGAGTCTACCACTTTCTCTAGAGGAGGCCTTAGAGTTGTTTTGCACGGTGTGTCCACATATGGTCCTTATTGGGATTGTGAGTTGGGTTACTGGAAGGCAAGCCTGGAAAGGCCTGAAAGGGTCATGTTCTTGAAGTATGAGGAAATGAAACAAGAACACATACTTCATTTGAAGAGGTTAGCTGAGTTCTTGGGGTATCCTTCTCTCCAAAGGAAGAAAGTGAAGGGGTGGTGTACTAAATATCACAGCTTTGCAGTTTTAAGAAAATTGCATAAATTTGGAAGTGAACAAGACTGGAACAGTGGAGCAAGGACATGAAATTAGGGTGTTTTTTAGGAAAGGGGAGGTGGGTGATTGGGAAAATCATGTGACCCCTCCAATGATAGAGCATTTGGATCAGCTCACAGAGCAAACGTTTCATAGTTCTGGTCTCACTATCCGTGCTTAGTTATTGGGTCATCTGAGCTTTTCTTATCTTGTGTGTGTTTGGGAAAATCATCTCAAACCCACCCCCTACTGGCTGTGAAGCCACAACCGGTACAACAGTGGGACTCACCACCCCCCTCTCTCTCTAATATGCAACTATTTGTGGGGCCCAACTATTGAATTGTTAAAATCTTTGGATCTTGGGCAATGAAAATCATAGAAAAACTTTAATTTAATGAGATGGGTTTGATGTACCTTTCACCATGACCGCTGCTTTGAAGGTTGAAATCCAACGAGTATTCGATCTTTTCTAAGCACAATGAAAGCCTAGAAACGCCCCTTGTTCTTCTCTTACCTTGCACACTAATAGGTCTATGGGAAACCTCTCAAAAGTGATCTCTTTCTCTCTTAATGAGTTCTAGTATTGTGGTACGTGGCAAGAGGGACCGAGGGTCTCTTTTATAGGCAAAAGCTCCCATAGAGCTTTCCTAGAATGCCCGAATTCGTTTGGCTTTTCTACTCAAATTAGAAAGTCCAATTTGAGTTAACTTTCCTTCTCCAAACACTTCTAAAGTTAAGGGATTACCTTATAGAGATGAAAGGTTGCTTAAAATGGAAAGCCACTCTTAATTTAGTAACTTTAAAACTTAGAAAACAATGTTCTAGAATTCCCAACAAAGAGGAAACTCTAAGTTTGAAAACTCCAAACTTATGAAACGTCCAACAGTCTCCCACTTGGCTTGCATGGGCTTTATACCTTTCATATTAACTACTTTATATTCCGTTCAATAAGTGTACTAACAATGGATCATGTAATCATTGGACTATTAAATTATCCAATGACCTCCCCATGGTCAGAAAGCTGATAAACTCATCAACATGAATTAAACATGGTCCACTTTATGTCATTACCGGCATTCTGCTTTCTAAATATCCATTCAATGTTCACAATACAAATATTGGAAAAGCAGATAACTTTATTTATCAGGATCAAGCTCAAAAGTGATCACATTACAATGTCTATAACCTTTATGCAGACTCCCACCAATCACGTAATCGGCCTTACCCACCAACCTTATGCGTGCTTTATGGTCATTAACGACTTCAAGTGGTAAGCCTTTTATTATTGGATCTGCTAACATAAGTGCGGTACTTATGTACTCAGTAGACATTAATTGATCCTGAATTATCTTCCTCACGACAATATGTCCACATTGACTCTTTACTTTATTAGTCGTTCTTGGAAAAGTAAAACCGCAACGGAATTATCACAATACATGTTCAGTAACTTGTCAATTATCAACAAGGTAACACCTTGAGTCAAAATTCCGCAACTACAAGGCATAGCTTAAGGCCTTGCAATACACCATAAACTCCAAACCCAAGGTGGAAGCAACTAATGGTGTATATCTTACGTTCTTCCACGATTTAAGATTTTCTGCCAAAATATCCTTAAGTAGAACTCTAAGTATCCGACATTTATAAAGTCGGAATTAGATTAACCAATATCCTTAGGGTCATTTGATCTACTATATGTGAGCCTTCAGTCCCTTACACACAACCTTCTTGGCAGCTTTCCAATGATCCATTCATAGGATCACATTGATACCTTCTAAGCTGCCCACCACATAGGTTATGCCGAGACAGGTGTAAACTCAAGCATTTATGAGATTCTCAAATGTGGAACTATAGGAGATTCTTTTTATCTGCCCCTGTCAGATCCTGGGACCTACAAACTTGACTGAATATATCATCACTAACCACAAGAGGAACCACTAGTGGGGCACTTATCCCTATTGATAATTCAAGGACCTTCTCATTATAGGCTTTTTGAGATAATATCAGTAATCCTTGAATCTTCATTAGGTGAATATTGACTAAAATGTTCCACCTAGATCTTTTATACCAAGTTTCCTTCCAAGACACAGTCAACATGGCACTGGAGTAATTCATCACCTTTGGGCAGAAGAATTACCTAGGCCAAGAGCCTGCGCTTGCTTGGTCTCAATGCAACATTGACAAAATGATACTACTAAAGAGTAGTACACCAACAACCCACAAATTCCAAAATGATGGTATCACTCCCACTGTCCCTAAGATATATTCATTTATCCATGACATCTTTATTGAACCCAAATCCTATTATTAATATGTGAAAACTTTAAGTACCACGACACTTAGTGCAACTCCAGAATAAAAGGAGCCACCAAAGATATGCCTTTCCATAGAGAATCTTTCTTTGAAACTAGAGAGAGTCTCTTTGAAGTCTATCTCCCTCCTCGGTATAGCCTTTCTCTATCTTACTTTATGCATCTCAATGTCATCCTTGAAGTCAAACATTGACTCCATATGGCAACTCGCTGAGTTTCCAAATTTGGTTCCTTTCTATTGGAGCAGCTCTTCCTTCATGGCGTCAAGCCACAGAGCCGACTGATCACCCATTATGGCTGCATGGGAAGAGATGGGATCAAGACACTCCCATGAAGCCTCAGCATTGCTGTCTGTGCCGGAGATAAATGCCGGGGTCATCGGGTTGGTGGAGTCGGAGATTCCTTCGCATTCAGCCTATTGTGCGCAGAAAGCGGCGCCGGTTAGCAGCATCTCACCTGGCAAAAATTTTGAATTTAAAAAAGTGGGTCCCCCACATGCATACAGGTGGCACAGTGTAGCTAGTCCTATTCAAGACTCATCAGCAACAGCTACTCCTTACTCTAAGGTCAACAGCTTTGAAGACATTATCTCAGCCTTATCCCCTCCGTATCACAGCGACTCTCCTCGAGTAGATGTTATCCACGTGCCAGATTCGGGTCCAATGGAATTTTCTGAAAGAGAAGTTGCTTCAGAGGACCTTTGGGCTTCTCCACTGGTGGGCCCTGGGACCCAGGAGGAGGTATGGGCCTTTGGGTCTTATCCATTCTGTATTGGGTATGAATACATGTGTTGGGTGGACAAAGACGTTGGGCGGACAAAGACGTTGGGCCTGCTCATCATTCTCCTCCTTTCTCAGCGATTGATTTTACTCTGGAGATTTTTTCTCACAATTCCACTACAGCTGCTGCTTCTTCTCCTTACTTATTGTGCTCTATAAATCAGAGCCTCCACCATGACTCAAGCACAATGGGCGTTACTCGCACGTATTCTGAGACTGAGGAGGAGCTCGGTGACAACCGGGTGTGGGGGTATAGTTTGCAACGTCACAAGAGTAGGTGTCTCCTTATCTCTCGTGATGACCGTTTCTTCATTCAGTGCTGGGTGGGGCAAAGGAAGGTGATAATTGATTATAGTGGTTTGGGAGGTATGAAGAATTTATTCTCTGGTGAAGTTAGGGAGTGGTCTTTTAGCTCGCTCGTCAGGGTATCGCTTGGAAGTTACTCCCATCTTTGTCCACTGAGATGGTGTAGCAAGGCGGATTTCCAGCTCCTGCCTTGTGCCTCAGAACTCCCTTATGTCCCTCCACGGAATGACTCGGGCTTGGTTTCTCCCCAACAGGTGCTTGAATTGATGGTGGATCATACCATGCACCTTAGTTCTCATCTGGGCCTAATATTTCCGGGTCCCGTTGAGGAATATAGGTCTAGCATAAAGGCGGCAGAACTACGGGAGGGGGCTGGAGTGTCATCTCCAGCCTCCATATCCGAAGCAAACCTGAAACGCATGGAGCGCTAATTGGTGAGACTTCAATCGGATATCAATTATGATTCTGGATCGCATAGCAAAGGTCTCACATCCCAGAAAAAAGGAAGAAAGTCTGGTATCAGGACGGGGAGGAATTCATCGGAATACAGTTGTTAATGAAGATTTTATCCTGGAATATAAACGGCTTGGGCTCTCGGGAGAAAAGAATTCAAATCAAAGCATTAGTTAAACATCGGCGCCCTGAGGTTGTTTGTCTTCAGGAAACAAAGATGGAGCAAATCCGTAACATAGATATGAGAAGCATGGGGTTCAATACTGACTGGAATTTTGCTTTCTTAGCATCCAAAGGAGCTTCAGGGGGCATCTTGGTGGCTTAGGATTCAGTCTTGTGGGCCAGTACGGATGTTTGGCGTGGAGTTTTCTCTCTCTCCGTTGCTTTCCAAAAATGCAATGATAATTCAGTCTGGTTCTTCTCAGGCGTCTATGGTCCTTTGTCATCCTCTGAGAAGTGTCTTTTTTGGGAAGAATTAAATCAGATGCGACGCCTATGCTCCGCTCTTTGGTGTATCGGGGGGGATTTCAATGAAGTTCTAGGATCAAGGGATCGCCTCGGGGGTCAGCGAGTCACTGCGGGCATGAGATCTTTCGCTGATTTCATCGCAATCAATGAGCTCGCTGATTTACCTTTGGGTGGCTCCTCTTTCACCTGGGCCAGAGGTTCGAACCGGAGTCGGCTTGACCGATTTCTTCTATCGGGTGACTGGTTGGCAATGCTTTCTGAAGTCTATCAGCAGGCTTTACCCCATTCAGTTTCCGACCATTGCCCTCTCCTTTTGTCTCCTAAAATGGGGTTCTGGGGCCCGCCCCCCTTCAGATTTGAATTAGCTTGGCTGGAAAATCCCCAAATGGAGGCTCTCTTAGTCCGATGGTGGTCTGAACGTGTCTTCGAAGGTCCAAAGACGTAGTTATTGGCAAAAAATTACGCTTCATTAAGGGGAAATTAAAAGAGTGGGATAAGGAGCAAAAAGAAGTGGACCAAGGCAGGAAGAGGATTATTGAGGACAGATTGATGGAGATAAATACATTGGCAGAGAGTGGTTTGGCCTCGGCGGAGGATTATGAGCAACAAGGAAGACTAATTCAAGAGCATAAAGAGTTGTTGATGCTTGAAGAAATCTCTTGGCGCCAAAGATCTCGAGTCAAGTGGTTGTTGGAGGGAGATAAAAACACAGCCTTCTTCCATGCCATGGCTAGTGCTCGCAGAAGAAGGAACATAATTGAATCCTTAGAAGTGGAGGGGGAGATTGTATCTGACAGGGAGCAGATTATTGAAGAAATTATTGCATTCTACAGATCTTTATACTCAGCTGATGGGATGTTACGCCCAATTCCTCAAGACATTTGTTTTGCTAGCTTAAGCCTGGAAGCCTCAGCCGGATTGGAAAACCCTTTCTCTGAGGTGGAAATCTGATCAGCACTGTTTTCTCTGGCAAAAGATAAAGCCCCTGGACCCGATGGTTTTTGTTTGGCTTTCTTTCAAACTTGCTGGGAAACAGTAAAATCGGACATTCTTCGATTCTTCATAGAATTTTTTGAGGGAGCCATCCTTGACAAAGGGACAGGTGCAACTTTTCTCGTCCTCATTCCAAAAATTGAAGGAGCAACAAAAGGCTCGGATTTTCGTCCGATTAGCTTGGTGGGCAGCCTTTACAAAGTCCTCGCAAAGGTTCTGGCGGATTGTATCAAAGTGGTTCTTCCTTCAATTATATCGGTCTGTCAAAGTGCCTTTATAAGCAACCGGCAAATTCTTGATTGTTCTTTAACAGCCAATGAAGCCATTGACTATTATCGGAGGAAGGGGGAAGGCGGCATCCTATGCAAGCTTGACATGGAGAAGGCATATGACCGAGTGGATTGGGCAGCATTAGATTTTCTCATGGGTCGTATGGGCTTTGGGGGTCGTTGGAGAGGGTGGATCCGGAACTGCTTATCGTCCGCCTGGTTCTCTGTCCTCATCAACGGATCAGCAAAAGGATTCTTCAAATCTTCTAGAGGATTGCGGCAGGGAGATCCTCTCTCTCCTTTTTTTTTCTTGATTGTGGCCGAATCACTGTGCAGACTGCTGAAAAAAGGAAGTGAGTTGGGGCTATATCAAGGGTTCCTTATTGGCGAGAGTAAGGTGGAAGTATCGCTTCTTCAGTTTGCGGATGACACTCTTCTGTTCTGTTATCCGGTCATATCCCAGATTCTCAATCTTAAACCTATGCTTCGTTGTTATGAGATGGTTTCGGGTCAAAGATCTAATTTCGCAAAATCTCGGTTGTTCGCGATCAACGTTTCTGAGAGCGATGCATCCTTTTTCGCCGGAATTATGGGGTGTGGTTTAGATGTCTTTCCAGCAACCTATGTGGGTCCTCTTGGTGTGGGTCGACCGAAACACAACCTATGGGCTCCTATTATACAAAGGATTGAGCGACGTTTGGCCACCTGGAAGCGCCGGTTGGTTTCCAAAGAAGGTAGATTAGTACTTATAAAGGCCGTTCTATCCAATATGCCGATATATTTTCTATCTCTTTTTCAATGTCCAGCCTCGGTTGCTAAACGCATCGAACAAATTCAGAGACGCTTCCTGTGGGGCAGATCAGGGTCTTCCAAGGGGGTCTCCCTGATTAAATGGAGTATGGTCTGCTTGCCTACTAAAAATGGAGGTTTGGGTATCAGGAGGGTTCAGAGTTTTAACCAGGCCCTTATGGGCAAGTGGGTGTGGAGATTTGGCGAAGAACAATCCTCTTTGTGGGTCCGGGTCATTGGAAGTAAGTATGGTTCAGATCATGGGCATTGGGACTCTGTTGATAATTTTAAAATCAAAGGTCTCACGGTTTGGAGGGACATCTTGAAGTTGAAGTCGTTATTTGCTCCTGGCGTCCGATTCAGAGTATATAGGGGGGATCAGATTCGGTTCTGGCACGATCCTTGGTGTTCGGATGATCCCCTTCAAGTGATGTTTCCTGACTTATTCATCGTTTCATCTCAGAAAGAGGCCTGGGTATCGGAATGTTTTGCAAGGGAACAAGGGAAAGTGGCTTGGTCTCCTAAGTTTCGCAGAGACTTCTTTGTTAGGGAGTTAAGCTCTTACATCGCCTTCCTCTCCTTATTGGATTCTTGCTTCATCAAGTCTTCGGGCGTAGATCGTCGGATTTGGATTTGGAATCCTTCGGGGATATTTTCAGTCAAATCTTTTTATAACCATCTGATCCCTTCTTTAGTGGAGCATGTGTCCTCCTCGGTTTGGAGACAATCTTGCCTTCCGAGAGTTGCTTTCTTTGGGTGGTCGGTTAGCCGGGGCCGCATTCAAACTATGGATTTTTTGAGGAAGCGAGGAATGTGGTTGGTAGATCACTGTCCTCTATGTTTATCCGCTGGGGAATCCATTGACCACCTTTTCATACACTGTAAGGTTGCTCGCCATATTTGGGGTCTTATTTTTTCTCGTTTTGGAATCAGTTAGGTCCCCTCCAACTCTATGGCTGAATTCATTCAGAGTTGGGCATGGACTCCTTGGAAAAGGAAAGGCAGAACGCTGTGGAAGATGCGTCTCCTGGCCTCATGGTGGTTCTTGTGGAAAGAGAGGAATGCTCGTATCTTCGAAGGGAAGGCTAGATCTCCCTATTGGATTTATATTCAGTTGATAGCTGCGGTCATATCCTGGGCTCGAAGCCTTCCTCTGTTTCGTTTTGTTTCAGCTTTCGACCTCTGGGAAGGATGGTCAATCATATGCTTGGAATCGGCTACCAAAGTGAAAATCCTCCCCTCCTGGACTCCTCCTCCTCCGGGGTCCCTGAAGCTTAACTTTGACGGATCGTCTATCGGCAATCCAGGAGTGGCAGGAGTAGGGGGGTTATGTAGAAACCACAAAGGGGAAGTCCTCTGGGCCTACTCGGGGCCTATTGGAGTGGCAGACTCAAACGAGGCAGAGGTCAGAGCCGTTCATAGCGGGCTTCTTTCGATACCTCGTCTGGAGTGCGACAAAATTATAGTCGAAGGGGATTCCTTAAATGTTATTCGCTGGCTTTCGGGCGCCGCTTCTCCCCCCCTGGCAATTTTTGCCTCTCATAGAGGAAATAGAGGATAGATCTAAGGGCTCCACAATAGTTTTCGCCATGTCAGGAGATCAGCCAATGCGGAAGCAGACTCCCTTGCCAAGAAAGGAGTCTTTCGGGCCGCGTTTGAGTGCTTTGACTATCTACCTCCTTGAATTATTGTACTGCTATCTTTGTATTATCTTTGTTCCTTCAGGACCACCTCGGTTTTGTTTTTACATATATATATATATATATATATATATATATATATATATATATATATATATATATTCTGTTGCCCTTTTCAAAAAAAAATTATTCCAAGCGCGGCGTATCTAATCTTTAAGATACAAGTACTATTTTTAGGACAAGAAAATCAAAACCCCTTAAACCTCTTAGAATAACCACTTAAGTATCAACTCCTTATTTTAGGGTCCAATTTTCCTTATTTGGGAATTGTAGACTTTAGCCTCGGCCAATAAATCCTCATATGTGCAAATACCCTACCACCGATTTCCTACTAAGACTAAAAGGGTCTCAAGTGTAATTATGCTAGAAAATTCGAGCTAGGATTTGCACCGCCGTCTTTAAGGCATCTTCTCTCAAGGAAAGATGATTTGCACAATTTGCTCATCATCTTGTCCATAAGAGTACAGTCTTGCTTTTTAGCAATACTGTTCTCTTGTAGATATAAGACCAAAACCCTCAAACCACAGCTTCTAGCCTTCATTTAAAAAGATAAACAACATCTGAAAAATTAAACTATAAGAGTCAGAGATTAATAATCTCTTTTACTAACCTTCAGAGTCAGAAAGGTCTACTAATCTTATCTAAATGATCTTTAGTGGACCGATACTCTAAGTGATATCTTTAGACCCTTACCATTATATGTTTTCTTTAATGTAATCCATAAAAACACTGTAATCAGTAAAATCAAATGAATTTAGAACTTTCCTTTAAACCAATTTTTTTAACACATCTTACTCACTTGATTTGCTCATTTCTAACATTACTGACTATCTTATTCTCTTGTAAGGTAATTCGAGTATGATAATAAGAAGAAACCAATCCGAATCTTTATGGATTGCCTTTGAAAAAGAACCACTTACATATTGAATGTGAATGAAAAATTAGAAAGAACCCGGCATGCTTCAAAATTTGATTCATAGCTGAAAGAACAAAGTTTCCTGAAATAAAGTTTCTGAAACTAATGAAACTCGTATTAAAAAATTAACAGAGAATGATAACGGCCTCAATTCGTACTTTATTCTTATTCCCTAATGTATTGATCCAATTTTCCTCTACCTAGAATTTACTCATTAGAATCCTTACATGAAACTTAAATATAGATAGTAAGATCTGAATCTATCCATGAATTTGTTTCTAGGAGTACTTGGAAAATAAGGTCTTACCACATTTTTACAGCCATCACAAACTTAAGGTATTGTTACTTGATGTGTCCTCCCTCTACCATAAGGGCGACACTAAATACTAAGTCTTAATTTCTAACCAATTGACCCTGTTGGGTCACTATATCTGCCAGACTCGATATGTTGCCTTTGAAATGACCTCATAGTGAGCATTATCAAGAGTCTAAATTCCAAGAGTTCAAAAATATGCTCATAAACACCTCTTTGGTCAACTGACTATAGGGTTATCCAAACTTATATTAAGGGTACTCACGAGTGTCATAAACGATCATCTAAAAAGTTCATAATCTCGTTTGCATTCCGAGCCAGAATAAATATCTCGGATTGCAGTCAAGATGCAGTTCTTAGACTAATACAATTAGTGCATTACCACTATTCATAAGTTTCTTCTATTTGTGAATTTTGGTGCGTGTGTCTTCCAGCAATGTATAGTCTATTCATGTAGCCTACAACTTTATCGCTCCGTTTTATCACTCGGGTTTTATCCTACCAATGTACTTTAATACAATCAGGTATCTAAATCAGACACCTTTAGGGTTCAATGTCATGGACATAACTTCCTAATAAGCTCACTACTTTTAACACTTATTATTCCATTTGTTAGATCTTTACATGATCACTCAAAATATCCTTATGTGATCCCGTCGAGACACTCGTCGTGTCATCGTGGCTCTTCCGTTGGGCAGAACCACGACACACAGTGGGCTCTCATAACGAGACAAGTGAAAATGAACAACTTAGAGCCAGGAATTCCATCACCGTTGGGCAGAATAAAATTCCAAGCCTGGTTATTCATTTGCAACTTCCTTATTCTACCCAAATAACCCGGACAAGCATTCTTGGTTGGGCTAAACCTTTTCATGCTTGGGTGGTAGCCAGTTGAACATGATCTCGTAAAATAAATTGTAATACACACACATAATAATTTAAGGAGATTGCATCATTAAAGTTGGCCACAAAAGACAAAATCCAACGAAGTATTTATCTTAGAAAATACAACATCTCATTCACATGCATAGAGGCCACAATTATGAAAATTTGCAATCACATATACAAAAATTACATAGGAGCAATGACCTTCTGTTGGGCTGATCAAAGCCCTTACGCAATTTCCAAGATTACAAACTCTCATAGTGTGCATACATATGTAAGCCTCTCAATTTGTGCCTCACGATCAATAGGGATCATTTGAAAACTTTGTTGCGTGAATCCAAATAATCCTTTACATATAGGCACAAAAACCTTTTATGTGAACAATGAGCATCCAGAAACTGTAGTTGGATGCACAAGGGAAATTAAATGGATACAAGTGCAACAATGATGCTTATCCACGGACAACTAATAATGCTACTCACAAGATTTCAATCCCTTAGTGCATGTTAACATATATTAGGCTTTTAATTTGTGCTTCAAAAATAATAGGAATCCTTTGAAAACTTTGTTGCATGAATCCAAAGGTCCTACGCGAAACATGCAACAAATAATTCTTAAGTAATTCCAACTAAATCCAAAGGCAAATGTACACATAAAATATAGTTGGATATTGAAGGGAGCCTAAAAACACATCTTCATATTAGATTCATCTCCAATAATAATATTAAGATGTATCTAATTAATAGTATGCCTCAAAACCTTAAGAACGAGGAATCAAAATGGTTAAGAGATCAAATAGGGGCATACAAAACATTCATAATCTTTTATTTGTGTACATTAAAGAAAATAAACCAGACATGCATAGCACACAAAAAATATTTTGTGCAACTCATGCATCTAAGTAAGACCAAACAAGTATTAGTTGTGAGAAACAGAAAACTGCAACTCTAAAGGGTCCAAAACTTGCTCACAAAGGGAGGCCCACAAGCACATTTACACATGAGCTATAAGAGCCGATCCTCAGATAACTTCGTAACCTATGCCAATAGATCCGGAATGCAGGAAAACCTTAGGATACATTCCTATCTTGTAAAAAATTACCCAAAAATGGGTCCAAAAAGTTTGTAGTAGAGGAAGCCAAATATGTCGAAAAGTTCAAATTCTGTAGAAAACCGAAGGAGATACCTCTGAAATTTTTACCCAAGGTAGAGGGGACCTAGAGGGTCCTAGAACCAGTCTTGGTTCGTCAAGAAACAGCCGGGAGAAGGCCGAACGGGCCCTTGGAAATATTATGGTCTTGGATAAATTCACCCCCTTATGTTCTTCTCCCCGCTAAGGATAAATTCAACCCCTTGTAAAATGGTGCGGCGCGCACGGACGTAGCACAGTTTCTTTTCCTAGAACACAGTTTCTTTTTCTAGAAGTACCATTATATGGCGTTGTTTAAAAGAAACTACGGATTCATGGTATTAACTTTTACAATGTTTTTCCAAGCGAAGCGGGCTCCTAGAGAGCCATGGCTAACACGGGATGGCTACAAAGACCGGGTAGAGGGACTGAAAGCAGATATGGATGGTCTATATCATGCAATTCAAAGAGAGACGGGGAGCCCCAAAAGGGGCAGGGGAGGTGAGACAGAAGCTCGGAAGGGCAGCCCTCGTGCCTAAACGCCTAGATTGCTAAGAAGCAGCTGGAAGGAGAAGCAAGAGGAGCGGAAAGGGAGGGGGAGGGGGCTACCGTAAGAACAAAGAAGAGGTTGAGGGCGAGGCATCCAATGTGGACAGTTCATGACAACCCCTCCTCTCTCTGAAGCCTTTGATTAGTAGGGGGTTATGGGATGGGCTGCTAAGGCTCGGGGAGCAGAATCGGGTCAAAGGTGACTCGGAGCCTAGAAGAAGGTGACTCGCGCAGACAGCTGACTCCTTTTCAATAGAAAGGAATAGCAGGGCCTATCCGAAAGAGAATCCAGTACCTCTTGGTCGGGAATATCTGAATAGTTCGCCCGCGCGCGATAGCTCTACCTGGCGCTTTTTGCCGCCTTGCATGCAAGCGAAGCGCTATTGGCGGCAATAAATAGCTCACTGAGACTACGAGTTAGTATACCTCTTTTGAAAGATGCTTATAAATCTCAAAACTACCAAAGAGTGTCAATGTTAAAATACCGAAGCAGTCATGAGGTCGGCTTCTCGAATTTTTAAAAACGAACCAGTAGTTTTCTTGAGAAAATTACAGAACTGCCATTAAAGTTTGGAGCCTTACATCTAATGATCCGACCGTCAAATGACAGTGAAACTTGAGGGGCGTGATCGTCGGTCAGAGAGGAATACGCCGGTACCCTCGGTTCTCCGGAAAACTCGCGGGTTTCCGGTGGCACATAACTTTTTCCGGTGACTCTAAAATATGCACAAAATACCTAAAACTCGATTTTCTTTGAAATTCAAAGCCTACAACCTATGCTTTGGTACCAAATGTTATCTAAACATTAACTTAATGATCCCTTTGGATCTTGGGCAATGAAAATCATAGAAAAACTTTAATTTAATGAGATGGGTTTGATGTACCTTTCACCACCATGACCGCCGCTTTGAAGCTTGAAATCCAACGAGTATTCGATATTTTCTAAGCACAATGAAGGCCTAGAAAAGCCCCATTGTTCTTCTCTTACCTTGCACACCAATAGGTCTATGAGAAACCTCTCGAAAGTGATATATTTCTCTCTCAATGAGTTCTAGTATTGTGGTATGTGGCAAGAGGGACCAATGGTCTATTTTATAGGCAAAAGCTCCCACAGAGCTTTCCTAGAATGCCCAAATTCATTTGGCTCTTCTACTCAAATTAGAAAGTCCAATTTGAGTTAACTTTCCTTCTCCAAACACTTCTAAAGTTAAGGGATTACCTTATAGAGATGAAAGGTTGCTTAATATGCAAAGCCACTCTTAATTTAGCAACTCTAAAACTTAGAAACCAATGTTCTAGAATTCCCAACAAAGAGGAAACTCTAAGTTTGGAAACTCTAAACTTAGGAAACGACCAACATGTAGGCCTCACCCAACAAGACTCTCTCTTGTTGGAATGAAACCAACTAGATTGGAGGGAGAAGATGAGTTTCAATAGAAGAAGGTTGTTCTCTTGATGCCAAACACACAAAGAAAGTAGCCCAAGTTGTTATACTACTCAAGACCTTTCAAATTTCACTAAAATGGCTTACATATGAAGAAGATACATGCCCAAAATATAGCCTACATTCCAAATCCGAGATTAATAAGACTTATCTAATCTTAGCTTTCCTAAGTACCACTAACACACTAACATAGGAAAAGTAAATGTATTACATAATTCCAAAACAAAGAAACTAAGTCCCTAGGCCATTAAATTCCCCAAAGGAGATTTCCAATGCGGTCAAGCCAAGTGAAAATTGCAACTTGCAAGCTTCCAAAATAGTAGAGTTCCAAAACCATAGAAAATCAAAGAGCAAAGTGAATAGGTGGTCCAGTAGTCAAGCTTAGAATTCCAACATCTCTCTCTCTCTCTCTCTCTCTCTCTCTCTCTCTCTCTCTCTCACAAATACCCCACTTTTGAAATTTCCGAATTTCTTAAGAGTATTTTTGTTAATTCACAGAGTTTAGATTGAATAATAGTGTGATTATTTGTCAATTCTCAAGAGTACTTTCTTAAGAGTATTTATAGTGTGATTAGAAGCCCTAATCCAGAGTTTAGAGTGAATTGACAAAAATACTCTTAAGAAATTCGGGGGTATTTCAGAGAGAGAGAGAGAGAGAGAGAGAGAGAGAGAGAGAGAGGACAACCGTTTTGGAGAGTTAGAGAAAACGAGAAACGAGGAAGAATTCTAGAGGAGAAAATCTTCTTCTAAAGGTATGTGATAGGTTGAGTTCTAATTTTCATTGTTTTAATCTTTGAATTTCCCATAGAGAATCATCTTGTCCATGGGAATAAGGTTTTAGAAGATTCAGTATAGGGTTTGTGATTGAGAGATCTCCATCTAACGAGTTTTATTAAAATATGGGTGGGAGATTTATGATTAAAATTACAAATAAGGATCAAATCTTGAGTTTCCCATGAGAAAGATATGATTCATGGGAAAAGAACTATCAATGTTGGACTGAGCAAAGATTAGGGTTCTTCGGAGGGTTTTTTTTATCAAAGATTTCAATGATCTTTTCATGTTCAAATAACCGTAATAAGGTAAGAAAATTAAAGAGAGATTAAGCGAGTCCATTTCCATGGAAAATAACTCAACCTGTACAGAATATGATATAACTTGCAAATCATATACAACAACACACCGTACTTGATCTAATATTTTTCATCAGTAAAACATGCAAAAGATGCTTTAAAAGAAATAACAATACACAGGATTTCAAACATGGTTTTAAGAGTCCGTAAACATGGTTTAAAATATGAATCATATGCATAACGGTAAAGCATGGAGAAAACACCAATATAAGTTACTTTCCCAATTAAAGATCAATATCCTCCCACAACCAAGTCTCTAAATTAATTTACCAAGTAGTGTCACCCTACAATTAGATCATCTATATGTTAATGTTTGAATGCAAGCACAAGTCAATTGGGGTGAGTTCGTGCCCCAAAAGTCAAACGCAAGAATTCAAACCGCAATTGAACCACAACCGGTCAACCGAGGGCCTCTTTGGCCGGCCGACCCTGTGGTTTTGGAAAATTTCAAAAACCCATCCAGTTGGGTTCGGTGTGCCGAATCCTCTTTCGGTCAACCAAACTCGCAATTCTAGGTTTTTCCTAGAATGCATGGTTCACATTCTTTATCCAGGGTTTTCACCCCAGACCCTATATTTTCTTCAAGAATATAACATCAAAGAATACCCTATGATTTTAATCCTTGATTACCTTAAGACTTTCTTCTCGAACCGACAAAGCGGATTCACTGGAATCCTTGCAACCCAAGGATCCCTAAGAATCGAAGGCCTCACTAGAAACTCTCTGGACGATGGCCGACAATGAAAGATCACAAAAGTCACGATTTACTATCTGTAAATTGTTCCTTTATCCACTAATATGTTATTTTCCAACTTAGAATAGAGATAGATTAAGCTTCTTACCTCGGAGATCGATCATTCTTCCAAGCGCGAACCTCCTTCGTTAAGATACGATTTACAACTTTATAATTGTATTTATACCCTTAAATCCTATGTTTAATGTAAATTTACTGAAATAAGCCTAATTATTTCCATAATTACCAAATTGCCCTTAAGAAAAAATTGATGGAAACGTCCTCGGCTAGGGCGTTTCACATAAGATGAAGGAAAACACTTCTAAAGAAGATGGTGAAATTTGTTGGAAATTAATTCAAACGGTTAATTACCTTATGGAGCCCTCCCGAGTCAATTTGAGTCTATCGTTATCTTTTAGAAACAGAGGGTCTTATTTGTTTAGAACTGGAGTATAAATATGTGGCCATGCATCCAAGCTTTGCAAATTCCCCTGTGGACATTATTGATAGCTTGAGATCTTCAAATTCCTAATCTTCTTTAGGGCCACATCCCAATTTCTTACAGACGATGAAATATTAAGGAATGAATGCAAGGAACTAATCTCGTCCCTTCCAAGAGGGAATGGATGGTCCCTACCTTAGGTGTACCAATATCAAGGTTTCTGGTATATTCTACGTTACTTGAAAGGAGCAGTGGCATTCCATCAACAGTTTCAACCCCGCGAAGACGATGCATTTCAGGTCACCAAGCTGAAATCCGGAACGACTTGGCTGAAGGCACTTGCTTTCGCGGTTGTGAACCGGACTCGTTACCTTCTCACTGACCACCCCTTGCTCAAAACTAGCCCCCATGACCTTGTCCCTCTTGTCATCTTGAAGTTATTTTCATATAACCAACTTTCTGAATTTGATAGCCTTCCCTCCCCTAGGCTCTTGGCTACCCATATCCCTTACACGTTGTTACCGGAATCGGCAATACAGTCGAATTGTCGTGTAGTTTACTTGTGCCGGAATCCTAGAGATACCTTCATTTCAATGTGGACGTTCTCCTGCAAGCTTAGAGATGAGAGTCTAGGACCACTTTCTCTAGACGAGGCCTTTGAGCTGTTTTGCACTGGAGTTTCTTGTTCTTGAAAGGGTCTTGTTCTTGAAGTACGAGGAAATGAAACAAGAACCTATACTTCATTTGAAGCACTTGGCTGAGTTCTTGGGCTATCCTTTCTCTCTAGAGGAGGAGAGAAAAGGGGTGGTGGAAGAAATATCCAAGCTATGCAGTTTTAAGAATTTGAGCAATTTGGAAGAAAACAAGACAGGAACCGTAGTGATTGGCATTGACAAAGTGATTGGCATTGACAAAAAGGTGTTCTTTAGGAAAGGGGAGGTTGGTGATTGGGCAAATCATTTGACCCCTTCAATGATAGAGCATTTGGATCAGTTGATGGAGCAAAATTTTAATGGTTCTGGTCTCACGTTCCTCATTAGTTATCTGGTCATCTTCCTAAATAAGCTTTTCTTATCTTGTTTTTGTTTGATTTCCATTAACACTTAAGAAGCTTTTCTTACCTTGATTTTGATTGTTTTCCAATAAATCCTTGTTTGGATTATGTGTTTGAGTAGTAAGAGAGCATGAAGAAATCAATGAACTACACGTTATGTTCTATTTTGGCTTCCCAAATCTCTAAGCTGCTATTCAGTTATTCTTTCTATTTACGCCCATTTTACATCTCATGAAACAAACATTTACTGTTTATTCTACTTTCCAACAATCCAAAGATAGAAATCATTGTAGTATTCTAGACAATTCTTGAACATCACTGCAAAAATATGATTAAGACATTTACAGCTCCCACGTAAATAAGAAGCAGTGCAGATCACATTATTTGGTCCATATATAATGAAGAAAAAGAATTGCTCCGGTGCCTTCCATTTTTTCAGTGCATATATAAAGAATTGCTCGGTGCCTTCCATATATACTGGGAAAAAAGAATTGCTCCGGTGCCTTCCTAATGAAAAAAAAGTAAGGCGCTGTGTGGATTATATTATTTGGTGCATATGATTAAGACATTTTTCTGGTACCTTCCATTTTTTCTAGGGTCTTTCTTTTTGTCGACATGTGATTCTTCTCTCTCCTCTTCCTCTTCCTCTTTATTTTTTTCTTGTCCCCCCCATCTTCTTCATACTCTTCAGAGTTGCAGCGATGCTCGGCGAAGAGAGAAAAACAAAAAGATAAAAAGAGATGAAGAAGAGTGCATTTTTATATTTTTATCTTGCAGTGCTAGAATGATGCTGAATTAAATATATGTTCATCCACCTATCATTTCAGAAATAAAATGATTTTTTTTTTCGTAAATTATGTTTTCCCCCGAAAACTCAAGTTACCGACAAAGCATTAAATGCTTATAAATTAAGACAAGATTTGCCTTCCCATATTGTAAGGTAGTTGAAGCTTAATTGAGATATTTAGAACCGAAGTCTAAGTTTGTGACTATGCATTCAAGGTCCGCAAATACCATCGGGAACATTAATAATAGCTTGTGATCCTCAGACTCTCCAATCTGAGGTGTGCAATAATAGGGAGTCCAGGCTGATGACCTCACAGGTTTGGGAGCCTCCAAGTAATGGATTTTTCAAGCTAAATTTTGATGATTTAAGCTTAGGAAATTCTAGAAAAGCACGAGTAGGAGGTCTTCTAGGCCGTGTTTGGTTACGTAGCATAGACTCGGAGAGTCGTGGAATAAGTAGTCAACAGGAAGCATACTAGCATTGGATTTTTTTGGAATTACCTGGGAGAATAGTGGTAAGTAGTGTTTGGTTGCATGGCAGACTCGGAGAATAGTAGAATAATTATGGGAGGTCATAAAATATAGAGATGAGAGAGAGGGTGGAAGAGAGAAAGAGCACCATTCCCAAGAAATTTCAAGCAAAATCTACCTTTTTTTTTGGAGTTTGTAAGTTATAATTTGTGGGGGGGGGGGGTGGGTGGTGTTGTGGTGCGTGGGTGCTAGGCGAGGGAAGGCTCTATGCAAAGAACTTCATGGTGACAAAAGGGACGAGGTCATGGGGGTTTGTGTTGAGCAAGGCATGGGAAGTCACAAGATAACGAGACCGGTTCACAAGGGCAAAAGTGAGGGCCTTGAGCCAAGTGGTTCCGGCCTTTGGAGAGGTGACCAGAAGTATATCATCATTGTGGGGTTGAAACTGTTGATGGAATGCCAGTGCTCCTTTCAAGTAGTTTAGAGAAAACCAGAAGCCTTGATATTGGTAGAAATAAGGTAGGTACCACCCATTCTCTCTTGGAAGGGAGGAGGTTTTTATTTTTATTTTTATCGGTAAACTGGGGTTAGGCAGACCCCTACCAGAATATTAATTAAAGGAAGATATTACAATGAAAGAAACAAGACCACTCCCCGATCCAGATAACAATGACTAAGGGAGGGGGTTTAACAACAAAGATAATAATACCCTTGATATCAAAATAAGCAGGAGAATAGAGAAAACATGTGAAATCTAGAGCCGGTCCTCATGATTAAGCCACTAATGATCCAAGGAGTCTTTCATCTTCTGGCTAAAAGACCTTTGTCTCTGGCTCTTGCTCAGCTTTTGAACCTTAGGAGATTTAGTTTTCCTTTGATGGAGGGTTTCTTTTTTCTTCTGATGGGGGTGTTCTTCTTCATCAGCTTCCTTTTCTGACTCTTCTTTGGAGGAGTACTCTGTTTCAGTCCTAATTGCATCTCTTTACTATGACAAGGTTCACTTTGTTCCTTCTCAGCCCTCGAATCGGCTCGGACTGACAAGAGGAGGAGATTAGTTCCTTGCATTTGTTCCTTACTATTTCATCATCTTTAAGCAATTGGGTACTCTGCCATAGAGAAGATGGAGGGATTTCAAGCTATAACTAAAAGAACAAGACGAAGAGTTTTGGCCTTGAATAAAAGAGGAAAGAAAACAGGTGGAAGTGGGCGGCAAACATGTGTGAGGGAAAAAATAAAATTCGTAACATATGGGAGGTGGAAAGTTGTAAGTGCCCCGATAAGGGGAAATATCTAAGGGTAAAGTTCCTAATAATATTTTTTTAAATTAAGGCTTTAAGAGTAGTATAGATTCATGTGAGGTGACTCATTTTTCTTGAAAAAGTGAGCCGCTAATTTGCTAATAAGAGCTACACTAATTACAGTTGGAATATGCAAACTACAGTTGAGCTAATACTCATGTGAAGTAATAAGAGCTACACTAATTACAGTTGGAATATCAAGCAACGAAGGTAGTAAAGAATCTAATAAATTCATTCTGATGTATGGGATCAACTGAAGTGCAGTACTAGTTCCATGAAACGATAAACAAAGTTCAATTCACAGGTATCTTGAAATCAATGGTCTAAATCAGATAGCAAATGGTATTTGGATACATATATCAGTGTCAGAATTCGATACATCTCGGCTTCATAAGCTTTGGTTATTGTTCAGAATTCAGATGCCGACAATGTTAGCGAATTATGCATTCCCCACTGACTGGGTCCATAATTGGCCAATAATATAGTTCAAAAATGTTTAGTCTTGCAAATGAATTATGCATGCCCCACTAGCGCGGTCCAGAAATAAATTTAAGCTTCCCAAAGATGTTAATAATCATACAGTTCGACATTCGATGTGAGTTTCAATAATTGGAAACATTGTGTTCGATACAACATTGATCAACAGAAGCACAAGGTAAGGGGTATACCTATAAGCAATCCGACTTCGATACCATACCGGGTTAGGAATTCAATAGGATATAGATATCCGTAATCTTACTTGTATATGAGTAACCATAGCAATAGAAATACAAAGAGGGCTTTGGAACAACCCAATAGAGTAATCCCCTATTGGTCACCTCAAGTTGGGAATCCGATAAACGTTACAGAGCTATTCTTCAGTTTCCTACAGTCGACATTTGATAAGCTTTTAATACCCAAAATCATTCTTTTAAAGAAGTAAAAGAGAACACTAAATACAAAATCTAGAATCCAAAACAGACTCACGAATTTTAGCGGGTTCGGGTGTTCGACCTAGGTTTTCAAGCACCCGAACACCTCCTTCGGAAGACCTTCCGGCGCCTCTGAGACTTTTCGAAGAAATCTGAGCTCTCAGGGTTTCTTAATCATACGCGTTCCGCGCTGAATCAGGCGTCCGAAATCGCGGCTAGGGTTTTCTTCTGCGAATTCAAAATTTCTACCCGATTTTGCATAAGCTTTAGGGAGTCATAACTTTCTCGTTTGACCTCCGTTTCGCGAGAGGTTGGATCCGATGGACTCCGTTTAACATGAGGATTCCATCAAATCCAAATTCATGCGTTAACACTCGATGAACGGAGATCAAAACAATATCTTTACGTTTTAGGTCCAAATCGCAAAATCTAGATTTCCAAGGCTAAAAAGATTTGATCTTCAGTTCGTTGGGGATTCTAATACAAAGCGAACCCCAAAGAATCCAAGATCAAATACGGAGTTCACCTAGAATACAATCAAACCATCGATTTCTATTTTCCTAAACATTCTTATTTTTCTTTTACAGTTCTTTAACACAATAATCATCTTGGAACATAGATCGTAACTTGATTTGCGTTCTCAAATCCTTGATCTTCGTTCTCCTCTTGTTCTATGCGAATCTCTCCTTAAAGTTGTATTTATAGACTTATAAAAGAGCCCTAATCAAAACTGAACACTTTAAGACAAAAACGGCCCTCTCCATAGACGGGGGACTAATTTTATAAAGAGCGTATTTTGGGGTACTTCACAGACACTGTATAATGAGTATTTATTAGAAAATCCATCGGGTTCCACCTCGTTCAAAGATTCAAACCGTTCATTTGTTGGGCCCCAGCTCAAATATCCTTTCCCATAAAAGCATATAATTTAGATAATCCTAACTCTTCAATCAGTTATATGGTGTCTTCCGTAAGAGATCGACGGGTTAGGATCATCCTATGGAGATGATTTTATAGGGGAGGCCTATTTGCACTGGGCCAGCGGTTTGGATTTTGAATAAAGTGGGCCCATTTTAAATGTTTTATGGTCTTTGCTTGTAGATGCATGTATGTTTTTTTAATTATAGTGCTGGTCTAGCTATTCAAAGATCTAAAACATTCAGTTGTTGGGCCCCACTAAGGATTGGTGTTGAAAGATAGAGAGAGAAAGTTGTGAGGGTATGTATGGTTTGCTAGAAGAGGGAGATGGAGAGATAGGATTTAATGTATTGTTAGTAGGCTTTGTTAACTTACCAACTTCTCCAAAAGCTTAAGCTATTGGAGAACAGGATTCTCAATACTGTACCTGGTTGTCAAAATTTGTACAAGAATTCTTTCACTTATCATTGCCTCCAGGAAGAAAAAAGTTTTCCATTTGATGATGAGATTCAGTTTTTAGAGCAATGTGAAAAGGACAAGGCACGTGTTCTTGTCGACTGCATGTCAGGAAAAAATAGGTCACCCGCTATTGTAATAGCTCTAATACCACTTGTAGAAAATAAGAGATCAAAGCACCCAAACTTTGATACCCTTGTTCAACACAAAGAATTAAAGTAAGAAGCAAAAACCAACTTCTCCAAAAGCTTAAGCTATTGGAGAAAGGTGTTATGTATCTTTTATACTTTAACACTCCCCCGCACGTGTGGCCCAGTTGGCAAACACGTGGCACATGTGGTCCCACTTTGGGCCGACCATCGCATGTGGATTTTTGCTATCCGGGAGGTTTGAACTCGAGACCTTTGGCTTTGTTACCATGTTAACTTACCAACTTCTCCAAACACTTAAGCCTTTGGAGTAATTGGTAGTTTCACAGGCTTCACAACCAAGTAAATGGGGGGCAAAGACTGACTGAAAAGGGGTAAATTTTTCAACGCTCAGTATTATTTATTAGAAAATTTTTCGGGCCCACCTTGTTTGAAAAGCAGGGATATGACAGCCGAAAACCACACAAAACCCTACAAAACCCAGGATATTGTACAACCAAGTAGAGTATAAGGAGGGTTTAGTTGCGTTGGACTAAACCCTCCGTTTCTACAGCTTCATTCCCGTGTCAATGTGAGATTTAGAAACAAGAGAGCAAGCTTTATTTAATCCTTACTATTCTAAAAGCCTACACCTTCAAATTTCGTCAACCAACTTCTCCTCAAACACCATGTGTGTCCCACTTTATATTTTGATAAACTTCCTTCTGTATCCTCTTTTCTCAAGGCTTTTCCGTCATTTTCAATTGTGCTTTGCCCCTGGGATTAGTCCAAAAATCCCACCAGATGTCAATTCATCTTCTGAATTACCCCTGTATACCAGTCCAAGAGATCGCCGCTCCTTCTACCAAGTACCAACAACACTCATCTCCCCTAAAGCACGAAATCCACCGTCTCTCCAACCAATAGCTGTTCATCTGCACAGGTGTCTGCCAAACCGATCGATTTCGCCACAGGTGTCTCCCAAACCGATCGATTTCGCCACAGGTGTCACCTCACGCTGCCAGCTCTCTCGGCCTCTATCTCCTTTTTTTCTCCTTCTATCTATACCCTCTGTTCTCCTTTCCATGCCCCTCCACCCTCTTCCACTGCTCTCTCCCTCAATCTCAACCATATTTTCTTCTGACCACCACCACCATCGTTGGACCCCTTGCCAAGCTTTTCCCGACTTCCTTCAAACCTAACACAATGAAACGCCAGTAATGTTTTCCCCCAGCCTGATGAGTGTGATCGGCAAGCTGGATTTGAGATCAAGAGATTGGATCCAAATTCTTCAGACTAAAGAACCCCTTCCATCTTCTAATTCCTTGTTGTCTTCTTCTTCCATCCTTTTGCTTCCAGATGGCATCCAGAGCTCAAGAGCATGAACCTACAGGTGGAGAGAGTACTTTTTCTCTTCTTTTTTTGGGAAAGCTACAGGTGGAGAGAGTATTTGCAGGACGATCTTATGGTTGGAATCACCGTAGGCGCTTGTTCCGTCCGTATCTCTCTCTCTCTCTCTGTATTTATTCTTCACCGTCTTCTTTGATCAATTTTTGTCTTTGTTGATGGATATTCAAGAGAATTTCTGCATGGAGATTGGTGATTATTTCATTTGTGAACTATAATTCCTGGAAATGCTAAGAGATTTTTGCTTTCATTTGAGTATATTGCACTTTTATTCCTTTCAGTGTATTTGGTTTCCCTTATATGCTACAATTTTCTTTTCTTGATTGAATTATATCGTTTTTTATACACAGATTCTGGTTTCATTCCTATCTTTATTTATTCTATATTTGAGTCATTGAGTCAAGTCGCAGTTGGTCCGGTGGCATTGGTGTATCTCTTAGTCATTGTCTATTCTTCATATGAACTATACACAGAGCTTGCAATATTGCTAGGCTGCTAGCTCAGATGGTCAGCATTTTTTTAATGTATAATGGGTCTGTTGAGGTATGAAGCCAATTTTTTTATTTTCTTGTATTTTAATTGCTACAGGTGATCAACAATTTTGTAGATTAATTCTGAGAATGTGAGACCAAAAAGTTGATGATTTATGCACTACTAAGCAATAATTTGTCTATAAAAGGACTTGTTTATATTCTGCTTTAATTTTTTACAATGGCCAAAGTTAGTGGAAGCACTTTAAGCATTTCTCATAGCTCCTTAATTTTGCATGAGTATAATTAGACTATATTTTTTTTTTTTGAAATACCGGGTACTTGTTTATTGAACGAAATAGAACCTGAATCCTAAGCACCCTATATTATTAGACTATTCTAGAAAAAAAAAGAAATAAAAAAGGTGAATTAGTGACTTAAGAACTCTGACATGTATGTTAATGAAGTGTTGATTTTGTACTGCTAATTAATTGATGATTATTGACAAAGTGAAATCTAGAGCAGTGATTTCAGGATATCGCCATCTGATTGATGACGTCGATAGGCCTAACGACAATACACGTGAGTGACCAATTTCATGTTCAGGTTGGTCTCATTGCTGCAACCAATCAAATGGGCAGAGAACGAACCACATCTCCCTTTACTATGATAAATGTTGATGAGAAATTGACAATGATAAAAGGAGAGAATTCCCTTAGCTCTGTTACCAATTTGTTGTTGTGTTAGGGGAAATGTTATAGATTGTTGTCTCTCCTAAACCAATTTGTTGTTTTGTTGGGGGAGATGATATAGATTGTTGTCTCTCCTAAAAGCCAATGTAGGACATTCATAAGATATGATGATAGAAAAGTTGGATTTCAGTCAGTGGCGGAGCCAGGATTTATACATAAGGGGGGCTGCTTATACATAAGGCTGGGCCCATTTGAGTTGGGCCTATGAAGGAGTTTGGCCCAACTCAACAGGGGCAGCTGCCCACCTTATGCTACATGTAGCTCCGCCCCTGATTTCAGTGATGGTTTGATTTATGCATGTGAGAAGCAAAACATTGGTAAATACTTGTGTTTTATCTCTTCACAATGTCTCTTTGAAATTTTGAGCAGTTTTGGTCGTTGCCTGCATTTGACCTTTCTTGCTTAAAATCATTGTCAATTTCTCCTCTATGTAAAATGTAAGATCAAATCAAATAAGGGTAGTTGATGTGGTGAAAAAATGCCCTAACATATCTTTTTGGTGACTAACACACCAACATACCAATTTTTATGGTTGGAATTAAATAACTTTCATTTTTTTTGACATTTAATAAGTGATCTATTAGGACCTACTTTGCATCAATGTATGATCTAGATGGGTGCTGTGTAGAAACTTCTACACTGAAATTTTAGTTTTGGGATTTTGTTTATAAATCTATGATTCACACATTTTTTTCCAATGTGTACTTTTTATCGTTCATTAGTGAAAGAAAATTACATCTTGTTTTGTAAGTGATGTGGCTTCTTGCATAATGATATGTTTAGGTGTGATTTCAGCATAGGCTACCATGCATGACAGTGCTTAGGACACATGAGTGGCCAATAGAGCACATTTATTCCAGACATAATCATGCTTGGATTAATTTATTTTGGATTTGCAGTAATGAATTTCTTATATTTCTAGATCACCCAAGGCTATTTAACAAATCTGCTCACTTCCCTCAGGCCCCAGTAAACAACAGTTGTTGCATAACAACCCCTATTCTGCTCTTGTTGTGGATGATTCTGAAGATGATAGTTATGAATTGCTTATCGTTAATTGATGATTTAAAAATGTTATCAAGAGTTTTTTTTTTCCTTAGAGATTTATAAAGATTATCAATGGAAGTTTTTTATTCTTACGATTAACTTCATATAAATGGTTTTATTTGTGAGGAAAGTGTTCCTGCGCGCTGCGTAGGGAGCTCCCTGCGCTTAAGTGGCTTATAAAGCCACCGATTGGTCGCTTTTTGTGGACCCCGCAAAGGTAGACCCGCCATACGAACCAATCGTTTGTTCTTTTAATGCCATTCCATCAACTGATTAGGTTTTGATTTTCTAATTAGATTTTTTATTCAACTGTATGTCTATTGAATAAATATCAATACAAGATCCATCCATTTTTTTGACACTTGGATCATCTATCTTTTGTTAATATTGGGTGGTAAATAGCAGTATAGCAGTCGATGTATGAGTAAATGCTCCCTAGAATAGGTTATATCGTATGGAAATTGTTTTTCCCTGTCTCCCTCTCTCTATGTGTGGGGTTTTTTTTTTGTACATCATAAACTCTTGGGCATGAACCATGAGGCACTACTCCTATCGATTTTTAAATTTTAATTTCTCAACTGAGCTATGAATTTTATACTATTTTACTTCATTTGTCCCGAATTGAAATGCTTCTCTCTTTCTCGCTCATATGTCTCTAAAAGCTGGTGTCGGTTGACTTGAATTGGCCGATTCTTTATTCAACTTTGTAACTTATCTATCATTTAGTTACATGGGTTTTTTTTTTTTTTTTGTGTGGCAGAGGAACAATTTTGGTAGAATTCTTTTCAATCTTTTCCTTTACCGCACTTGATAGTGAAGGTGGAGTTCTCTCTGCTTAATAATAAAACAATGGGGCGAAAAGTGAGGAAAAACTTCAAAAAAAGTTATTTTTTCACAGGGAAAACTTTACAATAATTTCCTAATTTTTTCATTTTTTCGCTATATATGGAAAAATAACTTCAACCGGCGTGGTTCAATTTGTATTCTGAGAAACCCTTGATATCCCTTCAAATAAGCCATAACCAATTAACCATATCATTTCCCTCTAAATCATTGAAAGGAAAAAAAATTTACACAAAATCCGGCAAATAGAATTGAGAAGAGAGTTCTTATACGTTTTATGAGTACTGACTTTACCTTATTTAAATGGGAAACAAAATTTCGAACCCTTTGTTTTGGTATGTCTTTATTTGTCTTGGAGACTGCATTTTCTAACAGATTATCTACTAATACACACACAGGCATGCTCAGATAGTAGTTGAATGTGACGAGGTGTGCAACTGCTTGAATGTTTAAAACAGTTCCTTGTATGAACTCCATGCAATAGAAGTTTCTTTTAGATTGCAATTACAATCACATTGACTACTGGACTTTGGTTTCACAAACATCTTTGTTTATGTGCAAATTGTTCAATTATTATTGGATTAGCTAACAAACATCCACATAGTGGTCTGTTTGAAATTTTCATGTTGTTGCTATAATTTTAATATATTTTCTGCTATGAAAAAATAAAATAATGTTACATAAATATGCTATTGCTCTATTCCCTATGCCAATTTTCCCGTTCATTTGATTCATTTCCTTCTCACGGAAAAAACCCACCATTCTCTGTTTTCGTATTTCTTTCAAATATTTTAATAGTAAATTTATGATTTAGATTTGTTCACTTTACTAATTTATTTGTCGAAATATTGACTTTTCTATTTTATTGTAGGTGTTCTTCTTTTTTAAATTGACTTGATGGGACTTGACGGAGATAGGTGTCTGCTTTTTTTTTTTTTCTGGTATTATATGCTCTTAATGGATTTTATTAGCAGTTCTGATCAATATTTGTTCGGTTTAAATTAAATGTATAATTCAGTTTTCTTAACTGGATAATTAGGTTTGGTGTAGGCTTGACTGATCATGTTGATTATCAAAGGACACACTTGCCTATCTGAAATCGGTCTACTGACATTTATATTCCTTTAGAATGTCATGAATAATAATACCAACATCTTATTTTAATCATTCAAGTAAAATTTTGATCTATTATAATTTTGCCTCTAAATATTAAGATAAAGTGTATTTTTTAGATTTCTTTATCTAAACCAAGAGAATGTATTTTAAACAACCAAGCATGATCTTATGTTTGTTTCCTTTTTGTTAATTAAAGAGGGTACTCTATTTAGATTGTTTAGATTTTCTTCTTGGTTATTGTTGTGGTGTCAACAACAACAATAGATCAAAAAGAAGATATCATCAGACTTGGTTATTATTTTCGTATCATCAAAACCTTCTTGGTTATTGATTTGACTTTGACGATGCCGGAAAGATTTAAGGTGTTTGATGTTTTTTTTGTTTATTTTCGTATCATCAGAACCTTGTAGATATCTTCTTTATGCATAAGATGCATGTACATCTCACATCCAAAAGCTTGAAAGTTACGGTGTCTACCCTATTCTTCAAGAAAAAATACTGGCAACAAAAGTATAGGTGTGATTTGCTGAAGTTGTTTGATGATGTGGGCAATTTATCTGGCAGGCATTCCAACAGATGGGCCTCATACTGAAAATCGCTTCCAACTACTATGCTAATCCTCCTCAATTACAAGAGGAAGCAGAGCACTTCGACGGTTGATCTGCTTTGGGTTTAGTCGGTTTTGGAAATAGGAAATTGATTTGGTGACTTCTTTTGCGATTTCCAGCGGTAATGGATGATATATATATATATATATATATATATGAGGAATATTGCCGCTTCTGGGCTTGATACAAGAAATATCTCATCTTTGTTGGATGCCTATTTTTATTTCTAGAATCTTTCATTTCTTTTTCCTTTTTTCCCCTCCGAGAGTATCCTTCTTGAAATCAAAAAGTTCCGGGTAGGTCCTGAAGGTGCTGAGATTTTTTACTTACACTTTATTTTGAAGAGCATTTCCATGGAGCATTGAGGAGAACCCGGATTTTGGTACATGACTAAGGTTCCCTTCCTCTGCCTAAACATTATTCTATAATTTGTTAAACATTTCTTGGATGAAACTTCATGAAAAAAATTCTGATGAAAAGGTTTAAATGCAAATTGCTTTAATTTACACATGTTAGGTTTTGTTTCGTTTAATGATGATGTATTGAATAGAACTGTACTGTTGAGCTAAATTTTACTGTTGTGTTGTTTCCATCATTGGTAAACTTAATTTCCATTAGATTCCGGGTAGAAAATTTTCTGTTTCCGAGGTTCTTTGTGCACCAGTTCAGAATGGACATTCTTTTGCAAGTTTCCCACTAATTATTATTTTCATTTTTTAATTGGCTATATTGAAAAGGATGCATAAGAAAAATTGAGCCATTTTCGATCCCGACTTGAGATGAAAGCTACCAGAGTCGATCTTGAAAAAGCATTTTAATGTTTTAATTTTAGAACGATTTGTATATTACAGTTTTGAGTATTATTTTGGCTGGGAATATCTGCTTGCTGATAGTTTTACCCATATCATATTTGTAGGCATTCCAGCAAGTAGCAAAGCATCTATATAATGCAAATGTCCAACCATCAACTTTGCTACCCAACCCAATTGGCATCTTTATGCTGCATTTGCATCTAATTTTCACAAGATTCCTGTCATTGCCAGACCATGAAACTCTTTGAACAAAGTCCGATGGATGACTTTACTTGTTCCTACTTCCTAGAGCTCTTGAATAACTACAACTGCTTGTTTGTGGATATTCATCATGGGTTATTGAGACAACTTGCTTGAAGCTGGTTTGAAATTTGAAAAGCAGGTTGTGTGTGCTTTTTTATTAATTTATGAGAACTAATAATAGTTGCTATGTGCAGGATAAGTTCTTCTAGCCGAGTGTGTACAACAAATTGCAATTTGTTTTTTTAGCAGTTTGGCTTAATATGTATGTCTTAGATCTCATGTTTTATTAGACTAATGGCTATGTAAAAATATATGTGATGTACCTAGATGATTATGAGCAGTACATTGGTTTGTTTCTTTAGCAGTTTGACTTAAATACGTATTTCTTGTTTCTCATGTTTTGCGTGTAAAAATAGTATATCTCACATTTTAAGCTTCTACGCAGACTAACGGAAGAATTGCATTACTCTTTGGTGGTGGTGTCATTCCAGTTCTCTGTTGTAGTGAAAGTGCTTGTGATCCGTTTTGATGTCCCAACATGGTACCACTATATGATTAAAGACAAAAACTATTGATGATTATAGGTTTCTATTGGAATCACAGATATGAATTAATAATTGTATGCTCTCTTTATTAGTGTCCTCTAATATGGATTATGACTTTTTAAGGTCACAGAGATTGCTGGAGGACTGTGCAATTGGAACTGAGAATAACAAGATTGCATTGCACTTTGACAAGGTTTTATAGCCTAACTTGTGATTGTTGCAACCACATCTTATAAATGTAGTCATCACCTAAAATGTTTACATACCTACCTGTGGGGGAAGATGGAAGCTTTTAGTTGTAAAATCAACATGTATTTTGTTGTTATATGTTGTTAACATACTGTAGTTCCACGTGCAACGCACGTGCACTTTTACTAGTATTATATAATGAGGAATGATAGATGCGACGGCCCTCTTTATGCAACCTTGAATAGATCCATGTCATTTTTAAAGTCAGTAGAGAAACTGAATTCGGTAGGGTAATTTTGCCATTTTAGCAATAAATACTCCAAAGAACCACCACCACCACCACCGCTGCACTCGCCTTCAAGATCGACACTCGATTGTTTTAATGGAAGTCCTGCCCTTCTTATGCAACAAAGTGGTGGCCACTGCTTTGTTGATATTGGCACCCTTGGCTTTTCCTAAACTATGTTTGGACTTTGGAGAGGCCATTATTTTCCTTTTCTTTTAAATAATGATTTTTCTTTAAAACTATATTGGAATCCGCACTGCAGTGGTGAAAACATCGTCGCCCTTTTTCTTTTACCTTTGAATTTGTATTGTTTAACTGTTCTAGAGATTTTAAATGGTGTAAGCCCCTTATAGTCCCCTATTTTTCAAAAAGTACTGTGTGGAGCACATCATATGATGATCCAAACCGTCCATGTGATTGAACACAATGTAAATAGCATGTGCTCCAAAAATCATTTCCATAGGATGATCCTAGCCCTCCGATCTATAGATGTTAAGATAATATGCAGTTCTTCTAAGATCAGAGGGTTGGGATCATCCTATAGAAATGATTTGTTTGGCACAACCTATTTACATTGTGCCCCATCATATGGACGGTTTGGATCATCGTATAGTGTGGTCCGCACAGTACTTTTTGAAAAATACAGGACTATGGTCTATGAGGGCTTACACGACACTTTTTCCTCATTAATTGGTTCTCTAGAACATCGTATTGTTTTCTTTGTTTTTTAATACTTTTTATGTGCCAGGGATTGGTTCTTAGGATTCAAAACCAATTCATTTTGTACAATCTTATTTAATCAAGGGCCCTTAATCAATTTGAAAACCCTTTATATTTTCTTCTTGGTAATTTTAGATCGTCAAAGTTCTTTCATGTTATTTTTGATGATTCAGTTATGATTTTTACGAAGTTTGGTAGGATGATTTTTAAGGGGTAACATGATGCATCATATCACAATGTGGCAGATAATCAAACCACTCTAGCAGTTTGGTAGAAACCCCCCTCCAAGCAAGCAAATCCGCCTTCTCATTAGCCGACCTTCTGACATGATTAAACACAATAGATGATCCCATGATTAAATCCTCTATTTAAAAAAAAACAGCCAGGAATCTCAAAGGAGGAGCCACCCCTCCCTGAAGCCACCGAATCACATTCAAAGAATCTCCTTCCACAATAGCTTTATCCAACATGCCTCTGCCAAGACTCTTAATACGATGATAAGCAGCCCTAACTTCGGCTTCCGATGCAGCACAAAAACCAACTGGACCAGAGAATGCCCAAAGAAAAGTCACTTTAGCTTTCAAAGCCTGTGTTCTCCATCTTAATAATTATGATGATAATAATAATAATATTATTGTTATTATGAAGGGATTTGCTAGGCAATTTCGCAAAAAGCCATTTCGCAGCTCAGTTTTACCGGATAGAACATCCATCTCAGATGAATTAAATGAATAACCAAAATCTGATAAAAAGTGAGCATGTGTGGCTGTTCTGTTCTGCAAAAGTGAGCCGCAAAATGGCTTTCAGCAAAATTATTTAGCATGCACACCCTGAATTATTTAGTTGTTTAGATAGTTTTGTTCCTAGCCTTTCCTAGTTCATAGATAAGTTTAGTTGTTTAGATGGCTATGCCTTTCTTAATTTGTAGCCACTTTTTAGCTTTTAGGAATCTTTTAAAATGTTATTAGAAATGATATATGGATGGTTGAATTCTTGTTTAAGGAATAAAATTTCTTCTTAGCAGTTTTGCTATTCACAGTATAACGTGAGATTACTCGAAATTATCGATTGTTTATCTCTCTTTAATCATCGCAGCTGAGCGCCCCACTAGAACTAAAATACAAGTATGTGGCGCCCCACTAGAACTAAAATACAAGTATGTGGCTATGCATTCAAGGTCAGCAAATTCCACTTGGAACATCATTGATGGATTGAGATTCTAGAACTCCCAATCTTCTCCATGGCTACATCCCAATTCATTAAAGATGATGAAATACTAACGAATTTGACAGCCTTCCCTTGTTCTTTACACAACCAATTTTCTGAATTTGACATCCTTCCCTCCCCTAGGCTCTTGGCTACGCGCATCCCAAACATGATGATACCGGATTGGGCACTACAATCTAATTGTGGGATAGTTTACTTGTGTCGGAATCATAGAGATACCTTCACTTCCATGTGGCATTTCGTTAAACAAGTTTAGAAATGCGAGTCTACCACTTTCTCTAGAGGAGGCCTTAGAGTTGTTTTGCACGGTGTGTCCACATATGGTCCTTATTGGGATTGTGAGTTGGGGTACTGGAAGGCAAGCCTGGAAAGGCCTGAAAGGGTCATGTTCTTGAAGTATGAGGAAATGAAACAAGAACCCATACTTCATTTGAAGAGGTTAGCTAAGTTCTTGGGGTATCCTTCTTTCCAAAGGAAGAAAGTGAAGGGGTGGTTTGCAGTTTTAAGGAAATTGCATCAATTTGGAAGTGAACAAGACTGGAAAAGCGGAGCAAGGCCATGAAATTAGACTGTTCTTTAGGAAAGGGGAGGTGGGTGATTGGGAAAATCATGTGACCCCTCCAATGACAGAGCATTTGGATCAGCTCACAGAGCAAAAGTTTCATAGTTCTGGTCTCCCTTTCCGTGCTTAGTTATTGGGTCATCTTCATATGTGAGCTTTTCTTATCTTGTGTGTGTTTGGGAAAATCATCTGACCCCCCACCCCCTACTGGCTGTGAAGCCACAACCGGTAAAACAGTGGTACTCACCACCCGCCTCTCTCTCTCTAATATGCAACTATTTGTGGGGCCCAACAGTTGAATTGTTTAAATCTTTGAACAAGGTATGCCCCACCCAGCAATACTCTGGGTGGGTGTGTGTGTGTGTGAGAGAGAGAGAGAGAGAGAGAGAGAGAGAGAGAGAGAGACAACCGTTTTGGAGAGTTGGAGAAAACGAGAAACGAGGAAGAATTCTAGAGGAGAAAATCATCTTCTAAAGGTATGTGATAGATTGAGTTGTAATTTTCATTGTTTTAATCTTTGAATTTCCGATAGAGAATCATCTTGTCCATGGGAATAAGGTTTTAGAAGATTCAGTATAGGGTTTGTGATTGAGAAATCTCCATCTAATGAGTTTTATTAAAAAAATGGGTGGGAGATTTATGATTAAAATCACAAATAAGGATCAAATCTTGAGTTTCCCATGAGAAAGATTTGATTCATGGGAAAAGTGTTGAAAAGTGTTGGAGTAAAATTTGTGTAATGGTTCATCTAAGAAAAGATAAGAAGATAGGAAGATGCTTCAAGGCACGTAAATGCTTTCCTTAAGACGATATTCGCCCCCACCAGTAGTGTGCACAGGGGACCACGAACTCGCCTCCAAGATACAATGAAGCCCGGTTTCAAACCGATTGTTTGATGACGTTCTGCACTAAACGGAATCAAGCCTGAATCACCTTTAAATTTTGTAAGTATTTGAGTCCTAAGTGTTCTGTTTCTGCAGAAAACAGAATACTTGATAGTATTTCTAAATTGTAAAAAACAGTAACTTTATAGGGGTTTAGAGAGAGAGAGAGAGAGAATTGTGTTGGAAATAGTAATTTTGGGTATGCCAAAGTAGAAATCCGAATTCTGTATAGAATGAGTATTTTCTACTGTTTTTATAGAGCTTCTGGTGGCTTTTCCTGTTGAAAAATATCTTTTCTAGACATCCTTTCAGCGGGTTTGAATTCTGACCATTAGATTATGTCTAATCGCGACTCTACGGCTCAGATCAATCCTGGAGTGACCGTTGGCTTGTGTAAAAACCCTTCCAACTCCGAACCGCTAGATTGCCCATCTATGGTGCAGATCGCACCCTTTGGGCCTTTGACCAATGAGTAGATGGGACACCATCCAACGGTCATCTTCCACTAGCCGTTACACTACGATTTGACGCTTCGAATCGCACCCGCTCACGCACTATCCATTGGAGCCCCTAGGCCTGCTGGGCTAATCATTGGGCCTGAACTCAAGCCCAACCCGACCGAACCATTCAGTCTACCCACTTGACCGATCCAAGTCGATCTTGATCCAACGGTCCGGATCAAATCGGGAAAAATGAAAGGCTCCAATCGCTCCTCGCTACGGTGCGGTGGTCAAAGTGCGCCTAAAAAAGCGCCCTATAGCCCATTGCCCACGCGCGCGCGTGTGAACAGTGTGTTGCACCGTCCCGCGGTTCAACCCATGGCTAAGACCCATTGTGCACCATAACAAAGAAAAGAAAAAGAGTAAAGCTTTATAAGCCCAACTCTTTCTTTCTTATGAGTCGGTACGGGACTATCCTTTCACACTACTTTTGCACTCTTCTCTTTCTCTTGTAAAAAGCAACTCTTTCGAAAGAAAAGTTTTTCATTTTCTAAAACACACTTAGAAAATATTTTCCAACCAATATCTTTTTACCAAAAAAATAAGATTTTGAAAACATTTTCCAAACACTATCTTTTGACCAAAACATAAGATTTTGAAAATCAAAATCTAACAAAAAGAACTATCAATGTTGAATTGAGCAAAGATTAGGGTTCTTCAGAGGGTTTTTTTCCAAAGATTTCAATGATCTTTTCATGTTCAAATAATCCTAATCAAGTAAGAAAATAAAAGAGAGATTAAGCGAGTGCATTTCCATGGAAAATAACTCAACCTGTACAGAACATGATATAACTTGCAAATCATATACAACAACACACCGTACTTGATCTAATCTTTTTCATCAGTAAAACATGCAAAAACATGCTTTAAAAGAAATAACAATACACAGGATTTCGAACATGGTTTTAAGAGTCCGTAAACATGGTTTAAAAATATGAATCATATGCATGACGGTAAAGCACGGAGAAAACACCAATATAAGAATACAAGTTACTTTCCCAATTAAATATCAATATCCTCCCACAACCAAGTCTCTAAATTAATTTACCAAGTAGTGTCACCATACAATTAGATCATCTGGAAGTTAATGTTTAAATGCAAGCACAAGTCAATTGGGGTGAGTTCGTGTCCCAAAAGTCAAACCCAAGAATTCAAACCACAATCGGTCAACCGATGGCCTCTTCGGCCGGCTGACCCTGTGGTTTTGGAAAATTTCAAAAACCCATCCAGTTAGGTTCGGTGTGCCGAATCCTCATTCGGTCGACCAAACTCGCAATTCTAGGTTTTTCCCAGAATGCACGATTCACATTCGTTTTCCAGGGTTTTCACCACAGACCCTATGTTTTCTTCAAGAAGAAAACATCAAAGAATACCCTATGATTTTAATCCTTGATTCCCTTAAGACTTTCTTCTCGAACCGACAGCTGATTCACTGGGATCCTTGCAACCCAAGGATCCCTACGAATCGAAGGCCTCACTAGAAACTCTCTGGACGATGGCCGACAATGAAAGATCACAAAAGTCACGATTTACTATATGTAAATTGTTCCTAACATGTTCTTTTCCAACTTAGAATAGAGATCGATAACGCTTCGTAGCTCGGAGATCATTCTTCCAAGCGCGAACCTCCTTCGTTAAGATACAGTTTACAACTCTATAATTGTATTTATACCCTTAAATCCTATGTTTAATGTAAATTTACTGAAATAAGCCAAATTATTTCCATAGTTACCAAATTGCCCTTAAGAAAAAATTGACGGAAACGTCCTCGGCTAGGGCGTTTCACATAAGATGAAGGAAAACACTTCTAAAGAAGATGGTGAAATTGACAGATAATTTGTTAATTTTCAAATTGATTTTTGGCTTTTGTAGGGATTCATCCCCCATTTTTTTGTTTCTTGTGCATGTGTGGCCTTTTTTTTCCCCTCCCAAACGGGATTCCCGTTTTGCCTCCCATAAGATAATGTTCTGGATTGTCTCACCCACACAAGGAAGCTTGCGAACGATTGGTGGCCGGATGAAGTTTGAGAACTACAAAATATCTGAGTAAGTCAAACCATTTAAGTTTGTGTACCTGAAGCTTGAGATATATAGAACTAGACTATAAGTATGTGGCTATGCATCCAAGGTCTACAAGTTCAAACTAAGTTAAGTAAATTAAGGACCAAGCATCAATGCTTATAAATTCAAATTAAGTTTTGAATGGTCTGGATTGCGTCACTGACACTCTTGTAAGATGTAACACAAGAATGTTTATTGTGTGTACCAGGATGGAGGAAAGTTGGTAGATGAAGGGTCAGATATATAATTAAAACAAATTATCACAGAGGAAGCTTTAGAACTGGAGTATAAGTATGTGGCTATGCATCCAAGCTTTGCAAATTCCCCTGTGGACATTATTGATAGCTTGAGATCTTCAGATTCCTAATCTTCTTTATGGCCACATCCCAATTTCTTAAAGACAATGAAATATTAGGGAATGAATGCAAGGAACTAATCTCGTCCCTTCCAAGAGGGAAAGCATGGTCCCTACCTTACATGTACCAATATCAAGGTTTCTGGTATTTTCTACGTTACTTGAAAGGAGCAGTGGGATTCCATCAACAGTTTCAACCCCGTGACGACGATGCATTTTTGGTCACCATGCCGAAATCCGGAACCACTTGGCTGAAGGCACTTGCTTTTGCAGTTGTGAACCGGACTCGTTACCTTCTCACTGACCACCCCTTGCTCAAAACTAACCCCCATGACCTTGTCCCTTTTGTCATCTTGAAGTTATTTTCATATAACCAACTTTCTGAATTTGAGAGCCTTGGCTACCCATATCCCTTACACGTTGTTACCAGAATCGGCAATACAGTCGAATTGTCGCGTAGTTTACTTGTGCCGGAATCCTAGAGGTACCTTCATTTCAATGTGGGCGTTCTCGGGCAAGCTTAGAGATGAGAGTCTAGGACTACTTTCTCTAGACGAGGCCTTTGAGTTGTTTTGCACTGGAGTTTCTTGCTTTGGTCCTTATTGGGATCATGTATTGGGGTACTGGCAGGCAAGCCTGGAAAGGCTTGAAAGGGTCTTGTTCTTGAAGTACGAGGAAATGAAACAAGAACCTATACTTCATTTGAAGCGCTTGGCTGAGTTCTTGGGGTATCCTTTCTCTCTAGAGGAGGAGAGAGAAGGGGTGGGGGAAGAAAATATCAAAGCTATGCAGTTTTAAGAATTTGAGCAATTTGGAAGCAAACAATACAGGAACCGTAGTGATTGGCATTGACAAAGTGATTGGCATTGACAAAAAGGTGTTCTTTAGGAAAGGGGAGGTTGGTGATTGGGCAAATCATTTGACCCCTTCAATGATTGAGCGTTTGGATCAGTTGGTGGAGCAAAAGTTTAATGGTTCTGGTCTCACTTTCCTCTATTAGTTATCTGGCCATCTTCCTATGTAAGCTTTTCTTATCTTGTCTTTGTTTGATTTCCAATAACACTTAAGAAGCTTTTCTTATCTTGAGTTTGATTGTTTTCCAATAAATCCTTGTTTGGATTATGTGTTTGAGTAGTAAGAGAGCAAGAAGAAATCAATGAACTATACGTTATGTTCTATTTATGCCCATTTTTTTTTGAAAGAAGACAATTTTATTGATACTATGGAGATTACAATGGGGACCAGAGGTCCCAACTAGCAAAACATAGAATCAATTTAGGATGGCCAGGAGCATACTCCTAGACCAGTTAAAACAAAAGAAGAAAATCTACTAATTCATTAATTACAGTAAGGACCACCAATCAATGCATTGCCACCCTGCCGAGTAACTAATTTACCTCCCCTACTATCTAGAAACACAGCCTAGAGAGTCTTCACCACTCCCCCAACATTCCAAAGCACTACCCCAAGGCCTTCAGCAGATCGAAACCAACGAAAAGTGCCATATTTGGGGGCTTCTCATGCAAGGCTTTCCTCAAAACAGACTTGTCATCACCATTTAGATAGTCATCTAGTTTGGTGATTTTGGCAAGCCATCAAAGCCAGGAGCGACTCAACCATACCACGCTGAGTCGGGGACTCTAGCAGATATACAACCCCAGAACATGGAATTAGGACATCCAGACGGTCGTTGATCGCCAAGCTTTTCTACACCATACGGCTACCCACCGCCTTAGTGTGGAATCGTTTATGTCTCCATCCAAAGCAAAATCCAATCCCCCAAATCCTGGTGTAATCCCAGAGCAAAATAAAGAGAGAGAGAGAGCTAGCTACTTAGGGAAATTGATCTTCCTGGCTCCTCAAGGGAGGCCATTCCTTCTTTGTTAAGGATCTTGTTTTCCAAACTAGATGGAGATGGCCTTTTAATAGCTAAATCATGGAGAATAGAGCCTTGAAACCTCCCCTCCTAGGGAGAAGAGCTAAGTCTGACAATACGCCTCCCTAGCTATCAAGAAATATAAAAAACAAAACCTCCAACTACTTTTAATTGTCATAGTCTTTTCTTAACCCGGGAACCCCAGCTATAAAATTAGATATAGGTGGGGCCAGATCTAGGAGGCCAGGAATAGGACTTTAAGAGTCTAAACAATCTGCTAAATTTCTTCTTTACACCCGGTTTGGAACCCAAGATAGAACTCATCTTATTCATAATGAGCTGATCTTGGGAACTTAAACCCCTGACTGGGAAGGTTGAATCTTTGTAAAAACCGCCAGGGGCGCGATTGACATAATTCTTCCTGACGTATGGAGCATGCTTCCGTCTGATGTGGAGAGTTGGTTTCTTGGGACTCACCAATGATCCTAAAATATCTTCATGCCTCTGTTCCTATCTCATCATACCTTTTTCTGAATTAGCTAATGGCTCCATCTCAATCCTCCCAATGGGACCCAACGGTTCGCCAGGCAAAGGCCTTGAGGTCGTCGGAGGCTGATCCGCCGCTAAGGAGGAACCTAATTTCTAGATGGCGCATTCAGGGGTTTCCTTCGAGAGCTCAACCCCAATGGGATAGACCTGGTCGTAGATTTTGAGCTTTACACCAGAGTTAGGGAAGAGCCATCGAGGGGCTAGGATCTTAGCCGAAACGAAGCTCATACAATTTTGATGGTTGCCCTCCATCTTGGTTTCTACAACCTTGCCAAAAAGGCCCCCTAAAGCCTCCACCGTAGAAACAGCCCAAGCATGCAAAGTGATGCCACAAAAACGAATCCAAATTGCCTCCTCTCCTTGAATAAAATCCTTTTCCAAGGTGAGAGGGAGAGAAGATGGTTGTCCAAGGCCATAGATCCCTTAGCAATGATCTGTGAAGCCTGCAATTCTGAATCAAACATAAAAAGAACTTCATCCTTTGCCAATAAAGACGGGCAATGTAATGATGGGAGTTCTCAGGATACTTGTGCCCACTTCCACAGCTCCTGCAAAGACTCATTATGGTTTTTCTTTTTCCCGATAAAAGAGGATCGGAGAGAACTTGATCGCACATCTAATTCCTGCCCTGGAATAGATAAAATTGGAATCACAGAGTTTCTGTTGCGATAAATTTTGCCCGAATCAGGCCACAGGCTATCTTCATCATCCTTAGGTTGCGCCCTAGGTCGAGGGATCCATTTTAATGATGATCTGGTCGAATGACACCAGCGACATTCAACTCGCCATTTATAGTTTAGGTATTGACAAGGAGAGCAAAACCATGCCCCAAGCCTTTTATCTTGGACATGAGTGGGTCTCCCTGGAGATACTCCTTTCCCACCCCAAGAAGGAGGAGGGGAGGAGATCAGTCTAGACTGTGGGCATCTTTTGCATCTAAACCGCCATCCAAAGTTGTGATAGCGACAATCCACCAATCCTCTTCCCTGGAATTTTTCATCTCCCAGCTCCCCGCACCAACGTACATTTACCGATTTACATCTCATGAAACATACATTTTCTCTTTATTCTACTTTCCAACAATCCAAAGATAGAAATCATTGTATTCTAGACAATTCTTGAACATCACTACAAAAATATGATTAAGACATTTACTGCTCCCACGTAAATAAGAAGCAGTGCAGATCACATTATTTGGTCCATATATAGTGAAGAAAAAGAATTGTTCCGGTGCCTTCCTTTTTTTTCAGTGAATATATAAAGAATTACTCGGTGCCTTTGATAATGAAAAAAAGGTAACGCGCTGTGTGTATCACATTATTTGGTGCATATGATTAAGACATTTTTCTGGTGCCTTCCATTTTTTTTGGGGTCTTCCATTTTGTCGACCTGTGATTCTTCTTTCTCCTCTTTTGCTTCTTCCTCTTCCTCTTCCTCTTTATTTTCTTCTTGTCTCCCCTCATCTTCTTCACCCTCTTCAGAGTTGCAGTAATATGCTCGGCGAAGAGGGAAAAACAAAAAGAAAAAAAGTGATGAAGAAGAGTGCATTTTTATATTTTTATTGTGCGGTGCCAGAATGATGCTGAATTAAATATAAGCTCATCCACCTATCATTTCAGAAATAAAATGATTTTTTTTTTGTAAATTTTTTTTTCTGGAAAATTCAAGTTACCGACAAAGCATTAAATGCTTATAAATTAAGACAAGATTTGCCTTCCCATATGATTGGGTAGTTGAAGTTTAATTGAGATATCTAGAACCGAAGTCTAAGTTTGTTGGTATGCATTCAAGGCCCTCAAATACCATCAGGATCGAACATTAATAATAGCATGTGATCCTCAGACTCTGCAATCTGAGGTGTGCAGTAGTAGGGAGTCAAGGCTGATGACCTCACAGGTTTGGGAGCCTCCAAGTAATGGATTTGTCAAGCTAAATTTTGATGATTCAAGCTTATGAAATTCTAGGCAGGCAGGAGTAGGAGTCTTCTAGGCCGTGTTTGGTTACGCAGCGCATAGACTCAGAGAGTAGTGGAATAAGTAGTTAACAGGGAGGATATTAGCATTGGATTTTCTTGGAATTACCTCGGAGAATAGTGGCAAGTAGTGTTTGGTTTCATGGCAGACTCAGCGAATAGTAGAATACTTATGAGAGGTCATTAGCAATATAGAGATGAGAGAGAGGGTGGAAGAGAGAAAGAGCACCATTCCCAAGAAACTTCAAGCAAAATCTACCTTTTTTGTGAAGTTAATTTGGTTTTGGTTTGTAAGTTATAAGGGGGGTGGGGGACAAGAACATCATCTCAGCAGACATGCAATAATTATGCAAGAGAGTTCAATGCTATATTGTCAACTGATGCATGTGCATCTCGTCGGGCCCTTCTGATCAACAGTCGGAAATCTCTGATCAACGATCGGGTCATCAGGGTTTGTCAAATAGATGATAAGTGCCAAATCGGCAATGGGTCCATTGAAATGGCATCGTCGTGTCACCTATCATTTTGGGAAACTTCTATTTTGGACACTTTTCAAATTTAGCAAGTTTTGAAAATAGAAACCTCTTTCCAAACTTGGAACTATTTCCTATATTTGGAAATACCCATTTGCCTCTTCAGTATTTGTAATTTCCATTTGGCTAGGGTTCTAATTTAGGAATTTCCTAAAATTAGCAATTTAACTCTTTCTATCAATAACCTACCTTTAAGGAAACACTATTGCCATTTGTGATTCCTTATGAGTGTAGTTAGGTAGCCAGTCCTAGAAAAGATAGGATATGGAAAGTGTATCTCTTCTACAGTGCATTTTTCCTTACTCTTCAACTGTAAGAAGGCAAGTGAGAATTAGAATTTTCCACCTGTTACTTGCCCAACATATAAAAGGCAATCATCTTGCTGTCCATTAAATTGTGCACATGGAAGAAGGCTTGAGTTTTGGGTACGTTATTTCTCATATGGAAATATGTTTCCAATGGTGACTTTCTTACATGGTTTGGAGCATTGTTGTCATGCCTCGAACAGTATTCTTAGGCCGGTGCCTGTAACAGCCACCGCAATGTCCGTAGAATTACCCCCACGAACACACAAGGCTCAACTTCCAACAATTCACAAATTTACTCATAGTAGAATCGCTTTAAAAGGGTACACCTTTCAAAGCATTTACTAACTAGTGCGGAAGCTAAATTTAGTTAATTGAAATAATATAACATCTCGAAAAAAGTCATAATAAGTCTTCTAAATACATCAACATCAAATCACCTCACCATGCTAATTACTGAACTAGAGAATAAAAAGCTGAAGTAAAATCTCTCGATCAAGGATGAGGAAAATCTCCACTGCTCAGGAACCTACTGGTGATCCTCAAGGTCTGAAAAATGGTAGTCAACAGTAATGAGGACTACGGCCCAGCTAGTAAACCATAACCGACACACACACACACACACACACACACACACACACACACACACACACACACACACACACACACACACACACACACAGATATATATAACAGAAAAATGGTTTCTGCGCTCAAGCGCAGATAAGCTTCTCAGCGCTCGAGCAAAGAAACAAGGGGGGCAGTGTGTGTGTGTGTGTGTGTGTGTGTGTGTGTGTGTGTGTGTGTGTGTGTGTGTGTGTGTGTGTGTGTGTGTGTGCGGGGTGGGGGGGGGTGGGGATGATCCAAACCATTCATTTGGAAGGCCTCATCATGGATGGGGGGTCTACCAAAAATCAGCTCCATTGGATCACAATAGGGTGTCCATTTGTGGGGGGGAAATGGACAGATATTGTTTGTCCACAAATCTGTCCATTTTAGGCCCCACAAATGGACACCCTAAGGTGATCCAATGGAGCTGATTTTTGGTGGATACCCTATCCATGAAAGGGCTCATCAAATGAATGCTTTGGATCCCATCTAAAATGTGGCCCCACCTTGTTTTTGTGCTCGAGCGCAAATAAGCTTATCTGCGCTCGAATGCAGAAACCATTTCCTCATAATACAATGCAATGTCTGAAATCTAAACTTATGAAAATAATGTCAATGACAGTTTTCATGTTCCAAATCAACAATATTTCAAAGAAAAATTATTTGAAAAGCTACTTATGAAACAAAGTACATTATGAAGTTTTTTTAATTCATAACTTGACTAAAATCATTATTTTGGGGGTTTGTCAGTCTTCACTGAGGCCAATGTCACACCTCATTGGCAAGCAAGTACCCAAGCAAACAAGGTCACAACACACTGACCAACGTTCACGGGATTGTAGTCCCAAGTATGCGCAAATATATAATCAATTGTCCTCACCCTAAAATCCATCAGTGGTAGCCAGTGAAATCCATCGTCTATGGTAAAAGACACAAATAACCCTGCAAAATTGATCAATGGGGCCCGAGCTACGTTACTGGCTCCATCTCGACCATGGTCTATGTGATCACATCCAGGGTACAGACCCGCTGGCAGGTAGTGGGTACCAAGTCAGCGAAACACAACTCATACTGACAATTCCATACCAAGACTAGGGTAAGTCTCATTTTGAAGATTATATTAAATTCTAGAAAATATTTAGGTCTCAAGGTACTTAGGGTATCTTTCAACCCCTTCTTCTCGATGTGTCAAGGTTATCTTTCAAATTATGTGTCAAGGGTATTTTTTAACCCTACCAAAACATTATTCCAATGTGTCTTTCAATCCCATTTAGGTTCCTATGTCGAGGGTTTTTGTCAACTCAAATCAAGTTCAACTTTTCAAAATTTTGATTTACGATGTGAAATATTCTTTTCAAAATTTTCTTTGCAATTTTTGGATATCATACAAGATAGTCAAATTTATTCCCATATGAATCTTTGTTTACATCCATATGCATAACTAAATTATATCTCAGTTTGAAAAGATAATAAATTTCAAATGCATGAGTTTCCAACAGTACATGCACCATCACACACTATTCATGTAATTAAAGAACATAATATTTACAAAATAACCATAGAGTACATAAATGATCAATTCCGTTTAGTGTTACTAAATTCCTTTTCTTTTCTAAAATTCGCATGCATTCAACATACTTTATTCAAGGTCTAAATCAATTACAATAAGATTTAATGCCTTGTGATGTAGTTTGCTTATATTATAACTTAATACCCTGATCTAACCATAATGATGTAATAAACTAGTAGGGAACGGTCTACCTACCTCAATTTGCGATAATTTCAATGGCTCTGGGACAATTTCCAAAGTCATGAATCCTTCCCTTCTTCTCCCTTGAATGAACAAGATCATCCTCCAAACAGTTTTTCCTCTCCCTCAAAATCTCCATCTCTCTACTTCCCAATCTCTCTCTCAACAAGCAAAGTAAGGAGTATGGGGTGGTCGACTTCTTTAAATAGGGATGAAGGAGTAGTCGTGTGACCCTCCGCCTCCCCTTAATGCAAGACATAAGTGCTTTGCAAAACTGAAAACCCATTCACTTCCTCTTTTAATGCAAAACACAAGTCCCTTCTTAAATCACACGTTTTCTCTGCTTAAACATGTGCCCCAAGATCTTCTTCAATATAGGTGGATCTATATCATGAAGTTATTCTTGATAAATTAAGAGGTTGGGATTCACACGCACCCATGATTTTCATAAGGCTCCCATCTCATTCAAGAAGGTAAGCATCTATATATGGTGGTTTTTTATAGTTAATGGCTTTATTTACAGAAGAACATTCATTTTCAAATATGGAATTTAATTTGTCATCAAACCTTGCCAAAGTATCAAGACTTGGACGTTTCCATGCTTTGAGACTCCATTAAAGAGGAAAGCCCTCGCTTTAATCACTAATTAAGGTTGATATTTCAAAATTCCCCCCCTCTCTCTAATATTAATTGGTAGGCCTCTCTTCCTGTTGGCTGCAACTCAAGGAATAGATGTCCAACATAGGCTAGCAATCTTGAAAATTTGTATCCGAAATTCAATTTACATATATTTTTATTTTTTATAACGACACCCCCATACAAGCATCTAAAAACTTATGCCCATCTTTTGATAATGACACCCCAAAAACTTCCCAACTTGGGGCCGGGTATTACATTGTCCCATTCTTACAAAAATTTCGTCCTTTAAATATTCATATTGGAAGACAAAGGTCAGACTAAAACAAAAAAAGGATATTTGTCCTTTTTATGGGTTTTAAATTTTAAATTGGTGGAAATACCAAAATTTGAGGTGTGTGATTTTCCAATCAAAGACTTCATTTCCTTGTTTAAGAATTCAAAAATAGGAAGCCGGTCTCAACCATAGAGAGCTAAATTTCAATGAGGCATAGAACTCTGATGCAAAAGCATAAAGTCGATCATATGCCGCCACATTTATTATTTTGGTCTTGGTCTTTAATACTAGTCTTTGGTCTTTAATATTTAGTTTTTGGAAAGTTGTAGTTTTCTTAGTAAGTTGTGGTTTGTTTTAATTGCCTTGAAAGAGTGCTTTGACTAGCTAGTAACTTGTGTGTGTCTATGCATTTATAGAGTCTTGGACTACAAGTCTTTTGTTGTAATCTCTATAAGCATGAATGAGAATGGAAGGAAAAGGACTTTTGATTGCTGTAAAAATATTTATTTGCAAGTTTCCTTGCTCTTGGAGTTGAGTGATTCCTCCTACGAATCAAGCTTGTGGCTTGGTCGCGTCGAGTGGCTTCCGCGTTTAGCAACGTTGAGTGACGTTCGTTGCCTCCGGTTGAGGATTCCCAGAACTATCCTTTCTTCTTGGTTGAGATCATTTTGATCTTGGCCATCCCTCGTGGGCTCCTGCTTGCTTCAAACTCTACCAAACCCATATTGGAAATCAAGATAGAGAAGAGATTAGAGTGCTAATATAAAGCTAACCAAAGTGTGTTTAGACACTTTCAAAAGTTTCTCCCACCAAACATTGTTTTTAACTTGAGATAGGGTTTAAATATTAAAAGGGCTTAAGTGTAACATAGACAATTTGATCATTAAAATACATAAGGTGTAGATATTAAAAAGGGTTAGGTATATATGATAGATAAAGGGTGTAAATATCAAAAGGCATAGGTATGGTTTATAGCATTTGGTCATTATAATAGATAAAGGGTGTAGATATCAAAAGGTTGGGTGTAAATCCAAAACTAAAATTAGAAATTGGATTTCAATATCAAGTTTAAGAGTAAACTCATCTAAATTCTTTATCAAGTCATTTTCCAATATTTAGTAAAGCACCTTAATCTGCATGCTTAAAAAATGTTAATTTAGCTTCCACTAAACACTTCCATCAAGACTACCAAATTGTAAAATTTCTAATTCTCCGTACCACTACTAGTCCCTTTCCATTTAGTACTTTTGAAATTAAAACCTATTAAACTTCAACTGAAAAGAAATAAAACTTATCATTTGGAGCTTGTCTTAGTATCCGATCTAGAATCTTGAATTAATATCCACTTAGAAACTTTTGAAATCAATACCCATTAAATTGGAAACCATTAGATCTTGATGTGTGGTTGACATTAATTCCTGATCAAAGAAACCGAATGACTACAATGGCATCCAAATCCAAAAATGATCATACGGATTTAGTAGCCCCTTCCAATTTATATAGCCTTTCTTTAATCTGATCATTGATCTAAAAAGAGAAAAAAATCTTCAACGGTCTAAACTTTGATCATGAAAATTTCAACGGTAAGATCACGATGCTAAAGATTTCAGCCTTTAACCTGATTAATCCAATCATTTTGATTACCATTGCAAAACATTCAGCCTTCGATCATTTGAGAAGTATCTACATCACCAACCCAAGGTGGGGCCTGGTGTTACGAAATTCGTAAAGTCTTACATAGTTTTGAAAGTCTATAGGTTCTTAAGCTTATGCTCTGATACCACTTTTACTGTCACGCCCCGAACCGTATTCTTAGGTTGGTGCCGCAATGTCCGTAGAGTTACCCCCACGAACACCCAAGGCTCAACTTCTAACAGTTCGCCAATTTAGTCATAGTAGAATCACTTTAAAAGGGTACACCTTTCAATGCATTTACTAACTAGTGCGGAAGCTAAATTTACTTAATTGAAATAATATAACATCTCGAATAAAAAAGTCATAATAAGTCTTCTAAATACATTAACATCAAATCACCTCACCACGCTAATTACTGAACTAGAGAACAAAAGGCTGAAGTAAAATCTCTCGATCAACGGTGTGGCAAATCTCCACTGCTTAGTGAACATATTGGTGATCCTCAAAGTCTGAAAAATGGTAGTCAACAATAATGAGCACAATAGCCTAGCTGATAAACCATAACCGACTAGCTAATACACATTCACACACACACACACACACACACACACACACACACACACACACATATATATATATATATATATATACAATGCAATTTCTGAAATCTTGACTTATGCAAATAGTGTAAATGACATGTTTTCATGTTTCAGATAACAATATTTCAAAGAAAATTTATTTGGAAAGCTACTTATGAAATAAAGTACATTTTGAAGTTTTTTTAATCCATAACTTGTTCAAAATCATTATTTATGCGATTTGTCAGTCTTCTCTAAGGCCACAAGTACCCCAGCAAACGAGGCCACACCACATTGACCAACGTTCACAGGATCGTGGTCCCAAGTGCGCGCAAATATATAATCAATCGCCCTCACTCCGAAATTCATTAGTGATGGCCTTCGAAATCCATCGTCTATGGCAAAGGACACAGTTAACCCAACGAAATCCATCACTTGGGCCCGTGCTACGTTATGGGCTCCATCTCGACCATGGTCTATGTGATCACATCCAGCCTACAGACCCGCTGGTAGGTAGTGGGTACCAAGTAAGCGAAACACAACTCATACTGAAAATTCCATACCAAGACTGGGTAAGTCTTATTTTGAAGATTATATTAAATTATAGAAAATATTTAGTTCTCAAGGTACTTAGGGTATCTTTCAACCCCTTATTTTCGATGTGTCAAGGTTATCTTTCAAATTATGTCTCGTGGGTATTTTTCAACCCTACCAAAATATTATTCCAAGGTGTCTTTCAACCCATTTAGGGTACTATGTCGAGGGTGTTTTTTTCAACTCAAATCAAGTTCAACTTTTCAATCCATCTCAATTTTGGATATTGTAATCAACTAAAAACTATGTATTTTGATTTACGATGTGAAATATTCTTTTCAAAATTTATATGCAATTTTTTGGATATCATACAATATAGTCAGCTTTATTCCCATATGAATCTTTGTTTCCATCCATATGCATATATAACTATATTATATCTCAATTTGAAAAGATAATAAATTTCAAATGCTTGAGTTTCCAACAGTACATGCACTATCACACACGATTCATGTAATTAAACAACAAAATATTTACAAAAAATGCATAGAGTGCATAAATGATCAATTTCATTTAGTGTTACTAAATTCCTTTTCTTTTCTAAAATTCAACATACTTTATTCAAGGTCTAGATCAATTACAATAAGATTTAATGCCTTATAATGTAATTTGCTTATATTATAACTTAATACCCTGATCTAACCATAAGGACGTAATACACTAGTAGGGAACGGTCTACCTACCTCAACCATAGGTGCACTTCCAAAGGCTTAAACAACATTTCCTAGCTTGACAACACAAGTTTCAAGAAAGAAGGGAGAGGAAAACTAAACTTAGTTTGACTAATACTTAAGGCTAACTTACTAAACTTAATAGGGGTCTTTGGGACTTAATAAAACATAAATAAAAAATTAAAAATAACTTAAATAATAGCCAAAAACGTTTGGAATAATGGACTGGACAGCAGGCACAAAGAAACCAAAAACTGCTGAAATTCGTATGTTGCAGGCAGCTTAGACCCTTCTCAGAAAAATAGCCATAACTCCCTCCACAGAACTCCGATTTGCAAACTGTTTGTTGCGTTGGAAAGTAGACTCGTAGGCCTTTCCAACCATGTATGGCTTGCTATTTTTAAATCTGTGAGTAATTTCAGCTTTGACCCAAAAGATGACCCAAAATCATGGACTGCAACTGTTTTTGGACCTTTAAACTTGGGGCCTAGGCTCGATGGGCCTAGTGGGCTCAGATTGAGGATCCATTAAATATAGCTCCGGCGTTAACAATTCATTTTCAATTATGGAATTTAATTTTCCATCAAACCTTGCCAAAGTATCACCAAGGCTTGGACGTTTTCTTGCTTTGAGACTCCATTACAGAGGAAAGCCCTCCTTTTAATGGCTAATTGAGGTTCATCTTTCTAAACTCCCTTCTCTCTTTGTCTAATATTAATTGTTAGACCTCTCTTCCTATTGGCTGCAACTCAAGGAATATATGTCCAACGTAGGCTAGCAATCTTGAAAATTTATATCCGAAATTCAATTTACATATATGTTTATTTTTTATAACGACATCTAAAAACTTATGCCCATCTTTTGATAATGACACCACAAAAACTTCCTAACTTGCGGTCGGGTATTACATGAAAGATTTTTTCTTCCTACCGAGTGTGATGAAAGCTTTTTTCTTCCTCCAATATCACAGATCGAAGAGTACATCGAGAGCATATTTTCCGGCCAAACCAAGTCCCCGAACCCACCCAAAATTGTCATAGTACCTGCTCATTGGAATTATCTGATTCTCTGGAACGGACTTCAGTTCGAGGTCGGCACAAGAAGTATCTCCGCTATGGCTATCTAGATCCTAGCTCTACTCACTTGCAACATTGCGAACCTGAACTCGTGGACGAGTTCTTTCTAAGACGGGGATAAGGGTGCATGTGCATCTCATCAGGCCCTTCCAATCAACAGTCGAAAAATCTCTGATCAACTATTGGTCCGTTAGAGTTTCTCAAATCGATGATCCGCCCCAAATCGGCAATCGATCTGTTGAAATGACATCGTCATGTCACCTGCCATTTTGGGAAGCTTCTAATCTCGGAAATTTATATTTTGGACACTTTTCAAAATTAGCAAGTTTCGAAATTAGAAATCTCTTTCCAAACATGGAATTGTTTCCTGTATTTGGAAATACCCATTTTCCTCTGCATTATTTGTCAGTTCCATTTTTAGGGTTCTAATTTAGGAATTTCCTAATTAAAAAATTAGCAACTCAGCCCTTTCTATCCATAACCTACCTTTAGGTGGAAACTGTGGGACCCGGGCCGCGGACAAGAACCGTGTCCTTCATAAGGTAGGCTCTACGCCGCAGCCCTAACCTCCACATAGGGGCTATGGCTATCGATGTTGCCAATCTCGCACTCGAATCAATGGCATGCAATACCACCCGATTTTGGGTCAGATAACCCGAAACCGGATCGTATCGAAAATTTCCCCAAACGGATTGGAAATCTGATGGGGACAAAAGAAGTGTTGCCACCTAGGATGGAAGGCTTGGGACACTATATGTGACTCTGCATAAAAGGCAGGTTGACATCCCCAAAGTGGTGGGTCTGTGCCTGGTTACGAGTGGGGAAGGTGTTAGGCACCCCACTCGACGAATTTCCCCTAATCGGCTCAAATGTCGAAAAGCAAGCAATGGAAATGTATGTAAAGTGTCGATCAGGGAAATTTTGACCTAAGTGGGCCCAAGGGCCATCAGGGTCATGACTGGAATGAACATGACTGCATGAGAAGGGTGGCAATGAGGTTTTCTCCTCAAGTTACATCGAGGACCTGCTGAATTCGGAGAATTTCTCCCTTGAATTCCATAGGTCAAGGTCCACGAGGGGAAGCCTTATTCTCAGCATCCTCTAGCAAAGTCGTGATCACGGAATTACCCTCTTAGAGAGAAGAGAGAGGAATTTCGTGTCGGTAGTGGCCCAGGGATGTGCAAACATTTATACTTAACATAATGTGAAAAGAGATAACAAATCCAGCACATGAACACAATATATATCTAAGAAGTACGTAAGAAAAAGGAGGGTTGATATTAGCATTACCCAACCTTGGCTAAAACACTAGAGTCCACCGTCTCCCCTTTTACAATTTAGATACATAACAGCCTCTAGATATATCAAGAATCCATCAAGATTATAGGGGAGGTGAGAGGATCTAGTGCAACTCCAAGGATGCGTAAATAACTAAATACCAGTCTCCATCTATAGCTATGTACACTACGATGCTAAAGAAGTAAGAGTCCGTGTAAGAAATACAAATCGTGAAATGTAGAAAGAGCAAACGCATAATAACCAAAAGAAAACGAGCTGAATCAAAATTGAGAAATCCGACGACAAGAAAAATGACGGAGGAAAAAGATATTTGGCTTTGTGTTTGAAAATTTTGAGGAAGGGGAAAGGGAGTCAGGAGAAAATGATCCCAAAGAGATCAAAATCGGGTTTCATCATAGCACTTGGTTACCCCCTCTTGAACGGTTAAACAAAAGGAAATCACAAGTGAGAATGGCAAATCAGACTCGGGTACAAGAAAGTGCAATCCTGGGTTTTCAAGTCTAATCATCAAAATAAAAGAGAAATTCCAAAACCTTTCCAAACGACCTCAGTTTAAGTGTTAACATGTCCAAACCAGAACTCCTACACAAACATGGAGGCTACACTTGGATATAACACCTATGACTCCCAAATTCTTGGACATGAGCAATAAAAATCAGAAATATGGATCCAAGGGGGAATTGGATTTTTGGAATGGCTTCCCTAGGAGATCTGGAGTGGGTGTACATACAGAAAACAAAAGCTCGGCCAAAATATTTCTGAAAACTTATAAATTTTAAAAATTTAAAGGTTAGAATTTATATGATACCAGAAGGTCCAGAAGCCTTGATATTGGTAGAAATAAGGTAGGTACCACGCATACCCTCTTGGAAGGGAGGAGATTTGCTCCTTACATTCGTTCCTTATTGTTTCATCCTCTTTAAGCATTTGGGATGCGGCCATGGGGACTATGGGGGAGTCATAGGATTTCAAACTATCAACAATGTTCCCAATGGAATCTACGGACCTAGGATGCATAGACACATACTTATACCCCAGTTTGAGGCATTTGAATTGGCAGTAAAATCAGCTCACGATGATGAAAGTTCCTCCTCAATCAAGGCCAACACAACATACATGAATGTGGGTGAGGCGATCTAGAGCATTTATCTTAGGGCTTTTTACTAGGGCATTCATTACCATAATCCTTGGTGTTATAAGGGTCAAACCTTGTTGGAATTTATAAGCATCTAATGCTTCGTCCTTTTTTCGTTATTTTTATTCATCTTTAATGCAATTTTTTTTTTTTGAATCAAATTTAAGTTTTATATTGGTTACCTGCCTCTTATTTTGGGATTTGTGAGGGACCATTGCAGAAGGCATTTTGTGGGCCGGCTATTCCATGAGAGATTCCTTCTGCAAATTTGTCCTATGCATTCAATTCATCTGAGGTGGCTGCTCTCTCAAGCAACAGCAAAATTGCATTTTTTAAGTCACTACAAGAAAAAAGGTTTTCCCCGGCGTTCTAGAACGCCGCTCATACACCCGCCGGCGGTCATACACCCGCCGGCAAACATTCTGTGGGGAAAGATAGTGCCGGCGGTTTAATCAAACCGCCGGGGAATAACATATATTGCCGACGGTTATAACCACCGGCCAATTTCAGAGGAAAATTTTATACGAAAACTAATGCCGGCGGTTAGAAAACGCCGGAGAAAAAGCAAACTAAGTGCCGGCGGTTAATGAACGCCGGTAGTAGTTTTATCCGATGCGTATGTAATAGTTCTGGCGGCGGTTTAAGTCAGGATATAGCGGCGTTCAGGACCGCCGGTAAATGTGTGTTTTTTTTTTTTTAAATAAAAATGAAAGAGGGTTATTATTCTTCATTCCCTTCATGGGTACATATACCTGATAACAAATTATCGTTTAACACATTATCCACATCAAAGACAAGTAGAACTACACATCCAATATATATCTTTCTTATGTTCATCCCTCCATGTAACCCTGCGTCCCACAAGTACTATGAGCGTGAAAAGCACCCCACCTTCCATCCATAACCATTCAGAAATCATATCCTCAGAAACAATTCAATCACAATGATAAAGGATGATACAAACAGGTGCAATAAAAAGACATTCAATAATAAATACCAAAAGCAAGCGAAGGAGGAATCAAATACCAAATTTAAAAACTCAATAGGAGAAAACACCAAATGGATGTTGGATTGCCATCTGCATTATATTTACACCAAATAATTCTTAAAAGTTTAATATATTAGTATCTTACGTACTTCCAACGTACTCTACATCGAAGAAAGTCCCCTATTCCATTACACTATCTGATGAAGTCATGTATCTCCTTGTTTAATACACACAATAAGAAGACGCAGCCAGGAAAGAGGGGCTTAGGTTTTACTGAATATGAACCATTCTTTAGCTTCTTTTTCATATGGACAGCCGGAAAATAAACCTGAAATGAGATACACAAGTATGAAGTAATTAAGAATACACTATGTATAGGGGACAATATCATTACATAAATAGATAAATAATGAGTAGTTACAAAGATTGCTCCAAAAACCTTCTCAGAAAATCTACCATCAGATTACATTTGCAAGGAAAAAAAATTGGTCACATTGGCATAAATAGGCATCAAATGAGAGTTTTATACCATTCGTTGATGAAACAACAATCATCAAATACAAAAAAATTCAACGCAAAATGTAATGGCTTTTTGTACTAACTCCACCAAGTTAATGAAATAACAATTCCATTGTGATGCAACACATAACTCAACAGGGGCAGTTGCACCCTGTTGTAGGTCTTGACCCCACCCACTAGTTTTCTCAAGGTTAAGCTAACTGACATGTTATCATGAACACATTGAGCAGCATGTGACACTTGATTGAGTGTTGTCCAATATGAGAAAAAAATCAGTTGTATTGTCCTGGTCTGTAGTCTATTGGAAGTTGTAACAGATCATAAATTTTCTGGTTAGGGAGGGTTGAATTCCACCCAACTCTCGACTTCCTAAGCTGTGATATCTGAGACAATTCTAACGTGCTCAGTCTTTACACTAAACAGATTTAGCTGGGGACAACAATTTTGACTACCAATATGCCCAATGAGCTGATTATGATTCAGTTCCCTGCACAAGGATATACATTGGATGACTACAATTTTGACTACCAAATTGCAAAACAAACGGATTATAGTATAATGCCCAAAAGACCATCTCTGCTGCTGAAATCTGTATGCTTTAAATGTGCTTGGTAGTTCATTATTCACCTACAGAGTGTCATTTATTAGAAGTTGTGAAACAACCAGTTACTCCAAATGCTGGAAAATTCGTCATTTTTATGTTTTATAATTTTTTTTCCCAAAAGGTTCAGGTTCATATATCATGTATGAAAAGAAAAAGTCAAGTTCCTGGGTTAAATTGTGTACATTATTTTATTCTCCATGCTGCTTCAGAATAGATATATGTTGGATTTTTGAAAAATTCAAGTACTCTGATCTCTTGAATATACTCAGAATATCTGCCAAAACATCCAAAAATCGTATATGTTGTATGAAATACATCAAGAGTTCCACCAATTTTAATAGAACATAGAAATTATTTCTACAACCACAGGAGTTATATCTAAGTTTTATTGAATTTTAACCGAAATTTGGAGTCCTCATTTCTATTCTACATGGAAACTAGGTCTGGATTAGAGGTTTGGAATGTTGCTTGGGAAGAGACTTAAATTTTTTTTGTGTTTCCCTTAGTTTGATTTTATCTTGTTAATTTGTTGATTTATGTCGAGCAGGTATGGGTCGATCACCGGCAACTTTTCCCTCCAAACGAGGTCGACCAAATTCAACTCCCTCTCATATGCTTCCTGATGCTGACCGCATTTTGTACGAATTGATCAAAAGCAAGGAAAGCATGGGGATCTGGATGGGGGATCTAAAACGTGAATCAAAACTGCAGGACAAAGTCGTTCGCAAATCTGTCAACTCCCTCGAATCCAAGAACCTGATAAAGCCTGTTACTAATATACACAACAAACGAAGAAAGCACTACATGGCTGTTGAATTCGAACCCTCAAAAGAAGTCAGTGGAGGTTCATGGTACACAAATGGGAAACTTGAAATGGAGGTTATAGAGGTTTTGGGAGTCCAGTGCTTGAATCATATTAAAAAATGAAATTTGCAACAATCGAGGGATATAGGGGTGCAACTAAGGTCGATTTTTCAGAGCTTTTACCAAAAATCAGGTTGATTTCAATTCATTTGTTTAGTAAATGCACAACCCAACCTAACCTGGCCCAAGTTGTGAATGATTGCATATGATGAATGGATCTTGTAGGGTCTCAATAATCTTCTTGCCCAAGAAAAATAAAGAAAGCTGATGGGAGAAAGGGAGGTAGTTTTTGATGGGGCCATGAAATGATACCTATTTTATATAGTATGGACTATGGAGGAGAATATAAGTGTTTTAGGCCCTGTTTTTTTGGATTTTGAGAATTGATTATGATTCCAAACAGATTATTACACTCAAAATTGTTTTTATTTTGAAGTTTTCCTTCTCTGTTTTTTTCACCTCAAATGTGTGTAAAATTTGATTTACCTCCACTTTACGTGGAAAGAAACAAAGCCAAGAAGCTATCACAACAGCTATTGAGAAATGTGGACAAAATAATAAAGAGGAAAGTGCTAAGAACAAAAAGAGAGCACAGTGGAAAGAAACAAAGCCAAGAAGCTATCACAACAGCTATTGAGAAATGTGGACAAAATAATAAAGAGGAAAGTGCTAAGAACAAAAAGAGAGCACATATATCATCTCCACTAGATAACAACATATAGGGAAATGATATGTTCACCCCATTTCTTATTTGGGACAGCCCCGTCTAGTTTAAAAGAGTAATCCTAAATAAACTAGAGGAGTCTGTCCCAAGTGTATGCCTCCAGATGCTTCCTCATCCGATTAATCGGCTAACTGCCGATTTTTTTTAGATTTTTACATAAAATCGGGTCATGTTAATTTGAACCCATTCACCGGCTGCCCCCGGTCACATATCATATCATTTACTTGTTGCCCAAGCCTCTCTCTCTCTCTCTCTCTCTCTCTCTATCTCTCTCTCTCTCTCGTGTTGACCAAAAGAGTGAGTGGAGGTTGATGGTATGAAAAGAGTATGGGCAATCTTTCGTGTGGGGGAGAGTATTTTTCCTAAGTTACAAAACGTGTGTTAGTGTACGTAGGAGGGTTATTTTTGTCTTTTATGTCATGCAAGATATTGTTGTTGTTATTTTTGTCTATTTAGCATCAATAAACAACTAAATGACAAACTTTCCCTGCAACATTCTCTAATTATTATCCCATTAAAAAAATATGATCATAACCACAATCAAACTAACTAAAATATTGCACGTGACTATGCACACCTTTTGCAAGATATTGTAGTTCTTGAGTACCGACATTCTTCTTGGTAGTAGCCGGTCCAATCCGCATCTAACTTGTAGAACATTATATCCCATTCATTTCAGTCATGGCACGCAAGCTCTACAACAAACTCATGAAAAAAATTATGTGTGAATAAATAAAAAGAAGAAGACAAATAAGGCAATATTACATAAAAAAATGATTGAACTGTACCTTCTCGAGCTTGTCAACATTTGTTGTTCAGTAATTAGGTATCTACTCAAAACCACCAAAGCCCCAAAGTTAAACAGTAACACCATAGCAATAAAATAGGCAAACGAGCAATATAATGCGCACAAGTTTTAATTCTAGATAAAGTAAGAGACCCATTATACAAAGAAGATATACAAAAGTCCATAAACGAGGAAACTTTACAAACTCAAAATGTCTATTACAATGCAACAAAAGGTATATAGTCCGAAAATCAACTATGAAACTGAAAAACAATCAAAATATATAGTAGAGGTCGGCCTCAAGCGGTATGAGCTGGTCTAATCTGCAAGAAGAAATCAAACAAAAAAATATTAAAATAAATTAGAAACACCAAGTTAATAGCAGCAAAAATAAGGAGTAGTAAAATTTTCATTGGTCATTTACTTACAAGATAGGACTGCCAAGCGACTGGTGCTCCCGCTGCATCTCCAATAGTCTTGAGGTATAGGGATGGCTTTAGCAAAGGTTCCTCCGGCTCAAATACGACATCGATTTGGACCACGGAGTATCCAAGTCCAATCGGCAAATCATCAACCTCATCATTCGGATCTCTGCTGAGAAAAATGCCCCTTGCCACTTGAACTCCCTTTCGTATTTTACTCAATAAAACAACCTTATCAACATTATAAGAAACAAAATTAATGACTTATGTAGATGATCGAAATATCAAGTCAGAATTTACATAACGGATTTATACCTCGTCTGAGGAGGGTGATCGTAATCCATGACTGCCAGAAGAGGAAGCTGCATTAGCTCGCGACTGCAAAACATCTTCGGGAGTCTGCTAAGAAAGATATTGTAATAAATGTATGAAATGAAATATCTACGTATTAATCCTAAGGGACATAGTGAAAAACTTACGTAGTTGGGGCTGACGCCCTGGAGGTGGGTTAAGATCTGTGACATTTGTAGTTTCACTTGTGTCAGCTCCTCTGCCATAATTGCATTCACCTGTTCTAATTGGGCCATTTTCGTGTTAAGATGCAAACTATTTCCTCGGGGTTGAGGAGGCCTAGTTGGAGTGCCCAATGTTGTTGAGGGAGTAGCAAAAAACCCAAGCATACGCACCCTACCACGTGTCTCTTCCCTCATTAACTGGCCGAAGAGGTCATCTCTGGAAGGGATCCCGCTCGATTCAGGTTCGGGATTCTGCTCCTGACGCTCTTTGATTTTTTCCTTCAAAAATATGAGGGAAAATAATGACAAGTTATATAAAGTTGTTGACCTAAATAACAAATTATGTAAAACATACCATAATCTCCTTGGATTTAGGATCTACAGCCTCCCCGTCTTTTTTCGTATGGGTAATCACAAACGTATCCGCACGGCTCGGCATTTTCTTCTTAGCTTTGAACTGTACTCATTTCAATAATGATAGCAAGTGATCAATATAAAAAAGAGATAGTAAATCAACATAAAAGGTTGCTGAAATTACCTCCATCTTGGTCACTCTTGCATAGCTCCGCGAACCGGCAGTGTGTGCTATCGTTTGTTGGGCTCGGTTTGCCTTATTTGTTGCGCAAAGTTTCTGCAGTGTGAAAACAATAAATAGATATATAACTATAATATTTTAAAGGAGAGAATAATACAGGAGGTAATATTGTCTACCTGCCCTTCAGGAGAGTTCCAAAAGTCGCATAGAATTTGATATTCTGACGGGATAACGCTTCTAGGTAGTGGTGGTTCATTTTGGAGGAAGAATTTAGTCCTCAGGGTTGACTTCCATTCCCGCCATTTCTTCCCAAGGTCTGCTATAACGTACGGCTTGTTGTCTTCAAGAACGTCATATTTAGTTTGTATTACATGTCAAGTGAAATATAAGTATCATTAGGTTAGAATAATAAAAGTAAATGTAGACATATATACAGATTCAACTACGTTTACCTTGACAATTGCCCACATATCTTTTTTTTTTTCAAGTGGAACCCTCCTCCAGTCCCTATATGAGATAGGACATTTTTCACCTGTCCTCGCAATATTCCCGAGAAAACTTTCGAAAGGATTTGTATTTTCTGAATCTGGGAGCGCACGGGGACGCTCGCTCCAAAGTTCGGCAATGTGTTTTCTACATGTGAATCAATGAATGTATGAGAAAAGAAGAGTCGGGAAATATTAAATTATGACACTGGAAGTAACTTACTCAAGATATTGGTTGACAACAGCGCAGTTGAAGAGAACATATCGATGTGCCTGTTTGACTGTCCGTGGATCTATGGGTTCCATATGAATCTTTCCTAGAGCGCGTCCTGATACTGAGAAAATAGCGAATCCTTCTTCAAATTCACACGGAGCATCTTCGTCATTCCTTTGTGGTCGGTTCAACTTTGATTCAACCCCTTCCAAATATCTTGCACAAAACGTTAAACATTCTTCCCCAAGGTACCCCTCTGCAATAGATCCCTCCACACGATTTCTATTGCGAACATACGATTTTAATGTTAAAAGGTACCTACAAAATGTGAATACTTGTATTACGTTCTGTACTGAAAATATGTACACAAATTAACTGTTGAAACATAGTTTTGAGAAGCTCTGCATACCTTTCGATTGGGTACATCCATCGGTATTGTACTGGTCCAGCTAACCTTGCCTCATCCGCTAAATGAATCGGCAAATGCACCATAACATCAAAAAATGCCGGTGGGAAGATCTTTTCCAAATGGCATAATGTTAGTGCTATCCTATTTTTCAATTTCATAAGTTCGCCCGATTTGAGAACCTTTGAACACAACTCTCTAAAGAAGCTACAAAGTTCAATCAATACCGAGCTGACGGTCTTTGGCAATGATGAACGTAAAGCTAATGGTAATAGCTGTTGCATCAGTACATGGCAATCATGGCTCTTCAATCCTGAAATCTTGCGCTGCTTCATATTCACACGTCGTGAGATATTAGATGAATAACCATCAGGAACTTTGACGTGTTTCAAGGCACCACAGAAAATATCTTTCTCCTTTGAAGACATTGTGAAGCATGCTGGGGGCACGTATGTCTTGTTATTTCCTTTAGTTATTGGGTGAAGCGTTCTCCTGATATTCATTTTCTTTAAATCTAGCCGCGCTTTTACACTATTCTTTGTTTTTCCTTCAATATTTAGTAACGTCCCAATGACATTATCACAAACGTTCTTCTCGATGTGCATCACATCTAGATTGTGGCGCAATAACAATGATTCCCAATACGGAAGACAAAAAAATATGCTTTTCTTCTTCCAATTGTGTTCCTTACGAGGCATCTCTTCGGTATTCTCCTCAGGTTCATTGGGATTCTTCTCACGCCTCCTTTTCTTTCCATGGGTATTCGGCTTCTTCCCACTGTTATCTGACTTCTTGCCACGTGTATCTTGTTTCTTTCCACGTGTATCTAGCTTCTTCCCAGTTGCAGTTGGCTTCTTCCCACTAGTATCCGGCTTCTTACCAAATGTTACGTTAATGCTCTGTAATTGATCCAGAACTTGACTGCCTGATAGCGGAATCGGAGCTACCCTCCATTCTTCCGTCCCATCAAAACCTGACTTATCAGAACGAAATGTGTGATTGATTGGTAAGAATCGCCGGTGGCCCATGTAGCATTGCTTACTTCCATGAGTCAACCTTTGAGAACACGTTTCTTTATGGCAAGATGGACAAGCCAGTTTTCCTTTCGTGCTCCATCCTGACAAGTTAGCATACGCCGGGAAGTCACTAATCGTCCACAACACAGCTGCATGCATTTGAAACATTTCATTCCTCGCTGCGTCGAAAGTCTGCACACCATCAATCCATAGTTCCTTCAACTCTTCTACCAAAGGTTTCAAGTAGATATCTATGTCATTCCCTGGTGAAGATGGTCCTGGAATAAGCAGTGAGAGGATCATATACGGTTGCTTCATGCACATCCATGGTGGCAAGTTATATGGCATTAGAACAACTGGCCACGTGCTGTGAGCAATACTCATCGTCCTAAAGGGATTGAAGCCATCACTTGCTAACCCAAGTCTAACATTGCGAGTCTCTGAACCAAACTCTTTATACTTGTAGTCCAATGTCTTCCATGCTGTTGAGTCTGCAGGATGCCTTAATATACCATCTTTTGTGCGGCCCTCATCATGCCATGTCATAAAAGATGTTGTTTTCCTCGACATGTATAGCCTCTGCAATCTTGGTTTCAGTGGGAAGTGACGCAGAATCTTGGCAGGAATTTTTTTTCCTTTTGTAGATGTCTCAGATGGCTCGTCATCTGGATGTACTGCATCTGTTCTCCACCTCGATGCCCCACATGTGCGACATTTAAATTCATTGGCAGCTTCCTTCCAATACAACATGCAATCGTTAGGGCATACATCTATCTTGTTGTAATCGAGGCCCAAATCCTTAATAATTTTCTTCGTTTCATAAAATGACTTTGGCAACGTTTCACCATCAGGAAGTGCCTCCTTCAAGAGATCAAGTAACATAGTGAACGATTTGTTGCTCCATCCATTGAGACACTTGATGTGAAAAAGTCGAACAAGGAAGGATAATTTAGTGAATTTGCTGCCCGGGTATAATTTCTGCTCGGCGTCCTCTAATAATTTGAAAAATCTTTGCGAATTTAAATCTGGCCCCTCCGTACTTGTATTTCCTAGATCAACCCCACCGTCTGATGGCACATTGTCCATTGCACGGTTAAACAATGGGTTGAGGTCGTGTAACATTTCATGCATTTCATCTTGTAGTATGGGTTCATCCTGCACTCGGTGATCACTGTCAGCCATAACACACGCCGATGGCACTGCCTCCCCATGAAAAATCCATGTATCGTAGCCCTTAAGCATCCCATCGACAACCAAATGATCCTCGGCCTGTATTCGATCAACCAAATAAATGTTGCCACATTTAACACATGGACATTTGATCTTGTTCCCATAATTAGTTCTGGCAAATGCAAAATCAAGGAACCGATCCAACCCTGCCCTATATGCTGGGTCAAGTCTGTTTTATCAAAAATGGGAACATGCGTGAGGCTTATAAATTAAGATAACGAATTGGTTAAATCCAAATTTCATAAACTAACCCTACGTACGTTACGAGGGTTGTACCTTGGAAGTTGCATCCAACTTTTATCCATAACTACTCTCCTGCTTTACTCAAGGATAGAATGATAATGATTGGAACGAATGTGTACGACTGAAGAAAAACAAAGTGTCATTGAGGTCAAACACACTTGTTAAAATAAAGAATCCCAGTTTCGTTGTGAAATAGGGAGAAGAGGTGGAGGCAAAAGGGGAAAGGAAAAGGGGATCGTGGGTTTTTATAGATCAAGTATTCCCGGCGGTTTTACTTATTACCGCCGGTGAATAACATATATTGCCGACGGTCATGGCTGTCGGGAATATTGTGGCCACGGTTAAAAAAAAGCGTAGGATGTTATCAAGATTCCCGGCGTTTTTTACGGAACCGCCGGTGAAATTTGGGTATTTGCCGACGGATATTACGACCGCCGGGAAATAGCCGCCGGTAATACCCCTTTTTCTTGTAGTGTGCCGAGATAAGAAAGATAGCATGAATGATATTAAGAACAAAAAGACCATCAAGGAGTATTAAGAACAAAAAGACCATCAAGGAGTATAACAACACGGATGTATTAAGTCAAAATATTAAAGAGAAACAAGCATTTGCTAGATGCAATGGCCAAACATGATAGAAGTTTAGAAAACCAAACAAACACCTCATGTGTGGCAATGGAAAAGAAGAGCTAGGTTAAAGAAATCAACCAAAAAAAAAACAAAAGCAGAATTAGAGAGGTTCATTAGCACCTTTAAAATCAAAGGGAGTGTGGACAACTCAATAGGAGGGAACTCTATCAAATCAGAGTTAATGCTATGAAATGCCTCACCTGCAGAAATAACATAAGAATGGTTAATAAATCCAGTGATACACATAACATCCACACACAATATTATCCAAAGCATAATGGTAGCAAAATGAAAAAAACAAACATGCCAGTTACCATAAATAATATACCTATGTATAAACAATGGTAGCTCAAAACATAGCTTGAACTACAAAAAACTATCTCTCTTGCAGTTTGAGATGTGTTCCCTTTTTTTGGGATTTCAGTTGTATTTAACAAAGACCAGTAACATAGCCTTCAACTTGCCATGGTTGTCAATGTTTCTACTCAAGTCCTTTGAGCACTCCTTCCATGACCACAAGGAATATAAACTGATTTAGATGTGTAAATAGGCAGCCCCAAAGCAATTGAAATGGCGTTAATTTGTAGTAACCAAACAAGAACAATCCATCAACTTAAGATAATCCCTTTGGAGAGTAGGATCTCTGGTTAAACAGTTCATGAATAGGAGTCAAATACCCTGATTTAGCACAACACCATTCTCCAGAGTAGGGGCTGATTTTTCAAAACGAGTAGTTTCCACAAACGCACAAAGGTGAAACCTTACTGGTGAGTGTACTCTCCAACAATACTATGAGCCCGAGTTTTGTCTTTGTCTATGGTAGATAAGGAGCTCTGTGTTCAAGTACCAAAATTGATGCAGCCCAATATGTGGCAGTCCCAAAATTTGCTCAACAACTGACCTGTCATGTGAAGATAAGCAGGTGGGGACATTCCTACATTGAACAGGGTTCTATGTAGCTGAACCATTATTAGTTAAACTTTAGTTCAGGCTAGACCTATTGGGTAAGCAGTCAAGGCTGGTTTGTAAGGGTTGGTGTGCACTATGATTCCAATTGGTAGGTTGCGAGTGGAAGCCCAAGCAACTGGTTCTGTTTCATACACTCTTTTTTTTGAATGATCTGTTTGATATACTTTGCCTCTCTTGAATCAGAATAAGAGATATTACTACTCATATGAAATTTATTTGTGTTCCGACAGCACTGGTTCGGATCACTTTTCCTTGTTCGTTTAAGTTGGACAATAAGTCCTTGATGTAATGCAGGCATAATTCAGGTATCATGCTTTGACCTGTACGATAAGCAGGTATCATGCTTTGACCTGGCTACTTCCATTTTGTACTTCCTGTATGATACACCGGTATCATGCTTTGGAATGGATCGTAAAATCTTGCATTGTACAGGGTAAAACCTGAATTTTATGAAGATATAACCCAGATTTTGTAAGCTAAAATCTGGATTGTTCATTTCAGGATTATAAAATAAGGGTTTTAGCTTACAAAGTGTAGGTTTTAGCTTGTAAACTGACGCAGTATGGGAATCCCACTTTCACACCCTTGCACCGTGGAAGGATGAATGTCAGACTCATCAACATAATCAATTTGATTTCCCTCTCTTGACTCCACATCTTCCACATCCTCTTTGGTAATGTAGAAAAATAAGATAGGGCCCACATACAAAGGAGGATCTTTGGGTTTATTCTTTTGGGGTTTAAGTCATTTTAAGTGACATCTTATTATGAAGGGCCCACTTTGGGGGTTTTCGTATGGTGGGGATACTGACTCAAATAAAGAAGTTAGCGGATTGGGTTTCAACTTTCAACCACACGAACATCTTCCCCTGTCATTCAACTTTTCTCTCTTCTTCCTCACTTCCTCTTCTTAGCATCTCTCATCTCATCCTCTATTATCCTCATTTCTCATCTACTTCTGATTTCCTGTTTTGTGATTTTATTATATGTATAGATTTATAACATGATATCAGAGAGGGTCTGATCCAAATCAAAATTAGGGCCCTAGATCATGTCCATAGTTTTTTTTCCTTCTATGGGGAATCAAAGATGCTAATGGAGAGCAATGTTTTATCCTTTATTTCTTGCTATATATGCCTTCTTTGGGTGAGATTATGTTGTGTTGATACCTATGGAAGACGGACCAAGCACTATCTCTGGAGTTAGCCAAAGTTAATCACTCCCATAGGAAGTAGTCAAATTGTCCATCCAATATTGATGATTACAATGGTTAAGAAAGAAATTATTTGGAGTGGACATAGTCCATTATGATATTTATTGATAGTCGGGGGAAGTTGGTTACAAAATCGGAAAGGTTGAAACACCTATAGAAGTTGACCCATTCCACGATGACAGCAAAAGCGATAATCTTATAGTTATGGCTTGACTCTTAATTGATGGGGCCTAGTATTAATAGAAGCCTTCTATTTCTAAGATAGGGAAGGATGTTTGGGACATGGTAGCCTGAATCTACTCTCAATGGGCAGATTTAGCACATATCGACTGACTGCATAAAAGGATAAATATGCAGCAAGGAACTTTGTCCATAGAAGAATACTTGGGCTTTTTAGGCAAAAGTGGAAGGGACTTGATCATTAGCCCTCCTCTCGAAGACATAAAGAAACAAATGGAATATCATATAACTCAACTCAACAAAGCCTTTGTCCCAAACTAGTTGGGGTCAGCTAAATGAATCCTTTAAAAAAATTTCATGAAGAATGTGAAAATGGAATATCATATGATCTTTGAATTTCTTGCAAACTTAAATACAAAACTAGAACTCCATAGGGTTTAAGTACTCGGAAAAGATGAGTTAAATCCTCTTCAATCTGTCTACGATTATATTAGAACAGAAGCAAGCAGAAAGAGACCATTACAGGTGCTGGTTCAACAACTAATGTGGAACATTCAGCTCTAGCAATGAATTTTTGAGGATAAGGTTGAAACAGTTATGGGATAAATCAGTCACGTTCAGGGATTTCCAAGAGTCAATAGAGATAAGCTGAAGTTCTCTCGTTGTGTGTGTGGGTGTGGGTGTGGGGAGGAGGAGGAAGAACCAAAGCATCCCTCCTTCATATGTGGGCTCTATCCTATTCTTCTACAAAGTGAACAAATGAAGACGAGAAAATCAACCAATTAAGAGAATTGCTGATAAAAGTGACTCATTTGAGCTGTTGGGAGACAAACGCCTTTTTCACCAAACTAAATACTTTCATAATTCACTTTAATTGCTTAATTATTGGCAAAACTTTTACTAGATTCACCCTCAGCATTCACTTTTCCAACTCGCAAAAGTAACACAAGCCTACTCCCAAACAATATGACTGATTTCAACCTCTAGGATGAGTACTGTCACTTGATGATTGAAAGTCAAAATGGTAAAAAAGTCACCACTGGATCATTATTTTGCAGCCATCCTCAAGTAGAAATTAGCAAAAGAAAATTGGTATTGACAGCCATAAATTTAGACATTTTGGACCATGCTATTTTTTTTTCTTATTTGATTTGCTTTTATTTTCCTATATATAGGATGAAATTATATGGGTGTCATGCCTAATTTAAACAGTGACTGTACCTGCACTAGTAGTAAAAAACCTTCTATTTATAGCACAGATTCAAAATGAGTAGTGATTCTTAAACTCCATCATGAATATGTTTTAAAAGTACGACAATAGGTTAAGCAAAAATATTAGCAAGCATAATGGAACAATCAAAATTATGGGTTTACCGAAATCTTCGGAAGTTTTAATATTCGGTAAAAGAGATGGATAAGGCTTTATAAGGAAAGGGTAGGTTTGTAGGATGGTCTTGTGGGGTTTGTTTAGTGCCTTAAACTAGGGAATTAAGGGACTATTTAGGGAACAAAGATGGGCTGTGATGAGGCTTTAGGAAGGGACTAGTTTGTCTATTCTATGCACTGTTTGTTGGTTAAACTTATAGAGGGCTGCAAGAATTAAGAAAAGGAGGCTTTGGGTAATCGGTCAAAACATGGGTAATCTAATGCGGAAACAGGGGCTATTTTGGCAAGGATTTTAATATATTTAAGTCATTGCAGTGGGCTGAAAGGGGGTGGTATCCAGTTGACTTTTGTGGGGATACAAAGGAAATTTTGAGGACTAGCTTTTTGTGCACCAAGTACTGGGTTTTGCGAAAGGGCTTAAAGAATATTAAAGGGTTGTTTTGAGGCTGAGCAAATAATTAGAAAGTGGGTCTGCTTCAAGGTGGGGTTTGCAGCAATAAAAGAAAGAAGAAGAGAGGCTAGTATTCAAGGTTGTATTGCTAAAAAACTAGGAGATTTCGGCAGCTATGTGGCTGCCTATTGATGGCGGTTTCAATGGCAGAACCTGAAGGTTGAAGCAGAGAAGGCTACTTCGATGGTGGTTTACCGTTGGTATTCTACTTCCATATAATATATCCTACGTCTTTAAAGAACAGAACCCTAATCTTCAAAAAAAAAAAAAAACAACATTGGAAACAAAAAGATTCTTCAAGATAGTAGATTTCTGGAAAAAATTCATTTCATAGGAAGGAAAAAATTAAACTATTACGAGAACAAACACATTTCTTTGTCATGGAATTTCACAACTAAAAGCAAGAGGGATTGCACATTATGTAAAAAATTAAATCCTAACCCCATTCCAGTTGAGAGACGGGTCATCTCTTCTCTCATAAAAACCAATCTACTGAGATTGTTTACAAAACCCCCAAAATAAGATCGATGAAAACCCCTAAAAAAACCCTTACATTCTGATGGAAAACCATGAATAAATAGGTAATTTAGCTAGGTTGGAAAGGAACGAGCAAAAAGAAAATACAAAGGAATTTTAGGGCTGAAAATCACCTAGGTCTTCGTATCTTTGGGATGTTAGAGAGATCAGACCCTTCGCTTCTTCTCCAATATCCAAAACCCTAAACAAAGTTATCCTTATCTTCTTCAAGCCCTCCTTTCCACCCTTTGCAAAACCCTAAATAGAGATCCAAAAAACATATATTACAAGCAAACGAAATAGGGAGAAGAGGTGGAGGAACAAATGTGAAATACAGAGAAGAGGTGGAGGAAAAAGCAAACCAAATCACCTAGCTTTCTTCGAAGGAGAGTCTCGATTTCTTTTTTTGGTGAGTCTCGATTTCGTTCCTAGCTAAGACGGTGAGAGAAGTGGAGGGAAAAAGAGTCTCACGCGCGGGAAGGAAAATGGGGAATCGTGGATTTCTAGCTAGAGTTTTCCCCTTTAATATATGCCGAAGGTCAACAAATGCTGGGTTTTTACAATACGATTCACCGGCGGTTTCACTTATTACCGCCGGGGAATTCTACATTTTGCCGACGGTCATGACCGCCGGGGATATCGTGGACAACATCACAAAAATGAGTTCGAGGTTAACGCGATACCTCGGCGGTTTTTCTGTGACCGCCGGTGAAATATGGTCTTTGCCGACGTTTATTTGGACCGCCGGGAAATATCCGCCGGCAATAACCCTTTTTCTTGTAGTGAGTAGATATGATAGATGGTTGGCACCTTGAAAATGGTTCTTTTATTTTGTTTATGTGTTGTTGTTAGATTATAATTCAAATTTGTGAAAATGTTGGACCCATCCAAGCTATCCTTATCTTAAGTTTCTATAAGTTTTATCTTATCCTTGATGAAGATAGAGTTTGTGGCTAGTTATTAGGAAGTGAGTTTGATCATGCGAGACAAGTTTATAGAGTTGTACGTGTGAGTCATTAGTTATTAGGAAGGATGAGTATAGCTTTTCTATTTTTTAGGTGACGGAATTTATCTACGCGAGTCATATGTAGTTAGGATTGTTAAAAGTTGAAAAAAGTGTGATGTTACACGATTGTGTATTTTCTATTTAAATGGCTGGTTTGGTTACTAGTAAGGTATGAATGAGATAATGAAAATAAAGTATTTGTACTCTTCCTATGAAAAAAGCTTCTATTGTGTTTTGTATTTTAGTTCATCAAATTCTTTAAAGTGGTATCAGAGCAGAATGGCCTAGGACGATTTGAAAAGATGACCGGCCCGGGTTCGGTAAGTTGACAACATGACAGGTAATACCAATTCTTCTTCAAATTTTCAGTAAAGTGTTCCTTTTTTTAAAGATGATAATTTTCAATTTTGATCTATTAAGATGAAGACCTTGTTTATGTCTTATGATTTAAGGGAGCTGGTAGAGAATGTGTATGATAATTTTGCAAAGCAGGAAAGATTAATAACGACGATTGAATTGATGGAGAGCAAAAAGAAGGATGCAAAAACATTTTTTCTCATCCAACAAGCCATGGATGAAACGATATTTACAAGGATTATGATTGCAACTACATCAAAAGAAGGATGGAATTTGCTTCAAGAAGAATATCAAGGTACTTCGAAGGTAATCTCTCTTAAGTTACAAACCCTCCATCGTGATTTTAAGAATTTGTTTATGAAAAATTCTGATATAATTCGAGATTTTTTCTCACGAGTTAGTTATATTGTTAATCAAATCAAAACTTATGGAGAAAAATTAGATGATGAAAAAATTATTGAAAAAGTGTTAAGGAGTCTTCCCACTAAACATAATCATATAGTTGCTGCCATAGAAGAATCAAAGGATTTCCAATCATGTGGTGCGAGCATCTAGAGTAAATCAACCAATCATTTTTGTAGTCAATAGCCTTCTTTCCAGAAGAACTTGTTGCACATACTTGACTCTTCATAATTGGGGATTCTACAACATTCGGTGCAAAAGAAACCTCCCCCTCAAAGTCGTGTTCTATAACGGTCTCTTGTCCTACCACTTCACAAGCAAAAGAAGCTTGCATGTCCCATTCACCACCATCATTATCCTCATTGTCTTTGGATTCGATGACAACATTCCCATCGTCGATCTCAATCTTAACCCAACAATTTCTTTTAATATGACATGGCTTACGACATCAATAACAATAAAAATCAAGTTTTTCTTGTGAATTTTCATTGTTATTAGTCCGATCACCTTTCCTATAGCCATCTTTCGACTTCTTATTTTTCTGCCACTTCCGCTTACTATTCTCCATAAGCGCTTCCTCACTCTCTTTCATAGACAATCCGGCCATATGTTTTGGAAACATCTCTTGATTAATCAAGAGATTCTCCAATTCTAGGAGAGATGGTTGCATTGGCCAACCACGTATAGCCTTGATAAATCCGCTAAACTCGGGATTCAAGCCGCGGATAATCAACCTCTGCATCCGGCTTTCACTAATATTAGAATCCTCATCTAACTGTAAGATCTCGTTACACAAGTTCTTAACTTTAATGAAATATTCAGAGACGGATAAATTACCTAGTGTTAATGAACCGATCTTGTTTTCCAACATCTACAGCTGTGCATTGCTCGCCCGTGAAAAGAGAGATGAGAGTGCCTCCCACACTTCTTTCAGAGTTTTCTTTTCTCTAATATGCTCGATCAACTCCTTCTGTATTGATGCCTTCAATATGTACAAAGCGTTTCCAGCACGGATCTTCTACTTCCGCAGTATATTTACTCCCTTGTCTGGTGACTCAATGTCGTTGCCATTCATTATCTCCCATAGATCATGGCCTTCAAGGTATGACTCCAAGCACGACTTCCAATAGATGTAATTGGTATTGTTGAGCTTTTCGATCCCCGCCAACATACCAACACTTCCCGCCATCTCTTCTTCCAACCTCGATATCACCTCGAAGCAACCAAAGAACAAACCGGTATTCCCAACTTGAAATCTCCTCTAAGCAAATCCAAAAACAGGCCGGTATTCCAATCGAATACCTTGCTTTGATACCACTTGTGAACTTCTCTTTGCTGCTTAGGAAGAAAAACAATTCAATAGAGAGAGAGAGAGAGAGAGAGATAAAATTGCCAAAACCGTAGATGCCTCTGAAAAATAACGTGAATGCACTTTATAAAAATTGTGGAAGTGTAACAGAACGTGAATATGCACTCTCTAGAAGATAACGTCAATAGCACTCTGTTAAGAAAAAGACACTCAAAATATTTATTCACGTTCAAATTCTATACATACTTCAAGTAATGTTCTGCTTTTTGATATAGGACATAGCTTTCAGATATTCTAGTTTTCTTTTCTTGTTATTTTCTTTCTTATTGGTAGCTATATATGATTTGTTTCTTTAGAAAGGAGTTATCGATAGGATGTAGATTTTTTTTCCAAAGTTTAGTAAGATTTGATTTCTATTTCTCTTGGTAGCCTACTAATTAGTAGGCTAGTTTTTGTTTATAAATATGTTAGTGTGAAAGAAGCAAGGATAGATTATGATGAATTGAAAATACGTTTTCACTAACTCTCTTTTCCGTCTCTCTTCTTTCCTTGTGGATTCTAGGGTTCTTCTTCTTCCCTAGTGGATTCTAGGGCAATATTCGGATCGTAAGCTTCGGCTGTGATACTTGTTTGATTTGCTGCGTTACTTTGATAACCATAACACGTAGCTCTAGATAAAGTGGAATTCTTTAAACTAATCTAATAGCAATCCTATGTAAACACAACTCTAAATGACTAATAAAAGATAAAATGAAACTCTAAAATAATAGCTATGAAGTCAGTGGTGATATAATGTTCACAGTTAGGACGACCCGATACATACATAGCATTTTTTTGGTTGCTTAGTAAGAGCGTTTTTGGAAATCAAACAAGAGTAAGATACGGATGTGAAACTACCAATTACTCCAAAAGCTTAAGCTGTTGGAGATGGTGTTGTTTAATCTTTTAGACTCTAACATTCCTGCTCAAGAGTGGCCCCTCTTTTTAGGGTTGGCCTACACGTGGAACATGTGACCTTTCTTTATGGGTTGGCCATTATATGTGGATTTTTAATATCAAGGAGTTTTGAACCCTGGGCAATTGCTCTGATACTATGTGAAACGGCCAATTACTCTGAAAGCTTAAGCTGTTGGAGATGGTGTGTTATTTAATCTTTTATGCTGTAACAAGGGAAAGCTCACAGATGAAAATGACCCAATACAGAAATTGTACTTTTTTTGTTGCTCGGCAAGAGCTTTATTCGAAACCAAATAAAACAAAATCAGAAAAACACATATCAATATGACACAAAACAGAAATGGTACTGTTTTTTGGTTGGTCAGTAAGAGCTTTACTGGAAACCAAACAAAAAACAAGAGAAGAAAAATACACATATGAAGATGAACCAGTAACTAAAAGGAGAAGGTGAGACCAGAACTGTGGAACTTTTCCTCTGTGAGCTGATCCAAACGCTCTTTCATTGGAGGGCTCAAATGATTTACCCAATCACCCACCTCTCCTTTCCTAAAGAAATTCTTACCGTCAATACCTACTTCTACTGTTCCTCCCTTGTTTACTTTCAAATTGCTCAAATTCTTAAAACTGCATAGCTTTGATATTTCCTCGACCACCACTTCTCTCTCTTCCTCCAGAGAGAAAGGATACCCCAAGAACTCAGCTAACCTTTTCAAATGAAGTATGGGTTCTTTTTTCATTTCCTCATACTTCAAGAACAACACCATTTCAGGCCTTTCTAAACTTGCCTTCCAGTAACCTAACACATGATCCCAATAAGGACCAAGTGCAGAATCTCCAGTGCAAAACAACTCAAATGCCTCCTCTAGAGGAAGTGGTTGTCCTACACTCTCTTCTCTCAACTTGCTAACGAAAACCCACATCGAAATGAAGGTATCTCCTGGATTCCGGCACAAGTAAACTATCCGACAATTCGATTCTATTGCGGATTCCGGTAACATATTGTAAGGGATGTGGGTAGCCAAGAGCCTAGGGGAGGGAAGGCCCTCAAATTCAGAAAGTTGGTTATTTGCAAAGAACTCCAACATGACAAAAGGGACTAGGCCATGGGGGTTAGCCTTGAGCAAGGGGTGGTCAGTGAGAAGGTAACGCTTCCGGTTCACAACAGCGAAAGCAAGCGCCTTCAGCCAAGTGGTACCAGCCTTCGGCGTGGTGACCAAAAATGTATCTCCATCCCGGGGTTGATAGTGTTGATGGAATGCCACTGCTCCTTTCAAGTACTTTACAGGATACCAGAAGCCTTGATATTGATAGAAATAAGGAAGTGACCACCCTTTCGTTCTTGGAAGAGAGGAGATCAGTTCTTTGCATTCTTGCCTTAATATTTCATCGTCTTTATTCCGTTGGGATGTTGCCATGGAGAAGATAATGAGTCTGAGGACCTAATCTCCTCAATGAAATTTGCAGAGATTGGATATGTAGCCACATATTTATACTCCAGTTCTAGGTATATCACTTTCCATCTACCAATCCCTTGGTTCTAAACCTTCCACTGTAAATTTGTTTTGATTTTCTCACGCTTGTCGGTGATGCAGTCCAGACCTTTCATCTTATAGGTGGCTAACTTTATGTAAATTTATGAAGTATTGAATGCATTGTCCCTAACAAAAAAAATTTTTTTGACTTAAATTTAAATTTTTAGAGGTATGCTAAGCTTAAGGGCTCCCTTGGAAAAAATGATGGAAGAGCCGCGCTCAATGGTTGGACACTTGGACGTCACCAGAGTCATTTAATATTATTTAACTTTTACATTTCTTATATGCACTTTGGTGAGTGCAACCAATGGTGTGCCCTTCCATCTATTTTTTTTGCAAGGGCACCTCTGAGTTTAGCATTCCTCTAAATATTTTATATTCCTTGCATCATCCTCATAAATTCCAAAAAATCATGCGTCCGAGATGCACTTGTAATCTACTCTTAATAAATTTCCTATCTTTATCAAATAAAAAAAATCAATACCTTTCATGTTTCTTTTGATAGAAGAGTCCTATTCACAAGGGACCCTTGGAATTAGCTTTTGAAAAGATAGAGAGAAAAAGGAAATTCTCCTTCCCAGGCACCCCAATTATGCAACAAAAGGGCCTCCCACCACTTTCCTCCATGCATTATTTCCTTCTTTAAAATGGCCGTTCTAGGTAAAAAATGTAAGGAGGTTAAAAACTCCACTCGTTCCTCATTTCATCATTTCTTAAAGCCGAGAGAGATTGTGAAAAAACTTCCCAAATTTTCTTCTTGCTTTCTTTTCAGAAGTTTCCTTTCTATTGGACTAGGAATAGAATTATGTCATCCATAGGAATCCCATCAGACGTCCATTGCCAAGAGGAGTTTTATTCCATTAAGGGAACTCCCAAAATCTCCCTCAAATCGACACTCTCTCACTCCATATACAACCACAAGGAAGGAGAAATGTCCATACCCTGACCATTTAAGTAGAAAATTTTCATAACCTTACCATTGAAGTAGAAAGCTTCCTATATAAGCTCCACCTCCACATCCACCTCTAATCCTAACAGTCAAATACCATTTCTCTTCTTGAGTTTTTATATGGTACCCGATCGTCAAGTACATTGCGGGCGGTACCACACTTAGTGTTGGAAAATTTGTTGAGGGTACTGTTGATGATAGAAAACAGAAACTTGTTGCTTCAAGGCGTGATATCACTTTCCTTAAGACAAGATTCGCCCCCACTAGTAGTGTGCAAAGGGGATCCGCGAATTGCCTCCAAGATACAATGAAGCCTAGTAGGGAAGCCCTACTAATGTTTGATGACGCGTAGCACTAGCGGAATCAAACCCGAAATGCCCTTCCGAAATCTCAAGCCTTAGAGAAATCTCTAGATTCTGTTTCTGCAGAAAAACAGTATCTAGAACAGTAAACAAAAGAAAAACAGTATGTAGAAATACTTGGGGATTTTTGTAGGAGTGTAGAAGAGAGTGTAAAATCAGTCAGAATTGCCAATTCGATTTCTATCTGAAATGACTGAAGTTTGCACATTTTTATAGACCATCTGGTGTCTTTTCAGTGTGAAAAACACCTCTACAGGGCACCTTTCCAGAATGTTTGAAATCTGACCGTTAGATCGCACCCATTGATATTGAACGGTCCTGATCGATCCTAGATGTGACTGTTGGCTTGAGTAAAACCTCTCTCCAACCTAGTCATCGTTAGATCAACCATCTATGGTGTGGATCGCACCCCCTTGGCACATGACCGTTGGGGAAAGGGACACAACCCATTTGATCACACCCTTTGACCGTTGGAGTCATGGGCCCGTTGGGCCGACCGTTAGGCCCGAACCGAAACGGGCCCACCGTTAGGCCCGAACCGAAACGGGCCCACCGTTAGGCCCGAACCGAAGCCCAACCCAACTGAACCATTCGGCTTGATGGGCCTGCGAACCATTTGACCCACCCATCCGACCGGTCCATCTTCATCTTGATCCAACGGTGCAGATCAAATCTGGAAAAATTAAAGGCTCCAATCGCTCCTCGCGACGTTGCGTACGTGCGAAGTGCAAAGTGCGCCTAAAAAAGCGCCCTATAGCCCATTGCCCACGCCGCGCGCGCGCGTGCGCGTGCGCGTGTGCGAACGGTGCGTTGCACCGTCCCGCGGGTCCAACCATGGGTTCAACCCAATGTGCAATCAACAAGAGTTAGAAAAGGTAGTGCTTTATAAGCCCTTCTCTTTCTTTTCTCTCATCCGATGTGGAACTATCTTTTTCAACTACACTTCTACATCCTTTTGTAAAAGCAAATATTTCCAAGAAAACTTTTTCTTTTTCCCAAACGCTTTTGATAAAACATTTTCCAAAACACTAAAACATGTAATATACATGATTTTGAAAATGCAAAATCATTAACACTTAGTACCAGGGGCGGAGCCAGGAATTTGCTTGAGGAGGGGCAGAACATGGGTGAGGCCCATTACTCTTTTACACTAGAGGGTTTCTCCCAAGTAAAAAAGGGGGCTAGAATAACTTTTCCCTTACAGTTCATGTAGTGGGGCCAAATTATATTACACATGTTTTGATGGTTTGGGCCCACTATTTAACACTCCTAGCATGGCATGGGTAATTTGTTTTGGGATGGTGAAAGTTCGTGTAGTCTGGTATCATTCAATAGAACGATCCTAGCTCTATGAAAGGTCTCCATAATATGCAATTCCAATACAGATCGTAGTACGATCTAGGATCATCCTATTGAAATGTGTTTTTGGGCTATGACCCTAACATCGGAAATACATTGCACCCCAAGAACCATTTTCATTGGGGTGCAACGTATTTACGATGTGGCCTAGGATCATCCTATCGAAATGAATTTTTGGGCTATGACCCTAACATCGTAAATACATTGCACCCCAAAAACCATTTTCATTGGGGTGCAGTGTATTTACGATGTGGCCCATCAAATGGACAGCTTGGATCATCCTATGGTAAGTTATACAATACTTTTTTAAAAATAATTTGAACTATACGAGCTTACACCATATTATAACTGATATATTTTGAGCGTATCAGTGGAGATTTTATACGGTGTGTATGCGTGAATTCCAGTTTTCTTCTGGGTCCCACTTCAGAGGATGATCGAACCATTCATTTGTGTGCCACAAATCCACAATGTCATAGGAGATTTTTAGTTCGCTGGAGAGAGAGAGAGAGAGAGAGAGAGAGAGAGAGAGAGAGAGAGAGAGAGAGAGAGAGAGAGAGAGAGATTATTCGAAGTTGAAAAAAACGCTATGTTCTCATCCCAGAGAGAGAGAGGTATTAATTGCAAGAGTCAATTTCTGACAATTACAATTTTGTATACAGATTATTCGAAGTTGAAAAAAACGCTATGTTCTCATCCCATAGAGATATATATATATATATATATATATATAGATTAATTGCAAGAGTCAATTTCTGACAATTACAATTTTGGACAATTTTGTACACATATTATTCAAAGTCGAAAAAAACGCTATGTTCTCATCCCAGAGAGAGAGAAAGAGAGAGAGAGAGAGAGAGAGAGAGAGAGAGAGAGGTGTAAATTGCAAGAGTCAATTTCTGACAATTACAATTTTGGACACTTTTGTAGACAGATTATTCGAAGTTTAAAACAACGCTATGTTCTCATCCCAGAGAGAGAGAGAGAGAGAGAGAGAGTGAGAGATTAATTGCAAGAGTCAATCTCTGACAATTACAATTTTGGACAATTTTGTACACAGATAATTTGAAGTTGAAAAAAACGCTATGTTCTCATCCCAGAGAGAGAGAGAGAGAGAGAGAGAGAGAGAGAGAGAGAGAAGTATTAATTGCAAGAGTCAATTACTGACAATTACAATTTTGGATAATTTTGTACACAGATTATTTGAAGTTGAAAAAAATGCCTATGTTCTCATCCTAGAGAGAGAGAGAGAGGTATTAATTGCAAGATTGAATTTCTGACAATTACAATTTTAGACAATTTTGTACACAGATTATTCAAAGTTGAAAACAACGCTATGTTCTCATCCCAGAGAGAGAGGTATTAATTGCAAGAGTCAATTTCTGACAATTACAATTTTGGACAATTTTGGACACAGATTATTCGATGTTGAAAAAAACACTATGTTCTCATTCCCTCACTTTGTCCATACTTATATAGATCCTGAGAAATTGAGAATTTTTCAATTTTGAGGGGGGGCAAGTGCCCCCCCTCGCCCCCTGGCTCCGTCCCTGCTTGGTACATTGATCCAACAGCAGCTCACTTTTTATCATGCCACCCACGCAGGTTGTCACACCCCCAAGACTTGGGGACACGATATTGCCGTATACCTGCAAAGCAAGCTCTCAATAGGTGTCCACAATACATATAGTCCAAAAGGGTGTTCATAGTGGTGGTTCACAAAGTTTTCGACAAGGGTTTCCAATGTAGTAGGGTGCACAATAGTCCAGAAGTTCATGGTATTGAGGAATTGCAAAGGTTTCACAAAGAATCCAAGTTGTGGGAAATACATCTAGTAAGTGTGTATCAAATAGCAAGATTCAATAGAGTTCAATTCTTAAAAATGGTTAAGCACGCAAGACCCAAGTAAAGATCTAAAACTCTATTCAAAGGTTCACATGTTCAAAAGATGTTAGGCAACTATGATCAAACTATATGATATCGAATGGTAAATCAAAACACTAAAGTAATATGAAATTAAGCACCTCGAATGACGAATATATTTCCTTTCAACAACTTATAGGGCGCAATACCTATCTCAAACAGTGTCATACATATCAATAAATAGGCCTAGGATAGTGGCCAAAGTAGTGGTTAAAACCTCCCAAAGTTAAAAAAATACTTCCAAATTTTCACTGTGGTCGGACGTTCGACACTATTCATTCGGACGCCTAACACTATTCATTTGGACGTCTCTATGCACTTTCGAAGGGAAAGACACTCTCGGGTTCTCGGTTCATGTTTTTCCTGATGTCCGACACTATTCATTCGGGCATCCGACAATATTCATTCGACTGGTTTTTTGCAAAAATTCCAGATTCATCCCGATTTTACCAAAACTTCAACAGACCATAACTTTCTCCTATTCTATTTTGTTTTGCATCTGTGCTCTTAAAAATCAACAATTAGAACACAGCCAAAGTAGAAGGGAGTCAACTCAATGTCTCCATGGTGACGTGGGGGAGTTTTGAAACTATGGATATTATGCAAAAACTGTTGGGAGCATGATAATACCCATGTATGTTCTAATATAAGCCCAATAAGATAATGGACTGGTGTAGTGGGCCTACATGGGCTAGAGTCCATTAACCAGTCACTAACCCTAGTGTATTTCTATATATAGCGGCTAGAGGCAACAAACTTGGTATTCCAAATTAGATACCTTGGTGTAGACACCCCATTTTGACCGTGCCCTAAATCTCTCTTGTTTGAGCAAAACTCAACCAAATCAATCAGCTAGGGTCACAAACTTCACCCTAAGCTAGGTTAAGGCCCCAGCTAGGTCCCTGCAAAATTTTATCGAAATCCGAGCACGTTTGCCTAGCGAACGAGTCGAGCAAAGTCGTGGTGCAAGTTCAGAACAGGGGGGCGAATTATCCTGATTGGTGCCGAACCTGGGCCGAATGGGACAAAAGTTGTGGGCGCGCCATATCAAATTTTCGCGCGCCTTATCAATCTGGGTGCCATTATCAATTTTCAAAAATGCCTATAAATGTGGATTTTCTCTCATTTAAAAAAAAAGGAAATTCGTTTTAGAGAGAGAAAGAGAGAGAGCCAGTGAGAGAAAGTAGATCTCACCGTTCTTCTTCTCCGATTGATCTTCTCCGGCCAGATCCACCGGAGCTCTGGCAAGATCTGCAACCTCCGATCATATTCTCCATCTCTTCTTATCTCAGCCTCAAACCTTTTCCTGCAACTAGAAATCCTAGATCTACTCTTGAAACCCCTTTCTTCTCCGGCGATCTTTGATTTCTCCGGTCATTTTCCCAGTAAGCCTTCGGTCAATCCCTTCTTTGTAATAATCTTGCTGTTCTAATCTTCCATTGAGCCTTAAAATCCCTAATCCTCTAGATCTGAAACCTTAACCCTTTTTTCTCCGGTGAATCTAGTCGGATTCCGGCCAATCTCCAGTCAACTTTGGTCGGATTTTGTTATTGTTTACAGTATTTTTCTTACTCTGTTCTTCATTCTAGCCCTAAAACCTTGGATTTTCATTGCTTGATACCAAAACCTTAGATCTACTTTTTCATTACCTTTATCTCTATCTCAAATCAGAAAGAACGATTCATTCTCTGCGAATTGTCTTTGTAATTTTTGGTTATCAGCTTCAATCTTTGATACTATTCCGATCCAGCACAGTTGTAGAAATTCTAATTCAAGAGAAGATCTGGAATTCTGAGATTTGTAAAAAAAAAAATCAAGTAAGGAGTCTCCATAGTCGCTAAAAAAAAAAAAAAACTGATTCGAAGTAAGGAAAGAGTTCCTGAAGTTAGCAAGCATATTTTCTTGGAGAAGGTGAGGAAATTTGTCACAAAAGGTAATATTCTAATACAATTTTGAGATTTCTTTGATTTTATCCTTAAAAGTCATTTTAAAAATGTAATGGTAGCAGATCTCAGTGTGTGATTTCTGATTTTTGTTCATCACGGCATTAGCTTTTGAATTATGTCCTTCGATTCTATTGAATTTCTTTTATGATGATGATTTTGTTCTCTTGAGAATATGATTGCTAATTTCGAGGAATTTATTTATTTTGTAGCTAATTTCATTATTTAATGTTCATAATCTTACAGATCTGATGTGGTTTTGATGTTTAGAGCTTGATACTTCATAGAACTGCTTGTAGCATAAAGTTTCTTTTTATGTTTTAATGACTTGTTATGTCTGAAAAGTTGGACGATTCATGTCAATTAAAAGATTAGTAGAGTGATTAGTCTAATTGATCGATGGCATTCTTGGAATATATTCTTCCTGTGTGAGTTCATTTCTCTAGGCCATGTTAACAAAGCAGGATTAGGTAAATTATTATTGATACAAGTAAGAGAGGCTAATGCAAATATTTAAGGGTAGCTAGGTTGGTATCATTTGTCTGTTGTTTATTGCTTACTTTGGTTGATGATGAGAGGTCTCGGAAAGTATTTGTAATAGCAGACTATATATATATATATATATATATATATATATATATATATATATATATATATATATATATATATTCTTGGATATGATTTGAACTAATGATATATTCCTTCACTCCCTTACACACGACCACACTGTATGCACACTCACCCCTATATCAAATGTCAACTGGTTTTCATAGGATGGTGTTAATTTTGAAGAAGATTTTTAAAATGCCATCACTTGTGGTGAAATAAAAAAAAGAAGAACTGTGTTGTTCTCATATTTTGAAGCAAAGTATTGTATATGGAATATGCTACCTAAGAAATGTTTTAGGTCGTAGCATGCTTGATAAGTTGTATTAACCTTGGCTTCTCATAATAACATATGGACTTGTGTACAAATTGTTATGAACATAGATGTGATCAGAGAGAAATTGGTAGTGCAAATTTGAAGAAGAGGGGGTATTCATAAGATTGCTCCATTGTGTGGACTGACCTTTAGTGGCTTATAATAGCAGCCCTCCCTCTCTTTGTAATGTCAATCCTTTCATCTACGTAGCAGCCCTACTCCAACTGTTGTGTCATAGAGATGTCCATAGCACCTCCTTCGTATTGGCAGCCACCTCACCATTTTAATATGCACAGTCCCCTTATAGTTGTGATTGTGGCAACCATTTTTTTACTTTACTAATGGACATCTCTCATTTCTGCCCTGTTTTGGCATTGGTTTGGCTCATTTTCTGCACATTTCTGCCCTGTGTTGACACTGGTTCAGCTCATTTTATGCACATTTCTGCTCTATTGTGGCATTGGTTTAGCTCATTTTATGTACATTTCTGCCCTGTTGTGGCTTGGTTTGGCCCATTTTCTGCACATTTCTGCCCAGTTTTGACACTGGTTTAGCACATTTCTGCCCCTAATTTTTCCCTGTTTTGGCACTAGTTTTAACTATTTTTCTATACAAGCTTTTGCCCATGATTCTGTCCCATTTCCAAAATGAATCCTAGTTGTTTTTGCTCTAGGCTACCTGATGATACAAGTTGAAGTGATTAGTTCTAGAATTGTTTAAAACTTTGAATCTCTTTAAAAAGGGTCGAATGGGTTGGTAGTATGTTTTTGCTAAAAGTGGGTTCCCCTAAAGGTAGGTATATGATAGACTACTTTTGTTTCTTTGTAAAATCATTTATCAATAATACTTTTGGCTGCCAAACTATAACCATTTACTCACAAAAAATATATTCGATTTAAAACATCACAAATCTGTTCATGTTCTTTGCACAATTATATCTCCGAAGAGATCAACCACCTTTTTTATCTGCAGAGATCACTTAGATAGCATGTTGGAATTGGCCTTTTTGTTTTGAGAAATCTTAGAAATTTTATACTATGCACCCCTATAGTTTTCTGCAAAAGTGAATGGAAAGGAGATATTTTATTAGGATATACTTTGTATGGTGTGTTGTTGATGCTTTTCATTCTCCCATTATCTGCAGGGTCTTACTCTAATATTCAGGATTCTTATAAAATGACTGTTATTTACAAGTGTTCAATGTTTCTAAGATCTTTTCTTTTAAGAATTATTCCTTTATTCAGGAATTTATTCTCCTATTGCAACGGTGATGAAGGTGATAGCCCAAGCCCATCCTTAGGAGACTCACCTAGTCTTGATAGCATTCCCCTCTTTCTTTCAGAAGACTAACCCAGTCTTTAGACATGTATCCTAGGCATTAAAATCCCCTCTCATTGCAAGGGTAATGATAGTGCTAGCTGGAGCCTACCCCTTTTAGGGAGACAAGCTATGTCCCAACATGAATGTCAAACCCGTTTAGAGACAGGCTTTGTCTCATTAGAGCGTCAATCCTTTTAGGGAGACAAGCTATGTCTCACGAAAACATGATCAAATCCTTTGGAGACAAGCTTTGTCTCATTAGCGAGTCATACATAGGAGACTATCCAAGTCTCAAATAGAACACCTCCTTTAGGGTAAGGACCGACTTGGTCTGTTAAAAATCATACCCTTCTTATCATTGCAAGGGCAATGGAGCCCATCTCTGTGTTTAGGAGACTTGCCCAGTCTCACTAACACTCTTTTTTATCTCCTTTTCATTTAGGAGACTAGCCTAGTCTCATTTGTATTCCCTTATTGGGGTTGTCCACTAGGAGTCAGTCCTCAGTATAGGAATCTGTCCTTAGCTAGAGAGTCAATCCTTCTTTCAGGAGTCTGTCCTATCATCATAGGGGTTAGGATTCTGTCCAACCTCTCATCAAATCATGTGATTTTTATCCACTCTTGTAAGGTATAGGATGATGTCCAACCCTTGCAGAGTCGTGATTCTGTCTTTTTTTCCCCCGCAAAGCATATGATGCTGTCCAACCTTTATGGGATATCAGGAAAAACATTTCAAAAACACTTGAAAATTCAAAAAACATCTAAAAATTGAAAATCTCAAAAGTCTTGAGTCTTAGAGTAGTTAGAAAAATCTGTTCCGAACTACGTTGGCTTGATCCCTTTCAACAGGGTACGTAGTGCGGCTTGGGATCTTTATCCCAAGTCCAGCCAAACCTTTTAAAAAAATAAACATTTCAAATCTTCCAAAAATACAAAAATTATTCAAAACCTTTTTTTCAAACAGATCTTCCCCTAGAGTTAGGAGTCTGTCCTAGATATTTGGGGTGTTTTAGAGTTAGGAAGATGTCCTGATTTCTTTGATATGGTGTGTCCTGTCGTGTGAGTGTCCCTAGAGTTAGGAGGGCTCAAGTTGATCGCCTAGACATTTAGTCGAACCGATGGCTAGACTAAGAAGCATATAGTCGGCCCATGATTTTTTTTAGAATGCACAGCTTAGTTACACATAGAATGTAGGGCCCACCTGCATTGGCTTAAGGCTAATCAACTTGCATTAGTTAGGGCATATAGAGAGTCCTAAAAGTTAAAATTCACTTGAATTTAAGCAATCGTACAAAAAGTTTTAAAAATCAATCGAGTCTGGTGGATCGAGTTTAGGATAGCGGTTCTAGACGGTTAGGCATTGTAGTTTAGAATAGGTCATCGAACTACGTTGACTCCGACTCTTCCCGAGGCAGGGATACGTAGAGCAGCCAGGGTGGATGGCCATTCTGGTCCGAGTCAAGTACTGCATTAGAGTTTTAGGATTCGTTTTGTCGAGTCGTGTTTAGAATTGAATTGCGTCGTGTGTTTTGCTGTGTTTTCTTACTTTCATGTACAGATCATATACCTTTAGCTGTAGCATGCATGTGTTTGCACACCAGAACTCAGACACCAATTCGGTATGACACTCATAACTTAGATATTCATAGGTGACACTTCTTTCATTTATTTTGTGTGTGTTTATTATTCATCTCTGAGACATGCATGATTAGATAGACGTCTTCTCGGAGATATTCGTTCCCATTTCAAATGACTTTCGCCCAAAACTTTTCGAAATTAATAAATAAATGGCATAAGAGACCAGGTGCTTGCCCTTGGGCGGATGAGGTGCTCTTCGAACCTTCTAAATTCGTAACCAGGCACGAACCTTCTTTTTATATCTCTGGTTATCCGTTGCAACAGAGCATAGTATGGGATCCAAGGCCCACTTCCTTGGATGACGACTCTTCTTTGTTTAAGGTACGCCTCGAATCTGGGCTAGTCCCCGAATCGAGAGGTATCTCCCTTTGTATCGCCACTCATGCTGTGAGGGGCACTTCTTTCGAGAGTTCCTTGGTAGAGCTCTCCATTCACGTGGATGATCTGTAGAGAGAGACTTTCTATCTCGTGTGGGGCTCGTCCCCCGCCTCTCTTGGATCTGGGTCCACAGGCTGGCGACTCCACTGGGGAATTTTTTCGAGATATTGCCTAACTCTGTTAAAATGCCATTTTTTATTAACTTTGAAGGATTTTGGGCTAAAATCATATGAAATGAGAATTTAATCGCTTAGAATCCAGGGGTACCAAATAGGTGTTTAAAACAAGAGATTCACACACTACACAACATACATCATCTTGTTTTTTATTTTTTTTTATTGATTTTATTATTATTAGCTCCACGGGATAGATGCACTGCGTGCCACATGGGATGTCATTACCCTGTTGGTGCTGTTGTATCTATTTCCAAGCTATGCGCCAGTGCTGCAATCGTAAACACTCGGTGTACTTGTGTTTACAGCAGCCGGTGAGCAATGAAGCATACTGTATATAACACTCAGTGTACTTGTGTTATATACTTAAAGTATGGATCATATGCATAGTGCCCTATATATTGAATCCGGAGCTCTACTTTCATTTTACATATATTATGTACATGATATATTTGTTGATTTAGTAAAACCCAATTAGGATCTGCATATGCTTATATATATATATATATATATTGCATTCATATAAAGACGAACATGTGTTGCTTATACATGTTGGAGCCTAGATTTAGGAGCCATGTCCTATGCATAGATTATTGTAGTTTACCTTATGTGGCTACAGACGCAGTCCTAGTGCACTCACATGTCTGTCTTGAGTCAAGCTTCTTGCTTCTGCGGAATTATATTTAGGGCTGGTGCCCCTGGTTAGGATATATATGTATATATTTTGATTATTAGATTAGAGCCTACTCATTAGTGAGGCTTCCTTATCTAATCAAATCAGTTATATCAGTCCATTTTTCAGATCTAGACCCGACCAGTGGCTTTTGCTTACCTCTCTCATGGTCGTGGCCTATCTTTTGTTCTATTCATCGAGATTTTTGTCCATATATCTCTTGATTATAAGATCAGAACCTACTTTCTAGTAGCGAGTCCTGGCTTGAATCAATCAGTTGTGTATATTCATCTCTCAGATCTAAACATGGCTAGTGGCTTCTACTTGTCACACTCATAGCTATGGTTTATTCCTTGACACAGTGATGATAAATTTTGCCTGTTATTATTCTTCAAAGTTCAAGCTTCATTCATCCATTCTTTTGTTGTAGATTCATATTGTATATGTATTATTCAAATCGTTGTTTGCTCTGTCTTAGATATGGTCGATAGCTTGTCTACTATCTCTATGACCATAGTCTATCATTATTGATCTTCTTGATCATACATTTTTGCCGTCCATCTTCCAGATTTAGATTCGGTCTATGATCTACTTTTGTCATTTTATGACCGTGGTCTCTTCCCTGAGTTTCTGATCATCTTTGATCATCAATGGAACATTTGATGTCATTAATTATATCATTCTTGTGATTAATTGCTAAGTTCATCCTTATTCTTTGTTTATTCCAAGTTATTCTCCATTCCCTAATTATCCCAACCTATTCTTTGTGTTTAGGTTAAATTATGGCGAATAATGTGTTGAAAGGCTGGATAAGCGAGACTATTAGGACTCTTCCGCGAGAATCTTCGGAAAGGAGTATGGTTGATCGGTTCATCTGTACCTTCAATCATTTAAGTGTATCTGACATAAATTGGAAGTTTCTCCAAGCAGCCGCTGGATTTTGGGATCCTAATCTGCATGTTTTTCGATTTAGATCCTTCGAGCTTTGTCCTATATTCGAAGATTGGTGTGCTTTATTAGAACTCCTAACAGAGGGATTTTGGATACGAACTTCGAATATAGATTCCTCTCATTCTCTTTTTTGCAAGCTATTAAAAAATCAAACCGTTGATGCTCTTCCATGCTTAACGGATTCGTGTGTGCAAGTTCAAAACCTCATTACCCTTTTTTCCAAAAACATTGATCCTACTAACTCCCGTTTTCAGAGCTGTCAACGCAATGCTTTGATTTTTAGTGTCTTTGCGCGATATGTCATTCGGAAAAACCCTCGTGTTGCTCCGTTAACCTTGCTAACCGTGGTAGACCAAATTAACGAAGGGAGGAATCCAATCCCCACCATGTTAGCAGAAACCTTCTTGGGACTAGATCTTATTGCCTCTCAGGAGATCAAAGACAATTTCTGTGGGTGTGTCAAGTTGTTGTATATCTGGCTTGGTGAAAAACTTTAAATTCTTCAGCGACAAAACTAAAATCCTTATACCCTGAGGAATTTCCGTACATGGAAACCAATAGCCAATCAACCTCAGTCCATTGATGAATGGCGCAGTTGGTTGCAGTATGTAGAGGAGAGTCAGTTTCGTTGGGTAAGTCATTCGTGCTTTCAAGTTTTTACTAGCACTTACCCACATCCGTTTGTTTATCTCATGGGTACCGAGAAATCTTCTTTTTATGCACCCATGCGATTTCTCCATCAGGTTGCGGGAATTCCATGTCCTCCCGGAGCCATAGTCCCTCCTCTTTGTGAAGATCATACTCCTGATCTTGTTCGATCCATTGTGGCTGCTTGGGGAAACAAAAATATGGAAAGGAGGTTTAGTTTATCATCCAAAGTCCGACGTGGAGAAATATCAGAAGAGCCCGCAAGCAGGAGAGCTCGGATTGAGGAGCCTTGAAGATCCATATCATGTTTTGTCATTTGGATTTCTACATTTCCCATTATTGTCAGTCTGCTTATCCAGTTGTGATCAAAGATTAATATTTCCATCCGTTGTAATCGCAATTTGAATTCTATTAATGAAAGTGTTTTTACGTTTCTCCCGTCATTATTTGATTGAATATCTTATCTCATTTATCATTCATTTTAATCTAGTTTTTATACTTCTATTTCAAGATTCTGATATAGAGTAATCATAGCTTCTCAAAAAACCCTCATTCCAAAACCAACCTGGTCCCGTCAGACATCTGATTCCAGGCCGAGTCGACAATCTTTGTCACCACCCTCTTTTACTTCCCTGCTGTTACCCCTTTCAAATTTCCAGGAATCTCTTTCACCCGTTCTACCCACACCTGAATCGATGGCGGAGAATGGAAATAATGCCCTGGACACCAATGAGATGATGAAAGCTATTTGGGCACAATTGGGTACCATTAATGAAGAAATTGCTCGCCTGAAAAATGATAGAAGTTCTACTTCTAAAGAGAATGCCCCCCAGCATCCTTCAGTTATACCTCCTCCACCTCCTATGATGAATAGACCAGCAGTGTTCGTTGTTGAGGATGATTTTGAGGATGAGCAGTATGCAGAAGAAAATTGCCTCCCTCATCTGGAGAGAGCTGATAAGGGCAAAGCGATAACAAACAGAATGGATAGGCTGGCATGTGGACCCCAATCCGGGAGAGATGTGGGGGACGAGCCCCCAGCGGCCTCTTGGATCATCCACGCGTGAAGGAGAGCTCTACCAAGGAACTCTCGAAACAAAACAAAACTCAGAGTCGCCATCCATGGTATACGGCCATGGATCCTAAAAAATAAGCTATGTATACCATGGATAACCAGAAATGAATGGGTTAGTGCCTGATTACGAATGGAGAAGGTCCGAAGAGCGCCTCCAATTCGTCCGAGTGCAAGCACTTGGTCTCTTATGCCATTTATTATTAGATCCAAAGAATTTTGGGTAAAATCATATGAAATGGGAACAATCCTCAGGAGTCGTCTACCTAAGCATGCATTTCCTGAGAAATAGAAATAATAAGCATACAAAAGATAAATGAAAGAAGTGTGTCACCTAAAATAGCTAGATTATGAGTGAAATTCCTAATGAGTGTCTAAGTTCCGGTGGACAAACACATGCACGCTACAGCTAAAAGTATAGGATCAGTACAAGAAAGTAAGAAAACACAGCAAAACACACAATACAAATCAACTCTATACATGACTCAATAAGACAAATCCTAAAACTCTAATGCAGGACTTGACTCGGACCAAGATGGCCGTCCATCCCAGCTGCTCTACGTATCCCAGCCTCGGGAAGAATCGGAGTCAACGTAGTTCGATGACCTATTCTAACTACGATGCCTAACCATCTAGAACCGCTATCCTAGACTCGATCCACTAGACTCAACTGATTTTTAAAGTTTTTGCACAATTTACTTAAGTTCAAGTAAATTGTAATTTTTAGGACTCTCTATATGTCCTAACTAATGCAAGTTGATTAGCCTTAAACTAATGCAGGTGGGCCCTACATCCTATGTGTAACTAGGCTGTGCAACCTAATAAAAACCATGGGCTGACTATATGCTTCCTAGTCTAGTCATCGGTTCGACTAAATATCTAACCGATCGACTTGAGGCCTCCTAACTCTAGGGACACTCACACGACAGGACACACCATATCAATACAAATCAGGACAGCCTCCTAACTCTAAACACCCTAAACAGCTAGGACAGAAACACCCTAAACAGCTAGGACAGACTCCTAACTCTAGGGGAAGATCTTTTCGAAAAGGTTTTGAAGAATTATATATATATATATATATATATATTTTAAGGTTTAAAAATGTTTATTTTGAAAGGTTTGGCTGGACCTGGGATGTGGATCCCAAGCTGCATTACGTACCCTATGGAAAGGGATCAAGCCAACGTAGTTCGGAACATATTCCGAGATAAAGACACTAAACAAGTACACAAGGGTGATTCACAAACAAGTAAACTAGTGTGCTCACAAACAGGTACACCAGCATGGTCACAAACAAGTAAACTAGTATGATCACAAACAAGTAGAACGCCAATCAGATAAAATATGTCTAAAGGAGGTGACACCCTTAAAACAAAGGAGACAACCTTTCTCCAAAAGAAGAAAACAAGCAAGATAATGAGACTGAGCGAGCTCTATACTATGATAGAGAGATTGTCTAAAAGATTGAAGCATTTTCTAAAAGAAAAGAAAATAGAGGGAAACACTATATGAACTAAGCTAGTCCCCTAATGATAGGCTTGGGATGACTCCTTCATCGCCCTTAATTTCTTTGAAACCATCATAAGAAGGCCCAAAGATCTACATCCATTGATTTCAAAAGTTGGACTTCAACCCTATCATCATGCTCTTCAAGTACATACTCCAAACATAAATCAAAATGAATTCCAATCATAAGTTTTAATAAAAAAATAATAACCAATATCCTTGAAAGGGAGGATACACTACATTATTTCTTAAAATAATCACCATCTTTGTTAGGAGAAAAAAAAATCAAAATATGTAGCCAACTATTCTAATAAAAATTACCAAGACAGAAAGAAATTTCAGTAGGGATGCATTCCACTTAAGAAAAGAGTTTATACCCTGTTGCATTCTATTCAAAGTGCAAGTCCAGATAAAATATACAAATATCAAGAAAAGTTAGGATCCGAACCCGCGTACATGATGACATAAGGATAGTCTTTGAAGGTCATTTCTCAAATATGCAAAAGAGACATTCACAATTATTTTTACAAGTACTCAAGCAAATGGAACTCATTGACATCATGACAGATGATTTCTAGGTCATATTTCCATATTCCTAAACTACTTGAGCATGCATTGGAGTTAAAATTTGAATGGTAGTTCTATGCTCATCTTCTCTTCAAAGACACATAAGAGACACAAATCCAAATATAATACATAATTAAAGCCAAGGCTTCATTTCAATCTTCTATTAGATAAAGATATCAAAATTCACAACAAGATCAAATAAGTTCAAAGAAAATGATTTAGACTCATGGATGTCTAAGCGTTCTTTACCAAGCCAGAGAAAAAAATATTGACAAAACCCTAAGATCAAAATCCCATATTCATACAATTCTATCATTATCTGCCTATATTCAATATAGTCGACCACTCAACAAACCACCTTCTCATAAATTAAACGCCAACAGGGGTTCTGTTCATATAACAGTGGCCATGAACTATTGCCTCATCGGTTCAAAGAATAAAGCCTTGAATCAGTATACAAAAAATCTCAATGCAATATGAACATTCAACAATTGAAGGCATTTAAATCAAGAAATTTATGCGAATATATAAAACACATGTCTGCTGTTGGAATGCACATATTCAGGATTCAATGACACAGCGTAAAAAAAATGAAGTTTTTACTAACATGTGAGTGTTAGATATTGAAAATAATGCGGGGCCAAATACAAGAATCGAATTCCTTAGTTTTTTTTTAAAAGAAACTCTATGAACTGGAAAATAGGATAAAAAGAACAACCCAAATTCAAGCATTCTTTGTCCAGCTAAAATATAATACACAGCAAGAATGATAGACCAGGTTTAGCACCTACTAGTCTTGGGTGGGCGCTGGATTGTGCAAAAACTGGGCTTGAGTTGTGCATAAAACAGGGGCTGTTTTGTGCAAAACTGAAGCTAAATTGTGCATTGACATGTACATAAAAACAAGGGCTGTTTTGTGCAAAACTGGGCTGAATTGTGCATAAAACAGGGGCTGTTTTGTGCAAAACTGGGGGTGCATTGTGTGCTAAAACTTGTGCAGAAAATGGGGGTTGAATTGTGCTAACAGATTCCAGATTATGTGCTAACAGATTCTAAATTATGTGCTAACAGATTCCAAGTTATATGGCAACTCATTCAAGGTTGTGTGCTAGCAGATTCCAGATTATGTGCTAATAGATTCCAGGTCACATGGCAATTTAAAGCTTAGACACCAACAAACAGACTCATTTTATATCAGTTATTACTATGTTAACATGTAATTCTCTTACAAGTCAATTCGCCAATGATAAAGATGAAGAACCCATAATTGTGTAAACCCATCTATAAATTCTATGCACTTGCCAAATCTTTCAGATAATATCATCTAAATCAAAAATGAAACTTGACGCAAATAAAAAAAAAACTTACATACCCACACTAAACAAACAGAAGAACACAGCCTTAGGGAAAGGATATGTACATAACTATGATATTTAGTAATTTCACATGAATATGGGACCAAGGACAGATAAAAACTTGATTTCTAATCCAATGAATGGAAGAATTCACAAATCTCATGCAACATGAATCATGTCAACCTACATTCAGTTCTTATGAACTTTAGCACATAGCCAAATGAATATAAATGCATAACAGAAACACCCCTGCTTCAACCAGGGAATGCACAGCAGAAACTGGATATGAATGTAAAAAATAAAATAAAATAATAATATTATTATTATTATTATAAACTTTCTTATTACCTTAAGTCATTTTATAACTACCTGGGATATCTAAATTAGATGCACTTGAACGTCTTTTGCCAATTAAACTCAACGAATATCCTCTTGGTGAATTTCAAATTATATGAAGTCAATTCAACAGAGATTAGCTTTGAAGAAGAAAACATCACAATACTATTGGATTCAAGGCCTACGATACTACTCTGTATCTTCAGTTCTCCTTACGACTCGTTACTGCTTTCTTAACATATTAATAATGATTCTAAATAGAAAAGAGAGTGAATGGAAATGCAACAGAATGGAAAAGATGGGTTGTCAAATTCCATGGTGGATGAAAACTATGAAAATCAATGATGAAAACAATAAGAAATGGAAGTGATGTTAAATCTAAAATAGAGGAAAGCCAAAGTAGTAATAATGATAAAATTGAAACAAATTAAAAGAAAATGACTACCATGATGAAGAAAAATCTGCTTAGTATTGGTTAAAATAAAACAGTAGATAAAAATGATGAAAACCAAAGAATGAGATATCAAGAATGAAAATGGACTAGTAAAAACTGAGTTCTCTTTCTTTCTTCTTCTTTATATAAACTCCAAAAAACTTCTTATTACACTATTTAATAATGAAAATTAGTCAAGATCATCACAACCGACCATAATATTCAAGTCATTCATCAAATTAAAAATTCAATATCATTTTTGGATAGTATAATTTCTCATCAGATACAATCATGCCAATTAACAAACCAAACAACTTGAATTTCATTTTTCTTGTGGTTCAACTGGAATCAGCTTTCTTAGAAATCAACATATAACACAAGACTAACAATGAAATGCCAATACAAATATAAATAGATTACCAAATAACGGTAAACTCATTCTCCCAAACGACAAAAGGAAACACTATAAACTCTTCAAGTAAAGTGAAAATTCAACTTTTGGTATTCATTCAAAATGTATTGAAACCATTCAGAAATCAGTGTGTGTACTCATTGTTATGCTCAGAAAATCCTATTAGCTGCATAAAGTAAAAGACCTAGCTATTAAGATACACGTTACGACCATAGTCAAAATAACTTTAATAGTAATATTAAACTCTTTAGAGAAACAAAAAAAAATTATACTCATTTAACAGACATAGGAGTATTATTCCCTTCATTTCCAACACAACTTTCAAGTAAAGCATACCAATTTCTCAGTCAAATAATTTATATTACAAAACGTCTTTGAATAATAATAACCTACCTGTAGCATTTCTTTTAATTCCTTAAACCTCCAAACCTAATGACTAGTCTAAACCCTACCCTTAACTTACACCTTAAATTGTCTATGCTTCACATCTTAAACCAGTGCTTCAACATATAAAATTTACTTGTTACAGATTGGCTACACTACAGAGACAATAATCTGCTATCTATCCATCCCCTCACAAGCTTCATACACCAGCAGACCTTTATATTCCATACAAATTTATCTTATATCAACTTTCTACAAACCTAATAACCTAATTAATCTAACCACTTGTTATTCAGCCAACAATAGAGCTTGATATTTTATCTTTTGAAAGGTAGTTAAATGGCCTTGACAACTCTTTAGTCACCAAAAGAACATAGGGTTGGTGAAGTTAATCAATGAAATGGTACCAACATTATTATGTTTTGATACTTCCACCCAAACACCTCATCTTTTAATGGCTAAAAGACTGTCAAAATATCATTACAGCTCCAAAACATTATAAGCCAATTGAAAGGGAAAACAAACTATGGACGAGTAACTTCTTAAACTAAAGTGTTGGCACTGTTCTTGTATGAAATAGAAGAAGAGAAATCTCATAAACTTAACTTGTTTAAGCAAATCATAGGTATTTTTTTTTACAGATCTTATAGTATACAGACAATTTTCAAAAAAAAAATCATGAGCTCAATATGAAAAACACAGATCTCACCATTGTTTAGAGTCAATTAATGAAAATGTCTATAGAAAATACAGCAATATACAATAGAGATCCATAAGAATTTATATCAAAAAATGTATAAGCAAATATCTTAATAAACAACAAATCACTTACCTCTTGCCGAATTAATCCCTTTCGCTTCTACTTCCTTCTTGAGTATAAACCTCCAGTATTAAAGACAACAATCGAAACAGATCTACACCATAACAAAGAGAGATTGAACTGATTTGATGAAAACAAATAGATTTTTGCTCAATCAAAAACTGATTAAGGATCTTAGGATTCAAATTTTAGGTTTAAAGAATACAAAGCTTCAGATCTAAAAATTAAAATTAAAATTTGGAGTTTCTAGCTAAGAAAGTAAAGGATCTAGAGCTAAAATGTTTGGATCTAAGGTTTATGAGTGAAAGAATAGGGTTTCAAAAAAATCAATCACAGATCTAGGTTTCCAAAGGTATGGCTGAAGAAGAAGAAGAAGAAGATAGCACAAGGTAGAAGGCTTGACCGGAGTACGATCGGAATACAACCGGAGAAGAGAGCTTGATCGAAGTTAGGGTTAGGGTTTCTCTCGCTTTCTTTCTCTCAGAAATTTGGGAAAAAAAAATCTTGATCCTCTGAAATGAAGAGATTAAGCTCATATTTATAGGGAAAAATGGTTGTGGATATTGGCACTCCAAGTATTGAGAGGCGCGCGGTTTTGCAAAAAAAAAATTTTTATAAGCGCACTTCACATCGCGTCTTATTCGAATCTGGTGGGGCTCCTTCTAGGATAATTCACCCCTCTTCTGCATTTGCACTACGCTCATTCTCTCTGCTCATTTGCCAGGCATACGTACTCGGATTCTAACGAGATTTTACGGGTACCTAGCTAGGACCCTTAACGAGCCTAGGGAAAAACTTGAGACTCTAACTCACTGATTTGATGGGGTTATTCACAAAACATGGCAACTAGGGGTTCCGTCAAAATGGGGTGTCTACAGCCCAGGAGATGGAAAACATAAAATTTCAAGGCCCGTAGAAGCTTAACATGGCAGATTTCATGATATATCCAGGAGTCACATTGCCTCCTAGATTTAAAGTACCAGACATGGATAAGTATGATGGGACAGGGTGTCCTAGAAGCCATCTGATGTCAGTGCTTCCGCTTTTGCAGTAGCATAGTCTATCTCCGGAGCAGGTTGCTCTTTTGTTTCCCCGATCTTTGCTCGGAGTAGCTAAGAAATGGTTATAGAGCCTAAAATCAGAAGAGATCAGAACCTTGGAGGATATCGCCAATAGGTTCGTCGAACAGTTCTCCATGGAGGAGGGGATCGACGTAACCAAAAGAGATCTCAAAGCATTAAAGCAGGGCCACAATGAAACCTTCACTTCCTTCATCCGTAGATGGAGAAGGAAAGCCGCGCAGATGACTCATCGTCTGTCAGATGGGGAACAGATAAAAATTGTTGTGAAGAATCTGTCTCCACAATACTATCATCACATGGCCATCCAGTACTTTCTTGATTTCAATCATCTCATCAAGAAGGGAACCCAAATAGAAGATGCCTTGTCTAAGGGTTTGAGATCAAGAGTTCCTTCTGATTCAAGAGAAGGAAAAAGACCTATCACTACAAGAAAAAGGACATTTAGCGACGTTCACGAGCATCGGTAAAACGTCGTAAAAACATCGGTGAACGTAACACCGACGGTTTGTCATAGCGTCGGTAATGCTACCATGACTAAACCCTTTTACCGACGGTTCTAATAAACCATCGATGTATGATGTTATACCGATGGTTTTAAACGTCGGTAAAAAAGGGGTGAAAGAGCCGGAAAAAAGGACATTCACTGATGGTTGTCAACAGCGTCGGTAAAGGTTTTTTTACACCGACGGCCATGAGCGTCGGTAAATGAGACTACAAATTAGGACTTTCTCTTTAAACTATACCGACGTTCATTGGAACTGTCGGTGTAGAGGACATACACCGGCGTTCTGAACCGTCGGTAAAAGATGTAGAGGCGTTTTCTTTTTATTATTCACCGACGGTTTTATGACCACCGGTGATTAGCATTTTTTTTTATTTTTTTTGGAAATAAAGCAGCACAGTGAATATGAACCTGTATAAAACCTGTACCACCATAAGTAACATATATATACACATATTGGCATCCAAACGATAGAAAAAAAAAAAAACATCCAAAGTCATCAAACCACCATTTCCATTTAAATTAAACCCAAGAAGGTCCTCCAAACAAAAATCATCAAACCAACTATCTCCATCTCCATCTAAAATCAACCCATATACCAACAACTTCTTCCTCAGTGTGACATCCAACAGTACTAAAAAAAGACTATTTAAAGGACATTAAATGACACTATAATGGCATCCATCGTTTCAAATACAATGACAAGAAACAAAATTATATAAAAGGTTCCATCCCTTCCTCTAAAATTCCATAGATCGACGATCCTGAGAACATGAAATAATCTCCATACACCCTGCATGTCACATAAAATACAGAATTGAATTGTTATTGCCAAGACAAGGGCTGAAACATGGATCGAAGAAACACAATTTTGAGAGCTTGCACCCTGGGTATAGTTCTATTACAGAGCAATGTATGATTTGGCTTTGAACAATTAACATACATGTAAACAGTACGACACATGTTGATCAAGGGCCTAATAGGGATTATCCTAATCATTTCATCATTGACTTGCAAATGGGAATTTTAAAGTTAAAAAATGAATAGCAGTTCGCATCCAACATGTAAAGGTCTATTTATCAAACATGCTTTATGTAGGTAAGACAAGCTGCTTTTCACCTCATACTACAAGAGAGAAGAAACAAAGCCCAGCTCTTACTGACCAAAGAATTGATAGGGTAATACTAAATAGTCTTGAAGTCTTGAAGGCTTTGTGATGTCCTTAATACACTCTGATGGCTTCCCCTGTTGCCATTGTCCATAGTCTTGCAGTTGTATCAGAAGAAGCTGCAATTGAAATTAAAAAAAAAATAATACTCATGACATTATAAAAAAAATGGAGAAACAAATACAAAGAGACTCAATTAAGGGAACATATGATCCAAAATGAGTGCAATAACTGGACTTTGCAAAAATGAGTTCAGTGACCTATACCCGTTAATTAAAGAAGGGCCTACAGAGGACACACAATCCCATAACCAGCGTTGATGGTCTGTGGAGATATGAACCAAAACCACCGAAAATAAAATAAAGATCACTCCATAAGGGACTAAGTTAGAACATGCAAGGGATCTGATCCAAGATTTACCTGTCAAAATTCACTCGAAGGTGAAACCGTCAACATTCCATATCTTAACAGTGTGGTCAGAAGATGCAGTGGCGAGAAACCTAGAAAAATTCCAATAGAGGCATGTAAGAAACCATATTTGAGTCCATAATTGAAACCCAAAGAATAATGTAGAAGTGTAAGAAACCACACTTGAATCCATAATTGAAACCCATACTTGAACCATAATTGAAACCCAAAGAATAATGTAAGAAACCATACTAGAATCCATAATTGAAACCCAAAGAATTGAATAATGTAGAAAATAAAATTGTTTGATCCAGATGTAATGAATAAACTTAAGTAAAGAAGTGCTTCATGGCCAATGAAAATGAGATATCGAACCTGTGAGATTCATAGAACTCTGGGGACATTTAAGAAAGGAAAAGAGTGTATGGAGAGAACATAAATGATAGAATGTACTTGTGATAATGCTACATAGATGCTTGCAAGCAAAAAGATACCTTCATAATGATCTTCTGCCGAGAGGTTCTAGCATCAGAAAGAGTAGAATGAATGGGTTATATGCAGAAAGCGCAGAAGATAAGCAGTAAAAAAATTACAGTACTTTTGATCATTTGGAAGCATTTTGAAGGGGCTCATTGACTCTTATCTATGAAGATATTTGAGCACAAGATCGAGAGAGAAACAGATAATCGTATTTACTGCGTCAAAACTAGATAAGCTGGATCACAACAATTTTGACTATCAAATTGCATACACAAATATAGATGAAAAAGAAAATGTGTTCTATGACATGAGGATGAAAAAGCCCAACACAATGCAACAAAAAGCTAAAAGAGGCAACAGAAGCCACAAAACACAACAAAACAGTCTTAAAAATTGAACCAACATAGCCCATGACACATGAACTCGGAAATGATACGTAAAAGACATAAAGCAAAGGTGGCTCATGTACTCCGGGTTGATCTAACCTGAAAACAAGTAGATCGATTATTTGCAAAAAAAAAAAGATACAGCGTCCAGTATATAAGTAGGCACAAATGGAGCCTAAATGAGATAAAGGAAAATTTGACTTTTAAAGAGATCATCAGTTAAAGATAGCATATCTGTTGTGCAAATATCAAGATGTGGCATAAATTTGACCTTTTAAAGTACAACATGCCAAGCCAACCAACACTCTAGGAACACTATAGATACATTCAAATTATTAATCCTAAAATGAAGACATTGTAGGTAAAAGTAAAAAACATTAAATGGCAAAAAAAAAAAAAACAGGAACTTGATGTGGAAACACTTTAATTACATCTGAACAAAAAAAAAAGCACAACGACCAATAAGCAATGCATAACAATTTAGGGTTTAGGGTAATATAGTTGTTGATGTGGATAATTTAATGCCTTCTTTGAATGGTGACTAAAATTTATCGAAAAAATGGCATGAGTCTCAGGCTACTATGATGGTCGAATCAAGAACCAAAACAAAAATAAATAAATAAATAAGGGGTAATCAAATCAGCTCTAGCAACAGTTAAACAAACCAAAAAGTCAGCCTCACTATTAGCAGATCGGATAGCATGCAAAAAGATTGTGGAATGATCCCAAACCATATCATTAATCTCCTAAAAAGCACCCACCAAATGCCAAGGACATCCTTCCTCTCAGAAACTTACCGAAACACATTGAGGGAATCACCCTCAACAACCAACAGATTGAGCGAGGGGTCAACTACTCATAACCATCAGGTGTTGGAGGGGTCTACAATAAACAGATCAAGGATATTTTAATCATTGCTCCTTGCCACTGCAAACTATGAGGGGTCTAGATAGAAAGTGAGGTGTTGGGGAAAAGAGGGGGCAGGGCATGGATTTGGAGAGGATCATAGTCACTAGTCTTGAAAATCGACCGAAGTATTCCATAAACAAAAGATGTTGAATTACACAGGGAGATAAGATTGACATGTGGCAATTCAAACATACATGAGTAGATAAGATTTCAAATGTGCATGAACAGGTGGCTACTCAACATGTAAGGACGGATAACAATTCCAACATGCATGGAATTAAAGTACATAAAACCCAAAATGGAAACTCAAATGTGTATGAACTGATGACAATTAGATCTTGTCCATATCCGGTTGAATCTTGAGAACTCTAACAAGTACACCCTAAGTAAACAGGTATAAGCATCAGAGAGCATAGGAACTCATAATGGCAGCAACACTACAGCGTATCTGAGCTCAAACTCCTAAAAATTAAAACTCTATAAGTTCAATTTGAAGAGTGTAAAAGGCATGAGGTTTAGTCCAAAATTTTTAAATTGGCTTAGTGATTTTCAACTACCCTTGATAGTTCTGGATATTAAGGGTGGCCGACCAAACAAAACTCCGATCTGAGGCATTCAATTCAATCTATTCAAGAGGCTTCCAAACGATTTATCGTGAAGAAAACAGAGCACTATAAAATCAACCCAAACTTCCAATATCTTCCAAGCAATTTATCTTCTTCTTAACTGTTTGCACGAATTTCACACAGAAGATACGCAAACAATTAAGAAGAGAAATTACTTAGTGAGCTTGCAAAGGGAAGAGTAAAGCAATCCTAAGGGTACAATGAAATTAAAGCTTGCAAAATCAATACCTCTTTATGATTTCAACCTCCTCTTCCCTTTCGCTGGCTGAGACCTAGATGAAAATAAAAAATAAATAAATAAGAAGAAACCCTAGATGGAAAAAAAAAATCAAACAAAATCAAAACCCTAGGGCAATGTGAATACAAACCATACCGTTTCTTCTTAGCCTTCTTTTTTGAGGAAATGGGTGGGAAACCCTTTCTCTTGAAGTGACAAATACCCTAGAAAAAAAATTGAAAATGAAATATCAAAGCCCTTGAAAGTAAATGAAAACCCTAGGTAGAAACAAAATCACAAAGTAGACTTCTAATCTAACCCAATCTTAACCACAAATTGATTGACATCCTTAGTTAAATTAAATCTATAACTATAATGACCAGTCAAAGTTAAACACAGAACACTGTCATTTTAACTGATTTGGGAACTTTTTAAAAATCCCACAAAATCAGCATATCACAGTGATCCCAAATTGCGAGAAAACCTTTAAATAAAATGTGATCAATTTCACATTTTCGCTCTTTATTCGAGCTGTTTTTTTTTTTTTTACAATAGGTTGATCAAGCCATTTCCAGTCTTTATAGATATGCCTCGTTAATTACATAAGAACTTTCTAAAACCTTTAAAAAGAAGTGAGAAATCAAAAACCTTGAAAATAGAATGAATATGGGAAATCAAATCCCTTAAAAAAAAAAATAGAAACCAAAACCCTAATTGTAAAGACAAGTGGGAGAAGATATTACAGATCAAACAGAATCATTAATCATACAGGGAAAAAAGAAACCCTAATTGCGGAATCTCTCGAAACAAAAAACTGAAACCATAAATTTAAACAAAAAATGCCTCATCAAATGCCACAATCATCATTTCAAATCCCTTAGATATACCTCGTTATCTCCCTTGAATGCCGGTAAACCCTCAATCGTCCCTCGTTATCACCGTTGAATGGAAGAAGAAAAAAATATCAGATAGAAGAGGAGAGATTAGAGATGAGGAGATTAGGGAAATTAGGGATTTTAGATGGAATTTGAGAACAGAAATAGGGCTTCTGGAAAGAGGGTAAGGGTTAGAGAAGAGATTTGGGAGGGTTTCGAGTGGAAATAGGCATGCGGAAAGCTGAGGGTTTGGGCGGGCGGGAAAAAAATGTTTTCTGCCCTAAGTGGCGCGAGCTTGATCGGGAAATGAAAAAAAAGAGGCACCGACGCTTATAAAATATCGACACTAATTTTTATATTCAGCGACATTACATGAATGTCGGTGAATTCCGAAAGTAAAAAAAAAATAATTAACAACGTTTTTATTAAAAAACGTCGGTACTTACAGGGATTTAGCGACGCCCAACGAATGTCGGTGTATACATAGGGCTTATTTTCTGGGCGGGAGAAGTTACTTGAGCGGGAATATCAATTCACTGACGTTCTACTACTTGAACGTCGTTGTATATAGAATATTAGGGTCGCTTTTTAGGAACGTCGGTAAGAGAACGTCGCTAATTACCGTTTTTCTTGTAGTGTATGGTTGCACCTAAGGAGGTTCACACTATAAATACTGCTCCGCCAGCAAGGAGGGTAAAAAAAGAGAAAAACGTGGAATCACATGCCCCCAAACCAGTAAAAGAGAAGAAAACTGAAAAATAGAAAACACATGTAAAAAATGAATTAAAACAACAAATAAAGAGCAAAAACAATAGAAAACCCACAAAACCCATGAACCAAAAACCAACCAAATTGAGACAGAGAGAGTGGTAGAGTCTAATCAGAAAAAAAAAAAAACCCCATCAATCAAAATCAAAATCCAAAGACTACACAACCATAAAATCTTTCTCTCATCATACTTTAACAACAATTAATAACAAATAAACCACAAAACTAATAAAAACATCTCACCCAAAGCCACAAATCAAAAACCAAAAAAGCACAAAAACCCATGAAAATCAATCACCAGAGATCAAGAAACAAAACCAAAACAGAGAAAAAAACAAAACCCAAACATCTACTAATAAAACCCAAACATAAAACAAAATCCGAGAAAACCCAAAACCCAAAACCCAAAATTAAGAACAAAAACACATACCCATTTCGGCTCGAAAATTCGCTTACTTTTGCAGACCAAATTCCTCTCTCTTTTTCTCTTTGAAATTTAAGTCCAAACTAGCCTACCTCGCTTAAAAGTTCTACAGTAGCGCGGCACCGGTTAAGACATATAGACCTTAAGAGGCGCACATTAGAAACAACCCTTTTTAAGAAATTACAAAAATTTAAAAATAGAAACAGATATTAAGAAATCTAATCTCCCGCGTTTGCGGAGATGGTTCCTGATTGTCGCCCTCTGAACAAAATATCTCGCGAGAATTTCAACGTTCAAAAAAGGGCAACTGATATTCCCACCCCCTTTTTCCTTATACACACACCCCCCTTTTTAGAAGGAAATGCAGATTGAGGGTTGGATTAGGAAAGTGAGACTATTTTAAGTACAGAGAATTGCGTATCGGCTGATTCCGAGAATCCCTAGAATCACTATTCAGTGATTGGATTCCGTGGGATCTTTATTCTATTATTTTTCGGATACTGATATTGGCTCTACGAGGTTTTGATAATTTGCACTGACTCAACTTGTCTCTTTTTATTAACCGGCTGTCAAAGTTATTGCAATTTCCAAAAATACTCAGAATGGGTGCAACTCGGGTTGGGTTCAACCCTAAAAAATTGGGTTGGGTCGGGTTGAACTCATGTCGGGCTCGGGTTCGGGTTGAGGGCTTGGGTAATCCGACCCGAGTGTAACTTGACATTTTATCATTTTTTTTTTTTAAAGTAAGCTTAAAAATTCGGGTTGAGAAAAAGGGTTCGTAGGGTCGGGTCGGGTCGGGTTGAGTAAATGGCTCCTCGGGTTGGGTTTGGGTTGGCCTCAACCCGACCCGTGTTGCACCCCTAGCCTACTCATAAACCAATTAAAAAGAAAAGACAAGGATAGTTAGTGCAATTATCAAAATATAGTGTGCCAATATCAACTTCCTTTTTTATTCTATGTTTTTGGTAGGTCTTGTCTAGCCACTTTCCTTCCCACATGGCTAGGCTTCTTTCCTAGTCAATAGTTTCGGTGCGCCCCCACACACGCGTGTCTTCCGGCCCGTGCCAGGCACATGTCCCCGGCACGTGGTTATGCCTGCCACGCTTCTCGCGTTGGTGAAGTAGTTTTTATTTTAGTTTGGGGAATTGGTAATTACACAATTTACACCCACTTGTTTTTGTGGCATACAGTCTGTAAGTTCATTGGCTAGTAAGGGCTGATGACTTGATGGGGATTATAATTTATAACAGCCAGTGAAGAAGGGGTGTCTGGAAGTAAAACCAAGGGTTGGAATTGAGAACCACTATGCAGAAAGTCACTTTCACCATTCTGAGTTTTTCTATAATGTAAGCCCGAGTAGTCCAGTATTTTTTCAAAAAACTACTAGACGGCAAACATCATAAGATAATCCAAACTATCGATTTGATGGGCCACAACCATGGTTTGAAATTTCAGGCACCGAAATCCGAATTTCGGTCAACACCGGCACCGAAATCCGAAACGTACGAAATTTCAAACAAAATATTAATTTTTTATTCCTTCACAAAATTTCAGCCGAAATTTCGGCCCAAAAAACAGACATTTCGCCCATCTTTACTAAGTTTCGGCCGAAATTTCGGTTTCGGCTAGGTCCTAAATTTATTCTGAAACCGAAATTTCAAACCATGGCCAACCTATTTATGTTGTGGTCCGGAGTGATGAGATCATCATATGGAAAAGATTTTTGGGGCACAACCTATTTATGTTGTGGTCCGGACAGATTGGATTTTCATATGAAGTGGGCCGTACAATACATTTTGGAAAATACTGGACTATACAGGCTTAAACCATATAAAATCTCCACAATCAATGGTACAAGACAATTTATGGGTCCTACAGATGGGGCATGTATGTGAAATCAAAGTCGTTGATCTTGCCAAACATCAAGAGATGATCCAATGTTGTTAGTCCCATGTGTAAGATAAAGAACTATACAGAATCAACGGTTTAACATTCATCGTCTGAACCCTAAACAAGCCTTGATGGATCAACGGCCACGGATCATCTGATGAAGGAGTTCTCAACTGCGTTTGTCTGGACACATGGTTGTCGTTTGGATCAATGGTTACGATCATGTACGCGTGGCATAAGTGGGCCCAATGTATTGCGTCCGATTGCTGGTGGACATACAAGCGAGTTTGGTGTGTTCCACCTCGGAATTCGTCTGGTGGTGGGACCCACGTCCTTGCAATGGGACTTGAACCGGATTTTGCAGCAAGTGCAATCTAATTCATATCCTCCGAAATTGTGCCACATGTTTTGTGGTAAAATCATAAAAGTCGGCCCGCTGTGCTGGGTCCCATTGGAATGATAGAGTAGTGAGGACCATATAAATGTAGTTGACAGCGTGTTAATCGATCTTAAATGAGTTAGACTCAGTCCATTGATTAAAAACTAGGGCTGCAACTCGGGTCGGGCGGGTCGGGTTTTGGAGAACCCAACCTTACCCGAGAAATATCTCGGGTCGGGTTTTTTCACGTTGACGCAAATTTTTAAGGAAAATTCTTGTTTGGCAAGGCAACTCAACTCATAGAAGCAGAAATTACACTCACATTACACTTGAATCAAACAATGATGTAATTACACTCACATCACACTTGAATCAAACAATGATGTAATCAAACAATGTTGTAATTACAATCAAACAATGCTGAATCAAACACTTGAATCAACTCAACTCATAGAAACAGAAATTACACTCACATACAGTAACAGTGGGTGCGTGGGTTTTCACTTTTAACTTTGGGATAATTACATTTACACCCCCTCTAGTTTCTGACACATCCACTTCCACCCCTGTAGTTTAAAACGTGACAAATACACCCCTGTAGTTTCAATTTGTTTAAGGTTTGCCCCCTCAGCTGAAGGTTCGTCCATAAATTGAAGGGTTAGGATGATCCGATGGAGCTGATTTTTTGGGCACACCATATCTATGTCAGGACCCATCAAATGAACACTTTGGATCATCCAAATAATGTGGGCCCCTACCCGAATCCAAACACTACCAAAAAATCATCCAGATAATGTGGGCCCACATTGTTTGGATGATCCAAAGCGTTCATTTGATGGGTCCTGACATAGATAGGGTGTGCCCAAAAAATCAGCTCCATCAGATCATCCTAACCCTTCAATCTATGGACGAACCTTCAGCTGAGGGGGCCTACCTTAAACAAATTGAAACTACAAGGGTGTATTTGTCACGTTTTAAACTATAGGGGTGGAAGTGGATGTGTCAGAAACTAGAGGGGGGTGTAAATGTAATTATCCCTTTAACTTTTAAGTAACAATAGAAAAAAAATGTACATACTATAACTTATGTAACTCGGGTCGGGTCGGGCCCCTTCAAACCCGGCTCGATCCGAGATTCATGCGGGCTTTTGAATGCTGAACCCGGCTCGACCCGAAACCCATGAAACCTGAACCTAACCCAGGCTATTTTCGGGTCGGGTTGATGCGGGTCGGGTAAAACCCGGCTCGAGTTGCAGCCCTATTAAAAACATTCAACTATTGAGCTCAAATTGGATTTAGATGAAGCTTTGATATCACTTCTTGAAGAAAGAAATCAAAGCTGAAAGAAGAAGAAACCAAAAACAAAAAGGCAAAGCAAGGTGAGAGAAAACTTATCTCTTTCTTTGATTTCATCTCAAAGCTCTAAACAATACACCACTTTTTCTTTTCTCTCAATGCTATACACGTTTTGTTTATCTCTTTATGTAGATCTAAAAAAAAACATACACAAACATATTAAGAGTAATTTTTTTTTTCCAACTTAAACTCTTTAACGAATAAAGCAATACCAAAGTCCTATTATGAAATAACTACCAAATAACCACTCGTCCACTTCAACCAATAGATAAAGCGTAACTCTAGTTAGACTTCTAGAAACAAAAACTCCTAAAATAAGTACAACTCTTGAACTAAATATTACTCAAATAACCCATAACTAACACCTATGACCACTACCACGTTTCCTAGTTCGAGTAGGCCTACATCGGCCCAGCCCCTCTTAAACCGTGGAGAGTCGGCGATGACTCTCAACACTCCCCCTCAGTGCTGACTCTATAGGTCACGTTAAGCTCCTTTGCAAAATTCTTCAAAGTCTTCGGTTCAGTAAAACCAACTTCACCATATGATGTTTCTGCATACGCTGCATTTGCAAACTTTGGATTTGGTTTTCGTATCCACGAGGATCTTCTAGGCTTGATCACTTCGACATCAGATTCCTCTAACTGAGACGGTCTCATCTCTTGAGATGTTCTTGTCTAATGAATACCTTGTTTTCCATGGACTTCGTTTCTTTGGACTTTTAGGGCTCTCTTTTCTAGCCACCACCTCCTCCTGAGGTTTTGTAGATTCGGCATCATCTCTACTTGGAACGTCCACTTTTAATTTCTCTTACTGATTAGCCTCTAGCTCCAGACTATCTGGAAGACTAACTCGATCAGATGGCCACCACGATAAAGTTTCGTCAAATACATGGCCACTTTCTAGGTTCACACAAATCTAACCCTTCCTTTCAGAGTCATACCCAGTGAAGACGCAACGAAGAGCTTTATTATCAAACTTGCTGGGAAGATGGTAGGCACAAACACTTAACATACTGAATGAAAAACTCTTAAATGACTTACAACGGGTTTGATACCGTACAACTTCTCATATGGTGAGATAAACACATGCTTCGACGGTTGAAGACGATTTGTCACATAAGTGGCGGTTCTCATACACTCGGTCCAAAACCGAGACAGTATATTCTTCACATGCATTATACTACGTGAAACTTTTGCCAAGTGCCAATTTTTTCTCTCGGCCACCATATTCTGCTGAGGTGTATCAGGACACGTGAGTTGCCTATGAATTATGTGCTTACGTAAGTTGCGAATTCGTTGATGTGTAATCATCACCGTTATCTGTTCCCAAGCACTTGATTTAATAACCAATATCACTCTCCACTTGTTATTGGAATTCTATGAAATTTCTAAGAATTTCTGATTTTCCTTTTAGAAAATAAACCCCACATAGGAAGCATATGTACAAAGAATCTAGAAGAATGAAATTGTTGATCTATGTTATCCGAGATTGGCACATGTTGGATACCCAAAGCTCAAGGCGATGATGGAAACATAATTGGTGAAGGGACTTCATGATCTAGAGGTTTGGCATGAAGCAGTGTGTGCCGAGTGCCAATATTGAAAGGCACATCAACTTCCCTACACTGATTCAATATTTCAAGCAAAGAACCCGCTCGAGCTAGTGCACTCTGGCATCTTTGGGAAAGTGAGAATACCATTCATCAGAGGTATTAAATATTTGGTGACATTCATAGATGATTACAAGCAACCCTATGCCTTGCTTCTCAACCAAGATGGTGAACAAGAGAACTCTGAGAAAATTCCCAAGAGAAAAACTGAGAAGAAACTCTCTCTCTCTCTCTTTCATGCTTTCTCTCCCCCTCCCTCTCTCTTTTCTTGTTCTGCTCATCTCTTCTCACTCCCAAGCCCTAGCCCCCACCACCAAGAGGAGAAACATGTTTTTGAACAAATGTCTGTCACTTGTACATAGAATCTAGTGAGCTAGTGCGCAATTAGAAGTCTTGCCAATTACTCTTGGTCCAACAAATGGATGATTCTAGAACCTTGATGATTAAGCATCCCACCGAGAGAAGCTAACTTGATTAACAAAGCACAATTGACAATAACAAGGCCTTCTATCTCATATGCCATCAATCAATATTGTCAATTTATGCATAAGCTCACTACCACATACAAAGAAGTTGTTAAGCGTATTCTTAGATACGTTAAATGCACCATTCCTTACAACCTCATATTCAATGGATATAGAGATTTCAATTTTCGAGTCTTCTTCAATCCTGATTGGACAAGTCTCTCCTGGTGACTGTGCTCTACCTCATGTGGTTTCATTTTCTTAATTAGGACCCTTTGGTGCTCCAAAAGCATCCAACAGCCACCACAAGACTTTTTCTACTGTATCTTTCGAGAACATCAATACTACCTGCTTAGTTACAAATCAGGTATTTCATGCCTACAATGAGCATATTGAAGTAGACTGTCACTGTATCAAGAAAAGAACAGCTCACCATGCATTACATGTTCAATTTATCCAAATCCAAGCTCAAATCATGGACGGTCTCACCAAAGGTGTCCCACTCAATTAATTGGTTTAGTTTCACGACAAACACCATGTGGATATGTAACGAATGAGTACAAGGAAGGGTCTGGACAGTAATATGCCCATGTTTTTCTTCTTCGTTCTATCTCTATTTTCAAAGATTAGATTGATGGCATTGACTATATCACTTTAGCTATGTATAGTAGGGCTGCAACTCGGGTCGGGCGGGTCGGGTTTTGGAGAACCCAACCCTACCCGAGAAATATCTCGGGTCGGGTCGGGTCGGGTCGGGTTTTTTTCCGGAAAACCCACGATTCCCAAACCTGGCCCTACCCATGATAAATCTCGGGTCGGTTCGGGTCGGGTTTTTTCACGTTGACGCAAATTTTTAAGGAAAATTCTTGTTTGGCAAGGCAACTCAACTCAAAGAAGCAGAAATTACACTCACATTACACTGAATCAAACAATGATGTGGGTGCTTATATGTAATTCCAAGGGAGTTTGTTCCCTGTGGTGTGGCCTTCGAGCCCCCCTAACTTTGTAATCTTTTTCCATTTATGATATCTGGTTGGGGTCCTGCCTAACCCTATCTTACCAATCAAAAAAAAAAAAATACACAATGATGTAATTACACTCACATCACACTTGAATCAAACAATGCTGTAATCAAACAATGTTGTAATTACAATCAAACAATGCTGAATCAAACACTTGAATCAACTCAACTCATAGAAGCAGAAATTACACTCACATACAGTAACAGTGCGTGCGTGCGTTTTCACTTTTAACTTTGGGATAATTACATTTACACCCCCTCTGGTTTCTGACACATCCACTTCTACCCCTATAGTTTAAAACGTGACAAATACACCCCTATAGTTTCAATTTGTTTAAGGTTTGCCCCCTCAGCTGAAGGTTCGTCCATAGATTGAAGGGTTAGGATGATCCGATGGAGCTGATTTTTTGGGCACACCATATCTATGTCAGGACCCATCAAATGAACGCTTTGGATCATCCAAATAATGTGGGCCCCTACCCGAATCCAAACACTACCAAAAAATCATCCAAATAATGTGGGCCCACATTGTTTGGATGATCCAAAGCGTTCATTTGATGGGTCCTGACATAGATAGGGTGTGCCCAAAAAATCAGCTCCATCGGATCATCCTAACCCTTCAATCTATGGACAAACCTTCAGCTGAGGGGGCCTACCTTAAACAAATTGAAACTACAAGGGTGTATTTGTCACGTTTTAAACTATAGGGGTGGAAGTGGATGTGTCAGAAACTAGAGGGGGTGTAAATGTAATTATCCCTTTAACTTTTAACTAACAATAGAAAAAAATGTACATACTATAACTTATGTAACTCGGGTCGGGTCGGGTTGGGCCCCTTCAAACCCGGCTCGACCAGAGATTCATGCGGGCTTTTGAATGCTGAACCCTGCTCGACCCGAAACCCATGAAACCTGAACCCGGCCCAAGCTATTTTCGGGTCGGGTCGATGCGGGTCGGGTAAAACCCAGCTCGAGTTGCAGCCCTAATGTATACCATTTATCTCTTTCTAGTCTTATCACTTGAGACCATTATTTGCTGATCGAGACCATTGCTTTCTTTGACCTCAGTTAATAATCTCCGTAAGATGCTCCTAACCCTTATATCTGTAGAGGGTTGACACATTATAGAAACATCTACAGATTGGATGGTTAAGACCATCCTATGGAGATGATTTTTGAGGCACAGACTATCTAAGTAAGGGTCCAACAAATGAATGGTTTGGATCATCAAATAATGTTGGCTCCACCGTTTTAATATAATTATCTCTATATAATTGAAAAATATGAAAATATCACAACATTTTTTTATTTTGAAAACTAATAAGATGGATCTGACTAATAATAAAACGAAGTGGCGTGCAGAGAGTATTACTGATAATAAAGCATGAGGAAGTCTAGACTGAAGGTAGCCCTTGTAAAAAAGAGGTGAAAGAGCTCTCCTATTAGCTACACATCACCATCATGCATTAATAATGGTGATGTGCAGCCAATGGAAGAGCCCTTTCACCTCTTTTTTTGCAATGGCTTCCTTCAGTTTAGACTTCCTCATAAAGCATTTTGCATTTAGAAATTATGCTTTTTTTTAAGGCTAATGATTTTGGCACTACAATGTTTTAGTAACTGCACAGACTCAGTTTGTCTTTTCGTTTTTAATTGGGTTCTCAGGACTTTTTAGGGACCGTAGCAACCTTAAATTGTTTAAATAAGAAAAGGCAAGCTGAGTCTGTGCAATTATTAAAATAATGGAACCATAATTAAGTACAGTTCAAGTGTTCCAACTGTCTTTCAAGGTTTAAACCTTGGTTAATTAAATAATGGAAGATCTAACCATGGTTGGGTTCGCCATTTTCTCTAAACGTTTGACTCCTCAGTCAACAGATTCCACCGACCAGAACAAAGAGGCAAGGCACGTGACGTGGCAGTTGCAGCAGAAGATACAACTGGCATCCCACGTGGGTCTTACCCGGTAACCAGTTTGTGTCAATACCAGCAATCCGACGTGGGATGTGCCACGTGGCGATCGAATATTCGTTCCTTTGTGCTTTTGGCTTTTAAAAGCTGCGAGGGACACGAAGGAGGCAAGTGGAGGGATGAGAAGTACTGCCACGTCAGAAATCCACGTCAGCATTACGGATGCTTACGTGTCAGCATGCTTTTCCTGTTTTAAAGTGCTTTCTGGCTTCTTTGCTTCGAAACGGAGGCAAAATGGATTCAAGGGCCCACACGAGGATGAGGGAGATGGAGTGCTATGACACGTGTCAATCATCGGTTAATGTGGGCCCACATCCACATGAGGATACGGAATCCTGATTTCTGATTCCCGTGTGGAATTTCCTTGGGCTCAGGGTGAAAAGGATTCAGAATCAGGATGCCTTTTTTTATTAAATCTTTTTGGGTGCAACCGTATGTCTTCTACTTTGATTTATTTGCAAAAAAAGGTCTTATATTTTGACAATTTGCAAATAGAGTCCTTACATTTGAGTGAGTTTTGCAAATCGGGCAATGCCATCATTTTGTGGCCTAACTACCCATGGTAGATTTTTTTATACGCACAAAAGATCAAAGGGACGTATACAGCCCCTCAAGGTGGCAAACGGGCTGTGCCGGCCCGCGGCCCGGCAAGGTACGCCACGCCACGCCACAGGCCGTGTTGGCACGGCACGGATAGCTACAGTGATGCGTGCCGGCGCATGGCACGAAGCCGCGGGCCGTGCCGGGCTTGGTTGGGCTGCCCGGAGGGCCGACACGGCACAGCCCGTTTGCCCAGGCACGGCACGGCGGCCCGTGAGCCCGGTTCCCCTTTTATAAAATGTATTTTTTTTTTGAAAAACCCGAAAATACCCCCCAAAAGTTGTTTCAAACGGCTAGTTTGGGGGTATTTTCGTCCAAAACATATATTTCAAAAAAAAAAAAAAACACTGGCTAGCACTGCACTGCTGGCAGCGGGCCGTGCCGTGCCTCGCTTCAAGGATTTCAGCCCGGCACGGCACGGCCCATGAAACCTTCCGTGCCGTGCCGTGCCCGGCCCGCGGGCCTATGCGGGCCTCATTTGGTCGGGCCGTGCCGGCACGGCCAGGCACGTTTGCCACCTTGACCGCCCCCCGCTTAACGATATCTGTGAGGATGGTTCACTGCTTGAGGATAAATTCACTCCCCTCAACATTTTTCTTTGTCTTTAAAACTTAACGAGTAACATCATAGGCAAGGTTTTAAATTTCGACTGAAATATGAAATTTCGGGTTTCGGTTTAGAGCGAAATCGAAATTGGGTAAACTTGAAACGTTACACAATTTCGACCAAAATTTCAAAATTTCATTTTTCCCAAAATTTCGGGTCGGGCCGAAATTTAAGGAATATCACCAAAAAATCTGTTGGGTTGAATTTGCTATATTGAGCATATATGTATAAGCACTAAGCTCCCAAAATATGGAGGTAAAACAAGACCTCGTTTTTACACTAATGCATAAAAATCTTGTACATATATATAGGGAAATGATATCTGCACTCACATGTTTTAATAAGAGGCGCTCTTGTCTTTTAGTATTTAAAGGGTTTGAAAGAGCTTTTTGAAAACTGTAATATACTTATGACAGCCCTTTAAATACTAAAAGACAAGAGACTTGAGCGCCTCTTATTAAAACATGTGTGTGATAATATGAACAATGTGCGCTGAAAGGCCTTATAGTCCATTGTTTTTCAAAAAGTATGGTTGGGCCCACACCATAGGATGATCCAAACCGTCCACAAAATGGGACATAACCTAAATTTATATCATGGATAACGATAAAATGAGATTCACTTTTATCATACGCACATTAGACATCCTCTGTTCTGGCCCATCTAGGTGAGTGTACAAAAGATCATGATCGTTGATCCAATGGGTCCACCATAAAGATGCTATAGCGGAAGAATTACATTCATCGAGCAATTCTAACTGATTAATCTAAGTAACTGAATGGTATGGATCATGGTTTTAAATTTCGACCCCCACAAACTCTACTTTAATGAAAATGTTGGTGGGTGTGGGAACAATATCCCCATTATAGATTTCTTCCATGACTTTTCCATCCATAATATAATACACCCCATTTAATTAAGGGAAAAGATTGGTCCCCAGAAAAGCTTCATTAATGACTTTCATTGTCCCTCTTGTATTTATGGTAGAGGATGTGATTTTGATGATTTTCATCAAACTTAGACTAAGTATTGAAACAATAGATTTGCCCTTTTAATTACTCATTTCTAGAAGGCTTGGTGTATTGTCTATTATTATTATTATTAGGGAATTGCTAGCGTCTGTCGCAAAAGGCATTTCGTGGCCTAGGTATGTTGCATGTGAGACCACTCACCTCGGGAATGGAGACAAAAGCTGCTGTCTTCATTCACAAGGTAGCTAGCCTAACATGCGACATACGAGCTGCGAAATGCCTTTTGCGATGGATTCTAGCAAATCCCTTATTATTATTATTAGGGATTTGCTTGGGACCATCATAGAAGGCATTTTGCGGACGGGCTGTTGCATGTGAGAGCAGCCACATAGGCTTAGATGTCTGACAAAATCTGAGCCTAAGTGGCTGCAACCCGTCGGCGAAATGCCTTCTGCGATGGTCCCTACCAGATCCCTTATTATTATTATTTTATTAGAGGAATGATAGATACAAGGGAGCCCTTGCATAAAGAGCCGCAAAAGGGCTCTTGATTGGATCCACGTCATCAAATGTAACTGATTTTACGTTTTCAATTGATTTTAAAATGTAACTGAAAATGACGTGGATCCAAATGAAAGGCCCTTTTGCTGCTCTTTATGCTAGGGCTCCCTTGTATCTATCATTGCTCTTATTTTTATATTATTATTATTATTATAATCCGGAATTGTGCACTAAGGCCGAAGGCGGACCCGGAAATTTTATATCCCTTACTATTACTATTACTATTATTATTAGGGAGCTGATATTTCCGCTCCACTTTTAGACTAATCCACTCCAACTTGGAGTGGATTGGTCTAAAAGTGGAGCGGAAATATTGGATTGGTCTAAAAGTGGAGCGGAAATATCAATTCCCTACTATTATTATTATTATTATTATCACTCTCATTATTATTATTATAATAATAATGCTGAGGGTGCCCTCACAAAAACCTTGACGTAGGCAAGGGAGTGCCATTATTAATATTTTTATTAGAATTTATATTAAGAACCCCACGACCATGTTTTGATAATTGGGCGGATTTACCAAATTTTACGTACTCTCAGCAGCCAATTAAAAAGTGTTAAATCAGCTGGCTTCGACCCGTTATGAAAATAAGGTCGTACGGAAATTCCTAACCTATTATTTATTTATTATTATTCTCTCACTTAAAATAGAAGTAAACTGATGGAGAGTTAAGTATCTTCTCTCTGAAGCAATTAAACAAAAAATATTTAATTAATCACTTCCATTGAATTCTCGATGATGCATGAGAATGTAACGATCCAATAGATCTTAGGTGGACGTTTATTCCAAGAGGGTCCCACCTGAAAATCTGAAACTGATTAGCTGTGAGGCCACCAACCTAGAAGAAGGTGTTTCTTAACATGTGACAACCATCTATTTTTTTTTTAATAATACTTAAGTTTAAGAGTAATCATTCCTCTTAATTAAATAGAGGAAAAATGATCTAAATTCGCCCCATAACGATGACCATATCTTCAAAAAAAAAAAAAAAGCACGGAAAATGCGATTGGATTTCCTGCTCAAACTTGTGTGAAGGAAAAGTCACTTTAGCTTTCAAAGCCTGTGTTTTCCATCTTAATAATTATGATGATAATTAAAAAAAAAATAAAAATAAAAATAAAAATAATATATTATTATTATTATTATGAAGGGATTTGCTAGGCAATTTCGCAGAAAGTCATTTCGGAGCTCACTTTTGCCGGATAGAACATCCACCTCAGATGAATTAAATGAATAAGCAAATCTGATAAAAAGTGAGCATGTGTGGCTGTTCTGTTCTGCAAAACCGAGCCGCAAAATGGCTTTCTGCAAAATTATTTAGCATGCACACCCTGAATTATTTAGTTGTTTAGATAGTTTTGTTCGTAGCCTTTCCTAGTTCATAGATAAGTTTAGTTGTTAATTTGTAGCCACTTTCTTTTAAAATGTATTAGAAATGATATATGGATGATTGAATTCTTGTTTATGGAATAAAATTTCTTCTTAGCAGTTTTGCTATTCAAAATTGTCGCTTGTTTATCTCTCTATAATCATGGCAGCTGCGCTCCACTAGAGCGCCCCACTAGAACTAAGTACAAATATGTGGCTATGCATTCAAGGTCAGCAAATTCCATTTGGAACATCATTGATGGATTGAGATCCTAGAACTCCCAATCTTCTCCACGGCTACATCCCAATTCATTAAAGATGATGAAATACTAACGAATTTGACAGCCTTCCCTTGTTCTTTACACATAATCAATTTTCTGAATTTGACAGCCTTCGCTCCCCTAGGCTCTTGGCTACGCGCATCCCAAACACAATGATGCCGGATTGGGCACTACAATCGAATTGTGGGATAGTTTACTTGCGTCGGAATCATAGAGATACCTTCACTTCAATGTGGCATTTCATTAACAAGTTGAGACATGCGAGTCTACCACTTTCTCTAGAGGAGGCCTTAGAGTTGTTTTGCACGGTGTGTCCACATATGGTCCTTATTGGGATTGTGAGTTGGGTTACTGGAAGGCAAGCCTGGAAAGGCCTGAAAGGGTCATGTTCTTGAAGTATGAGGAAATGAAACAAGAACACATACTTCATTTGAAGAGGTTAGCTGAGTTCTTGGGGTATCCTTCTCTCCAAAGGAAGAAAGTGAAGGGGTGGTGTACTAAATATCACAGCTTTGCAGTTTTAAGAAAATTGCATAAATTTGGAAGTGAACAAGACTGGAACAGTGGAGCAAGGACATGAAATTAGGGTGTTTTTTAGGAAAGGGGAGGTGGGTGATTGGGAAAATCATGTGACCCCTCCAATGATAGAGCATTTGGATCAGCTCACAGAGCAAACGTTTCATAGTTCTGGTCTCACTATCCGTGCTTAGTTATTGGGTCATCTGAGCTTTTCTTATCTTGTGTGTGTTTGGGAAAATCATCTCAAACCCACCCCCTACTGGCTGTGAAGCCACAACCGGTACAACAGTGGGACTCACCACCCCCCTCTCTCTCTAATATGCAACTATTTGTGGGGCCCAACTATTGAATTGTTAAAATCTTTGGATCTTGGGCAATGAAAATCATAGAAAAACTTTAATTTAATGAGATGGGTTTGATGTACCTTTCACCATGACCGCTGCTTTGAAGGTTGAAATCCAACGAGTATTCGATCTTTTCTAAGCACAATGAAAGCCTAGAAACGCCCCTTGTTCTTCTCTTACCTTGCACACTAATAGGTCTATGGGAAACCTCTCAAAAGTGATCTCTTTCTCTCTTAATGAGTTCTAGTATTGTGGTACGTGGCAAGAGGGACCGAGGGTCTCTTTTATAGGCAAAAGCTCCCATAGAGCTTTCCTAGAATGCCCGAATTCGTTTGGCTTTTCTACTCAAATTAGAAAGTCCAATTTGAGTTAACTTTCCTTCTCCAAACACTTCTAAAGTTAAGGGATTACCTTATAGAGATGAAAGGTTGCTTAAAATGGAAAGCCACTCTTAATTTAGTAACTTTAAAACTTAGAAAACAATGTTCTAGAATTCCCAACAAAGAGGAAACTCTAAGTTTGAAAACTCCAAACTTATGAAACGTCCAACAGTCTCCCACTTGGCTTGCATGGGCTTTATACCTTTCATATTAACTACTTTATATTCCGTTCAATAAGTGTACTAACAATGGATCATGTAATCATTGGACTATTAAATTATCCAATGACCTCCCCATGGTCAGAAAGCTGATAAACTCATCAACATGAATTAAACATGGTCCACTTTATGTCATTACCGGCATTCTGCTTTCTAAATATCCATTCAATGTTCACAATACAAATATTGGAAAAGCAGATAACTTTATTTATCAGGATCAAGCTCAAAAGTGATCACATTACAATGTCTATAACCTTTATGCAGACTCCCACCAATCACGTAATCGGCCTTACCCACCAACCTTATGCGTGCTTTATGGTCATTAACGACTTCAAGTGGTAAGCCTTTTATTATTGGATCTGCTAACATAAGTGCGGTACTTATGTACTCAGTAGACATTAATTGATCCTGAATTATCTTCCTCACGACAATATGTCCACATTGACTCTTTACTTTATTAGTCGTTCTTGGAAAAGTAAAACCGCAACGGAATTATCACAATACATGTTCAGTAACTTGTCAATTATCAACAAGGTAACACCTTGAGTCAAAATTCCGCAACTACAAGGCATAGCTTAAGGCCTTGCAATACACCATAAACTCCAAACCCAAGGTGGAAGCAACTAATGGTGTATATCTTACGTTCTTCCACGATTTAAGATTTTCTGCCAAAATATCCTTAAGTAGAACTCTAAGTATCCGACATTTATAAAGTCGGAATTAGATTAACCAATATCCTTAGGGTCATTTGATCTACTATATGTGAGCCTTCAGTCCCTTACACACAACCTTCTTGGCAGCTTTCCAATGATCCATTCATAGGATCACATTGATACCTTCTAAGCTGCCCACCACATAGGTTATGCCGAGACAGGTGTAAACTCAAGCATTTATGAGATTCTCAAATGTGGAACTATAGGAGATTCTTTTTATCTGCCCCTGTCAGATCCTGGGACCTACAAACTTGACTAAATATATCATCACTAACCACAAGAGGAACCACTAGTGGGGCACTTATCCCTATTGATAATTCAAGGGCCTTCTCATTATAGGCTTTTTGAGATAATATCAGTAATCCTTGAATCTTCATTAGGTGAATATTGACTAAAATGTTCCACCTAGATCTTTTATACCAAGTTTCCTTCCAAGACACAGTCAACATGGCACTGGAGTAATTCATCACCTTTGGGCAGAAGAATTACCTAGGCCAAGAGCCTGCGCTTGCTTGGTCTCAATGCAACATTGACAAAATGATACTACTAAAGAGTAGTACACCAACAACCCACAAATTCCAAAATGATGGTATCACTCCCACTGTCCCTAAGATATATTCATTTATCCATGACATCTTTATTGAACCCAAATCCTATTATTAATATGTGAAAACTTTAAGTACCACTACCAAGACACTTAGTGCAACTCCAGAATAAAAGGAGCCACCAAAGATATGCCTTTCCATAGAGAATCTTTCTTTGAAACTAGAGAGAGTCTCTTTGAAGTCTATCTCCCTCCTCGGTATAGCCTTTCTCTATCTTACTTTATGCATCTCAATGTCATCCTTGAAGTCAAACATTGACTCCATATGGCAACTCGCTGAGTTTCCAAATTTGGTTCCTTTCTATTGGAGCAGCTCTTCCTTCATGGCGTCAAGCCACAGAGCCGACTGATCACCCATTATGGCTGCATGGGAAGAGATGGGATCAAGACACTCCCATGAAGCCTCAGCATTGCTGTCTGTGCCGGAGATAAATGCCGGGGTCATCGGGTTGGTGGAGTCGGAGATTCCTTCGCATTCAGCCTATTGTGCGCAGAAAGCGGCGCCGGTTAGCAGCATCTCACCTGGCAAAAATTTTGAATTTAAAAAAGTGGGTCCCCCACATGCATACAGGTGGCACAGTGTAGCTAGTCCTATTCAAGACTCATCAGCAACAACTACTCCTTACTCTAAGGTCAACAGCTTTGAAGACATTATCTCAGCCTTATCCCCTCCGTATCACAGCGACTCTCCTCGAGTAGATGTTATCCACGTGCCAGATTCGGGTCCAATGGAATTTTCTGAAAGAGAAGTTGCTTCAGAGGACCTTTGGGCTTCTCCACTGGTGGGCCCTGGGACCCAGGAGGAGGTATGGGCCTTTGGGTCTTATCCATTCTGTATTGGGTATGAATACATGTGTTGGGTGGACAAAGACGTTGGGCGGACAAAGACGTTGGGCCTGCTCATCATTCTCCTCCTTTCTCAGCGATTGATTTTACTCTGGAGATTTTTTCTCACAATTCCACTACAGCTGCTGCTTCTTCTCCTTACTTATTGTGCTCTATAAATCAGAGCCTCCACCATGACTCAAGCACAATGGGCGTTACTCGCACGTATTCTGAGACTGAGGAGGAGCTCGGTGACAACCGGGTGTGGGGGTATAGTTTGCAACGTCACAAGAGTAGGTGTCTCCTTATCTCTCGTGATGACCGTTTCTTCATTCAGTGCTGGGTGGGGCAAAGGAAGGTGATCATTGATTATAGTGGTTTGGGAGGTATGAAGAATTTATTCTCTGGTGAAGTTAGGGAGTGGTCTTTTAGCTCGCTCGTCAGGGTATCGCTTGGAAGTTACTCCCATCTTTGTCCACTGAGATGGTGTAGCAAGGCGGATTTCCAGCTCCTGCCTTGTGCCTCAGAACTCCCTTATGTCCCTCCACGGAATGACTCGGGCTTGGTTTCTCCCCAACAGGTGCTTGAATTGATGGTGGATCATACCATGCACCTTAGTTCTCATCTGGGCCTAATATTTCCGGGTCCCGTTGAGGAATATAGGTCTAGCATAAAGGCGGCAGAACTACGGGAGGGGGCTGGAGTGTCATCTCCAGCCTCCATATCCGAAGCAAACCTGAAACGCATGGAGCGCTAATTGGTGAGACTTCAATCGGATATCAATTATGATTCTGGATCGCATAGCAAAGGTCTCACATCCCAGAAAAAAGGAAGAAAGTCTGGTATCAGGACGGGGAGGAATTCATCGGAATACAGTTGTTAATGAAGATTTTATCCTGGAATATAAACGGCTTGGGCTCTCGGGAGAAAAGAATTCAAATCAAAGCATTAGTTAAACATCGGCGCCCTGAGGTTGTTTGTCTTTAGGAAACAAAGATGGAGCAAATCCGTAACATAGATATGAGAAGCATGGGGTTCAATACTGACTGGAATTTTGCTTTCTTAGCATCCAAAGGAGCTTCAGGGGGCATCTTGGTGGCTTAGGATTCAGTCTTGTGGGCCAGTACGGATGTTTGGCGTGGAGTTTTCTCTCTCTCCGTTGCTTTCCAAAAATGCAATGATAATTCAGTCTGGTTCTTCTCAGGCGTCTATGGTCCTTTGTCATCCTCTGAGAAGTGTCTTTTTTGGGAAGAATTAAATCAGATGCGACGCCTATGCTCCGCTCTTTGGTGTATCGGGGGGGATTTCAATGAAGTTCTAGGATCAAGGGATCGCCTCGGGGGTCAGCGAGTCACTGCGGGCATGAGATCTTTCGCTGATTTCATCGCAATCAATGAGCTCGCTGATTTACCTTTGGGTGGCTCCTCTTTCACCTGGGCCAGAGGTTCGAACCGGAGTCGGCTTGACCGATTTCTTCTATCGGGTGACTGGTTGGCAATGCTTTCTGAAGTCTATCAGCAGGCTTTACCCCATTCAGTTTCCGACCATTGCCCTCTCCTTTTGTCTCCTAAAATGGGGTTCTGGGGCCCGCCCCCCTTCAGATTTGAATTAGCTTGGCTGGAAAATCCCCAAATGGAGGCTCTCTTAGTCCGATGGTGGTCTGAACGTGTCTTCGAAGGTCCAAAGACGTAGTTATTGGCAAAAAATTACGCTTCATTAAGGGGAAATTAAAAGAGTGGGATAAGGAGCAAAAAGAAGTGGACCAAGGCAGGAAGAGGATTATTGAGGACAGATTGATGGAGATAAATACATTGGCAGAGAGTGGTTTGGCCTCGGCGGAGGATTATGAGCAACAAGGAAGACTAATTCAAGAGCATAAAGAGTTGTTGATGCTTGAAGAAATCTCTTGGCGCCAAAGATCTCGAGTCAAGTGGTTGTTGGAGGGAGATAAAAACACAGCCTTCTTCCATGCCATGGCTAGTGCTCGCAGAAGAAGGAACATAATTGAATCCTTAGAAGTGGAGGGGGAGATTGTATCTGACAGGGAGCAGATTATTGAAGAAATTATTGCATTCTACAGATCTTTATACTCAGCTGATGGGATGTTACGCCCAATTCCTCAAGACATTTGTTTTGCTAGCTTAAGCCTGGAAGCCTCAGCCGGATTGGAAAACCCTTTCTCTGAGGTGGAAATCTGATCAGCACTGTTTTCTCTGGCAAAAGATAAAGCCCCTGGACCCGATGGTTTTTGTTTGGCTTTCTTTCAAACTTGCTGGGAAACAGTAAAATCGGACATTCTTCGATTCTTCATAGAATTTTTTGAGGGAGCCATCCTTGACAAAGGGACAGGTGCAACTTTTCTCGTCCTCATTCCAAAAATTGAAGGAGCAACAAAAGGCTCGGATTTTCGTCCGATTAGCTTGGTGGGCAGCCTTTACAAAGTCCTCGCAAAGGTTCTGGCGGATTGTATCAAAGTGGTTCTTCCTTCAATTATATCGGTCTGTCAAAGTGCCTTTATAAGCAACCGGCAAATTCTTGATTGTTCTTTAACAGCCAATGAAGCCATTGACTATTATCGGAGGAAGGGGGAAGGCGGCATCCTATGCAAGCTTGACATGGAGAAGGCATATGACCGAGTGGATTGGGCAGCATTAGATTTTCTCATGGGTCGTATGGGCTTTGGGGGTCGTTGGAGAGGGTGGATCCGGAACTGCTTATCGTCCGCCTGGTTCTCTGTCCTCATCAACGGATCAGCAAAAGGATTCTTCAAATCTTCTAGAGGATTGCGGCAGGGAGATCCTCTCTCTCCTTTTCTTTTCTTGATTGTGGCCGAATCACTGTGCAGACTGCTGAAAAAAGGAAGTGAGTTGGGGCTATATCAAGGGTTCCTTATTGGCGAGAGTAAGGTGGAAGTATCGCTTCTTCAGTTTGCGGATGACACTCTTCTGTTCTGTTATCCGGTCATATCCCAGATTCTCAATCTTAAACCTATGCTTCGTTGTTATGAGATGGTTTCGGGTCAAAGATCTAATTTCGCAAAATCTCGGTTGTTCGCGATCAACGTTTCTGAGAGCGATGCATCCTTTTTCGCCGGAATTATGGGGTGTGGTTTAGATGTCTTTCCAGCAACCTATGTGGGTCCTCTTGGTGTGGGTCGACCGAAACACAACCTATGGGCTCCTATTATACAAAGGATTGAGCGACGTTTGGCCACCTGGAAGCGCCGGTTGGTTTCCAAAGAAGGTAGATTAGTACTTATAAAGGCCGTTCTATCCAATATGCCGATATATTTTCTATCTCTTTTTCAATGTCCAGCCTCGGTTGCTAAACGCATCGAACAAATTCAGAGACGCTTCCTGTGGGGCAGATCAGGGTCTTCCAAGGGGGTCTCCCTGATTAAATGGAGTATGGTCTGCTTGCCTACTAAAAATGGAGGTTTGGGTATCAGGAGGGTTCAGAGTTTTAACCAGGCCCTTATGGGCAAGTGGGTGTGGAGATTTGGCGAAGAACAATCCTCTTTGTGGGTCCGGGTCATTGGAAGTAAGTATGGTTCAGATCATGGGCATTGGGACTCTGTTGATAATTTTAAAATCAAAGGTCTCACGGTTTGGAGGGACATCTTGAAGTTGAAGTCGTTATTTGCTCCTGGCGTCCGATTCAGAGTATATAGGGGGGATCAGATTCGGTTCTGGCACGATCCTTGGTGTTCGGATGATCCCCTTCAAGTGATGTTTCCTGACTTATTCATCGTTTCATCTCAGAAAGAGGCCTGGGTATCGGAATGTTTTGCAAGGGAACAAGGGAAAGTGGCTTGGTCTCCTAAGTTTCGCAGAGACTTCTTTGTTAGGGAGTTAAGCTCTTACAGCGCCCTCCTCTCCTTATTGGATTCTTGCTTCATCAAGTCTTCGGGCGTAGATCGTCGGATTTGGATTTGGAATCCTTCGGGGATATTTTCAGTCAAATCTTTTTATAACCATCTGATCCCTTCTTTAGTGGAGCATGTGTCCTCCTCGGTTTGGAGACAATCTTGCCTTCCGAGAGTTGCTTTCTTTGGGTGGTCGGTTAGCCGGGGCCGCATTCAAACTATGGATTTTTTGAGGAAGCGAGGAATGTGGTTGGTAGATCACTGTCCTCTATGTTTATCCGCTGGGGAATCCATTGACCACCTTTTCATACACTGTAAGGTTGCTCGCCATATTTGGGGTCTTATTTTTTCTCGTTTTGGAATCAGTTAGGTCCCCTCCAACTCTATGGCTGAATTCATTCAGAGTTGGGCATGGACTCCTTGGAAAAGGAAAGGCAGAACGCTGTGGAAGATGCGTCTCCTGGCCTCATGGTGGTTCTTGTGGAAAGAGAGGAATGCTCGTATCTTCGAAGGGAAGGCTAGATCTCCCTATTGGATTTATATTCAGTTGATAGCTGCGGTCATATCCTGGGCTCGAAGCCTTCCTCTGTTTCGTTTTGTTTCAGCTTTCGACCTCTGGGAAGGATGGTCAATCATATGCTTGGAATCGGCTACCAAAGTGAAAATCCTCCCCTCCTGGACTCCTCCTCCTCCGGGGTCCCTGAAGCTTAACTTTGACGGATCGTCTATCGGCAATCCAGGAGTGGCAGGAGTAGGGGGGTTATGTAGAAACCACAAAGGGGAAGTCCTCTGGGCCTACTCGGGGCCTATTGGAGTGGCAGACTCAAACGAGGCAGAGGTCAGAGCCGTTCATAGCGGGCTTCTTTCGATACCTCGTCTGGAGTGCGACAAAATTATAGTCGAAGGGGATTCCTTAAATGTTATTCGCTGGCTTTCGGGCGCCGCTTCTCCCCCCCTGGCAATTTTTGCCTCTCATAGAGGAAATAGAGGATAGATCTAAGGGCTCCACAATAGTTTTCGCCATGTCAGGAGATCAGCCAATGCGGAAGCAGACTCCCTTGCCAAGAAAGGAGTCTTTCGGGCCGCGTTTGAGTGCTTTGACTATCTACCTCCTTGAATTATTGTACTGCTATCTTTGTATTATCTTTGTTCCTTCAGGACCACCTCGGTTCTGTTTTTACATATATATATATATATATATATATATATATATATATATATATATATATTCTGTTGCCCTTTTCAAAAAAAAATTATTCCAAGCGCGGCGTATCTAATCTTTAAGATACAAGTACTATTTTTAGGACAAGAAAATCAAAACCCCTTAAACCTCTTAGAATAACCACTTAAGTATCAACTCCTTATTTTAGGGTCCAATTTTCCTTATTTGGGAATTGTAGACTTTAGCCTCGGCCAATAAATCCTCATATGTGCAAATACCCTACCACCGATTTCCTACTAAGACTAAAAGGGTCTCAAGTGTAATTATGCTAGAAAATTCGAGCTAGGATTTGCACCGCCGTCTTTAAGGCATCTCCTCTCAAGGAAAGATGATTTGCACAATTTGCTCATCATCTTGTCCATAAGAGTACAGTCTTGCTTTTTAGCAATACTGTTCTCTTGTAGATATAAGACCAAAACCCTCAAACCACAGCTTCTAGCCTTCATTTAAAAAGATAAACAACATCTGAAAAATTAAACTATAAGAGTCAGAGATTAATAATCTCTTTTACTAACCTTCAGAGTCAGAAAGGTCTACTAATCTTATCTAAATGATCTTTAGTGGACCGATACTCTAAGTGATATCTTTAGACCCTTACCATTATATGTTTTCTTTAATGTAATCCATAAAAACACTGTAATCAGTAAAATCAAATGAATTTAGAACTTTCCTTTAAACCAATTTTTTTAACACATCTTACTCACTTGATTTGCTCATTTCTAACATTACTGACTATCTTATTCTCTTGTAAGGTAATTCGAGTATGATAATAAGAAGAAACCAATCCGAATCTTTATGGATTGCCTTTGAAAAAGAACCACTTACATATTGAATGTGAATGAAAAATTAGAAAGAACCCGGCATGCTTCAAAATTTGATTCATAGCTGAAAGAACAAAGTTTCCTGAAATAAAGTTTCTGAAACTAATGAAACTCGTATTAAAAAATTAACAGAGAATGATAACGGCCTCAATTCGTACTTTATTCTTATTCCCTAATGTATTGATCCAATTTTCCTCTACCTAGAATTTACTCATTAGAATCCTTACATGAAACTTAAATATAGATAGTAAGATCTGAATCTATCCATGAATTTGTTTCTAGGAGTACTTGGAAAATAAGGTCTTACCACATTTTTACAGCCATCACAAACTTAAGGTATTGTTACTTGATGTGTCCTCCCTCTACCATAAGGGCGACACTAAATACTAAGTCTTAATTTCTAACCACTTGACCCTGTTGGGTCACTATATCTGCCAGACTCGATATGTTGCCTTTGAAATGACCTCATAGTGAGCATTATCAAGAGTCTAAATTCCAAGAGTTCAAAAATATGCTCATAAACACCTCTTTGGTCAACTGACTATAGGGTTATCCAAACTTATATTAAGGGTACTCACGAGTGTCATAAACGATCATCTAAAAAGTTCATAATCTCGTTTGCATTCCGAGCCAGAATAAATATCTCGGATTGCAGTCAAGATGCAGTTCTTAGACTAATACAATTAGTGCATTACCACTATTCATAAGTTTCTTCTATTTGTGAATTTTGGTGCGTGTGTCTTCCAGCAATGTATAGTCTATTCATGTAGCCTACAACTTTATCGCTCCGTTTTATCACTCGGGTTTTATCCTACCAATGTACTTTAATACAATCAGGTATCTAAATCAGACACCTTTAGGGTTCAATGTCATGGACATAACTTCCTAATAAGCTCACTACTTTTAACACTTATTATTCCATTTGTTAGATCTTTACATGATCACTCAAAATATCCTTATGTGATCCCGTCGAGACACTCGTCGTGTCATCGTGGCTCTTCCGTTGGGCAGAACCACGACACACAGTGGGCTCTCATAACGAGACAAGTGAAAATGAACAACTTAGAGCCAGGAATTCCATCACCGTTGGGCAGAATAAAATTCCAAGCCTGGTTATTCATTTGCAACTTCCTTATTCTACCCAAATAACCCGGACAAGCATTCTTGGTTGGGCTAAACCTTTTCATGCTTGGGTGGTAGCCAGTTGAACATGATCTCGTAAAATAAATTGTAATACACACACATAATAATTTAAGGAGATTGCATCATTAAAGTTGGCCACAAAAGACAAAATCCAACGAAGTATTTATCTTAGAAAATACAACATCTCATTCACATGCATAGAGGCCACAATTATGAAAATTTGCAATCACATATACAAAAATTACATAGGAGCAATGACCTTCTGTTGGGCTGATCAAAGCCCTTACGCAATTTCCAAGATTACAAACTCTCATAGTGTGCATACATATGTAAGCCTCTCAATTTGTGCCTCACGATCAATAGGGATCATTTGAAAACTTTGTTGCGTGAATCCAAATAATCCTTTACATATAGGCACAAAAACCTTTTATGTGAAGAATGAGCATCCAGAAACTGTAGTTGGATGCACAAGGGAAATTAAATGGATACAAGTGCAACAATGATGCTTATCCACGGACAACTAATAATGCTACTCACAAGATTTCAATCCCTTAGTGCATGTTAACATATATTAGGCTTTTAATTTGTGCTTCAAAAATAATAGGAATCCTTTGAAAACTTTGTTGCATGAATCCAAAGGTCCTACGCGAAACATGCAACAAATAATTCTTAAGTAATTCCAACTAAATCCAAAGGCAAATGTACACATAAAATATAGTTGGATATTGAAGGGAGCCTAAAAACACATCTTCATATTAGATTCATCTCCAATAATAATATTAAGATGTATCTAATTAATAGTATGCCTCAAAACCTTAAGAACGAGGAATCAAAATGGTTAAGAGATCAAATAGGGGCATACAAAACATTCATAATCTTTTATTTGTGTACATTAAAGAAAATAAACCAGACATGCATAGCACACAAAAAATATTTTGTGCAACTCATGCATCTAAGTAAGACCAAACAAGTATTAGTTGTGAGAAACAGAAAACTGCAACTCTAAAGGGTCCAAAACTTGCTCACAAAGGGAGGCCCACAAGCACATTTACACATGAGCTATAAGAGCCGATCCTCAGATAACTTCGTAACCTATGCCAATAGATCCGGAATGCAGGAAAACCTTAGGATACATTCCTATCTTGTAAAAAATTACCCAAAAATGGGTCCAAAAAGTTTGTAGTAGAGGAAGCCAAATATGTCGAAAAGTTCAAATTCTGTAGAAAACCGAAGGAGATACCTCTGAAATTTTTACCCAAGGTAGAGGGGACCTAGAGGGTCCTAGAACCAGTCTTGGTTCGTCAAGAAACAGCCGGGAGAAGGCCGAACGGGCCCTTGGAAATATTATGGTCTTGGATAAATTCACCCCCTTATGTTCTTCTCCCCGCTAAGGATAAATTCAACCCCTTGTAAAATGGTGCGGCGCGCACGGACGTAGCACAGTTTCTTTTCCTAGAACACAGTTTCTTTTTCTAGAAGTACCATTATATGGCGTTGTTTAAAAGAAACTACGGATTCATGGTATTAACTTTTACAACGTTTTTCCAAGCGAAGCGGGCTCCTAGAGAGCCATGGCTAACACGGGATGGCTACAAAGACCGGGTAGAGGGACTGAAAGCAGATATGGATGGTCTATATCATGCAATTCAAAGAGAGACGGGGAGCCCCAAAAGGGGCAGGGGAGGTGAGACAGAAGCTCGGAAGGGCAGCCCTCGTGCCTAAACGCCTAGATTGCTAAGAAGCAGCTGGAAGGAGAAGCAAGAGGAGCGGAAAGGGAGGGGGAGGGGGCTACCGTAAGAACAAAGAAGAGGTTGAGGGCGAGGCATCCAATGTGGACAGTTCATGACAACCCCTCCTCTCTCTGAAGCCTTTGATTAGTAGGGGGTTATGGGATGGGCTGCTAAGGCCCGGGGAGCAGAATCGGGTCAAAGGTGACTCGGAGCCTAGAAGAAGGTGACTCGCGCAGACAGCTGACTCCTTTTCAATAGAAAGGAATAGCAGGGCCTATCCGAAAGAGAATCCAGTACCTCTTGGTCGGGAATATCTGAATAGTTCGCCCGCGCGCGATAGCTCTACCTGGCGCTTTTTGCCGCCTTGCATGCAAGCGAAGCGCTATTGGCGGCAATAAATAGCTCACTGAGACTACGAGTTAGTATACCTCTTTTGAAAGATGCTTATAAATCTCAAAACTACCAAAGAGTGTCAATGTTAAAATACCGAAGCAGTCATGAGGTCGGCTTCTCGAATTTTTAAAAACGAACCAGTAGTTTTCTTGAGAAAATTACAGAACTGCCATTAAAGTTTGGAGCCTTACATCTAATGATCCGACCGTCAAATGACAGTGAAACTTGAGGGGCGTGATCGTCGGTCAGAGAGGAATACGCCGGTACCCTCGGTTCTCCGGAAAACTCGCGGGTTTCCGGTGGCACATAACTTTTTCCGGTGACTCTAAAATATGCACAAAATACCTAAAACTCGATTTTCTTTGAAATTCAAAGCCTACAACCTATGCTTTGGTACCAAATGTTATCTAAACATTAACTTAATGATCCCTTTGGATCTTGGGCAATGAAAATCATAGAAAAACTTTAATTTAATGAGATGGGTTTGATGTACCTTTCACCACCATGACCGCCGCTTTGAAGCTTGAAATCCAACGAGTATTCGATCTTTTCTAAGCACAATGAAGGCCTAGAAAAGCCCCATTGTTCTTCTCTTACCTTGCACACCAATAGGTCTATGAGAAACCTCTCGAAAGTGATATATTTCTCTCTCAATGAGTTCTAGTATTGTGGTATGTGGCAAGAGGGACCAATGGTCTATTTTATAGGCAAAAGCTCCCACAGAGCTTTCCTAGAATGCCCAAATTCATTTGGCTCTTCTACTCAAATTAGAAAGTCCAATTTGAGTTAACTTTCCTTCTCCAAACACTTCTAAAGTTAAGGGATTACCTTATAGAGATGAAAGGTTGCTTAATATGCAAAGCCACTCTTAATTTAGCAACTCTAAAACTTAGAAACCAATGTTCTAGAATTCCCAACAAAGAGGAAACTCTAAGTTTGGAAACTCTAAACTTAGGAAACGACCAACATGTAGGCCTCACCCAACAAGACTCTCTCTTGTTGGAATGAAACCAACTAGAGTGGAGGGAGAAGATGAGTTTCAATAGAAGAAGGTTGTTCTCTTGATGCCAAACACACAAAGAAAGTAGCCCAAGTTGTTATACTACTCAAGACCTTTCAAATTTCACTAAAATGGCTTACATATGAAGAAGATACATGCCCAAAATATAGCCTACATTCCAAATCCGAGATTAATAAGACTTATCTAATCTTAGCTTTCCTAAGTACCACTAACACACTAACATAGGAAAAGTAAATGTATTACATAATTCCAAAACAAAGAAACTAAGTCCCTAGGCCATTAAATTCCCCAAAGGAGATTTCCAATGCGGTCAAGCCAAGTGAAAATTGCAACTTGCAAGCTTCCAAAATAGTAGAGTTCCAAAACCATAGAAAATCAAAGAGCAAAGTGAATAGGTGGTCCAGTAGTCAAGCTTAGAATTCCAACATCTCTCTCTCTCTCTCTCTCTCTCTCTCTCTCACAAATACCCCACTTTTGAAATTTCCGAATTTCTTAAGAGTATTTTTGTTAATTCACAGAGTTTAGATTGAATAATAGTGTGATTATTTGTCAATTCTCAAGAGTACTTTCTTAAGAGTATTTATAGTGTGATTAGAAGCCCTAATCCAGAGTTTAGAGTGAATTGACAAAAATACTCTTAAGAAATTCGGGGGTATTTCAGAGAGAGAGAGAGAGAGAGAGAGAGAGAGAGAGAGAGAGAGAGGACAACCGTTTTGGAGAGTTAGAGAAAACGAGAAACGAGGAAGAATTCTAGAGGAGAAAATCTTCTTCTAAAGGTATGTGATAGGTTGAGTTCTAATTTTCATTGTTTTAATCTTTGAATTTCCCATAGAGAATCATCTTGTCCATGGGAATAAGGTTTTAGAAGATTCAGTATAGGGTTTGTGATTGAGAGATCTCCATCTAACGAGTTTTATTAAAATATGGGTGGGAGATTTATGATTAAAATTACAAATAAGGATCAAATCTTGAGTTTCCCATGAGAAAGATATGATTCATGGGAAAAGAACTATCAATGTTGGACTGAGCAAAGATTAGGGTTCTTCGGAGGGTTTTTTTTATCAAAGATTTCAATGATCTTTTCATGTTCAAATAACCGTAATAAGGTAAGAAAATTAAAGAGAGATTAAGCGAGTCCATTTCCATGGAAAATAACTCAACCTGTACAGAACATGATATAACTTGCAAATCATATACAACAACACACCGTACTTGATCTAATATTTTTCATCAGTAAAACATGCAAAAGATGCTTTAAAAGAAATAACAATACACAGGATTTCAAACATGGTTTTAAGAGTCCGTAAACATGGTTTAAAATATGAATCATATGCATAACGGTAAAGCATGGAGAAAACACCAATATAAGTTACTTTCCCAATTAAAGATCAATATCCTCCCACAACCAAGTCTCTAAATTAATTTACCAAGTAGTGTCACCCTACAATTAGATCATCTATATGTTAATGTTTGAATGCAAGCACAAGTCAATTGGGGTGAGTTCGTGCCCCAAAAGTCAAACGCAAGAATTCAAACCGCAATTGAACCACAACCGGTCAACCGAGGGCCTCTTTGGCCGGCCGACCCTGTGGTTTTGGAAAATTTCAAAAACCCATCCAGTTGGGTTCGGTGTGCCGAATCCTCTTTCGGTCAACCAAACTCGCAATTCTAGGTTTTTCCTAGAATGCATGGTTCACATTCTTTATCCAGGGTTTTCACCCCAGACCCTATATTTTCTTCAAGAAGATAACATCAAAGAATACCCTATGATTTTAATCCTTGATTACCTTAAGACTTTCTTCTCGAACCGACAAAGCGGATTCACTGGAATCCTTGCAACCCAAGGATCCCTAAGAATCGAAGGCCTCACTAGAAACTCTCTGGACGATGGCCGACAATGAAAGATCACAAAAGTCACGATTTACTATCTGTAAATTGTTCCTTTATCCACTAATATGTTATTTTCCAACTTAGAATAGAGATAGATTAAGCTTCTTACCTCGGAGATCGATCATTCTTCCAAGCGCGAACCTCCTTCGTTAAGATACGATTTACAACTTTATAATTGTATTTATACCCTTAAATCCTATGTTTAATGTAAATTTACTGAAATAAGCCTAATTATTTCCATAATTACCAAATTGCCCTTAAGAAAAAATTGATGGAAACGTCCTCGGCTAGGGCGTTTCACATAAGATGAAGGAAAACACTTCTAAAGAAGATGGTGAAATTTGTTGGAAATTAATTCAAACGGTTAATTACCTTATGGAGCCCTCCCGAGTCAATTTGAGTCTATCGTTATCTTTTAGAAACAGAGGGTCTTATTTGTTTAGAACTGGAGTATAAATATGTGGCCATGCATCCAAGCTTTGCAAATTCCCCTGTGGACATTATTGATAGCTTGAGATCTTCAAATTCCTAATCTTCTTTAGGGCCACATCCCAATTTCTTACAGACGATGAAATATTAAGGAATGAATGCAAGGAACTAATCTCGTCCCTTCCAAGAGGGAATGGATGGTCCCTACCTTAGGTGTACCAATATCAAGGTTTCTGGTATATTCTACGTTACTTGAAAGGAGCAGTGGCATTCCATCAACAGTTTCAACCCCGCGAAGACGATGCATTTCAGGTCACCAAGCTGAAATCCGGAACGACTTGGCTGAAGGCACTTGCTTTCGCGGTTGTGAACCGGACTCGTTACCTTCTCACTGACCACCCCTTGCTCAAAACTAGCCCCCATGACCTTGTCCCTCTTGTCATCTTGAAGTTATTTTCATATAACCAACTTTCTGAATTTGATAGCCTTCCCTCCCCTAGGCTCTTGGCTACCCATATCCCTTACACGTTGTTACCGGAATCGGCAATACAGTCGAATTGTCGTGTAGTTTACTTGTGCCGGAATCCTAGAGATACCTTCATTTCAATGTGGACGTTCTCCTGCAAGCTTAGAGATGAGAGTCTAGGACCACTTTCTCTAGACGAGGCCTTTGAGCTGTTTTGCACTGGAGTTTCTTGTTCTTGAAAGGGTCTTGTTCTTGAAGTACGAGGAAATGAAACAAGAACCTATACTTCATTTGAAGCACTTGGCTGAGTTCTTGGGCTATCCTTTCTCTCTAGAGGAGGAGAGAAAAGGGGTGGTGGAAGAAATATCCAAGCTATGCAGTTTTAAGAATTTGAGCAATTTGGAAGAAAACAAGACAGGAACCGTAGTGATTGGCATTGACAAAGTGATTGGCATTGACAAAAAGGTGTTCTTTAGGAAAGGGGAGGTTGGTGATTGGGCAAATCATTTGACCCCTTCAATGATAGAGCATTTGGATCAGTTGATGGAGCAAAATTTTAATGGTTCTGGTCTCACGTTCCTCATTAGTTATCTGGTCATCTTCCTAAATAAGCTTTTCTTATCTTGTTTTTGTTTGATTTCCATTAACACTTAAGAAGCTTTTCTTACCTTGATTTTGATTGTTTTCCAATAAATCCTTGTTTGGATTATGTGTTTGAGTAGTAAGAGAGCATGAAGAAATCAATGAACTACACGTTATGTTCTATTTTGGCTTCCCAAATCTCTAAGCTGCTATTCAGTTATTCTTTCTATTTACGCCCATTTTACATCTCATGAAACAAACATTTACTGTTTATTCTACTTTCCAACAATCCAAAGATAGAAATCATTGTAGTATTCTAGACAATTCTTGAACATCACTGCAAAAATATGATTAAGACATTTACAGCTCCCACGTAAATAAGAAGCAGTGCAGATCACATTATTTGGTCCATATATAATGAAGAAAAAGAATTGCTCCGGTGCCTTCCATTTTTTCAGTGCATATATAAAGAATTGCTCGGTGCCTTCCATATATACTGGGAAAAAAGAATTGCTCCGGTGCCTTCCTAATGAAAAAAAAGTAAGGCGCTGTGTGGATTATATTATTTGGTGCATATGATTAAGACATTTTTCTGGTACCTTCCATTTTTTCTAGGGTCTTTCTTTTTGTCGACATGTGATTCTTCTCTCTCCTCTTCCTCTTCCTCTTTATTTTTTTCTTGTCCCCCCCATCTTCTTCATACTCTTCAGAGTTGCAGCGATGCTCGGCGAAGAGAGAAAAACAAAAAGATAAAAAGAGATGAAGAAGAGTGCATTTTTATATTTTTATCTTGCAGTGCTAGAATGATGCTGAATTAAATATATGTTCATCCACCTATCATTTCAGAAATAAAATGATTTTTTTTTTCGTAAATTATGTTTTCCCCCGAAAACTCAAGTTACCGACAAAGCATTAAATGCTTATAAATTAAGACAAGATTTGCCTTCCCATATTGTAAGGTAGTTGAAGCTTAATTGAGATATTTAGAACCGAAGTCTAAGTTTGTGACTATGCATTCAAATAATAGGGAGTCCAGGCTGATGACCTCACAGGTTTGGGAGCCTCCAAGTAATGGATTTTTCAAGCTAAATTTTGATGATTCAAGCTTAGGAAATTCTAGAAAAGCACGAGTAGGAGGTCTTCTAGGCCGTGTTTGGTTACGTAGCATAGACTCGGAGAGTCGTGGAATAAGTAGTCAACAGGAAGCATACTAGCATTGGATTTTTTTGGAATTACCTGGGAGAATAGTGGTAAGTAGTGTTTGGTTGCATGGCAGACTCGGAGAATAGTAGAATAATTATGGGAGGTCATAAAATATAGAGATGAGAGAGAGGGTGGAAGAGAGAAAGAGCACCATTCCCAAGAAATTTCAAGCAAAATCTACCTTTTTTTTTGGAGTTTGTAAGTTATAATTTGTGGGGGGGGGGGGGGGGGGTGGGTGGTGTTGTGGTGCGTGGGTGCTAGGCGAGGGAAGGCTCTATGCAAAGAACTTCATGGTGACAAAAGGGACGAGGTCATGGGGGTTTGTGTTGAGCAAGGCATGGGAAGTCACAAGATAACGAGACCGGTTCACAAGGGCAAAAGTGAGGGCCTTGAGCCAAGTGGTTCCGGCCTTTGGAGAGGTGACCAGAAGTATATCATCATTGTGGGGTTGAAACTGTTGATGGAATGCCAGTGCTCCTTTCAAGTAGTTTAGAGAAAACCAGAAGCCTTGATATTGGTAGAAATAAGGTAGGTACCACCCATTCTCTCTTGGAAGGGAGGAGGTTTTTATTTTTATTTTTATCGGTAAACTGGGGTTAGGCAGACCCCTACCAGAATATTAATTAAAGGAAGATATTACAATGAAAGAAACAAGACCACTCCCCGATCCAGATAACAATGACTAAGGGAGGGGGTTTAACAACAAAGATAATAATACCCTTGATATCAAAATAAGCAGGAGAATAGAGAAAACATGTGAAATCTAGAGCCGGTCCTCATGATTAAGCCACTAATGATCCAAGGAGTCTTTCATCTTCTGGCTAAAAGACCTTTGTCTCTGGCTCTTGCTCAGCTTTTGAACCTTAGGAGATTTAGTTTTCCTTTGATGGAGGGTTTCTTTTTTCTTCTGATGGGGGTGTTCTTCTTCATCAGCTTCCTTTTCTGACTCTTCTTTGGAGGAGTACTCTGTTTCAGTCCTAATTGCATCTCTTTACTATGACAAGGTTCACTTTGTTCCTTCTCAGCCCTCGAATCGGCTCGGACTGACAAGAGGAGGAGATTAGTTCCTTGCATTTGTTCCTTACTATTTCATCATCTTTAAGCAATTGGGTACTCTGCCATAGAGAAGATGGAGGGATTTCAAGCTATAACTAAAAGAACAAGACGAAGAGTTTTGGCCTTGAATAAAAGAGGAAAGAAAACAGGTGGAAGTGGGCGGCAAACATGTGTGAGGGAAAAAATAAAATTCGTAACATATGGGAGGTGGAAAGTTGTAAGTGCCCCGATAAGGGGAAATATCTAAGGGTAAAGTTCCTAATAATATTTTTTTAAATTAAGGCTTTAAGAGTAGTATAGATTCATGTGAGGTGACTCATTTTTCTTGAAAAAGTGAGCCGCTAATTTGCTAATAAGAGCTACACTAATTACAGTTGGAATATGCAAACTACAGTTGAGCTAATACTCATGTGAAGTAATAAGAGCTACACTAATTACAGTTGGAATATCAAGCAACGAAGGTAGTAAAGAATCTAATAAATTCATTCTGATGTATGGGATCAACTGAAGTGCAGTACTAGTTCCATGAAACGATAAACAAAGTTCAATTCACAGGTATCTTGAAATCAATGGTCTAAATCAGATAGCAAATGGTATTTGGATACATATATCAGTGTCAGAATTCGATACATCTCAGCTTCATAAGCTTTGGTTATTGTTCAGAATTCAGATGTCGACAATGTTAGCGAATTATGCATTCCCCACTGACTGGGTCCATAATTGGCCAATAATATAGTTCAAAAATGTTTAGTCTTGCAAATGAATTATGCATGCCCCACTAGCGCGGTCCAGAAATAAATTTAAGCTTCCCAAAGATGTTAATAATCATACAGTTCGACATTCGATGTGAGTTTCAATAATTGGAAACATTGTGTTCGATACAACATTGATCAACAGAAGCACAAGGTAAGGGGTATACCTATAAGCAATCCGACTTCGATACCATACCGGGTTAGGAATTCAATAGGATATAGATATCCGTAATCTTACTTGTATATGAGTAACCATAGCAATAGAAATACAAAGAGGGTTTTGGAACAACCCAATAGAGTAATCCCCTATTGGTCACCTCAAGTTGGGAATCCGATAAACGTTACAGAGCTATTCTTCAGTTTCCTACAGTCGACATTTGATAAGCTTTTAATACCCAAAATCATTCTTTTAAAGAAGTAAAAGAGAACACTAAATACAAAATCTAGAATCCAAAACAGACTCACGAATTTTAGCGGGTTCGGGTGTTCGACCTAGGTTTTCAAGCACCCGAACACCTCCTTCGGAAGACCTTCCGGCGCCTCTGAGACTTTTCGAAGAAATCTGAGCTCTCAGGGTTTCTTAATCATACGCGTTCCGCGCTGAATCAGGCGTCCGAAATCGCGGCTAGGGTTTTCTTCTGCGAATTCAAAATTTCTACCCGATTTTGCATAAGCTTTAGGGAGTCATAACTTTCTCGTTTGACCTCCGTTTCGCGAGAGGTTGGATCCGATGGACTCCGTTTAACATGAGGATTCCATCAAATCCAAATTCATGCGTTAACACTCGATGAACGGAGATCAAAACAATATCTTTACGTTTTAGGTCCAAATCGCAAAATCTAGATTTCCAAGGCTAAAAAGATTTGATCTTCAGTTCGTTGGGGATTCTAATACAAAGCGAACCCCAAAGAATCCAAGATCAAATACGGAGTTCACCTAGAATACAATCAAACCATCGATTTCTATTTTCCTAAACATTCTTATTTTTCTTTTACAGTTCTTTAACACAATAATCATCTTGGAACATAGATCGTAACTTGATTTGCGTTCTCAAATCCTTGATCTTCGTTCTCCTCTTGTTCTATGTGAATCTCTCCTTAAAGTTGTATTTATAGACTTATAAAAGAGCCCTAATCAAAACTGAACACTTTAAGACAAAAACGGCCCTCTCCATAGACGGGGGACTAATTTTATAAAGAGCGTATTTTGGGGTACTTCACAGACACTGTATAATGAGTATTTATTAGAAAATCCATCGGGTTCCACCTCGTTCAAAGATTCAAACCGTTCATTTGTTGGGCCCCAGCTCAAATATCCTTTCCCATAAAAGCATATAATTTAGATAATCCTAACTCTTCAATCAGTTATATGGTGTCTTCCGTAAGAGATCGACGGGTTAGGATCATCCTATGGAGATGATTTTATAGGGGAGGCCTATTTGCACTGGGCCAGCGGTTTGGATTTTGAATAAAGTGGGCCCATTTTAAATGTTTTATGGTCTTTGCTTGTAGATGCATGTATGTTTTTTTAATTATAGTGCTGGTCTAGCTATTCAAAGATCTAAAACATTCAGTTGTTGGGCCCCACTAAGGATTGGTGTTGAAAGATAGAGAGAGAAAGTTGTGAGGGTATGTATGGTTTGCTAGAAGAGGGAGATGGAGAGATAGGATTTAATGTATTGTTAGTAGGCTTTGTTAACTTACCAACTTCTCCAAAAGCTTAAGCTATTGGAGAACAGGATTCTCAATACTGTACCTGGTTGTCAAAATTTGTACAAGAATTCTTTCACTTATCATTGCCTCCAGGAAGAAAAAAGTTTTCCATTTGATGATGAGATTCAGTTTTTAGAGCAATGTGAAAAGGACAAGGCACGTGTTCTTGTCGACTGCATGTCAGGAAAAAATAGGTCACCCGCTATTGTAATAGCTCTAATACCACTTGTAGAAAATAAGAGATCAAAGCACCCAAACTTTGATACCCTTGTTCAACACAAAGAATTAAAGTAAGAAGCAAAAACCAACTTCTCCAAAAGCTTAAGCTATTGGAGAAAGGTGTTATGTATCTTTTATACTTTAACACTCCCCCGCACGTGTGGCCCAGTTGGCAAACACGTGGCACATGTGGTCCCACTTTGGGCCGACCATCGCATGTGGATTTTTGCTATCCGGGAGGTTTGAACTCGAGACCTTTGGCTTTGTTACCATGTTAACTTACCAACTTCTCCAAACACTTAAGCCTTTGGAGTAATTGGTAGTTTCACAGGCTTCACAACCAAGTAAATGGGGGGCAAAGACTGACTGAAAAGGGGTAAATTTTTCAACGCTCAGTATTATTTATTAGAAAATTTTTCGGGCCCACCTTGTTTGAAAAGCAGGGATATGACAGCCGAAAACCACACAAAACCCTACAAAACCCAGGATATTGTACAACCAAGTAGAGTATAAGGAGGGTTTAGTTGCGTTGGACTAAACCCTCCGTTTCTACAGCTTCATTCCCGTGTCAATGTGAGATTTAGAAACAAGAGAGCAAGCTTTATTTAATCCTTACTATTCTAAAAGCCTACACCTTCAAATTTCGTCAACCAACTTCTCCTCAAACACCATGTGTGTCCCACTTTATATTTTGATAAACTTCCTTCTGTATCCTCTTTTCTCAAGGCTTTTCCGTCATTTTCAATTGTGCTTTGCCCCTGGGATTAGTCCAAAAATCCCACCAGATGTCAATTCATCTTCTGAATTACCCCTGTATACCAGTCCAAGAGATCGCCGCTCCTTCTACCAAGTACCAACAACACTCATCTCCCCTAAAGCACGAAATCCACCGTCTCTCCAACCAATAGCTGTTCATCTGCACAGGTGTCTGCCAAACCGATCGATTTCGCCACAGGTGTCTCCCAAACCGATCGATTTCGCCACAGGTGTCACCTCACGCTGCCAGCTCTCTCGGCCTCTATCTCCTTTTTTTCTCCTTCTATCTATACCCTCTGTTCTCCTTTCCATGCCCCTCCACCCTCTTCCACTGCTCTCTCCCTCAATCTCAACCATATTTTCTTCTGACCACCACCACCATCGTTGGACCCCTTGCCAAGCTTTTCCCGACTTCCTTCAAACCTAACACAATGAAACGCCAGTAATGTTTCCCCCCAGCCTGATGAGTGTGATCGGCAAGCTGGATTTGAGATCAAGAGATTGGATCCAAATTCTTCAGACTAAAGAACCCCTTCCATCTTCTAATTCCTTGTTGTCTTCTTCTTCCATCCTTTTGCTTCCAAATGGCATCCAGAGCTCAAGAGCATGAACCTACAGGTGGAGAGAGTACTTTTTCTCTTCTTTTTTTGGGAAAGCTACAGGTGGAGAGAGTATTTGCAGGACGATCTTATGGTTGGAATCACCGTAGGCGCTTGTTCCGTCCGTATCTCTCTCTCTCTCTCTGTATTTATTCTTCACCGTCTTCTTTGATCAATTTTTGTCTTTGTTGATGGATATTCAAGAGAATTTCTGCATGGAGATTGGTGATTATTTCATTTGTGAACTATAATTCCTGGAAATGCTAAGAGATTTTTGCTTTCATTTGAGTATATTGCACTTTTATTCCTTTCAGTGTATTTGGTTTCCCTTATATGCTACAATTTTCTTTTCTTGATTGAATTATATCGTTTTTTATACACAGATTCTGGTTTCATTCCTATCTTTATTTATTCTATATTTGAGTCATTGAGTCAAGTCGCAGTTGGTCCGGTGGCATTGGTGTATCTCTTAGTCATTGTCTATTCTTCATATGAACTATACACAGAGCTTGCAATATTGCTAGGCTGCTAGCTCAGATGGTCAGCATTTTTTTAATGTATAATGGGTCTGTTGAGGTATGAAGCCAATTTTTTTATTTTCTTGTATTTTAATTGCTACAGGTGATCAACAATTTTGTAGATTAATTCTGAGAATGTGAGACCAAAAAGTTGATGATTTATGCACTACTAAGCAATAATTTGTCTATAAAAGGACTTGTTTATATTCTGCTTTAATTTTTTACAATGGCCAAAGTTAGTGGAAGCACTTTAAGCATTTCTCATAGCTCCTTAATTTTGCATGAGTATAATTAGACTATATTTTTTTTTTTTGAAATACCGGGTACTTGTTTATTGAACGAAATAGAACCTGAATCCTAAGCACCCTATATTATTAGACTATTCTAGAAATAAAAAAGAAATAAAAAAGGTGAATTAGTGACTTAAGAACTCTGACATGTATGTTAATGAAGTGTTGATTTTGTACTGCTAATTAATTGATGATTATTGACAAAGTGAAATCTAGAGCAGTGATTTCAGGATATCGCCATCTGATTGATGACGTCGATAGGCCTAACGACAATACACGTGAGTGACCAATTTCATGTTCAGGTTGGTCTCATTGCTGCAACCAATCAAATGGGCAGAGAACGAACCACATCTCCCTTTACTATGATAAATGTTGATGAGAAATTGACAATGATAAAAGGAGAGAATTCCCTTAGCTCTGTTACCAATTTGTTGTTGTGTTAGGGGAAATGTTATAGATTGTTGTCTCTCCTAAACCAATTTGTTGTTTTGTTGGGGGAGATGATATAGATTGTTGTCTCTCCTAAAAGCCAATGTAGGACATTCATAAGATATGATGATAGAAAAGTTGGATTTCAGTCAGTGGCGGAGCCAGGATTTATACATAAGGGGGGCTGCTTATACATAAGGCTGGGCCCATTTGAGTTGGGCCTATGAAGGAGTTTGGCCCAACTCAACAGGGGCAGCTGCCCACCTTATGCTACATGTAGCTCCGCCCCTGATTTCAGTGATGGTTTGATTTATGCATGTGAGAAGCAAAACATTGGTAAATACTTGTGTTTTATCTCTTCACAATGTCTCTTTGAAATTTTGAGCAGTTTTGGTCGTTGCCTGCATTTGACCTTTCTTGCTTAAAATCATTGTCAATTTCTCCTCTATGTAAAATGTAAGATCAAATCAAATAAGGGTAGTTGATGTGGTGAAAAAATGCCCTAACATATCTTTTTGGTGACTAACACACCAACATACCAATTTTTATGGTTGGAATTAAATAACTTTCATTTTTTTTGACATTTAATAAGTGATCTAGTAGGACCTACTTTGCATCAATGTATGATCTAGATGGGTGCTGTGTAGAAACTTCTACACTGAAATTTTAGTTTTGGGATTTTGTTTATAAATCTATGATTCACACATTTTTTTCCAATGTGTACTTTTTATCGTTCATTAGTGAAAGAAAATTACATCTTGTTTTGTAAGTGATGTGGCTTCTTGCATAATGATATGTTTAGGTGTGATTTCAGCATAGGCTACCATGCATGACAGTGCTTAGGACACATGAGTGGCCAATAGAGCACATTTATTCCAGACATAATCATGCTTGGATTAATTTATTTTGGATTTGCAGTAATGAATTTCTTATATTTCTAGATCACCCAAGGCTATTTAACAAATCTGCTCACTTCCCTCAGGCCCCAGTAAACAACAGTTGTTGCATAACAACCCCTATTCTGCTCTTGTTGTGGATGATTCTGAAGATGATAGTTATGAATTGCTTATCGTTAATTGATGATTTAAAAATGTTATCAAGAGTTTTTTTTTTTCCTTAGAGATTTATAAAGATTATCAATGGAAGTTTTTTATTCTTACGATTAACTTCATATAAATGGTTTTATTTGTGAGGAAAGTGTTCCTGCGCGCTGCGTAGGGAGCTCCCTGCGCTTAAGTGGCTTATAAAGCCACCGATTGGTCGCTTTTTGTGGACCCCGCAAAGGTAGACCCGCCATACGAACCAATCGTTTGTTCTTTTAAAGCCATTCCATCAACTGATTAGGTTTTGATTTTCTAATTAGATTTTTTATTCAACTGTATGTCTATTGAATAAATATCAATACAAGATCCATCCATTTTTTTGACACTTGGATCATCTATCTTTTGTTAATATTGGGTGGTAAATAGCAGTATAGCAGTCGATGTATGAGTAAATGCTCCCTAGAATAGGTTATATCGTATGGAAATTGTTTTTCCCTGTCTCCCTCTCTCTATGTGTGGGGTTTTTTTTTTGTACATCATAAACTCTTGGGCATGAACCATGAGGCACTACTCCTATCGATTTTTAAATTTTAATTTCTCAACTGAGCTATGAATTTTATACTATTTTACTTCATTTGTCCCGAATTGAAATGCTTCTCTCTTTCTCGCTCATATGTCTCTAAAAGCTGGTGTCGGTTGACTTGAATTGGCCGATTCTTTATTCAACTTTGTAACTTATCTATCATTTAGTTACATGGGTTTTTTTTTTTTTTTTTGTGTGGCAGAGGAACAATTTTGGTAGAATTCTTTTCAATCTTTTCCTTTACCGCACTTGATAGTGAAGGTGGAGTTCTCTCTGCTTAATAATAAAACAATGGGGCGAAAAGTGAGGAAAAACTTCAAAAAAAGTTATTTTTTAACAGGGAAAACTTTACAATAATTTCCTAATTTTTTCATTTTTTCGCTATATATGGAAAAATAACTTCAACCGGCGTGGTTCAATTTGTATTCTGAGAAACCCTTGATATCCCTTCAAATAAGCCATAACCAATTAACCATATCATTTCCCTCTAAATCATTGAAAGGAAAAAAAATTTACACAAAATCCGGCAAATAGAATTGAGAAGAGAGTTCTTATACGTTTTATGAGTACTGACTTTACCTTATTTAAATGGGAAACAAAATTTCGAACCCTTTGTTTTGGTATGTCTTTATTTGTCTTGGAGACTGCATTTTCTAACAGATTATCTACTAATACACACACAGGCATGCTCAGATAGTAGTTGAATGTGACGAGGTGTGCAACTGCTTGAATGTTTAAAACAGTTCCTTGTATGAACTCCATGCAATAGAAGTTTCTTTTAGATTGCAATTACAATCACATTGACTACTGGACTTTGGTTTCACAAACATCTTTGTTTATGTGCAAATTGTTCAATTATTATTGGATTAGCTAACAAACATCCACATAGTGGTCTGTTTGAAATTTTCATGTTGTTGCTATAATTTTAATATATTTTCTGCTATGAAAAAATAAAATAATGTTACATAAATATGCTATTGCTCTATTCCCTATGCCAATTTTCCCGTTCATTTGATTCATTTCCTTCTCACGGAAAAAACCCACCATTCTCTGTTTTCGTATTTCTTTCAAATATTTTAATAGTAAATTTATGATTTAGATTTGTTCACTTTACTAATTTATTTGTCGAAATATTGACTTTTCTATTTTATTGTAGGTGTTCTTCTTTTTTAAATTGACTTGATGGGACTTGACGGAGATAGGTGTCTGCTTTTTTTTTTTTCTGGTATTATATGCTCTTAATGGATTTTATTAGCAGTTCTGATCAATATTTGTTCGGTTTAAATTAAATGTATAATTCAGTTTTCTTAACTGGATAATTAGGTTTGGTGTAGGCTTGACTGATCATGTTGATTATCAAAGGACACACTTGCCTCTCTGAAATCGGTCTACTGACATTTATATTCCTTTAGAATGTCATGAATAATAATACCAACATCTTATTTTAATCATTCAAGTAAAATTTTGATCTATTATAATTTTGCCTCTAAATATTAAGATAAAGTGTATTTTTTAGATTTCTTTATCTAAACCAAGAGAATGTATTTTAAACAACCAAGCATGATCTTATGTTTGTTTCCTTTTTGTTAATTAAAGAGGGTACTCTATTTAGATTGTTTAGATTTTCTTCTTGGTTATTGTTGTGGTGTCAACAACAACAATAGATCAAAAAGAAGATATCATCAGACTTGGTTATTATTTTCGTATCATCAAAACCTTCTTGGTTATTGATTTGACTTTGACGATGCCGGAAAGATTTAAGGTGTTTGATGTTTTTTTTGTTTATTTTCGTATCATCAGAACCTTGTAGATATCTTCTTTATGCATAAGATGCATGTACATCTCACATCCAAAAGCTTGAAAGTTATGGTGTCTACCCTATTCTTCAAGAAAAAATACTGGCAACAAAAGTATAGGTGTGATTTGCTGAAGTTGTTTGATGATGTGGGCAATTTATCTGGCAGGCATTCCAACAGATGGGCCTCATACTGAAAATCGCTTCCAACTACTACGCTAATCCTCCTCAATTACAAGAGGAAGCAGAGCACTTCGACGGTTGATCTGCTTTGGGTTTAGTCGGTTTTGGAAATAGGAAATTGATTTGGTGACTTCTTTTGCGATTTCCAGCGGTAATGGATGATATATATATATATATATATATATATATATATATATATGAGGAATATTGCCGCTTCTGGGCTTGATACAAGAAATATCTCATCTTTGTTGGATGCCTATTTTTATTTCTAGAATCTTTCATTTCTTTTTCCTTTTTTCCCCTCCGAGAGTATCCTTCTTGAAATCAAAAAGTTCCGGGTAGGTCCTGAAGGTGCTGAGATTTTTTACTTACACTTTATTTTGAAGAGCATTTCCATGGAGCATTGAGGAGAACCCGGATTTTGGTACATGACTAAGGTTCCCTTCCTCTGCCTAAACATTATTCTATAATTTGTTAAACATTTCTTGGATGAAACTTCATGAAAAAAATTCTGATGAAAAGGTTTAAATGCAAATTGCTTTAATTTACACATGTTAGGTTTTGTTTCGTTTAATGATGATGTATTGAATAGAACTGTACTGTTGAGCTAAATTTTACTGTTGTGTTGTTTCCATCATTGGTAAACTTAATTTCCATTAGATTCCGGGTAGAAAATTTTCTGTTTCCGAGGTTCTTTGTGCACCAGTTCAGAATGGACATTCTTTTGCAAGTTTCCCACTAATTATTATTTTCATTTTTTAATTGGCTATATTGAAAAGGATGCATAAGAAAAATTGAGCCATTTTCGATCCCGACTTGAGATGAAAGCTACCAGAGTCGATCTTGAAAAAGCATTTTAATGTTTTAATTTTAGAACGATTTGTATATTACAGTTTTGAGTATTATTTTGGCTGGGAATATCTGCTTGCTGATAGTTTTACCCATATCATATTTGTAGGCATTCCAGCAAGTAGCAAAGCATCTATATAATGCAAATGTCCAACCATCAACTTTGCTACCCAACCCAATTGGCATCTTTATGCTGCATTTGCATCTAATTTTCACAAGATTCCTGTCATTGCCAGACCATGAAACTCTTTGAACAAAGTCCGATGGATGACTTTACTTGTTCCTACTTCCTAGAGCTCTTGAATAACTACAACTGCTTGTTTGTGGATATTCATCATGGGTTATTGAGACAACTTGCTTGAAGCTGGTTTGAAATTTGAAAAGCAGGTTGTGTGTGCTTTTTTATTAATTTATGAGAACTAATAATAGTTGCTATGTGCAGGATAAGTTCTTCTAGCCGAGTGTGTACAACAAATTGCAATTTGTTTTTTTAGCAGTTTGGCTTAATATGTATGTCTTAGATCTCATGTTTTATTAGACTAATGGCTATGTAAAAATATATGTGATGTACCTAGATGATTATGAGCAGTACATTGGTTTGTTTCTTTAGCAGTTTGACTTAAATACGTATTTCTTGTTTCTCATGTTTTGCGTGTAAAAATAGTATATCTCACATTTTAAGCTTCTACGCAGACTAACGGAAGAATTGCATTACTCTTTGGTGGTGGTGTCATTCCAGTTCTCTGTTGTAGTGAAAGTGCTTGTGATCCGTTTTGATGTCCCAACATGGTACCACTATATGATTAAAGACAAAAACTATTGATGATTATAGGTTTCTATTGGAATCACAGATATGAATTAATAATTGTATGCTCTCTTTATTAGTGTCCTCTAATATGGATTATGACTTTTTAAGGTCACAGAGATTGCTGGAGGACTGTGCAATTGGAACTGAGAATAACAAGATTGCATTGCACTTTGACAAGGTTTTATAGCCTAACTTGTGATTGTTGCAACCACATCTTATAAATGTAGTCATCACCTAAAATGTTTACATACCTACCTGTGGGGGAAGATGGAAGCTTTTAGCTGTAAAATCAACATGTATTTTGTTGTTATATGTTGTTAACATACTGTAGTTCCACGTGCAACGCACGTGCACTTTTACTAGTATTATATAATGAGGAATGATAGATGCGACGGCCCTCTTTATGCAACCTTGAATAGATCCATGTCATTTTTAAAGTCAGTAGAGAAACTGAATTCGGTAGGGTAATTTTGCCATTTTAGCAATAAATACTCCAAAGAACCACCACCACCACCACCGCTGCACTCGCCTTCAAGATCGACACTCGATTGTTTTAATGGAAGTCCTGCCCTTCTTATGCAACAAAGTGGTGGCCACTGCTTTGTTGATATTGGCACCCTTGGCTTTTCCTAAACTATGTTTGGACTTTGGAGAGGCCATTATTTTCCTTTTCTTTTAAATAATGATTTTTCTTTAAAACTATATTGGAATCCGCACTGCAGTGGTGAAAACATCGTCGCCCTTTTTCTTTTACCTTTGAATTTGTATTGTTTAACTGTTCTAGAGATTTTAAATGGTGTAAGCCCCTTATAGTCCCCTATTTTTCAAAAAGTACTGTGTGGAGCACATCATATGATGATCCAAACCGTCCATGTGATTGAACACAATGTAAATAGCATGTGCTCCAAAAATCATTTCCATAGGATGATCCTAGCCCTCCGATCTATAGATGTTAAGATAATATGCAGTTCTTCTAAGATCAGAGGGTTGGGATCATCCTATAGAAATGATTTGTTTGGCACAACCTATTTACATTGTGCCCCATCATATGGACGGTTTGGATCATCGTATAGTGTGGTCCGCACAGTACTTTTTGAAAAATACAGGACTATGGTCTATGAGGGCTTACACGACACTTTTTCCTCATTAATTGGTTCTCTAGAACATCGTATTGTTTTCTTTGTTTTTTAATACTTTTTATGTGCCAGGGATTGGTTCTTAGGATTCAAAACCAATTCATTTTGTACAATCTTATTTAATCAAGGGCCCTTAATCAATTTGAAAACCCTTTATATTTTCTTCTTGGTAATTTTAGATCGTCAAAGTTCTTTCATGTTATTTTTGATGATTCAGTTATGATTTTTACGAAGTTTGGTAGGATGATTTTTAAGGGGTAACATGATGCATCATATCACAATGTGGCAGATAATCAAACCACTCTAGCAGTTTGGTAGAAACCCCCCTCCAAGCAAGCAAATCCGCCTTCTCATTAGCCGACCTTCTGACATGATTAAACACAATAGATGATCCCATGATTAAATCCTCTATTTAAAAAAAAACAGCCAGGAATCTCAAAGGAGGAGCCACCCCTCCCTGAAGCCACTGAATCACATTCAAAGAATCTCCTTCCACAATAGCTTTATCCAACATGCCTCTGCCAAGACTCTTAATACGATGATAAGCAGCCCTAACTTCGGCTTCCGATGCAGCACAAAAACCAACTGGACCAGAGAATGCCCAAAGAAAAGTCACTTTAGCTTTCAAAGCCTGTGTTCTCCATCTTAATAATTATGATGATAATAATAATAATATTATTGTTATTATGAAGGGATTTGCTAGGCAATTTCGCAAAAAGCCATTTCGCAGCTCAGTTTTACCGGATAGAACATCCATCTCAGATGAATTAAATGAATAACCAAAATCTGATAAAAAGTGAGCATGTGTGGCTGTTCTGTTCTGCAAAAGTGAGCCGCAAAATGGCTTTCAGCAAAATTATTTAGCATGCACACCCTGAATTATTTAGTTGTTTAGATAGTTTTGTTCCTAGCCTTTCCTAGTTCATAGATAAGTTTAGTTGTTTAGATGGCTATGCCTTTCTTAATTTGTAGCCACTTTTTAGCTTTTAGGAATCTTTTAAAATGTTATTAGAAATGATATATGGATGGTTGAATTCTTGTTTAAGGAATAAAATTTCTTCTTAGCAGTTTTGCTATTCACAGTATAACGTGAGATTACTCGAAATTATCGATTGTTTATCTCTCTTTAATCATCGCAGCTGAGCGCCCCACTAGAACTAAAATACAAGTATGTGGCTATGCATTCAAGGTCAGCAAATTCCACTTGGAACATCATTGATGGATTGAGATTCTAGAACTCCCAATCTTCTCCATGGCTACATCCCAATTCATTAAAGATGATGAAATACTAACGAATTTGACAGCCTTCCCTTGTTCTTTACACAACCAATTTTCTGAATTTGACATCCTTCCCTCCCCTAGGCTCTTGGCTACGCGCATCCCAAACATGATGATACCGGATTGGGCACTACAATCTAATTGTGGGATAGTTTACTTGTGTCGGAATCATAGAGATACCTTCACTTCCATGTGGCATTTCGTTAAACAAGTTTAGAAATGCGAGTCTACCACTTTCTCTAGAGGAGGCCTTAGAGTTGTTTTGCACGGTGTGTCCACATATGGTCCTTATTGGGATTGTGAGTTGGGGTACTGGAAGGCAAGCCTGGAAAGGCCTGAAAGGGTCATGTTCTTGAAGTATGAGGAAATGAAACAAGAACCCATACTTCATTTGAAGAGGTTAGCTAAGTTCTTGGGGTATCCTTCTTTCCAAAGGAAGAAAGTGAAGGGGTGGTTTGCAGTTTTAAGGAAATTGCATCAATTTGGAAGTGAACAAGACTGGAAAAGCGGAGCAAGGCCATGAAATTAGACTGTTCTTTAGGAAAGGGGAGGTGGGTGATTGGGAAAATCATGTGACCCCTCCAATGACAGAGCATTTGGATCAGCTCACAGAGCAAAAGTTTCATAGTTCTGGTCTCCCTTTCCGTGCTTAGTTATTGGGTCATCTTCATATGTGAGCTTTTCTTATCTTGTGTGTGTTTGGGAAAATCATCTGACCCCCCACCCCCTACTGGCTGTGAAGCCACAACCGGTAAAACAGTGGTACTCACCACCCGCCTCTCTCTCTCTAATATGCAACTATTTGTGGGGCCCAACAGTTGAATTGTTTAAATCTTTGAACAAGGTATGCCCCACCCAGCAATACTCTGGGTGGGTGTGTGTGTGTGTGTGAGAGAGAGAGAGAGAGAGAGAGAGAGAGAGAGAGAGAGAGAACCGTTTTGGAGAGTTGGAGAAAACGAGAAACGAGGAAGAATTCTAGAGGAGAAAATCATCTTCTAAAGGTATGTGATAGATTGAGTTGTAATTTTCATTGTTTTAATCTTTGAATTTCCGATAGAGAATCATCTTGTCCATGGGAATAAGGTTTTAGAAGATTCAGTATAGGGTTTGTGATTGAGAAATCTCCATCTAATGAGTTTTATTAAAAAAATGGGTGGGAGATTTATGATTAAAATCACAAATAAGGATCAAATCTTGAGTTTCCCATGAGAAAGATTTGATTCATGGGAAAAGTGTTGAAAAGTGTTGGAGTAAAATTTGTGTAATGGTTCATCTAAGAAAAGATAAGAAGATAGGAAGATGCTTCAAGGCACGTAAATGCTTTCCTTAAGACGATATTCGCCCCCACCAGTAGTGTGCACAGGGGACCACGAACTCGCCTCCAAGATACAATGAAGCCCGGTTTCAAACCGATTGTTTGATGACGTTCTGCACTAAACGGAATCAAGCCTGAATCACCTTTAAATTTTGTAAGTATTTGAGTCCTAAGTGTTCTGTTTCTGCAGAAAATAGAATACTTGATAGTATTTCTAAATTGTAAAAAACAGTAACTTTATAGGGGTTTAGAGAGAGAGAGAGAGAGAGAATTGTGTTGGAAATAGTAATTTTGGGTATGCCAAAGTAGAAATCCGAATTCTGTATAGAATGAGTATTTTCTACTGTTTTTATAGAGCTTCTGGTGGCTTTTCCTGTTGAAAAACATCTTTTCTAGACATCCTTTCAGCGGGTTTGAATTCTGACCATTAGATTATGTCTAATCGCGACTCTACGGCTCAGATCAATCCTGGAGTGACCGTTGGCTTGTGTAAAAACCCTTCCAACTCCGAACCGCTAGATTGCCCATCTATGGTGCAGATCGCACCCTTTGGGCCTTTGACCAATGAGTAGATGGGACACCATCCAACGGTCATCTTCCACTAGCCGTTACACTACGATTTGACGCTTCGAATCGCACCCGCTCACGCACTATCCATTGGAGCCCCTAGGCCTGCTGGGCTAATCATTGGGCCTGAACTCAAGCCCAACCCGACCGAACCATTCAGTCTACCCACTTGACCGATCCAAGTCGATCTTGATCCAACGGTCCGGATCAAATCGGGAAAAATGAAAGGCTCCAATCGCTCCTCGCTACGGTGCGGTGGTCAAAGTGCGCCTAAAAAAGCGCCCTATAGCCCATTGCCCACGCGCGCGCGTGTGAACAGTGTGTTGCACCGTCCCGCGGTTCAACCCATGGCTAAGACCCATTGTGCACCATAACAAAGAAAAGAAAAAGAGTAAAGCTTTATAAGCCCAACTCTTTCTTTCTTATGAGTCGGTACGGGACTATCCTTTCACACTACTTTTGCACTCTTCTCTTTCTCTTGTAAAAAGCAACTCTTTCGAAAGAAAAGTTTTTCATTTTCTAAAACACACTTAGAAAATATTTTCCAACCAATATCTTTTTACCAAAAAAATAAGATTTTGAAAACATTTTCCAAACACTATCTTTTGACCAAAACATAAGATTTTGAAAATCAAAATCTAACAAAAAGAACTATCAATGTTGAATTGAGCAAAGATTAGGGTTCTTCAGAGGGTTTTTTTCCAAAGATTTCAATGATCTTTTCATGTTCAAATAATCCTAATCAAGTAAGAAAATAAAAGAGAGATTAAGCGAGTGCATTTCCATGGAAAATAACTCAACCTGTACAGAACATGATATAACTTGCAAATCATATACAACAACACACCGTACTTGATCTAATCTTTTTCATCAGTAAAACATGCAAAAACATGCTTTAAAAGAAATAACAATACACAGGATTTCGAACATGGTTTTAAGAGTCCGTAAACATGGTTTAAAAATATGAATCATATGCATGACGGTAAAGCACGGAGAAAACACCAATATAAGAATACAAGTTACTTTCCCAATTAAATATCAATATCCTCCCACAACCAAGTCTCTAAATTAATTTACCAAGTAGTGTCACCATACAATTAGATCATCTGGAAGTTAATGTTTAAATGCAAGCACAAGTCAATTGGGGTGAGTTCGTGTCCCAAAAGTCAAACCCAAGAATTCAAACCACAATCGGTCAACCGATGGCCTCTTCGGCCGGCTGACCCTGTGGTTTTGGAAAATTTCAAAAACCCATCCAGTTAGGTTCGGTGTGCCGAATCCTCATTCGGTCGACCAAACTCGCAATTCTAGGTTTTTCCCAGAATGCACGATTCACATTCGTTTTCCAGGGTTTTCACCACAGACCCTATGTTTTCTTCAAGAAGAAAACATCAAAGAATACCCTATGATTTTAATCCTTGATTCCCTTAAGACTTTCTTCTCGAACCGACAGCTGATTCACTGGGATCCTTGCAACCCAAGGATCCCTACGAATCGAAGGCCTCACTAGAAACTCTCTGGACGATGGCCGACAATGAAAGATCACAAAAGTCACGATTTACTATATGTAAATTGTTCCTAACATGTTCTTTTCCAACTTAGAATAGAGATCGATAACGCTTCGTAGCTCGGAGATCATTCTTCCAAGCGCGAACCTCCTTCGTTAAGATACAGTTTACAACTCTATAATTGTATTTATACCCTTAAATCCTATGTTTAATGTAAATTTACTGAAATAAGCCAAATTATTTCCATAGTTACCAAATTGCCCTTAAGAAAAAATTGACGGAAACGTCCTCGGCTAGGGCGTTTCACATAAGATGAAGAAAAACACTTCTAAAGAAGATGGTGAAATTGACAGATAATTTGTTAATTTTCAAATTGATTTTTGGCTTTTGTAGGGATTCATCCCCCATTTTTTTGTTTCTTGTGCATGTGTGGCCTTTTTTTTCCCCTCCCAAACGGGATTCCCGTTTTGCCTCCCATAAGATAATGTTCTGGATTGTCTCACCCACACAAGGAAGCTTGCGAACGATTGGTGGCCGGATGAAGTTTGAGAACTACAAAATATCTGAGTAAGTCAAACCATTTAAGTTTGTGTACCTGAAGCTTGAGATATATAGAACTAGACTATAAGTATGTGGCTATGCATCCAAGGTCTACAAGTTCAAACTAAGTTAAGTAAATTAAGGACCAAGCATCAATGCTTATAAATTCAAATTAAGTTTTGAATGGTCTGGATTGCGTCACTGACACTCTTGTAAGATGTAACACAAGAATGTTTATTGTGTGTACCAGGATGGAGGAAAGTTGGTAGATGAAGGGTCAGATATATAATTAAAACAAATTATCACAGAGGAAGCTTTAGAACTGGAGTATAAGTATGTGGCTATGCATCCAAGCTTTGCAAATTCCCCTGTGGACATTATTGATAGCTTGAGATCTTCAGATTCCTAATCTTCTTTATGGCCACATCCCAATTTCTTAAAGACAATGAAATATTAGGGAATGAATGCAAGGAACTAATCTCGTCCCTTCCAAGAGGGAAAGCATGGTCCCTACCTTACATGTACCAATATCAAGGTTTCTGGTATTTTCTACGTTACTTGAAAGGAGCAGTGGGATTCCATCAACAGTTTCAACCCCGTGACGACGATGCATTTTTGGTCACCATGCCGAAATCCGGAACCACTTGGCTGAAGGCACTTGCTTTTGCAGTTGTGAACCGGACTCGTTACCTTCTCACTGACCACCCCTTGCTCAAAACTAACCCCCATGACCTTGTCCCTTTTGTCATCTTGAAGTTATTTTCATATAACCAACTTTCTGAATTTGAGAGCCTTGGCTACCCATATCCCTTACACGTTGTTACCAGAATCGGCAATACAGTCGAATTGTCGCGTAGTTTACTTGTGCCGGAATCCTAGAGGTACCTTCATTTCAATGTGGGCGTTCTCGGGCAAGCTTAGAGATGAGAGTCTAGGACTACTTTCTCTAGACGAGGCCTTTGAGTTGTTTTGCACTGGAGTTTCTTGCTTTGGTCCTTATTGGGATCATGTATTGGGGTACTGGCAGGCAAGCCTGGAAAGGCTTGAAAGGGTCTTGTTCTTGAAGTACGAGGAAATGAAACAAGAACCTATACTTCATTTGAAGCGCTTGGCTGAGTTCTTGGGGTATCCTTTCTCTCTAGAGGAGGAGAGAGAAGGGGTGGGGGAAGAAAATATCAAAGCTATGCAGTTTTAAGAATTTGAGCAATTTGGAAGCAAACAATACAGGAACCGTAGTGATTGGCATTGACAAAGTGATTGGCATTGACAAAAAGGTGTTCTTTAGGAAAGGGGAGGTTGGTGATTGGGCAAATCATTTGACCCCTTCAATGATTGAGCGTTTGGATCAGTTGGTGGAGCAAAAGTTTAATGGTTCTGGTCTCACTTTCCTCTATTAGTTATCTGGCCATCTTCCTATGTAAGCTTTTCTTATCTTGTCTTTGTTTGATTTCCAATAACACTTAAGAAGCTTTTCTTATCTTGAGTTTGATTGTTTTCCAATAAATCCTTGTTTGGATTATGTGTTTGAGTAGTAAGAGAGCAAGAAGAAATCAATGAACTATACGTTATGTTCTATTTATGCCCATTTTTTTTTGAAAGAAGACAATTTTATTGATACTATGGAGATTACAATGGGGACCAGAGGTCCCAACTAGCAAAATATAGAATCAATTTAGGATGGCCAGGAGCATACTCCTAGACCAGTTAAAACAAAAGAAGAAAATCTACTAATTCATTAATTACAGTAAGGACCACCAATCAATGCATTGCCACCCTGCCGAGTAACTAATTTACCTCCCCTACTATCTAGAAACACAGCCTAGAGAGTCTTCACCACTCCCCCAACATTCCAAAGCACTACCCCAAGGCCTTCAGCAGATCGAAACCAACGAAAAGTGCCATATTTGGGGGCTTCTCATGCAAGGCTTTCCTCAAAACAGACTTGTCATCACCATTTAGATAGTCATTTAGTTTGGTGATTTTGGCAAGCCATCAAAGCCAGGAGCGACTCAACCATACCACGCTGAGTCGGGGACTCTAGCAGATATACAACCCCAGAACATGGAATTAGGACATCCAGACGGTCGTTGATCGCCAAGCTTTTCTACACCATACGGCTACCCACCGCCTTAGTGTGGAATCGTTTATGTCTCCATCCAAAGCAAAATCCAATCCCCCAAATCCTGGTGTAATCCCAGAGCAAAATAAAGAGAGAGAGAGAGCTAGCTACTTAGGGAAATTGATCTTCCTGGCTCCTCAAGGGAGGCCATTCCTTCTTTGTTAAGGATCTTGTTTTCCAAACTAGATGGAGATGGCCTTTTAATAGCTAAATCATGGAGAATAGAGCCTTGAAACCTCCCCTCCTAGGGAGAAGAGCTAAGTCTGACAATACGCCTCCCTAGCTATCAAGAAATATAAAAAACAAAACCTCCAACTACTTTTAATTGTCATAGTCTTTTCCTAACCCGGGAACCCCAGCTATAAAATTAGATATAGGTGGGGCCAGATCTAGGAGGCCAGGAATAGGACTTTAAGAGTCTAAACAATCTGCTAAATTTCTTCTTTACACCCGGTTTGGAACCCAAGATAGAACTCATCTTATTCATAATGAGCTGATCTTGGGAACTTAAACCCCTGACTGGGAAGGTTGAATCTTTGTAAAAACCGCCAGGGGCGCGATTGACATAATTCTTCCTGACGTATGGAGCATGCTTCCGTCTGATGTGGAGAGTTGGTTTCTTGGGACTCACCAATGATCCTAAAATATCTTCATGCCTCTGTTCCTATCTCATCATACCTTTTTCTGAATTAGCTAATGGCTCCATCTCAATCCTCCCAATGGGACCCAACGGTTCGCCAGGCAAAGGCCTTGAGGTCGTCGGAGGCTGATCCGCCGCTAAGGAGGAACCTAATTTCTAGATGGCGCATTCAGGGGTTTCCTTCGAGAGCTCAACCCCAATGGGATAGACCTGGTCGTAGATTTTGAGCTTTACACCAGAGTTAGGGAAGAGCCATCGAGGGGCTAGGATCTTAGCCGAAACGAAGCTCATACAATTTTGATGGTTGCCCTCCATCTTGGTTTCTACAACCTTGCCAAAAAGGCCCCCTAAAGCCTCCACCGTAGAAACAGCCCAAGCATGCAAAGTGATGCCACAAAAACGAATCCAAATTGCCTCCTCTCCTTGAATAAAATCCTTTTCCAAGGTGAGAGGGAGAGAAGATGGTTGTCCAAGGCCATAGATCCCTTAGCAATGATCTGTGAAGCCTGCAATTCTGAATCAAACATAAAAAGAACTTCATCCTTTGCCAATAAAGACGGGCAATGTAATGATGGGAGTTCTCAGGATACTTGTGCCCACTTCCACAGCTCCTGCAAAGACTCATTATGGTTTTTCTTTTTCCCGATAAAAGAGGATCGGAGAGAACTTGATCGCACATCTAATTCCTGCCCTGGAATAGATAAAATTGGAATCACAGAGTTTCTGTTGCGATAAATTTTGCCCGAATCAGGCCACAGGCTATCTTCATCATCCTTAGGTTGCGCCCTAGGTCGAGGGATCCATTTTAATGATGATCTGGTCGAATGACACCAGCGACATTCAACTCGCCATTTATAGTTTAGGTATTGACAAGGAGAGCAAAACCATGCCCCAAGCCTTTTATCTTGGACATGAGTGGGTCTCCCTGGAGATACTCCTTTCCCACCCCAAGAAGGAGGAGGGGAGGAGATCAGTCTAGACTGTGGGCATCTTTTGCATCTAAACCGCCATCCAAAGTTGTGATAGCGACAATCCACCAATCCTCTTCCCTGGAATTTTTCATCTCCCAGCTCCCCGCACCAACGTACATTTACCGATTTACATCTCATGAAACATACATTTTCTCTTTATTCTACTTTCCAACAATCCAAAGATAGAAATCATTGAGTATTCTAGACAATTCTTGAACATCACTACAAAAATATGATTAAGACATTTACTGCTCCCACGTAAATAAGAAGCAGTGCAGATCACATTATTTGGTCCATATATAGTGAAGAAAAAGAATTGTTCCGGTGCCTTCCTTTTTTTTCAGTGAATATATAAAGAATTACTCGGTGCCTTTGATAATGAAAAAAAGGTAACGCGCTGTGTGTATCACATTATTTGGTGCATATGATTAAGACATTTTTCTGGTGCCTTCCATTTTTTTTGGGGTCTTCCATTTTGTCGACCTGTGATTCTTCTTTCTCCTCTTTTGCTTCTTCCTCTTCCTCTTCCTCTTTATTTTCTTCTTGTCTCCCCTCATCTTCTTCACCCTCTTCAGAGTTGCAGTAATATGCTCGGCGAAGAGGGAAAAACAAAAAGAAAAAAAGTGATGAAGAAGAGTGCATTTTTATATTTTTATTGTGCGGTGCCAGAATGATGCTGAATTAAATATAAGCTCATCCACCTATCATTTCAGAAATAAAATGATTTTTTTTTTGTAAATTTTTTTTTCTGGAAAATTCAAGTTACCGACAAAGCATTAAATGCTTATAAATTAAGACAAGATTTGCCTTCCCATATGATTGGGTAGTTGAAGTTTAATTGAGATATCTAGAACCGAAGTCTAAGTTTGTTGGTATGCATTCAAGGCCCTCAAATACCATCAGGATCGAACATTAATAATAGCATGTGATCCTCAGACTCTGCAATCTGAGGTGTGCAGTAGTAGGGAGTCAAGGCTGATGACCTCACAGGTTTGGGAGCCTCCAAGTAATGGATTTGTCAAGCTAAATTTTGATGATTCAAGCTTATGAAATTCTAGGCAGGCAGGAGTAGGAGTCTTCTAGGCCGTGTTTGGTTACGCAGCGCATAGACTCAGAGAGTAGTGGAATAAGTAGTTAACAGGGAGGATATTAGCATTGGATTTTCTTGGAATTACCTCGGAGAATAGTGGCAAGTAGTGTTTGGTTTCATGGCAGACTCAGCGAATAGTAGAATACTTATGAGAGGTCATTAGCAATATAGAGATGAGAGAGAGGGTGGAAGAGAGAAAGAGCACCATTCCCAAGAAACTTCAAGCAAAATCTACCTTTTTTGTGAAGTTAATTTGGTTTTGGTTTGTAAGTTATAAGGGGGGTGGGGGACAAGAACATCATCTCAGCAGACATGCAATAATTATGCAAGAGAGTTCAATGCTATATTGTCAACTGATGCATGTGCATCTCGTCGGGCCCTTCTGATCAACAGTCGGAAATCTCTGATCAACGATCGGGTCATCAGGGTTTGTCAAATAGATGATAAGTGCCAAATCGGCAATGGGTCCATTGAAATGGCATCGTCGTGTCACCTATCATTTTGGGAAACTTCTATTTTGGACACTTTTCAAATTTAGCAAGTTTTGAAAATAGAAACCTCTTTCCAAACTTGGAACTATTTCCTATATTTGGAAATACCCATTTGCCTCTTCAGTATTTGTAATTTCCATTTGGCTAGGGTTCTAATTTAGGAATTTCCTAAAATTAGCAATTTAACTCTTTCTATCAATAACCTACCTTTAAGGAAACACTATTGCCATTTGTGATTCCTTATGAGTGTAGTTAGGTAGCCAGTCCTAGAAAAGATAGGATATGGAAAGTGTATCTCTTCTACAGTGCATTTTTCCTTACTCTTCAACTGTAAGAAGGCAAGTGAGAATTAGAATTTTCCACCTGTTACTTGCCCAACATATAAAAGGCAATCATCTTGCTGTCCATTAAATTGTGCACATGGAAGAAGGCTTGAGTTTTGGGTACGTTATTTCTCATATGGAAATATGTTTCCAATGGTGACTTTCTTACATGGTTTGGAGCATTGTTGTCATGCCTCGAACAGTATTCTTAGGCCGGTGCCTGTAACAGCCACCGCAATGTCCGTAGAATTACCCCCACGAACACACAAGGCTCAACTTCCAACAATTCACAAATTTACTCATAGTAGAATCGCTTTAAAAGGGTACACCTTTCAAAGCATTTACTAACTAGTGCGGAAGCTAAATTTAGTTAATTGAAATAATATAACATCTCGAAAAAAGTCATAATAAGTCTTCTAAATACATCAACATCAAATCACCTCACCATGCTAATTACTGAACTAGAGAATAAAAAGCTGAAGTAAAATCTCTCGATCAAGGATGAGGAAAATCTCCACTGCTCAGGAACCTACTGGTGATCCTCAAGGTCTGAAAAATGGTAGTCAACAGTAATGAGGACTACGGCCCAGCTAGTAAACCATAACCGACACACACACACACACACACACACACACACACACACACACACACACACACACAGATATATATAACAGAAAAATGGTTTCTGCGCTCAAGCGCAGATAAGCTTCTCAGCGCTCGAGCAAAGAAACAAGGGGGGCAGTGTGTGTGTGTGTGTGTGTGTGTGTGTGTGTGTGTGTGTGTGTGTGTGTGTGTGTGTGTGTGTGTGTGTGTGTGTGCGGGGTGGGGGGGGGTGGGGATGATCCAAACCATTCATTTGGAAGGCCTCATCATGGATGGGGGGTCTACCAAAAATCAGCTCCATTGGATCACAATAGGGTGTCCATTTGTGGGGGGGAAATGGACAGATATTGTTTGTCCACAAATCTGTCCATTTTAGGCCCCACAAATGGACACCCTAAGGTGATCCAATGGAGCTGATTTTTGGTGGATACCCTATCCATGAAAGGGCTCATCAAATGAATGCTTTGGATCCCATCTAAAATGTGGCCCCACCTTGTTTTTGTGCTCGAGCGCAAATAAGCTTATCTGCGCTCGAATGCAGAAACCATTTCCTCATAATACAATGCAATGTCTGAAATCTAAACTTATGAAAATAATGTCAATGACAGTTTTCATGTTCCAAATCAACAATATTTCAAAGAAAAATTATTTGAAAAGCTACTTATGAAACAAAGTACATTATGAAGTTTTTTTAATTCATAACTTGACTAAAATCATTATTTTGGGGGTTTGTCAGTCTTCACTGAGGCCAATGTCACACCTCATTGGCAAGCAAGTACCCAAGCAAACAAGGTCACAACACACTGACCAACGTTCACGGGATTGTAGTCCCAAGTATGCGCAAATATATAATCAATTGTCCTCACCCTAAAATCCATCAGTGGTAGCCAGTGAAATCCATCGTCTATGGTAAAAGACACAAATAACCCTGCAAAATTGATCAATGGGGCCCGAGCTACGTTACTGGCTCCATCTCGACCATGGTCTATGTGATCACATCCAGGGTACAGACCCGCTGGCAGGTAGTGGGTACCAAGTCAGCGAAACACAACTCATACTGACAATTCCATACCAAGACTAGGGTAAGTCTCATTTTGAAGATTATATTAAATTCTAGAAAATATTTAGGTCTCAAGGTACTTAGGGTATCTTTCAACCCCTTCTTCTCGATGTGTCAAGGTTATCTTTCAAATTATGTGTCAAGGGTATTTTTTAACCCTACCAAAACATTATTCCAATGTGTCTTTCAATCCCATTTAGGTTCCTATGTCGAGGGTTTTTGTCAACTCAAATCAAGTTCAACTTTTCAAAATTTTGATTTACGATGTGAAATATTCTTTTCAAAATTTTCTTTGCAATTTTTGGATATCATACAAGATAGTCAAATTTATTCCCATATGAATCTTTGTTTACATCCATATGCATAACTAAATTATATCTCAGTTTGAAAAGATAATAAATTTCAAATGCATGAGTTTCCAACAGTACATGCACCATCACACACTATTCATGTAATTAAAGAACATAATATTTACAAAATAACCATAGAGTACATAAATGATCAATTCCGTTTAGTGTTACTAAATTCCTTTTCTTTTCTAAAATTCGCATGCATTCAACATACTTTATTCAAGGTCTAAATCAATTACAATAAGATTTAATGCCTTGTGATGTAGTTTGCTTATATTATAACTTAATACCCTGATCTAACCATAATGATGTAATAAACTAGTAGGGAACGGTCTACCTACCTCAATTTGCGATAATTTCAATGGCTCTGGGACAATTTCCAAAGTCATGAATCCTTCCCTTCTTCTCCCTTGAATGAACAAGATCATCCTCCAAACAGTTTTTCCTCTCCCTCAAAATCTCCATCTCTCTACTTCCCAATCTCTCTCTCAACAAGCAAAGTAAGGAGTATGGGGTGGTCGACTTCTTTAAATAGGGATGAAGGAGTAGTCGTGTGACCCTCCGCCTCCCCTTAATGCAAGACATAAGTGCTTTGCAAAACTGAAAACCCATTCACTTCCTCTTTTAATGCAAAACACAAGTCCCTTCTTAAATCACACGTTTTCTCTGCTTAAACATGTGCCCCAAGATCTTCTTCAATATAGGTGGATCTATATCATGAAGTTATTCTTGATAAATTAAGAGGTTGGGATTCACACGCACCCATGATTTTCATAAGGCTCCCATCTCATTCAAGAAGGTAAGCATCTATATATGGTGGTTTTTTATAGTTAATGGCTTTATTTACAGAAGAACATTCATTTTCAAATATGGAATTTAATTTGTCATCAAACCTTGCCAAAGTATCAAGACTTGGACGTTTCCATGCTTTGAGACTCCATTAAAGAGGAAAGCCCTCGCTTTAATCACTAATTAAGGTTGATATTTCAAAATTCCCCCCCTCTCTCTAATATTAATTGGTAGGCCTCTCTTCCTGTTGGCTGCAACTCAAGGAATAGATGTCCAACATAGGCTAGCAATCTTGAAAATTTGTATCCGAAATTCAATTTACATATATTTTTATTTTTTATAACGACACCCCCATACAAGCATCTAAAAACTTATGCCCATCTTTTGATAATGACACCCCAAAAACTTCCCAACTTGGGGCCGGGTATTACATTGTCCCATTCTTACAAAAATTTCGTCCTTTAAATATTCATATTGGAAGACAAAGGTCAGACTAAAACAAAAAAAGGATATTTGTCCTTTTTATGGGTTTTAAATTTTAAATTGGTGGAAATACCAAAATTTGAGGTGTGTGATTTTCCAATCAAAGACTTCATTTCCTTGTTTAAGAATTCAAAAATAGGAAGCCGGTCTCAACCATAGAGAGCTAAATTTCAATGAGGCATAGAACTCTGATGCAAAAGCATAAAGTCGATCATATGCCGCCACATTTATTATTTTGGTCTTGGTCTTTAATACTAGTCTTTGGTCTTTAATATTTAGTTTTTGGAAAGTTGTAGTTTTCTTAGTAAGTTGTGGTTTGTTTTAATTGCCTTGAAAGAGTGCTTTGACTAGCTAGTAACTTGTGTGTGTCTATGCATTTATAGAGTCTTGGACTACAAGTCTTTTGTTGTAATCTCTATAAGCATGAATGAGAATGGAAGGAAAAGGACTTTTGATTGCTGTAAAAATATTTATTTGCAAGTTTCCTTGCTCTTGGAGTTGAGTGATTCCTCCTACGAATCAAGCTTGTGGCTTGGTCGCGTCGAGTGGCTTCCGCGTTTAGCAACGTTGAGTGACGTTCGTTGCCTCCGGTTGAGGATTCCCAGAACTATCCTTTCTTCTTGGTTGAGATCATTTTGATCTTGGCCATCCCTCGTGGGCTCCTGCTTGCTTCAAACTCTACCAAACCCATATTGGAAATCAAGATAGAGAAGAGATTAGAGTGCTAATATAAAGCTAACCAAAGTGTGTTTAGACACTTTCAAAAGTTTCTCCCACCAAACATTGTTTTTAACTTGAGATAGGGTTTAAATATTAAAAGGGCTTAAGTGTAACATAGACAATTTGATCATTAAAATACATAAGGTGTAGATATTAAAAAGGGTTAGGTATATATGATAGATAAAGGGTGTAAATATCAAAAGGCATAGGTATGGTTTATAGCATTTGGTCATTATAATAGATAAAGGGTGTAGATATCAAAAGGTTGGGTGTAAATCCAAAACTAAAATTAGAAATTGGATTTCAATATCAAGTTTAAGAGTAAACTCATCTAAATTCTTTATCAAGTCATTTTCCAATATTTAGTAAAGCACCTTAATCTGCATGCTTAAAAAATGTTAATTTAGCTTCCACTAAACACTTCCATCAAGACTACCAAATTGTAAAATTTCTAATTCTCCGTACCACTACTAGTCCCTTTCCATTTAGTACTTTTGAAATTAAAACCTATTAAACTTCAACTGAAAAGAAATAAAACTTATCATTTGGAGCTTGTCTTAGTATCCGATCTAGAATCTTGAATTAATATCCACTTAGAAACTTTTGAAATCAATACCCATTAAATTGGAAACCATTAGATCTTGATGTGTGGTTGACATTAATTCCTGATCAAAGAAACCGAATGACTACAATGGCATCCAAATCCAAAAATGATCATACGGATTTAGTAGCCCCTTCCAATTTATATAGCCTTTCTTTAATCTGATCATTGATCTAAAAAGAGAAAAAAATCTTCAACGGTCTAAACTTTGATCATGAAAATTTCAACGGTAAGATCACGATGCTAAAGATTTCAGCCTTTAACCTGATTAATCCAATCATTTTGATTACCATTGCAAAACATTCAGCCTTCGATCATTTGAGAAGTATCTACATCACCAACCCAAGGTGGGGCCTGGTGTTACGAAATTCGTAAAGTCTTACATAGTTTTGAAAGTCTATAGGTTCTTAAGCTTATGCTCTGATACCACTTTTACTGTCACGCCCCGAACCGTATTCTTAGGTTGGTGCCGCAATGTCCGTAGAGTTACCCCCACGAACACCCAAGGCTCAACTTCTAACAGTTCGCCAATTTAGTCATAGTAGAATCACTTTAAAAGGGTACACCTTTCAATGCATTTACTAACTAGTGCGGAAGCTAAATTTACTTAATTGAAATAATATAACATCTCGAATAAAAAAGTCATAATAAGTCTTCTAAATACATTAACATCAAATCACCTCACCACGCTAATTACTGAACTAGAGAACAAAAGGCTGAAGTAAAATCTCTCGATCAACGGTGTGGCAAATCTCCACTGCTTAGTGAACATATTGGTGATCCTCAAAGTCTGAAAAATGGTAGTCAACAATAATGAGCACAATAGCCTAGCTGATAAACCATAACCGACTAGCTAATACACATTCACACACACACACACACACACACACACACACACACACACACACACATATATATATATATATATATACAATGCAATTTCTGAAATCTTGACTTATGCAAATAGTGTAAATGACATGTTTTCATGTTTCAGATAACAATATTTCAAAGAAAATTTATTTGGAAAGCTACTTATGAAATAAAGTACATTTTGAAGTTTTTTTAATCCATAACTTGTTCAAAATCATTATTTATGCGATTTGTCAGTCTTCTCTAAGGCCACAAGTACCCCAGCAAACGAGGCCACACCACATTGACCAACGTTCACAGGATCGTGGTCCCAAGTGCGCGCAAATATATAATCAATCGCCCTCACTCCGAAATTCATTAGTGATGGCCTTCGAAATCCATCGTCTATGGCAAAGGACACAGTTAACCCAACGAAATCCATCACTTGGGCCCGTGCTACGTTATGGGCTCCATCTCGACCATGGTCTATGTGATCACATCCAGCCTACAGACCCGCTGGTAGGTAGTGGGTACCAAGTAAGCGAAACACAACTCATACTGAAAATTCCATACCAAGACTGGGTAAGTCTTATTTTGAAGATTATATTAAATTATAGAAAATATTTAGTTCTCAAGGTACTTAGGGTATCTTTCAACCCCTTATTTTCGATGTGTCAAGGTTATCTTTCAAATTATGTCTCGTGGGTATTTTTCAACCCTACCAAAATATTATTCCAAGGTGTCTTTCAACCCATTTAGGGTACTATGTCGAGGGTGTTTTTTTCAACTCAAATCAAGTTCAACTTTTCAATCCATCTCAATTTTGGATATTGTAATCAACTAAAAACTATGTATTTTGATTTACGATGTGAAATATTCTTTTCAAAATTTATATGCAATTTTTTGGATATCATACAATATAGTCAGCTTTATTCCCATATGAATCTTTGTTTCCATCCATATGCATATATAACTATATTATATCTCAATTTGAAAAGATAATAAATTTCAAATGCTTGAGTTTCCAACAGTACATGCACTATCACACACGATTCATGTAATTAAACAACAAAATATTTACAAAAAATGCATAGAGTGCATAAATGATCAATTTCATTTAGTGTTACTAAATTCCTTTTCTTTTCTAAAATTCAACATACTTTATTCAAGGTCTAGATCAATTACAATAAGATTTAATGCCTTATAATGTAATTTGCTTATATTATAACTTAATACCCTGATCTAACCATAAGGACGTAATACACTAGTAGGGAACGGTCTACCTACCTCAACCATAGGTGCACTTCCAAAGGCTTAAACAACATTTCCTAGCTTGACAACACAAGTTTCAAGAAAGAAGGGAGAGGAAAACTAAACTTAGTTTGACTAATACTTAAGGCTAACTTACTAAACTTAATAGGGGTCTTTGGGACTTAATAAAACATAAATAAAAAATTAAAAATAACTTAAATAATAGCCAAAAACGTTTGGAATAATGGACTGGACAGCAGGCACAAAGAAACCAAAAACTGCTGAAATTCGTATGTTGCAGGCAGCTTAGACCCTTCTCAGAAAAATAGCCATAACTCCCTCCACAGAACTCCGATTTGCAAACTGTTTGTTGCGTTGGAAAGTAGACTCGTAGGCCTTTCCAACCATGTATGGCTTGCTATTTTTAAATCTGTGAGTAATTTCAGCTTTGACCCAAAAGATGACCCAAAATCATGGACTGCAACTGTTTTTGGACCTTTAAACTTGGGGCCTAGGCTCGATGGGCCTAGTGGGCTCAGATTGAGGATCCATTAAATATAGCTCCGGCGTTAACAATTCATTTTCAATTATGGAATTTAATTTTCCATCAAACCTTGCCAAAGTATCACCAAGGCTTGGACGTTTTCTTGCTTTGAGACTCCATTACAGAGGAAAGCCCTCCTTTTAATGGCTAATTGAGGTTCATCTTTCTAAACTCCCTTCTCTCTTTGTCTAATATTAATTGTTAGACCTCTCTTCCTATTGGCTGCAACTCAAGGAATATATGTCCAACGTAGGCTAGCAATCTTGAAAATTTATATCCGAAATTCAATTTACATATATGTTTATTTTTTATAACGACATCTAAAAACTTATGCCCATCTTTTGATAATGACACCACAAAAACTTCCTAACTTGCGGTCGGGTATTACATGAAAGATTTTTTCTTCCTACCGAGTGTGATGAAAGCTTTTTTCTTCCTCCAATATCACAGATCGAAGAGTACATCGAGAGCATATTTTCCGGCCAAACCAAGTCCCCGAACCCACCCAAAATTGTCATAGTACCTGCTCATTGGAATTATCTGATTCTCTGGAACGGACTTCAGTTCGAGGTCGGCACAAGAAGTATCTCCGCTATGGCTATCTAGATCCTAGCTCTACTCACTTGCAACATTGCGAACCTGAACTCGTGGACGAGTTCTTTCTAAGACGGGGATAAGGGTGCATGTGCATCTCATCAGGCCCTTCCAATCAACAGTCGAAAAATCTCTGATCAACTATTGGTCCGTTAGAGTTTCTCAAATCGATGATCCGCCCCAAATCGGCAATCGATCTGTTGAAATGACATCGTCATGTCACCTGCCATTTTGGGAAGCTTCTAATCTCGGAAATTTATATTTTGGACACTTTTCAAAATTAGCAAGTTTCGAAATTAGAAATCTCTTTCCAAACATGGAATTGTTTCCTGTATTTGGAAATACCCATTTTCCTCTGCATTATTTGTCAGTTCCATTTTTAGGGTTCTAATTTAGGAATTTCCTAATTAAAAAATTAGCAACTCAGCCCTTTCTATCCATAACCTACCTTTAGGTGGAAACTGTGGGACCCGGGCCGCGGACAAGAACCGTGTCCTTCATAAGGTAGGCTCTACGCCGCAGCCCTAACCTCCACATAGGGGCTATGGCTATCGATGTTGCCAATCTCGCACTCGAATCAATGGCATGCAATACCACCCGATTTTGGGTCAGATAACCCGAAACCGGATCGTATCGAAAATTTCCCCAAACGGATTGGAAATCTGATGGGGACAAAAGAAGTGTTGCCACCTAGGATGGAAGGCTTGGGACACTATATGTGACTCTGCATAAAAGGCAGGTTGACATCCCCAAAGTGGTGGGTCTGTGCCTGGTTACGAGTGGGGAAGGTGTTAGGCACCCCACTCGACGAATTTCCCCTAATCGGCTCAAATGTCGAAAAGCAAGCAATGGAAATGTATGTAAAGTGTCGATCAGGGAAATTTTGACCTAAGTGGGCCCAAGGGCCATCAGGGTCATGACTGGAATGAACATGACTGCATGAGAAGGGTGGCAATGAGGTTTTCTCCTCAAGTTACATCGAGGACCTGCTGAATTCGGAGAATTTCTCCCTTGAATTCCATAGGTCAAGGTCCACGAGGGGAAGCCTTATTCTCAGCATCCTCTAGCAAAGTCGTGATCACGGAATTACCCTCTTAGAGAGAAGAGAGAGGAATTTCGTGTCGGTAGTGGCCCAGGGATGTGCAAACATTTATACTTAACATAATGTGAAAAGAGATAACAAATCCAGCACATGAACACAATATATATCTAAGAAGTACGTAAGAAAAAGGAGGGTTGATATTAGCATTACCCAACCTTGGCTAAAACACTAGAGTCCACCGTCTCCCCTTTTACAATTTAGATACATAACAGCCTCTAGATATATCAAGAATCCATCAAGATTATAGGGGAGGTGAGAGGATCTAGTGCAACTCCAAGGATGCGTAAATAACTAAATACCAGTCTCCATCTATAGCTATGTACACTACGATGCTAAAGAAGTAAGAGTCCGTGTAAGAAATACAAATCGTGAAATGTAGAAAGAGCAAACGCATAATAACCAAAAGAAAACGAGCTGAATCAAAATTGAGAAATCCGACGACAAGAAAAATGACGGAGGAAAAAGATATTTGGCTTTGTGTTTGAAAATTTTGAGGAAGGGGAAAGGGAGTCAGGAGAAAATGATCCCAAAGAGATCAAAATCGGGTTTCATCATAGCACTTGGTTACCCCCTCTTGAACGGTTAAACAAAAGGAAATCACAAGTGAGAATGGCAAATCAGACTCGGGTACAAGAAAGTGCAATCCTGGGTTTTCAAGTCTAATCATCAAAATAAAAGAGAAATTCCAAAACCTTTCCAAACGACCTCAGTTTAAGTGTTAACATGTCCAAACCAGAACTCCTACACAAACATGGAGGCTACACTTGGATATAACACCTATGACTCCCAAATTCTTGGACATGAGCAATAAAAATCAGAAATATGGATCCAAGGGGGAATTGGATTTTTGGAATGGCTTCCCTAGGAGATCTGGAGTGGGTGTACATACAGAAAACAAAAGCTCGGCCAAAATATTTCTGAAAACTTATAAATTTTAAAAATTTAAAGGTTAGAATTTATATGATACCAGAAGGTCCAGAAGCCTTGATATTGGTAGAAATAAGGTAGGTACCACGCATACCCTCTTGGAAGGGAGGAGATTTGCTCCTTACATTCGTTCCTTATTGTTTCATCCTCTTTAAGCATTTGGGATGCGGCCATGGGGACTATGGGGGAGTCATAGGATTTCAAACTATCAACAATGTTCCCAATGGAATCTACGGACCTAGGATGCATAGACACATACTTATACCCCAGTTTGAGGCATTTGAATTGGCAGTAAAATCAGCTCACGATGATGAAAGTTCCTCCTCAATCAAGGCCAACACAACATACATGAATGTGGGTGAGGCGATCTAGAGCATTTATCTTAGGGCTTTTTACTAGGGCATTCATTACCATAATCCTTGGTGTTATAAGGGTCAAACCTTGTTGGAATTTATAAGCATCTAATGCTTCGTCCTTTTTTCGTTATTTTTATTCATCTTTAATGCAATTTTTTTTTTTTGAATCAAATTTAAGTTTTATATTGGTTACCTGCCTCTTATTTTGGGATTTGTGAGGGACCATTGCAGAAGGCATTTTGTGGGCCGGCTATTCCATGAGAGATTCCTTCTGCAAATTTGTCCTATGCATTCAATTCATCTGAGGTGGCTGCTCTCTCAAGCAACAGCAAAATTGCATTTTTTAAGTCACTACAAGAAAAAAGGTTTTCCCCGGCGTTCTAGAACGCCGCTCATACACCCGCCGGCAAACATTCTGTGGGGAAAGATAGTGCCGGCGGTTTAATCAAACCGCCGGGGAATAACATATATTGCCGACGGTTATAACCACCGGCCAATTTCAGAGGAAAATTTTATACGAAAACTAATGCCGGCGGTTAGAAAACGCCGGAGAAAAAGCAAACTAAGTGCCGGCGGTTAATGAACGCCGGTAGTAGTTTTATCCGATGCGTATGTAATAGTTCTGGCGGCGGTTTAAGTCAGGATATAGCGGCGTTCAGGACCGCCGGTAAATGTGTGTTTTTTTTTTTTTAAATAAAAATGAAAGAGGGTTATTATTCTTCATTCCCTTCATGGGTACATATACCTGATAACAAATTATCGTTTAACACATTATCCACATCAAAGACAAGTAGAACTACACATCCAATATATATCTTTCTTATGTTCATCCCTCCATGTAACCCTGCGTCCCACAAGTACTATGAGCGTGAAAAGCACCCCACCTTCCATCCATAACCATTCAGAAATCATATCCTCAGAAACAATTCAATCACAATGATAAAGGATGATACAAACAGGTGCAATAAAAAGACATTCAATAATAAATACCAAAAGCAAGCGAAGGAGGAATCAAATACCAAATTTAAAAACTCAATAGGAGAAAACACCAAATGGATGTTGGATTGCCATCTGCATTATATTTACACCAAATAATTCTTAAAAGTTTAATATATTAGTATCTTACGTACTTCCAACGTACTCTACATCGAAGAAAGTCCCCTATTCCATTACACTATCTGATGAAGTCATGTATCTCCTTGTTTAATACACACAATAAGAAGACGCAGCCAGGAAAGAGGGGCTTAGGTTTTACTGAATATGAACCATTCTTTAGCTTCTTTTTCATATGGACAGCCGGAAAATAAACCTGAAATGAGATACACAAGTATGAAGTAATTAAGAATACACTATGTATAGGGGACAATATCATTACATAAATAGATAAATAATGAGTAGTTACAAAGATTGCTCCAAAAACCTTCTCAGAAAATCTACCATCAGATTACATTTGCAAGGAAAAAAAATTGGTCACATTGGCATAAATAGGCATCAAATGAGAGTTTTATACCATTCGTTGATGAAACAACAATCATCAAATACAAAAAAATTCAACGCAAAATGTAATGGCTTTTTGTACTAACTCCACCAAGTTAATGAAATAACAATTCCATTGTGATGCAACACATAACTCAACAGGGGCAGTTGCACCCTGTTGTAGGTCTTGACCCCACCCACTAGTTTTCTCAAGGTTAAGCTAACTGACATGTTATCATGAACACATTGAGCAGCATGTGACACTTGATTGAGTGTTGTCCAATATGAGAAAAAAATCAGTTGTATTGTCCTGGTCTGTAGTCTATTGGAAGTTGTAACAGATCATAAATTTTCTGGTTAGGGAGGGTTGAATTCCACCCAACTCTCGACTTCCTAAGCTGTGATATCTGAGACAATTCTAACGTGCTCAGTCTTTACACTAAACAGATTTAGCTGGGGACAACAATTTTGACTACCAATATGCCCAATGAGCTGATTATGATTCAGTTCCCTGCACAAGGATATACATTGGATGACTACAATTTTGACTACCAAATTGCAAAACAAACGGATTATAGTATAATGCCCAAAAGACCATCTCTGCTGCTGAAATCTGTATGCTTTAAATGTGCTTGGTAGTTCATTATTCACCTACAGAGTGTCATTTATTAGAAGTTGTGAAACAACCAGTTACTCCAAATGCTGGAAAATTCGTCATTTTTATGTTTTATAATTTTTTTTCCCAAAAGGTTCAGGTTCATATATCATGTATGAAAAGAAAAAGTCAAGTTCCTGGGTTAAATTGTGTACATTATTTTATTCTCCATGCTGCTTCAGAATAGATATATGTTGGATTTTTGAAAAATTCAAGTACTCTGATCTCTTGAATATACTCAGAATATCTGCCAAAACATCCAAAAATCGTATATGTTGTATGAAATACATCAAGAGTTCCACCAATTTTAATAGAACATAGAAATTATTTCTACAACCACAGGAGTTATATCTAAGTTTTATTGAATTTTAACCGAAATTTGGAGTCCTCATTTCTATTCTACATGGAAACTAGGTCTGGATTAGAGGTTTGGAATGTTGCTTGGGAAGAGACTTAAAATTTTTTTGTGTTTCCCTTATTTTGATTTTATCTTGTTAATTTGTTGATTTATGTCGAGCAGGTATGGGTCGATCACCGGCAACTTTTCCCTCCAAACGAGGTCGACCAAATTCAACTCCCTCTCATATGCTTCCTGATGCTGACCGCATTTTGTACGAATTGATCAAAAGCAAGGAAAGCATGGGGATCTGGATGGGGGATCTAAAACGTGAATCAAAACTGCAGGACAAAGTCATTCGCAAATCTGTCAACTCCCTCGAATCCAAGAACCTGATAAAGCCTGTTACTAATATACACAACAAACGAAGAAAGCACTACATGGCTGTTGAATTCGAACCCTCAAAAGAAGTCAGTGGAGGTTCATGGTACACAAATGGGAAACTTGAAATGGAGGTTATAGAGGTTTTGGGAGTCCAGTGCTTGAATCATATTAAAAAAATGAAATTTGCAACAATCGAGGGATATAGGGGTGCAACTAAGGTCGATTTTTCAGAGCTTTTACCAAAAATCAGGTTGATTTCAATTCATTTGTTTAGTAAATGCACAACCCAACCTAACCTGGCCCAAGTTGTGAATGATTGCATATGATGAATGGATCTTGTAGGGTCTCAATAATCTTCTTGCCCAAGAAAAATAAAGAAAGCTGATGGGAGAAAGGGAGGTAGTTTTTGATGGGGCCATGAAATGATACCTATTTTATATAGTATGGACTATGGAGGAGAATATAAGTGTTTTAGGCCCTGTTTTTTTGGATTTTGAGAATTGATTATGATTCCAAACAGATTATTACACTCAAAATTGTTTTTATTTTGAAGTTTTCCTTCTCTGTTTTTTTCACCTCAAATGTGTGTAAAATTTGATTTACCTCCACTTTACGTGGAAAGAAACAAAGCCAAGAAGCTATCACAACAGCTATTGAGAAATGTGGACAAAATAATAAAGAGGAAAGTGCTAAGAACAAAAAGAGAGCACAGTGGAAAGAAACAAAGCCAAGAAGCTATCACAACAGCTATTGAGAAATGTGGACAAAATAATAAAGAGGAAAGTGCTAAGAACAAAAAGAGAGCACATATATCATCTCCACTAGATAACAACATATAGGGAAATGATATGTTCACCCCATTTCTTATTTGGGACAGCCCCGTCTAGTTTAAAAGAGTAATCCTAAATAAACTAGAGGAGTCTGTCCCAAGTGTATGCCTCCAGATGCTTCCTCATCCGATTAATCGGCTAACTGCCGATTTTTTTTAGATTTTTACATAAAATCGGGTCATGTTAATTTGAACCCATTCACCGGCTGCCCCCGGTCACATATCATATCATTTACTTGTTGCCCAAGCCTCTCTCTCTCTCTCTCTCTCTCTCTCTCTATCTCTCTCTCTCTCTCTCTCTCTCTCTCTCTCTCTCTCTCTCTCTCTCTCTCTCGTGTTGACCAAAAGAGTGAGTGGAGGTTGATGGTATGAAAAGAGTATGGGCAATCTTTCGTGTGGGGGAGAGTATTTTTCCTAAGTTACAAAACGTGTGTTAGTGTACGTAGGAGGGTTATTTTTGTCTTTTATGTCATGCAAGATATTGTTGTTGTTATTTTTGTCTATTTAGCATCAATAAACAACTAAATGACAAACTTTCCCTGCAACATTCTCTAATTATTATCCCATTAAAAAAATATGATCATAACCACAATCAAACTAACTAAAATATTGCACGTGACTATGCACACCTTTTGCAAGATATTGTAGTTCTTGAGTACCGACATTCTTCTTGGTAGTAGCCGGTCCAATCCGCATCTAACTTGTAGAACATTATATCCCATTCATTTCAGTCATGGCACGCAAGCTCTACAACAAACTCATGAAAAAAATTATGTGTGAATAAATAAAAAGAAGAAGACAAATAAGGCAATATTACATAAAAAAATGATTGAACTGTACCTTCTCGAGCTTGTCAACATTTGTTGTTCAGTAATTAGGTATCTACTCAAAACCACCAAAGCCTCAAAGTTAAACAGTAACACCATAGCAATAAAATAGGCAAACGAGCAATATAATGCGCACAAGTTTTAATTCTAGATAAAGTAAGAGACCCATTATACAAAGAAGATATACAAAAGTCCATAAACGAGGAAACTTTACAAACTCAAAATGTCTATTACAATGCAACAAAAGGTATATAGTCCGAAAATCAACTATGAAACTGAAAAACAATCAAAATATATAGTAGAGGTCGGCCTCAAGCGGTATGAGCTGGTCTAATCTGCAAGAAGAAATCAAACAAAAAAATATTAAAATAAATTAGAAACACCAAGTTAATAGCAGCAAAAATAAGGAGTAGTAAAATTTTCATTGGTCATTTACTTACAAGATAGGACTGCCAAGCGACTGGTGCTCCCGCTGCATCTCCAATAGTCTTGAGGTATAGGGATGGCTTTAGCAAAGGTTCCTCCGGCTCAAATACGACATCGATTTGGACCACGGAGTATCCAAGTCCAATCGGCAAATCATCAACCTCATCATTCGGATCTCTGCTGAGAAAAATGCCCCTTGCCACTTGAACTCCCTTTCGTATTTTACTCAATAAAACAACCTTATCAACATTATAAGAAACAAAATTAATGACTTATGTAGATGATCGAAATATCAAGTCAGAATTTACATAACGGATTTATACCTCGTCTGAGGAGGGTGATCGTAATCCATGACTGCCAGAAGAGGAAGCTGCATTAGCTCGCGACTGCAAAACATCTTCGGGAGTCTGCTAAGAAAGATATTGTAATAAATGTATGAAATGAAATATCTACGTATTAATCCTAAGGGACATAGTGAAAAACTTACGTAGTTGGGGCTGACGCCCTGGAGGTGGGTTAAGATCTGTGACATTTGTAGTTTCACTTGTGTCAGCTCCTCTGCCATAATTGCATTCACCTGTTCTAATTGGGCCATTTTCGTGTTAAGATGCAAACTATTTCCTCGGGGTTGAGGAGGCCTAGTTGGAGTGCCCAATGTTGTTGAGGGAGTAGCAAAAAACCCAAGCATACGCACCCTACCACGTGTCTCTTCCCTCATTAACTGGCCGAAGAGGTCATCTCTGGAAGGGATCCCGCTCGATTCAGGTTCGGGATTCTGCTCCTGACGCTCTTTGATTTTTTCCTTCAAAAATATGAGGGAAAATAATGACAAGTTATATAAAGTTGTTGACCTAAATAACAAATTATGTAAAACATACCATAATCTCCTTGGATTTAGGATCTACAGCCTCCCCGTCTTTTTTCGTATGGGTAATCACAAACGTATCCGCACGGCTCGGCATTTTCTTCTTAGCTTTGAACTGTACTCATTTCAATAATGATAGCAAGTGATCAATATAAAAAAGAGATAGTAAATCAACATAAAAGGTTGCTGAAATTACCTCCATCTTGGTCACTCTTGCATAGCTCCGCGAACCGGCAGTGTGTGCTATCGTTTGTTGGGCTCGGTTTGCCTTATTTGTTGCGCAAAGTTTCTGCAGTGTGAAAACAATAAATAGATATATAACTATAATATTTTAAAGGAGAGAATAATACAGGAGGTAATATTGTCTACCTGCCCTTCAGGAGAGTTCCAAAAGTCGCATAGAATTTGATATTCTGACGGGATAACGCTTCTAGGTGGTGGTGGTTCATTTTGGAGGAAGAATTTAGTCCTCAGGGTTGACTTCCATTCCCGCCATTTCTTCCCAAGGTCTGCTATAACGTACGGCTTGTTGTCTTCAAGAACGTCATATTTAGTTTGTATTACATGTCAAGTGAAATATAAGTATCATTAGGTTAGAATAATAAAAGTAAATGTAGACATATATACAGATTCAACTACGTTTACCTTGACAATTGCCCACATATCTTCTTTTTTTTCAAGTGGAACCCTCCTCCAGTCCCTATATGAGATAGGACATTTTTCACCTGTCCTCGCAATATTCCCGAGAAAACTTTCGAAAGGATTTGTATTTTCTGAATCTGGGAGCGCACAGGGACGCTCGCTCCAAAGTTCGGCAATGTGTTTTCTACATGTGAATCAATGAATGTATGAGAAAAGAAGAGTCGGGAAATATTAAATTATGACACTGGAAGTAACTTACTCAAGATATTGGTTGACAACAGCGCAGTTGAAGAGAACATATCGATGTGCCTGTTTGACTGTCCGTGGATCTATGGGTTCCATATGAATCTTTCCTAGAGCGCGTCCTGATACTGAGAAAATAGCGAATCCTTCTTCAAATTCACACGGAGCATCTTCGTCATTCCTTTGTGGTCGGTTCAACTTTGATTCAACCCCTTCCAAATATCTTGCACAAAACGTTAAACATTCTTCCCCAAGGTACCCCTCTGCAATAGATCCCTCCACACGATTTCTATTGCGAACATACGATTTTAATGTTAAAAGGTACCTACAAAATGTGAATACTTGTATTACGTTCTGTACTGAAAATATGTACACAAATTAACTGTTGAAACATAGTTTTGAGAAGCTCTGCATACCTTTCGATTGGGTACATCCATCGGTATTGTACTGGTCCAGCTAACCTTGCCTCATCCGCTAAATGAATCGGCAAATGCACCATAACATCAAAAAATGCCGGTGGGAAGATCTTTTCCAAATGGCATAATGTTAGTGCTATCCTATTTTTCAATTTCATAAGTTCGCCCGATTTGAGAACCTTTGAACACAACTCTCTAAAGAAGCTACAAAGTTCAATCAATACCGAGCTGACGGTCTTTGGCAATGATGAACGTAAAGCTAATGGTAATAGCTGTTGCATCAGTACATGGCAATCATGGCTCTTCAATCCTGAAATCTTGCGCTGCTTCATATTCACACGTCGTGAGATATTAGATGAATAACCATCAGGAACTTTGACGTGTTTCAAGGCACCACAGAAAATATCTTTCTCCTTTGAAGACATTGTGAAGCATGCTGGGGGCACGTATGTCTTGTTATTTCCTTTAGTTATTGGGTGAAGCGTTCTCCTGATATTCATTTTCTTTAAATCTAGCCGCGCTTTTACACTATTCTTTGTTTTTCCTTCAATATTTAGTAACGTCCCAATGACATTATCACAAACGTTCTTCTCGATGTGCATCACATCTAGATTGTGGCGCAATAACAATGATTCCCAATACGGAAGACAAAAAAATATGCTTTTCTTCTTCCAATTGTGTTCCTTACGAGGCATCTCTTCGGTATTCTCCTCAGGTTCATTGGGATTCTTCTCACGCCTCCTTTTCTTTCCATGGGTATTCGGCTTCTTCCCACTGTTATCTGACTTCTTGCCACGTGTATCTTGTTTCTTTCCACGTGTATCTAGCTTCTTCCCAGTTGCAGTTGGCTTCTTCCCACTAGTATCCGGCTTCTTACCAAATGTTACGTTAATGCTCTGTAATTGATCCAGAACTTGACTGCCTGATAGCGGAATCGGAGCTACCCTCCATTCTTCCGTCCCATCAAAACCTGACTTATCAGAACGAAATGTGTGATTGATTGGTAAGAATCGCCGGTGGCCCATGTAGCATTGCTTACTTCCATGAGTCAACCTTTGAGAACACGTTTCTTTATGGCAAGATGGACAAGCCAGTTTTCCTTTCGTGCTCCATCCTGACAAGTTAGCATACGCCGGGAAGTCACTAATCGTCCACAACACAGCTGCATGCTTTGAAACATTTCATTCCTCGCTGCGTCGAAAGTCTGCACACCATCAATCCATAGTTCCTTCAACTCTTCTACCAAAGGTTTCAAGTAGATATCTATGTCATTCCCTGGTGAAGATGGTCCTGGAATAAGCAGTGAGAGGATCATATACGGTTGCTTCATGCACATCCATGGTGGCAAGTTATATGGCATTAGAACAACTGGCCACGTGCTGTGAGCAATACTCATCGTCCTAAAGGGATTGAAGCCATCACTTGCTAACCCAAGTCTAACATTGCGAGTCTCTGAACCAAACTCTTTATACTTGTAGTCCAATGTCTTCCATGCTGTTGAGTCTGCAGGATGCCTTAATATACCATCTTTTGTGCGGCCCTCATCATGCCATGTCATAAAAGATGCTGTTTTCCTCGACATGTATAGCCTCTGCAATCTTGGTTTCAGTGGGAAGTGACGCAGAATCTTGGCAGGAATTTTTTTTCCTTTTGTAGATGTCTCAGATGGCTCGTCATCTGGATGTACTGCATCTGTTCTCCACCTCGATGCCCCACATGTGCGACATTTAAATTCATTGGCAGCTTCCTTCCAATACAACATGCAATCGTTAGGGCATACATCTATCTTGTTGTAATCGAGGCCCAAATCCTTAATAATTTTCTTCGTTTCATAAAATGACTTTGGCAACGTTTCACCATCAGGAAGTGCCTCCTTCAAGAGATCAAGTAACATAGTGAACGATTTGTTGCTCCATCCATTGAGACACTTGATGTGAAAAAGTCGAACAAGGAAGGATAATTTAGTGAATTTGCTGCCCGGGTATAATTTCTGCTCGGCGTCCTCTAATAATTTGAAAAATCTTTGCGAATTTAAATCTGGCCCCTCCGTACTTGTATTTCCTAGATCAACCCCACCGTCTGATGGCACATTGTCCATTGCACGGTTAAACAATGGGTTGAGGTCGTGTAACATTTCATGCATTTCATCTTGTAGTATGGGTTCATCCTGCACTCGGTGATCACTGTCAGCCATAACACACGCCGATGGCACTGCCTCCCCATGAAAAATCCATGTATCGTAGCCCTTAAGCATCCCATCGACAACCAAATGATCCTCGGCCTGTATTCGATCAACCAAATAAATGTTGCCACATTTAACACATGGACATTTGATCTTGTTCCCATAATTAGTTCTGGCAAATGCAAAATCAAGGAACCGATCCAACCCTGCCCTATATGCTGGGTCAAGTCTGTTTTATCAAAAATGGGAACATGCGTGAGGCTTATAAATTAAGATAACGAATTGGTTAAATCCAAATTTCATAAACTAACCCTACGTACGTTATGAGGGTTGTACCTTGGAAGTTGCATCCAACTTTTATCCATAACTACTCTCCTGCTTTACTCAAGGATAGAATGATAATGATTGGAACGAATGTGTACGACTGAAGAAAAACAAAGTGTCATTGAGGTCAAACACACTTGTTAAAATAAAGAATCCCAGTTTCGTTGTGAAATAGGGAGAAGAGGTGGAGGCAAAAGGGGAAAGGAAAAGGGGATCGTGGGTTTTTATAGATCAAGTATTCCCGGCGGTTTTACTTATTACCGCCGGTGAATAACATATATTGCCGACGGTCATGGCTGTCGGGAATATTGTGGCCACGGTTAAAAAAAAGCGTAGGATGTTATCAAGATTCCCGGCGTTTTTTACGGAACCGCCGGTGAAATTTGGGTATTTGCCGACGGATATTACGACCGCCGGGAAATAGCCGCCGGTAATACCCCTTTTTCTTGTAGTGTGCCGAGATAAGAAAGATAGCATGAATGATACTAAGAACAAAAAGACCATCAAGGAGTATTAAGAACAAAAAGACCATCAAGGAGTATAACAACACGGATGTATTAAGTCAAAATATTAAAGAGAAACAAGCATTTGCTAGATGCAATGGCCAAACATGATAGAAGTTTAGAAAACCAAACAAACACCTCATGTGTGGCAATGGAAAAGAAGAGCTAGGTTAAAGAAATCAACCAAAAAAAAAACAAAAGCAGAATTAGAGAGGTTCATTAGCACCTTTAAAATCAAAGGGAGTGTGGACAACTCAATAGGAGGGAACTCTATCAAATCAGAGTTAATGCTATGAAATGCCTCACCTGCAGAAATAACATAAGAATGGTTAATAAATCCAGTGATACACATAACATCCACACACAATATTATCCAAAGCATAATGGTAGCAAAATGAAAAAAACAAACATGCCAGTTACCATAAATAATATACCTATGTATAAACAATGGTAGCTCAAAACATAGCTTGAACTACAAAAAACTATCTCTCTTGCAGTTTGAGATGTGTTCCCTTTTTTTGGGATTTCAGTTGTATTTAACAAAGACCAGTAACATAGCCTTCAACTTGCCATGGTTGTCAATGTTTCTACTCAAGTCCTTTGAGCACTCCTTCCATGACCACAAGGAATATAAACTGATTTAGATGTGTAAATAGGCAGCCCCAAAGCAATTGAAATGGCGTTAATTTGTAGTAACCAAACAAGAACAATCCATCAACTTAAGATAATCCCTTTGGAGAGTAGGATCTCTGGTTAAACAGTTCATGAATAGGAGTCAAATACCCTGATTTAGCACAACACCATTCTCCAGAGTAGGGGCTGATTTTTCAAAACGAGTAGTTTCCACAAACGCACAAAGGTGAAACCTTACTGGTGAGTGTACTCTCCAACAATACTATGAGCCCGAGTTTTGTCTTTGTCTATGGTAGATAAGGAGCTCTGTGTTCAAGTACCAAAATTGATGCAGCCCAATATGTGGCAGTCCCAAAATTTGCTCAACAACTGACCTGTCATGTGAAGATAAGCAGGTGGGGACATTCCTACATTGAACAGGGTTCTATGTAGCTGAACCATTATTAGTTAAACTTTAGTTCAGGCTAGACCTATTGGGTAAGCAGTCAAGGCTGGTTTGTAAGGGTTGGTGTGCACTATGATTCCAATTGGTAGGTTGCGAGTGGAAGCCCAAGCAACTGGTTCTGTTTCATACACTCTTTTTTTTGAATGATCTGTTTGATATACTTTGCCTCTCTTGAATCAGAATAAGAGATATTACTACTCATATGAAATTTATTTGTGTTCCGACAGCACTGGTTCGGATCACTTTTCCTTGTTCGTTTAAGTTGGACAATAAGTCCTTGATGTAATGCAGGCATAATTCAGGTATCATGCTTTGACCTGTACGATAAGCAGGTATCATGCTTTGACCTGGCTACTTCCATTTTGTACTTCCTGTATGATACACCGGTATCATGCTTTGGAATGGATCGTAAAATCTTGCATTGTACAGGGTAAAACCTGAATTTTATGAAGATATAACCCAGATTTTGTAAGCTAAAATCTGGATTGTTCATTTCAGGATTATAAAATAAGGGTTTTAGCTTACAAAGTGTAGGTTTTAGCTTGTAAACTGACGCAGTATGGGAATCCCACTTTCACACCCTTGCACCGTGGAAGGATGAATGTCAGACTCATCAACATAATCAATTTGATTTCCCTCTCTTGACTCCACATCTTCCACATCCTCTTTGGTAATGTAGAAAGATAAGATAGGGCCCACATACAAAGGAGGATCTTTGGGTTTATTCTTTTGGGGTTTAAGTCATTTTAAGTGACATCTTATTATGAAGGGCCCACTTTGGGGGTTTTCGTATGGTGGGGATACTGACTCAAATAAAGAAGTTAGCGGATTGGGTTTCAACTTTCAACCACACGAACATCTTCCCCTGTCATTCAACTTTTCTCTCTTCTTCCTCACTTCCTCTTCTTAGCATCTCTCATCTCATCCTCTATTATCCTCATTTCTCATCTACTTCTGATTTCCTGTTTTGTGATTTTATTATATGTATAGATTTATAACATGATATCAGAGAGGGTCTGATCCAAATCAAAATTAGGGCCCTAGATCATGTCCATAGTTTTTTTTCCTTCTATGGGGAATCAAAGATGCTAATGGAGAGCAATGTTTTATCCTTTATTTCTTGCTATATATGCCTTCTTTGGGTGAGATTATGTTGTGTTGATACCTATGGAAGACGGACCAAGCACTATCTCTGGAGTTAGCCAAAGTTAATCACTCCCATAGGAAGTAGTCAAATTGTCCATCCAATATTGATGATTACAATGGTTAAGAAAGAAATTATTTGGAGTGGACATAGTCCATTATGATATTTATTGATAGTCGGGGGAAGTTGGTTACAAAATCGGAAAGGTTGAAACACCTATAGAAGTTGACCCATTCCACGATGACAGCAAAAGCGATAATCTTATAGTTATGGCTTGACTCTTAATTGATGGGGCCTAGTATTAATAGAAGCCTTCTATTTCTAAGATAGGGAAGGATGTTTGGGACATGGTAGCCTGAATCTACTCTCAATGGGCAGATTTAGCACATATCGACTGACTGCATAAAAGGATAAATATGCAGCAAGGAACTTTGTCCATAGAAGAATACTTGGGCTTTTTAGGCAAAAGTGGAAGGGACTTGATCATTAGCCCTCCTCTCGAAGACATAAAGAAACAAATGGAATATCATATAACTCAACTCAACAAAGCCTTTGTCCCAAACTAGTTGGGGTCAGCTAAATGAATCCTTTAAAAAAATTTCATGAAGAATGTGAAAATGGAATATCATATGATCTTTGAATTTCTTGCAAACTTAAATACAAAACTAGAACTCCATAGGGTTTAAGTACTTGGAAAAGATGAGTTAAATCCTCTTCAATCTGTCTACGATTATATTAGAACAGAAGCAAGCAGAAAGAGACCATTACAGGTGCTGGTTCAACAACTAATGTGGAACATTCAGCTCTAGCAATGAATTTTTGAGGATAAGGTTGAAACAGTTATGGGATAAATCAGTCACGTTCAGGGATTTCCAAGAGTCAATAGAGATAAGCTGAAGTTCTCTCGTTGTGTGTGTGGGTGTGGGTGTGGGGAGGAGGAGGAAGAACCAAAGCATCCCTCCTTCATATGTGGGCTCTATCCTATTCTTCTACAAAGTGAACAAATGAAGACGAGAAAATCAACCAATTAAGAGAATTGCTGATAAAAGTGACTCATTTGAGCTGTTGGGAGACAAACGCCTTTTTCACCAAACTAAATACTTTCATAATTCACTTTAATTGCTTAATTATTGGCAAAACTTTTACTAGATTCACCCTCAGCATTCACTTTTCCAACTCGCAAAAGTAACACAAGCCTACTCCCAAACAATATGACTGATTTCAACCTCTAGGATGAGTACTGTCACTTGATGATTGAAAGTCAAAATGGTAAAAAAGTCACCACTGGATCATTATTTTGCAGCCATCCTCAAGTAGAAATTAGCAAAAGAAAATTGGTATTGACAGCCATAAATTTAGACATTTTGGACCATGCTATTTTTTTTTCTTATTTGATTTGCTTTTATTTTCCTATATATAGGATGAAATTATATGGGTGTCATGCCTAATTTAAACAGTGACTGTACCTGCACTAGTAGTAAAAAACCTTCTATTTATAGCACAGATTCAAAATGAGTAGTGATTCTTAAACTCCATCATGAATATGTTTTAAAAGTACGACAATAGGTTAAGCAAAAATATTAGCAAGCATAATGGAACAATCAAAATTGTGGGTTTACCGAAATCTTCGGAAGTTTTAATATTCGGTAAAAGAGATGGATAAGGCTTTATAAGGAAAGGGTAGGTTTGTAGGATGGTCTTGTGGGGTTTGTTTAGTGCCTTAAACTAGGGAATTAAGGGACTATTTAGGGAACAAAGATGGGCTGTGATGAGGCTTTAGGAAGGGACTAGTTTGTCTATTCTATGCACTGTTTGTTGGTTAAACTTATAGAGGGCTGCAAGAATTAAGAAAAGGAGGCTTTGGGTAATCGGTCAAAACATGGGTAATCTAATGCGGAAACAGGGGCTATTTTGGCAAGGATTTTAATATATTTAAGTCATTGCAGTGGGCTGAAAGGGGGTGGTATCCAGTTGACTTTTGTGGGGATACAAAGGAAATTTTGAGGACTAGCTTTTTGTGCACCAAGTACTGGGTTTTGCGAAAGGGCTTAAAGAATATTAAAGGGTTGTTTTGAGGCTGAGCAAATAATTAGAAAGTGGGTCTGCTTCAAGGTGGGGTTTGCAGCAATAAAAGAAAGAAGAAGAGAGGCTAGTATTCAAGGTTGTATTGCTAAAAAACTAGGAGATTTCGGCAGCTATGTGGCTGCCTATTGATGGCGGTTTCAATGGCAGAACCTGAAGGTTGAAGCAGAGAAGGCTACTTCGATGGTGGTTTACCGTTGGTATTCTACTTCCATATAATATATCCTACGTAACAGAACCCTAATCTTCAAAAAAAAAAAAAAACAACATTGGAAACAAAAAGATTCTTCAAGATAGTAGATTTCTGGAAAAAATTCATTTCATAGGAAGGAAAAAATTAAACTATTACGAGAACAAACACATTTCTTTGTCATGGAATTTCACAACTAAAAGCAAGAGGGATTGCACATTATGTAAAAAATTAAATCCTAACCCCATTCCAGTTGAGAGACGGGTCATCTCTTCTCTCATAAAAACCAATCTACTGAGATTGTTTACAAAACCCCCAAAATAAGATCGATGAAAACCCCTAAAAAAACCCTTACATTCTGATGGAAAACCATGAATAAATAGGTAATTTAGCTAGGTTGGAAAGGAACGAGCAAAAAGAAAATACAAAGGAATTTTAGGGCTGAAAATCACCTAGGTCTTCGTATCTTTGGGATGTTAGAGAGATCAGACCCTTCGCTTCTTCTCCAATATCCAAAACCCTAAACAAAGTTATCCTTATCTTCTTCAAGCCCTCCTTTCCACCCTTTGCAAAACCCTAAATAGAGATCCAAAAAACATATATTACAAGCAAACGAAATAGGGAGAAGAGGTGGAGGAACAAATGTGAAATACAGAGAAGAGGTGGAGGAAAAAGCAAACCAAATCACCTAGCTTTCTTCGAAGGAGAGTCTCGATTTCTTTTTTTGGTGAGTCTCGATTTCGTTCCTAGCTAAGACGGTGAGAGAAGTGGAGGGAAAAAGAGTCTCACGCGCGGGAAGGAAAATGGGGAATCGTGGATTTCTAGCTAGAGTTTTCCCCTTTAATATATGCCGAAGGTCAACAAATGCTGGGTTTTTACAATACGATTCACCGGCGGTTTCACTTATTACCGCCGGGGAATTCTACATTTTGCCGACGGTCATGACCGCCGGGGATATCGTGGACAACATCACAAAAATGAGTTCGAGGTTAACGCGATACCTCGGCGGTTTTTCTGTGACCGCCGGTGAAATATGGTCTTTGCCGACGTTTATTTGGACCGCCGGGAAATATCCGCCGGCAATAACCCTTTTTCTTGTAGTGAGTAGATATGATAGATGGTTGGCACCTTGAAAATGGTTCTTTTATTTTGTTTATGTGTTGTTGTTAGATTATAATTCAAATTTGTGAAAATGTTGGACCCATCCAAGCTATCCTTATCTTAAGTTTCTATAAGTTTTATCTTATCCTTGATGAAGATAGAGTTTGTGGCCAGTTATTAGGAAGTGAGTTTGATCATGCGAGACAAGTTTATAGAGTTGTACGTGTGAGTCATTAGTTATTATTTCTTAAGGTGTCAAGTGCGAGTTTATAGGAAGGATGAGTATAGCTTTTCTATTTTTTAGGTGACGGAATTTATCTACGCGAGTCATATGTAGTTAGGATTGTTAAAAGTTGAAAAAAGTGTGATGTTACACGATTGTGTATTTTCTATTTAAATGGCTGGTTTGGTTACTAGTAAGGTATGAATGAGATAATGAAAATAAAGTATTTGTACTCTTCCTATGAAAAAAGCTTCTATTGTGTTTTGTATTTTAGTTCATCAAATTCTTTAAAGTGGTATCAGAGCAGAATGGCCTAGGACGATTTGAAAAGATGACCGGCCCGGGTTCGGTAAGTTGACAACATGACAGGTAATACCAATTCTTCTTCAAATTTTCAGTAAAGTGTTCCTTTTTTTAAAGATGATAATTTTCAATTTTGATCTATTAAGATGAAGACCTTGTTTATGTCTTATGATTTAAGGGAGCTGGTAGAGAATGTGTATGATAATTTTGCAAAGCAGGAAAGATTAATAACGACGATTGAATTGATGGAGAGCAAAAAGAAGGATGCAAAAACATTTTTTCTCATCCAACAAGCCATGGATGAAACGATATTTACAAGGATTATGATTGCAACTACATCAAAAGAAGGATGGAATTTGCTTCAAGAAGAATATCAAGGTACTTCGAAGGTAATCTCTCTTAAGTTACAAACCCTCCATCGTGATTTTAAGAATTTGTTTATGAAAAATTCTCATATAATTCGAGATTTTTTCTCACGAGTTAGTTATATTGTTAATCAAATCAAAACTTATGGAGAAAAATTAGATGATGAAAAAATTATTGAAAAAGTGTTAAGGAGTCTTCCCACTAAACATAATCATATAGTTGCTGCCATAGAAGAATCAAAGGATTTCCAATCATGTGGTGCGAGCATCTAGAGTAAATCAACCAATCATTTTTGTAGTCAATAGCCTTCTTTCCAGAAGAACTTGTTGCACATACTTGACTCTTCATAATTGGGGATTCTACAACATTCAGTGCAAAAGAAACCTCCCCCTCAAAGTCGTGTTCTATAACGGTCTCTTGTCCTACCACTTCACAAGCAAAAGAAGCTTGCATGTCCCATTCACCACCATCATTATCCTCATTGTCTTTGGATTCGATGACAACATTCCCATCGTCGATCTCAATCTTAACCCAACAATTTCTTTTAATATGACATGGCTTACGACATCAATAACAATAAAAATCAAGTTTTTCTTGTGAATTTTCATTGTTATTAGTCCGATCACCTTTCCTATAGCCATCTTTCGACTTCTTATTTTTCTGCCACTTCCGCTTACTATTCTCCATAAGCGCTTCCTCACTCTCTTTCATAGACAATCCGGCCATATGTTTTGGAAACATCTCTTGATTAATCAAGAGATTCTCCAATTCTAGGAGAGATGGTTGCATTGGCCAACCACGTATAGCCTTGATAAATCCGCTAAACTCGGGATTCAAGCCGCGGATAATCAACCTCTGCATCCGGCTTTCACTAATATTAGAATCCTCATCTAACTGTAAGATCTCGTTATACAAGTTCTTAACTTTAATGAAATATTCAGAGACGGATAAATTACCTAGTGTTAATGAACCGATCTTGTTTTCCAACATCTACAGCTGTGCATTGCTCGCCCGTGAAAAGAGAGATGAGAGTGCCTCCCACACTTCTTTCAGAGTTTTCTTTTCTCTAATATGCTCGATCAACTCCTTCTGTATTGATGCCTTCAATATGTACAAAGCGTTTCCAGCACGGATCTTCTACTTCCGCAGTATATTTACTCCCTTGTCTGGTGACTCAATGTCGTTGCCATTCATTATCTCCCATAGATCATGGCCTTCAAGGTATGACTCCAAGCACGACTTCCAATAGATGTAATTGGTATTGTTGAGCTTTTCGATCCCCGCCAACATACCAACACTTCCCGCCATCTCTTCTTCCAACCTCGATATCACCTCGAAGCAACCAAAGAACAAACCGGTATTCCCAACTTGAAATCTCCTCTAAGCAAATCCAAAAACAGGCCGGTATTCCAATCGAACACCTTGCTTTGATACCACTTGTGAACTTCTCTTTGCTGCTTAGGAAGAAAAACAATTCAATAGAGAGAGAGAGAGAGAGAGAGATAAAATTGCCAAAACCGTAGATGCCTCTGAAAAATAACGTGAATGCACTTTATAAAAATTGTGGAAGTGTAACAGAACGTGAATATGCACTCTCTAGAAGATAACGTCAATAGCACTCTGTTAAGAAAAAGACACTCAAAATATTTATTCACGTTCAAATTCTATACATACTTCAAGTAATGTTCTGCTTTTTGATATAGGACATAGCTTTCAGATATTCTAGTTTTCTTTTCTTGTTATTTTCTTTCTTATTGGTAGCTATATATGATTTGTTTCTTTAGAAAGGAGTTATCGATAGGATGTAGATTTTTTTTCCAAAGTTTAGTAAGATTTGATTTCTATTTCTCTTGGTAGCCTACTAATTAGTAGGCTAGTTTTTGTTTATAAATATGTTAGTGTGAAAGAAGCAAGGATAGATTATGATGAATTGAAAATACGTTTTCACTAACTCTCTTTTCCGTCTCTCTTCTTTCCTTGTGGATTCTAGGGTTCTTCTTCTTCCCTAGTGGATTCTAGGGCAATATTCGGATCGTAAGCTTCGGCTGTGATACTTGTTTGATTTGCTGCGTTACTTTGATAACCATAACACGTAGCTCTAGATAAAGTGGAATTCTTTAAACTAATCTAATAGCAATCCTATGTAAACACAACTCTAAATGACTAATAAAAGATAAAATGAAACTCTAAAATAATAGCTATGAAGTCGGTGGTGATATAATGTTCACAGTTAGGACGACCCGATACATACATAGCATTTATTTGGTTGCTTAGTAAGAGCGTTTTTGGAAATCAAACAAGAGTAAGATACGGATGTGAAACTACCAATTACTCCAAAAGCTTAAGCTGTTGGAGATGGTGTTGTTTAATCTTTTAGACTCTAACATTCCTGCTCAAGAGTGGCCCCTCTTTTTAGGGTTGGCCTACACGTGGAACATGTGACCTTTCTTTATGGGTTGGCCATTATATGTGGATTTTTAATATCAAGGAGTTTTGAACCCTGGGCAATTGCTCTGATACTATGTGAAACGGCCAATTACTCTGAAAGCTTAAGCTGTTGGAGATGGTGTGTTATTTAATCTTTTATGCTGTAACAAGGGAAAGCTCACAGATGAAAATGACCCAATACAGAAATTGTACTTTTTTTGTTGCTCGGCAAGAGCTTTATTCGAAACCAAATAAAACAAAATCAGAAAAACACATATCAATATGACACAAAACAGAAATGGTACTGTTTTTTGGTTGGTCAGTAAGAGCTTTACTGGAAACCAAACAAAAAACAAGAGAAGAAAAATACACATATGAAGATGAACCAGTAACTAAAAGGAGAAGGTGAGACCAGAACTGTGGAACTTTTCCTCTGTGAGCTGATCCAAACGCTCTTTCATTGGAGGGCTCAAATGATTTACCCAATCACCCACCTCTCCTTTCCTAAAGAAATTCTTACCGTCAATACCTACTTCTACTGTTCCTCCCTTGTTTACTTTCAAATTGCTCAAATTCTTAAAACTGCATAGCTTTGATATTTCCTCGACCACCACTTCTCTCTCTTCCTCCAGAGAGAAAGGATACCCCAAGAACTCAGCTAACCTTTTCAAATGAAGTATGGGTTCTTTTTTCATTTCCTCATACTTCAAGAACAACACCATTTCAGGCCTTTCTAAACTTGCCTTCCAGTAACCTAACACATGATCCCAATAAGGACCAAGTGCAGAATCTCCAGTGCAAAACAACTCAAATGCCTCCTCTAGAGGAAGTGGTTGTCCTACACTCTCTTCTCTCAACTTGCTAACGAAAACCCACATCGAAATGAAGGTATCTCCTGGATTCCGGCACAAGTAAACTATCCGACAATTCGATTCTATTGCGGATTCCGGTAACATATTGTAAGGGATGTGGGTAGCCAAGAGCCTAGGGGAGGGAAGGCCCTCAAATTCAGAAAGTTGGTTATTTGCAAAGAACTCCAACATGACAAAAGGGACTAGGCCATGGGGGTTAGCCTTGAGCAAGGGGTGGTCAGTGAGAAGGTAACGCTTCCGGTTCACAACAGCGAAAGCAAGCGCCTTCAGCCAAGTGGTACCAGCCTTCGGCGTGGTGACCAAAAATGTATCTCCATCCCGGGGTTGATAGTGTTGATGGAATGCCACTGCTCCTTTCAAGTACTTTACAGGATACCAGAAGCCTTGATATTGATAGAAATAAGGAAGTGACCACCCTTTCGTTCTTGGAAGAGAGGAGATCAGTTCTTTGCATTCTTGCCTTAATATTTCATCGTCTTTATTCCGTTGGGATGTTGCCATGGAGAAGATAATGAGTCTGAGGACCTAATCTCCTCAATGAAATTTGCAGAGATTGGATATGTAGCCACATATTTATACTCCAGTTCTAGGTATATCACTTTCCATCTACCAATCCCTTGGTTCTAAACCTTCCACTGTAAATTTGTTTTGATTTTCTCACGCTTGTCGGTGATGCAGTCCAGACCTTTCATCTTATAGGTGGCTAACTTTATGTAAATTTATGAAGTATTGAATGCATTGTCCCTAACAAAAAAAAATTTTTTGACTTAAATTTAAATTTTTAGAGGTATGCTAAGCTTAAGGGCTCCCTTGGAAAAAATGATGGAAGAGCCGCGCTCAATGGTTGGACACTTGGACGTCACCAGAGTCATTTAATATTATTTAACTTTTACATTTCTTATATGCACTTTGGTGAGTGCAACCAATGGTGTGCCCTTCCATCTATTTTTTTTGCAAGGGCACCTCTGAGTTTAGCATTCCTCTAAATATTTTATATTCCTTGCATCATCCTCATAAATTCCAAAAAATCATGCGTCCGAGATGCACTTGTAATCTACTCTTAATAAATTTCCTATCTTTATCAAATAAAAAAAATCAATACCTTTCATGTTTCTTTTGATAGAAGAGTCCTATTCACAAGGGACCCTTGGAATTAGCTTTTGAAAAGATAGAGAGAAAAAGGAAATTCTCCTTCCCAGGCACCCCAATTATGCAACAAAAGGGCCTCCCACCACTTTCCTCCATGCATTATTTCCTTCTTTAAAATGGCCGTTCTAGGTAAAAAATGTAAGGAGGTTAAAAACTCCACTCGTTCCTCATTTCATCATTTCTTAAAGCCGAGAGAGATTGTGAAAAAACTTCCCAAATTTTCTTCTTGCTTTCTTTTCAGAAGTTTCCTTTCTATTGGACTAGGAATAGAATTATGTCATCCATAGGAATCCCATCAGACGTCCATTGCCAAGAGGAGTTTTATTCCATTAAGGGAACTCCCAAAATCTCCCTCAAATCGACACTCTCTCACTCCATATACAACCACAAGGAAGGAGAAATGTCCATACCCTGACCATTTAAGTAGAAAATTTTCATAACCTTACCATTGAAGTAGAAAGCTTCCTATATAAGCTCCACCTCCACATCCACCTCTAATCCTAACAGTCAAATACCATTTCTCTTCTTGAGTTTTTATATGGTACCCGATCGTCAAGTACATTGCGGGCGGTACCACACTTAGTACCAGGGGCGGAGCCAGGAATTTGCTTGAGGAGGGGCAGAACATGGGTGAGGCCCATTACTCTTTTACACTAGAGGGTTTCTCCCAAGTAAAAAAGGGGGCTAGTATAACTTTTCCCTTACAGTTCATGTAGTGGGGCCAAATTATATTACACATGTTTTGATGGTTTGGGCCCACTATTTAACACTCCTAGCATGGCATGGGTAATTTGTTTTGGGATGGTGAAAGTTCGTGTAGTCTGGTATCATTCAATAGAACGATCCTAGCTCTATGAAAGGTCTCCATAATATGCAATTCCAATACAGATCGTAGTACGATCTAGGATCATCCTATTGAAATGTGTTTTTGGGCTATGACCCTAACATCGGAAATACATTGCACCCCAAGAACCATTTTCATTGGGGTGCAACGTATTTACGATGTGGCCTAGGATCATCCTATCGAAATGAATTTTTGGGCTATGACCCTAACATCGTAAATACATTGCACCCCAAAAACCATTTTCATTGGGGTGCAGTGTATTTACGATGTGGCCCATCAAATGGACAGCTTGGATCATCCTATGGTAAGTTATACAATACTTTTTTAAAAATAATTTGAACTATACGAGCTTACACCATATTATAACTGATATATTTTGAGCGTATCAGTGGAGATTTTATACGGTGTGTATGCGTGAATTCCAGTTTTCTTCTGGGTCCCACTTCAGAGGATGATCGAACCATTCATTTGTGTGCCACAAATCCACAATGTCATAGGAGATTTTTAGTTCGCTGGAGAGAGAGAGAGAGAGAGAGAGAGAGAGAGAGATTATTCGAAGTTGAAAAAAACGCTATGTTCTCATCCCAGAGAGAGAGAGGTATTAATTGCAAGAGTCAATTTCTGACAATTACAATTTTGTATACAGATTATTCGAAGTTGAAAAAAACGCTATGTTCTCATCCCATAGATATATATATATATATATATATATATATATATATATATATATATATATATATATAGATTAATTGCAAGAGTCAATTTCTGACAATTACAATTTTGGACAATTTTGTACACATATTATTCAAAGTCGAAAAAAACGCTATGTTCTCATCCCAGAGAGAGAGAAAGAGAGAGAGAGAGAGAGAGAGAGAGAGAGAGAGAGAGAGGTGTAAATTGCAAGAGTCAATTTCTGACAATTACAATTTTGGACACTTTTGTAGACAGATTATTCGAAGTTTAAAACAACGCTATGTTCTCATCCCAGAGAGAGAGAGAGAGAGAGAGAGTGAGAGATTAATTGCAAGAGTCAATCTCTGACAATTACAATTTTGGACAATTTTGTACACAGATAATTTGAAGTTGAAAAAAACGCTATGTTCTCATCCCAGAGAGAGAGAGAGAGAGAGAGAGAGAGAGAGAGAGAGAGAAGTATTAATTGCAAGAGTCAATTACTGACAATTACAATTTTGGATAATTTTGTACACAGATTATTTGAAGTTGAAAAAAATGCCTATGTTCTCATCCTAGAGAGAGAGAGAGAGGTATTAATTGCAAGATTGAATTTCTGACAATTACAATTTTAGACAATTTTGTACACAGATTATTCAAAGTTGAAAACAACGCTATGTTCTCATCCCAGAGAGAGAGGTATTAATTGCAAGAGTCAATTTCTGACAATTACAATTTTGGACAATTTTGGACACAGATTATTCGATGTTGAAAAAAACACTATGTTCTCATTCCCTCACTTTGTCCATACTTATATAGATCCTGAGAAATTGAGAATTTTTCAATTTTGAGGGGGGGCAAGTGCCCCCCCTCGCCCCCTGGCTCCGTCCCTGCTTGGTACATTGATCCAACAGCAGCTCACTTTTTATCATGCCACCCACGCAGGTTGTCACACCCCCAAGACTTGGGGACACGATATCGCCGTATACCTGCAAAGCAAGCTCTCAATAGGTGTCCACAATACATATAGTCCAAAAGGGTGTTCATAGTGGTGGTTCACAAAGTTTTCGACAAGGGTTTCCAATGTAGTAGGGTGCACAATAGTCCAGAAGTTCATGGTATTGAGGAATTGCAAAGGTTTCACAAAGAATCCAAGTTGTGGGAAATACATCTAGTAAGTGTGTATCAAATAGCAAGATTCAATAGAGTTCAATTCTTAAAAATGGTTAAGCACGCAAGACCCAAGTAAAGATCTAAAACTCTATTCAAAGGTTCACATGTTCAAAAGATGTTAGGCAACTATGATCAAACTATATGATATCGAATGGTAAATCAAAACACTAAAGTAATATGAAATTAAGCACCTCGAATGACGAATATATTTCCTTTCAACAACTTATAGGGCGCAATACCTATCTCAAACAGTGTCATACATATCAATAAATAGGCCTAGGATAGTGGCCAAAGTAGTGGTTAAAACCTCCCAAAGTTAAAAAAATACTTCCAAATTTTCACTGTGGTCGGACGTTCGACACTATTCATTCGGACGCCTAACACTATTCATTTGGACGTCTCTATGCACTTTCGAAGGGAAAGACACTCTCGAGTTCTCGGTTCATGTTTTTCCTGATGTCCGACACTATTCATTCGGGCATCCGACAATATTCATTCGACTGGTTTTTTGCAAAAATTCCAGATTCATCCCGATTTTACCAAAACTTCAACAGACCATAACTTTCTCCTATTCTATTTTGTTTTGCATCTGTGCTCTTAAAAATCAACAATTAGAACACAGCCAAAGTAGAAGGGAGTCAACTCAATGTCTCCATGGTGACGTGGGGGAGTTTTGAAACTATGGATATTATGCAAAAACTGTTGGGAGCATGATAATACCCATGTATGTTCTAATATAAGCCCAATAAGATAATGGACTGGTGTAGTGGGCCTACATGGGCTAGAGTCCATTAACCAGTCACTAACCCTAGTGTATTTCTATATATAGCGGCTAGAGGCAACAAACTTGGTATTCCAAATTAGATACCTTGGTGTAGACACCCCATTTTGACCGTGCCCTAAATCTCTCTTGTTTGAGCAAAACTCAACCAAATCAATCAGCTAGGGTCACAAACTTCACCCTAAGCTAGGTTAAGGCCCCAGCTAGGTCCCTGCAAAATTTTATCGAAATCCGAGCACGTTTGCCTAGCGAACGAGTCGAGCAAAGTCGTGGTGCAAGTTCAGAACAGGGGGGCGAATTATCCTGATTGGTGCCGAACCTGGGCCGAATGGGACAAAAGTTGTGGGCGCGCCATATCAAATTTTCGCGCGCCTTATCAATCTGGGTGTCATTATCAATTTTCAAAAATGCCTATAAATGTGGATTTTCTCTCATTTAAAAAAAAAGGAAATTCGTTTTAGAGAGAGAAAGAGAGAGAGCCAGTGAGAGAAAGTAGATCTCACCGTTCTTCTTCTCCGATTGATCTTCTCCGGCCAGATCCACCGGAGCTCTGGCAAGATCTGCAACCTCCGATCATATTCTCCATCTCTTCTTATCTCAGCCTCAAACCTTTTCCTGCAACTAGAAATCCTAGATCTACTCTTGAAACCCCTTTCTTCTCCGGCGATCTTTGATTTCTCCGGTCATTTTCCCAGTAAGCCTTCGGTCAATCCCTTCTTTGTAATAATCTTGCTGTTCTAATCTTCCATTGAGCCTTAAAATCCCTAATCCTCTAGATCTGAAACCTTAACCCTTTTTTCTCCGGTGAATCTAGTCGGATTCCGGCCAATCTCCAGTCAACTTTGGTCGGATTTTGTTATTGTTTACAGTATTTTTCTTACTCTGTTCTTCATTCTAGCCCTAAAACCTTGGATTTTCATTGCTTGATACCAAAACCTTAGATCTACTTTTTCATTACCTTTATCTCTATCTCAAATCAGAAAGAACGATTCATTCTCTGCGAATTGTCTTTGTAATTTTTGGTTATCAGCTTCAATCTTTGATACTATTCCGATCCAGCACAGTTGTAGAAATTCTAATTCAAGAGAAGATCTGGAATTCTGAGATTTGTAAAAAAAAAAATCAAGTAAGGAGTCTCCATAGTCGCTAAAAAAAAAAAAAAACTGATTCGAAGTAAGGAAAGAGTTCCTGAAGTTAGCAAGCATATTTTCTTGGAGAAGGTGAGGAAATTTGTCACAAAAGGTAATATTCTAATACAATTTTGAGATTTCTTTGATTTTATCCTTAAAAGTCATTTTAAAAATGTAATGGTAGCAGATCTCAGTGTGTGATTTCTGATTTTTGTTCATCACGGCATTAGCTTTTGAATTATGTCCTTCGATTCTATTGAATTTCTTTTATGATGATGATTTTGTTCTCTTGAGAATATGATTGCTAATTTCGAGGAATTTATTTATTTTGTAGCTAATTTCATTATTTAATGTTCATAATCTTACAGATCTGATGTGGTTTTGATGTTTAGAGCTTGATACTTCATAGAACTGCTTGTAGCATAAAGTTTCTTTTTATGTTTTAATGACTTGTTATGTCTGAAAAGTTGGACGATTCATGTCAATTAAAAGATTAGTAGAGTGATTAGTCTAATTGATCGATGGCATTCTTGGAATATATTCTTCCTGTGTGAGTTCATTTCTCTAGGCCATGTTAACAAAGCAGGATTAGGTAAATTATTATTGATACAAGTAAGAGAGGCTAATGCAAATATTTAAGGGTAGCTAGGTTGGTATCATTTGTCTGTTGTTTATTGCTTACTTTGGTTGATGATGAGAGGTCTCGGAAAGTATTTGTAATAGCAGACTATATATATATATATATATATATATATATATATATATATATATATATATATATTCTTGGATATGATTTGAACTAATGATATATTCCTTCACTCCCTTACACACGACCACACTGTATGCACACTCACCCCTATATCAAATGTCAACTGGTTTTCATAGGATGGTGTTAATTTTGAAGAAGATTTTTAAAATGCCATCACTTGTGGTGAAATAAAAAAAAGAAGAACTGTGTTGTTCTCATATTTTGAAGCAAAGTATTGTATATGGAATATGCTACCTAAGAAATGTTTTAGGTCGTAGCATGCTTGATAAGTTGTATTAACCTTGGCTTCTCATAATAACATATGGACTTGTGTACAAATTGTTATGAACATAGATGTGATCAGAGAGAAATTGGTAGTGCAAATTTGAAGAAGAGGGGGTATTCATAAGATTGCTCCATTGTGTGGACTGACCTTTAGTGGCTTATAATAGCAGCCCTCCCTCTCTTTGTAATGTCAATCCTTTCATCTACGTAGCAGCCCTACTCCAACTGTTGTGTCATAGAGATGTCCATAGCACCTCCTTCGTATTGGCAGCCACCTCACCATTTTAATATGCACAGTCCCCTTATAGTTGTGATTGTGGCAACCATTTTTTTACTTTACTAATGGACATCTCTCATTTCTGCCCTGTTTTGGCATTGGTTTGGCTCATTTTCTGCACATTTCTGCCCTGTGTTGACACTGGTTCAGCTCATTTTATGCACATTTCTGCTCTATTGTGGCATTGGTTTAGCTCATTTTATGTACATTTCTGCCCTGTTGTGGCTTGGTTTGGCCCATTTTCTGCACATTTCTGCCCAGTTTTGACACTGGTTTAGCACATTTCTGCCCCTAATTTTTCCCTGTTTTGGCACTAGTTTTAACTATTTTTCTATACAAGCTTTTGCCCATGATTCTGTCCCATTTCCAAAATGAATCCTAGTTGTTTTTGCTCTAGGCTACCTGATGATACAAGTTGAAGTGATTAGTTCTAGAATTGTTTAAAACTTTGAATCTCTTTAAAAAGGGTCGAATGGGTTGGTAGTATGTTTTTGCTAAAAGTGGGTTCCCCTAAAGGTAGGTATATGATAGACTACTTTTGTTTCTTTGTAAAATCATGTATCAATAATACTTTTGGCTGCCAAACTATAACCATTTACTCACAAAAAATATATTCGATTTAAAACATCACAAATCTGTTCATGTTCTTTGCACAATTATATCTCCGAAGAGATCAACCACCTTTTTTATCTGCAGAGATCACTTAGATAGCATGTTGGAATTGGCCTTTTTGTTTTGAGAAATCTTAGAAATTTTATACTATGCACCCCTATAGTTTTCTGCAAAAGTGAATGGAAAGGAGATATTTTATTAGGATATACTTTGTATGGTGTGTTGTTGATGCTTTTCATTCTCCCATTATCTGCAGGGTCTTACTCTAATATTCAGGATTCTTATAAAATGACTGTTATTTACAAGTGTTCAATGTTTCTAAGATCTTTTCTTTTAAGAATTATTCCTTTATTCAGGAATTTATTCTCCTATTGCAACGGTGATGAAGGTGATAGCCCAAGCCCATCCTTAGGAGACTCACCTAGTCTTGATAGCATTCCCCTCTTTCTTTCAGAAGACTAACCCAGTCTTTAGACATGTATCCTAGGCATTAAAATCCCCTCTCATTGCAAGGGTAATGATAGTGCTAGCTGGAGCCTACCCATTTTAGGGAGACAAGCTATGTCCCAACATGAATGTCAAACCCGTTTAGAGACAGGCTTTGTCTCATTAGAGCGTCAATCCTTTTAGGGAGACAAGCTATGTCTCACGAAAACATGATCAAATCCTTTGGAGACAAGCTTTGTCTCATTAGCGAGTCATACATAGGAGACTATCCAAGTCTCAAATAGAACACCTCCTTTAGGCTAAGGACCGACTTGGTCTGTTAAAAATCATACCCTTCTTATCATTGCAAGGGCAATGGAGCCCATCTCTGTGTTTAGGAGACTTGCCCAGTCTCACTAACACTCTTTTTTATCTCCTTTTCATTTAGGAGACTAGCCTAGTCTCATTTGTATTCCCTTATTGGGGTTGTCCACTAGGAGTCAGTCCTCAGTATAGGAATCTGTCCTTAGCTAGAGAGTCAATCCTTCTTTCAGGAGTCTGTCCTATCATCATAGGGGTTAGGATTCTGTCCAACCTCTCATCAAATTATGTGATTTTTATCCACTCTTGTAAGGTATAGGATGATGTCCAACCCTTGCAGAGTCGTGATTCTGTCTTTTTTTCCCCCGCAAAGCATATGATGCTGTCCAACCTTTATGGGATATCAGGAAAAACATTTCAAAAACACTTGAAAATTCAAAAAACATCTAAAAATTGAAAATCTCAAAAGTCTTGAGTCTTAGAGTAGTTAGAAAAATCTGTTCCGAACTACGTTGGCTTGATCCCTTTCAACAGGGTACGTAGTGCGGCTTGGGATCTTTATCCCAAGTCCAGCCAAACCTTTTAAAAAAATAAACATTTCAAATCTTCCAAAAATACAAAAATTATTCAAAACCTTTTTTTCAAACAGATCTTCCCCTAGAGTTAGGAGTCTGTCCTAGATATTTGGGGTGTTTTAGAGTTAGGAAGATGTCCTGATTTCTTTGATATGGTGTGTCCTATCGTGTGAGTGTCCCTAGAGTTAGGAGGGCTCAAGTTGATCGCCTAGACATTTAGTCGAACCGATGGCTAGACTAAGAAGCATATAGTCAGCCCATGATTTTTTTTAGGATGCACAGCTTAGTTACACATAGAATGTAGGGCCCACCTGCATTGGCTTAAGGCTAATCAACTTGCATTAGTTAGGGCATATAGAGAGTCCTAAAAGTTAAAATTCACTTGAATTTAAGCAATCGTACAAAAAGTTTTAAAAATCAATCGAGTCTGGTGGATCGAGTCTAGGATAGCGGTTCTAGACGGTTAGGCATTGTAGTTTAGAATAGGTCATCGAACTACGTTGACTCCGACTCTTCCCGAGGCAGGGATACGTAGAGCAGCCAGGGTGGATGGCCATTCTGGTCCGAGTCAAGTACTGCATTAGAGTTTTAGGATTCGTTTTGTCGAATCGTGTTTAGAATTGAATTGCGTCGTGTGTTTTGCTGTGTTTTCTTACTTTCATGTACAGATCATATACCTTTAGCTGTAGCATGCATGTGTTTGCACACCAGAACTCAGACACCAATTCGGTATGACACTCATAACTTAGATATTCATAGGTGACACTTCTTTCATTTATTTTGTGTGTGTTTATTATTCATCTCTGAGACATGCATGATTAGATAGACGTCTTCTCGGAGATATTCGTTCCCATTTCAAATGACTTTCGCCCAAAACTTTTCGAAATTAATAAATAAATGGCATAAGAGACCAGGTGCTTGCCCTTGGGCGGATGAGGTGCTCTTCGAACCTTCTAAATTCGTAACCAGGCACGAACCTTCTTTTTATATCTCTGGTTATCCGTTGCAACAGAGCATAGTATGGGATCCAAGGCCCACTTCCTTGGATGATGACTCTTCTTTGTTTAAGGTACGCCTCGAATCTGGGCTAGTCCCCGAATCGAGAGGTATCTCCCTTTGTATCGCCACTCATGCTGTGAGGGGCACTTCTTTCGAGAGTTCCTTGGTAGAGCTCTCCATTCACGTGGATGATCTGTAGAGAGAGACTTTCTATCTCGTGTGGGGCTCGTCCCCCGCCTCTCTTGGATCTGGGTCCACAGGCTGGCGACTCCACTGGGGAATTTTTTCGAGATATTGCCTAACTCTGTTAAAATGCCATTTTTTATTAACTTTGAAGGATTTTGGGCTAAAATCATATGAAATGAGAATTTAATCGCTTAGAATCCAGGGGTACCAAATAGGTGTTTAAAACAAGAGATTCACACACTACACAACATACATCATCTTGTTTTTTATTTTTTTTTATTGATTTTATTATTATTAGCTCCACGGGATAGATGCACTGCGTGCCACATGGGATGTCATTACCCTGTTGGTGCTGTTGTATCTATTTCCAAGCTATGCGCCAGTGCTGCAATCGTAAACACTCGGTGTACTTGTGTTTACAGCAGCCGGTGAGCAATGAAGCATACTGTATATAACACTCAGTGTACTTGTGTTATATACTTAAAGTATGGATCATATGCATAGTGCCCTATATATTGAATCCGGAGCTCTACTTTCATTTTACATATATTATGTACATGATATATTTGTTGATTTAGTAAAACCCAATTAGGATCTGCATATGCTTATATATATATATATATATATATATATTGCATTCATATAAAGACGAACATGTGTTGCTTATACATGTTGGAGCCTAGATTTAGGAGCCATGTCCTATGCATAGATTATTGTAGTTCACCTTATGTGGCTACAAACGCAGTCCTAGTGCACTCACATGTCTGTCTTGAGTCAAGCTTCTTGCTTCTGCGGAATTATATTTAGGGCTGGTGCCCCTGGTTAGGATATATATGTATATATTTTGATTATTAGATTAGAGCCTACTCATTAGTGAGGCTTCCTTATCTAATCAAATCAGTTATATCAGTCCATTTTTCAGATCTAGACCCGACCAGTGGCTTTTGCTTACCTCTCTCATGGTCGTGGCCTATCTTTTGTTCTATTCATCGAGATTTTTGTCCATATATCTCTTGATTATAAGATCAGAACCTACTTTCTAGTAGCGAGTCCTGGCTTGAATCAATCAGTTGTGTATATTCATCTCTCAGATCTAAACATGGCTAGTGGCTTCTACTTGTCACACTCATAGCTATGGTTTATTCCTTGACACAGTGATGATAAATTTTGCCTGTTATTATTCTTCAAAGTTCAAGCTTCATTCATCCATTCTTTTGTTGTAGATTCATATTGTATATGTATTATTCAAATCGTTGTTTGCTCTGTCTTAGATATGGTCGATAGCTTGTCTACTATCTCTATGACCATAGTCTATCATTATTGATCTTCTTGATCATACATTTTTGCCGTCCATCTTCCAGATTTAGATTCGGTCTATGATCTACTTTTGTCATTTTATGACCGTGGTCTCTTCCCTGAGTTTCTGATCATCTTTGATCATCAATGGAACATTTGATGTCATTAATTATATCATTCTTGTGATTAATTGCTAAGTTCATCCTTATTCTTTGTTTATTCCAAGTTATTCTCCATTCCCTAATTATCCCAACCTATTCTTTGTGTTTAGGTTAAATTATGGCGAATAATGTGTTGAAAGGCTGGATAAGCGAGACTATTAGGACTCTTCCGCGAGAATCTTCGGAAAGGAGTATGGTTGATCGGTTCATCTGTACCTTCAATCATTTAAGTGTATCTGACATAAATTGGAAGTTTCTCCAAGCAGCCGCTGGATTTTGGGATCCTAATCTGCATGTTTTTCGATTTAGATCCTTCGAGCTTTGTCCTATATTCGAAGATTGGTGTGCTTTATTAGAACTCCTAACAGAGGGATTTTGGATACGAACTTCGAATATAGATTCCTCTCATTCTCTTTTTTGCAAGCTATTAAAAAATCAAACCGTTGATGCTCTTCCATGCTTAACGGATTCGTGTGTGCAAGTTCAAAACCTCATTACCCTTTTTTCCAAAAACATTGATCCTACTAACTCCCGTTTTCAGAGCTGTCAACGCAATGCTTTGATTTTTAGTGTCTTTGCGCGATATGTCATTCGGAAAAACCCTCGTGTTGCTCCGTTAACCTTGCTAACCGTGGTAGACCAAATTAACGAAGGGAGGAATCCAATCCCCACCATGTTAGCAGAAACCTTCTTGGGACTAGATCTTATTGCCTCTCAGGAGATCAAAGACAATTTCTGTGGGTGTGTCAAGTTGTTGTATATCTGGCTTGGTGAAAAACTTTAAATTCTTCAGCGACAAAACTAAAATCCTTATACCCTGAGGAATTTCCGTACATGGAAACCAATAGCCAATCAACCTCAGTCCATTGATGAATGGCGCAGTTGGTTGCAGCATGTAGAGGAGAGTCAGTTTCGTTGGGTAAGTCATTCGTGCTTTCAAGTTTTTACTAGCACTTACCCACATCCGTTTGTTTATCTCATGGGTACCGAGAAATCTTCTTTTTATGCACCCATGCGATTTCTCCATCAGGTTGCGGGAATTCCATGTCCTCCCGGAGCCATAGTCCCTCCTCTTTGTGAAGATCATACTCCTGATCTTGTTCGATCCATTGTGGCTGCTTGGGGAAACAAAAATATGGAAAGGAGGTTTAGTTTATCATCCAAAGTCCGACGTGGAGAAATATCAGAAGAGCCCGCAAGCAGGAGAGCTCGGATTGATGAGCCTTGAAGATCCATATCATGTTTTGTCATTTGGATTTCTACATTTCCCATTATTGTCAGTCTGCTTATCCAGTTGTGATCAAAGATTAATATTTCCATCCGTTGTAATCGCAATTTGAATTCTATTAATGAAAGTGTTTTTACGTTTCTCCCGTCATTATTTGATTGAATATCTTATCTCATTTATCATTCATTTTAATCTAGTTTTTATACTTCTATTTCAAGATTCTGATATAGAGTAATCATAGCTTCTCAAAAAACCCTCATTCCAAAACCAACCTGGTCCCGTCAGACATCTGATTCCAGGCTGAGTCGACAATCTTTGTCACCACCCTCTTTTACTTCCCTGCTGTTACCCCTTTCAAATTTCCAGGAATCTCTTTCACCCGTTCTACCCACACCTGAATCGATGGCGAAGAATGGAAATAATGCCCTGGACACCAATGAGATGATGAAAGCTATTTGGGCACAATTGGGTACCATTAATGAAGAAATTGCTCGCCTGAAAAATGATAGAAGTTCTACTTCTAAAGAGAATGCCCCCCAGCATCCTTCAGTTATACCTCCTCCACCTCCTATGATGAATAGACCAGCAGTGTTCGTTGTTGAGGATGATTTTGAGGATGAGCAGTATGCAGAAGAAAATTGCCTCCCTCATCTGGAGAGAGCTGATAAGGGCAAAGCGATAACAAACAGAATGGATAGCCTGGCATGTGGACCCCAATCCGGGAGAGATGTGGGGGACGAGCCCCCAGCGGCCTCTTGGATCATCCACGCGTGAAGGAGAGCTCTACCAAGGAACTCTCGAAACAAATCAAAACTCAGAGTCGCCATCCATGGTATACGGCCATGGATCCTAAAAAATAAGCTATGTATACCATGGATAACCAGAAATGAATGGGTTAGTGCCTGATTACGAATGGAGAAGGTCCGAAGAGCGCCTCCAATTCGTCCGAGTGCAAGCACTTGGTCTCTTATGCCATTTATTATTAGATCCAAAGAATTTTGGGTAAAATCATATGAAATGGGAACAATCCTCAGGAGTCGTCTACCTAAGCATGCATTTCCTGAGAAATAGAAATAATAAGCATACAAAAGATAAATGAAAGAAGTGTGTCACCTAAAATAACTAGATTATGAGTGAAATTCCTAATGAGTGTCTAAGTTCCGGTGGACAAATACATGCACGTTACAGCTAAAAGTATAGGATCAGTACAAGAAAGTAAGAAAACACAGCAAAACACACAATACAAATCAACTCTATACATGACTCAATAAGACAAATCCTAAAACTCTAATGCAGGACTTGACTCGGACCAAGATGGCCGTCCATCCCAGCTGCTCTACGTATCCCAGCCTCGGGAAGAATCGGAGTCAACGTAGTTCGATGACCTATTCTAACTACGATGCCTAACCATCTAGAACCGCTATCCTAGACTCGATCCACTAGACTCAACTGATTTTTAAAGTTTTTGCACAATTTACTTAAGTTCAAGTAAATTGTAATTTTTAGGACTCTCTATATGTCCTAACTAATGCAAGTTGATTAGCCTTAAACTAATGCAGGTGGGCCCTACATCCTATGTGTAACTAGGCTGTGCAACCTAATAAAAACCATGGGCTGACTATATGCTTCCTAGTCTAGTCATCGGTTCGACTAAATATCTAACCGATCGACTTGAGGCCTCCTAACTCTAGGGACACTCACACGACAGGACACACCATATCAATACAAATCAGGACAGCCTCCTAACTCTAAACACCCTAAACAGCTAGGACAGAAACACCCTAAACAGCTAGGACAGACTCCTAACTCTAGGGGAAGATCTTTTCGAAAAGGTTTTGAAGAATTATATATATATATATATATATATATATATTTTAAGGTTTAAAAATGTTTATTTTGAAAGGTTTGGCTGGACCTGGGATGTGGATCCCAAGCTGCATTACGTACCCTATGGAAAGGGATCAAGCCAACGTAGTTCGGAACATATTCCGAGATAAAGACACTAAACAAGTACACAAGGGTGATTCACAAACAAGTAAACTAGTGTGCTCACAAACAGGTACACCAGCATGGTCACAAACAAGTAAACTAGTATGATCACAAACAAGTAGAACGCCAATCAGATAAAATATGTCTAAAGGAGGTGACACCCTTAAAACAAAGGAGACAACCTTTCTCCAAAAGAAGAAAACAAGCAAGATAATGAGACTGAGCGAGCTCTATACTATGATAGAGAGATTGTCTAAAAGATTGAAGCATTTTCTAAAAGAAAAGAAAATAGAGGGAAACACTATATGAACTAAGCTAGTCCCCTAATGATAGGCTTGGGATGACTCCTTCATCGCCCTTAATTTCTTTGAAACCATCATAAGAAGGCCCAAAGATCTACATCCATTGATTTCAAAAGTTGGACTTCAACCCTATCATCATGCTCTTCAAGTACATACTCCAAACATAAATCAAAATGAATTCCAATCATAAGTTTTAATAAAAAAATAATAACCAATATCCTTGAAAGGGAGGATACACTACATTATTTCTTAAAATAATCACCATCTTTGTTAGGAGAAAAAAAAATCAAAATATGTAGCCAACTATTCTAATAAAAATTACCAAGACAGAAAGAAATTTCAGTAGGGATGCATTCCACTTAAGAAAAGAGTTTATACCCTGTTGCATTCTATTCAAAGTGCAAGTCCAGATAAAATATACAAATATCAAGAAAAGTTAGGATCCGAACCCGCGTACATGATGACATAAGGATAGTCTTTGAAGGTCATTTCTCAAATATGCAAAAGAGACATTCACAATTATTTTTACAAGTACTCAAGCAAATGGAACTCATTGACATCATGACAGATGATTTCTAGGTCATATTTCCATATTCCTAAACTACTTGAGCATGCATTGGAGTTAAAATTTGAATGGTAGTTCTATGCTCATCTTCTCTTCAAAGACACATAAGAGACACAAATCCAAATATAATACATAATTAAAGCCAAGGCTTCATTTCAATCTTCTATTAGATAAAGATATCAAAATTCACAACAAGATCAAATAAGTTCAAAGAAAATGATTTAGACTCATGGATGTCTAAGCGTTCTTTACCAAGCCAGAGAAAAAAATATTGACAAAACCCTAAGATCAAAATCCCATATTCATAGAATTCTATCATTATCTGCCTATATTCAATATAGTCGACCACTCAACAAACCACCTTCTCATAAATTAAACGCCAACAGGGGTTCTGTTCATATAACAGTGGCCATGAACTATTGCCTCATCGGTTCAAAGAATAAAGCCTTGAATCAGTATACAAAAAATCTCAATGCAATATGAACATTCAACAATTGTAGGCATTTAAATCAAGAAATTTATGCGAATATATAAAACACATGTCTGCTGTTGGAATGCACATATTCAGGATTCAATGACACAGCGTAAAAAAAATGAAGTTTTTACTAACATGTGAGTGTTAGATATTGAAAATAATGCGGGGCCAAATACAAGAATCGAATTCCTTAGTTTTTTTTTAAAAGAAACTCTATGAACTGGAAAATAGGATAAAAAGAACAACCCAAATTCAAGCATTCTTTGTCCAGCTAAAATATAATACACAGCAAGAATGATAGACCAGGTTTAGCACCTACTAGTCTTGGGTGGGCGCTGGATTGTGCAAAAACTGGGCTTGAGTTGTGCATAAAACAGGGGCTGTTTTGTGCAAAACTGAAGCTAAATTGTGCATTGACATGTACATAAAAACAAGGGCTGTTTTGTGCAAAACTGGGCTGAATTGTGCATAAAACAGGGGCTGTTTTGTGCAAAACTGGGGGTGCATTGTGTGCTAAAACTTGTGCAGAAAATGGGGGTTGAATTGTGCTAACAGATTCCAGATTATGTGCTAACAGATTCTAAATTATGTGCTAACAGATTCCAAGTTATATGGCAACTCATTCAAGGTTGTGTGCTAGCAGATTCCAGATTATGTGCTAATAGATTCCAGGTCACATGGCAATTTAAAGCTTAGACACCAACAAACAGACTCATTTTATATCAGTTATTACTATGTTAACATGTAATTCTCTTACAAGTCAATTCGCCAATGATAAAGATGAAGAACCCATAATTGTGTAAACCCATCTATAAATTCTATGCACTTGCCAAATCTTTCAGATAATATCATCTAAATCAAAAATGAAACTTGACGCAAATAAAAAAAAAACTTACATACCCACACTAAACAAACAGAAGAACACAGCCTTAGGGAAAGGATATGTACATAACTATGATATTTAGTAATTTCACATGAATATGGGACCAAGGACAGATAAAAACTTGATTTCTAATCCAATGAATGGAAGAATTCACAAATCTCATGCAACATGAATCATGTCAACCTACATTCAGTTCTTATGAACTTTAGCACATAGCCAAATGAATATAAATGCATAACAGAAACACCCCTGCTTCAACCAGGGAATGCACAGCAGAAACTGGATATGAATGTAAAAAATAAAATAAAATAATAATATTATTATTATTATTATAAACTTTCTTATTACCTTAAGTCATTTTATAACTACCTGGGATATCTAAATTAGATGCACTTGAACGTCTTTTGCCAATTAAACTCAACGAATATCCTCTTGGTGAATTTCAAATTATATGAAGTCAATTCAACAGAGATTAGCTTTGAAGAAGAAAACATCACAATACTATTGGATTCAAGGCCTACGATACTACTCTGTATCTTCAGTTCTCCTTACGACTCGTTACTGCTTTCTTAACATATTAATAATGATTCTAAATAGAAAAGAGAGTGAATGGAAATGCAACAGAATGGAAAAGATGGGTTGTCAAATTCCATGGTGGATGAAAACTATGAAAATCAATGATGAAAACAATAAGAAATGGAAGTGATGTTAAATCTAAAATAGAGGAAAGCCAAAGTAGTAATAATGATAAAATTGAAACAAATTAAAAGAAAATGACTACCATGATGAAGAAAAATCTGCTTAGTATTGGTTAAAATAAAACAGTAGATAAAAATGATGAAAACCAAAGAATGAGATATCAAGAATGAAAATGGACTAGTAAAAACTGAGTTCTCTTTCTTTCTTCTTCTTTATATAAACTCCAAAAAACTTCTTATTACACTATTTAATAATGAAAATTAGTCAAGATCATCACAACCGACCATAATATTCAAGTCATTCATCAAATTAAAAATTCAATATCATTTTTGGATAGTATAATTTCTCATCAGATACAATCATGCCAATTAACAAACCAAACAACTTGAATTTCATTTTTCTTGTGGTTCAACTGGAATCAGCTTTCTTAGAAATCAACATATAACACAAGACTAACAATGAAATGCCAATACAAATATAAATAGATTACCAAATAACGGTAAACTCATTCTCCCAAACGACAAAAGGAAACACTATAAACTCTTCAAGTAAAGTGAAAATTCAACTTTTGGTATTCATTCAAAATGTATTGAAACCATTCAGAAATCAGTGTGTGTACTCATTGTTATGCTCAGAAAATCCTATTAGCTGCATAAAGTAAAAGACCTAGCTATTAAGATACACGTTACGACCATAGTCAAAATAACTTTAATAGTAATATTAAACTCTTTAGAGAAACAAAAAAAAATTATACTCATTTAACAGACATAGGAGTATTATTCCCTTCATTTCCAACACAACTTTCAAGTAAAGCATACCAATTTCTCAGTCAAATAATTTATATTACAAAACGTCTTTGAATAATAATAACCTACCTGTAGCATTTCTTTTGATTCCTTAAACCTCCAAACCTAATGACTAGTCTAAACCCTACCCTTAACTTACACCTTAAATTGTCTATGCTTCACATCTTAAACCAGTGCTTCAACATATAAAATTTACTTGTTACAGATTGGCTACACTACAGAGACAATAATCTGCTATCTATCCATCCCCTCACAAGCTTCATACACCAGCAGACCTTTATATTCCATACAAATTTATCTTATATCAACTTTCTACAAACCTAATAACCTAATTAATCTAACCACTTGTTATTCAGCCAACAATAGAGCTTGATATTTTATCTTTTGAAAGGTAGTTAAATGGCCTTGACAACTCTTTAGTCACCAAAAGAACATAGGGTTGGTGAAGTTAATCAATGAAATGGTACCAACATTATTATGTTTTGATACTTCCACCCAAACACCTCATCTTTTAATGGCTAAAAGACTGTCAAAATATCATTACAGCTCCAAAACATTATAAGCCAATTGAAAGGGAAAACAAACTATGGACGAGTAACTTCTTAAACTAAAGTGTTGGCACTGTTCTTGTATGAAATAGAAGAAGAGAAATCTCATAAACTTAACTTGTTTAAGCAAATCATAGGTATTTTTTTTTACAGATCTTATAGTATACAGACAATTTTCAAAAAAAAAATCATGAGCTCAATATGAAAAACACAGATCTCACCATTGTTTAGAGTCAATTAATGAAAATGTCTATAGAAAATACAGCAATATACAATAGAGATCCATAAGAATTTATATCAAAAAATGTATAAGCAAATATCTTAATAAACAACAAATCACTTACCTCTTGCCGAATTAATCCCTTTCGCTTCTACTTCCTTCTTGAGTATAAACCTCCAGTATTAAAGACAACAATCGAAACAGATCTACACCATAACAAAGAGAGATTGAACTGATTTGATGAAAACAAATAGATTTTTGCTCAATCAAAAACTGATTAAGGATCTTAGGATTCAAATTTTAGGTTTAAAGAATACAAAGCTTCAGATCTAAAAATTAAAATTAAAATTTGGAGTTTCTAGCTAAGAAAGTAAAGGATCTAGAGCTAAAATGTTTGGATCTAAGGTTTATGAGTGAAAGAATAGGGTTTCAAAAAAATCAATCACAGATCTAGGTTTCCAAAGGTATGGCTGAAGAAGAAGAAGAAGAAGATAGCACAAGGTAGAAGGCTTGACCGGAGTACGATCGGAATACAACCGGAGAAGAGAGCTTGATCGAAGTTAGGGTTAGGGTTTCTCTCGCTTTCTTTCTCTCAGAAATTTGGGAAAAAAAAATCTTGATCCTCTGAAATGAAGAGATTAAGCTCATATTTATAGGGAAAAATGGTTGTGGATATTGGCACTCCAAGTATTGAGAGGCGCGCGGTTTTGCAAAAAAAAAATTTTTATAAGCGCACTTCACATCGCGTCTTATTCGAATCTGGTGGGGCTCCTTCTAGGATAATTCACCCCTCTTCTGCATTTGCACTACGCTCATTCTCTCTGCTCATTTGCCAGGCATACGTACTCGGATTCTAACGAGATTTTACGGGTACCTAGCTAGGACCCTTAACGAGCCTAGGGAAAAACTTGAGACTCTAACTCACTGATTTGATGGGGTTATTCACAAAACATGGCAACTAGGGGTTCCGTCAAAATGGGGTGTCTACAGCCCAGGAGATGGAAAACATAAAATTTCAAGGCCCGAAGAAGCTTAACATGGCAGATTTCATGATATATCCAGGAGTCACATTGCCTCCTAGATTTAAAGTACCAGACATGGATAAGTATGATGGGACAGGGTGTCCTAGAAGCCATCTGATGTCAGTGCTTCCGCTTTTGCAGTAGCATAGTCTATCTCCGGAGCAGGTTGCTCTTTTGTTTCCCCGATCTTTGCTCGGAGTAGCTAAGAAATGGTTATAGAGCCTAAAATCAGAAGAGATCAGAACCTTGGAGGATATCGCCAATAGGTTCGTCGAACAGTTCTCCATGGAGGAGGGGATCGACGTAACCAAAAGAGATCTCAAAGCATTAAAGCAGGGCCACAATGAAACCTTCACTTCCTTCATCCGTAGATGGAGAAGGAAAGCCGCGCAGATGACTCATCGTCTGTCAGATGGGGAACAGATAAAAATTGTTGTGAAGAATCTGTCTCCACAATACTATCATCACATGGCCATCCAGTACTTTCTTGATTTCAATCATCTCATCAAGAAGGGAACCCAAATAGAAGATGCCTTGTCTAAGGGTTTGAGATCAAGAGTTCCTTCTGATTCAAGAGAAGGAAAAAGACCTATCACTACAAGAAAAAGGACATTTAGCGACGTTCACGAGCATCGGTAAAACGTCGTAAAAACATCGGTGAACGTAACACCGACGGTTTGTCATAGCGTCGGTAATGCTACCATGACTAAACCCTTTTACCGACGGTTCTAATAAACCATCGTTGTATGATGTTATACCGATGGTTTTAAACGTCGGTAAAAAAGGGGTGAAAGAGCCGGAAAAAAGGACATTCACTGATGGTTGTCAACAGCGTCGGTAAAGGTTTTTTTACACCGACGGCCATGAGCGTCGGTAAATGAGACTACAAATTAGGACTTTCTCTTTAAACTATACCGACGTTCATTGGAACCGTCGGTGTAGAGGACATACACCGGCGTTCTGAACCGTCGGTAAAAGATGTAGAGGCGTTTTCTTTTTATTATTCACCGACGGTTTTATGACCGCCGGTGATTAGCATTTTTTTTTATTTTTTTTGGAAATAAAGCAGCACAGTGAATATGAACCTGTATAAAACCTGTACCACCATAAGTAACATATATATACACATATTGGCATCCAAACGATAGAAAAAAAAAAAACATCCAAAGTCATCAAACCACCATTTCCATTTAAATTAAACCCAAGAAGGTCCTCCAAACAAAAATCATCAAACCAACTATCTCCATCTCCATCTAAAATCAACCCATATACCAACAACTTCTTCCTCAGTGTGACATCCAACAGTACTAAAAAAAGACTATTTAAAGGACATTAAATGACACTATAATGGCATCCATCGTTTCAAATACAATGACAAGAAACAAAATTATATAAAAGGTTCCATCCCTTCCTCTAAAATTCCATAGATCGACGATCCTGAGAACATGAAATAATCTCCATACACCCTGCATGTCACATAAAATACAGAATTGAATTGTTATTGCCAAGACAAGGGCTGAAACATGGATCGAAGAAACACAATTTTGAGAGCTTGCACCCTGGGTATAGTTCTATTACAGAGCAATGTATGATTTGGCTTTGAACAATTAACATACATGTAAACAGTACGACACATGTTGATCAAGGGCCTAATAGGGATTATCCTAATCATTTCATCATTGACTTGCAAATGGGAATTTTAAAGTTAAAAAATGAATAGCAGTTCGCATCCAACATGTAAAGGTCTATTTATCAAACATGCTTTATGTAGGTAAGACAAGCTGCTTTTCACCTCATACTACAAGAGAGAAGAAACAAAGCCCAGCTCTTACTGACCAAAGAATTGATAGGGTAATACTAAATAGTCTTGAAGGCTTTGTGATGTCCTTAATACACTCTGATGGCTTCCCCTGTTGCCATTGTCCATAGTCTTGCAGTTGTATCAGAAGAAGCTGCAATTGAAATTAAAAAAAAAATAATACTCATGACATTATAAAAAAAATGGAGAAACAAATACAAAGAGACTCAATTAAGGGAACATATGATCCAAAATGAGTGCAATAACTGGACTTTGCAAAAATGAGTTCAGTGACCTATACCCGTTAATTAAAGAAGGGCCTACAGAGGACACACAATCCCATAACCAGCGTTGATGGTCTGTGGAGATATGAACCAAAACCACCGAAAATAAAATAAAGATCACTCCATAAGGGACTAAGTTAGAACATGCAAGGGATCTGATCCAAGATTTACCTGTCAAAATTCACTCGAAGGTGAAACCGTCAACATTCCATATCTTAACAGTGTGGTCAGAAGATGCAGTGGCGAGAAACCTAGAAAAATTCCAATAGAGGCATGTAAGAAACCATATTTGAGTCCATAATTGAAACCCAAAGAATAATGTAGAAGTGTAAGAAACCACACTTGAATCCATAATTGAAACCCATACTTGAACCATAATTGAAACCCAAAGAATAATGTAAGAAACCATACTAGAATCCATAATTGAAACCCAAAGAATTGAATAATGTAGAAAATAAAATTGTTTGATCCAGATGTAATGAATAAACTTAAGTAAAGAAGTGCTTCATGGCCAATGAAAATGAGATATCGAACCTGTGAGATTCATAGAACTCTGGGGACATTTAAGAAAGGAAAAGAGTGTATGGAGAGAACATAAATGATAGAATGTACTTGTGATAATGCTACATAGATGCTTGCAAGCAAAAAGATACCTTCATAATGATCTTCTGCCGAGAGGTTCTAGCATCAGAAAGAGTAGAATGAATGGGTTATATGCAGAAAGCGCAGAAGATAAGCAGTAAAAAAATTACAGTACTTTTGATCATTTGGAAGCATTTTGAAGGGGCTCATTGACTCTTATCTATGAAGATATTTGAGCACAAGATCGAGAGAGAAACAGATAATCGTATTTACTGCGTCAAAACTAGATAAGCTGGATCACAACAATTTTGACTATCAAATTGCATACACAAATATAGATGAAAAAGAAAATGTGTTCTATGACATGAGGATGAAAAAGCCCAACACAATGCAACAAAAAGCTAAAAGAGGCAACAGAAGCCACAAAACACAACAAAACAGTCTTAAAAATTGAACCAACATAGCCCATGACACATGAACTCGGAAATGATACGTAAAAGACATAAAGCAAAGGTGGCTCATGTACTCCGGGTTGATCTAACCTGAAAACAAGTAGATCGATTATTTGCAAAAAAAAAAGATACAGCGTCCAGTATATAAGTAGGCACAAATGGAGCCTAAATGAGATAAAGGAAAATTTGACTTTTAAAGAGATCATCGGTTAAAGATAGCATATCTGTTGTGCAAATATCAAGATGTGGCATAAATTTGACCTTTTAAAGTACAACATGCCAAGCCAACCAACACTCTAGGAACACTATAGATACATTCAAATTATTAATCCTAAAATGAAGACATTGTAGGTAAAAGTAAAAAACATTAAATGGCAAAAAAAAAAAAAACAGGAACTTGATGTGGAAACACTTTAATTACATCTGAACAAAAAAAAAAGCACAACGACCAATAAGCAATGCATAACAGTTTAGGGTTTAGGGTAATATAGTTGTTGATGTGGATAATTTAATGCCTTCTTTGAATGGTGACTAAAATTTATCGAAAAAATGGCATGAGTCTCAGGCTACTATGATGGTCGAATCAAGAACCAAAACAAAAATAAATAAATAAATAAGGGGTAATCAAATCAGCTCTAGCAACAGTTAAACAAACCAAAAAGTTAGCCTCACTATTAGCAGATCGGATAGCATGCAAAAAGATTGTGGAATGATCCCAAACCATATCATTAATCTCCTAAAAAGCACCCACCAAATGCCAAGGACATCCTTCCTCTCAGAAACTTACCGAAACACATTGAGGGAATCACCCTCAACAACCAACAGATTGAGCGAGGGGTCAACTACTCATAACCATCAGGTGTTGGAGGGGTCTACAATAAACAGATCAAGGATATTTTAATCATTGCTCCTTGCCACTGCAAACTATGAGGGGTCTAGATAGAAAGTGAGGTGTTGGGGAAAAGAGGGGGCAGGGCATGGATTTGGAGAGGATCATAGTCACTAGTCTTGAAAATCGACCGAAGTATTCCATAAACAAAAGATGTTGAATTACACAGGGAGATAAGATTGACATGTGGCAATTCAAACATACATGAGTAGATAAGATTTCAAATGTGCATGAACAGGTGGCTACTCAACATGTAAGGACGGATAACAATTCCAACATGCATGGAATTAAAGTACATAAAACCCAAAATGGAAACTCAAATGTGTATGAACTGATGACAATTAGATCTTGTCCATATCCGGTTGAATCTTGAGAACTCTAACAAGTACACCCTAAGTAAACAGGTATAAGCATCAGAGAGCATAGGAACTCATAATGGCAGCAACACTACAGCGTATCTGAGCTCAAACTCCTAAAAATTAAAACTCTATAAGTTCAATTTGAAGAGTGTAAAAGGCATGAGGTTTAGTCCAAAATTTTTAAATTGGCTTAGTGATTTTCAACTACCCTTGATAGTTCTGGATATTAAGGGTGGCCGACCAAACAAAACTCCGATCTGAGGCATTCAATTCAATCTATTCAAGAGGCTTCCAAACGATTTATCGTGAAGAAAACAGAGCACTATAAAATCAACCCAAACTTCCAATATCGTCCAAGCAATTTATCTTCTTCTTAACTGTTTGCACGAATTTCACACAGAAGATACGCAAACAATTAAGAAGAGAAATTACTTAGTGAGCTTGCAAAGGGAAGAGTAAAGCAATCCTAAGGGTACAATGAAATTAAAGCTTGCAAAATCAATACCTCTTTATGATTTCAACCTCCTCTTCCCTTTCGCTGGCTGAGACCTAGATGAAAATAAAAAATAAATAAATAAGAAGAAACCCTAGATGGAAAAAAAAATCAAACAAAATCAAAACCCTAGGGCAATGTGAATACAAACCATACCGTTTCTTCTTAGCCTTCTTTTTTGAGGAAATGGGTGGGAAACCCTTTCTCTTGAAGTGACAAATACCCTAGAAAAAAAATTGAAAATGAAATATCAAAGCCCTTGAAAGTAAATGAAAACCCTAGCTAGAAACAAAATCACAAAGTAGACTTCTAATCTAACCCAATCTTAACCACAAATTGATTGACATCCTTAGTTAAATTAAATCTATAACTATAATGACCAGTCAAAGTTAAACACAGAACACTGTCATTTTAACTGATTTGGGAACTTTTTAAAAATCCCACAAAATCAGCATATCACAGTGATCCCAAATTGCGAGAAAACCTTTAAATAAAATGTGATCAATTTCACATTTTCGCTCTTTATTCGAGCTGTTTTTTTTTTTTTTACAATAGGTTGATCAAGCCATTTCCAGTCTTTATAGATATGCCTCGTTAATTACATAAGAACTTTCTAAAACCTTTAAAAAGAAGTGAGAAATCAAAAACCTTGAAAATAGAATGAATATGGGAAATCAAATCCCTAAAAAAAAAAATAGAAACCAAAACCCTAATTGTAAAGACAAGTGGGAGAAGATATTACAGATCAAACAGAATCATTAATCATACAGGGAAAAAAGAAACCCTAATTGCGGAATCTCTCGAAACAAAAAACTGAAACCATAAATTTAAACAAAAAATGCCTCATCAAATGCCACAATCATCATTTCAAATCCCTTAGATATACCTCGTTATCTCCCTTGAATGCCGGTAAACCCTCAATCGTCCCTCGTTATCACCGTTGAATGGAAGAAGAAAAAAATATCAGATAGAAGAGGAGAGATTAGAGATGAGGAGATTAGGGAAATTAGGGATTTTAGATGGAATTTGAGAACAGAAATAGGGCTTCTGGAAAGAGGGTAAGGGTTAGAGAAGAGATTTGGGAGGGTTTCGAGTGGAAATAGGCATGCGGAAAGCTGAGGGTTTGGGCGGGCGGGAAAAAAATGTTTTCTGCCCTAAGTGGCGCGAGCTTGATCGGGAAATGAAAAAAAAGAGGCACCGACGCTTATAAAATATCGACACTAATTTTTATATTCAGCGACATTACATGAATGTCGGTGAATTCCGAAAGTAAAAAAAAAATAATTAACAACGTTTTTATTAAAAAACGTCGGTACTTACAGGGATTTAGCGACGCCCAACGAATGTCGGTGTATACATAGGGCTTATTTTCTGGGCGGGAGAAGTTACTTGAGCGGGAATATCAATTCACTGACGTTCTACTACTTGAACGTCGTTGTATATAGAATATTAGGGTCGCTTTTTAGGAACGTCGGTAAGAGAACGTCGCTAATTACCGTTTTTCTTGTAGTGTATGGTTGCACCTAAGGAGGTTCACACTATAAATACTGCTCCGCCAGCAAGGAGGGTAAAAAAAGAGAAAAACGTGGAATCACATGCCCCCAAATCAGTAAAAGAGAAGAAAACTGAAAAATAGAAAACACATGTAAAAAATGAATTAAAACAACAAATAAAGAGCAAAAACAATAGAAAACCCACAAAACCCATGAACCAAAAACCAACCAAATTGAGACAGAGAGAGTGGTAGAGTCTAATCAGAAAAAAAAAAACCCCATCAATCAAAATCAAAATCCAAAGACTACACAACCATAAAATCTTTCTCTCATCATACTTTAACAACAATTAATAACAAATAAACCACAAAACTAATAAAAACATCTCACCCAAAGCCACAAATCAAAAACCAAAAAAGCACAAAAACCCATGAAAATCAATCACCAGAGATCAAGAAACAAAACCAAAACAGAGAAAAAAACAAAACCCAAACATCTACTAATAAAACCCAAACATAAAACAAAATCCGAGAAAACCCAAAACCCAAAACCCAAAATTAAGAACAAAAACACATACCCATTTCGGCTCGAAAATTCGCTTACTTTTGCAGACCAAATTCCTCTCTCTTTTTCTCTTTGAAATTTAAGTCCAAACTAGCCTACCTCGCTTAAAAGTTCTACAGTAGCGCGGCACCGGTTAAGACATATAGACCTTAAGAGGCGCACATTAGAAACAACCCTTTTTAAGAAATTACAAAAATTTAAAAATAGAAACAGATATTAAGAAATCTAATCTCCCGCGTTTGCGGAGATGGTTCCTGATTGTCGCCCTCTGAACAAAATATCTCGCGAGAATTTCAACGTTCAAAAAAGGGCAACTGATATTCCCACCCCCTTTTTCCTTATACACACACCCCCCTTTTTAGAAGGAAATGCAGATTGAGGGTTGGATTAGGAAAGTGAGACTATTTTAAGTACAGAGAATTGCGTATCGGCTGATTCCGAGAATCCCTAGAATCACTATTCAGTGATTGGATTCCGTGGGATATTTATTCTATTATTTTTCGGATACTGATATTGGCACTACGAGGTTTTGATAATTTGCACTGACTCAACTTGTCTCTTTTTATTAACCGGCTGTCAAAGTTATTGCAATTTCCAAAAATACTCAGAATGGGTGCAACTCGGGTTGGGTTCAACCCTAAAAAATTGGGTTGGGTCGGGTTGAACTCATGTCGGGCTTGGGTTCAGGTTGAGGGCTTGGGTAATCCGACCCGAGTGTAACTTGACATTTTATCATTTTTTTTTTTAAAGTAAGCTTAAAAATTCGGGTTGAGAAAAAGGGTTCGTCGGGTCGGGTCGGGTCGGGTTGAGTAAATGGCTCCTCGGGTTGGGTTTGGGTTGGCCTCAACCCGACCCGTGTTGCACCCCTAGCCTACTCATAAACCAATTAAAAAGAAAAGACAAGGATAGTTAGTGCAATTATCAAAATATAGTGTGCCAATATCAACTTCCTTTTTTATTCTATGTTTTTGGCAGGTCTTGTCTAGCCACTTTCCTTCCCACATGGCTAGGCTTCTTTCCTAGTCAATAGTTTCGGTGCGCCCCCACACACGCGTGTCTTCCGGCCCGTGCCAGGCACATGTCCCCGGCACGTGGTTATGCCTGCCACGCTTCTCGCGTTGGTGAAGTAGTTTTTATTTTAGTTTGGGGAATTGGTAATTACACAATTTACACCCACTTGTTTTTGTGGCATACAGTCTGTAAGTTCATTGGCTAGTAAGGGCTGATGACTTGATGGGGATTATAATTTATAACAGCCAGTGAAGAAGGGGTGTCTGGAAGTAAAACCAAGGGTTGGAATTGAGAACCACTATGCAGAAAGTCACTTTCACCATTCTGAGTTTTTCTATAATGTAAGCCCGAGTAGTCCAGTATTTTTTCAAAAAACTACTAGACGGCAAACATCATAAGATAATCCAAACTATCGATTTGATGGGCCACAACCATGGTTTGAAATTTCAGGCACCGAAATCCGAATTTCGGTCAACACCGGCACTGAAATCCGAAACGTACGAAATTTCAAACAAAATATTAATTTTTTATTCCTTCACAAAATTTCAGCCGAAATTTCGGTCCAAAAAACAGACATTTCGCCCATCTTTACTAAGTTTCGGCCGAAATTTCGGTTTCGGCTAGGTCCTAAATTTATGCTGAAACCGAAATTTCAAACCATGGCCACAACACAATATGCAGTCCCTCTATAGATTATAGATCTCAGATCATCCTATGTAAATGAAATTTTGGGCCGACACACCAAAATATCATTTCCATATGATGATAATACATAAATGCAATGGGCCCGGTCACAAAAGAGGACCGTTAAAAGTGTCATGTAAAAAAAATTAACATTATTTTAAGTGATTTATTTATCATTTCTGTAAATTTTTTACATGACACTTTTAACAGTCCTCTTTTGTGACGGGACCTTTGCATTTATGTATTATCATCTCGGGCCGGGTTTTTTCACGTTGACGCAAATTTTTAAGGAAAATTCTTGTTTGGCAAAGCAACTCAACTCATAGAAGCAGAAATTACACTCACATTACACTTGAATCAAACAATGATGTAATTACACTCACATCACACTTGAATCAAACAATGCTGTAATCAAACAATGTTGTAATTACAATCAAACAATGCTGAATCAAACACTTGAATCAACTCAACTCATAGAAGCAGAAATTACACTCACATACAGTAACAGTGGGTGCGTGGGTTTTCACTTTTAACTTTGGGATAATTACATTTACACCCCCTCTAGTTTTTGACACATCCACTTCCACCCCTATAGTTTAAAACGTGACAAATACACCCCTGTAGTTTCAATTTGTTTAAGGTTTGCCCCCTCAGCTGAAGGTTCGTCCATAAATTGAAGGGTTAGGATGATCCGATGGAGCTGATTTTTTGGGCACACCATATCTATGTCAGGACCCATCAAATGAATGCTTTGGATCATCCAAATAATGTGGGCCCCTACCCGAATCCAAACACTACCGAAAAATCATCCAGATAATGTGGGCCCACATTGTTTGGATGATCCAAAGCGTTCATTTGATGGGTCCTGACATAGATAGGGTGTGCCCAAAAAATCAGCTCCATCAGATCATCCTAACCCTTCAATCTATGGACGAACCTTCAGCTGAGGGGGCCTACCTTAAACAAATTGAAACTACAAGGGTGTATTTGTCACGTTTTAAACTATAGGGGTGGAAGTGGATGTGTCAGAAACTAGAGGGGGTGTAAATGTAATTATCCCTTTAACTTTTAACTAACAATAGAAAAAAATGTACATACTATAACTTATGTAACTCGGGTCGGGCCCCTTCAAACCCGGCTCGACCCGAGATTCATGCGGGCTTTTGAATGCTGAACCCTGCTCGACCCGAAACCCATGAAACCTGAACCCGGCCCAAGCTATTTTCGGGTCGGGTCGATGCGGGTCGGGTAAAACCCGGCTCGAGTTGCAGCCCTAATGTATACCATTTATCTCTTTCTAGTCTTATCACTTGAGACCATTATTTGCTGATCGAGACCATTGCTTTCTTCGACCTCAGTTAATAATCTCCGTAAGATGCTCCTAACCCTTATATCTGTAGAGGGTTGACACATTATAGAAACATCTACAGATTGGATGGTTAAGACCATCCTATGGAGATGATTTTTGAGGCACAGACTATCTAAGTAAGGGTCCAACAAATGAATGGTTTGGATCATCAAATAATGTTGGCTCCACCGTTTTAATATAATTATCTCTATATAATTGAAAAATATGAAAATATCACAACATTTTTTTATTTTGAAAACTAATAAGATGGATCTGACTAATAATAAAACGAAGTGGCGTGCAGAGAGTATTACTGATAATAAAGCATGAGGAAGTCTAGACTGAAGGGAGCCCTTGTAAAAAAGAGGTGAAAGAGCTCTCCTATTGGCTACACATCACCATCATGCATTAATAATGGTGATGTGCAGCCAATGGAAGAGCCCTTTCACCTCTTTTTTTGCAAGGGCTTCCTTCAGTTTAGACTTGCTCATAAAGCATTTTGCATTTAGAAATTTTTTTTCTTTTTTTAGGCTAATGATTTTGGCACTACAATGTTTTAGTAACTGCACAAACTCAGTTTGTTTTTTCGTTTTTAATCGGGTTCTCAGGACTTTTTAGGGACCGTAGCAACCTTAAATTGTTTGAATAAGAAAAGGCAAGCTGAGTTTGTGCAATTATTAAAATAATGGAACCATAATTAAGTACAGTTCAAGTGTTCCAACTGTCTTTCAAGGTTTAAACCTTGGTTAATTAAATAATGGAAGATCTAACCATGGTTGGGTTCGCCATTTTCTCTAAACGTTTGACTCCTCAGTCCCCGACCAGAACAAAGAGGCGCGTGGGAGACCGGATACCGAGGTGTACCGTACAAGGCACGTGACGTGGCAGTTGCAGCAGAAGATACAACTGGCATCCCACGTGGGTCTTACCCGGTAACCAGTTTGTGTCAATACCAGCAATCCGACGTGGGATGTGCCACGTGGCGATCGAATATTCGTTCCTTTGTGCTTTTGGCTTTTAAAAGCTGCGAGGGACACGAAGGAGGCAAGTGGAGGGATGAGAAGTACGTGCCACGTCAGAAATCCACGTCAGCATTACGGATGCTTACGTGTCAGCATGCTTTTCCTGTTTTAAAGTGCTTTCTGGCTTCTTTGCTTCGAAACGGAAGCAAAATGGATTCAAGGGCCCACACGAGGATAAGGGAGATGGAGTGCTATGACACGTGTCAATCATCGGTTAATGTGGGCCCACATCCACATGAGGATACGGAATCCTGATTTCTGATTCCCGTGTGGAATTTCCTTGGGCTCAGGGTGAAAAGGATTCAGGATCAGGATGCCTTTGATTTATTTGCAAAAACAGGTCTTATATTTTGACAATTTGCAAATAGAGTCCTTACATTTGAGTGAATTTTGCAAATCGGGCAATGCCATCATTTTGTGGCCTAACTACCCATGGTAGATTTTTTATACGCACAAAAGATCAAAGGGACGTATACAGCCCCTCAAGGTGGCAAACGGGCTGTGCCGGCCCGCGGCCCGGCAAGGTACGCCACGCCACGCCACAGGCCGTTCTGGCACGGCACGGATAGCTACAGTGACGTGTGCCGGCGCACGGCACGAAGCCGCGGGCCGTGCCGGGCTTGGTTGGGCTGCCCGGAGGGCCGACACGGCACAGCCCGTTTGCCCAGGCACGGCACGGCGGCCCGTGAGCTCGGTTCCCCTTTTATAAATTTTTTTTTTTTTGAAAAACCCGAAAATACCCCCCAAAAGTTATTTCAAACGGCTAGTTTGGGGGGTATTTTCGTCCAAAACATATATTTCAAAAAAAAAAACAAAAACACTGGCTAGCATTGCACTGCACTGCACTGCTGGCAGCGGGCCGTGCCGTGCCTCGCTTCAACGATTTCAGCCCGGCACGGCACGGCCCATGAACCTTTCCGTGCCGTGCCGTGCCGTGCCCGGCCCGCGGGCCTATGCGGGCCTCATTTGGTCGGGCCGTGCCGGCACGGCCAGGCACGTTTGCCACCTTGACCGCCCCCCCGCTTAACGATATCTGTGAGGATGGTTCAGTGCTTGAGGATAAATTCACTCCCCTCAACATTTTTCTTTGTCTTTAAAACTTAACGAGTAACATTATAGGCAAGGTTTTAAATTTCGACTGAAATCTGAAATTTCGGGTTTCGGTTTAGAGTGAAACCGAAATTGGGTAACGTTTCGACCAAAATTTCGAAAGTTCGTTTTTCCCAAAATTTCGGGTCGGGCCGAAATTTAAGGAATATCACCAAAAAATCTGTTGGGTTGAATTTGCTATATTGAGCATATATGTATAAGCACTAAGCTCCCAAAATATGGAGGTAAAACAAGACCTCGTTTTTACACCAATGCATAAAAATCTTGTACATATATATAGGGAAATGATATCTGCACTCACATGTTTTAATATGAGGCGGTCAAGTCTCTTGTCTTTTAGTATTTAAAGGGTTTGAAAGAGCTTTTTGAAAACTGTAATATACTTCTGACAGCCCTTTAAATACTAAAAGACAAGAGACTTGAGCGCCTCTTATTAAAACATGTGTGTGATGATATCATTTCCGGAGATGATATTTTCACCTCGTGTGCAGTACGCATTCGCCCCTTATAATATGAACAATGTGCAACTTTAATGCTTTTTGACATCAAATCACGGTAAAATAGGGCAAATATCATCACCCTATATATAAATGATGAGTTTTTATATGCTGGGCCCACACCATAGGATGATCCAAACCGTCCACAAAATGGGACATAACCTAAATTTATATCATGGATAACGATAAAATGAGATTCACTTTTATCATACGCACATTAGACATCCTCTGTTCTGGCCCATCTAGGTGAGTGTACAAAAGATCATGATCGTTGATCCAATGGGTCCACCATAAAGATGCTATAGCGGAAGAATTACATTCATCGAGCAATTCTAACTGATTAATCTAAGTAACTGAATGGTATGGATCATGGTTTTAAATTTCGACCCCCACAAACTCTACTTTAATGAAAATGTTGGTGGGTGTGGGAACAATATCCCCATTATAGATTTCTTCCATGACTTTTCCATCCATAATATAATACACCCCATTTAATTAAGGGAAAAGATTGGTCCCCAGAAAAGCTTCATTAATGACTTTCATTGTCCCTCTTGTATTTATGGTAGAGGATGTGATTTTGATGATTTTCATCAAACTTAGACTAAATATTAAAACAATAGATTTGCCCTTTTAATTACTCATTTCTAGAAGGCTTGGTGTATTGTCTATTATTATTAGGGAATTGCTAGCGTCTGTCGCAAAAGGCATTTCGTGGCTTAGGTATGTTGCATGTGAGACCACTCACCTCGTGAATGGAGACAAAAGCTGCTGTCTTCATTCACAAGGTAGCTAGCCTAACATGCGACATACGAGCTGCGAAATGCCTTTTGCGATGGATCCTAGCAAATCCCTTATTACTATTATTATTATTAGGGATTTGCTTGGGACCATCATAGAAGGCATTTTGCGGACGGGCTGTTGCACGAGAGAGCAGCCACATAGGCTTAGATGTCTGACAAAATCTGAGCCTAAGTGGCTGCAATCAGTCGGCGAAATGCCTTCTGCGATGGTCCCTAGCAGATCCCTTATTAATTACTCATTTCTAGAAGGTCTGGATTGCGTCACCGACACTCTTGTAAGCTGTAACACATGAATGTTTATTGTGAGTACCAGGATGGAGGAGAGTTGGTAGATGAAGGTCAGATAATTAAAACAAATTATCAGAGGAAGCTTTAGAACTGGAGAATAAATATGTGGCTATGCATCCAAGCTTTGCAAATTCCCCTGTGGACATTATTGATATATAGCTTGAGATCTTCAGATTCCTAATCTTCTTTATGGCCACATCCCAATGGCTTAAAGACGATGAAATATTAAGGAATGAATGCAAGGAACTATTCTCGTCCCTTCCAAGAGGGAATGGATGGTTCCTACCTTATTTCTACCAATATCAAGGTTTCTGGTATTTTCTACGTTACTTGAAAGGAGCAGTGGCTTTCCATCAACAGTTTCAACCCCGCGACGATGATGTATTTCTGGTCACCACCCCGAAATCCGGAACCACTTGGCTGAAGGCGCTTGCTTTCACGGTTGTGAACCGGTCTCGTTACCTTCTCACTGACCACCCCTTGCTCAAAACTAACCCCCATGACCTTGTCCCTTTTGTCATCTTGAAGTTCTTTTCATATAACCAACTTTCTGAATTTGAGAGCCTTCCCTCCCCTAGGCTCTTGGCTACCCATATCCCTTACACGTTCTTACCGGAATCGGCAATACATTCGAATTGTCGCGTAGTTTACTTGTGCCGGAATCCTAGAGATACCTTCATTTCAATGTGGGCGTTCATGAGCAACCTTAGAGATGAGAGTCTAGGACCACTTTCTCTAGACGAGGCCTTTGAGTTGTTTTGCACTGGAGTTTCTATCTTTGGTCCTTATTGGGATCATGTATTGGGGTACTGGAAGGAAAGCCTGGAAAGGCCTGAAAGGGTCTTGTTCTTGAAGTACGAGGAAATGAAACAAGAACCTATACTTCATTTGAAGCGCTTGGCTGAGTTCTTGGGGTATCCTTTCTCTCTAGAGGAGGAGAGAGAAGGGGTGGTGGAAGAAATATCAAAGCTATGCAGTTTTAAGAATTTGAGCAATTCGGAAGCAAACAAGACAGGAACCGTAGTGATTGGCATGGACAAAAAGGTGTTCTTTAGGAAAGGGGAGGTTGGTGATTGGGCAAATCATTTGACCCCTTCAATGATAGAGCGTTTGGATCAGTTGATGGCGCAAAAGTTTAATGGTTCTGGTCTCACTTTCCTCTATTAGTTATCTGGTCATCTTCCTAAATAATCTTTTCTTATCTTGTTTTTGTTTGATTTCCAATAACACTTGAGAAGCTTTTCTTATCTTGATTTTGATTGTTTTCCAATAAATCCTTGTTTGGATTATGTGTTTGAGCAGTAAGAGAGCATGAAGAAATCAATGAACTACACGTTATGTTCTATTTTGGCTTCCCAAATCTCTAAGCTGCTATTCAGTTATTCTTTCTATTTAGTTTTCCTTTGATGGAGGGTTTCTTTTTTCTTCTGATGGGGGTGTTCTTCATCAGCTTCCTTTTCTGACTCTTCTTTGGAGGAGTACTTTGTTTCAGCCCTAATTGCATCTCTTTACTATGACAAGGTTCACTTTGTTCCTTCTCAGCCCTCGAATCGGCTCGGATTGACAAGAGGAGGAGATTAGTTCCTTGCATTTGTTCCTTACTATTTCATCATCTTTAAGCAATTGGGTACTCTGCCATAGAGAAGATGGAAGGATTTCAAGCTATAACTAAAAGAACAAGACGAAGAGTTTTGGCCTTGAATAAAAGACGAAAGAAAACAGGTCGAAGTGGGCGGCGAACATGTGTGAGGGAAAAAATAAAATTCGTAACATATGGGAGGTGGAAAGTTGTAAGTGCCCTGGGTGGGGATATAAGGGGAAATATCTAAGGGTAAAGTTCCTAATAATATTTTTTTAAATTAAGGCTTTAAGAGTAGTATAGATTCATGTGAGGTGACTCATTTTTCTTGAAAAAGTGAGCCGCTAAATTGCTAATAAGAGCTACACTAATTACAGTTGGAATATGCAAACTACAGTTGAGCTAATACTCATGTGAAGTAACAAGAGCTACACTAATTACAGTTGGAATATCAAGCAACGAAGGTAGTAAAGAATCTAATAAATTCATTCAGATGTATGGGATCAACTGAAGTGCAGTACTAGTTCCATGAAACGATAAAAAAAGTTCAATTCACAGGTATCTTGAAATCAATGGTCTAAATCAGATAGCAAATGGTATTTCGATACATATATCAGTGTCAGAATTCGATACATCTCGGCTTCATAAGCTTTGGTTATTGTTCAGAATTCAGATGTCGACAATGTTGGCGAATTATGCATTCCCCACTGACTGGGTCCATAATTGGCCAATAATATAGTTAAAAAATGTTTAGTCTTGCAAATGAATTATGCATGCCCCACTAGCGCGGTCCAGAAATAAATCTAAGCTTCCCAAAGATGTTAATAATCATACAGTTCGACATTCGATGTGAGTTTCAATAATTGGAAACATTGTGTTCGATACAACATTGATCAACAGAAGCACAAGGTAAGGGGTATACCTATAAGCAATCCGACTTCGATACCATACCGGGTTAGGAATTCAATAGGATATAGATATCCGTAATCTTACTTGTATATGAGTAACCATAGCAATAGAAATGCAAAGAGGGCTTTGGAACAACCCATTAGAGTAATCCCCTATTGGTCACCTCAAGTTGGGAATCCAATAAACGTTACACAGCTATTCTTCAGTTTCCTACAGTCGACATTTGATAAGCTTTTAATACCCAAAATTGTTCTTTTAAAGAATTAAAAGAGAACACTAAATACAAAACCTAGAATCCAAAACAGACTCACACATTTCAGCGGGTTCGGGCGTTCGACCTAGGTTTTCAAGCACCCGAGCACCTCCTTCGGAAGACCCTTCCGGCGCCTCTGAGACTTTTCGAAGAAATCCGAGCTCTCAGGGTTTCTTAATCATACGCGTTCGGCGCTGAATCAGGCGTCCAAAATCGCGACTAGGATTTTCTTCCGTGAATTCAAAATTTCTACCCGATTTTGCATAAGCTTTAGGGAGTCATAACTTTCTCGTTTGACCTCCGTTTCGCGAGAGGTTGGATCCGATGGACTCCGTTTAACATGAGGATTCCATCAAATCCAAATTCATGCGTCAACACTCGATGAACGGAGATCAAAACAATATCTTTACGTTTTAGGTCCAAATCGCAAAATCTAGATTTCCAAGGCTAAAAAGATTTGATCTTCAGTTCGTTGGGGATTCTAATACAAAGCGAACCCCAAAGAATCCAAGATCAAATACGGATTTCACCTAGAATACAATCAAACCATCGATTTGTATTCCTAAACATTCTTATATTTCTTTTACAGTTCTTTAACACAATAGTCATCTTGGAACATAGATCGTAACTTGATTTGAGTTCTCAAATCCTTGATCTTCGTTCTCCTCTTGTTCTATGCGAATCTCTCCTTAAAGTTGTATTTATAGGCTTATAAAAGAGCCCTAATCAAAACTGAACACTTTAAGACAAAAACGGCCCTCTCCATAGACGGGGGACTAATTTTATAAAGAGCGTATTTTGGGGTACTTCACAGACACTGTATAATGAGTATTTATTAGAAAATCCATCGGGGTCCACCTTGTTCAAAGATTCAAACCGTTCATTTGTTGGGCCCCAGCTCAAATATCCTTTCCCATAAAAGCATATAATTTAGATAATCCTAACTCTTCAATCTGTTATATGGTGTCTTCCGTAAAGAGATCAACGGGTTAGTATCATCCTATGGAGATGATTTTATAGGGGAGGCCTATTTGCACCAGGCCAGCGGTTTGGATTTTGAATAAAGTGGGCCTATTTTAAATGTTATATGTATGTTTTTTTAATTATAGTGCTGGTCTAGCTATTCAAAGATCTAAAACATTCAGTTGTTGGGCCCCACCAAGGACTGGTGTTGAAAGATAGAGAGAGAGAGTTGTGAGGGTATGTATGGTTTGCTAGAAGAGGGAGATGGAGAGATAGGATTTATTGTACTGTTAGTTGGCTTTGTTAACTTACCAACTTCTCCAAAAGCTTAAGCTATTGGAGAACAGGATTCTCAATACTGTACCTGCTTGTCAAAATTTGTACAAGAATTCTTTCACTTATCATTGCCTCCAGGAAGAGAAAAGTTTTCCACTTGATGATGCGATTCAGTTTTTAGAGCAATGTGAAGGACAAGCACGTGTTCTTGTCGACTGCATGTCAGGAAAAAATAGGTCACCCGCTATTGTAGTAGCTCTGATACCACTTGTAGAAAATAAGAGATCAAAGCACCCAAACTTTGATACCCTTGTTCAACACAAAGAATTAAAGCAAGAAGCAAAAACCAACTTCTCCAAAAGCTTAAGCTATTGGAGAAAGGTGTTATGTATCTTTTATACTTTAACACTCCCCCGCACGTGTGGCCCACTTGGCAACCACGTGGCACATGTGGTCCCACTTTGGGCCGACCATCACATGTGGATTTTTGCTATCCGGGAGGTTTGAACTCGAGACCTTTGGCTTTGATACCATGTTAACTTACCAACTTCTTCAAACGCTTAAGCCTTTAGAGTAATTGGTAGTTTCACAGGCTTCACAACCAAGTAAAAAGGGGGGCAAAGACTGACTGAAAAGGGGTAAATTTTTCAACGCCCAGTATTATTTATTAGAAAATTTTTTGGGCCCACCTTGTTTGAAAAGCAGGGCTATGACAGCCAAAAACCACACAAAACCCTACAAAACCCAGGATATTGTACAACCAAGTAGAGTATAAGGAGGTTTTAGTTGCGTTGGACTAAACCCTCCATTTCTACAGCTTCATTCCCGTGTCAATGTGAGATTTAGAAACAAGAGAGCAAGCTTTATTTAATATTATATAATGAGGAATGATAGATGCAAGGGCCCTCTTTATGCAACCTTGAATAGATCCATGTCATTTTTAAAGTCAGTAGAGAAACTGAATTCGGTAGGGTAATTTTGCCATTTTAGCAATAAATACTCCAAAGAACCACCACCACCACCGCTGCACTCGCCTTCAAGATCGACACTCGATTGTTTTAATGGAAGTCCTGCCCTTCTTATGCAACAAAGTGGTGGCCACTGCTTTATTGATATTGGCACCCTTGGCTTTTCCTAAACTATGTTTGGACTTTGGAGAGCCCATTATTTACCTTTTCTTTTAAATAATGATTTCTAGAGATTTTATATGGTGTAGCCCCTTATAGTCCCCTATTTTTCAAAAAGTACTGTGTGGAGCACATCATATGATGATCCAAACCGTCCATGTGATTGAACACAACGTAAATAGCTTGTGCTCCAAAAATCATTTCCATAGGATGATCCTAGCCCTCCGATCTATAGATGTTAAGATAATATGCAGTTCTTCTAAGATCAGAGGGTTGGGATCATCCTATAGAAATGATTTTTTTGGCACAACCTATTTACGTTGTGTCCCATCATATGGACGGTTTGGATAATCGTATAGTGTGGTCCGCACAGTACTTTTTGAAAAATACAGGACTATGAGGGCTTACACGACACTTTTTCCTCATTAATTGGTTCTCTAGAACATCGTATTGTTTTCTTTGTTTTGTAATACTTTATATGTGCCAGGGATTGGTTCTTAGGATTCAAAACCAATTCATTTTGTACAATCCTATTTAATCAAGGGCCCTTGATCAATTGGAAAACCCTTTTTATTTTCTTCTTGGTAATTTTAGATCGTCAAAGTTCTTTCATTTTATTTTTGATGATTCAGTTATGATTTTTACGAAGTTTGGTAGGATGATTTTTAAGGGGTAACATGATGCATCATATCACAATGTGGCAGATAATCAAACCACTCTAGCAATTTGGTAGAAACCCCCCTCCAAGCAAGCAAATCCGCCTTCTCATTAGCCGACCTTCTGACATGATTAAACACAATAGATGTTCCCATGATTAAATCCTCTATTTTATAAAAAACGGGAGGAGCCACGCCTCCCTGAAGCCACCGAATCACATTCAAAGAATCTCCTTCCACGATAGCTTTATCCAACATGCCTCTGCCAAGACTCTTAATACGATGATAAGGAGCCCTAACTTCGACTTCCGATGCACCACAAAAACCAACTGGACCGGGGAATGCCCAAAGAAAAGTCACTTTAGCTTTCAAAGCCTGTGTTCTCCATCTTAATAATTATGATGATAATAATAATAATGATAATAATAATAATAATAATAATAATAATAATAATTATTATTATTATTATTATTATGAAGGGATTTGCTAGGCAATTTGGCAGAAAGCCATTTCGCAGCTCACTTTTGCCCGATAGAACATCCATCTCAGATGAATTAAATGAATAACCAAAATCTGATAAAAAGTGAGCATGTGTGGCTGTTCTGTTATGCAAAAGTGAGCCGCAAAATGGCTTTCACCAAAATTATTTAGCATGCACACCCTGATATATTTAGTTGTTTAGATAGTTTTGTTCCTAGCCTTTCCTAGTTCATAGATAAGTTTAGTTGTTTAGATGGCTATGCCTTCCCTTGTTCTTTGCACATAACCAATTTTCTGAATTTTACAGCCTTCCCTCCCCTAGGCTCTTGGCTACGCGCATCCCAAACACGATGATACCGGATTGGGCACTACAATCGAATTGTGGGATAGTTTACTTGCGTCAGAATCATAGAGATACCTTCACTTCCATGTGGCATTTCATTAACAAGTTGAGACATGCGAGTCTACCACTTTCTCTAGAGGAGGCCTTAGAGTTGTTTTGCACGGTGTGTTCACATATGGTCCTTATTGGGATTGTGAGTTGGGGTACTGGAAGGCAAGCCTGGAAAGGCCTGAAAGGGTCATGTTCTTGAAGTATGAGGAAATGAAACAAGAACCCATACTTCATTTGAAGAGGTTAGCTGAGTAATTGGGGTATCCTTTCTCTCCAAAGGAAGAAAGTGAAGGGGTGGTTTGCAGTTTTAAGGAAATTGCATCGATTTGGAAGTGAACAAGACTGGAAAAGTGGAGCAAGGCCATGAAATTAGGGTGTTCTTTACGAAAGGGGAGGTGGTGATTGGGAAAATCATGTGACCCCTCCATTGATAGAGCATTTGGATCAGCTCACAGAGCAAAAGTTTCATAGTTCTGGTCTCACTCTCCGTGCTTAGTTATTGGGTCATCTTCATATGTGAGCTTTTCTTATCTTGTGTGTGTGTTTGGGAAAATCATCTCACCCCCCACCCCCTACTGGTTGTGAAGCCACAACCGGAACAACAGTGGGACTCACCCCCCCTCCCCCCCCCCCTCTCTCTAATATGCAACTATTTGTGGGGCCCAACTGTTGAATTGTTTAAATCTTTGGATCTTGGGCAATGAAAATCATAGAAAAACTTTAATTTAATGAGATAGGTTTGATGTACCTTTCACCATGACCGCTGCTTTGAAGCTTGAAATCCAACGAGTATTCGATCTTTCTAAGCACAATGAAGGCCTAGAAACGCCCCTTGTTCTTCTCTTACCTTGCACACCAATAGGTCTATGGGAAACCTCTCAAAAGTGATCTCTTTCTCTCTTAATGAGTTCTAGTATTGTGGTATGTGGCAAGAGGGACCAAGGGTCTCTTTTATAGGCAAAAGCTCCCATAGAGCTTTCCTAGAATGCCCAAATTCGTTTGGCTTTTCTACTCAAATTAGTGTTAGTGATTTTGGATTTTCAAAATCATTTATTTTGCATGTTTTAGTGTTTTGGAAAATATTTTATCAAAAGCGTTTGGGAAAAAGAAAATATTTTCTTGGAAAGATTTGCTTTTACAAAATGATGTAGAAGTGTAGTTGAAAAGATAGTCCCGTACCGAATGAGAGAAAGGAAAGAGAAGAACTTATAAAGCACTACACTTTTCTACTACTTGTTCGGTTGCACATTGGGTTGAACCCATCGCTGGACCCGCGGGACGGTGCAACGCACCGTTCGCACACGCACGCGCACACGCGACGTGGGCAATGGGCTATAGGGCGCATAGTGGCGCTTTATTGTCGCTTTATCTGGAAAATTCTCTAAGGCTTGAATTTTCAGAAGGGCATTTCGGGTTTGATTCCGCTAGTGCGAGGAGTCATCAAACGTTAGTAGGGCTTCCCTACTAGGCTTCATTGTATCTTGGAGACAATTTGCGGATCCCCTTTGCACACTACTGGTGGGGGCGAATCTTGTCTTAAGGAAAGTGATATCACGCCTTGAAGCAACAAGTTTCTGTGTTTTGTCAACAACAGTACCCTCAATTTCTCCAACAATTAGAAAGTCCAATTTGAGTTAACTTTCCTTCTCCAAACACTTCTAAAGTTAAGGGATTACCTTATAGAGATGAAAGGTTGCTTAAAATGCAAAGCCACTCTTAATTTAGCAACTCTAAAACTTAGAAACCAATGTTCTAGAATTCCCAACAAAGAGGAAACTCTAAGTTTGGAAACTCCAAACTTATGAAACGTCCAACAGTCTCCCACTTGGCTTGCATGGGCTTTATACCTTTCATATTAACTACTTTATATTCCGTTCAATAAGTGTACTAACAATGGATCATGTAATCATTAGACTATTAAATTATCCAATGACCTCCCCATGGTCACAAAGCTGGCAAACTCATCAACATGAATTAAACATGGTCCACTTTATGTCATTACCGACATTCTGCTTTCTAAATATCCATTCAATGTTCACAATACAAATATTGGAAAAGCAGATAACTTTATTTATCAGGGTCAAGCTCAAAAGTGATCACATTACAATGTCTATAACCTTTATGCAGACTCCCACCAATAACATAATCGGCCTTCCCCACCAACCTTATGCGTGCTTTATGGTCATGTAGACACCCCATTTTGACCGTACCCTAATCTCTCCATGTTTGTGCAAAAACCCTATCAAATCAATTCTTTAGGACCCCAAATTTCACCCCGAGCTAGCTTAGGGTTCCGGCTAGGTCCCCATAAAATTTCGTTGAAATCGGAATGCGTTTACCCAGCGAACGAGCCGAGAAAGGACCGTTGTGTAAACCAGAAAAAGGGAGGTGAGTTTATCCTGGGGAGGGCTGAATTTAGCCATATAGGACGCGCAAAATCGCGCGCCTATCATTTCTTTGCGCAACCGTGCGCTCATCAAAAGTTGGAGTGTCAATATCAACAACCCATATTTTTCTTATAAAAAAAAATTCGCAGAGAGAAAGGAAAAAAAACAGGTTTCATTTTCGTTTTTTTTTCCTCCAGATCCCTTTTCTCTTCTCCTCCGATCGATTCTCCGGCGGAATTCTCTACTCTGGTCATCCATTTCCGATTCTGCCAATCTTCTCCGGTCGGAAGTCATCTCCGATTCAGGCCAGATCCCGGCCAATCTACCTTCTACGGCAAGCATAATCTCCGGCTACACTCCGGCCGATCTTCATCCTTTCCGATCTGTCAAAGCTTCAGATGTTTGAGATTTGAAAAGCTCGGTTTTATCATCTTTGGTGGAACGAAGAGAGGATTTTCATTTTTCTCGAAAAATCTGAGCGAGAGAAAGAAAGAGAGAGCAGAGGAGAAAATTTCCCAAACCCTTATCTTCTTCTCCGGCGAATCCGAGTTCCGGCCGACCCTCATCCCTTCCGATCATTTGTCGTAGCTCCGGCCGGCGAGCTCACCTTTTCCGATCGTCTTCTCCGGGAGATTTGCGCTGGATCTCTGACTTCCAGATCTGATTTTTTCTTTTATAAAAACCTTAGATATAAACTCTCACTTCCGATCAACCCTAGATCTCATCGATCTTCACCTTTCCCGATCAATTTTCCGGCAGATCCAAGCTCCGGCCGGTCACTTTCTCTTTTTACCTTGATAAAAAAAAAATTGTTGAAACCCTACTTTTTGTCTCTTCTTCGGCCAATTTCCGGTGAGTTCCCCGGCTGACTCGTTATCTCCGGCAAGATTTCGATCACCTTGTTGCTGGCAATTGAAGGTTTGATTGTTGCAAAGAGCTCAGATCCAAAGAGTATAAAGGATCTTCCGAAGGCTAGCATAAGAGAGGTTCTCAAATTTTAATAGTCTTCTCATCGAGGTAAGTTTTCTTTAAGATTTTCATTATTCCGAATTTCTTAACCCTGTTAAATGATAGGATACTTACTTGTGCTTTGTATTTTTTAAAAATTTTTGTGGTTTCTAAAAGTTAGATCTTTATTCTTTGGTAGAGTTAGTATTATATATATCTCATATCTGTGAGCATTTTACTGTGGATGTGCATTATAGTCAATTTTATAAGATTCTCTATGTTTGAGTTTTTCTAAGTGTCATTTAGTTATTATATGTATTGTAATATTTCATATTATTTTGTTATCTAAAAAAAAAGAGAAGAGAGGAGAGTGAGATAAGAGATTAGTGAAATCAGGGAGGAGTAAGCCCTATCTCAAACACCCCTTCATGGAACTTGAGCTCAGCACATTTTGCTTCACCTTACAGTTTTTTTTTTTATCAAAATCTTAGCCCTTGTTTCATTCACATCTGGTCCTTTCATTGTTTACTTGCCTCTTGAAAAATTAAAGGTTAGAAAGAGGAGAAGGTCTCTTTGGAGCTGATTTTTAAATATATTTGAAGATGTTTTGTTGAGCATAATTCGGCCCCACTATTTGCACAAATCTGCTTATATTTCACTCTCACAGTTTTTACATTTGAATCTGCACAAGTTGATGCCCTGTTATGTATTAAAATTTGTACAAATTGAAAATATCATTTAATGTGTTTCTATAATCTATTGGAAATTTACTACTTCTCTTTTATACTAAGCTTTGAGTTAGGTTTTGAAGACGGTAATAAATGGATTGTTCAGGTGAGATTATCTCAAAGCTTATTATACTTGTCTCTCTTTTATTTAAATGAATTGTTTAATAGGAAGAAGGAGATCAGATGACTACTCTGTTCGATATTATCGACATGTGTAAGCCCAAGGGTTCCCCAAGGATTCCCCATGGGTTCATTCAATCACCTTGTTTTGATGATTAACAAACACAAATTGATTAGTCGTTTATGGACTGATCAGTTGCCTTGAGTGTTGTGTCTTAGACAGGAACTTGACATGCTTGACATGTCATATCGCCATTACACAATGCAACACAACACATGCTTGAGGATCAACATGCAAAGGAGCTTGAACACATTGGTGGCATCATCCTTGGAAGATGTTAAAGCAAGGAGCTCAAGTGAAGATCCCACAAGCAATCCAAGAACCACATTGAAGATCAAATGAAGATTGGCTCAAGAGTTCATTCAAGAGAGTGTTCAAAAGGGTAGTATGTATCACCTTTCTCTCTTGTGTTTTCTCTTGATCAAGGCACATCTTAAAACCCCTAAAATATGTTTTTCAAAGAGACTAACACACCCTTTAAGGACTTAAATGGATAAGTGAATGGCCATGGTGGTGTACCAACATGTTGGGACCCATATGGCATTCAACACAAGAATGAACAAAACAGAGTTCCGAAGCAACAACCTGGACCAGCAACTAAATCCTATCAAAACTTATTTAAAACATTTTCAAATATTTTTGAAAATATTTTTAACAGATAGCTCTCATTTTTCTCATATCCGTAGAGTATAGGAACGTCAAAATCCGAAGAGAAATGAGGGAGATATGAATTTTACAAGTTCGACACTGTTTGCTGGAAACCAGTCTCGGAACTCCGAGAAATGCACCAGGTTCTTAAACTTAAATCTCTGTTTGGTTTCTCGGAACTCCGAGAAACCCTCGGAGCTCCGAGAAAACTCTCGGAACTCCGAGAAGTGTATTTTCTCAAAAAATTATAGCCGTTGGAGGCCCAACGACTAGTTGATTTTTTGACCCAGTTTTGACTGTTTTACCCCCCAAACGGTCACATGGAGTTGGGACTTCATATATACCCATCTAATGGGTCTAAAACAAGAGAGGAACATTGTCCAACTTCAACAAACCATAGAAAATCATTTGTGAACTATTTTTGGTTAAATTCTCTCACCAACCAAACTCTTTGTGCCTTGATTTGAGAAAATCTTTTGAGATTGGTTTAGGCTTAAACTTGTTTATTCTTGAGAGCATCCTTGGAGCTTCAACTTGCATTGTAGCCTACATAGAGGCAAAGCTTTTATCTTCTTCTTTATTCGATCGGTGGCAAGGGCATCCGTGTTTAATTCCCTTGGGAGAAAGCGCTTAGAACTCGGCGGAGAAGGAGAGTCATTGTAAAGGTGGAAGGGCATCCTTATCTAATTCCCTTGGAGTGTAAAAGCCTCGGAGCCGGGCGTCGTGGAGGTCTCAATAGTGGAAATCCTCAAGTGCGACCTTGAGTAGAGTGGAGTAGGCCGTTTGCCGAACCACTATAAATCTTTGTGTCACTTGTGTTGGTATTTCTCTATCTTTCTCTCCCTCTCACTTTCTTATTTATTTGTGCTTGCATTCTTACATATTTGGAATTGAGTGAGTAGTTAGCATTTTGGTTTTGATTGAATATTGGTACCTTGCTAACTAGGCTAAATCACCTAATTAAGTTTGCTAATTAACAAGGGTTTTTGAACTTTTATTAATTTGTAATATTGTTTAAGTTCAACTATTTCAAACTTAATTAAACAAGGGATAAGTCTTGGGTGAAATTTTAGTAAAAGTTTTCAAAAGGTAAAAGTTTTATAAACATCATATTCACCCCCCTCTAGGTTGCCAAACCAAGTCACTACTTGGATTTCAATTGGTATCAGAGCTTGGGCTCTTGATTAAGACCCTAACCGGTTAAGAGTTGAACGATCTAGTTTTTTTTTGGCAACTTAAAAGATGGGATCTAGACTACCTATTTTGGATGGTTCGGATTATGGATCATGGTTGATCCATATGAAGACATACTTAAAAGGTCTAGATAAAGATATGGTAAAGATAATTGAAAATGGATTTATTTTAAATGCTAAATCTAAAGGATTAAATGAATATAATAAAAAATTATCTTTATTAAATACGAAAGCCCTAATTGCAACATGTTGTGCATTACCACCACACATTTATGAGAAGGTATCCTCATGTACTAATGCTAAAGAGATTTTAAACAAACTTGAAAAATCTTGTCAAAGTGAAATCCTATGCTTAAGTGGAATAATTGAGAAATCTAATGAAAATGCTTTGGAAAATATTGATTTCACATTTGAAGAACTACATTGTGCTTTTCAAGATTTGAATAAGAAACTTGAGGATCAACTAACTAAGAATTCAAACTTGAAAAATAATTTAGCTAGTATTCACAAGGAGTTTAGGTCACTAGAAATAGACCATGCACATCTTAGTGAAGAGAATGAAATGTTTGAAAATAATTTTATCGAACTAAGTGAAACCATTAAATCACTAAGAGAAGAAAATGAACTCCTTAAAGAAGAAGAAGATAAAATCAAGAATTCCTCATCTCTTGAAACAAATAACTTCAAAATGGAAATCAATGATTTGAAAATCAAGAATGAGAAACTTGAGTTGGAAAATTACAAACTACAAGAAAGTGTAAAACATAATTGCCATCATGACCATTCTTGTAGATCATCATGTTCATCCCGTCCATCTACCTACTCATATATGTCTTGTGATTTTTGTGGTAGATTTGGACATTACAAATCTAAATGTATGTTTAGATTTGTAAAAAGCAGTAAGTTTGTTTGGGTTAAAAAGGACTTATCACCTAGAGCAAACTTGCTTGGAACCAAGATGGTTTGGGTTCCAAAATCCCCTACTTGAATCACATCATATGATTAGTAGATTTAGGAGTAATGAGCTTAAAATGAAATATCTTTTGATAGATTTGTTTGTGTAGATACCATGTACTTATTCTTGTTTGATTCTCATGTATCTATACGTTCTACTCTAAGTGCACACACTATGATTTAGATCTTATTGCACTTAGTATTCATCCACATTCATGCCACTATAGAATTTAATGTGAAAACCATAATTTGATCCTAATAGAATATACAACCACATCACTTGCCCATGTGTTCAAATTAAATCTACAAGTATATCCTTAGCATTTGAACCCATATTGGTAGTTGCTAGTAATTACATTAAATGATCACATCTTTCTAGCAAAACCAAAGGAAACCCATAGGTTTAAGACTTGAACCTAAATGGTTTTAAAATCCTTGGTCTCTTCCCAAAATTCATAAAAGGATATAATTTGTAAGGAAGTTGAAAATATGCCTAGATTCAATGTATCACTTGAAATGAAAATATCATAGGAATCTAGAATCATATTTGGGCATTTACTCACTTGAGTAAAATTAAAATTCACTATGGTGATTGTGTACACTAGATTATGATGGGAACATATATCTCCCACACATCTTGGTTTTCAATGGGCTTATGCACTATGTGCTTAATGCCTTATCTTTACATTTGTGGTATGTGAATGTAGGAAGAAGATGTTTGGACCATGTACCTTATGTATCATGATCATTGTGTCCAAACATGGTAGACTATCCATGGAAGCTTTGATATAGATCATATCTTCCTCATGATTACCCATAGTGGTATACTCTCACTCATGAGCCATGGATGTCTCTCTTAGACATGGTTCTTTAATGTCCATTCTTCTATGTCTAAGTTCTATAGAATCAAGTCAAATTGGAATTCTTATATATATATATATATATATTCTATAGATATCACCCCTTGGTTGATTATATCTACATGTATGAGATGTCAAACTTTAACTTAAAAGTCACTCAATTGGTGCCCTTAGCCTTCTTAGATTCTAAGAGGGAGATGGTACACTCACCGTAATTAAAATATTTAACAAATTGGCATTGTGCCTACCTCTCAAACATGAATAGGTATACATTTACATGTGATCTCCCTGGCTAGTTATATATGTTGCATACTTAGGGAAGTAAAACTTAAATTTGAAAAATATTATATCACATTTAGGGGGAGCATGAGCCAAAGATTGAACATCTTTTGTGCTATGCTTGTTTATCATGATGAGCTAGACTATGACTATCATTTTATCATGATAAACCGACACTTGGAGAGTAAAGTGTCTTCGTAGCCCAAGGGTTGATCTAAAATCATTCATTTGAAGATCCTTAGATTCTATGTTAGGACTACACTTTGGATTCATGCATTGCATGACTCTCTTTCAAAGGGGGAGCTTAAAGGTCAAGATTTGTCCTTAGTGGCTTATCATATGATACTCAATGTATATATCATTTGGATTATGATAAGTACACCCATTAGGAGCCATGATTGCTCCATATGTGGTTAGTTCGGGCTTGTCTTATGCTCCTAAATTGGTATCATCTAGCATGTGACTGTTTTAAGACAAAAAGCCCATAGCCTAGGACTTAAAGTCATATCTTTTAGGCTTTTAGACTTATCTTGGATGATCTAGATTGGTATCATCTATTCCAAGAATAAGTTTTGATGGCCAAGCATTCAATTGTCATATCTTTGGCCTATTGTGTAATGTCATACCTTGTTTTTATATAAGGCAAATGACAAATACAAAGGGGAGAGATTACCTTTGCTATATTCATGTTTAAAATGACTATAATGACTTGCTTATATAGTTCATTTTTTCATTCCCCACCTATATGTGCTTATATGTTCATACTTTAACAAAAAAAAAAAACAAAAAAAAAAACAAAAAAAAGGCTTAAATGTTCATCTTTTTGAATTTTGTGCTCAATCTTGAATATCTTTCTTGTTTCCCATTCATAGGAGAAAATTATACTTTGTAATCTTAATCTCTATGAATTTGATTGCTTATCATGTGTACTTTCACTTGAAAATTTGTATTTTTATGATAAGTTTCACTGTCATGCCATATATCCTAATAGTTAGCCATATTAGGATCAAATGTCCATTTCTATGCATGACAATTTAAGAATATATTTTTAACTTGAAATATATATATTCTTGCTTATCATGATGAGTCTATACTTACACATCACCTCATGATAAGATTCTAATAGGAATTTTAAAAACAAAAGGGGGCTTATCATGCTAAGTCTAAAACTTGCTTAATTTCTTTCATGATAAGTAAAATATAAGCTTTAACTTGCTAATTTATTACTATATTTTGGGTCATAGGGTAGATTTATATTGGAATTATATATATACTAAGATATACCCTAAAAAGTTGTGCTAAATTTGGAATGTCTCTTTGTTTTTTCCAACATAGGCTTGATTTGTTTTGTGTCATTCCTTTCCTATGTTGATTATATCTTATCATGCCATATATACATTAATTTAATTGGTAAATCATGATAAGAAACTAGGGGGAGCATCATATTCTCATTGTATATCTTGATGCTTTATGTATTGTGCTTAAGTGATTAATTCTTCCTTTTTGCTTATGCCAAAAGGGGGAGAATTTGTATAATTGATTAGATCCATTATCATATGCATTCTTGTATTATACCTTGTTGAATATATCTCATGCATATGTTGAGGGGGAGTAGTCATGATTAAATTGTCCATCTAATCCTCATAAGAGGTTCCTCCCACCTATCTAATCAATTTGGTTTGTCATCATCAAAAAGGGGGAGATTGTAAGCCCAAGGGTTCCCCAAGGATTCCCCATGGGTTCATTCAATCACCTTGTTTTGATGATTAACAAACACAAATTGATTAGTCGTTTATGGACTGATCAGTTGCCTTGAGTGTTGTGTCTTAGACAGGAACTTGACATGCTTGACATGTCATATCGCCATTACACAATGCAACACAACACATGCTTGAGGATCAACATGCAAAGGAGCTTGAACACATTGGTGGCATCATCCTTGGAAGATGTTAAAGCAAGGAGCTCAAGTGAAGATCCCACAAGCAATCCAAGAACCACATTGAAGATCAAATGAAGATTGGCTCAAGAGTTCATTCAAGAGAGTGTTCAAAAGGGTAGTATGTATCACCTTTCTCTCTTGTGTTTTCTCTTGATCAAGGCACATCTTAAAACCCCTAAAATATGTTTTTCAAAGAGACTAACACACCCTTTAAGGACTTAAATGGATAAGTGAATGGCCATGGTGGTGTACCAACATGTTGGGACCCATATGGCATTCAACACAAGAATGAACAAAACAGAGTTCCGAAGCAACAACCTGGACCAGCAACTAAATCCTATCAAAACTTATTTAAAACATTTTCAAATATTTTTGAAAATATTTTTAACAGATAGCTCTCATTTTTCTCATATCCGTAGAGTATAGGAACGTCAAAATCCGAAGAGAAATGAGGGAGATATGAATTTTACAAGTTCGACACTGTTTGCTGGAAACCAGTCTCGGAACTCCGAGAAATGCACCAGGTTCTTAAACTTAAATCTCTGTTTGGTTTCTCGGAACTCCGAGAAACCCTCGGAGCTCCGAGAAAACTCTCGGAACTCCGAGAAGTGTATTTTCTCAAAAAATTATAGCCGTTGGAGGCCCAACGACTAGTTGATTTTTTGACCCAGTTTTGACTGTTTTACCCCCCAAACGGTCACATGGAGTTGGGACTTCATATATACCCATCTAATGGGTCTAAAACAAGAGAGGAACATTGTCCAACTTCAACAAACCATAGAAAATCATTTGTGAACTATTTTTGGTTAAATTCTCTCACCAACCAAACTCTTTGTGCCTTGATTTGAGAAAATCTTTTGAGATTGGTTTAGGCTTAAACTTGTTTATTCTTGAGAGCATCCTTGGAGCTTCAACTTGCATTGTAGCCTACATAGAGGCAAAGCTTTTATCTTCTTCTTTATTCGATCGGTGGCAAGGGCATCCGTGTTTAATTCCCTTGGGAGAAAGCGCTTAGAACTCGGCGGAGAAGGAGAGTCATTGTAAAGGTGGAAGGGCATCCTTATCTAATTCCCTTGGAGTGTAAAAGCCTCGGAGCCGGGCGTCGTGGAGGTCTCAATAGTGGAAATCCTCAAGTGCGACCTTGAGTAGAGTGGAGTAGGCCGTTTGCCGAACCACTATAAATCTTTGTGTCACTTGTGTTGGTATTTCTCTATCTTTCTCTCCCTCTCACTTTCTTATTTATTTGTGCTTGCATTCTTACATATTTGGAATTGAGTGAGTAGTTAGCATTTTGGTTTTGATTGAATATTGGTACCTTGCTAACTAGGCTAAATCACCTAATTAAGTTTGCTAATTAACAAGGGTTTTTGAACTTTTATTAATTTGTAATATTGTTTAAGTTCAACTATTTCAAACTTAATTAAACAAGGGATAAGTCTTGGGTGGAATTTTAGTAAAAGTTTTCAAAAGGTAAAAGTTTTATAAACATCCTATTCACCCCCCCTCTAGGTTGCCAAACCAAGTCACTACTTGGATTTCAACATGAGTACTGTCTGATCTCAAGGCGGGATTAGAAATATTATCATGTGTATATGATATAAGATGATTACTTTGGCATCATCTGATTTCATTGGAGTCCCCGTATTGGGGTTTGTGGTTGGTTTTGAAGTGTTTTGGTATTGTTTTTACTTTATTAGGCTATCCAGCGGCTGGTCTGGACTAATTAATGTTATTTATCATTTTATGATTGCTATTAGATTGTATATTCTTCTTTGCTTAGCACTTGATTTATTCTTAGAATAAAATTTGTGATTATCTGGTAGCCTTTTCTTCTCTTTTTGATAGACTAACACAGTCTTATAGATTTCTGTTAAAATTCTTTAGATATTAGAATTCCCTCTCGTTGCAAGGGCGATGAAGGCGCTAGCCTAAGCCCATCCTTAGGGGACTTGCTTAGTCCAAATAGCACTCCTCTCATTTATTTAAAGACTTATCCAAGTCTTTATGGTGTGTATCCCCTAGAAATTAGAAATCCATTCATTGCAAGGGCAATGAAAGAGTTCTCTAGAGCCCTCTCAGGGAGACAGGCTATGTCTCAGACAGAGAAAGTTGTATCCTTTAGAGACAAGCTTTGTCTCGTTAGTGAGTCCATCCTTAGGAGACATGCCGTGTCTCGTCAGCACCTCTCTTGGAGCTTATCTTTTTGTTTAGGAGTCTCTCACAATCTCATTTTTCTTTCTAAACCTCATCTTTGTGCGTCTCTTGGTTTTTGGAAGAACACCTTGCTCGGCTTGGCATCATACCCCTTACCTTATGGGTATTGGGTTGCACATTTGTTGCACCATAGGGCTAGGTAGCTGTCCGGCCCGGCTGGGTGTTTTACCTTTGCCAAATATGCACAAGGTCTCTTTTTCCTTGTTCACATTTTTCTCTATCCTACCTATGTGTATAATAGACTTACCCAGTCTCATTCTTTTACTAAACCTTCTCTTTGTGCATCATTTGGTTTTTGGGAGAACATCCTACTCGGCTTGGCAACATACCCCTTATCCTTATGGGTATTGGGTTGCACATTTGTTGCACCCTAGGGCTAGGTAGCTGTCCGGCCCGGCTGGTTGTTTTACCTTTGCCAAATATGCACAAGGTTTCTTTTTCCTTATTACTTGTGAGCTTTATCTTAGCTTGATAGTCTCACTAGCACCCTTCTTTATCTTATTTTCTTTTAGGAGACAGGCTTTGTCTCATTAGCACCTCCTTCTTAGAATCCTATTTTCAGAGTCAGTCCTTAGCCTAGGAGTCTGTCCTTAGCTAGAGAGTCTGTCTTTCTTTCAGGAGTCAGTTCTATCATCATAGGGGTTAGGATTTTATCCAACCTCTCATCGTATCATGTTTTTTTCTATCCGCTCCTGCAAGGTATAGGATGCTGTCCAACCCTTGCAGAGCTGTGTTTCTGTTCTTTTCACCGCAAAGCATAGGATGCTGTCCAACCTTTGCGGGATATCAGGAGTCTGTCCTCCCCTTATGATGATAGGATTTGTCCCCCTTGAGTCAAAAATACTATAAAACAACCAAAATATCAAAAACATCTGAAAAACCAAAAATCTCTAAAATCTTGAGTCATTAGGAGTAGTTAGGAAATCTGTTCCGAACTACGTTGGCTTGATCCTCTTCCACGAGGTACGTAGTGCAGTTTGGGATCCACATCTCAAGTCCAGCCAAACCTTTGTAAATAAATCATTTACCCATTTTAAGAAAAAATACCAAAAATCTTCAAAACCTTGTTTTCAACAAGATCTTCCTCTAGAGTTAGGAGTTTGTCCTAGATAAAGAGTTTTAAAGTTTTGAGTTTGTCTTTGATGTGTTGTGTGGTTTGTTTGTGTTTGTGTTAGAGTTAGGAGTTTGTCCTAGAGTTATAGGAGCGCCTCCGTCCAGTCAGTTGGCGATCCACATCGCCAATTGATGACTAGGTCTAAGATGCGATAGATCCTACTGTTTTCTTAGGATATATAGTCTAGCTACACATAGATTATAGGAACCACCTGCATTAGCTTAGGGCTAACCAACTTGCATTTAGTTAGGACATATAGGGTGTCCTAAAATCTACAATCCATTGGAATTTAAATAATCACACAAGAAGCTTTAAGAGCTAGTCTGGTCTTTTAGATCGAGTCTAGGATAGAGGTCTAGATGTCTTAGGCATCATAGCTTAGAATAGGTGCGAAGAACTACGTTGCCTTGATTCTCGTGGAGGCGGGGATACGTAGGCTTCTTTGGATGAACATCAGATCATCTAAAGACTCGGGCCTAGGTATAGATTAGAGTCTTAGGGTTGTATGGTATCGAGTCTTTTTCTATGTTTTGCAGTGTTTTCTTACTTTATTGCGCAGACCTTATACTTTTTTGGTGTGTCATGCATGTGTTTGTTCATCAGAACTTAGACACCCATTAGGCATGTCACTTATAACCTAGCTATGCTTAGGTGACACATATTTTTTTATTTATTTTATTTTATCTTGTGTGCCTTTGATTTCATCTCCGAGACATGCATGATTAGATAGACGTCTTCTCGGAGATATTCATTCCCATTTCATATGATTTTCGCCCAAAGCTCTTCAAAATTATTAAGTAAATGGCATAAGAGACCAGGTGTTTGCACTTGGGCGGATGAGGTGCTCTTTAGACCTTCCGAATTCGTAACCAGGCACGAACCTTATTTTATATCTCTGGTTATCCGTTGCAACAGAGCATAGTATGGGATCCAGGGCCCATTTGCCTTTTTCCTTGGATGGCGACTCTTCTTTGTTTAAGGTACGCCTCGAATCTGGGCTAGTCCCCGAATCGAGAGGTATCTCACCTTTGTATCGCCACTCATGCTGTGAGGGGCATTATTCTTTCGAGAGTTCCTTGGTAGAGCTCTCCATTCACGTGGATGATCCATAGAGACTGTTAGCACGTGGGGGGCTCGTCCCTCACCGCCGCCTCTCTCGGATCGGGGTCCACAGGTCATTAACGACCTCAAGTGGTAAGCCTTTTGTTATTGGATCTGCTAACATAAGTGCGGTACTTATGTACTCAATAGACATTAATTGATCATGAATTATCATCCTCACGACAATATGTCCACATTGATTCTTTACTTTATTAGTCGTTCTTGAAAAAGTAAAACCGCAACGGAATTATCACAACACATGCTCAGTAACTTGTCAATTATCAACAAGGTAACACCTTGAGTCAAAATTCCGCAACTACAAGGCATAGCTTAAGGCCTTGCAATACACCATAAACTCCAAACCCAAGGTGGAAGCAACTAATGGTGTATATCTTACGTTCTTCCACGATTTAAGATTTTCTGCCAAAATATCGTTAAGCAGAACTCTAAGTATCCGACATTTATAAAGTCGGAATTAGATTAACCAATTTCCTTAGGGTCATCTGATCTACTATATGTGAGCCTTCAGTCCCTTACACACAACCTTCTTGGCAGCTTTCCAATGATCCATTCATAGGATCACATTGATACCTTCTAAGCTGCCCACCACATAGGTTATGCCGAGACAGGTGTAAACTCAAGCATTTATGAGATTCTCAAATGCGGAACTATAGGAGATTCCCTTTATCTACCCCTGTCCGATCCTGGGACCTACAAACTTGACTGAATATATCATCACTAACCACAAGAGGAACCACTAGTGGGGCACATATCCATGTTGATAATTCAAGGACCTTCTCATTATAGGCTTTTTGAGATAATATCAGTAATCCTTGAATCTTCATTAGGTGAACATAGACTAAAATGTTCCACCTAGATCTTTTATACCAAGTTTCCTTCCAAGACACAGTCAACATGCACTGGAGTAATTCATCACCTTTGGGCAGAAGAATTACCCAGTGCTTGCTTGGTCTCAATGTAACATGGACAAAATGATACTTCTAAAGAGTAGTACACCAACAACTCACAAATTCCAAAATGATGGTATGACTCCCACTGTCCCTAAGATATATTCATTTATCCATGACATCTTTATTGAACCCAAATCCTATTATTAATATGTGAAAACTTTAAGTACCACTACCAAGACACTTAGTGCAACTCCAGAATAAAAGGAGTCACTAAAGATATGCCTTTCCATAGAAAGTCTTTCTTTGAAACTAGAGAGAGTCTCTTCGAAGTCTATCCCCCTCCTCGGTATAGCCTTTCTCTATCTTACTTTATGCATCTCAATGTCATCCTTGAAGTCAAACATTGACTCCATATGGCAACACGCTGAGTTTCCAAATTTGGTTCATTTCTATTGAGAGCAGCTCTTCCTTTATGGCGTCAAGCCACAGAGCCGACTGATCACCCATTATGGCTGCATGGGAAGAGATGGGATCAAGACACTCCCATTAAGGTTGCTATTATTCCAAGCGTGCGGCGTATCTAATCTTTAAGATACAAGTACTATTTGTAGGACAAGAAAATCAAAACCCCTTAAACCTCTTAGAATAACCACTTAAATATCAACTCCTTATTTTAGGGTCCAATTTTTCTTATTTGGGAATTATAGACTTTAGCCTCGGCCAATAAATCCTCATATGTGCAAATACCCTAGCACCGATTTCCTACTAAGACTAAAAGGGTCTCAAGTGTAATTATGCTAGAAAATCCGAGCTGGGATTTGCACCGCCGTCTTTAAGGCATCTCCTCTCAAGTAAAGATGATTTGCACAATTTGCTCATCATCTTGTCCATAAGAATACGGTCTCGCTTTTTAGCAATACTGTTCTCTTGCAGATATAAGACCAAAACCCTCAAACCACAACTTCTAGCCTTCATTTAAAAAGATAAACAACATCTGAAAAATTAAACTATAAGAGTCAGAGATTAATAATCTCTTTTACTAACCTTCAGAGTCAGAAAGGTCTACTAATCTTATCTAAATGATCTTTAGTGGACCGATACTATAAGTGATATCTTTAGACCCTTACCATTATATGTTTTCTTTAATATAATCCATAAAAACACTGTAATCAGTAAAATCAAATGAATTTAGAACTTTCCTTTAAACCAATTTTTTTTAACACATCTTACTCACTTGATTTGCTCATTTCTAACATTACTGACTATCTTATTCTCATGTAAGGTAATTCGAGTCTGATAACAAGAAGAAACCAATCCGAATCTTTATGGATTGCCTTTGAAAAAGAATCACTTACATATTGAATGGGAATGAAAAATTAGAAAGAACCCGCCATGCTTCTAAACTTTGATTCATAGCTGAAAGAACAAAGTTTCCTGAAATAAAGTTTCTGAAACTAATGAAACTCGTATTAAAAAATTAACAGAGAATGATAACGGCCTCAATCCGTACTTTATTCTCATTCCCTAATGTATTGATCCAATTTTCCTCTACCTAGAATTTACTCATTAGAATCCTCACATGAAACTTAAATATGGATAGTAGGATCTGAATCTATCCATGAATTTGTTTCTAGGAGTACTTGAAAAAATAGGGTCCTACCACATTTTTACAGCCATCACAAACTTAAGGTATTGTTACTTGATGTGCCCTCCCTCTACCATAAGGGCGACACTAAATACTAAGTCTTAATTTCTAACCAATTGACTCTGTTGGGTCACTATATCTGCCAGACTCGATATGTTGCCTTTGAAATGACCTCATAGTGAGCATTATCAAGAGTGTAAATTCCAAGAGTTCAAAAATATGCTCATAAAGACCTCTTTGGTCAACTGACTTTAGGGTTCTCCAAACTTATATTAAGGGTACTCACGAGTGTCTTAAACGATCATCTGAAAAGTTCATAATCTCGTTTGCATTCCGAGCCAGAATAAATATCTCGGATTGCAGTCAAGATGTAGTTCTTAGACTAATACAATTAGTGCACTACCACTATTCACAAGTTTCTTCTATTTGTGAATTTTGGTGCTTGTGTCTTCCAGCAATGTATAGTCTATTCATGTAGCCTACAACTTTATCGATCCGTTTTATCACTCGGGTTTTATCCTACCAATGTACTTTAATACAATCAGGTATCTAAATCAGACACCTTTAGGGTTCAATGTCATGGGCATAACTTCCTAATAAGCTCACTACTTTTAACACTTATTATTCCATGATTTGTTAGATCTTTACATGATCACTCAAAATATCCTTATGTGATCCCGTTGAGACACCCATCGTGTCATCGTGGCCCTTCTGTTGGGCAGAACCACGACACACAGTGGGCTCTCACAACGAGACTAGTGAAAATGAACAACTTAGCACCAGGAATTCCATCACCGTTGGGCAGAATAAAATTCCAAGCGTGGTTATTCATTTGCAACTTCCTTATTCTACCCAAATAACCCGGACAAGCATTCTTGGTTGGGCTAAACCTTTTCATGCTTGGGTGGTAGCCAGTTGAACATGATCTCGTAAAATAAATTGTAATACACACACATAATAATTTAAGGAGATTGCATCATTAAAGTTGGCCACAAAAGACAAAATCCAACGAAGTATTTATCTTAGAAAATACAACATCTCATTCACATGCATAGAGGCCACAATTATGAAAATTTGCAATCACATATACAAAAATTACATAGGAGCAATGACCTTCTGTTGGGCTGATCAAAGCCCTTACACAATTTCCAAGATTGCAAACTCTCACAGTGTGCATACATATGTAAGCCTCTCAATTTGTGCCTCACGATCAATAGGGATCATTTGGAAACTTTGGTGCATGAATCCAAATAATCCTTTACATATAGGCACAAAAACCTTTTATGTGAACAATGAGCATCCAGAAACTGTAGTTTGATGCACAAGGGAAACTAAATGGATACAAGTGCAACAATGGTGCTTATCCACGGCCAACTAATAATGTTTCTCACAAGATTTCAATCCCTTAGTGCATGTTAACATATATTAGGCTCTTAATTTGTGCTTAAAAAATAATAGGAATCCTTTGAAAACTTTGTTGCATGAATCCAAAGGTCCTACGCGAAACATGCAACAAATAATTCTTAAGTAATTCCAACTAAATCCAAAGGCAAATGTACACATAAAATATAGTTGGATATAGAAAGGAGCCTCAAAACACATCTTCATATTAGATTCATGTCCAATAATAATATTAAGATGTATCTAATTAATAGTATGCCTCAAAACCTTAAGAACGAGGAATCAAAATGGTTAAGAGATCAAATAGGGGCATACAAAACATTCATAATCTTTTATTTGTGTACATAAAAGAAAATAAACCAGACATGCATAGCACACAAAAAATATTTTGTGCAACTCATGCATCTAAGTAAGACCAAACAAGTATTAGTTGTGAGAAACAGAAAACTACAACCCTAAAGGGTCCAAAACTTACTCACAAAGGGAGGCCCACAAGCACATTTACACATGAGCTATAAGAGCCGATCCTCAGATAACTTCGTAACCTATGCCAATGGATCCGGAACGTAGGAAAACCTTAGGATACATTCCTATCTTGTAAAAAATTACCCAAAAATGGGTCCAAAAAGTTTGTAGTAGAGGAAGCCAAATATGTCAAAAAGTTCAGATTTTGTAGAAAACCGAAGGAGGTACCTCTGAAATTTTTACCTAAGGTAGAGGGGACCTAGAGGGTCCCAGAACCAGTCTTGGTTCGCCAAGAAACGGCTGGGAGAAGGCCGAACTGGCCCTTGGAAATATTATGGTCTTGGATAAATTCACCCACTGCTGTTCTTCTCCCCGCTAAGGATAAATTCACCCCCTTGAAAAATGGTGACGCGCGCACGGACGTAGCACAGTTTCTTTTTCAAAAACACAGTTTCTTTTTCTAAAAGTACCATTATATGGCTTTGGTTAAAAGAAACTACGGATACAAGGTTTTAAAGTTTACAACAACTACGAGTTAGTATAACTCTTTTATAAAACTACTAGTTTATGGTGCCTTTTGAAAGATGCTTATAAATCTCAAAACTACCAAAGAGTGTCACAGTTAAAAATACCGAAGCAGACATGAGCTCGGCTTCTCGAATTTTTAAAAACGAACCAGTAGTTTTCAAGGGAAAATTACAGAACTGCCATTAAAGTTTGCAGTTTACATCTAATGATCCGACCGTCAAATGACAGTGAAACTTGAGGGGCGTGATTGTCGGTCAGGGAGGAATACGCCGGTACCCTCGGTTCTCCGGAAAACTCGCCGGTTTCTGGTGGCACTTAACTTTTTCCGGTGACTCTAAAACATGCACAAAATACCCAAAACTCAATTTTCTTTGAAACTCAAAGCCTACAACCTATGCTTTGATACCAAATGTTATCTAAACATTAACTTAATGATCCCTTTGGATCTTGGGTAATGAAAATCATAGAAAAACTTTAATTTAATGAGATGGGTTTGATGTACCTTTCACCACCATGACCGCCGCTTTGAAGCTTGAAATCCAACGAGTATTCGATCTTTTCTAAGCACAATAAAGGCCTAGAAACGCCCCCTTGTTCTTCTCTTACCTTGCACACCAATAGGTCTACGGGAAACCTCTCGAAAGTGATATCTTTCTCTCTCAATGAGTTCTAGTATTGTGGTATGAGGTAAGAGGGACCAAGGGTCTCTTTTATAGGCCCCCTTGTTCTTCTCTTACCTTGCACAACAATAGGTCTACGGGAAACCTCTCGAAAGTGATATCTTTCTCTCTCAATGAGTTCTAGTATTGTGGTATGAGGTAAGAGGAACCAAGGGTCTCTTTTATAGGCAAAAACTCTCATAGAGCTTTCCTAGAATGCCCAAATTCATTTGGCTTTTCTACTCGAATTAGAAAGTCCAATTTGAGTTAACTTTCCTTCTCCAAACACTTCTAAAGTTAAGGGATTACCTTATAGAGATGAAAAGTTGCTTAATATGCAAAGCCACTCTTAATTTAGCAACTCTAAAACTTAGTAACCAATGTTCTAGAATTCCCAATAAAGAGGAAACTCTAAGTTTGGAAACTCCAAACTTAGGAAACGTCCAACAGGTAGGCGTCACCCAACAATACTCTCTCTTGTTGGAATGAAACCAACTAGATTGGAGGTAGAAGATGAGTTTCTATAGAAGAAGGTTGTTCTCTTGATGCCAAACACACAAAGAAAGTAGCCCAAGTTGTTATACTATTCAAGACCTTTCAAATTTCACTAAAATGGCTTACGTATGAAGAATATACATGCCCAAAATATAGCCTACATTCCAAATCCGAGATTAATAAGACTTAACTAATCTTAGCTTTCCTAAGTACCACTAACACACTAACATAGGAAAAGTAAATGTATTACCCAATTCCAAAACAAAGAAACTAAGTCCCTAGGCCATTAAATCCCCCAAAGGAGATTTCCAATGCGGTCAGGCCAAGTCAAAATTGCAACTTGCAAGCTTCCAAAATAGTAGAGTTCCAAAACGATAGAAAATCTAAGAGCAAAGTGAATAGGTGGTCAAGTAGTCAAGCTTAGAATTCCAACATCTCTCTCTCTCTCTCTCTCTCTCTCAAATACCCCACTTTTGAAATTTCCAAATTTCTTAAGAGTATTTTTGTTAATTCACAGAGTTTAGATTGAATAATAGTGTGATTATTTGTCAATTCTCAAGAGTACTTTCTTAAGAGTATTTATAGTGTGATTAGAAGCCCTAATCCAGAGTTTAGAGTGAATTGAAAAAAATACTCTTAAGAAATTCGGGGGTATTTGAGAGAGAGAGAGAGAGAGAGAGAGAGAGAGGACAACTGTTTTGGGGAGTTGGAGAACACGAGAAACGAGGATGAATCCTAGAGGAGAAAATCTTCTTCTAAAGGTATGTGATAGATTGAGTTCTAATTTTCATTGTTTTAATCTTTGAATTTCCCATAGAGAATCATCTTGTCCATGGGAATAAGGTTTTAGAAGATTTAGTATAGGGTTTGTGATTGAGAGATCTCCATCTAATGAGTTTTATTAAAAAATGGGTGGGAGATTTATGATTAAAATCACAAATAAGGATCAAATCTTGAGTTTCCCATGACAAAGATATGATTCATGGGAAAAGAACTATCAATGTTGAACTGAGCAAAGATTAGGGTTCTTCGGAGGGTTTTTTTTTCCCCAAAGATTTCAATGATCTTTTCATGTTCAAATAACCCTAATAAGGTAAGAAAATTAAAGAGAGATTAAGCGAGTCCATTTCCATGGAAAATAATTCAACCTGTACAGAACATGATATAACTTGCAAATCATATACAACAACACACCGTACTTGATCTAATCTTTTTCATCAGTAAAACATGCAAAAAATGCTTTAAAAGAAATAACAATACACAGGATTTCAAACATGGTTTTAAGAGTCCATAAACATGGTTTAAAATATGAATCATATGCATAACGGTAAAGCATTGAGAAAACACCAATATAAGAATACATGTTACTTTCCCAATTAAAGATCAATATCCTTCCACAACCAAGTCTCTAAATTATTTTACCAAGTAGTGTCACCCTACAATTAGATCATCTATATGTTAATGTTTGAATGCAAGCACAAGTCAATTGGGGCGAGTTCGTGCCCCAAAAGTCAAATGCAAGAATTCAACCACAATTGAACCACAACCGGTCAACCGAGGGCCTCTTCGGCCGGCCGACCCTGTGGTTTTGGAAAATTTCAAATACCCATCCAGTTGGGTTCGGTGTGCCAAATCCTCCTTCGGTCGATCAAACTCGCAATTCTAGGTTTTTCCTAGAATGCACGGTTCACGTTCTTTATCCAGGGTTTTCACCCCAAACCCTATGTTTTCTTCAAGAAGATAACATCAAAGAATACCCTATGGTTTTAATCCTTGATTCCCTTAAGACTTTCTTCTCAAACCGACAAAGCGGATTCACTGGAATCCTTGCAACCCAAGGATCCCTCAGAATCGAAGGCCTCACTAGAAACTCTCTGGACGATGGCCGACAATGAAAGATCACAAAAGTCACGATTTACTATCTGTAAATTGTTCCTTTTGTTAGAAAATTGATGTGCAAATCTGTATTTAGGATTCGAGAATACCTTATAACAAATTAATCTCACAACTTGAAGACAGAGATCAATAATAATATTTTCTGCAATAATAATCTGTAAAGGAAAAAAGAAATTGTTAGATCACTTATCGAGTTGAGGCGCGAAGAATCTTCGCTGTCCTTAAGGCAAATCTCGCCCCCACTATGACGAATCAACGGTGCAGATGGGCGTCTTGGCGTATGCCTCCAGGATACAACAACTCTCGCTCCAGGGGTGTGCACTCACGCAGCCCGGATGCCTAAGAACTCGCTTATATTTGCCAAAAGCCTTGAGCAGAAAACCAGAGAGAAAACCAGAGAAGAGAAAGAGCAGAAGAAGAATCCGTCAAGGATATCTTTCTGTTTTCTCTAAAACTGATTTTATAGAAAAATAATCGACACGTTAGGGTGAAATGTCGCACTCTTTTAGTGCGTGAGAGACGTTTTCCAAACGGTCACTAAACCACGATTAAGGAATCTCAAACGGTAAAAAAAGAGTTAAAACAAAAATAAATAAATTCTTGACCGTTAAAAGGAAAAAATAAATAATAGAAAAAGAAAAGCCTTAGGTCCACGCGCGCGGCAGGCCGGGTCGGGCGGCGCGCGTGTGTGGTAAGACCAAAAGCTCACCGGACCCAAGTGGGCGATCCGTGCGCGTAGGATTCCCATGACCTCTTGCTCATTCACAAGGCTAAGAGAGTGAAATTATATATATGACCACTCTCATCATCTCACACTTCCCATCTAGGACTAAAGTTTTCTCATGACTTTAGTCTTTTTGGAGGGAAGCCCAAAAGCATACATATAATGACTAAAAACACCCCATTGTAAGTTTGAATTACAAAAAGACTTTTTTCACATAAAAAGTCAACAATCCCCCACTAATTCAAAATTACAAGAAATAAATAAATCATAAATGTAAATAGATTTGATCAAGGCAAGATGTGTTATGTATCACTAGATGTGTCTTTTGGACTTGAACCTTTACTTAGTGTAGGTATATGGAGTTTATCAAGTACTCGGTGAACATACGTCTTGAACCAAGCACTTTTAGTAATAAACTGAGACAACATACCACACACACAACACAGAAGGCATAAGCAAGTTTATACGGTGTCGCACTTTTCGGCCATGTACTATGTCTTGTTTTCATGAGCGCTCTAGAGAAATTAGCCCATTCTCACAGGAAGCAGCCACACTTCCACACTCATATAGGTGTATCTATCAGGAGTGCCCTGTAACTACGCACCCCACTGATAGTCAGCTAGTTAGCTAGTCAGCTATAGATAATATTAAGAGTCCTACAACTCATCCTCTTTTTGTTACAGGTTGCACCCACACCATAGGGATAGGCTTAGTGAACTTAATTCACATACAATTTGGTGCAAAACAGATCACTCAAATAACTTGTTTTCCCCATTGAACCTACTTCTTGGGATCTCCAGTCAGATAGGTTGGGTTCCTATTATAGGTAGGGGTGTAAACGAGCCGAGCCGAGCCGAGCTTGGCCAGGCTCGGCTCGGCTCGTTAAGCTCAAAAGCTCGGCTCGGCTCGGTCAGGCTCGGCCAGGCTCGCAGCGGCTCGCGAGCCTCACCAAGCTCGTTAACAGGGGCGAATTGGGCTCTTTTTTTACCTATTGCGATAAATGTGTAAAAGGGAACACAATAAGCATGGTTCACAAACTCCATGTGCATTAAGTCATCAAGATAGCTCATTGCATACCAGTTTGCTCTCACCACACAGGTAAGAGATCGGCATAATAAGCCTATGTATAATCCATTTCTTAATCATTCAATAAAAAAAAAACAACTTTCTTGATTCAACCTCTTATCCCATCAATTTAAAAGCAGCCGACTATGTTCATCATCTTGCGATTGAGAAGCCCCTTTCTTCTTGGTTTGCCCGTGCAACAGCCCCACGATTTTTAGGAGCAGGCATGATTCTGCCATATGTTAACTGCACAAACAACATTTTTGATCGTAGACTAAGCCACTACAAGGAGCGCACGATATTAGTGCAAAATCCCCAGCTTCAGATAGTAAATCAGCCCCTACAAATAACTGCCCAGGAAACAACCCCTTTCACCCTTAGTCAGCCCAAATTTGTTCGAGCACCCTGTTTCCTCTTATTTAGGCAGTTGTAAATCCTCTTCTCAAGCCAGCTGAATCCTTCACCAACAGCATCCAAGACTTGTTCCTCTTCCCTGCTAACGATCTCCTTTTCTTTTGTTTCAGCCGGAGGGCCCTCCTTAGTTTTAGGTGTGAAACTCAGTTTTTTACAAGCACCAGTCCCTAAATTCAGTCGTCCCAAAACATTCCATTCTCAGCCAAAATGACCACCATCAAACAGCCACTTCAGCCTCAAAATCTCACCTAAGACCTTCTTTTAACACCCAGCCGAAATCCCCTTTCCCCTCTCACTTGCCACACGCACCTGAAACAAAACATTCCATTCTTAGCCAAAATGACCACCATCAAACAGCCGCTTCAGCCTCAAAACCTCACCTGAGACCATATTTTAACACCCAGCCTAAGTCCCCTTTCCACTCATGTTTGTTGTAGGTCCCTTGATTTTTTGGGCACCCAGTTTCAGCCCAAATCTGTCACCTTTCTTCCCTCTTAACCAGCCGCTCCAAATTTGTTCAATTTCACCTGAAACACCACACCTCACTTATCCCGAAAGCAGCCCCAAAGCCCTTGTAAACCTCTCAACAACAGAGCCCATACGTGCTATAATCAGCTAACCCGAGAGCAACCAGTTCTCTCAGTTCGCCGCTGAACTTTTAGCGAGAGACACATTACTCGATTACACTTATTCTCCCTTCATGTCAACCGCATAACCCCTTCATCACATAACAGGAAATACCTAGCTATTACTGATTTCACACGCCTTTCCCTCACCCCAAACAACCTTTCTTGATAACTGATTACACCTTTCCTAACAATCCATTCCTGAATCTGCAAGTTACCATCTCTTTTCTTCACTTTCCTAATTATCTCTTGAATTTCCAACCAGCTTATAACCTTTTAATCCTTAACCAATTTTCCTACTACTTTCCCTACGTAACCACCTTTCCTCCAACAAAGATTTCAATCAGTTTCAAGTACCCTTTAGTCCATTTCAACTACCCTTTTCCTTTGTTTTTCTCAGCCAATTCATTTAACCTTACTCTAAAGCTTCTGGTACAACATCCTTCCATCCTTGCAATTGGTATCAGAACTTCCACATACACTACTTCTCATCATTAGATCATCTGGCTATAAAGTGATGGACTTATAGGCAAATCCAAATCACCTTATTTTCCATCTACCTTAAATGTAGCTTACTGAAAACAAAATAGTAATTGATGGGAACTACCTTGAATTTTGATTGGCATCTTGTGGCATCTTTTCACTAGAAAATTCTACGCTTTCTATTTGAGAATCAGAGTCTTGTGCAAATTCACAGCAAAAAGGTCCTATTCTGACCTGTAACAAATAAAATAACAAGTTTAACATATATGGACATTATAATACATGCAAAACGATTTGAAATTCTTGCAATTTATGGACAATATAATACAAAAATCATCCAGCACAATGGGAACAATCCATCCAGCACAATGGGAACGGATAACACAAGCCCTTACCAACTTGTCTAATACCAACTACACTTCACAATCCCCACAAACAAGCACATATATTGTTCAATTACAACTTCAAAACAAAAATCACTATGCATGCATAGAAAATCACTACAAATCTTTCAACATAACCAATACTTCAGAGGTTCCCATAGGCCATAACCAAAAGCCCCACCACCTACAAAACAAATAGAGAAAAATTGTTAACGAAACAACATTATGCAATTAAAGTGACACCTCTAAAATAATAAAGGCCAATGCAACAACATTATGCAAATAATCTATCACATCTAAAATAACAAAGGCCACAAATGCTCATTAGCCTCATTTCATCACATACCCACTATTCCAGAGGCATCACCCACTCCATAGAAGGTTGCATGAGCATTGAGAGAAAACCCACCACAAATAACCCAAAAAAAAAAAAAACCATATTCCTGCAAAAAATAGATACATGTGGGTATATGATCAACTTTAAGAGAAACCCACGACAAATAACCCACCACAAAAATGAATGATTACCTGAAAATAACAACAATACAACACAACCTGAATAAATAATTAAACCTACAAAAGTAACAACATACCACAATCTATTCGGCACCATCTGGAATAACAACTCTCGTATCTTCCTCCTCGACATAATCACACTGCAAAATTTAGTGTTACATAAACAAGTAATATATAAAATAATGAAACAAAAAAATTGCAAGTTATGATATGACACTTACCGAAGGGGGAGAGATGACCTTCTGAGTAGCTCTAAGCCAACTACCTGAACAAATCAAAGCATCCACTATCTTTGGAGCTAGAGAACTTCTATACTGGTCCAATACCCTTCCTCCTGCACTAAATGCAGACTCAGAAGCAACTGTAGTGATTGGTATAGTGAGTATGTCCCTTGCCATTCTTGAAAGGGTAGGAAACTTGAGTGTATTCATTTTCCACCACTCCAAAACATCAAAAAATGTTTTGTCGCATTTTAAACGAATTTCCTCTAAATAAGTGTCCATCTCTGACTTGGAAGATCTAACGGTTTCCGTAGATTGGCAAAATTCTTCAAATTCATCAATTCTTTGTAAACTTTGAAATGATTGTGAATTTTGTTCAATGGTAGATTGGCGCTTGTACTCAACTACATAAATATCATACAACTCATACAACGAGTCCCGAACTATTTTGATGTGAGTTTCATAATCGAAGACTGAATAGATTTTGGGGAAACAAAACTCAATTAATTTCATCTTGTACCTAGGATCAAGGATGCTAGAAATAGCCATAAACAAATTGCAATCGCCCCAATACTTATTAAAATTTTCACAAATAATCTTTGCCATCTGTACCACACACTGATCATCAGAAAGTAAGTGGGTAGTCAACTCCTGTTTAATTTTCCACACTTCAGAAAGAAAAACATTTGCAGTGGGATAAGATGTTCCTGAGAATAATTTTGTCACTCCATTGAAAACCCCCAAAAACTTGCAAATTTTTTCTGCCTTGCCCCAATCAAGTGGAGTGGGAAGCCACTTGTAATTTGCATCTCTAGCAGCATATTGACTAAAAATATTCTTATATGTGAAGGCATGGTCAAGCATCAAATAAGTAGAGTTCCAATGAGTAGGAACATCTATGCGCAACCCTTTAGAAGTAGGAACATCCAGTTGTCTTGCAATTTCCCCAAACATGAAAAGATGAGATAGAGATTTCTTTAAATATTTCACACTTTCCCTTATCTTTTGAATGATTGAATCAATTTTCTTAAGACCATCCTGCACCATTAAGTTAAGAATGTGGGCACAACATCTAATGTGAAAAATCTTTCCCTTGTAGTGCAACTTAATCCTTGACTGGAAATTGATCTTCAATTGATCGGCAACCACATCATTATTCTGTGCATTATCCAATGTGATGGATTGCACCTTATCCTGAATTCCCACTCTGTTAGACATGCAGAAATGGCATCACTTATGACAACTCCAAAATGGGGTGGCTCCAAATCACAAAAGCTAATGATGCGCCTCTGTAACTTCTAATCCGAATCAACAAAATGAGCAGTTAAACACATGTATCCAATAGTTTGGTTTGATGTCCAACAATCGGATGTAAGGGAAATTCTACCAACACCCTTGAATTTTTTTTTCAACTTCTCATTCTCAGTTTCATAAACCTTCATGCACTCTAGTTTAATTGTGTTCCTTGACATCTTCTCATAAGTAGGATTTAAAGACTTACATAAGATGTTGAACCATGTGTGTTCAACCATCTTAAACGGGTACTCATGCACAATGATCATCTTGGCAATGATTTCCCTAATCTTCATTTGGTCATAGGAAGTTATAGCAAAACCTCCAAATTCAATCCCACTACCATCAGCAGGTGGAAAAGAAATTGTAGATTGTTTGGGTCTTTTCCAACTCAAAGCTTTACATGAACCCATATGCCTTCTAAGGGTAGATGTGGTACCACCTTTCATCTTAGTAAATGTTGATCGACAACCCTTGCATTGATGTTTTATAACCGTCTTTCCATTCTCCGTAACTTCTGTATCCTCAAAAGAAACCCAAACATCAGATTTTTTTCCTCTTTTTGTCTACATCCGTATCAATCTCTTGAGTCGTCTCATTCTCCCAGTCGGAAATCTGCAGATTATCATCCTCATTCACATTCTCACCAGACACTACTTCTTTAGGATTTGGGGGATTAGTTTCATTCACAGATTGTTGAGATGATGGCAAAGAAGACATCTGATTAAAAAAAAGACATAATAACTCCAAGACATATAATATGTTTCCTTCAAAGATTTTTTCCCATAATAGCTGCAATTTGCTACTGCAAATTCACCAAGAGAAGGAATATAATGCCCTAGCCAATGAAACTCAATTGGCCAACCCAAGTTGTTGTTGGATCAAATATCAAGGTTGGTACTTCCACCGTAAGGGCTTGCACAGTTGCACCAAAGAATTTCTCTTGAAAATGAAACTTTGGGTTGAGCTTTTACCATAAAATGGGCTCTGTAACCTCTTTTTCAGGTTGATTCCAATTCAGGTTTTAGCAAAAGCTCAACCTAAACCCTTGATATAATGATATTTGATCCAACAACAACTTGGGTTGATTTTTGAAAATTTGGGTTGATTCAATTCAATTTTTGGCAAAAGCTCAATCTAACCCTTGATATTTGATCCAACAGCAGCTGCTGTTGGATCAAATATCAAGGTTGGTACTTCCACTGTAGGTCCTTGCACCATATAATTTCTCTTCAAAATGAAGAGAAAACCACCTAGAAGGGCAGTGGTATTTCCCCCCATAGAAAACCCATAAAAAGCCCTAAAAATTTGGGTTGATTCAATTCAATTTTTGACAAAAGCTCAATCTAACCCTTGTCCAACAGCAGCTGCTGTTGGATCAAATATCAAGGTTGGTACTTCCACCGTAGGTCCTTGCACCATATAATTTCTCTTCAAACTGAAGAGAAAACCACCTAGAAGGGCAGTGATATTTCCCCCCATAGAAAACCCATAAAAAGCCCTAAAAATTTGGGTTGATTCAATTCAATTTTTGACAAAAGCTCAATCTAACCCTTGATATTTGATCCAACAGCAGCTGCTGTTGGATCAAATATCAAGGTTGGTACTTCCATCGTAGGTCCTTCCACCATATAATTTCTCTTCAAAATGAAGAGAAAACCACCTAGAAGGGCAGTGATATTTCCCCCCATAGAAAACCCATAAAAAGCCCTAAAAATTTAGGTTGATTCAATTCAATTTTTGGCAAAAGCTCAATCTAACCCTTGATATTTGATCCAACAACACCTGCTGTTGGATCAAATATCAAGGTTGGTACTTCCACCGTAGGTCCTTGCACCATATAATTTCTCTTCTAAATGAAGAGAAAACCACCTAGAAGGGCAGTGATATTTCCCCCCATAGAAAACCCATAAAAAGCCCTAAAAATATTCTCAAAATGAAAATAAAATAAAATTATGAACCAAAATAACTAACCTTGCTTCGAATGATCGAATCTGAGGCGAGGAGGAGAAGAAGGTGACGAAGAGCACCGGCTGGGAGCGAAGATTTGGAGAACTCCAAAGGGGGGGGCGGAGATTTTCTCCTTCTAGGGTTCGGTCAAAGAGAGAAAGGAGAGAGAGAGAGAGAGAGAGAGAGAGAGAGAGAGAGAGAGAGAGAGAGAGAGAGAGAGAGAGAGAGAGAGAGAGAATTACAGAACTGCCATTAAAGTTTGCAGTCTTACATCTAATGATCCAACCGTCAAATGACAGTGAAACTTGAGGGGCGTGATCGTCGGTCAGAGAGGAATACACCGGTACCCTCGGTTCTCCAGAAAAATCGCGGGTTTCCGGTGGCACTTAACTTTTTTCGGTGACTCTAAAATATGCACAAAATACCCAAAACTCGATTTTCTTTGAAATTCAAAGCCTACAACCTATGCTTTGGTACCAAATGTTATCTAAACATTAACTTAATGATCCCTTTGGATCTTGGGCAATGAAAATCATAGAAAAACTTTAATTTAATGAGATGGGTTTGATGTACCTTTCACCACCATGACCGCCGCTTTGAAGCTTGAAATCCAATGAGTATTCGATCTTTTCTAAGCATAATGAAGGCCTAGAAACGCCCCTTGTTCTTCTCTTACCTTGCACACCAATAGGTCTATGGGAAACCTCTCGAAAGTGATATCTTTCTCTCTCAATAAGTTCTAGTATTGTGGTATGTGGCAAGAGGGACCAAGGGTCTCTTTTATAGGCAAAAGCTCCCACAGAGCTTTCTTAGAATGCCCAAATTTATTTGGCTTTTCTACTCAAATTAGAAAGTCCAATTTGAGTTAACTTTCCTTCTCCAAACACTTCTAAAGTTAAGGGATTACCTTATAGAGATGAAAGGTTTCTTAGTATGCAAAGCCACTCTTAATTTAGCAACTCTAAAACTTAGAAACCAATGTTCTAGAATTCCCAACAAAGAGGAAACTCTAAGTTTGGAAACTCTAAACTTAGGGAAACGTCCAACAGGTAGGCCTCACCCAACAATACTCTCTCTTGTTGGAATGAAACCAACTAGATTGGAGGGGAAGATGAGTTTCAATAGAAGAAGGTTGTTCTCTTGATGCCAAACACACAAAGAAAGTAGCCCAAGTTGTTATACTACTCAAGACCTTTCAAATTTCACTAAAATGACTTACATATGAAGAAGATACATGCCCAAAATATAGCCTACATTCCAAATCCGAGATTAATAAGACTTAACTAATCTTAGCTTTCCTAAGTACCACTAACACACTAACATAGGAAAAGTAAATGTATTACATAATTCCAAAACAAAGAAACTAAGTCCCTAGGCCATTAAATTCCCCAAAGGAGATTTCCAATGCGGTCAGGCCAAGTGAAAATTGCAACTTGCAAGCTTCCAAAATAGTAGAGTTCCAAAACCATAGAAAATCAAAGAGCAAAGTGAATAGGTGGTCAAGTAGTCAAGCTTAGAATTCCAACATCTCTCTCTCTCTCTCTCTCTCTCTCTCTCTCTCAAATACCCCACTTTTGAAAATTTTGAATTTCTTAAGAGTATTTTTGTTAATTCACAGAGTTTAGATTGAATAATAGTGTGATTATTTGTCAATTCTCAATAGTACTTTCTTAAGAGTATTTATAGTGTGATTAGAAGCCCTAATCCAGAGTTTAGAGTGAATTGACAAAAATACTCTTAAGAAATTCGGGGGTATTTCAGAGAGAGAGAGAGAGAGAGAGAGAGAGAGAGAGAGAGAGAGAGAGAGAGAGGACAACTGTTTTGAAGAGTTAGAGAAAATGAGAAACGAGGAAGAATCTAGAGGAGAAAATCTTCTTCCAAAGGTATGTGATAGATTGAATTCTAATTTTCTTTGTTTTAATCTTTGAATTTCCCATAGAGAATCATCTTGTCCATGGGAATAAGGTTTTAGAAGATTCAGTATAGGGTTTGTGATTGAGAGATCTCCATCTAATGAGTTTTATTAAAAAATGGGTGGGAGATTTATGATTAAAATTACAAATAAGGATCAAATCTTGAGTTTCCCATGAGAAAGATATGATTCATGGGAAAAGAACTATCAATGTTGAACTGAGCAAAGATTAGGGTTCTTTGGAGGGTTTTTTTTTTATTATCAAAGATTTCAATGATCTTTTCATGTACAAATAACCCTAATAAGGTAAGAAAATTAAAGAGAGATTAAGCGAGTCCATTTCCATGGAAAATAACTCAGCAAATCATATACAACAACACACCGTACTTGATCTAATCTTTTTCATCAGTAAAACCTGCAAAAGATGGTTTAAAAGAAATAACAATACACAGGATTTCGAACATGGTTTTAAGAGTCCGTAAACATGGTTTAAAATATGAATCATATGCATAACGGTAAAGCATGGAGAAAACACCAATATAAGAATACAAGTTACTTTCCCAATTAAAGATCAATATCCTCCCACAACCAAGTCTCTAAATTAATTTACCAAGTAGTGTCACCCTACAATTAGATCATCTATATGTTAATGTTTGAATGCAAGCACAAATCAATTGGGGCGAGTTTGTGCCCCAAAAGTCAAATGCAAGCATTCAAACCGCAATTGAACCACAACCGGTCAACCGAGGGCCTCTTCGGCCGGCCGACCCTGTGGTTTTGGAAAATTTCAAAAACCCATCCATTTGGGTTCGGTGTGCCGAATCCTCCTTCGGTCGACCAAACTCGCAATTCTAGGTTTTTCATAGAATGCACGGTTCACGTTCTTTATCCAGGGTTTTCACCCCAAACCCTTTGTTTTCTTCAAGAAGATAACATCAAAGAATACCCTATGATTTTAATTCTTGATTCCCTTAAGACTTTCTTCTCGAACCGACAAAGCGGATTCACTGAAATCCTTGCAACCCTAGGATCCCTAAGAATCGAAGGCCTCACTAGAAACTCTCTGGACGATGGCCGACAATGAAAGATCACAAAAGTCACGCTGTAAATTGCTCCTTTATCCACTAATATGTTATTTTCCAACTTAGAATCGAGATAGATTAAGCTTCTTACCTCGGAGATCGATCATTCTTCCAAGCGCAAACCTCCTTCGTTAAGATACGATTTACAACTTTATAATTGTATTTATACCCTTAAATCCTATGTTTAATGTAAATTTACTGAAATAAGCCTAATTATTTCCATAGTTACCAAATTGCCCTTAAGAAAAAATTGACGGAAACGTCCTCAGCTAGGGCATTTCACATAAGATGAAGGAAAACACTTCTAAAGAAGATGGTGAAATTTGTTGGAAATTAATTCAAACGGTTAATTACCTTATGGGGCCCTCCCAAGTCAATTTGAGTCTATCGTTATCTTTTAGAAACAGAGAGTCTTGTTTGTTTAGAGATTGGATTTATATAGGTTTTGTTTTATTCTTATCCTTCATGCAAACGTTTGAGTCGGAGTTAGGTGTGGTAGAGTTAAAATAGGATTGTAAAGAGTGCAAAAATAAAGAAAACAAAACAGTAGATACGTTTCTTCTTCAATAAGAAAAAAAAGGCTTGTTATATTATTCTTCTTAATCATATATACTTTATGTGTTTGGTTTTTGTGCTCCTAAAATTCTACAAAATTGACAGATGATTTGATAATTTTCAAATTGATTTTTGGCTTTTGTAGGGGATTCATCCCCCCTCTTTTTGCTTCTTGTGCATGTGTGGGCATCACCGACACTCTTGTGTGTACGAGGATGGAGGAAAGTTGGTAGATGAAGGGTCAGATAGTTAAAACAAATTATCACAGAGGAAGCTTTAGAACTGGAGTATAAATATGTGGCCATGCATCCAAGCTTTGCAAATTCCCCTGTGGACATTATTGATAGCTTGAGATCTTCAAATTCCTAATCTTCTTTATGGCCACATCCCAATTTCTTACAGACGATGAAATATTAAGGAATGAATGCAAGGAACTAATCTCGTCCCTTCCAAGAGGGAATGGATGGTCCCTAACTTACATGTACCAATATCAAGGTTTCTGGTATTTTCTACGTTACTTGAAAGGAGCAGTGGCATTCCATCAACAGTTTCAACCCCGCGAAGACGATGCATTTCTGATCACCAAGCCAAAAGCCGGAACCACTTGGCTGAAGGCACTTGCTTTCGCGGTTGTGAACCGGACTCGTTACCTTCTCACTGACCACGCCTTGCTCAAAACTAGCCCCCATGAGCTTGTCCCTCCTGTCATCTTGAAGTTATTTTCATATAACCAACTTTCTGAATTTGAGAGCCTTCCCTCCCCTAGGCTCTTGGCTACCCATATCCCTTACACGTTGTTACCGGAATCGGCAATACAGTCGAATTGTCGTGTAGTTTACTTGTGCCGGAATCCTAGAGATACCTTCATTTCAATGTGGACGTTCTCCAGCAAGCTTAGAGATGAGAGTCTAGGACCACTTTCTCTAGACGAGGCCTTTGAGTTGTTTTGCACTGGAGTTTCTTGCTTTGGTCCTTACTGGGATCATGTATTGGGGTACTGGAAGGCAAGCCTGGAAAGGCCTGAAAGGGTCTTGTTCTTGAAGTACGAGGAAATGAAACAAGAACCTATACTTCATTTGAAGCGCTTGGCTGAGTTCTTGGGGTATCCTTTCTCTCTAGAGGAGGAGAGAGAAGGGGTGGTAGAAGAAATATCCAAGCTATGCAGTTTTAAGAATTTGAGCAATTTGGAAGCAAACAAGACAGGAACCGTAGTGATTGGCATTGACAAAGTGATTGGCATGGACAAAAAGGTGTTCTTTAGGAAAGGGGAGGTTGGTGATTGGGCAAATCATTTGACCCCTTCAATGATAGAGCGTTTGAATCAGTTGATGGAGCAAAAGTTTAATGGTTCTGGTCTCACTTTCCTCTATTAGTTATTTGGTCATCTTCCTAAATAAGCTTTTCTTATCTTGTTTTTGTTTGATTTCCAGTAACACTTAAGAAGCTTTTCTTACCTTGATTTTGATTGTTTTCCAATAAATCCTTGTTTGGATTATGTGTTTGAGTAGTAAGAGAGCATGAAGAAATCAATGAACTACACGTTATGTTCTATTTTGGCTTCCCAAATCTCTAAGCTGCTATTCAGTTATTCTTTCTATTTACGCCAATTTTACTTCTCATGAAACAGACATTTAGGGCCCGTTTGGATGCCTCATATTTTGTATTTGGATTGGGAAATGAGTTTTGAATACAAAATGAATCGATCTGTCAGCTCATGTAGAGGGAAAGAGACAGAGAGGGTAGGGGGGACTTTCTAGTGGAGGGGAGAGGTTGAGGAGCAAAGAGGGTGAAGGAAACTGCCAAATCTGTGGATTTCCAATTTCTTATTTCCACAGCATATTTGGAAATTTGCTTTTTTTCACTGTCAGTTGCTAATTTGGAAATTGAAGGATTTGATCCGGATCCAAATCACGGTGCAAAAAAGGCTGCTAATGTGAGAAATCCAAATCAAATTCTTTTGGGCATCCAAACGGGCCCTTACTGTTTATTCTACTTTCCAACAATCCAAAGATAGAAATCATGATAGTATTCTAGACAATTCTTGAACATCACTTGAAAAATATATGATTAAGACATTTACAGCTCCCATGTAAATAAGCAGTGCAGATCACATTATTTGGTCCATATATAGTGAAGAAAAAGAATTGCTCCGGTGCCTTCCATTTTTTCAGTGCATATATAAAGAATTGCTCAGTGCCTTCCATATATACTGGGAAAAAAAGAATTGCTCCAGTGCCTTCCTAATGAAAAAAAAGAAAGGCGCTGTGTGGATCACATTATTTGGTGCATATGATTAAGACATTTTTCTGGTACCTTCCATTTTTTCTAGGGTCTTTCTTTTTGTCGACCTGTGATTCTTCTCTCTCATCTTCTGCCTCTTCCTCTTCCTCTTCCTCTTTATTTTTTTCTTTTCCCCCCCATCTTCTTCATCCTCTTCAGAGTTGTAGCGATGCTCGGCGAAGAGAGAAAAACAAAAAGAATAAAAGAGATGAAGAAGAGTGCATTTTTATATTTTATCTTGCAGTGCTAGAATGATGCTGAATTAAATATATGTTCATCCACCTATCATTTCAGAAATAAAATGATTTTTTTTTCGTAAATTATTTTTTCCCCCGAAAACTCAAGTTACCGACAAAGCATTAAATGCTTATAAATTAAGACAAGATTTGCCTTCCCATATTGTAGGGTACTTGAAGCTTAATTGAGATATTTAGAATCGAAGTCTAAGTTTGTGGCTATGCAATCAAGGTCCGCAAATACCATCGAGAACATTAATAATAGCTTGTGATCCTCAGACTCTCCAATCTGAGGTGTGCAATAATAGGGAGTCCAGGCTGATGACCTCGTTTGGGAGCCTCCAAGTAATGGATTTTTCAAGCTAAATTTTGATGATTCAAGCTTAGGAAATTCTAGAAAGGCAGGAGTAGGAGGTCTTCTAGGCCGTGTTTGGTTACGTAGCATAGACTCGGAGAGTAGTAGAATAAGTAGTCAACACGAAGGATACTAGCATTGGATTTTCTTGGAATTGCCTCAGAGAATAGTGGTAAGTAGTGTTTGGTTGCGTGGCAGACTCGGAGAATAATAGAATAATTATGAGAGGTCATAAAATATAGAGATGAGAGAGAGTGTGGAAGAGAGAAAGAGCACGATTCCCAAGAAATTTCAAGCAAAATCTACCTTTTTTGTGGAGTTGGGTTTGTAAGTTATAATTTGGGGGTGGGGTGGTGGGTGGGTGCTAGGCGAGGGAAGGCTCTATGCAAAGAACTTCAAGGTGACAAAATGGACGAGGTCATCGGGGTTTGTGTTGAGCAAGGTATGGGGAGTCACAAGGTAACGAGACCGGTTCACAAGGGCGAAAGCGAGGGCCTTGAGCCAAGTGGTTCCGGCCTTCAGAGAGGTGACCAGAAGTATATCGTCATTGCGGGGTTGAAACTGTTGATGGAATGCCACTGCTCCTCTCAAGTACTTTAGAGAAAACCAGAAGCCTTGATATTGGTAGAAATAACGTAGGTAGCACCCATTCTCTCTTGGAAGGGAGGAGATTAGTTTTTTTTTTTATATCGTTAAACTGGGGTTAGGCGAACCCCTACCAGAATATTAATTAAAGGAAGATATTACAATGAAAGAAACAAGACCACTCCCCAATCCAGATGACAATGACTACGGGAGGGGGTATAACAACAAAGATAATAATACCCTTGATATCAAAATAAGCAGGAGAATAGAGAAAACATGTGAAATCTAGAGCCGGTCCTCATGATTAAGCCACTAATGATCCAAGGCGTCTTTCATCTTCTGGCTAAAATACACTGAAGCTTAGGAGATTTAGTTTTCCTTTGATGGAGGGTTTCTTTTTTCTTCTAATGGGGGTGTTCTTCGTCATTAGCTTCCTTTTCTGACTCTTCTTTGGAGGAATACTCTGTTTCAGCCCTAATTGCATCTCTTTACTATGACAAGGTTCACTTTGTTCCTTCTCAGCCCTCGAATCAGCTCGGACTGACAAGAGGAGGAGATTAGTTCCTTGCATTTGTTCCTTTCTATTTCATCCTCTTTAAGCAATTGGGTACTCTGCCAAAGAGAAGATGGGAGGATTTCAAGCTATAACTAAAAGAACAAGACGAAGAGTTTTGGCCTTAAAGAAAAGACGAAAGAAAACAGGTGGAAGTGGGCGGCGAACATGTGTGAGGGAAAAAATAAAATTCGTAACATATGGGAGGTGGAAAGTTGTAAGTGCCCTGGGTGGGGATATAAGGGGAAATATCTAAGGGTAAAGTTGCTAATAATATTTTTTTGAATTAAGGCTTTAAGAGTAGTATAGATTCATGTGAGGTGACTCATTTTTCTTGAAAGAGTGAGCCGCTAAATTGCTAATAAGAGCTACACTAATTACAGTTGGAATATGCAAACTACAGTTGAGCTAATCCTCATGTGAAGTAATAAGAGCTACACTAATTACAGTTGGAATATCAAGCAACAAAGGTAGAAAAGAATCTAATAAATTCATTCAGATATATCGGATCAACTGAAGTGCAGTACTAGTTCCATGAAACGATAAACAAAGTTCAATTCACAGGTATCTTGAAATCAATGGTCTAAATCAGATAGCAAATGGTATTTCGATACATAAATCAGTGTCAGAATTCGATACATCTCGGCTTCATAAGCTTTGGTTATTGTTCAGAATTCAGATGTCGACAATGTTAGCGAATTATGCATTCCCCACTGACTGGGTCCATAATTGGCCAATAATATAGTTAAAAAATGTTTAGTCTTGCAAATGAATTATGCATGCCCCACTAGCGCGGTCCAGAAATAAATCTAAGCTTCCCAAAGATGTTAATAATCATACAGTTCGACATTCGATGTGAGTTTCAATAATTGGAAACATTGTGTTCGATACAACATTGATCAACAGAAGCACAAGGTCAGGGGTATACCTATAAGCAATCCGACTTCGATACCATACCGGGTTAGGAATTCAATAGGATATAGATATCCGTAATCTTACTTGTATATGAGTAACCATAGCAATAGAAATGCAAAGAGGGCTTTGGAACAACCCATTAGAGTAATCTCCTATTGGTCACCTCAAGTTGGGAATCCAATAAACGTTACACAGCTATTCTTCAGTTTCCTACAGTCGACATTTGATAAGCTTTTAATACCCAAAATTGTTCTTTTAAAGAATTAAAAGAGAACACTAAATACAAAACCTAGAATCCAAAACAGACTCACAAATTTCAGCGGGTTCGGGCGTTCGACCTAGGTTTTCAAGCACCCGAGCACCTCCTTCGGAAGACCCTTCCGGCGCCTCTGAGACTTTTCGAAGAAATCCGAGCTCTCAGGGTTTCTTAATCATACGCGTTCGGCGCTGAATCAGGCGTCCAAAATCGCGACTAGGATTTTCTTCTGTGAATTCAAAATTTCTACCCGATTTTGCATAAGCTTTAGGGAGTCATAACTTTCTCGTTTGACCTCCGTTTCGCGAGAGGTTGGATCCGATGGACTCCGTTTAACATGAGGATTCCATCAAATCCAAATTCATGCGTCAACACTCGATGAACGGAGATCAAAACAATATCTTTACGTTTTAGGTCCAAATCGCAAAATCTAGATTTCCAAGGCTAAAAAGATTTGATCTTCAGTTCGTTGGGGATTCTAATACAAAGCGAACCCCAAAGAATCCAAGATCAAATACGGATTTCACCTAGAATACAATCAAACCATCGATTTGTATTCCTAAACATTCTTATATTTCTTTTACAGTTCTTTAACACAATAGTCATCTTGGAACATAGATCGTAACTTGATTTGAGTTCTCAAATCCTTGATCTTCGTTCTCCTCTTGTTCTATGCGAATCTCTCCTTAAAGTTGTATTTATAGGCTTATAAAAGAGCCCTAATCAAAACTGAACACTTTAAGACAAAAACGGCCCTCTCCATAGACGGGGGACTAATTTTATAAAGAGCGTATTTTGGGGTACTTCACAGACACTGTATAATGAGTATTTATTAGAAAATCCATCGGGGTCCACCTTGTTCAAAGATTCAAACCGTTCATTTGTTTGGCCCCAGCTCAAATATCCTTTCCCATAAAAGCATATAATTTAGATAATCCTAACTCTTCAATCTGTTATATGGTGTCTTCCGTAAAGAGATCAACGGGTTAGTATCATCCTATGGAGATGATTTTATAGGGGAGGCCTATTTGCACTAGGCCAGCGGTTTGGATTTTGAATAAAGTGGGCCTATTTTAAATGTTATATGTATGTTTTTTTAATTATAGTGCTGGTCTAGCTATTCAAAGATCTAAAACATTCAGTTGTTGGGCCCCACCAAGGACTGGTGTTGAAAGATAGAGAGAGAAAGTTGTGAGGGTATGTATGGTTTGCTAGAAGAGGGAGATGGAGAGATAGGATTTATTGTACTGTTAGTTGGCTTTGTTAACTTACCAACTTCTCCAAAAGCTTAAGCTATTGGAGAACAGGATTCTCAATACTGTACCTGCTTGTCAAAATTTGTACAAGAATTCTTTCACTTATCATTGCCTCCAGGAAGAGAAAAGTTTTCCACTTGATGATGCGATTCAGTTTTTAGAGCAATGTGAAGGACAAGCACGTGTTCTTGTCGACTGCATGTCAGGAAAAAATAGGTCACCCGCTATTGTAGTAGCTCTGATACCACTTGTAGAAAATAAGAGATCAAAGCACCCAAACTTTGATACCCTTGTTCAACACAAAGAATTAAAGCAAGAAGCAAAAACCAACTTCTCCAAAAGCTTAAGCTATTGGAGAAAGGTGTTATGTATCTTTTATACTTTAACACTCCCCCGCACGTGTGGCCCACTTGGCAACCACGTGGCACATGTGGTCCCACTTTGGGCCGACCATCACATGTGGATTTTTGCTATCCGGGAGGTTTGAACTCGAGACCTTTGGCTTTGATACCATGTTAACTTACCAACTTCTTCAAACGCTTAAGCCTTTAGAGTAATTGGTAGTTTCACAGGCTTCACAACCAAGTAAAAGGGGGGCAAAGACTGACTGAAAAGGGGTAAATTTTTCAACGCCCAGTATTATTTATTAGAAAATTTTTTGGGCCCACCTTGTTTGAAAAGCAGGGCTATGACAGCCAAAAACCACACAAAACCCTACAAAACCCAGGATATTGTACAACCAAGTAGAGTATAAGGAGGGTTTAGTTGCGTTGGACTAAACCCTCCATTTCTACAGCTTCATTCCCGTGTCAATGTGAGATTTAGAAACAAGAGAGCAAGCTTTATTTAATATTATATAATGAGGAATGATAGATGCAAGGGCCCTCTTTATGCAACCTTGAATAGATCCATGTCATTTTTAAAGTCAGTAGAGAAACTGAATTCGGTAGGGTAATTTTGCCATTTTAGCAATAAATACTCCAAAGAACCACCACCACCACCGCTGCACTCGCCTTCAAGATCGACACTCGATTGTTTTAATGGAAGTCCTGCCCTTCTTATGCAACAAAGTGGTGGCCACTGCTTTATTGATATTGGCACCCTTGGCTTTTCCTAAACTATGTTTTGGACTTTGGAGAGCCCATTATTTACCTTTTCTTTTAAATAATGATTTCTAGAGATTTTATATGGTGTAGCCCCTTATAGTCCCCTATTTTTCAAAAAGTACTGTGTGGAGCACATCATATGATGATCCAAACCGTCCATGTGATTGAACACAAAGTAAATAGCTTGTGCTCCAAAAATCATTTCCATAGGATGATCCTAGCCCTCCGATCTATAGATGTTAAGATAATATGCAGTTCTTCTAAGATCAGAGGGTTGGGATCATCCTATAGAAATGATTTTTTTGGCACAACCTATTTACGTTGTGTCCCATCATATGGACGGTTTGGATAATCGTATAGTGTGGTCCGCACAGTACTTTTTGAAAAATACAGGACTATGAGGGCTTACACGACACTTTTTCCTCATTAATTGGTTCTCTAGAACATCGTATTGTTTTCTTTGTTTTGTAATACTTTATATGTGCCAGGGATTGGTTCTTAGGATTCAAAACCAATTCATTTTGTACAATCCTATTTAATCAAGGGCCCTTGATCAATTGGAAAACCCTTTTTATTTTCTTCTTGGTAATTTTAGATCGTCAAAGTTCTTTCATTTTATTTTTGATGATTCAGTTATGATTTTTACGAAGTTTGGTAGGATGATTTTTAAGGGGTAACATGATGCATCATATCACAATGTGGCAGATAATCAAACCACTCTAGCAATTTGGTAGAAACCCCCCTCCAAGCAAGCAAATCCGCCTTCTCATTAGCCGACCTTCTGACATGATTAAACACAATAGATGTTCCCATGATTAAATCCTCTATTTTATAAAAAACGGGAGGAGCCACGCCTCCCTGAAGCCACCGAATCACATTCAAAGAATCTCCTTCCACGATAGCTTTATCCAACATGCCTCTGCCAAGACTCTTAATACGATGATAAGGAGCCCTAACTTCGACTTCCGATGCACCACAAAAACCAACTGGACCGGGGAATGCCCAAAGAAAAGTCACTTTAGCTTTCAAAGCCTGTGTTCTCCATCTTAATAATTATGATGATAATAATAATAATGATAATAATAATAATAATAATAATAATAATAATTATTATTATTATTATTATTATTATGAAGGGATTTGCTAGGCAATTTGGCAGAAAGCCATTTCGCAGCTCACTTTTGCCCGATAGAACATCCATCTCAGATGAATTAAATGAATAACCAAAATCTGATAAAAAGTGAGCATGTGTGGCTGTTCTGTTATGCAAAAGTGAGCCGCAAAATGGCTTTCACCAAAATTATTTAGCATGCACACCCTGATATATTTAGTTGTTTAGATAGTTTTGTTCCTAGCCTTTCCTAGTTCATAGATAAGTTTAGTTGTTTAGATGGCTATGCCTTCCCTTGTTCTTTGCACATAACCAATTTTCTGAATTTTACAGCCTTCCCTCCCCTAGGCTCTTGGCTACGCGCATCCCAAACACGATGATACCGGATTGGGCACTACAATCGAATTGTGGGATAGTTTACTTGCGTCAGAATCATAGAGATACCTTCACTTCCATGTGGCATTTCATTAACAAGTTGAGACATGCGAGTCTACCACTTTCTCTAGAGGAGGCCTTAGAGTTGTTTTGCACGGTGTGTTCACATATGGTCCTTATTGGGATTGTGAGTTGGGGTACTGGAAGGCAAGCCTGGAAAGGCCTGAAAGGGTCATGTTCTTGAAGTATGAGGAAATGAAACAAGAACCCATACTTCATTTGAAGAGGTTAGCTGAGTAATTGGGGTATCCTTTCTCTCCAAAGGAAGAAAGTGAAGGGGTGGTTTGCAGTTTTAAGGAAATTGCATCGATTTGGAAGTGAACAAGACTGGAAAAGTGGAGCAAGGCCATGAAATTAGGGTGTTCTTTACGAAAGGGGAGGTGGTGATTGGGAAAATCATGTGACCCCTCCAATGATAGAGCATTTGGATCAGCTCACAGAGCAAAAGTTTCATAGTTCTGGTCTCACTCTCCGTGCTTAGTTATTGGGTCATCTTCATATGTGAGCTTTTCTTATCTTGTGTGTGTGTTTGGGAAAATCATCTCACCCCCCACCCCCTACTGGTTGTGAAGCCACAACCGGAACAACAGTGGGACTCACCCCCGCCCTCCCCCCCCCCCCCCTCTCTCTAATATGCAACTATTTGTGGGGCCCAACTGTTGAATTGTTTAAATCTTTGGATCTTGGGCAATGAAAATCATAGAAAAACTTTAATTTAATGAGATAGGTTTGATGTACCTTTCACCATGACCGCTGCTTTGAAGCTTGAAATCCAACGAGTATTCGATCTTTCTAAGCACAATGAAGGCCTAGAAACGCCCCTTGTTCTTCTCTTACCTTGCACACCAATAGGTCTATGGGAAACCTCTCAAAAGTGGTCTCTTTCTCTCTTAATGAGTTCTAGTATTGTGGTATGTGGCAAGAGGGACCAAGGGTCTCTTTTATAGGCAAAAGCTCCCATAGAGCTTTCCTAGAATGCCCAAATTCGTTTGGCTTTTCTACTCAAATTAGTGTTAGTGATTTTGGATTTTCAAAATCATTTATTTTGCATGTTTTAGTGTTTTGGAAAATATTTTATCAAAAGCGTTTGGGAAAAAGAAAATATTTTCTTGGAAAGATTTGCTTTTACAAAATGATGTAGAAGTGTAGTTGAAAAGATAGTCCCGTACCGAATGAGAGAAAGGAAAGAGAAGAACTTATAAAGCACTACACTTTTCTACTACTTGTTCGGTTGCACATTGGGTTGAACCCATCGCTGGACCCGCGGGACGGTGCAACGCACCGTTCGCACACGCGACGTGGGCAATGGGCTATAGGGCGCATAGTGGCGCTTTATTGTCGCTTTATCTGGAAAATTCTCTAAGGCTTGAATTTTCAGAAGGGCATTTCGGGTTTGATTCCGCTAGTGCGAGGAGTCATCAAACGTTAGTAGGGCTTCCCTACTAGGCTTCATTGTATCTTGGAGACAATTTGCGGATCCCCTTTGCACACTACTGGTGGGGGCGAATCTTGTCTTAAGGAAAGTGATATCACGCCTTGAAGCAACAAGTTTCTGTGTTTTGTCAACAACAGTACCCTCAATTTCTCCAACAATTAGAAAGTCCAATTTGAGTTAACTTTCCTTCTCCAAACACTTCTAAAGTTAAGGGATTACATTATAGAGATGAAAGGTTGCTTAAAATGCAAAGCCACTCTTAATTTAGCAACTCTAAAACTTAGAAACCAATGTTCTAGAATTCCCAACAAAGAGGAAACTCTAAGTTTGGAAACTCCAAACTTATGAAACGTCCAACAGTCTCCCACTTGGCTTGCATGGGCTTTATACCTTTCATATTAACTACTTTATATTCCGTTCAATAAGTGTACTAACAATGGATCATGTAATCATTAGACTATTAAATTATCCAATGACCTCCCCATGGTCACAAAGCTGGCAAACTCATCAACATGAATTAAACATGGTCCACTTTATGTCATTACCGACATTCTGCTTTCTAAATATCCATTCAATGTTCACAATACAAATATTGGAAAAGCAGATAACTTTATTTATCAGGGTCAAGCTCAAAAGTGATCACATTACAATGTCTATAACCTTTATGCAGACTCCCACCAATAACATAATCGGCCTTCCCCACCAACCTTATGCGTGCTTTATGGTCATTAACGACCTCAAGTGGTAAGCCTTTTGTTATTGGATCTGCTAACATAAGTGCGGTACTTATGTACTCAATAGACATTAATTGATCATGAATTATCATCCTCACGACAATATGTCCACATTGATTCTTTACTTTATTAGTCGTTCTTGAAAAAGTAAAACCGCAACGGAATTATCACAACACATGCTCAGTAACTTGTCAATTATCAACAAGGTAACACCTTGAGTCAAAATTCCGCAACTACAAGGCATAGCTTAAGGCCTTGCAATACACCATAAACTCCAAACCCAAGGTGGAAGCAACTAATGGTGTATATCTTACGTTCTTCCACGATTTAAGATTTTCTGCCAAAATATCGTTAAGCAGAACTCTAAGTATCCGACATTTATAAAGTCGGAATTAGATTAACCAATTTCCTTAGGGTCATCTGATCTACTATATGTGAGCCTTCAGTCCCTTACACACAACCTTCTTGGCAGCTTTCCAATGATCCATTCATAGGATCACATTGATACCTTCTAAGCTGCCCACCACATAGGTTATGCCGAGACAGGTGTAAACTCAAGCATTTATGAGATTCTCAAATGCGGAACTATAGGAGATTCCCTTTATCTACCCCTGTCCGATCCTGGGACCTACAAACTTGACTGAATATATCATCACTAACCACAAGAGGAACCACTAGTGGGGCACATATCCATGTTGATAATTCAAGGACCTTCTCATTATAGGCTTTTTGAGATAATATCAGTAATCCTTGAATCTTCATTAGGTGAACATAGACTAAAATGTTCCACCTAGATCTTTTATACCAAGTTTCCTTCCAAGACACAGTCAACATGCACTGGAGTAATTCATCACCTTTGGGCAGAAGAATTACCCAGGCCAAGAGCCTGTGCTTGCTTGGTCTCAATGTAACATGGACAAAATGATACTTCTAAAGAGTAGTACACCAACAACTCACAAATTCCAAAATGATGGTATGACTCCCACTGTCCCTAAGATATATTCATTTATCCATGACATCTTTATTGAACCCAAATCCTATTATTAATATGTGAAAACTTTAAGTACCACTACCAAGACACTTAGTGCAACTCCAGAATAAAAGGAGTCACTAAAGATATGCCTTTCCATAGAAAGTCTTTCTTTGAAACTAGAGAGAGTCTCTTCGAAGTCTATCCCCCTCCTCGGTATAGCCTTTCTCTATCTTACTTTATGCATCTCAATGTCATCCTTGAAGTCAAACATTGACTACATATGGCAACACGCTGAGTTTCCAAATTTGGTTCATTTCTATTGAGAGCAGCTCTTCCTTTATGGCGTCAAGCCACAGAGCCGACTGATCACCCATTATGGCTGCATGGGAAGAGATGGGATCAAGACACTCCCATTAAGGTTGCTATTATTCCAAGCGTGCGGCGTATCTAATCTTTAAGATACAAGTACTATTTGTAGGACAAGAAAATCAAAACCCCTTAAACCTCTTAGAATAACCACTTAAATATCAACTCCTTATTTTAGGGTCCAATTTTCCTTATTTGGGAATTGTAGACTTTAGCCTCGGCCAATAAATCCTCATATGTGCAAATACCCTAGCACCGATTTCCTACTAAGACTAAAAGGGTCTCAAGTGTAATTATGCTAGAAAATTCGAGCTGGGATTTGCACCGCTGTCTTTAAGGCATCTCCTCTCAAGTAAAGATGATTTGCACAATTTGCTCATCATCTTGTCCATAAGAGTACGGTTTCGCTTTTTAGCAATACTGTTCTCTTGCAGATATAAGACCAAAACCCTCAAACCACAGCTTCTAGCCTTAATTTAAAATGATAAACAACATCTGAAAAATTAATCTATAAGAGTCAGAGATTAATAATTTCTTTTACTAACCTTCAGAGTCAGAAAGGTCTACTAATCTTATCTAAATGATCTTTAGTGGACCGATACTCTAAGTGATATCTTTAGACCCTTACCATTATATGTTTTCTTTAATGTAATCCATAAAAACACTGTAATCAGTAAAATCAAATGAATTTAGAACTTTCCTTTAAACCAATTTTTTTTTAACACATCTTACTCACTTGATTTGCTCATTTCTAACATTACTGACTATCTTATTCTCATGTAAGGTAATTCGAGTCTGATAACAAGAAGAAACCAATCCGAATCTTTATGGATTGCCTTTGAAAAAGAACCACTTACATATTGAATGGGAATGAAAAATGAGAAAGAACCCGCCATGCTTCTAAACTTTGATTCATAGCTGAAAGAACAAAGTTTCTTGAAATAAAGTTTCTGAAACTAATGAAACTCGTATTAAAAAATTAACAGAGAATGATAACGGCCTCAATCCGTACTTTATTCTCATTCCCTAATGTATTGATCCAATTTTCCTCTACCTAGAATTTACTCAATAGAATCCTCACATGAAACTTAAATATGGACAGTAGGATCTGAATCTATCCATGAATTTGTTTCTAGGAGTACTTGAAAAAATACGGTCCTACCACATTTTTACAGCCATCACAAACTTAAGGTATTGTTACTTGATGTGTCCTCTCTCTACCATAAGGGCAACACTAAATACTAAGTCTTAATTTCTAACCAATTGACTCTGTTGGGTCACTATATCTGCCAGACTCGATATGTTGCCTTTGAAATGACCTCATAGTGAGCATTATCAAGAGTGTAAATTCCAAGAGTTCAAAAATATGCTCATAAAGACCTCTTTGGTCAACTGACTTTAGGGTTCTCCAAACTTATATTAAGGGTACTCACGAGTGTCTTAAACGATCATCTGAAAAGTTCATAATCTCGTTTGCATTCCGAGCCAGAATAAATATCTCGGATTGCAGTCAAGATGTAGTTCTTAGACTAATACAATTAGTGCACTACCACTATTCACAAGTTTCTTCTATTTGTGAATTTTGGTGCTTGTGTCTTCCAGCAATGTATAGTCTATTCATGTAGCCTACAACTTTATCGATCCGTTTTATCACTCGGGTTTTATCCTACCAATGTACTTTAATACAATCAGGTATCTAAATCAGACACCTTTAGGGTTCAATGTCATGGACATAACGTCCTAATAAGCTCACTACTTTTAACACTTATTATTCCATGATTTGTTAGATCTTTACATGATCACTCAAAATATCCTTATGTGATCCCGTTGAGACACCCATCGTGTCATCGTGGCCCTTCCGTTGGGCAGAACCACGACACACAGTGGGCTCTCACAACGAGACAAGTGTAAATGAACAACTTAGCACCAGGAATTCCATCACCGTTGGGCAGAATAAAATTCCAAGCCTGGTTATTCATTTACAACTTCCTTATTCTACCCAAATAACCCGGACAAGCATTCTTGGTTGGGCTAAACCTTTTCATGCTTGGGTGGTAGCCAGTTGAACATGATCACGTAAAATAAATTGTAATACACACACATAATAATTTAAGGAGATTGCATCATTAAAGTTGGCCACAAAAGACAAAATCCAACGAAGTATTTATCTTAGAAAATACAACATCTCATTCACATGCATAGAGGCCACAATTATGAAAATTTGCAATCACATATACAAAAATTACATAGGAGCAATGACCTTCTGTTGGGCTAATCAAAGCCCTTACACAATTTCCAAGATTGCAAACTCTCACAGTGTGAATACATATGTAAGCCTCTCAATTTGTGCCTCACGATCAATATGGATCATTTGGAAACTTTGTTGCATGAATCCAAATAATCCTTTACATATAGGCACAAAAACCTTTTATGTGAAAAATGAGCATCCAGAAACTGTAGTTGGATGCACAAGGGAAACTAAATGGATACAAGTGCAACAATGGTGCTTATCCACGGTCAACTAATAATGTTTCTCACAAGATTTCAATCCCTTCGTGCATGTAAACATATATTAGGCTCTTAATTTGTGCTTCAAAAATAATAGGAATCCTTTGAAAACTTTGTTGCATGAATCCAAAGGTCCAACGCGAAACATGCAACAAATAATTCTTAAGTAATTCCAACTAAATCCAAAGGCAAATGTACACATAAAATATAGTTGGATATTGAAAGGAGCCTAAAAACACATCTTCATATTAGATTCATGTCCAATAATAATATTAAGATGTATCTAATTAATAGTATGCCTCAAAACCTTAAGAACGAGGAATCAAAATGGTTAAGAGATCAAATAGGGGCATACAAAACATTCATAATCTTTTATTTGTGTACATAAAAGAAAATAAACCAGACATGCATAGCGCACAAAAAATATTTTGTGCAACTCATGCATCTAAGTAAGACCAAACAAGTATTAGTTGTGAGAAACAGAAAACTGCAACCCTAAAGGGTCCAAAACTTACTCACAAAGGGAGGCCCACAAGCACATTTACACATGAGCTATAAGAGCCTATCCTCAGATAACTTCGTAACCTATGCCAATGGATCCGGAACGCAGGAAAACCTTAGGATACATTCCTATATCTTGTAAAAAATTACCCAAAAATGGGTCCAAAAAGTTTGTAGTAGAGGAAGCCAAATATGTCAAAAAGTTCAGATTTTGTAGAAACCGAAGGAGATACCTCTGAAATTTTTACCTAAGGTAGAGGGGACCTAGAGGGTCCCAGAACCAGTCTTGGTTCGCCAAGAAACGGCTGGGAGAAGGCCGAACTGGCCCTTGGAAATATTATGGTCTTGGATAAATTCACCCACTGCTGTTCTTCTCCCCGCTAAGGATAAATTCACCCCTTGAAAAATGGTGATGCGCGCACGGACGTAGCACAGTTTCTTTTTGAAAAAACACAGTTTCTTTTTCTTAAAGTACCATTATATGGCATTATTTAAAAGAAACTACGGATACATGGTTTTAACGTTTACAACAACTACGAGTTAGTATAACTCTTTTATAAAACTACTAGTTTATGGTGCCTTTTGAAAGATGCTTATAAATCTCAAAACTACCAAAGAGTGTCGCAGTTAAAAATACCGAAGCAGTCATGAGCTCGGCTTCTCGAATTTTTAAAAACGAACCAGTAGTTTTCATGAGAAAATTACAGAACTGCCATTAAAGTTTGCAGTTTACATCTAATGATCCGACCGTCAAATGACAGTGAAACTTGAGGGGCGTGATCGTCGGTCAGAGAGGAATACGCCAGTACCCTCGGTTCTCCGGAAAACTCGCTGGTTTCTGGTGGCACTTAACTTTTTCCGGTGACTCAAAAATATGCACAAAATACCCAAAACTCGATTTTCTTTGAAACTCAAAGCCTACAACCTATGCTTTGATACCAAATGTCATCTAAACATTAACTTAATGATCCCTTTGGATCTTGGGTAACGAAAATCATAGAAAAACTTTAATTTAATGAGATGGGTTTGATGTACCTTTCACCACCATGACCGCCGCTTTGAAGCTTGAAATCCAACGAGTATTTGATCTTTTCTAAGCACAATGAAGGCCTAGAAACACCCCTTATTCTTCTCTTACCTTGCACACCAATAGGTCTACGGGAATCCTCTCGAAAGTGATATCTTTCTCTCTCAATGAGTTCTAGTATTGTGGTATGTGGCAAGAGGGACCAAGGGTTTCTTTTATAGGCAAAAACTCCCATAGAGCTTTCCTAGAATGCCCAAATTCATTTGGCTTTTCTACTCAAATTAGAAAGTCCAATTTGAGTTAACTTTCCTTCTCCAAACACTTCTAAAGTTAAGGGATTACCTTATAGAGATGAAAGGTTGCTTAGTATGCAAAGCCACTCTTAATTTAGCAACTCTAAAACTTAGAAACCAATGTTCTAGAATTCCCAACAAAGAGGAAACTCTAAGTTTGGAAACTCCAAACTTAGGAAACGTCCAACAGGTAGGCCTCACCCAACAATACTCTTTCTTGTTGGAATGAAACCAACTAGATTGGAGGGAGAAGATGAGTTTCAATAGAAGAAGGTTGTTCTCTTGATACCAAACACACAAAGAAAGTAGCCCAAGTTGTTATACTACTCAAGACCTTTCAAATTTCACTAAAATGGCTTACATATGAAGAATATACATGCCCAAAATATAGCCTACATTCCAAATCCGAGATTAATAAGACTTAACTAATCTTAGCTTTCCTAAGTACCACTAACACACTAACATAGGAAAAGTAAATGTATTACATAATTCCAAAACAAAGAAACTAAGTCCCTAGGCCATTAAATCCCCCAAAGGAGATTTCCAATGCGGTCAAGCCAAGTCAAAATTGCAACTTGCAAGCTTCCAAAATAGTAGAGTTCCAAAACCATAGAAAATCCAAGAGCAAAGTGAATAGGTGGTCAAGTAGTCAAGCTTAGAATTCCAACATCTCTCTCTCTCTCTCTCTCTCTCTCTCTCTCTCTCAAATACCCCACTTTTGAAATTTCTGAATTTCTTAAGAGTATTTTTGTTAATTCACAGAGTTTAGATTGAATAATAGTGTGATTATTTGTCAATTCTCAAGAGTACTTTCTTAAGAGTATTTATAGTGTGATTAGAAGCCCTAATCCAGAGTTTAGAGTGAATTGACAAAAATACTCTTAAGAAATTCGGGGGTATTTTAGAGAGAGAGAGAGAGAGAGAGAGAGAGGACAATCGTTTTGGAGAGTTGGAGAAAACGAGAAACGAGGAAGAATTCTAGCGGAGAAAATCTTCTTCTAAAGGTATGTGATAGATTGAGTTCTAATTTTCATTGTTTTAATCTTTGAATTTCCCATAGAGAATCATCTTGTCCACAGGAATAAGGTTTTAGAAGATTTAGTATAGGGTTTGTGATTGAGAGATCGCCATCTAATGAGTTTTATTAAAAAATGGGTGGGAGATTTATGATTAAAATCACAAATAAGGATCAAATCTTGAGTTTCCCTTGAGAAAGATATGATTCATGGGAAAAGAACTATCAATGTTGAACTGAGCAAAGATTAGGGTTTTTCGGAGGGTTTTTTTTTCCAAAGACTTCAATGATCTTTTCATGTTCAAATAACCCTAATAAGGTAAGAAAATTAAAGAGAGATTAAGCGAGTCCATTTCCATGGAAAATAACTCAACCTGTACAGAACATGATATAACTTGCAAATCATATACAACAACACACTGTACTTGATCTAATCTTTTTCATCAGTAAAACATGCAAAAGATGCTTTAAAAGAAATAACAATACACAGGATTTCGAACATGGTTTTAAGAGTCCGTAAACATGGTTTAAAATATGAATCATATGCATAACGGTAAAGCATGGAGAAAAATCCAATATAAGAATACAAGTTACTTTCTCAATTAAAGATCAATATCCTCCCACAACCAAGTCTCTAAATTAATTTACCAAGTAGTGTCACCCTACAATTAGATCATATATATGTTAATGTTTGAATGCAAGCACAAGTCAATTGGGGCGAGTTCGTGCCCCAAAAGTCAAACGCAAGAATTCAAACCGCAATTGAACCACAACTGGTCAGCCGAGGGCCTCTTCGGCCGGCCGACCCTGTGGTTTTGGAAAATTTCAAAAACCCATCCAGTTGGGTTCGGTGTGCCGAATCCTCCTTTGGTCGACCAAACTCGCAATTCTAGGTTTTTCCTAGAATGCACGGTTCACATTCTTTATCCAGGGTTTTCGCCCCAAACCCTTTGTTTTCTTCAAGAAGATAACATCAAAGAATACCCTATGATTTTAATCCTTGATTCCCTTAAGACTTTCTTCTCGAACCGACAAAGCGGATTCACTGAAATCCTTGCAACCCAAGGATCCCTAAGAATCGAAGGCCTCACTAGAAACTCTCTGGACGATGGCCGACAATGAAAGATCACAAAAGTCACGATTTACTATCTGTAAATTGTTCCTTTATCCACTAATATGTTATTTTCCAACTTAGAATAGAGATAGATTAAGCTTCTTACCTCGGAGATCGATCATTCTTCCAAGCGCGAACCTCCTTCGTTAAGATACGATTTACAACTTTATAATTGTATTTATACCCTTAAATCCTATGTTTAATGTAAATTTACTGAAATAAGCCTAATTATTTCCAAAGTTACCAGATTGCCCTTAAGAAAAAATTGACGGAAACGTCCTCAGCTAGGGCGTTTCACATAAGATGAAGGAAAACACTTGTAAAGAAAATGGTGAAATTTGTTGGAAATTAATTCAAACGGTTAATTACCTTATGGGGCCCTCCCAAGTCAATTTGAGTCTATCGTTATCTTTTAGAAACAGAGAGTCTTATTTGTTTAGAGAATGGATTCATATAGGTTTTGTTTTATTCTTATCCTTCATGCAAAAGTTTGAGTCGGTGTTAGGTGTGGTAGAGTTAAAATAGGATTGTAAGCAAAAATAAAGAAAACAAAACAGTAGATACGTTTCATCCCCCTTTTTTTTGCTTCTTGTGCATGTGTGGGCATCACCGACACTCTTATGTGTACGAGGATGGAGGAAAGTTGGTAGATGAAGGGTCAGATAATTAAAACAAATTATCAGAGAGGAAGCTTTAGAACTGGAGTATAAATATGTGGCCATGCATCCAAGACATTATTGATAGCTTGAGATCTTCAAATTCCTAATCTTCTTTATGGCCACATCCCAATTTCTTACAGACGATGAAATATTAAGGAATGAATGCAAGGAACTAATCTCGTCCCTTCCAAGAGGGAATGGATGGTCCCTACCTTACATGTACCAATATCAAGGTTTCTGGTATTTTCTACGTTACTTGAAAGGAGCAGTGGCATTCCATCAACAGTTTCAACCCCACGACGACGATGCATTTCTGGTCACCAAGCCGAAATCCGGAACCACTTGGCTGAAGGCACTTGCTTTCGCGGTTGTGAACCGGACTCGTTACCTTCTCACTGACCACCCCTTGCTCAAAACTAGCCCCCATGACCTTGTCCCTCCTGTCATCTTGAAGTTATTTTCATATAACCAACTTTCTGAATTTGAGAGCCTTCCCTCCCCTAGGCTCTTGGCTACCCATATCCCTTACACGTTGTTACCGGAATCGGCAATACAGTCGAATTGTCGTGTAGTTTACTTGTGCCGGAATCCTAGAGATACCTTCATTTCAATGTGGACGTTCTCCAGCAAGCTTAGAGATGAGAGTCTAGGACCACTTTCTCTAGACGAGGCCTTTGAGCTGTTTTGCACTGGAGTTTCTTGCTTTGGTCCTTATTGGGATCATGTATTGGGGTACTAGAAGGCAAGCCTGGAAAGGCCTGAAAGGGTCTTGTTCTTGAAGTACGAGGAAATGAAACAAGAACCTATACTTCATTTGAAGCGCTTGGCTGAGTTCTTGGGGTATCCTTTCTCTCTAGAGGAGGAGAGAGAAGGGGTGGTGGAAGAAATATCCAAGCTATGCAGTTTTAAGAATTTGAGCAATTTGGAAGCAAACAAGATAGGAACCGTAGTGATTGGCATTGACAAAGTGATTGGCATTGACAAAAAGGTGTTCTTTAGGAAAGGGGAGGTTGGTGATTGGGCAAATCATTTGACCCCTTCAATGATTGAGCGTTTGGATCAGTTGGTGGAGCAAAAGTTTAATGGTTCTGGTCTCACTTTCCTCTATTAGTTATCTGGTCATCTTCCTATATAAGCTTTTCTTATCTTGTCTTTGTTTGATTTCCAATAACACTTAAGAAGCTTTTCTTATCTTGAGTTTGATTGTTTTCCAATAAATCCTTGTTTGGATTATGTGTTTGAGTAGTAAGAGAGCATGAAGAAATCAATGAACTACACATTATGTTCTATTTACGCTCATTTTTTTTTTTGAAAGAAGACAATTTTATTGATACTATGGAGATTACAATGGGGACCAGAGGTCCCAACTAGCAAAACATAGAATCAATTAAGGATGGCCAGGAGTATACTCCTAGACCAATTAAAACAAAAGAAGAAAATCTACTAATTCATTAATTACAGTAAGGACCACCCATCAATGCACTGCCACCCTGCCGAGTAACTAATTTACCTCCCCTACTATCTAGAAACACAGCCTAGAGAGTCTTCACCACTCCCCCAACATTCCAAAGCACTACCCCAAGGCCTTCAGCAGATCGAAACCAACGAAAAGTGCCATATTTGGGGGCTTCTCATGCAAGGCTTTCCTCAAAACAGACTTGTCATCACCATTTAGATAGTCATTTAGTTTGGTGATTTTGGCAAGCCATCAAAGCCAGGAGCGACTCAACCATACTACGCTGAGTCGGGGACTCTAGCAGATATACAACCCCAGAACATGGAATTAGGACATCCAGACGGTCGTTGATCGCCAAGCTTTTCTACACCATACGGCTACCCACCGCCTTAGTGTGGAATCGTTTATGTCTCCATCCAAAGCAAAATCCGATCCCCCAAATCCTGGTGTAATCCCAGAGCAAAATAAAGAGAGAGAGAGCTGGCTACTTAGGGAAATTGATCTTCCTGGCTCCTCAAGGGAGGCCATTCCTTCTTTGTTAAGGATCTTGTTTTCCAAACTAGATGGAGATGGCCTTTTAATAGCTAAATCATGGAGAATAGAGCCTTGAAACGTCCCCTCCTAGGGAGAAGAGCTAAGTCTGACAATACGCCTCCCTAGCTATCAAGAAATATAAAATACAAAACCTCCAACTACTTTTAATTGTCATAGTCTTTTCCTATCCCGAGAACCCCAGCTATAAAATTAGATATAGGTGGGGCCAGATCTAGGAGGCCAGGAATAGGACTTTAAGAGTCTAAACAATCTGCTAAATTTCTTCTTTACACCCGGTTTGGAGCCCAAGATAGAACTCATCTTATTCATAATGAGCTGATCTTGGGAACTTAAACCCCTGACTGAGAAGGTTGAATCTTTGTAAAAACCGCCAGGGGCGCGATTGACATAATTCTTCCTGACGTATGGAGCATGCTTCCGTCTGATGTGGAGAGTTGGTTTCTTGGGACTCACCAATGATCCTAAAATATCTTCGTGCCTCTGTTCCTGTCTCATTATACCTTTTTCTGAATTAGCTAATGGCTCCATCTCATCCTCCCAATGGGACCCAACGGTTCGCCAGGCAAAGGCCTTGGGGTCGTCGGAGGCTGATCCACGGCTAAGGAGGAACCTAATTTCTAGATGGCGCATTCAGGGGTTTCCTTCGAGAGCTCAACCCCAATGGGATAGACCTGGTCGTAGATTTTGAGCTTTACACCAGAGTTAGGGAAGAGCCATCGAGGGGCTAGGATCTTAGCCGAAACGAAGCTCATACAATTTTGATGGTTGACCTCCATCTTGGTTTCTACAACCTTGCCAAAAAGGCCCCCTAAAGCCTCCACCGTAGAAACAGCCCAAGCATGCAAAGTGATGCCACAAAAACAAATCCAAAGTGCCTCCTCTCCTTGAATAAAATCCTTTGTCCAAGGTGAGAGGGAGAGAAGATGGTTGTCCAAGGCCATAGATCCCTTAGCAATGATCTGTGAAGCTTGCAATTCTGAATCAAACATAAAAAGAACTTCATCATTTGCCAATAAAGACGGGCAATGTAACGATGGGAGTTCCCAGGATACTTGTGCCCACTTCCACAGCTCCTGCAAAGACTCATTATGGTTTTTCTTTTTCCCGATAAAAGAGGATCGGAGAGAACTTGATCGCACATCTAATTCCTGCCCTGGAATAGATAAAATTGGAATCGCAGAGTTTCTGTTGCGATGAATTTTGCCCGAAATCAGGCCACAGGCTATCTTCATCATCCTTAGGTTGCGCCCTAGGTCGAGGGATCCATTTTAATGATGATCTGGTCGAATGACACCAGCGACATTCAACTCGCCATTTATAGTTTAGGTATTGACAAGGAGAGCAAAACCATGCCCCAAGCCTTTTATCTTGGACATGAGTGGGTCTCCCTGGAGATACTCCTTTCCCACCCTAAGAAGGAGGAGGGGAGGAGATCAGTCTAGACTGTGGGCATCTTCTGCATCTAAACCGCCATCCAAAGTTGTGATAGCGACAATCCGCCAATCCTCTTCCCTGGAAATTTTCATCTCCCAGCTCCCCGCACCAACGTACATTTACCGATTTACATCTCATGAAACATACATTTTCTCTTTATTCTACTTTCCAACAATCCAAAGATAGAAATCATTGAGTATTCTAGACAATTCTTGAACATCACTACAAAAATATGATTAAGACATTTACAGCTCCCACGTAAATAAGAAGCAGTGCAGATCACATTATTTGGACCATATATAGTGAAGAAAAAGAATTGATCCGGTGCCCCATTTTTTCAGTGCATATATAAAGAATTGCTCGGTGCCTTCCATATATACTGGAAAAAAAGAATTGCTCCGGTGCCTTCGCTAATGAAAAAAAGTAAGGCGCTGTGTGGATCACATTATTTGGTGCATATGATTAAGACATTTGTCTGGTGCCTTCCATTTTTTCTAGGGTCTTCCTTTTTGTCGACCTGTGATTCTTCTTTCTCCTCTTTTGCCTCTTCCTCTTCCTCTTCCTCTTCCTCTTTTGAGTCGGTGCATAGAGTCGGTGGTGAGTTATGACTCACGTTCACATGAGTATGCCAAACCAATTGAGTTTGTGTAGTTGAAGCTTCAGATATATAGAACTAGACTATAAGTATGTGGCTATGCATCCAAGGTCTACAAGTTCAAATTAAGTTAAGTAAGTTAAGGACCAAGCATCAATGCTTATAAATTCAAATTAAGTTTTGAATGGTCTGGATTGCGTCACCGACACTCTTGTAAGATGTAACACATGAATGTTTATTGTGTCTACCAGGATGGAGGAAAGTTGGTAGAGAGTTGGTAGATGAAGGGTCAGATTAATTAAAACAAACTATCACAGAGGAAGCTTTAGAACTGGAGAATAAATATGTGGCTATGCATCCAAGCTTTGCAAATTCCCCTGTGGACATTATTGATATATAGCTTGAGATCTTCAGATTCCTAATCTTCTTTATGGCCACATCCCAATGGCTTAAAGACGATGAAATATTAAGGAATGAATGCAAGGAACTAATCCCGTCCCTTCCAAGAGGGAAAGCATGGTCCCTACCTTATTTGTACCAATATCAAGGTTTCTGGTATTTTCTACGTTACTTGAAAGGAGCAGTGGCATTCCATCAACAGTTTCAACCCCGCGACGATGATGTATTTCTGGTCACCAAGCCGAAATCCGGAACCACTTGGCTGAAGGCGCTTGCTTTCACGGTTGTGAACCGGTCTCGTTACCTTCTCACTGACCACCCCTTGCTCAAAACTAACCCCCATGACCTTGTCCCTTTTGTCATCTTGAAGTTCTTTTCATATAACCAACTTTCTGAATTTGAGAGCCTTCCCTCCCCTAGGCTCTTGGCTACCCATATCCCTTACACGTTGTTACCGGAATCGGCAATACATTCGAATTGTCGCACAGTTTACTTGTGCCGGAATCCTAGAGATACCTTCCTTTCAATGTGGGCGTTCTCGAGCAAGCTTAGAGATGAGAGTCTAGGACCACTTTCTCTAGACGAGGCCTTTGAGTTGTTTTGCACTGGAGTTTCTGGCTTTGGTCCTTATTGGGATCATGTATTGGGGTACTGGAAGGCAAGCCTGGAAAGGCCTGAAAGGGTCTTGTTCTTGAAGTACGAGGAAATGAAACAAGAACCTATACTTCATTTGAAGCGCTTGGCTGAGTTCTTGGGGTATCCTTTCTCTCTAGAGGAGGAGAGAGAAAGGGTGGTGGAAGAAATATCAAAGCTATGCAGTTTTAAGAATTTGAGCAATTTGGAAGCAAACAAGACAGGAACCGTAGTGATTGGCATGGACAAAAAGTTGTTCTTTAGGAAAGGGGAGGTTGGTGATTGGGCAAATCATTTGACCCCTTCAATGATAGAGCGTTTGGATCAGTTGATGGAGCAAAAGTTTAATGGTTCTGGTCTTACTTTCCTTTATTAGTTATCTGGTCATCTCCTTTATAAGCTTTTCTTATCTTGTTTTTGTTTGATTTCCACTAACACTTGAGAAGCTTTTCTTATCTTGATTTTGATTGTGTCCCAATAAATCCTTGTTTGGATTATGTGTTTGAGCAGTAAGAGAGCATGAAGAAATCAATGAACTACACGTTATGTTCTATTTTGGCTTCCCAAATCTCTAAGCTGCTATTCAGTTATTCTTTCTATTTACGCCCATTTTACATCTCATGAAACAGACATTTACTGTTTATTCTACTTTCCAACAATCCAAAGATAAAAATCATGATAGAAATCATTGTAGTATTCTAGACAATTCTTGAACATCACTGCAAAAATATGATTAAGACATTTACTGCTCCCACGTAAATAAGAAGCAGTGCAGATCACATTATTTGGTCCATATATAGTGAAGAAAAAGAATTGTTCCGGTGCCTTCCTTTTTTTTCAGTGAATATATAAAGAATTACTCGGTGCCTTTGATAATGAAAAAAAGGTAACGCGCTGTGTGTATCACATTATTTGGTGCCTATGATTAAGACATTTTTCTGGTGCCTTCCATTTTTTTTGGCGTCTTCCTTTTTGTCGACCTGTGATTCTTCTTTCTCCTCTTTTGCTTCTTCCTCTTCCTCTTCCTCTTCCTCTTTCTTTTCTTCTTGTCTCCCCTCATCTTCTTCACCCTCTTCAGAGTTGCAGTAATATGCTCGGCGAAGAGGGAAAAACAAAAGAAAAAAAGTGATGAAGAAGAGTGCGTTTTTATATTTTTATTGTGCGGTGCCAGAATGATGCTGAATTAAATATAAGCTCATCCACCTATCATTTCAGAAATAAAATGATTTTTTTTTTATAAATTTTTTTTTCCGGAAAATTCAAGTTATCGACAAAGCATTAAATGCTTATAAATTAAGACAAGATTTGCCTTCCCATATGATTGGGTAGTTGAAGTTTAATTGAGATATCTAGAACCGAAGTCTAAGTTTGTTGGTATGCATTCAAGGCACTCAAATACCATCGGGATCGAACATTAATAATAGCATGTGATCCTCAGACTCTGCAATCTGAGGTGTGCAGTAGTAGGGAGTCAAGGCTGATGACCTCACAGGTTTGGGAGCCTCCAAGTAATGGATTTTTCAAGCTAAATTTTGATGATTCAAGCTTATGAAATTCTAGGCAAGCAGGAGTTGGAGGTCTTCTAGGCCGTGTTTGGTTACGCAGCGCATAGACTCAGAGAGTAGTTGAATAAGTAGTTAACAGGGAGGATACTGCATTGGATTTTCTTGGAATTACCTCGGAGAATAGTGGCAAGTAGTGTTTGGTTTCATGGCAGACTCAGCGAATAGTAGAATACTTATGAGAGGTTATTACCAATATAGAGATGAGAGAGAGGGTCGAAGAGAGAAAGAGCACCATTCCCAAGAAACTTCAAGCAAAATCTACCTTTTTTGTGGAGTTAATTTGGTTTTGGTTTGTAAGTTATAAGGGGGGTGGGGGACAAGAACGTCATCTCAGCAGACATGCAATAATTATGCAAGAGAGTTCAATGCTATATTGTCAACTGATGCATGTGCATCTCGTCGGGCCCTTCTGATCAACGGTCGGAAATCTCTGATCAACGATCGGGTCATCAGGGTTTGTCAAATAGATGATAAGTGCCAAATCGGCAATTGGTCCATTGAAATGGCATCGTCGTGTCACCTATCATTTTGGGAAACTTCTAATTTCGGAAATTCTATTTTGGACACTATTCAAATTTAGCAAGTTCTGAAAATAGAAACCTCTTTCCAAACTTGGAACTATTTCCTATATTTGGAAAGGGTTTTGCTAACGAGAAAATACATTTATATTTGGAATGGGTTTTGTTAAGGAGCATTTAAAGCACCTATTTTCATGTACCCACACTTTTATCCTCAAAACACATTTATTATTAGAGAAGCGTTTCCCACAATTTCATTTCTATTACGAGAAAATAACAAGAATACCCCTATGTCATAAAAGATAATAGCCAAAGTACCTTAACCCATTTTCCATGAGATTGAAATATTTTATTATTTTATATGAGATAAGTTTATTTTTGTCATTTTCATGAGATAGTGTATTTTGTCATTTTTATGAGATAGTGTATTTTGTTCATACGATCGATGATCCTAACCTTCCAATCTATGAATTTTTTTTTTATTGTGGTGTCCATTTTAAACTTCCTCAAATCAAAGGGTTAAGATCATTCTATGGAGAAGATTTTACGGGCCCACACTGTCTACATTAGGGCCCAACAAATGAATGGTTGGATCACCCACGCAAACAATGTCGGCACACGTATTTTTTTCATTTGTTGGGGGTGTGCCTAGAAAATATTTTTCAATCCTAACCCCGATCTATGTAGTTTTTTTATATTGCTGTGTCCATTGTAAACCTTCTCAAATCAAAGGGTTAAGATCATTCTATGGAGAAGATTTTATTAGAGAATAAAATTAGATCTGAATTAGAGAATAAAATCCGGGCCCAACAAAATGAATGGTTGGATCACCAAAAAATGCGGCCACCAATATTTTTTTCGGGTTGCACGTAAGTGCAGAGCCGTCCACCAAGATAAGTCTTTTTTATTATTTTCTATGAGATATACGTGTATTGGTCATTTTTTATGAGTGAGTAATACTTTGATCATTTTCTATGAGATAGGGTCTTTTTATTTTCCATGATATATGAGTTTTTTTTTTAAGAGATAGGTGTATTTAACACTTTCTATGAGATATTAGTATTTTTGTCATTTTTCATGAGATTTAAGTAGGGATATTTTCGTTATCTTTTATGAGATAAGGGTATTCTTGTTATTTTGTCATGGTAGGGGTATTTTTGTAAAACCAAACCCAAGCCTCTTTGTTGAAATTGTAATTATGGAAATAAAATCTCGACTACAATCGTTGCTCCAGTAATAAATGTGTTTGAGGATATATGCGTGGGGGTGCATGAAAATAGGTGCTTTAAATGCTCCTTAACGAGTGCCCTCAAACCCATTTGGAAATACCCATTTGCCTCTTCAGTATTTGTAATTTCCATTTGGCTAGGGTTCTAATTTAGGAATTTCCTAATTAGAAAATTAGCAATTTAACTCTTTCTATCAACAACCTACCTTTAAGGAAACACTATTGCCATTTGTGATTCCTTATGAGTCTAGTTAGGTAGCCAGTCCTAGAAAAGATAGGATATGGAAAGTGTATCTCTTCTACAGAGCATTTTTCCTTACTCTTCAACTGTAAGAAGGCAAGTGAGAATTAGAATTTTCCACCTGTTACTTGCCCAACATATAAAAGCCAATCATCTTGCTGTCCATTAAATTGTGCACATGGAAGAAGGCTTGAGTTTTGGGTACGTTATTTCTCATATGGAAATAAGTTTCCAATGGTGACTTTCTTACATGGTTTGGAGCATTGTTGTCATGCCCCGAACAGTATTCTTAGGCCGGTGCCTGTAACAGCCGCCGCAATGTCCGTAGAATTACCCCCACGAACACACAAGGCTCAACTTCTAACAATTCACAAATTTACTCATAGTAGAATCGCTTTAAAAGGGTACACCTTTCAAAGCATTTACTAACTAGTGCGGAAGCTAAATTTAGTTAATTGAAATAATATAACATCTCGAATAAAAAAGTCATAATAAGTCTTCTAAATACATCAACATCAAATCACCTCACCATGCTAATTACTGAACTAGAGAATAAAAAGCTGAAGTAAAATCTCTCGATCAAGGATGCGGCAAATCTCCACTGCTCAGCGAACCTACTGGTGATCCTCAAGGTCTGAAAAACGGTAGTCAACAGTAATGAGGACTACGGCCCAGCTAGTAAACCATAACCGAAACACACACACACACACACATATATATAAGAGAAAAATGGTTTCTACGCTCAAGCGCAGATAAGCTTCTCAGCGCTCGAGCAAAGAAACAAGGGGGGCATTGTGTGTGTGTGTGCGCCGGGGGGGGGGGGGGGGGGGGGTGATCCAAACCATTCATTTGGGAGGCCTCATCATGGATGGGGGGTCTACCAAAATCAGCTCAATTGGATCACAATAGGGTGTCCATTTGTGGGGGGAAAATGGACAGATAGTGTTTGTCCACAAATCCGTCCATTTTAGGCCCCACAAATGTATTAAAGATTTTTCAAAATCAAGTGTTTTTGGTCAAAACAATTTTTGGAAAATATTTTTTTTAAGTGTGTTTTGGAAAAAGAAAAACTTTTCTTTGGAAATAGTTGCTTTTTGCAAGAGAAAGAGAATAGTGTAATGTAGTTGAAAAGATAGTCCCAAATCGGATGAGAGAAAAGAAAGAGAAGGGCTTATAAAGCACTACACTTTTCTATTACTTGTTTGATTGCACATTGGGTTGAACCCATGGTTGGACCCGCGGGACGGTGCAACGCACCGTTCGCGCACGCGCGGCGTAGGCAATGGGCTATAGGGCGCATAGTGGCGCTTTATTGACGCTTTTTTAGGCGCACTTTGCACTTCGCACGCCGCATCGTAGCGAGGAGCGATTGGAGCCTTTAATTTTCAAACCGATCTGGAAAGACTCTATACAGGGGTGTTTTTCACACTGAAAAGACACCAGAGGCTCTATAAAAGTTGCAGAACCCAACCATTTCAAAGTACAATCGAATTTACTCATTTCTGGATAAATTCTTAAGACTTCTAGTGCATTATACTCTCTTTCTTGCTCCCACCAAAATTCGTTTTACTAAACTATTTTCTTATTGTTTATCTAATTACTATTATACTGCAGTAACAGAAATTAGACTGATTCTCTCAGGCTTGTAAGATTCTAAGGGCATTTCGGATTTGACTCTGCTTGTGCATAGCGTCGTCAAATTAGTAGGACATTCCTACTGGCTTCATTGTATCTTGGAGGCAGTTCGCGGATCCCCTTTGCACACTTCTAGTGGGGGCGAAATCTGTCTTAAGAAAAGCGATTTCGCGCCTTGAAGCAAACTGGTTACTGCTTTTTCTTTCCAAAAGATACAGAATTATTTCTCTAACAATCTTAAGACAGATTTTTTCTTTGCTTCAATGGCGTTGTACTCAATCCGTCAAATGTCCCAAGACTTTGTCAAACTTGAGCGATTTGACAAAGGGAATTTCAAGCGATGGCAGAAGAAGTTGCACTTCATCCTTACGTCGCTCAAAGTAGTTCGAGTTCTCACATCCCCAAGGCCGACAACAGTTGAAAATGAGACATTAGCGCAGGCTCGTGCAAGAATGAAATGGGAACAAGATGATTACATCTGCAAAGGGCACATCCTCAATGCTATGTCGGATACTTTGTTCGACATATATCAGGGAATGTGATCGGCAAGTGAGATTTGGAACGCACTCGAAGCGAAGTACATGGCGGAGGATGCTAGCAGCAAAAAATTCTCTGTGAGTCATTTCCTGAATTATCGCATGGTAGATGATAGACCTGTTATTGATCAACTGCATGAAATCCAACACATGATGAGTCAAATTCATTTGCAAGGCATTTTACTTGATGATTCCTTTATAATTCCGTCGATTATTGACAAACTTCCGCCAAGTTGGAAAGAATTTAGAAAAAGTCTTAAACACAAGAAAGAGGAGATTTCTCTTGATGACTTGGCTCTATGCCTCAGGATTGAGGAAGAGTCAAGGATTAGAGATCATAAAGATGATCATGAGAATTCTTCATCTAAGATACACTTGGTGGACAATGTCAATAAACCAAACCAACAAGGGAAAGGCAATCGGAAGAGAAACAAACACCCTTACAAGAAGAATAATAAGAATAAGAAAAGGAAGGGTGCTTGTTTCAATTGTGGCAAACCAGGCCACTACAAGAGTGAATGTCGACTTCTTAAAGATAAGAAGTCGGGAACACCAACAGACAACAACAAGTTTGTGGCCATGATTTCAGAAGCAAATATTATTGAAGATGGCAATGATTAGTGGATTGACTCGGGTGCGACGAGGCATGTCTGCAAAGACAGGAATCTGTTTTCGACCTATGAAACGGTTGAAGATGGAAGTGTCCTTTACATGGGCAATTCGTCGACGGCAAAAGTCAAAGGAAGAGGCAAAGTAGAACTGGAATTTACATCCGGCAAGCGCCTCACTCTTACCGATGTCTTTCATGTACCTGAAGTGCGAAAGAATTTAGTTTCTGGAAGCATTCTTAACAAGAATGGCTTCAAGCTCGTATTTGAATCTGACAAATTCATTCTTTCTAAGGGGGGTACCTTTGTTGGAAAGGGATATATGTATGAAGGGATGTTTAAACTCAATATCAATAAAGTGAATGTCTTTGCTTATGTTGTTGACTCTTTATCTTTATGGCATAATCGTTTAGGACATGTTAGTACTAGGAAAATGCATGATATGGTTAAGTTAGATTTAATTCCAAAATGTGAAATTGATTTAGTAGATAAATGCAAAATATGTATGCAAACTAAATTAATAACTAAACCATTTCCCTCAGTAGATAGAACTTCTAATCTGTTAGACCTTGTACATAGCGATGTATGCGATATACATAGTGTTCCTACCAAGGGACGTAAAAAGTATTTTGTTACTTTTATAGATGATTTTACTAAATTTTGCTATGTATATTTACTTAGTCATAAAGATGAAGTGTTGGAAAAGTTTAAGGTTTATAAAACAGAAGTAGAAAACCAATGTGAAACATGCATTAAATGCCTTAGATCTGATAGGGGTGGTGAATACCATTTCCCTCTTTTCTGTGAATCAGTGGGCATAGTTCATGAAACTTCTGCCCCTTATACACCACAGCAAAATGGTGTAGCAGAAAGAAAAAATAGAACTTTAACTGAAATGGTTAATGCTATGCTTGTTAATTCTGATTTGAATAAAAGTTTTTGGGGTGAAGCATTACTTACTGCTTGTTACATATTGAATAGGGTACCAAGTAAAAAGAATAATGTAACCCCTTATGAGCTTTGGAAGAAAAGAAAACCAAACTTGAATTATCTTAAAGTTTGGGGTTGTAGAGCCATTGTTAAAGTTCCTAAATCTAAATTAAGAAAATTAGGTGAGAAGGGTATAGAGTGTATTTTTTTAGGATATGCTAGCCATAGTAAGGCATATAGGTTTCTAGTTATAGAACCTAATGATTTTCTACAAATTAATACAATAATTGAATCTAGAGATGCCTTCTTCTATGAGAATAGGTTCACTTCAATTCCAAAAGAAGTTCAGCCTAGTAATACTGTGGAACTTTCTTTAGAACCACAAACAAAAGATGGTGAACCTAGTGAAATAAGAAGAAGTAAAAGAGATAGAAGTGAAAAGAGTTTTGGTCCTGACTTTGTTACTTACCTAGTAGAAGGGACAAGAGAAAAACTCAAATCTTCTATAATGTTAGATTTAAATGTAGAAAGTGACCCTCAAACCTATACGGAAGCCATAAAGTCACAGGATGTCGCTTTTTGGAAAGAAGCAATTAATGAGGAAATGGATTCTATTATGGGTAATAAGACTTGGTATTTAGTTGATCTACCACATGGATCTAAACCTATTGGGTGTAAGTGGATCTTCAAAAAGAAGATCAAAGTAGATGGAACTATAGAAAAGTTTAAAGCTAGGTTAGTTGCCAAAGGGTTTACTCAAAAACCCGGAATTAATTATTTTGATACATATGCACCCGTTGCTAGGATTTCTACCATTAGAGTCTTGATTGCTCTTGCTTCCATATACAAACTTCACATTCACCAAATGGATGTTAAAACAGCATTCTTAAATGGTGAACTTGATGAAGAAGTGTATATGGAACAACCTGAAGGTTTCATTTTACCTGGTCAAGAGCATAAAGTCTGTAAATTAGTCAAATCTTTATATGGCCTAAAGCAAGCTCCTAAGCAATGGCATGAAAGATTTGATAAGGTGTTAGTCTCTAATGGTTATAGAATTCATGAGTCAGATAAATGTGTATATAGTAACTTTAAAGGTGGTAGTGGTGTTATTATATGTTTATATGTTGATGATATGTTAATATTTAGTACAGATTTTGAATGTATTCAAAGTACTAAATTATTTTTATCTCAAAACTTTGATATGAAAGATATGGGTGAAGCAGATGTGATCTTGGGTATAAGAATCATAAGACATAACAGTAGTTTGATTCTAACCCAGTCACATTATATTGAAAAAGTTCTTAAAAAGTTTAATCATTTTGATTGTTCACCTGCTTCAACTCCTTTTGATCCTAGTGGGTGTAGACCCCGATCCTGAGGACGATGCCGAGGGACGCGAGATCCCTCCTGCAATCCTCTAAGATCTCCACAAAGTGAAGGAGAGCTCTGCCAAGGAACTCTCGAAACTGATGCCACCCTCATAGCATAGCTCGAGTGGCGATATAAAAAGAAAGAGATATGTCTTGATCCGGAGCCAGGGCTCGAAACCGAGACATACCTAAAATAAACTCAGAGTCGCCATCCATGGACATGCCATGGAACCAAAACAAATGCTCTGTTTGCAATGGATAACCAGAGATACAAAGGGTCCGTGCCTGATGACGAATGGGGAAGGGGTTAGGCGCCCCCAATTCGCCCAAGTGCGAACACTTGGTCTCTTATGCCATTTTTCATTAACTTCGAAGAAGTTTGGGTAAAAATCATGTGAAATGGGAACAAATATCCCCGAGTGAACGTCTACCTAATCATGCATGACTCGGGGATGAAATAATAAACACACATAAAATAAAATGAAAGATGTGTCACCTAAGCATAGCTAGGTTATGAGTGACATGCCTAATGGGTGTCTAAATTCTGATGTGCAAACACATGCAAGCTATAGCTAAAGGTACAGGATCAGTACAAGAAAGTAAGAAAACACATCAAAACATATAATAACCATACAACAAATCCTAAGACTCTAAATTATTAGCCCGAGTCCTCGGATGGTCTGGTATTCATCCAAAGAAGCCTACGTATCCCCGCCTCCACGAGAATCAAGGCAACGTAGTTCTTCGTACCTATTCTAAGCTAGGATGCCTAAGACACCTAGACCTCTATCCTAGACTCGATCTAAAAGACCGGACTAATTATTAAAGTTTATTGTACGATTATTTAAATTCCAGTGAATTGTAGATTTTAGGACTCCCTATATGTCCTAACTAAATGCAGGTTAGCCCTAAGCTAATGCAGGTGGTTCCTACAACCTATGTGTAACTAGGCTGTGTGCCCTAAGGAAAACAATAGGATTGCTAACGTATCCAAGACCTAGTCATCAGTCGGCGATGTGAATCGCCAACTAACCGGACGGAGGCACTCCTAGCTAGGACAAACCCCTAACTCTAAAACAAACACAAACAAGCACACAACAAATCAAAGACGAACGCCTAACTCTAAAACTCTCTATCTAGGACAAACTCCTAACTCTAGAGAAAGATTTTTGTTAAAAACAAGGTCTTAAAGTTGAAGGGTTAAAGCATTTTTATTTACAAAGTTTGGCTGGACTTGGGACATGGATCCCAAGCTGCACTACGTACCTCATGGGAGAGGATCAAGCCAACGTAGTTCGAAACGAACTCTCAAACTACGCTTATAAAAGAAACACTCAACACTTTAGATTTTTTTAAAGGTTTTTTTATGTTTTCCAATGTTTTTGATATTTTTAAAGTTTTCAAATGTTTTTGAGTTTCAAATTTCTAATGTTTTTGGATTTTAAAGCTTTTCCAATGCTCTTAGATTCTTAAATGTTTTCACCCTTCAAGGGAACACGCAAGCATAACCACAAACTAGGGCAAAGCCCTAAATCAAAAGGGGAAACCCCGAACAAACAACAAGCGTCTCAAAGAGACAAACCACAACACGTAAAGAAGTGTCCCAAGAACAGAGAAAACAATCTAAGATCCCAAGCAGGGAAGGCTCTATATGACTGAGTTAGTCTCAAACAAGGATGAATGACAACAAATCTAAAGGCGAACTACTAACTAACACACTAAAAAAGAAGAGCACAAATGAGTCAGAGACTCACTAAAAACACTACCAAGAAAGGGGTAAAAATGAGTCAAAGACTCGCCAGGAGGAAGGGTTATTCTAACATGAGGCTAGGTAAGCCTCCTAAAGGAGAAACTCTCTACAGGAGACAAGGCTTGTCTCCGAGACACAAATGACGTAAAAAGGAATAAGAGACCCTGTGCATATTTGGCAAAGGTAAAACACCCAACCGGGCCGGACAGCTACCTAGCCCTAGGGTGCAACAAATGTGCAACCCAATACCCATAAGGGTAGGGGTATGCTGCCAAGCTGAGTAGGGTGTTCTCCCAAAACCAAACGACACACAAAGAGGAGGTTAAGCAAGAGAATGAGACTGGACAAGTCTCCTATATACAAAGGAGGGGTATGCTACTCGGACTGAGCAAGTCCCCTAAGGATGGGCTTGGGCTAGCGCCTTCATCGCCCCGATACAAGCATTAGAATCAATATAGGCTCAAAACAATCTAAAAAAAAAAAGAAAAGGTAAAATTTCCACCTAACATGTAATTTTTACCAAAATAGTTAAAAATGCCAAACAAATCATGGGAATGATTCAATATATGATTTATGACTTGCTAGCATGCTCATCATATCCCAATACAAGCATTAGAATCAATATAGGCTCAAAGCAATCTAAAAAAAAAAAAAGAAAAGGTGAAATTTCCACTCAACATGTAATTTTCACAAAAAATGGTCAAAAATGCCGAACAAGTCATGGGAATGATTCAATATATGATTTAAAACTTGTTACCAAGCTCAAAACATCCCAAACACTCATTAAAATTGAATAGAGCTCATATTGTCCATGATTTTCAAGAAATAGCACAATCATGACATATAATGTTAAAAGTGCAACTTTGAACTGACTTTTAGACCCCTCAAACATCAAAACCATCAAAAACTCTACCAATCAAAATTGTAGATCTCAGCATGAATGACATTCTCTCAGTTGACCAGTTTGTTCGGATCTAGCCAGAAGTGTCCGGAAAATGGCCTCTTCCGATCCATCGCCATTAAAAGACATATTAGCGTTTTAACTGAAAGTTCGGGCTCAGTTTTGACACTTAAAACATCGCTTCTGGAAAAATTCACTCAAGGACAAAGTATTAGAAAATCTTGTGAAGAACATTTTTTCTTTGTATGGCTTTGGACGAAATAGATCTGGAATAGCCTAAAAATGGCCAGCAAGCTGCTGTTGCAGAAATGACAGTTTGTTTAAAAAAAATGAAGCTTGCAAGTCGTTTTTGACATATTAAAAAGCATTTATGGAAACATTTGCTCAATAAGACAGTTTTAGGAAACATTATAACAAACACTTTTCCAGTTGACATTTTTGAGCAATTCCGATCAGAAGCAGCCCAAAAATTACTCGACACGATAATTTCTAAAACACTTGGAACAAAAATATCATTATGGACTAAACTTTAAACGAGCATAACTCTCTCGTCTTTTGGCCAAATTTGGGCCGCCATATGTCGAACTGACCGGCTTGACGAGATCTACAAGATTGATATGTTTGCTTTTTTAAAAATTTTGAGTATTTGAGGTCGAGAAAGGAAAAAATTCATAACTGGACAGCAAAGATCACCATACCTAGGAGAATACACACTCACTCACACCCATACACACACATATATATATACGCAGACATATGTTCACATATATACACAACACACACTCACGCACACAGACATACATACATTAGCCACTGAGAAAAACGAATTCCTAAATGCATGCAAAACCATTCCACAATTCTCAATTAAAGGCAGAGCATAGGACCAAAACTCATTTGACAACACCGTGGAAATCACAAAGTGAATCACTCAAGGACAGGCACAATATAAGTTTCTAGATGGACCGACCTTGATTTTGATTTTCAGTTCAAGCACAATGGAAAGGAGATACAGTACTTGTCAGTTTAAGATAATGAAGATGAACGATAACAGTTTTCCTTTCAAACACAATAAAAACGAACTTCCAGTGGGTTAACAAACAGCCCTTACACCAGTGTAGTAAACTAAATATGTAAACGAATGCATTACCAGTGACTTATTCACCCCTTGGACATAAAACTGAATTGGTGGAATAAAATGAGATGAGTTTGGTTGATGGGCTAAATAGTGCTTAAGACAGGGGTTGAAATGTGTTTAGGAATGTGCATAAAACCGAGGCTGAGCTATGGGACAGATTTGTGCCAAAACTGGGACAGCAACATGGAATGAATTTATCCCAAAACAAGGGCAGCAACATGGACTGAAGTGGGGACATAATTTGTGCTAAAACAAGGGTGAGTTGTGAACAGATTTTTGTGCTAAACATGGCTGAATATAGGGACAGATTTGTGCCAAAACTGGGACAGCAGCATGGACCGAACTGTGGGCAGAATCGTGCCTCAAATTGGGGCAGAGATGCGCTTAAAAATGGGGTGAATCATGGGTGAAAACTGTGCTGAAACAGGGAGCAGCAGTATGGACAGCATTTATGTTAAAACAAGGGCAGCAATGAGGCTGAAATAGAGGTGAATCTGTGCTGAAACGGAGGTAGCAATAGGGTGCAAACCTGGGGCAGCAACATGGACCGGGTTGTGAATAAACTGGGACTGATTCGGGAGGGGAACCATGGACAGAATTGTGCTAAAACAGTGGGGCTGAAATGAAGTGAATAAACTGATTTTTATACACAGAAATAGGAGCTGAAATGATGTGCAAACAACTAGTCCTCCCTATAGATCTGCTATACACAGTTCACACGTATGAGAACAAATAATGCACAAGTACCCTACAAACCAATACATGCAGCAGAAATCTGTTATAAACAGTCCATACATATGAGAATAACTCATGCACAAGTACCCTACATACCCCAATATGTGCAGCAGACTAAACGATGAAGTAGTCGCTGTGAATAGAGATTACCAGATGCACGGAGTCTCGCCGGAGTTAGATCGGGTTGTGAATTTTTTGCCGGATTCAATCAGCCCCCTAGTGATGACAAAATGGTGGAGGACCGGAGGTAGGAGTCGGAAGTAGAAGAAGAAGAGGCACGGTTATGGGTTGGGGCAGATTTCCAAATTAGAGGGTAGCTCAGGTGGCTGTTATGGAATAAAGTAGAAGAAGAGGGTTTTGGTGTTAGAGATGAAGGTGGAAGAGATGGTGGTAGAGGGTTTAATGGATATCGGTTGAGATAGTGGGTTTCGGGCTATGCTAAGGAATGGAAGGGAGCCCAGTTAGGCCATATGCAAGTGGGAAGGGGATCAAATTTTTCTAAGGTAGGAGGGAGTGGGAATTCCTTTGTTTTTTTTTATCTCCTTCCCTCTGTTTTCTCCCTACGAGAATGAGTTCTCTCTTTTTGTTCTATCCCTCTCCTCAATCCTTCAATTAAGGGTAGGTTCAATTAAGAATCAAAGCCTCTTTCCATAAAATATTAGTTGTTCCCTAAATAGTGTATAGAAGATGCCATCCACATTTTGCAAAGCAATTTTTTATTTTAGCAAATGTGATGCAATCATTTTAAAATTGATATTTTAAGCATGCACTCATCATTATACTATTTCTCAAATTGAAAACCGTATGGCTCCATGCAAGGGAAGAAGAAAAATACTACCTTTCCAATCACCATGCTTCTCTTTTCTTTCTTTTCTTTTTTTTTAAATTGCTATTTTAAACAACACCACACCCATTCCCATGTTCAAAACCATGTGGCTCCATGCAAGGGAAAAGAAAAAATGCTACCTTTTCAATCACAACATGCTTCCCTTTTCTTTCTTTTTTCCTTTTTTTTTTAAATTGCTATTTTAAACAACACCACACCCATTCCCATGTTCAAAACCGTGTGCCCTCTTTCAACAAAATTTTTTTTTTATATTTAGCTTTAATTAATAAAATACCCCTCCATGAAGTGTTGTACAAGCAACCCTTTTCTTCTCTTAAATCATTTGCCATATGATCTAGACCGTCCAAGCAATATGCCATTGCCTATATGGATTGCGCCCCCTTAAATCATTCCTCTATGACGATCCAGACCATCCAATTGATGGGTCCCAACCTAGGCAGGTTGTGTCCTCCTAAATTATTTCAATGGGCTGATCTGATCTGTACAATTGATGGGCTGAAATGTAAGTTGGTTGCACCCTCGAAAATCTCTTCTATGGGATGATCTGAAGCATTCAAATAATTGGCTATCAAGTGATAGGCTTGGATCACTCATAATGTGGGCCCCCTGAGTCTCTCCCATTGGATGATCTAAACCATCCATTTGGATGATCCATATTGCAAATTAGTTGTGCCACAAAATTAATTCTAATTAGAATAATTTCAACCATCAATTTGACGATCCACAACTTCAAAAATCATTTTCAAGAATGGTTTGGATCGTTTGGTGGGCCTCAACATGGAATAGATGTGGACCCAAATTATTTCGATAGAATGGTCTGAACTGGTTCATTTGATGCAACATAATGTAGATTGGCTGCGCCCCTCTAAATCATTTCTGTAGGCTTATCTGAATAACTCAACTTGATGATCGTAACAAAATTGGTTGTTAAAACGACTTCTCTGAGATTTTGACCGTTCTCTTGATGGTCATCTTTAGGCGTTGGATCGAAGTAGTTCAAAACTCATTTTTCACTAAAACAATGTGCGGGCCCCCCTGTTTGATCCAAATCTAAACAAATGCTCAAGGCGGGCCCACCAAACGGATCCAAATTCTCTTTTGCTCGGATTCTTATGAATAATCTCTCTCAACACTTAACGGAAAAAATGCGAAACATGGCGGAGATGATTGGATGGGGTTTTGCCCAAGCATAGCGAACTTGGGTCCGATCAAAATGGGGTGTCTACAGATGCCCCTCTTTGGCAGAGCGTGTGTAACACGCGAATGGCAAAGCTGAACAGACAACGCATTTTGATCGACCCGAAAACAAAGCAAACCAATTTTTTTGTTTTTTTTGTTTTTTTTTTTTTTTTTTTTTGGTTCTAAGAACGATATTTGCAAAAGCAAAACAGTAAAATACATGACAACAAAAATCAAAATTTAGAAGCAAATAAGGCAATGGCCTCTCATTGACTCTTAACTCGGCAAACATGACATCTCAATGAGATAGTCTCTCTCTAATACTCATGACTCAACTATCTAAACTATTTAACAAAGATGAAGGAACGATTATAAAAACACAAACACACACACTATTTTTTTTTTTCAGGCTAAGCCAAAGTAAACATAACAATTGCTCAAAGAGCACCAACCAAACAAACAAACAAATCATTCCAATCACTCAAAGAGTTTTCATTTTACCACCGAGTTTTTATCCTGGAATCGACAGCCAGAAAATACCTGACATAACAAAGTTAGAGGTCGAAGGAAGAAACAATGGCTATAACTTAGCAAAGCTAGGAGCCAAGGAGATATATCGAGTTTTTATCCTGGAATCGAGAGCCAGATCATTCAAAACGGGTAAAGAATTGTTTGAGAAGACTCAAAGTTTCAATACCGGATTTCAAAACGGGTAAAGAATGTTTGAGAAGACTCAAACTTTCGATACCGGATTACAAGACGCGTAGAGAATATTTGAGAAGACTCAAATTTTCAATACCGGATTTCAAAACGGGTAAAGAATGTTTGAGAAGACTCAAACTTTGAATACCGGATTACAAGACGGGTAGAGAATATTTGAGAAGACTCAAATTTTCAATACCGGATTTCAAAACGGGTAAAGAATGTTTGAGAAGACTCAAACTTTCAATACCGGATTACAAGACGGGTAGAGAATATTTAAGAAGACTCAAATTTTCAATACCGGATTTCAAAACGGGTAAAGAATGTTTGAGAAGACTCAAACTTTCAATACCGGATTACAAGACGGGTAGAGAATATTTGAGAAGACTCAAATTTTCAATACCGGATTTCAAACGGGTAAAGAATGTTTGAGAAGACTCAAACTTTCAATACCGGATTACAAGACGGGTAGAGAATATTTGAGAAGACTCAAATTTTCAATACCGAATTTCAAACGGGTAAAGAATGTTTGAGAAGACTCAAACTTTCAATACCGGATTACAAGACGGGTAGAGAATATTTGAGAAGACTCAAATTTTCGATACCGGATTTCAAAACGGGTAAAGAATGTTTGAGAAGACTCAAACTTTCAATACCGGATTACAAGACGGGCAGAGAATATTTGAGAAGACTCAAATTTTCAATACCGGATTTCAAACGGGTAAAGAATGTTTGAGAAGACTCAAACTTTCAATACCGGATTACAAGACGGGTAGAGAATATTTGAGAAGACTCAAATTTTCGATACCGGATTACAAGACGGGTAGAGAATATTTGAGAAGACTCAAATTTTCAATACCGGATTTCAAAACGGGTAAAGAATGTTTGAGAAGACTCAAACTTTCAATACCGGATTACAGGACGGGTAGAGAATATTTGAGAAGACTCAAATTTTCAAGACCGGAGAGGATGATATCTCAAGCTTTTTATTCTAAAAAATGATGGTCAGGTCGCTCCTATCATAACCTCCCAGAGATCAGAGGGGAGGAAAGATATCTAAAACATAGCATAGCTGGAATAGATCTGGAAATCATAACCTTTACCACAGGTATAACTCAAAGGTATTTGACGAAATCTCGCGGGCATTGGCCCCTTTAAACAAATAAACCAAAACTCAGCCTATATTTTGAAAAATGCAAAACTCAATTTTAAATTCCAACGAGGATTGGATTTTTCTGAAGAAATTGATCAAGGAGCCTAGCTCGAAAAGGGATGTTTGAGCTTCTCTTATCTTTTTTTTGACAAGAATAGCCATCTCAACTCTAAAGTTTTGTTCGACGTCTTTTATGACTTGGGAAACCAAGTCATAAAAGATGCCCCTAGTATGATTTTATTTCCATTACAAGATTCATAAGAGAGCCAAACGCAAGGGTTCAACTGAAAGGCTTTCATTTCAAAGAAATGCTTGAGGTTACAAAGCTTTTACAAATATAGGAAAATGGGTTCTGCTCAAAGCATTCTTCCTCCTGCACTTCGTGATAACATTCCGAATAAACTTGAAAAGTTGCCCCTTCTGAACTCTGCTCTGTTCGGCTCTGTCCGCAGGAGATGCAACTTCTTACTTTTAAAGCTTATCACCCCAGCCTCAAGAGAAGTAAAGGCTAAAGTTGACCTTAAAGACCTGACTTTGACCTGACAATGAAAGATTTTGACACACGATAAACGAGACTTTGACAAATGACAGACGAAAACTTTGACAAATGCACTACATAGACTCTAAAAGAGACTGAATCTGCTTCTTAATTTGATAAATGTTTAAGGTGGTAACAGTCTACCGCTCTTAGGATCTTTTGAATACCGCATCTAAAAGTGTTTCATTCCTCTTTTCGGTATTTCAGTCACGGTTATTACCTCCTTTGGATTACTTAGCTTTAACCACTTTAACTTGAAGAAGTATCGAAAGAATTTATGCTGGCGCTTACTCAGACTCTGAAGTAATGCCCAAAACGGAAGCACAATCGGCTTTCAAAAGCCATCCTCTGTGAAATCACTGCCATACCGAATTGCCCCTTCTAGGGTTTCGATTCAGCGGACCGCACGCCTTAATTTTTGTCTGGACTGTCTGCCCTTGCAGCTTTTTCCATCCAGCAGGCTTAGCACCCTGATTTTTGCCTAAGCCGCCCTTTCGGGTTTTCAACTTAGCGGGTGAATGACCCTAACTTTTGCCTAGAACGCCCTTGCGGGTTTTCAGTCTAGCGGGTCCAAGACTCCATCATTTTTCTTTTCTCTTTTTTTTTTACAAACCTGGGCCAATAACACCAGAAGGACTTTTAGGTAGGCTCGGGTTCAAACAGGATAACATTTGGTAAGTTGTGAGCAATTAGACCGAATCTGGATCCTCCAGACTGCCTACGTATCCCCAAAGAAAATGGGAATCAGGTCCCGCGTAGTTCGAGGTTAATATCTTTTATGACGAGAGTCATAAAAGATGCCCCTGGTTTAAGTTTGATAAAGAGATTTTGCTTTTGGCTCAAAGGAGTTTAGCAAAAAGGGGTTTTCATTTTTGAAATCTGGGCTATTGGCTTAACAGGCTCAAGTCGTCCAAAGATGGCCTTCCAGTGTTTTAGGCGTAATATTTCTTTAACTGATCCAGGTTTGTAGGTTCTGTTAATTTTTCTCCATTTTCATTGAGGAGTCTTACGGCTTTTCCTGGCAGGACTTCATCGACAATATAAGGACCAGACCAATTTGGACGAAACTTCCCTCTTGGATCAAATACCGGTGCCCTATAGGACTTCAAGACAAGATCCCCTGGTTTCAAATCTCGGACACGAACCTTCTTATTGAACGCCCTTTCAATCCGCCTTTGATACCCCTGGATATGATATAGAGCTCGTAGCCTCTTCTCATCTATTATCTGCAGTTCCTGATGCCTGGCCTTCGCCCATTCAGATTCCGGCAAGCTTGCCTCTATCATCACTCTTAGGGATGGGATTCTCAGTTCAACAGGCAAAACTGCTTCCATTCCATACACTAAAGAATACGGAGTGACACCTGTAGAAGATCTGATCGACGTCCTGTAAGCCCACAAAGCATAAGGAAGCTTGTTTGACCAGTCTTTGTAAGTTTCTGTCATCTTGCCGATGATTACCTTGATGTTCTTGTTTGCTGCTTCAACGGCTCCATTCGTCTGCGGCCTATAAGGAGACGACTTGTGATGCTTTATTTTAAACTCTACACACAAGTGCGCTACTTCCTTCTTGAAGTGAGAACCATTATCTGAGATTAACTCATGAGGTACTCCATATCTGCAAATAATGTTGGCACGGATGAACTTTGCAACTGTATTCGAAGTAATAGAAGCATACGAAGCGGCTTCAATCCATTTCGTAAAGTAATCAATTGCGACCAGAATGTATTCATGCCCGCTCGAAGACTTCGGATGAACCTTCCCAATTATGTCAATTCCCCATACTGAAAACGGCCATGGAGAAGTCATAGAGTGCAACTCCGAAGGAGGTACATGAATAAGATTTGCATAGACTTGACACTTATGGCATTTCTTCACAAATGCGAAGCAGTCTGCTTCCATTGTGGGCCAATAGAATCCAAGTCTCAAAATCTTTCTTGACAACATTTTCCCATTCATATGAGGTCCACAAACTCCCTCATGGGTCTGCTCGATAAGCTCAACTGCTTTGTCTTCATCAACACACAAAAGCTGGATTCCGTCAAAGGATCTGCGATATAACTGATCACCACAAATAACAAAATTGGCAGCTAATTTTTGAAGGGTTCTTCGCTCTTTTCCAGAAGCCTCAGGTGGATGCCCTTCACCAGATATGAGATTCCCGATGTCTGTATACCAGGGCTTTCCATCTGGGCACCTGGCTGCTATTTCGATAACGTTCACATGTGCTGGCTCCCATTGCAGTCGCACTGTAAGTGGCTGGACCTCCATTGTTGCTGAAATGTCTAACATAGAAGCCAGTGTAGCCAAAGCATCAGCAAAATGATTCTTTGTTCTGTACAAGTGAGTGAACGTAATGCTCCTGAACTTCTGGACCAAAGATTCGAGATATACATTATACGGGATCAATTTATCTTCCCGAGTCTTCCATTTTCCATTAGTCTGGCAAATGATCAAAATGGAATCTCCAAACACATCAATGTCTTGAATCTGCAAAGCTAAGGCTGCCTCCAGTCCGGCAATACAAGCTTCATACTCGGCCATGTTGTTGGTGCACTCAAACTGCAACTTGATAGATATAGGAATATACTCCTTCTGAGGTGATACGAGTACTGCTCCTATTCCCTGACCTTGGTTATTGACTGCACCATCAAAATACATTGTCCATCTGGTATTTGGAGTATCTTCTTCAACATCCATAATCTCTTCATCGGGAAATTCAACCTTTAGGAATGCATTCTCTTCCACAGGGGAATCAGCTAACTGTTCTGCAATGACCCGCCCTTTAACAGACTTCTGAGTGACATAAGTAATGTCGAACTCAGATAACAATAACAGCCACCTTGCGGTTCTTCCAGTAAGAGCAGGCTTCTCAAACAGATACTTCAACGGATCCATTCGTGAAAGCAGAAGTACTTTACTTGATAACAAGTAATGCCGGAGCCTCCGAGTTGCCCAAACTAATGCTAGACAGGTCTTCTCCAAGATTGTATATTTCACTTCGTATTCTAGCATCTTCTTGCTGATGTAGTATACTGGCCTTTCCTTCTTTGACCCTGAATCTTGCTGAGCAAGCATACAACCCATCGCCGTATCTGTGATGGACAAATACAACAATAATGGCTGACCCAGGATGACTGGGGATAAAACAGGAGGTAAGGATAAACACTGCTTAATCTTTTCAAAAGCCACCTGGCACTCTTCGGTCCATTTCTTCGATGAATTCTTCTTCAGAAGCTTGAAAATAGGCTCACAGGTCATGGTCAGGTGAGCTATAAACCGTCTCAGATACTGAACTTTCCCGAGAAAACCTCGGATCTGCTTTTCGGTCCTCGGCGGTTCCATCTCCTGAATCGCTTTGATTTTCTGAGGATCTACTTCGATTCCCCTTTCACTCACCATGAATCCAAGTAGCTTTCCTGAAGTAACCCCGAATACACACTTGCTGGGGTTTAGACGAAGCTGATACTTTCTGATTCTTTCAAAGAATTTTCTTAAAGCGACAGTATGCTCTGGTCGAGTCTTTCCCTTGACGATCATATCATCTACATAGACCTCGACTTCTTTGTGGATCATATCATGAAGAAGAGTAGTTGCAGCTCTCTGATAAGTAGCACCTGCATTCTTCAACCCAAAAGGCATTACTCTGTAACAGTAAGTTCCCCACTGAGTAGTAAACGCTGTCTTGATCATATCTTCTGGAGCCATCTTAATCTGATTATATCCTGAAAACCCATCCATAAAAGATAACAGAGCATGACCAGCGGTATTGTCCACCAGAAGATCAATGTTCGGAAGCGGAAAATCGTCCTTCGGGCTTGCTTTGTTGAGGTCCCTGAAGTCCACACACATCCTGACCTTTCCGTCCTTTTTGGGCACCGGCACTATATTCGCTAGCCATTCTGGATATTCAACAACTTGAATGAATTTTACTTCCAATAGCTTTTTAACTTCATCATGAACTTTTAACTCCCATTCTGTTTTAAGTTTTCGAAGTTTTTGCTTCTTTGGCTTTGCGCCAGGGATTAGAGGCAATCGATGCTGGACAATGTCTTCGCTCAATCCCGGCATGTCATCATAAGACCAAGCAAAAACCTCCTTGAACTCCTTAAGTAAAGTGATTAATTCCTCACGCTCTTCGGGAGATAAAGTTTTGCCAATTCGTATTTCCCGAATTAAGGTTTCGTCACCAATATTTACAGTTTCAATTTCCTCTTCGAGCGGTCTTGCTCGGCGACTCTCCTCTTGTTGAATCATATGTTTGATTTCAAGGGGAGTTTCGTCGGCATCCTCATCAGAGAAGGAATCTTGATTATCATTATTAATATTATCAGTTTTAAGAGCAGATTCAGTACTTGAAATGGAAACAGGAGAAACAGAAACAGGAATGTATGTAAAAGAGTCTTTCATTTCATTCATAGAATTGGTTACATCAAGAATGGAATAGCCCACAGCAGGCATTGCATTGGACTTTAACGATGTATTCAAAGACTCAACAGACAACTCAACATTGAACTCAACCAACGCTGGCATATGTGCAGTTGAAGAAATAAACTCATCATCTAAAGTACTCTTGGACTCGACCTTATTAGAAAGAGACTTGTCACCGACTCCGGAACCAGATCCAACTTCTACGGTACCTGCATCAAAAGAATCGTTAGAATAAACAAACTCAATATCAGACTGGGAAGTAGACGTATACTTAGAGACTACTGACTCTTTTGAGGAAACGGGACTATACTGAAAGACTACTCGAGGTAAAACCTGGGAGGTCCAGTTGGTCAAGGGTCCCTCGGCTGGGGTGATTAACTCTGCGGGGTTCAGAATGAATGCATCTCTGCCTATCACTGCCACCTCTGACGCTTCGGTCTCACCGCCAACCACTGGATATTCAATCTGAAACATGACATTCAGACAGCTCGGCTCTAAAACATCGGCCCAATCAGTTTCCGATGCTTCCTCAGTAATCCGAACACTCATTGGCGCTTCTGATAACTCCAGGTTAAAGAATATTTCGAAACCCGGAAACCTCTGCCCTGTCACATCATAGGTCCATGGCTCAGCAAACCCGCAAAATGGAAAATCTGCCCCCTCTTTTCTGAAAATGCCATTTCTGACCAGACTGATTGATCCCATAGGCAATTCTAGTCCCCGGCGGCGGCACTCGGCCCATTTCAGCATGTATCTTTTCATTTCCTTGACCTCCTGCTCGGTCGGCTCATATCCCAGGCCAAAGAGACCATTGAAAGTTCTGATCACAGGCCACTCAGTAGGGCCTTGATGATATTTGCCCAGCCCTGCGCCCGGAATATAACCTTGTTTACGGATCATCCTGACTACATTCGAGTTGGTGCTAGTCAAGAAGAAAACTTCCTCGCCCATGGCTTCTTTCATGGATATGACCGACACCTCCAGTGAAAAACCTGTCAAGCTGACATCGGCTTCCTTCCCAACTACTAGCTCTTGTGAAATCTGCCCAATCTCTAAGTCCGGGTCACCCTTTACAGTCACTACCCTGCCGTTATGAACAAACTTCAACTTTTGATGAAGGGTAGAAGGGATAACTCCGACCTTATGCAGCCAAGATCGACCCAATAACAGCAAGAAAGAAGCCTTAATGTCCAATACTTGAAATTCGATGTCGAAGTCTTCTCCTCCAATCTGGATTTCAGTGGCCAGGGTTCCGATGACATCTCGCCGGGTGCCATCATACGCTAATATACCCTGCTCAGAAGGAATGAAATCCCCGGGCCCGAAGCCCAAAGTTGCTGCAGTACTTAGAGGACAAATATTCAGAGCGGACCCATTGTCGACTAGCACTTCGGGTACCCTTTTCTTGTTGCAGATCACAGTAATTTTGAGTGAACGGGCATGGTCACTCCCTTCAGGAGGTAAATCATCGTCCGTGAAAGATATTACCTTGGAAGTCCTAGTTACCGCGACTAGGCTTACTAACTCATCGGGAGTGATCTCAGTTGACACCTGAGCAGCATTCAACTCCTTGAGTACAACCTTCCTGTGCTTAGACGAAGACATAAGTAGGCCCCAAATGGAAACGTTTGCTTGGGTCTTCTTCAGCTGCTTCAACAGATTATCTTCTTCCTCATCTGCACTCGGCCTACTCTGCCCCTGATTCTCAGCTGCTCTTACTGCTTCTACAGGGTTTTCTGCTCTCAATTCCGCGGGCTTGAACACACGGCCACCCCTGGTAACATGACGAAGCTCGTCACACTGATCTTCTAACAGAAGCAAATCATCTGCATCCATTCTCAGAACATACGGAGTTTCAATTACCTCCTCTTCTTCAAAATCACCCATCCTTAGAACATAAGGCGTTTCCTTTTCTGCCTCGACATCTTCACATCGAAGGACATATGGAGAGGACGCCTCTGCCAAGCTGGTGCTCCCCCTCCAGAGGGCATAAGACCTTTCTCTTTCCATCTCCTCGATCTCTTCAGGATCAAATCTTAGAATATAAGGTTCATCAGGAGTGATTGCACAAATGAGAATGGATGGATCAAGAACTGGCTCCTCGACAAAAATGGCATTCGTCGCAGGAGGAGGAATTGCACGATGATTGGGAAGGGGATTCCGAGTTACATTGGGCCTTTCCACCTCAAGCTTTCCGTTCTCTAACATAGTCTGGAGCGCATGCTTTAAGGCCAGACATCTTTCAGTGAGGTGACCCGAATTTCTGTGGTATTCACAATACTGGTCTGCTCTCCAATATGGGGGTAACGGGTTAGGTACTGGCCTAATTTCAGGTAGCCTGATTTTCTTATCCCTTATCAACTTTTTCAGAATCAGAGGTAAAGGGTATGGGAGCGGATCAAAGTGCCTCAGAGGTTTTTGTTCTACTGGGGCTGGGGCTGGTCTCGCCACCTCTGTTACAGTCCTGGCCTCCGGGCGAACATAGTTTACGTGGTCAACTTCTTTCTGTGCGACCACGGGTCTCTTTCCTTCCCTGATCTCTGATGGGAGCCTGGCCCTCAGACCCTTAGCTATTGCATCCTCAGTCCTCGTCCCAGTCTTAATTAGATGGTCAAAATCGGTGTAATGCTGAGGGGACAAAAAATGGAAATACTGCGGCGACAAACCCTTGATCACCAGCTTGATCTGATCTTCTTCTGATAGCCTCTCGCTTAGCTGGGCAGACTTTCGACGCCAACGACGGATGAAAAAGGTAAAGGTCTCCAGAGGACCTTGCTTTAACTGCTTGAGATCCCTTTTGGTAACCTCTATCCCCTCTTCCATAGAAAACTGCTCTACAAATTTGTTGGAGATGCTTTGTAAGGTCTTCACCTCTTCGGGCTTTCGACGTAGAAACCACTTCTTCGCCACCCCAGTAAGAGACATTGGAAAGACCCTGGCCATTTGCTCAGGAGATAGCCCACACTGCTGCGACATCTCAATAAACCACCTCATATGATTCCGGGGACATCCAGTCCCATCATATTTGTCGTAATCGGGGGTTTTGAATTTAGGGGGCAAGGTGACTCCCGGAGACATTATCAGCTCAGATATATCGAACTGCTTTGGGCCTTGATGCTTCAAGCTTTCCATTTCTTTTGTCAGCTTCTCCAATTGATCAGCTACCTGTTTTTCTTTATTATATCGGGCCACATCTGGAATGCAATATTCTTCAGCATACTGCCCTTCCTCTAGGTCGACGTCTACTGGTGAAATGAAAGGGTGGTTCAAATTTGCAGGGCTCGGATTTGCCGGTATAGCGGGAGGGGGTTGAACCGTAGGTGCTCTAGAAGTAGAGACCTTTTCATTAGACTGGGCTTTCATTTGGGCCATCTCCTCTTTCATAAAGGCCATATCCCGGGTAAGATTCACCATCATCTCTTGAATTTTAGTTAGCGCATCATTGGGTTCAGCCATTTGGACAGACTCTAGGGATTCAGATGATTCAGATAAAGAGGATGCAGATTGTTCAGGTAAGGTTAACGGTTCAAATTGACGAATGAGTCTAGACGTGGTTGACTGTCTAGACCATGCAGGTTGACTGACGCCTGAGGGAGCGATGTTTGCTCGATTTTAGAATCCTGTATTGGAAATTAACATACTAAATTAAAACGATAAGCATTGAGATAAAGTATTCTGTACCAAATAAGATAAGAGAAAGACATAAATGCTATTCCATTGATCAATAGTCAAAATGTAGTTACAATCAAAACATTAGTCTTTGTTAACAATTGGATGAAAGTAACCATTTACAATGAAATTTGAAGAAATTAAAATGACAATTTCATGAAAAGGAATCTTCAAAGCTCTTCGATCCGAGCTCTCTTGTTTGCAGGCTCCTCCAGTATTTCTCCCTTCCGAAGTTTAGATGCGAAAGCAGATCTCCTCTCCGCGATTTTGTCTCTCCAAGCAGCTACTATGGATGCAATGAGATCAGGAGTAAGGTTTTCACAGCTAGGTGGTGTGATAACCTTAGGAGTACAAGAGTGTGCGGTAATCTGACAAGGGAAGCACAAAGGTGCATAGAAAGATGATTTCTCTAAACCCATAAGATAAACAAATGAGTATGGGTAGGTGCTGGTGATAATTTGTGGACATGATTGACTCACCCAATGAAATTGGTTTTCCCTTACATTCTGCAGCCAATGGCGCCATTCATTAAGCTGAGATTGCTTAACCTTTGTCTTCCAAGAATGAAAACTCTTAAGAGTGTACTCAATGCTGTTTTGTGGCTGAAGGATAGTGAGTTTCTCACATAGCCACACATATAACAGCTTAGCACATCCGAAAAAATTATCCTGCACCTTTTTACTAGCAATGAGGTCTAAGCCATAAAAGGTTTCGGCTAGCATTGTAGGGACAGGATTTCTCCCCTCATTTATCTGATCTACTATCGCCAACAAAGTGAAAGGGGCGGCACTAGAGTCTCTGCGAAGGACATGGCGTGCAAAGACAACAAAGACTAACACATTACGTCGACACTCCTGAAAACGGGAGTCAGTAGGATCGACGTTTTTGGAAAACAACTCAATGAGGGTCTGAAATTGCACATTTCTCTCTGTTAAGCAATGCAGAGTTTTCACAACCTTATTTTCGAATAATCTGCGAAAGAGATCATGAGGAGAGTCTATGCTCGAAGGTCGGATCCAAAGTCCCTCAGGAGGAAGCTCTAGCAAGGCACACCAATCTTCAAATACAGGACAAAGTTCAAAAGATCCAAATCGAAAGACATGGAAGACAGGGTCCCAAAATCCAGCAGCTGCTTGAAGAAACTTCCAATTTATACCACGACTATTCAGATGGGCAAAAGAACTGATGAAACGCTCGGCCACACTCCTTTCTTCACATCTCAACGGAAAAGATTTAACAGTCTCAGCTATCCACTTGTCTAACAAATTATTCGCCATGATCAGACCTAAAATTCAGATAGGACAAAGATCAGGAGAGAATGGGGATAACTTTGCATAGACAAATGACCAGGGTAATCTGAAAATCAATTTCATTAAAAAGATGAACTCTGTGAAAATGAATTTTTCATCAAAGATGAGAGGTAGCCAATAGATCAGAAAAATAAACCACGGCCATAAGATGACAGAAGTAGGTCATAAACCGGATCTAAATCTGGTGATGAATACCATTAACTGTACGATCAAGAGGATCAATCATGCTAGACCATGGTCATAAGGACAGCGAACGAGCTATCGGCCAGATCTCAAGACAAAACAGGTAAGGATCTAATCCTACTGAACAATGTATATATGGGAATCAAGACAAAGTAGACTGACTCCAAAGGATAGCAATCATGCTCAACATGTGTTGCGAAAAATTCGGCAGCACAACGGCTATACAAGGAAGTCAAGGTAAGGCAAACTCATGGTTTTCCTAATTCAAAGAGATAGCGATCATGCTCAAAATATTCTGGATAAAATCCGGCAGCATAACGGCTAGACAAAGGATTCCCACAACTCAACTAAAGGTATATGAACAACGGTGGTAGGATAAATTCGGAATATGGTTACCAGAGAAAGGTGACCAAATGAAGGACCGACCAAAGGTGAGAGCATATATGACAACGGGTCAAATCCTATAATCAACAGATCAAAGGACAAAACCAGGTCAAGGATATGGCAAGCAAAAGCCATTGACTAGATCTAAATCCGAATAACGAATGGATATAACCAATTGACATGAATAAGGAACTCTAACTTAAGAGGAGAACCCTAATATACATAATCAGTATATATAGGCATATATACATACACACAAATCCTAACCAGGGGCACCAGCCCTAATTCTAATCTAGCGGAGTCAAGGAAGTCTCGACTCAAGACAGACTGATGAGTGAACTAGGACCGTGTTGTAGCCATGTAAAATGAGCTACCCTAGTCTACAAATGGGACAAAGCTCCTAACTCTAGGCTCCACATGTGTGAGCAACACATGTTCGACCTTATATGAATGTAATATACTTATATAAACACGGGTACTTCCTAGTTAGGTTTCACTAAGTCAGTAAGTATATACATAATATATCAAACAAAATAGGGCTCCGGACTCAATCTAATGGGTACTATGCGTATGAAACATACTTAATATGTATAACAAAAGTACGCCCAATGTTATACATAGTATGCTTCATTGCTCATCGGCTGCTGTAAACACAAGTACGCCCAGTGTTTACGGCTGCAGCACCGGCGCATAGCTTGGAAATAGATTCAACAGTACCATCAGGGTGTAATGACATCCCAGTCGGGCACGCATTCAATCTATCCCGTGGAGCCAATAATAATGAAAAACAATGAAATAAGTAAAGAATAAACAATATGATAACATATGATGTGCAGTGTGTGAATCTCTTGTTTTAATTACGCACCTATCTGGTGCCCCTGGATTCTAACGATAGAATTCCCATTTAAAATGATTTTAGCTCAAATTTCTCCGAAGTTTGTAAAAATGGCATTTTTATAGAGTTAGGCAATGTTTCAAGAACTCCCCAGCAGAGTCGCCAATCTGTAGACCCCGATCCTGAGGACGATGCCGAGGGACGCGAGATCCCTCCTGCAATCCTCTAAGATCTCCACAAAGTGAAGGAGAGCTCTGCCAAGGAACTCTCGAAACTGATGCCACCCTCATAGCATAGCTCGAGTGGCGATATAAAAAGAAAGAGATATGTCTTGATCCGGAGCCAGGGCTCGAAACCGAGACATACCTAAAATAAACTCAGAGTCGCCATCCATGGACATGCCATGGAACCAAAACAAATGCTCTGTTTGCAATGGATAACCAGAGATACAAAGGGTCCGTGCCTGATGACGAATGGGGAAGGGGTTAGGCGCCCCCAATTCGCCCAAGTGCGAACACTTGGTCTCTTATGCCATTTTTCATTAACTTCGAAGAAGTTTGGGTAAAAATCATGTGAAATGGGAACAAATATCCCCGAGTGAACGTCTACCTAATCATGCATGACTCGGGGATGAAATAATAAACACACATAAAATAAAATGAAAGATGTGTCACCTAAGCATAGCTAGGTTATGAGTGACATGCCTAATGGGTGTCTAAATTCTGATGTGCAAACACATGCAAGCTATAGCTAAAGGTACAGGATCAGTACAAGAAAGTAAGAAAACACATCAAAACATATAATAACCATACAACAAATCCTAAGACTCTAAATTATTAGCCCGAGTCCTCGGATGGTCTGGTATTCATCCAAAGAAGCCTACGTATCCCCGCCTCCACGAGAATCAAGGCAACGTAGTTCTTCGTACCTATTCTAAGCTAGGATGCCTAAGACACCTAGACCTCTATCCTAGACTCGATCTAAAAGACCGGACTAATTATTAAAGTTTATTGTACGATTATTTAAATTCCAGTGAATTGTAGATTTTAGGACTCCCTATATGTCCTAACTAAATGCAGGTTAGCCCTAAGCTAATGCAGGTGGTTCCTACAACCTATGTGTAACTAGGCTGTGTGCCCTAAGGAAAACAATAGGATTGCTAACGTATCCAAGACCTAGTCATCAGTCGGCGATGTGAATCGCCAACTAACCGGACGGAGGCACTCCTAGCTAGGACAAACCCCTAACTCTAAAACAAACACAAACAAGCACACAACAAATCAAAGACGAACGCCTAACTCTAAAACTCTCTATCTAGGACAAACTCCTAACTCTAGAGAAAGATTTTTGTTAAAAACAAGGTCTTAAAGTTGAAGGGTTAAAGCATTTTTATTTACAAAGTTTGGCTGGACTTGGGACATGGATCCCAAGCTGCACTACGTACCTCATGGGAGAGGATCAAGCCAACGTAGTTCGAAACGAACTCTCAAACTACGCTTATAAAAGAAACACTCAACACTTTAGATTTTTTTAAAGGTTTTTTTATGTTTTCCAATGTTTTTGATATTTTTAAAGTTTTCAAATGTTTTTGAGTTTCAAATTTCTAATGTTTTTGGATTTTAAAGCTTTTCCAATGCTCTTAGATTCTTAAATGTTTTCACCCTTCAAGGGAACACGCAAGCATAACCACAAACTAGGGCAAAGCCCTAAATCAAAAGGGGAAACCCCGAACAAACAACAAGCGTCTCAAAGAGACAAACCACAACACGTAAAGAAGTGTCCCAAGAACAGAGAAAACAATCTAAGATCCCAAGCAGGGAAGGCTCTATATGACTGAGTTAGTCTCAAACAAGGATGAATGACAACAAATCTAAAGGCGAACTACTAACTAACACACTAAAAAAGAAGAGCACAAATGAGTCAGAGACTCACTAAAAACACTACCAAGAAAGGGGTAAAAATGAGTCAAAGACTCGCCAGGAGGAAGGGTTATTCTAACATGAGGCTAGGTAAGCCTCCTAAAGGAGAAACTCTCTACAGGAGACAAGGCTTGTCTCCGAGACACAAATGACGTAAAAAGGAATAAGAGACCCTGTGCATATTTGGCAAAGGTAAAACACCCAACCGGGCCGGACAGCTACCTAGCCCTAGGGTGCAACAAATGTGCAACCCAATACCCATAAGGGTAGGGGTATGCTGCCAAGCCGAGTAGGGTGTTCTCCCAAAACCAAACGACACACAAAGAGGAGGTTAAGCAAGAGAATGAGACTGGACAAGTCTCCTATATACAAAGGAGGGGTATGCTACTCGGACTGAGCAAGTCCCCTAAGGATGGGCTTGGGCTAGCGCCTTCATCGCCCCGATACAAGCATTAGAATCAATATAGGCTCAAAACAATCTAAAAAAAAAAAGAAAAGGTAAAATTTCCACCTAACATGTAATTTTTACCAAAATAGTTAAAAATGCCAAACAAATCATGGGAATGATTCAATATATGATTTATGACTTGCTAGCATGCTCATCATATCCCAATACAAGCATTAGAATCAATATAGGCTCAAAGCAATCTAAAAAAAAAAAAAGAAAAGGTGAAATTTCCACTCAACATGTAATTTTCACAAAAAATGGTCAAAAATGCCGAACAAGTCATGGGAATGATTCAATATATGATTTAAAACTTGTTACCAAGCTCAAAACATCCCAAACACTCATTAAAATTGAATAGAGCTCATATTGTCCATGATTTTCAAGAAATAGCACAATCATGACATATAATGTTAAAAGTGCAACTTTGAACTGACTTTTAGACCCCTCAAACATCAAAACCATCAAAAACTCTACCAATCAAAATTGTAGATCTCAGCATGAATGACATTCTCTCAGTTGACCAGTTTGTTCGGATCTAGCCAGAAGTGTCCGGAAAATGGCCTCTTCCGATCCATCGCCATTAAAAGACATATTAGCGTTTTAACTGAAAGTTCGGGCTCAGTTTTGACACTTAAAACATCGCTTCTGGAAAAATTCACTCAAGGACAAAGTATTAGAAAATCTTGTGAAGAACATTTTTTCTTTGTATGGCTTTGGACGAAATAGATCTGGAATAGCCTAAAAATGGCCAGCAAGCTGCTGTTGCAGAAATGACAGTTTGTTTAAAAAAAATGAAGCTTGCAAGTCGTTTTTGACATATTAAAAAGCATTTATGGAAACATTTGCTCAATAAGACAGTTTTAGGAAACATTATAACAAACACTTTTCCAGTTGACATTTTTGAGCAATTCCGATCAGAAGCAGCCCAAAAATTACTCGACACGATAATTTCTAAAACACTTGGAACAAAAATATCATTATGGACTAAACTTTAAACGAGCATAACTCTCTCGTCTTTTGGCCAAATTTGGGCCGCCATATGTCGAACTGACCGGCTTGACGAGATCTACAAGATTGATATGTTTGCTTTTTTAAAAATTTTGAGTATTTGAGGTCGAGAAAGGAAAAAATTCATAACTGGACAGCAAAGATCACCATACCTAGGAGAATACACACTCACTCACACCCATACACACACATATATATATACGCAGACATATGTTCACATATATACACAACACACACTCACGCACACAGACATACATACATTAGCCACTGAGAAAAACGAATTCCTAAATGCATGCAAAACCATTCCACAATTCTCAATTAAAGGCAGAGCATAGGACCAAAACTCATTTGACAACACCGTGGAAATCACAAAGTGAATCACTCAAGGACAGGCACAATATAAGTTTCTAGATGGACCGACCTTGATTTTGATTTTCAGTTCAAGCACAATGGAAAGGAGATACAGTACTTGTCAGTTTAAGATAATGAAGATGAACGATAACAGTTTTCCTTTCAAACACAATAAAAACGAACTTCCAGTGGGTTAACAAACAGCCCTTACACCAGTGTAGTAAACTAAATATGTAAACGAATGCATTACCAGTGACTTATTCACCCCTTGGACATAAAACTGAATTGGTGGAATAAAATGAGATGAGTTTGGTTGATGGGCTAAATAGTGCTTAAGACAGGGGTTGAAATGTGTTTAGGAATGTGCATAAAACCGAGGCTGAGCTATGGGACAGATTTGTGCCAAAACTGGGACAGCAACATGGAATGAATTTATCCCAAAACAAGGGCAGCAACATGGACTGAAGTGGGGACATAATTTGTGCTAAAACAAGGGTGAGTTGTGAACAGATTTTTGTGCTAAACATGGCTGAATATAGGGACAGATTTGTGCCAAAACTGGGACAGCAGCATGGACCGAACTGTGGGCAGAATCGTGCCTCAAATTGGGGCAGAGATGCGCTTAAAAATGGGGTGAATCATGGGTGAAAACTGTGCTGAAACAGGGAGCAGCAGTATGGACAGCATTTATGTTAAAACAAGGGCAGCAATGAGGCTGAAATAGAGGTGAATCTGTGCTGAAACGGAGGTAGCAATAGGGTGCAAACCTGGGGCAGCAACATGGACCGGGTTGTGAATAAACTGGGACTGATTCGGGAGGGGAACCATGGACAGAATTGTGCTAAAACAGTGGGGCTGAAATGAAGTGAATAAACTGATTTTTATACACAGAAATAGGAGCTGAAATGATGTGCAAACAACTAGTCCTCCCTATAGATCTGCTATACACAGTTCACACGTATGAGAACAAATAATGCACAAGTACCCTACAAACCAATACATGCAGCAGAAATCTGTTATAAACAGTCCATACATATGAGAATAACTCATGCACAAGTACCCTACATACCCCAATATGTGCAGCAGACTAAACGATGAAGTAGTCGCTGTGAATAGAGATTACCAGATGCACGGAGTCTCGCCGGAGTTAGATCGGGTTGTGAATTTTTTGCCGGATTCAATCAGCCCCCTAGTGATGACAAAATGGTGGAGGACCGGAGGTAGGAGTCGGAAGTAGAAGAAGAAGAGGCACGGTTATGGGTTGGGGCAGATTTCCAAATTAGAGGGTAGCTCAGGTGGCTGTTATGGAATAAAGTAGAAGAAGAGGGTTTTGGTGTTAGAGATGAAGGTGGAAGAGATGGTGGTAGAGGGTTTAATGGATATCGGTTGAGATAGTGGGTTTCGGGCTATGCTAAGGAATGGAAGGGAGCCCAGTTAGGCCATATGCAAGTGGGAAGGGGATCAAATTTTTCTAAGGTAGGAGGGAGTGGGAATTCCTTTGTTTTTTTTTATCTCCTTCCCTCTGTTTTCTCCCTACGAGAATGAGTTCTCTCTTTTTGTTCTATCCCTCTCCTCAATCCTTCAATTAAGGGTAGGTTCAATTAAGAATCAAAGCCTCTTTCCATAAAATATTAGTTGTTCCCTAAATAGTGTATAGAAGATGCCATCCACATTTTGCAAAGCAATTTTTTATTTTAGCAAATGTGATGCAATCATTTTAAAATTGATATTTTAAGCATGCACTCATCATTATACTATTTCTCAAATTGAAAACCGTATGGCTCCATGCAAGGGAAGAAGAAAAATACTACCTTTCCAATCACCATGCTTCTCTTTTCTTTCTTTTCTTTTTTTTTAAATTGCTATTTTAAACAACACCACACCCATTCCCATGTTCAAAACCATGTGGCTCCATGCAAGGGAAAAGAAAAAATGCTACCTTTTCAATCACAACATGCTTCCCTTTTCTTTCTTTTTTCCTTTTTTTTTTAAATTGCTATTTTAAACAACACCACACCCATTCCCATGTTCAAAACCGTGTGCCCTAATTTTTTTTTATATTTAGCTTTAATTAATAAAATACCCCTCCATGAAGTGTTGTACAAGCAACCCTTTTCTTCTCTTAAATCATTTGCCATATGATCTAGACCGTCCAAGCAATATGCCATTGCCTATATGGATTGCGCCCCCTTAAATCATTCCTCTATGACGATCCAGACCATCCAATTGATGGGTCCCAACCTAGGCAGGTTGTGTCCTCCTAAATTATTTCAATGGGCTGATCTGATCTGTACAATTGATGGGCTGAAATGTAAGTTGGTTGCACCCTCGAAAATCTCTTCTATGGGATGATCTGAAGCATTCAAATAATTGGCTATCAAGTGATAGGCTTGGATCACTCATAATGTGGGCCCCCTGAGTCTCTCCCATTGGATGATCTAAACCATCCATTTGGATGATCCATATTGCAAATTAGTTGTGCCACAAAATTAATTCTAATTAGAATAATTTCAACCATCAATTTGACGATCCACAACTTCAAAAATCATTTTCAAGAATGGTTTGGATCGTTTGGTGGGCCTCAACATGGAATAGATGTGGACCCAAATTATTTCGATAGAATGGTCTGAACTGGTTCATTTGATGCAACATAATGTAGATTGGCTGCGCCCCTCTAAATCATTTCTGTAGGCTTATCTGAATAACTCAACTTGATGATCGTAACAAAATTGGTTGTTAAAACGACTTCTCTGAGATTTTGACCGTTCTCTTGATGGTCATCTTTAGGCGTTGGATCGAAGTAGTTCAAAACTCATTTTTCACTAAAACAATGTGCGGGCCCCCCTGTTTGATCCAAATCTAAACAAATGCTCAAGGCGGGCCCACCAAACGGATCCAAATTCTCTTTTGCTCGGATTCTTATGAATAATCTCTCTCAACACTTAACGGAAAAAATGCGAAACATGGCGGAGATGATTGGATGGGGTTTTGCCCAAGCATAGCGAACTTGGGTCCGATCAAAATGGGGTGTCTACAGTGGGAAGTTATATCTTAATTCTGGAAGGACTATTTCTCAACTAGGGTATGCTAGTGTGATTGGTAGCCTTATATATGCTATGACCTGTACTAGGCCAGACATAGCATTTGCTGTGGGTAAGCTTAGTAGGTTTACCAGTAATCCAAATTTCTCTCATTGGAATGCAGTCTATAGAGTATTAAAATATTTAAAGAAAACTATAGACTATGGTTTATATTATGGTGGGTATCCAACTGTAATAGAAGGATACACTGACGCTAGTTGGATAACTGAGCGTATAGATCATACATCAACCAGTGGGTGGATTTTCACCCTTGGTGGGGGAGCAGTCTCCTGGGCCTCTAAGAAACAAACATGCATTTCAACATCCACTATGGAAGCAGAGTTTATAGCTCTCGCAGCATGTTGTAAAGAGGCGGAATGGCTTCGGAATTTGTTATTGGAAATTCCGTTATGGCCTAATCCTATGCCATCGATTTATGTCCACTGTGATAGTCAGGCCACACTATCAAGGGCATATAATCATGTTTATAATGGTAAGTCCAGGCATATAGGACTTGGACACAGTTCTGTGAGAGAGTTACTTACTAATGGAGTAGTAACTATTGATTTTGTGAGATCAAGCCAAAATTTGGCTGATCCATTTACTAAAGCTCTTGCGAGAGATATGGTGTGTAAAACATCATTAGGGATGGGGTTAAAGCCATTACCAAATAGTCACCAAAGATGGAACCTCGACTCAACACTTGAATAAATATCAAGTCTTGAGTTCAATGAGTCAAAGTACATCATATGGAGTGATTGCAAGCACTATAATATATATTATATTTCCATCCCAAGGTAAAGTGCTTGGTACCTGTAATGTTGTGGACCCGCGATCCGAGACGGGGCGGGGGGGACGTGCCCCCACGACGAGTCTCGGGATCATCCACGTGAAGGAGAGCCCCACCAAGGAACTCTCGAAAGAGTGCCCCTCACAGCATGAGCGGCGATGTGAAGTGAGATACCTCTCGATTCGGGGACCAGCCCGGATTCGAGACGCACCTTAAATGAAGAAAGAGTCGCCATCCAAGGAAGTGGGCCCTGGATCCCATGCTGTGCTCTGTCGCAACAGATAACCAGAGATATAAAAGGTCCGTGCCTGATGACGAATGGGGAAGGGGTTAGGCGCCCCCAATTCGCCCAAGTGCGAGCACCTGGTCTCTTATGCCATTTATTATTAACTTTGAAGAATTTTGGGCGAAAATCATGTGAAATGGGAACGAGCATCCCCGAGAAAACGTCTATCTAAGCATGCATGACCCGGGGATGGGCAAAAGAAAATAGATATCCAAATCCTAACTCACCGCATCTACTCCTAACCCATCACATCTAGGAAAGCAGTAACATCCGCATGCACAGCTACAGCTAAACAGGCAATATCAGATATGGTAAACAGAAAGCAGTAAATAGCCACAGCTAAGCATGTGAAACTAAGCGCACAAATAATAAGCAAGCTGAAAGTAAACACAGAAGGAACCAAAGACAAACACACGATAAACAAAAGATGCGAGGAAAAAAATGAATCGATAAATCGACGGTTCATGAGGACCGAGAATACCAGGGAAAATAAAAGGGAGCGTACGATAGGCTCAGGGAGTCTAATGAATCAAACTCAACAATCCTGATCCGCTGAAGATCGGATAGGTCTCACGATCGTCATAGCCTATCGTTGGGCTCAGCGAGGACAATCCCTGCGAAGGGGCCACGCTACGTCGTCGCCCGTCCCAAAACGCGATAGAAACGTCGGAAAATCGATAAAACCGGCAAACCACGATGAAAACCGGAAATGGAATGAAAAGAGGGCTCCGAGTGACCTGGCAATCACCGTCCTTGCCCATTTTTTTTGCTTTTGTTTTGAAATGTTTGAAAATATTTATTAAAAGGGTTTGACTGAACTTGGGTGGACGAAAATGTGAGAAATATTTACAAAAATGGTGATTTAAAAAAATGGTGTAAAAATAAAGAGTGAGTGAACTCAGGATGCCAGCAGCACGCCTGAGCTGCCTACGTACCCCTCAGCTAGGGATCAAGCCATCCGTAGTTCGGACGGAAAGGTGAGAAATATTTACAAAAACGGTGACTGCACTCAGGATGCCAGCAGCACGCCTGAGCTGCCTACGTACCCCTCAGCTAGGGATCAAGCCATCCGTAGTTCGGACGGAAAGGTGAGAAATATTTACAAAAATGGTGACTGGGCTCAGGATGCCAGCAGCACGCCTGAGCTGCCTACGTACCCCTCAGCTAGGGATCAAGCCATCCGTAGTTCGGAACAGATTTTCCTAAGTACACTCTAATGACTCGAGATTTTTGAGATTTTTGATTTTTCAGATGTTTTTGATTTTTTCGACACAAGAGGACAGAATTCTATCATCACAAGGGGAGGACAGACTCCTGATATCCCACAAAGGTTGGACAGCATCCTATGCTTTGCGGGGGGAATGAATAGAATCACGACTCTGCAAGGGTTGGACAGCAACCTATACCTTGCAGGAGCGGACAAAATCACATGACTTGAAGAGAGGGTGGACAGAATCCTAACCCCTATGATGATAGGACAGACCCCTGAAAGACTGAAGGACTGACTCCTATGCTGAAGACTGACTTTCACAGACCCATGAAAGACTGAAGGACTGACTCCTATGCTGAAGACTGACTCTGAAAGATGGAAGGACGGAATCCTAACTTTTATGAAGGGATAGGACAGAATCCTAAACTCTACAGGGGTAGGACAGACACCTAAACCCTAGGATGGTAAGATTGACTCCTAAACTCTCTAGGACTGACTCTAAAGAGGAAGAAATCCCTTAACCTGCGAAGACTCTAAGGCAGGAAGGGAAGGGGGTTGGCTCAAGATACATTCCGTCATAGCCTTCGCCCGAAGGAGATGAAAACTTCGAAAACTAAATCCCGCAACCGCAAGGTGTAACGCAAAACGGGTCTTGAAGGGAATTCGTGATTGTCACGGAAATTAAAGAAAAACCTCTTGGAAGCATAGGGAAAAATACGAATGGAATAAATTCTACTTCTTTTATAAGCAATATTGAAGGCTTCCATTGCAAAAAATCATCACGTCATAAGATAAGCTAGATTGGACCTCAAATTAAAGATCTTCCCTCGATTGGGTTGATACCCAACTTACTGTTCATCCATTTTATCATGCTTATCCTCTGGATTATTAGCTTTATACTTGCTTCAATAGTGATATCTTAACAAAGGAAATCATAGACAACTGAATAAGGAATTCAATACGAGGAGGATACAAGCCACTCTCATACCAATAAATGATGACGGGCCATTGCAAAAGTGAAGTAATATTTTGAAAAACAAACTGCATGACCCTGTAAAAGTGCTCTTAAAATTTTGCAAAAGGGGATTTTAAATGAAATTGACAGAAATCCACAAGGTAGAAGTCATAGACACAATTTACTCTAATAAACCCAGACCAACCATGCTTGAATTGAAATGAAATGGAGTTACCTGAGCTTTGACAGAGATATGAGGGTGGAAATGATGCCGAGGGTTTGTAGGTAGGAGATTCGGCACCGGCGAGAAGAGGCCGAAGAATCTGGCCGGGAAATATGATGGATCTCTCCTACTCTCTCTTTTCTTCTTTTTTTTCTTTTTCTTTTGCGATAAATATCGCAAAAATCCGAGAGGGAGGTGCGGTGGTGGCTTTTTTTTTTAAAAAAAAAAAGGGGTTTGGGGAGGTGATCGGAGATGGTTCGGATTTCGGTGGGTGACTGTGAGGTGGGTTTTAATGGGGTGGGGTTGCGGATGGTGTGGAGAGGGGAAGAAGAAGGTGGCAGATAGAGGGGGTAGAACGAGGGAGATGGTGGCTTGGATTCTGGTGGGCTGCCGGAGATCGAAGAAGTGATGGTGGCGGTGGTTTTTGGGTTTTTCAAAAATGGGTTTTGGGGGAAATGGTAGAGGTGGTGGATGAAAGGAGTTTAATGGGGTATGGAGGTTGATTTGGGGTAGAGGGAAGAAGAAGCAGCTGGAAAATAGCCGAAGCTTGGCCGGATTCCGACCGGAATCTCGCCGTAGAAGACGAAGTTGGGTTAGTGTTCGATGATGCTCTCCTCTGCTCTCTTTTCTCTCTATGTATGGTTTGAAGATGGTGAGGTTATGGAGGTGGAGGTGGTCGGTGATGGTGGGGTGGGAGTGGAGGTGGCTGGCCGGAGATGGGTTTTGGTGGAGAAGATGGTGGTGATTCTTGATGGGAGTGGAGGTGGTGACCGGTCGGAGATGGCTGGTGGGTTTGGGTTTTAAGTGAGTGTAAATGATATGGGTTTGGGTCGGTGGCCGGAGCTCCGGCGATGGGAAGTTGCAGAGATGGAGGTGGCAGCTGAGAAGGTGGAGGATGGTGGATATGGGTTTGAGGAGAGGGTAGAGAAATGGGGAAGAAAATGGGTAGCTGTGAAGGTGGAGGCGATCGGCGAGGGTGGCCGGAGCTGTGAGAGGTGGTGGGTGAAGCAGTGGCTCGAGCTCGCCGGATTCCGGCAAGCTTGCCGGAGAAGAAGGTGTGGCCGATGGTGTAGATGGAGGTGGTGGTGGCTGGTTGAGAGAAAAATGGTGAGGGTGGTGGCGGTTTGGAGAAGACGGAGAGGCGGTGGTGGCCGGCAGGAGGTTGGAGGGTGGTGGAGGTGCGGTGGTGGCCGACGGTAGGCTTGCCGGATTCCGGTGGGAATGGCAGAAATCGTACTGCCGGATTCCGGCCGGTGGATGGTCGGAGGTAGAAGGAGGGAGGTGGTGATGGGGGTTGTGGGTTTCCCTCTCCCCTTCCCCCTTTTTTTTCTGGTTTTTTCTCCTGCTCTCCTGGTTTTTTCTCTCTGGTTCCCTCCCTCTGGTTCTCCTCTGTTTTTCTTCTGCCGTTTTTCCACTGCGAGAGATCCCAGTCTTCTTGAGTGGGGAGGCTCTCATGACTCATCATGAGAGAGGATGATGAGTTTTTTTTGTCCCCCTCTTGTCCCCCCCATTTCCCATTTTTTTGCAAAAAAAATAAAAAAACAATTTTCAAATGGCATCGGATGCCATAAAAAACCAAAACATACTCATTACATGCCATTTTAAAATCGAAAGAAAGAATATGATGACATATTCCTTCTTTGACCACAGAATAGTTCGGTGGGCCCCTTCACTTGCATATTAGTAGACCCCACACAAGCGGGTCCCACATCAGCGGCCCCACACAAGCGGGTCCCACACCAGTGGGCCCCACACAAACGGGTCTCACATCAGCGGGCCCCACACAAGCGGGTCCCACACAAACGGGTCCCACACCAGCGGGCCCTACACAAGCGGGTCCCACACACGCGGACCCCACACAAACGGGTCCCACATCAGCGGGCCCCACATTCTCTTTTGCCCGGATTAATTCCATTCGAATACGCGGGTTTAGGGCCCTGTCAAAATGGGGTGTCTACAGATGCCCCTCTTTGGCAGAGTGTGCTTGTCGCACGAAAGCTAAAGCCGAACAGACAACACATTTTGACTGGCCCAAGATTTCAAACAGAAAGGATGCAAGGGGGTGACGAGATGGATCGACTAGACAGATTCTAATCGAGAGGGAATGATAAGATGGATTGACGAGACAGAATCTCGAAAAGAAAACTGAGATGGACTCTCAAGGGGGAGTGAGACAGATTCGCACAAATTGCAGAATGGAATGATTAGACAGCATCTAATTAGGCCACTCAGGGATTTGGAGATTGTAAAGCGGAATGATTAGACAGCATCATGATCATTCCTGAATTGGGATCTGGGACAAGCGAAATGATTAGACAGCATCTTGATCATTCCTGAATTGGGATCTGAGAAGACAGCATCTTAACAGATGAACACAGCGGAATGATTAGACAGCATCATGATCAAACCTGAATTAGGATCTGAGAAGACAGCATCTTGACAGATGAACATAGCGGAATGATTAGACAGCATCATGATCAAACCTAAATTGGGATCTGAGAAGACAGCATCTTGACAGACGAACACAGCGGAATGATTAGACAGCATCATGATCAAACCTGAATTGGGATCTGAGAAGACAGCATCTTGACAGATGAACACGGCGGAATGATTAGACAGCATCATGATCAAACCTAAATCGGGATCTGAGAAGACAGCATCTTGACAGACGAACAAAGCGAAATGATTAGACAGCATCATGATCATTCCTAAATTTGGATCTGAGAAGACAGCATCTTGACAGATGAACACAGTGGAATGATTAGACAGCATCATGATCAAACCTGAATCGGGATCTGGGACAAGCGAAATGATTAGACAGCATCTTGATCATTCCTGAATCGGGATCTGAGAAAACAGCATCTTGACAGACGAACAAAGCGAAATGATTAGACAGCATCATGATCATTCCTGAATTGGGATCTGAGAAGACAGCATCTTGACAGATGAACACAGCGGAATGATTAGACAGCATCATGATCAAACCTAAATCGGGATCTGAAAAGACAACATCTTGACAGATGAACAACGCGGAATGGGTGCTCTCAGGGAGACTTTAATGAGGTGCTCTCAGGGAGACTTTGGTTGGGTGCTCTCAGGGAGACTTTGGTTGGATGCTCTCAAGGAGACTTTAGTGAGATGCTCTCAGGGAGACTTTGGTGAGGCGCTCTCAGGGAGACTTTGGTTGGGTGCTCTCAGGGAGACTTTGGTTGGGTGCTCTCAGGGAGACTTTAGTGAGGTGCTCTCAGGGAGACTTTGGTTGGGTGCTCCCATGGAGACTTTGGTTGGGTGCTCTCAGGGAGACTTTGGTTGGATGCTCTCAGGGAGACTTTAGTGAGGTGCTCTCAGGGAGACTTTGGTTGGGTGCTCTCAGGGAGACTTTGGTTGGGTGCTCTCAGGGAGACTTTAGTGAGGTGCTCTCAGGGAGACTTTGGTTGGGTGCTCTCAGGGAGACTTTGGTTGGGTGCTCTCAGGGAGACTTTAGTGAGGTGCTCTCAGGGAGACTTTAGTTGGATGCTCTCAGGGAGACTTTGGTGGGTGCTCTCAGGGAGACTTTGGTGAGGTGCTCTCAGGGAGACTTTGGTGAGGTGCTCTCAGGGAGACTTTGGTTGAGGTGCTCTTAGGGAGACTTTGGTTGGATGCTCTCAGGGAGACTTTAGTGAGGTGCTCTCAGAGAGACTTTGGTTGGATGCTCTCAGGGAGACTTTAGTGAGGTGCTCTCAGGGAGACTTTGGTTGGGTGCTCTCAGGGAGACTTTGGTTGGATGCTCTCAGGGAGACTTTGGTTTGGTTGGATGCTCTCAGGGAGACTTTGGTTGGGTGCTCTCAGGGAGACTTTGGTTGGGTGCTCTCAGGGAGACTTTAGTGAGGTGCTCTCAGGGAGAGTTTAGTTGGATGCTCTCAGGGAGACTTTGGTGGGTGCTCTCAGGGAGACTTTAGTGAGGTGCTCTCAGGGAGACTTTAGTTGGATGCTCTCAGGGAGACTTTGGTGGGCGCTCTCAGGGAGACTTTAGTGAGGTGCTCTCAGGGAGACTTTGGTTGGATGCTCTCAGGGAGACTTACACGGATGGGATGCCTCAAAGGTCTTACACAGAAGGGATGCCTCAGGGGTCTTACACGAATGGGATACCTCAGGGGTCTTACACAGATGGGATGCCTCAGGGGTCTTACACAGATGATGCCTCATGGGTCTTACACAGATGGGATGCCTCAGGGGTCTTACACAGAGGATGCCTCAGGGGTCTTACACAGATGATGCCTCATGGGTCTTACACAGATGATGCCTCAGGGGTCTTACACAGATGATGCCTCAGGGGTCTTACACGGAAGGGATGCCTCAGGGGTCTTACACGGAAGGGATGCCTCAGGGGTCTTACACGAATAGGATGCTTCAGGGGTCTTACATAGATGGGATGCCTCAGGGGTCTTACACGGATGATGCCTCAGGGGTCTTACACAGATGGGATGCCTCAGGGGTCTTACACGGATGGGATGCCTCAGGGGTCTTACACAGAAGGGATGCCTCAGGGGTCTTACACGGATGGGATGCCTCAGGAGTCTTACACAGATGGGATGCCTCAGGGGTCTTACACAGATGATGCCTCAGGGGTCTTACACAGATGGGATGCCTCAGGGGTCTTACACAGAAGGGATGCCTCAGGGGTCTTACACAGATGATGCCTCAGGGGTCTTACACAGAAGGGATGCCTCAGGGGTCTTACACATATGATGCCTCAGGGGTCTTACACAGATGATGCCTCAGGGGTCTTACACAGATGGGATGCCTCAGTGGTCTTACACGGATAGGATGCCTCAGGGGTCTTACACAGATGGGATGCCTCAGGGCTCTTACACAGATGATGCCTCAGGGGTCTTACACGGATGGGATGCCTCAGGGGTCTTACACGGATAGGATGCCTCAGGGGACTTTGGAAGGGATGGATATTTCTTTTGATTTTGATTGATTGATTTATTGATTCAGATTGATTCCTTTGAAAATTGCTTTGTCTCTTGCTGAGAAAATGGGAGTGCGAGTTCTTTGCTGAGGACCAGACTCACATGATCTGCTGAGGTTCTGAGTATTGATCATTTCTTTGAGAGAATTGAATTCGGCAGGGGATTGAAGGTTGTGAGAGCAAATTCTAGACTCCGCTGGGGAAAACTGATTTTCTTGGAGAATTGATTCTTCTGAAGGGTGGACTCAACTGAGGAGTTTAGAAGTTTGGCTTGAGATGTGCTCGTACTCCTCTTATCTTAACTTGCTGGAGACATTGGCACTGATTGCCTTTGTGTGCTTGACATCTTTTATGACGCGAGTCATAAAAGATGCCCCTAGTATATTGTGTTTCCATGACAGGAGTTTTAAGGAGGCAGGACAATGATGGTTGAAGAAAAGATGCTTCGTTTCATGAAGGCTTGAGGTTGCACAGTTTTTTTTTGTATGGAGAGAGTAGGACAATCACCATGATGGCTGAGTCTAGGAATCCTTTCTTTCACACTGCTCACTTTTGGAGGCTTAAGGTCTTTGGCAGGTTTGAACAAGATGTCTCTCGCCCTTTCTGATACCTAAACCAGGAGTTACTCTGAATTTTCTTCGCATTTTGGAGGACACGCTCCCATTCTTCCAGCACCCGATAGTTTGGACTTTGCAAGGAAAGGGAACACAAATATGGAGGATGAACAGATTTCCAAGGACTCAATCAAAGAAGATTCTTGTTGTTCGAAGGACTCGACTCGCTTTCGACTCATTCTTGGATCTGATGTGTCATTTTTTAAGGGTTTGGCTTAGCCATTCTTAGAGTATTTCGAAGACCGTGTCAAGAGGCACTACTCTCCTCTTTCGATGTTTATGTCATGGTTATTATCCCTTTCGGATTGCTCGGTTTCAATGCCCCTAGTTTAGAGTTGCTGGCACTACTTGGACTCTGAGATTTTACCCTGGTTGAAGACTGTTTCTCCATCTCAATGATTCGCTTTTTCGTTGGAAGTCATTGCCATTGACCAGATTGCCTTTTCAGGTTTTCAATCTGACGGACCGCTTGCCCTAACTTTTGCCTGGTTCGCCCTTTCGGGTTTTCAATCTAGCGGGCTTGATACCCTAACTTTTGCCTAAGCCGACTTTTCAGTTGTCAACTTAGCGGGTAAATGACCCTAAATTTTGCCTAGACCGCCCTCTCGGGTTTTCAGCCTAGCGGGTCTTCAGACTCCATCGTTTTTTTTTTTTTTTTGACTTTGAACCTCTGCTTGTTCACCAGAAGGACTTTCTAGGTGTGTTTGGGTTCAAAAGGGTTGGATATTTCCTTTGGATTTCAAAGTTTCAACCGAGCCTGGATTGGTCAGGTTGCCTAAGTACCCCCAAAATGGAGGATCAGGTCCGCGTAGTTTGCTGGGGTTTGGAACAGAATGATTTGGCTTTTAGCTCAAAAGTTGAAAGGGAATATTTTGATTTTTATTCCAAAGGTTGAAAGGGAATAATTTGACTTTTATTCCCAAGGTTGACCGAACCTGAATTGATCAGGTTGCCTACGTACCCTGTAGAAAGGGATCAGGTCAGACGTAGTTCGGAATGAACTACCCCTGGTTTGTGGGTGCTTGAAAAGAATGTTTGATTTTGTTGAGGCTCGAAGGTGTTTGCAAAAGGATTTTTTTTTAAACTTGGGATTTTGGCATTTAAGGCTCAGGCGTCCAAAGATGGCCTTCTGGTGTTTTGGCATACAAGCTTCTTGAGTGACTACGGTTCAATGGCTTTGAACTTTTTCTCTTTCTCTTTTTTTTTTTTTTTTTTGAGGAGTCTGGCGGCATTTCCTGGCAAGACTTCATCTGCACTGTGCAAGCTAGACTGATTGAATTCCCACTTTTTCTTTGGGATCTCGCACTGATATTCGGGATTCTACGACTCTGGGTCTTCTCTGAATGCTGAAGATTTTGAAATCTTTCAATCTATTTATCAGCTCTGCTTTTTGAGATTCTGACATTCTTGAGGAGTTGACGTGGGGCATGCTCCCTTCTCCTTTCTTCTCTGGATTCTATCTTTTTTTCTCTTTGTTCATTTTTCTTCTTTTTTCACTTGAAATGCGGGAATGCCCTTACTCTTTGATTACTTTGACTTAGAATTCCATCGGAATGTATAGCCCATGTAAGAACCGGTAATATATATATACATATATATATATATATATACAAGAAATAAAAAAATGGCCTCATAGGTAGGTAATCATCGACCATTACTCATTTTCCCCGAGTTAATCGGGCATGAGGACATCTGGCATAATGGGGCATACACGATTCGAACCCAACCCTAAGCTAGGATTGAACGGTTTCCTACCACTAAGCCACCGCCCCAGATGTCAACTAAAACGGCTTAGATATTTACATATATTAAAAATTACCAATAGTCACTATTCGTAATTACTATTCACAACAGTCACTATGCAAGATTACTATGCAGAAATACTATGCAAGTTTACTATTGAGATGTACTATTTAAAACTACTATTCACAGTAGGACCCACCGAGTACTATTCACAAACGGTCCCACCAAAAGCGGGTCCCACACAAGCGGGTCCCACATCAGCGGACCCCACACGGGTCCCACCAAAAGCGGGCCCCACACAAGCGGGTCCCACATCAGCGGGCCCCACACAAGCGGGTCCTACCAACAGTAGGTCCCACAATAAGTAGGTCCCACACAATAATTCAAGTTACTATTCAAGCAAATAAACTAATAATATAATAATTCAAGTTACTATTCAAGCAAATAAAATAATAAATAAAATAATAATATAATAATTCAAGTTAAGCCTATAAATAGAGGCTCGCAGAAAGAGTAAGAGGAGAAGGAAAAGGAAATCTGAGAGAGGAGAAGGAAAAAGGAAATCCGAGAAAGGGGAAGGGAAAAGGAAATCCACTTCATCAAGGTAAAACTTTCAATAGTTAAAGTATTTCTTTATGCAAGTCTTATTTGAACGGTGAAATGCTAGCATAGTAACCGTAAAGTAAATGGTTGGTTCTACCACCTATGTAAATATCCATCTATGTAAATCAGGATAAAACATGCATAAGAGGCGATAACTCGCTATAGATTATGCAAGTTTTACCCTCTTATTTGAACGGTGAAATGCTAGCATAGTAACCGTAAAGTAAATGGTTGGTTCTACCACCTATGTAAATATCCATCTATGTAAATCAGGATAAAACATGCATAAGAGGTGATAACTCGCTATAGATTATGCAAGTTTTACCATCTTATTTGAACGGTGAAATGCAAGCATAGTAACCGTAAGTAAACTTTCAGCACAGAAAGGCAAACTGCTAAGCATAGGCGAACTGCTAAGCATAGTAGCCAAGAAATAAACAAAATCAAAGAATGGTAAACGCTGAGCATAGTAACATGTGGGGTCCACATGAATAGTAACATGTGGGGTCCACATGAATAGTAACATATGGGGTCCACATGAATAGTAACATGTGGGGTCCATATGAATAGTGCATGCTGGGCCCATGATCTTAAAACATGAATTTGATACAAATTAGAATATATTTACAGGTTATCCACTCCAAGGTGTAAGCTCAAACAAACTTGTGACCGGAAAACTATATGTAAGGGTCCCCTACCATTGATTCTTTGTTGTAAGGGTTGTAAGGGTTTTTCTTCCATTGATTCTCTTTTAAGGGGTTTTCCTTTCCTTTGATTATGTTTTTGAGGTAAGGATTGCCTATCTATTGATTCTCTTTTGCTGAAGTAAGGGTTTCAAGGGTTTCTTATCCATTGATTCTCTTTTATGTAAGGGTTGCCTATCTATTGATTCTCTTTTGCTGATATAAGGGTTTTCTTCCCCGAAACTTGTTTCAATGAGATATGTTTATGTTTAGGGTTTATCTTGTGATACCCTAATTCTGAATATTGACTGAGTTATGATATGATGACGGATGGACGCGTTATAGTCCTCCATGTGCACGTGGGTAATGACGACTCTAGAGAGTGTAAATCTAGAGGATTATGAGCCGAGATATGGCTATGAATGAAAGCATCTATGCTTAATGAAGTCTATATATCTTGATATCAAGTTCTGAAAGTTTTCTCTATACGTTTGGAAAGCATGTTGTGCTTATGCTTTCTTTCCATGTTTATAATGTGAGATGTCCTATCTGCAAGATATCATGTTCTTATGAGCTTGACAATTCTACATCACTTGTTGTTTATACCCTACTGGGCTATTTGAGCTCACCCCTTTTCCTTGTTTTATTGTTCCAACCCCCAGGTGAAGTATAGATGAAAGATGAGGAATGCTAGAGTTGAATGCAGAACTGTTCTAACGGACATTTATGTTTTAAATGTGTATCAACTATGTCTAGAATTACGATGTAATAAGTTAGACCTAATTTCTGTAAATCCTCTAAACGTATTTGAGATCTTGGGAATAATGAAAGTTTTGAGAAAGATGATGTCATATTCTTCTACGCACCGAGTTGGTATTTTCAAGAAAAACCGGGGCGTTACAGCCCAAGTATTATTTTTGGGGTTCATGTTCTATGCTCATGACTTTGTTGTCCGAAAGTCTTCTCTCAATTTTTCATTAACTTCACTTGATGTCCGGTATTCTTTGTTTGAAATTTTTGCTCTTTTGACCTGATGTCTGAAGCTGAGGGTGACTCACGTTGAACAGTGCCAAGGCACGCTTCCGGTTTATCCTCATAGGACCAAGCAACACTTCTTTGAACCCTCTAAATAGGTTTATCGATTCTTTGCGCTCTTCGGGAGATTTTGCCAATCCTTATTTCCCGAGTTTCGGATTTGGTACCACTATTCACGGTATCGATTCATCTTCAAGTGGCTTTGCTCGACGCTCTTCCTCTCGTCTGATTATCTTTCAAATCTCGAGGAGAATTTCATCGGCATCCTCGTCCGATGAGGGTGTCTTAATTTGTTTATTAACATTAGATCCAAGAGTGAACATATACAAGAATACTGACGACACTGGAATCAAATGTTCGTTGCATTGAATGTTTGAAGTACATACATTGATTTTTGACGCGCCACGATAGGCTTTCCATCAATTTCAACAAAAGATTGGACATTGGTTCACAATGAGAGAGACCAATAAACACAACGTACTTAGAATTGATATTGACATGGTTAGACTTACCAACTTTGACAGGGAGGTTGGTATACACACTTCAAAGCAAATTTCAAAGATGTGACACTTCATCGGAGGCAACGGATTGGCGCTGAAAGTTCAAGGACAACGTGCCTTCATTAATGATGATAATGATTGGAGAGAACAATCCTGGAGTTAGAATCTCAGAAGGGAGGGCCTCTTTGGTTTCTGTTGACCCAGCTCAAATTGTTCTTTAGCACCTGACCATGGCAAGGCTTTCTCTGGTATGATGTTTTCAAGGAGTTCAAGCTCTGACATTTTTCTTTTCCCTTCCTAATCATTTTCCAGCCCAGAGGTGGTACAGGTAAAGGTGGCGAGATCCATGAAGGGTTGAAAGGGTAGAGTGGTTCCCATGGTGGGTGTAGGAGGTGCAACACGGTTATGTGCAGGGTTCTCAGAAGCATTTGAGTTCAAGAAGAATGAGGGGATCCCTGTCTATCAGGTCATGGATCTCATCACCATCTCTCTCATTTCTCTCAAGACGATACTTTCAGCATACTCAACCATCTGGGCAATGTGAGAGGAAAAAGGTATAGTGAGCTAGACCAAGCGAGTTTAGAGATGAAAGCTTTTTTGGGGTTGATGGTAGACGAGTGACTAAGACTCCTGTCATGGACACCATAAACACTAGGCTCAATGAGAATTAATCGCATGACAATGTAATGTGCAAGTTGAAGCAAAAGGTAGCACAAACACATCCTTCCCCTTGGATAAAAATCCGACAGCATAACAACTGTACATGAAGATGTGGTACGGCAAGTACATGGTTCGTCAACAAGCCTAAAAGGATGATGACCACACTCAAAGTATTTGGAAAAAATTCGGCAGCATAACGGCTATACCAGGAGATGTGGTAAGGTAAGCACAAGTTTTGTCAACGAACCCAAAAGGATAATGATTATGCTGAAGGGTTCTAAAAAAAATCGGCAGCATGACGGCTATACTAGGAGGGTCTCAGCAACTAAACATGAAGAGTATGCCGTCATGGTCAAGATAAAGCAGGGCTCTCAGCAAGAACCCACTCCGGTAATGATAATGGCAAGATAGACTCATAATCGACATGCGGAGTACATCTGATCAGGATCAATCAAAGGATCAGGCTCATGGGCGATAGATCATGGCCAAAAGAGCCAAGCATCTGATGATAATCCACAGAATGGATAGAGAAGAATAATTGATTAGATTATGAAGGAAAACTTAACTAGGAAGTAAACCCTAATCTAATAACAAATATGTACATATATATACATATATATACACACTAACCAGGGGCACCAACCCTAGTCTAATCAAGCGGAGCCAAGGAGGTCTCGACTCGTGACAGACTGATGAGTGTACTAGGACCGCCCTGTAGCCACGCAAGGTGAGCCATCCTAGTCTACAAATGGGACAAGACTCCTAACTCTAGGCTTCACATGTGTAAGCAACACATGTTCGTCCTCATATGAATGCAATATAGATGTATATAAACACGGGTACTTCCTAGTTGGTTTTCACTAAGCCAGTAAGTATATACATAATATATAAAACAAAGTAGGGCTCCGGACTCAATCTATCGGGTACTATGCGTATGAAACATACTTAATATGTATAACTCAAGTGCACCGAGTGTTATACATAGTATGCTTCATTGCTCATCGGCTGCTGTAAACACAAGTGCACCGAGTGTTTACGGCCGCAGCGCTGGCGCATAGCTTGGAAATAGATTCAACAGCACCATCAGGGTGTAATGACATCCCAGTCGGGCACGCATCAAATCTATCCCGTGGAGCCAATAATGAAAAGCAACGAAAGAAATAAAAAATGAAGAATATGGCAACATATGATGTGCAGTGTGTGAATCCCTCGTTTTATTTACGCACCTACTTGGTGCCCCTGGATTTCTAACGATAAAGTTCCCATTTAACTTGGTTTTGACCCAAATTTCTTCAAAATTAGTAAAAATGGCATTTTTACAGAGTTAGGCAATGTTTCAAGAACTCCCGAGCAGAGTCGCCAGCCTGTGGACCCGCGATCCGAGACGGGGCGGGGGGGGCGTGCCCCCACGACGAGTCTCGGGATCATCCACGTGAAGGAGAGCCCCACCAAGGAACTCTCGAAAGAGTGCCCCTCACAGCATGAGCGGAGATGTGAAGTGAGATACCTCTCGATTTAGGAATCAGTCCGGATTCGAGACGCACCTTAAATGAAGAAAGAGTCGTCATCCAAGGAAGTGGGCCCTGGATCCCATGCTGTGCTCTGTCGCAACAGATAACCAGAGATATAAAAGGTCCGTGCCTGATGACGAATGGGGAAGGGGTTAGGCGCCCCCAATTCGCCCAAGTGCGAGCACCTGGTCTCTTATGCCATTTATTATTAACTTTGAAGAATTTTGGGCGAAAATCATGTGAAATGGGAACGAGCATCCCCGAGAAAACGTCTATCTAAGCATGCATGACCCGGGGATGGGCAAAAGAAAATAGATATCCAAATCCTAACTCACCGCATCTACTCCTAACCCATCACATCTAGGAAAGCAGTAACATCCGCATGCACAGCTACAGCTAAACAAGCAATATCAGATATGGTAAACAGAAAGCAGTAAATAGCCACAGCTAAGCATGTGAAACTAAGCGCACAAATAATAAGCAAGCTGAAAGTAAACACACAAGGAACCAAAGACAAACACACGATAAACAAAAGATGCGAGGAAAGAAATGAATCGATAAATCGACGGTTCATGAGGACCGAGAATACCAGGGAAAATAAAAGGGAGCGTACGATAGGCTCAGGGAGTCTAATGAATCAAACTCAACAATCCTGATCCGCTGAAGATCGGATAGGTCTCACGATCTTCATAGCCTATCGTTGGGCTCAGCGAGGACAATCCCTGCGAAGGGGCCACGCTACGTCGTCGCCCGTCCCAAAACGCGATAAAAACGTCGGAAATTCGATAAAACCGGCAAACCACGATGAAAACCGGAAATGGAATGAAAAGAGGGCTCCGAGTGACCTGGCAATCACCGTCCTTGCCCATTTTTTTTGCTTTTGTTTTGAAATGTTTGAAAATATTTATTAAAAGGGTTTGATTGAACTTGGGTGGACGAAAATGTGAGAAATATTTACAAAAATGGTGATTTAAAAAAATGGTGTAAAAATAAAGAGTGACTGAACTCAGGATGCCAGCAGCACGCCTGAGCTGCCTACGTACCCCTCAGCTAGGGATCAAGCCATCCGTAGTTCGGACGGAAAGGTGAGAAATATTTACAAAAATGGTGACTGCACTCAGGATGCCAGCAGCACGCCTGAGCTGCCTACGTACCCCTCAGCTAGGGATCAAGCCATCCGTAGTTCGGACGGAAAGGTGAGAAATATTTACAAAAATGGTGACTGGGCTCAGGATGCCAGCAGCACGCCTGAGCTGCCTACGTACCCCTCAGCTAGGGATCAAGCCATCCGTAGTTCGGAACAGATTTTCCTAAGTACACTCTAATGACTCGAGATTTTGAGATTTTTGATTTTTCAGATGTTTTTGATTTTTTCGACACAAGAGGACAGAATCCTATCATCACAAGGGGAGGACAGACTCCTGATATCCCGCAAAGGTTGGACAGCATCCTATGCTTTGCGGGGGGAATGAACAGAATCACGACTCTGCAAGGGTTGGACAGCATCCTATACCTTGCAGGAGCGGACAAAATCACATGACTTGAAGAGAGGGTGGACAGAATCCTAACCCCTATGATGATAGGACAGACCCCTGAAAGACTGAAGGACTGACTCCTATGCTGAAGACTGACTTTCACAGACCCATGAAAGACTGAAGGACTAACTCCTATGCTGAAGACTGACTCTGAAAGATGGAAGGACGGAATCCTAAATTTTATGAAGGGATAGGACAGAATCCTAAACTCTACAGGGGTAGGACAGACACCTAAACCCTAGGATGGTAAGATTGACTCCTAAACTCTCTAGGACTGACTCTAAAGAGGAAGAAATCCCTTAACCTGCGAAGACTCTAAGGCAGGAAGGGAAGGGGGTTGGCTCAAGATACATTCCGTCATAGCCTTCGCCCGAAGGAGATGAAAACTTCGAAAACTAAATCCCGCAACCGCAAGGTGTAACGCAAAACGGGTCTTGAAGGGAATTCGTGATTGTCACGGAAATTAAAGAAAAACCTCTTGGAAGCATAGGGAAAAATACGAATGGAATAAATTCTACTTCTTTTATAAGCAATATTGAAGGCTTCCATTGCAAAAAAATCATCACGTCATAAGATAACCTAGATTGGACCTCAAATTAAAGATCTTCCCTCGATTGGGTTGATACCCAACTTACTGTTCATCCATTTTATCATGCTTAGCCTATGGATAATTAGCTTTATACTTGCTTCAATAGTGATATCTTAACAAAGGAAATCATAGACAACTGAATAAGGAATTCAATACGAGGAGGATACAAGCCACTCTCATACCAACAAATGATGACAGGCCATTGCAAAAGTGAAGTAATATTTTGAAAAACAAACTGCATGACCCTGTAAAAGTGCTCTTAAAATTTTGCAAAAGGGGATTTTAAATGAAATTGACAGAAATCCACAAGGTAGAAGTCATAGACACAATTTACTCTAATAAACCCAGACCAACCATGCTTGAATTGAAATGAAATGGAGTTACCTGAGCTTTGACAGAGATATGAGGGTGGAAATGATGCCGAGGGTTTGTAGGTAGGAGATTCGGCACCGGCGAGAAGAGGCCGAAGAATCTGGCCAGGAAATATGATGGATCTCTCCTACTCTCTCTTTTCTTCTTTTTTTTCTTTTTCTTTTGCGATAAATATCGCAAAAATCCGAGAGGGAGGTGCGGTGGTGGCTTTTTTTTTAAAAAAAAAAGGGGTTTGGGGAGGTGATCGGAGATGGTTCGGATTTCGGTGGGTGACTGTGAGGTGGGTTTTAATGGGGTGGGGTTGCGGATGGTGTGGAGAGGGGAAGAAGAAGGTGGCAGATAGAGGGGGTAGAACGAGGGAGATGGTGGCTTGGATTCCGGTGGGCTGCCGGAGATCGAAGAAGTGATGGTGGCGGTGGTTTTTGGGTTTTTCAAAAATGGGTTTTGGGGGAAATGGTAGAGGTCGTGGATGAAAGGAGTTTAATGGGGTATGGAGGTTGATTTGGGGTAGAGGGAAGAAGAAGGAGCTGGAAAATAGCCGAAGCTTGGCCGGATTCCGACCGGAATCTCGCCGTAGAAGACGAAGTTGGGTTAGTGTTCGATGATGCTCTCCTCTGCTCTCTTTTCTCTCTATGTATGGTTTGAAGTGAGGTTATGGAGGTGGAGGTGGTCGGTGATGGTGGGGTGGGAGTGGAGGTGGCTGGCCGGAGATGGGTTTTGGTGGAGAAGATGGTGGTGATTCTTGATGGGAGTGGAGGTGGTGACCGGTCGGAGATGGCTGGTGGGTTTGGGTTTTAAGTGAGTGTAAATGATATGGGTTTGGGTCGGTGGCCGGAGCTCCGGCGATGGGAAGTTGCAGAGATGGAGGTGGCGGCTGAGAAGGTGGAGGATGGTGGATATGGGTTTGAGGAGAGGGTAGAGAAATGGGGAAGAAAATGGGTAGCTGTGAAGGTGGAGGCGATCGGCGAGGGTGGCCGGAGCTGTGAGAGGTGGTGGGTGAAGCAGTGGCTCGAGCTCGCCGGATTCCGGCAAGCTTGCCGGAGAAGAAGGTGTGGCCGATGGTGTAGATGGAGGTGGTGGTGGCTGGTTGAGAGAAAAATGGTGAGGGTGGTGGCGGTTTGGAGAAGATGGAGAGGCGGTGGTGGCGGTTTGGAGAAGACGGAGAGGCGGTGGTGGCCGGCAGGAGGTTGGAGGGTGGTGGAGGTGCGGTGGTGGCCGACGGTGGGCTTGCCGGATTCCGGTGGGAATGGCAGAAATCGTACTTCCGGATTCCGGCCGGTGGATGGTCGGAGGTAGAAGGAGGGAGGTGGTGATGGGGGTTGTGGGTTTCCCTCTCCCCTTCCCCCTTTTTTTTCTGGTTTTTTCTCCTGCTCTCCTGGTTTTTTCTCTCTGGTTCCCTCCCTCTGGTTCTCCTCTGTTTTTCTTCTGCCGTTTTTCCACTGCGAGAGATCCCAGTCTTCTTGAGTGGGGAGGCTCTCATGACTCATCATGAGAGAGGATGATGAGTTTTTTTGTCCCCCTCTTGTCCCCCCCATTTCCCATTTTTTTGCAAAAAAAATAAAAAAACAATTTTCAAATGGCATTGGATGCCATAAAAAACCAAAACATACTCATTACATGCCATTTTAAAATTGAAAGAAAGAATATGATGACATATTCCTTCTTTGACCACAGAATAATTCGGTGGGCCCCTTCACTTGCATATTAGTAGACCCCACACAAGCGGGTCCCACATCAGCGGGCCCCACACAAACGGGTCTCACATCAGCGGGCCCCACACAAGCGGGTCCCACACCAGCGGGTCCCACACAAACGGGTCCCACACCAGCGGGCCCTACACAAGCGGGTCCCACACACGCGGACCCCACACAAACGGGTCCCACATCAGCGGGCCCCACATTCTCTTTTGCCCGGATTAATTCCATTCGAATACGCGGGTTTAGGGCCCTGTCAAAATGGGGTGTCTACAAATGTATAAAAGGGAAAGGCTGAGCATTTGAGCTCTTAATAGACTTATAACAAAGTGTTGGAGTGTTATAGTTACAGGGGCACTCTTGATAAGTCTACCTATGTGAGTGTGGGAGTGGTGCCGCTTCCTATGAGACCTGGCTAGTTTCTAGAGCACTCATGAAACCAAGATATAGACACAAGGCCAATTCATGTGTCAGTTTTTTAGAAATTGCCTAAAGAGATAAATTCTTCTGTGTGAGATGTGTCCGGTTAACCAAATAGAATCGCTAGTTCAAAGACATGTCTACTATGCAATTCTGGTTAACTTTGATGTGTTTTCACTAAGTAAAGGTTCAAATCGAAAGATACCTTTATTTATGCATAAAAATTCCAAGCCTGATGAGAAAATCTTTTTTGATTTTGAAAATGGTGGGGGATTGTTAAAGATTTTTCAAAATCAAGTGTTTTTGGTCAAAACAATTTTTGGAAAATATTTTCTTTAAGTGTGTTTTGGAAAAAGAAAAACTTTTCTTTGGAAATAGTTGCTTTTTGCAAGAGAAAGAGAATAGTGTAATGTAGTTGAAAAGATAGTCCCAAATCGGATGAGAGAAAAGAAAGAGAAGGGCTTATAAAGCACTACACTTTTCTATTACTTGTTTGATTGCACATTGGGTTGAACCCATGGTTGGACCCGCGGGACGGTGCAACGCACCGTTCGCGCACACGCACGCGCGGCGTGGGCAATGGGCAATGGGCTATAGGGCGCATAGTGGCGCTTTATTGGCGCTTTTTTAGGCGCACTTTGCACTTCGCACGCCGCATCGTAGCGAGGAGCGATTAGAGCCTTTAATTTTTCCAGATCTGATCTGGACCGTTGGATCTAGACGATTGTGGATCGGTCTAGTGGGTGGGCCGAATAGTTCAAAGGCCCATCAAGCCCAAGCCCAGTCTCGAATAGTTCGATTGGGTTGGGCTTTGATTCGAGCACAACGGTCGGCCCAGCGGGCCCAGTGCTCCAACGGTCAGTGGGTGCGATCCATTGGGTTGTGTCCCTTCCCAACGGTCAAGGATCTAAGGGGTACGATCTGTACCATAGATGGATCATCTAACGGTTAGATGGGAGGACGGGAATTTAAATATCCCAACAGACTCTCTAGGATTGATCTGGTTCGTTGAATCGCGTATGGGCGCGATCTAATGGCCAGAATTCAAACCGATCTGGAAAGACTCTATACAGGGGTGCTTTCACACTGAAAAGACACCAGAGGCTCTATAAAAGTTGCACAACCCAACCATTTCAAAGTACAATCGAATTTACCCATTTCTGGATAAATTCTTAAGACTTCTAGTGCATTATACTCTCTTTCTTGCTCCCACCAAAATTCGTTTTACTAAACTATTTTCTTATTGTTTATCTAATTACTGTTATACTGCAGTAACAGAAATTAGACTGATTCTCTCAGGCTTGTAAGATTCTAAGGGCATTTCGGATTTGACTCCGCTTGTGCATAGCGTCGTCAAATTAGTAGGACATTCCTACTGGCTTCATTGTATCTTGGAGGCAGTTCGCGGATCCCCTTTGCACACTTCTAGTGGGGGCGAAATCTGTCTTAAGGAAAGCGATTTCGCGCCTTGAAGCAAACTGGTTACTGCTTTTTCTTTCCAAAAGATACAGAATTATTTCTCTAACAAAATGGACACCCTAAGGTGATCCAATGGAGCTGATTTTTGGTGGACACCCTATCCATGAAAGGGCCCATCAAATGAATGCTTTGGATCCCATCTAAAATGTGGCCCCACCTTGTTTTTGTGCTCGAGCGCAAATAAGCTTATATGCGCTCAATGCAGAAACCATTTCGTCATAATACAATGCAATGTCTGAAATCTAGACTTTTGAAAATAATGTCAATGACAATTTTCATGTTTCAAATCAACAATATTTCAAAGAACAATTATTTGAAAAGCTACTTATGAAACAAAGTACATTATGAAGTTTTTTTAATTCATAACTTGATTAAAATCATTATTTTGGGGGTTTGTCAGTCTTCTCTGAGGCCAATGTCACACCTCATGCGCAAATATATAATCAATTGTCCTCACCCTGAAATCCATCAGTGGTAGCCAGCGAAATCCATCGTCTATGGTAAAAGACACAAATAACCCTGCAAAATCGATCAATGGGGCCCGAGCTACGTTTCGGGCTCCCTCTCGACCATGGTCTATGTGATCACATCCAGGGTACAGACCCACTGGCAGGTAGTGGGTACCAAGTCAGCGAAACACAACTCATATTGACAATTCCATACCAAGACTAGGGTAAGTCTCATTTTGAAGATTATATTAAATTCTAGAAAATATTTAGGTCTCAAGGTACTTAGGGTATCTTTCAACCCCTTCTTCTCGATGTGTCAAGGTTATCTTTCAAATTATGTGTCAAGGGTATTTTTTAACCCTACCAAAACATTATTCCAATGTGTCTTTCAATCCCATTTAGGTTCCTATGTCGAGGGTTTTTGTCAACTCAAATCAAGTTCAACTTTTCAATCCATCTCAATTTTGGATATTGTAATAAACTAAAAACTATGTATTTTGATTTACGATGTGAAATATTCTTTCCAAAATTTTCTTTGCAATTTTTGGATATCATACAAGATAGTCAAATTTATTCCCATATGAATCTTTGTTTACATCCATATGCATAACTAAGTTATATCTCAGTTTGAAAAGATAATAAATTTCAAATGCATGAGTTTCCAACAGTACATGCACCATCACACACTATTCATGTAATTAAAGAACATAATATTTACAAAATAACCATAGAGTACATAAATGATCAATTCCGTTTAGTGTTACTAAATTCCTTTTCTTTTCTAAAATTCTCATGCATTCAACATACTTTATTCAAGGTCTAAATCAATTACAATAAGGTTTAATGCCTTGTAATGTAGTTTGCTTATATTATAACTTAATACCCTGATCTAACCATAATGATGTAATAAACTAGTAGGGAACGGTCTACCTACCTCAATTTGCGATAATTTCAACGGCTCTAGGACGATTTCCAAAGTCATGAATCCTTCCCTTCTTCTCCCTTGAATGAACAAGATCATCCTCCAAACAGTCTTTCCTCTCCCTCAAAATCTCTATCTCTCTACTTCCTCATCTCTCTCTCAACAAGCAAAGTAAGGAGTATGGGGTGGTCGACTTCTTTAAATAGGGATGAAGGAGTAGTCGTGTGACCCTCCCCCTCCCCTTAATGCAAGACATAAGTGCTTTACAAAACTGAAAACCCATTCACTTCCTCTTTTAATGCAAAACACAAGTCCCCTCTTAAATCACACATTTTCTCTACTTAAACATGTGCCTCAAGATCTTCTTCAATATAGGTGGATCTATATCATGAAGTTATTCTTGATAAATTAAGAGGTTGGGATTCACACGCACCCATGATTTTCATAAGGCTCCCATCTCATTCAAGAAAGTAAGCATCTATATATGGTGGTTTTCTATAGTTAATGGCTTTATTTACAGAAGAACATGCATTTTCAAATATGGAATTTAATTTTTCATCAAACCTTGCCAAAGTATCAAGGCTTGGACGTTTCCATGCTTTGAGACTCCATTAAAGAGGAAAGCCCTCGCTTTAATCGCTAATTAAGGTTAATATTTCAAAATTCCCCCTCTCCCTCTAATATTAATTGGTAGGCCTCTCTTCCTGTTGGCTGCAACTCAAGGAATAGATGTCCAACATAGGCTAGCAATCTTGAAATTTTGTATCCGAAATTCAATTTACATATATTTTTATTTTTTATAACGACACCCCCATACAAGCATCTAAAAACTTATGCCCATCTTTTGATAATGACACCCCAAAAACTTCCCAACTTGGGCCGGGTATTACATTGTCCCATTCTTACAAAAATTTCGTCCTTGAAATATTCATATTGGAAGACAAAGGTCAAACTAAAACAAAAAAAAGGATATTTGTCCTTTTTATGGGTTTTAAATTTTAAATTGGTGGAAATACCGAAATTTGAGGTGTGCGATTTTCCAATCAAAGACTTCATTTCCTTGTTTAAGAATTCAAAAATAGGAAGCCGGTCTCAACCATAGAGAGCTAAATTTCAATGAGGAATAGAACTCTGATGCAGGAGCATAAAGTCGATCATATGCCGCCACATTTATTATTTTGGTCTTGGTCTTTAATACTAGTCTTTGGTCTTGTTCTTTAATACTAGTCTTTGGTCTTTAATATTTAGTTTTTGGAAAGTTGTAGTTTTCTTAGTAAGTTGTGGTTTGTTTTAATTGCCTTGAAAGAGTGCTTTGACTAGCTAGTAACTTGTGTGTGTCTAGGAAATGTGTCTATGCATTTATAGAGTCTTGGACTACAAGTCTTTTGTTGTAATCTCTATAAGCATGAATGAGAATGGAAGGAAAAGGACTTTTCATTGCTGTAAAAATATTTATTTGCAAGTTTCCTTGCTCTTGGAGTTGAGTGATTCCTCCTACGAATCAAGCTTGTGGCTTGGTCGCGTCGAGTGGCTTCCGCGTTTAGCAACGTTGAGTGACGTTCGTTGCCTCCGGTTGAGGATTCCCGGAACTATGCTTTCTTCTTGGTTGAGATCATTTTGATCTTGGCCATCCCTCGTGGGCTCCAGCCTGCTTCAAATTCTACCAAACCCATATTGGAAATCAAGATAGAGAAGAGATTAGAGTGCTAATATAAAGCTAACCAAAGTGGGTTTAGATACTTTCAAAAGTTTCTCCCAGCAAACATTGTTTTTAACTTGAGATAGGGTTTAAATATTAAAAGGGCTTAAGTGTAACATAGACAATTTGATCATTAAAATACATAAGGTGTAGATATTAAAAAGGGTTAGGTATATATGATAAATAAAGGGTGTAAATATCAAAAGGCATAGGTATGGTTTATAGCATTTGATCATTATAATAGATAAAGGGTGTAGATATCAAAAGGTTGGGTGTAAATCCAAAACTAAAATTAGAAATTGGATTTCAATATCAAGTTTAAGAGTAAACTCATCTAAATTCTTTATCAAGTCACTTTCCAATTTTTAGTAAAGCACCTTAAATTGCATGCTTAAAAAAATGTTAATTTAGCTTCCACTAAACACTTCCATCAAGACTACCAAATTGTAAAATTTCTAATTCTCCGTACCACTACTAGTCCCTTTCCATTTTGTGCTTTTGAAATTAAAACCTATTAAACTTCAACTGAAAAGAAATAAAACTTATCATTTGGAACTTGTCTTAGTATCCGATCTAGAATCTTGAATTAATATCCACTTAGAAACTTTTTAAATCAATACCCATTAAATTGGAAACCATTAGATCTTGATGTGTGGTTAACATTAATTCCTGATCAAAGAAACCGAATGACTACAATGGCATCCAAATCCAAAAATGATCATACGGATTTAGTAGCCCCTTCCAATTTATATAGCCTTTCTTTAATCCGATCATTGATCTAAAAAGAGAAAAAAAATCTTCAACGGTCTAAACTTTGATCATAAAAATTTCAACGGTAAGATCACGATGCTAAAGATTTCAGCCTTTAACCTCATTAATCCGATCATTTTGATTACCATTGGAAAACATTCAGCCTTCGATCATTTGAGAAGTATCTACATCACCAACCCAAGGTGGGGCCTGGTGTTACGAAATTCGTAAAGTCTTACATAGTTTTGAAAGTCTATAGGTTCTTAAGCTTATGCTCTGATACCACTTTTACTGTCACGCCCTGAACCGTATTCTTAGGTTGGTGCCGCAATGTCCGTAGAGTTACTCCCACGAACACCCAAGGCTCAACTTCTAACAGTTCGCCAATTTAGTCATAGTAGAATCACTTTAAAAGGGTACACCTGTAGACACCCTCATTTTGCTACACTTTAACCAACAATAACCTAATATATTGATTCGTAGAATTTCATTGGTAAAGTATGCATCCTCAAATTTTTTGAAAAAAACAAAATGATAAAGAGATGTACCTGGTGAGATGATTAGATCCGAAAAATTGAAAAATACCCTGATTGGTGAATTTAGTGTGTTAAATCCATGTGAGAACCCCCTCTATCATGGATTTATATGTTTTAGGTCATTAATATCTTGATCTGACTTTACGGATCGTCAATCGGGACAAAATAAGCTAGGGTCACTTCATAGCCTGGACCCTGATTCCATTCCGAGACCCGATTTCCGTAAATCGTTAGATCAAGGGCAGATCTTGACCTGGGTGTCTTTCCTTACCAAGAATTTGTGATCATAGGATCGATCAAGATTAATCTCAAATTCAGATTAAACACTGTGCCACTTAATTGTGCAAAAACCCAGTGAAAAATCACGGCTCAAGGCATGATGAAGGGAACCGTCGAAATTATTAAATCATCAATAACAAAAAAATAAAAAAATAAATCTTAATTGGTGTGATGTCATGGTTTAATAGTTTTGGTCGTTGATCCAAAATTGATCGAATCGGTTGGTTCATTTGGATCACCGATTTGCTAAATCTTTTGAAAAAACGATTTGCCGAGAATAATCGACGGCTCTCATTCATCAAAATTTTGAAATCGATATTTCTGTGGCAATATTGGGATTCAACGAAAGAGTAAAAATCAAGGATTCCAAAGATGAAAAAATTATCGAAATCGGATGCCGAAATTTCCGAAAAACGATATTTTCCGCGAGTGTTCTCTCTCCTCACATCCTAACCATCCAAAACCATCTAACCTCTCCTCTCATCCTAACCATCCAAAACCACCTAACCTCACCTAACCTCACCTAACCACCTAACCTCACCTAATCTCACCTAACCTCACCTAACCTCACCTAATCTCACCTAACCTCACCTAACCTCCTATCCCATTCTCCTATAAATACCCTCTCATCCCACCATCCAAAAGAGAAGAAAAGGAGAAGAAAAGAACCCCTCTCTTAGAAAATTCAAGCCTCTTTCTCCCTCTCAACCTCTCACATCTCTCGGCCTCTCCATCTCACAAAATTGGCAACCTTCTCTGGGTTCCATCACACGAAAGCTAGTTCTTCTCTCTCAGTTAATTCTCTTCCAACCGCCTCCTCATATACTCTCTCGGGTAAGTGCTAGATTTTTTTAATTTTAGTTTCTTTCTTGAATTAGATACATGTTATTAAAAGTGAGTTGTTCTTATTAGATAATCCTGTTTTAGTTTTGGTTTATGTTCATCAGTTAAGTCATTGTGAGGGATTTTGAATCTTTAAGCTCAGGGAATTTTGGGTTCTTTCTGGGCAAAAATCAATAATCTGAAACCTAAATTTGCAACCACAACACAGTCCAAAACTCAATTTAAAAAAAAACCATTTTCGTAGCCCAAGAACCTAATTTTGCAACCAAGAAACCAATTTTGGAAAACCCACTCAATCTTAGAACTAACTTGTGCAGCGCTAACAAATATAGCCCACATCTACTTCACAAATTGATATTCGCAGCCCCATTCCAAATTAATAATAACAACCCTCATTCCAAATTGGTATTCGCAGCCCCATTCCAAACTAATAATAATAGCCCTCATTTCTAATTGATATTCACAGCCCACACCCTTTTGATAACCCGTTAATCACAACAACGACAACAGGAGTTATTACAAATAATAGGGCAAAACGTGGTAGTGCCAATATCATTCCCGCCATAGTGCTGGCTGCCCGTCTTGTGACCCTATTTCGAGCCTCTAAACCACAGATTCATAGAAAATGCTAAACTACAAAGTTGAAGCCCTTCAAAATATCTTTCCAACGCATATTCATATGTTAGATTTGGCCAAGCGGTTAAAGAGTTATGACAGTTTTAGTGGGCTGCGTTTGTTAGATCTTTTAATGGTCAAAGTTTTGTCGAATATGTGAAATTGTCAAAACATGTTTGTATTAATGTCATTTTCCAAACAAAAATTAAAATCTACTAATCTAAAATAGACCAATCTTAAAAGTCACTAATCTAAAACAAACCAAACCTAAAATCTGCTAATCTAAAATGCACCTAACTTAAAAGTCACGAACCTAAAATTCGCTCACTTAAAAAATAAAATAAAAATAAATAAAAATAAATATACTAATCTAAATCTGTTAAAAGTCATTAACCGAAACACCACTAAAAGTTTCAAGTTAAACCAAAACCTTCTAAATAAACAAAGGTAATGGGTTACTCCTACAGCGCGTCCTTGTACAATGCTCAAGGCTCTAGGCTGAGTAGCAGGAGCAACTTTTAATTTGTTATGAGCCCAAACGATGGATTCAATGAGTTCTTGCCAATAACCACGGCCGCTGAATAGAAACATTAAACTAAAAGCCCAGACAAAATGAGCACCTAGGAAGAGGTGAGTAAGGGGGGGGGGGGTTTGCTTGCTCAAAAGACACAACACACATTAAAGGCCTCAAGATAACTAAAAGCCTTCAAGAAAAACTTTAAAAGACTCAACCAACCCAGAAGAATTGGAAATTCCTGAGCTTTGGATTCGAAATCCCATAGAACCCTTAGAGTCCAATTTAGGAACACTGGTGTTGTGTCCTATATTTTAGGGAGTCCTAGAGTTAGGAGTCCAGCCTCATCACGGACGTTTGCTACGTATAGCAACCGTGCCATAGGTCTAGTTACACTAGTCACCCGATCTTTCCTTAGGACAAGCCTAGTAAACTAGGATGTAGGCTAACCTGCATTAGTCTAAGGGACAACTTGCATTTAGATAAGAATCATATAGCATCTTAGATGAAATCCTAAGATAATAAAATCCTCAATTTGAATTAAATAATTCCTCTTAAAACTGTTGAAACAGTCAAATCCAGTCTAGATCGGTGTCCTAGTTGAGTTAGGCATAAGTAGCTTAGCTTAGGTGCACCGAACTACGTCGACTCTGATCCCAGTGAGGCTTGGGTACGTAGGCAGCTTGGATGTCTGACGGCATACCACCCGCGAGTCGGCACCACAACGAATTGTGGTGTTTTGTATATTAATTTCCTTGTAAATGCTTAATCAAATCACTTAGGACTTTCCATGAAATTAGAATTCTAGGAGAACTTTCATTTAGATTGAATCCAGACAAATTAATAAATCAAGATACACATTTAGGATTCACATTGAAATTAGATTTTAGGATGCATGTCACTTAGTTCGCACATTAACATAGAGTTGAATGAGCCATTTAAAATAAATTTAAAAGAGTTAGCTTTTGGAATCGAATACCGATTATCGGGCAGGAATGGTGCATGTGGTGGATAACTCCCCATACCTTCCATTCTTGTAACCAGGTAGCGAGTCTAGATTTCTGGTTAATTATGGGTCCTAGATCCCACATCTAGGTGGCGACTCTGTCAGTCTCTTTCGTGTGGTTTTCGGATTGCCTTAGTGATCCCAAGTTCACATAAAAGACGAATTCAAATCAATAATTAAATGCACACGCCAATCGCGTGGGTACGAGAGACCAAGAGAGAGGTGCGGCGGCTCGCGCCCCACCCCTCTCGCGGGATCCGGGTACCACAGTCTGGCGACTCTGCTGGGGATCACCTAACTTCATTAAAATTTCAAAAGATAATTCATTTGAATTTAATTTAACTGGCTCATAAAAACTCTATACTTGTTAGATTAGTTTGTCTTGTTTTATTTTATCATCACACTTTACTCAAACTTAATCTAACAAAACCTGAAGGCATCATAGATTGCGCAAACGTATTGCACACACTTACATCACTTGCATCTAAACCCTTGCATCTCACGTGCACACACGTCCTATTTTAGGAACCCGGAGTGTTATCTAGCATGGTTGACTGGGATTTCATCACCTGGTGCCTCTGTGCTAGAGAAGCATTACACCCTTAGCCTAGTACCTTTATGGTACGTAAACGGATCTCTTGTTCACGTACTGATACGCCGGACACTGGTACAGTATATCGAACATGGATTCGCGCTAAGGGAACTCTTAGCCTTACCCCTAGATTAACCCACACATGCATGTAGTATACGAACACATGTGCATCACGTGTGTGAGCCTAGTTTAGGATATCCTACCTATTTGTGTCTAGATTAGGCCGTAGACCATCTTCCAATGGCTACGATCGGTCCTAGGTACACGAACAAAGTCATGAGTCGAGATCCTCTCTCCACTCCGCTAGATTAGGATTAGGGTTGATGCCTTCAGGTAACACTGTTAAAATGTGCGAGATTAAAAAATATTTCCCTTTGGGGTTAGGATATAAATCCCATCATTTCCAAAGATCTCATAGGATTAGTCATTCATGATCTATCCGTTGAAAGCAATCTTATGCTATCTCATCTAATCTTTTGATCGTGCGTCTTTCATTCTTCTGCCATACGATTCGATCGTATCTTCATGCCATCCCCTAACTAGCAGGAACAGAATCTCACAATCTTTCGATTATGCAATCTCATGATCTGATCATGCCTGGTCCAGATGATCCAATCTTGCTTGTATCCTTGGTCTCTTCCTCCTCTAGGGGCTACCTTTTTCAAGATTATTTTGCTAAGTCCTTCAGAGTTCACTCTCATAATCCTTGAACTAGGGGCATTCCCCTATGCGAATCAGTCATCATGGTCAGTACAATTGTTGAGTCCGGTCTTACATTTCAAGGTCAATGCCTAGTCCAGGCAAGTCATCTCTCTTTTTTATTTAGAGTTGTGAATCTTGAGCATGTTCAGGATAGGTCGTCAGATGTAATAGCTTTTTCTTTAAAATAAAAATTTCAAGTCCAATAGTTCACTTGAGTATGCTTCTGATCTTAAAGTAAGACTCCCTCCTCAAATGAGGACAAAATTGACGAAACTCCACTTGAGTCACAGCAATTACTTGAACAAGAGGAGGAGCGCCAATCCCAGCTTTTCAAAGATGAAATTGAAGTGGTAAACACTGGCACTGAAACTTTGATTCAGCGAATGCCGATTGAAAATACATTACCCTCTGAAGAGTGAGGAATTGATAAAATTATTTCAAGAATAAGAAGATTGTCTAGAAAAGCTACAACCGATACCAGGGGCAAGACATAGATGGAAAGCTCAAAGAAAATGAAGAAAGTGAGAAGATATATGCTATACAAGGGGCATAGAGTGGAAACAACTTTCATATTTCCGATCAATGACCTTGGTTCTCAAATTCATAACATAAAGCCAACAAATTCAAGATAAGAAGTTCAAGAGCAAGCATTGAAAAGTGATCATGAGATATCAAGAGTACGAATCCATATATGGAGGATGTCAAAGAACAAGTTTCGCTCTATGAAAGTCGAAAGCACGCATTAGAATCTTGGAAGAAGAAGATCCATTATCTCTTACCTGGAAATGCCGTCAAGCTCCGTGAAAAAATAATAATAATAAATAATCAGTACCAGAGGGACCCTAGTAACCTAGATTGATTCCCAATCTGAACATCGGAAGGCCTCATTTGGCCGAATAAATCCCAAAATCAGAACCCAACGTCAAAAGAATACCGGTTTGCAAACCCTTCGAGCCTGAATAAAATTTTCTTGAAAACCCATCAAACTAGGGGCATTCGGCCGAACTACGCGAGACCTGATCCCTATACTGGGGTACGTAGGCAACTCGATTGAACCGAGTTCGGTCGATTCAAGAAGGAAAAGAAAAATCAATCGTCCCAGAAAAAAGAAGATGGACAAGTTCCAAAAGAAGAGAAGTTAATTATTCCAGAAAGAAAAGAAAAAAGAAAAATCAATTAACCTTCAAACAATTTATCTTCAAACTAGGGGCATTCGCCCTGACACACGACCTGATTCCTATCTTGGGATATGTAGGCAACCTATTCATAGGTTCGGTCGAAATCTTTGTCGAGCCTTAAGCCATTCTTTGAAAAACCCTATCCTACCTATAAAGTCCTTCCAGTGTTCAGAATTAATGATCTAGGTCCCGAAAAAAAAAAGAAAAAGAAAGAACGGAGTTTGAAGATCTGCTAGACTGAAAACCTGAAAGGGCTGTCTAGGCAAAATTTAAGATCATTCCCCTGCTAAGTTGAAAACCCGAAAGGGCGGCTTAGGCAAAAGCTAAGGGGATAGCCTGCTGGATCGAAAACCTAGAATGGTGGTTCAGGCAAAAGTTAAGGCTAGCGCGGTCCGCCAAGTTAAAAACCCTGAAGATGTGACTTGAGAATCAGTATAAGAAGGCTACAGCCAGTATCAAGACTGAAGATCAACTGAAGTTCAAGCAAATTCAAGTGATATCCTCAAAACTGGGGGCATTGAAGCTAAGCAATCTTAGGGGTCGTAATTAAATTCTTGAGGCATTACTGTTTCAAGGAAGAAGTCCAGTGTTTACGATTTCAAAAAAAAAAAAAAAAAAAAAAAAAAAAACCTGCAACTTCAAGCCTTCACAGAAAGAAGCATCTTTTCTTCAACCGCCATTGTTTTACCTCCCTAAGACTCTCGTCATGGAAGCACTAGTACACTAGGGGCATCTTTTATGACTTGCGTCATAAAAGATGTCAAGCACACAAGACAATCAGTGCCAATGTCTCCAGCAAGTTGAGATAAGAGGGGTACAAGCACATCTCGAGCCAAACCTCTAAACTCCCAGCAAAACCAGTTCCCCAAGGGAGTCTAACATCTACCTCCCAGAGAGTCCGTTGACAACTGCTCAAAGCATTCAACTCCCAGCAGAATCCAATTCTTTCAAAAAGGGTCAATACCCAAAATCCCAGCAAATCGTGTGAGTCAAGTCCTCAGCAAGGAACTCACACTCCCATTTTCTCGGCAAGAGATGATCAATCAATCCCCAATGGAATCAGTCAAAATCCTATTCTCAATTCGAATCTACACAAATCATATCTTCTTTGATTCCCGTCTCCGACCTCCAGTCCCGCTGGCAGTGTCTCATTCGCAGACAGGTCAACTTCGCGGACAGGTCAATCTCGCAGACAAATCAAATTTTCCTTGGCTCCCGTCTCGCTGACCCTCAGTCCCGCTGGCCGCGTCTCATTCGCAGACAGGTCAATTTCGCAGACAGGCCAATTTCGCAGACAAGCTATTTTCGTCCGGCCATCAAGGCCAGTCTTCTTTGATTCCCGTCTCGCTGACCCTCAGTCTCGCTGGCCGCGTCTCATTCGCAGACAGGTCAATTTCGCAGACAGATCAATCTCGCAGACAAATCAAATTTTCCTTAGCTCCCGTCTCGCTGACCCTCAGTCTCGCTGGCCGCATCTCATTCGCAGACAGGTCAATTTCGTAGACAGGTCAATTTCGCAGACAAGCTATTTTCATCCGGCCATCAAGGCCAGTCTTCTTTGATTCCCGTCTCGCTGACCCTCAGTCTCGCTGGCCGCGTCTCATTCGCAGACAGGTCAATTTCGCAGACAGGTCAATCTCGCAGACAAATCAAATTTTCCTTAGCTCCCGTCTCGCTGACCCTCAGTCTCACTGGCCGCGTCTCATTCGCAGACAGGTCAATTTCGCAGACAGGTCAATTTCGCAGACAAGCTATTTTCATCCGGCCATCAAGGCCAGTCGTTATCCAGTATTCCAAAAATTCCAGTTCCAGTTCCAAGTATCCAGTATTCCAGTTCCAGTTCTAGTATTCCAGTTCCAGTTCCAGTATCCAGTATTCCAAAAAATCCAGTTCCAGTATCTGTGGGACCCGATCCCGCGAGAGGGGTGGGGCGCGAGCCGCTGCGCGCTCTCTCTTCTTTTGGAACTGGTCCCTCTTTTTTTTTTGGAACGATTAAATTTTTTTCCTTCTTTTTTTTTTTGAATCGACCGAACTCGGTTTAACCGAGCTGCCTACGTACCCCAGTGTAGGGATCAGGTCTCGCGTAGTTCGGGGGAATGCCCCGAGTTTGATGGGTTTTCAAGAAAATTTGATTTAGGCTCGAAGGGTTTGCAAATCGGTATTCTTTTGACATTGGGTTTTGATTTTGGGATTTAATCGGCCAAAGGAGGCCTTTCGATGTTCAGATTGGGAATCGATTTAGGTTACTAGAGTCCCTCTGGTACTGATTATTTATTTATTTATTTTCTTTTGTTTTTTTTTTCACGGAGTTTGACGGCATTTCCAGGTAAGAGATAATGGATCTTCTTCTTCCAAGATTCTAAAGCGTGCTTTCGACTTTCATAGAGCGAAACTTGTTCTTTGACATCCTCCATCTATGGATTCGTTCTGATGATCACTTTTCAATGCTTGCTCTTGAACTTCTTATCTTGAATTTGTTGGCTTTATGTTATGAATTTGAGAACCAAGGTCATTGATTGGAAATATGAAAGTTGTTTTCACTCTATGCCCCTTGTATAGCATATATCTTCTCACTTTCTTCATTTTCTTTGAGCTTTCCATCTATGTCTTGCCCCTGGTATCGGTTGTAGCTTTTCTAGACAATCTTCTTATTCTTGAAATAATTTTATCAATTCTTCACACTCTTCAGAGGGTAATGTATTTTCAATCGGCATTCACTGAATCAAAGTTTTAGTGCCAGTGTTTACCACTTCAATTTCATCTTTGAAAAGCTGGGATTGGCGCTCCTCCTCTTATTCAAGTAATTGCTGTGACTCAAGTGGAGTTTTGTCAATTTTGTCCTCATTTGAGGAGGGAGTCTTACTTTAAGATCAGAAGCAAACTTAAGAAACAGACACAAGTGAATTATTGGACACGACCTATCCTGAACATGCTCAGGATTCACAACTCTAAATAAAAAAGAGAGATGACTTGCCTGGACTAGGCATTGACCTTGAAATGTAAGACCGGACTCAACAATTGTACTGACCATGATGACTGATTCGCATAGGGGAATGCCCCTAGTTCAAGGATTATGATAGTGAACTCTGTAGGACTTACCCTTAGAGTAAGAAAGGACCAAGGGTACAAGCAAGATTGGATCATCTGGACCAGGCATGATCAGATCATGAGATTGCATAATCGAAAGATTGTGAGATTCTGCTCCTGCCAGTTAGGGGATGGCATGAAGATACGATCGAATTGTATGACAGAAGAATGAAAGACGCACGATCAAGAGATTAGATGAGATAGCATAAGATTGCTTTCAACGGATAGATCATGAATGACTAATCCTATGAGATCTTTGGAAATGATGGGATTTATATCCTAACCCCAAAGGGAAAGTTTTTAATCTTCACACATTTTAACAGTGTTACCTGAAGGCATCAACCCTAATCTTAATCTAGCGGAGTGGAGAGAGGATCTCGACTCATGACTTTGTTTGTGTACCTAGGACCGATCGTAGCCATTGGAAGATGGACCACGGCCTAATCTAGACACAAATGGGTAAGATATCCTAAACTAGGCTCACACACGTGATGCACATGTGCTCGTATTCTACATGCATGTGTGGGTTAATCTAGGGGTAAGGCCAAGAGTTCCCGTAGCGCGAATCCATGTTCGATATACTGTACCAGTGTCCGGCGTATCAGTACGTGAACAAGAGATCCGTTTACGCACCATAAGGTGCTTGGCTAAGGGTGGAATGCTTCTCTAGCACAGAGGCACCAGGTGATGAAATCCCAGTCAACCATGCTAGATAACACTCCGGGTTCCTAAAATAGGACGTGTGTGCATGTGAGATGCAGGGTTTAGATGCAAGTGATGTAAGTGTATGCAATAAGTTCGCGCAATCTATGATGCCTTCAGGTTTTGTTAGATTAAGTTCAAGTAAAATGTGATGAGAAAATAAAACAAGACAAACTAATCTACCAAGTATAGAGTTTTTATGAGCCAGTTAAATTAAATTCAAATGAATTATCTTTTGGAATTGTGATGAAGTTAGGTGATCCCCAGCAGAGTCGCCAGACTGTGGGACCCGATCCCGCGAGAGGGGTGGGGCGCCACAGTCTGGCGACTCTGCTGGGGAGGTTGCTTGGATTTTGGAAAACAGAATTGGTATTTGGATCAGGAATCAGGTTTGTATTTGAGCATTGGACTTGAGATTCAGAAACATTGATTTAGCAATGGGATTTTGGAATTGGGAATTTGCATCAAAGAATTGAGCATATAGGAATCATCAAGGGTTTGAATTTTGGGAATTCAAAATGGGCGGGTTTATGAGATTCGGCCAAATGGATTCAGACATGCGACTCAGATTGTGTTGGGATATGACTTGGTTAGGCAAAAGGGAGGAAGTTCTATTAGGTGTAAAAGGGCATTAGTAGAATAGGGGAATGACTCGGTTGTGACATGGAAGGCCGCAACTTAGTCGAATGCGACTCGGTTGCATTGGGATGGGTTGATTAAGGAATTGGATTGAGTCAACTAAGGGGAGAGTCCAATCGGTTAAAGAGGTTGAGCATACTCGGCTAGAGAGTTGGGTCAACTCGACTAGGGAGGTTGGCTAGAGTTGACTCAGTTGAGCTGGGTTGGGATCCCACTTGGTTGGATTGTATTGGGGCGATTTGACTTAAGCTGCAGGTGGCCTGGCTGGGTTAGATTTAATGTAACCAGATTTATGGATAAATGATGTGGCTTAGTGAGTGGACAAAGGTATGGCTTGGGTTGATGTGACTCGGGTCTAAGTTAGGAGCAAACCCGAGACTAGCCATGGTCTAACCAGGAGGAAGCAGGGTACAAACCAGGGTGCGGACCAGGGTGCACCAGGGTGCGAACCAGCAGGGAACCAGGGTGCGAACCAGCAGGGGAACCAGGGTGCAACCAGCATCGAACCTGGGTGCAACCAGCAGCGAACCTGGGTGCGAACCAGTAGGGAACCAGGGTGCAACCAGCATCGAACCTGGGTGCAACCAGCAACGAACCTGGGTGCAACCAGGGTCTAACCAGAGGCTAACCAGGGGGAACCAGGGTGTGAACCAGGGTGCGAACCAGAGTACGACCAGGGGCTGGCCAGGGTGCGAACCAGGGTGCGAATTAGCAGGGAACCAGGGTGCGAACCAGCAGGGAACCAGGGTGCGAACCAGCAGGGGAACCAGGGTGCAACCAGCAACGAACCTGGGTGCAACCAGGGTCTAACCAGAGGCTAACCAGGGGGAACCAGGGTGTGAACCAGGGTGCAACCAGCATCGAACCTGGGTGCAACCAGCAACGAACCTGGGTGCAACCAGGGTCTAACCAGAGGCTAACCAGGGGGAACCAGGGTGTGAACCATTAGGGAAAAATTAAAATGAAGATAAGATGGGTTAAGAGAAGAGGGAAACATGTATAACTTCAAAGTCTACCATCAAGAAGAATATGATTAAAGATTGATCCTAGATGCTTCCTAACATGGTTTTTCTTTTAAAGTAAAAGATATGCATGAAAACAGACCCTACATAGAATTGAAATAAATGCCTACCTCTTTGAAAACCCACTTTGTGTTTGATTTTTCTTTGATGTTAATTCCTTGAAGATGATTCCTTGCTTGATAATGACTGCTTTTGATATATATCACCCAACGTATAAAATCACCCGATCCGGCAAGGATGGCCGAACCCTTGAAGAGATGAGGGAGAGGGATGAATTTTCTAAGAGAGGGGTTCTTTTTCTTCTTCTTCTTCTTTTTGATGGTGGGATGAGAGGGTATTTATAGGAGAATGGGATAGGAGGTTAGGTGAGGTTAGGTGAGGTTAGGTAAGGTTAGGTGAGGTTAGGTAAGGTTAGGTGAGGTTAGGTGAGGTTAGGTGAGGTTTGGATGGTTATGATGAGAGGAGAGGTTAGGTGATGTTAGGTGAGGTTTGGATGGTTAAGATGAGAGGAGAGGTTAGGTGGTTTTGGATGGTTAGACCCAGGTCATGATCTGCCATTGATCTAACGATTTACGGAAATCGGGTCTCGGAATGGAATCAGGGTCCGGGCTATGAAGTGACCCTAGCTTATTTTGTCCCGATTGATGATCCGTAAAGTCAAATCAAGATATTAATGACCTAAAACATATAAATCAATGATAGAGGGGGTTCTCACATGGATTTAACACACTAAATTCACCAATCAGGGTATTTTTCAATTTTTCGGATCTAATCATCTCACCAGGTACATCTCTTTATCATTTTGTTTTTTTCAAAAAATTTGAGGATGCACACTTTACCAATGAAATTCTACGGATCAATATATTAGGTTATTGTTGGTTAAAGTAAAGCAAAATGTGGGTGTCTACAGTATCCAGTATTCCAAAAATTCTAGTTCCAGTTCCAGTATCCACTATTCCAAAAATTCCAGTTCCAGTTCCAGTTCTAGTATTCCAATTCCAGTATCCAGTATTCCAAAAATTCCAGTTCCAGTATCCAGTATCCAGTATCCCAATATTCCAGTATCCAGTATTCCAGTATTCCAAAAACTCCAGTTCCAGTATCCAGTCTCCAGTATCCCAATATTCCAGTATCCAGTATTCCAGTATTCCAATATTCCAATATTCCAGTTCCAGTATACAGTATTCCAAAAATTCCAGTTCCAGTATCCAGTATTCCAAAAATTCCAATTCCAGTTCCAGTTCCAGTTCCAAGTATCCAGTATTCCAAAATTCCAATTCCAGTTCCAGTATCCAGTATTCCAAAAATTCCAGTTCCAGCATCAAGTATCTAGTTTCAATTCTAGTATTCCAGTATTTCACTGTGCCAGTTCTAGTCTCCAGTTCCAATATCCTATATTCCAGTATCATAGTTCTAGTGTCCAGTATCTCTATCACCAATATTCCAGTGTTCCATTTTCCAGTACTTGTATTCCTGTTTCCAGTATTTTGCCACTCCAATTCCAACATCCAGTTCCAGTGTCCGAAAATCCAGTGTTTCAGTACTCTAATTCTAGTATCCGGTATGTCTTCGCTCTAGAGTTCCGGTTCCCGATGTCTAGATTAAGATTCCAGTCTCCAGTTTTCAGTCTTAACATCCAGTGATCAAATTGCAATCCCTAGTGAATCAATCAAAATGTCAATCTAATCTAATCCCCAGTTCACCAATTATCAACCATTGACTCTCCAGTTTTCCAGTAATCAAATTCTACAATTCCCAGTGAACTGGCTCCTTAGCTTCTCAGTTCTTTGATTCTCCGGTTATCTGACTATTGAGTCTCTTAATCATCCAGTTCTCCAAATTTTTAGCTCTATAAATATCCAGTCCCTAAATTTTCTACTTCTCCAGTTTTCCAATTCTTCAGTTCATCCAATCTTCCATTCTCCAGTTCCAAGTCATCTAGTCTTCCAATTCTCCGGTCCACCCATTGTTAGATTATTCAGTTCTCCAGTTCTCAAGCCCTTAAGCCTCTAATCCTTTGATAATCGAGTCATCCAGTGGTTTAGAATAAAAGATTTTTGATATATGTTCAAGTTCTAGGGTTTCATCTAAGGTCTTGCATTATGATAAAGTTCGTTGTGTCTAGAGAGTCATTAGTCGATTAAAGCTACGCAAAATGGTTCTGTCATTTTTAACTTTGGTATTCAATGACTACGTCATCTCTACCAAAGAGGGGCATCTGTAGACACCCTCATTTTGCTACACTTTAACCAACAATAACCTAATATATTGATCCGTAGAATTTCATTGGTAAAGTATGCATCCTCAAATTTTTTGAAAAAAAAAATGATAAAGAGATGTACCTGGTGAGATGATTAGATCCGAAAAATTGAAAAATACCCTGATTGGTGAATTTAGTGTGTTAAATCCATGTGAGAACCCCCTCTATCATGGATTTATGTGTTTTAGGTCATTAATATCTTGATCTGACTTTACGGATCGTCAATCGGGACAAAATAAGCTAGGGTCACTTCATAGCCTGGACCCTGATTCCATTCCGAGACCCGATTTTCGTAAATCGTTAGATCAAGGGCAGATCTTGACCTGGGTGTCTTTCCTTACCAAGAATTTGTGATTATAGGATCGATCAAGGTTAATCTCAAATTCAGATCAAACACTGTGCCACTTAATTGTGCAAAAACCCAGTGAAAAATCACGGATCAAGGCATGATGAAGGAGAACTGTCGAAATTATTAAATCATCAATAACAAAAAAATAAATCTTAATTGGTGTGATATCATGGTTTAATAGTTTTGGTCGTTGATCCAAAATCGATCGAATCGGTTGGTTCATTTGGATCACCGATTTGCTAAATCTTTTGAAAAAACGATTTGCCGAGAAGGATCGACGGCTCTCATTCATCAAAATTTTGAAATCGATATTTCTATGGCAATATTGGGATTCAACGAAAGAGTAAAAATCAAGGATTCCAAAGATGAAAAAATTATCGAAATCGGATGCCGAAATTTCCGAAAAACGATATTTTCCGCGAGTGTTCTCTCTCCTCACATCCTAACCATCCAAAACCACCTAACCTCTCCTCTCATCCTAACCATCCAAAACCACCTAACCTCACCTAACCTCACCTAACCACCTAACCTCACCTAACCTCACCTAATCTCACCTAACCTCACCTAACCTCACCTAATCTCACCTAACCTCACCTAACCTCACCTAACCTCCTATCCCATTCTCCTATAAATACCCTCTCATCCCACCATCCAAAAGGGAAGAAAAGGAGAAGAAAAGAACCCCTCTCTTAGAAAATTCAAGCCTCTCTCTCCCTCTCAACCTCTCACATCTCTCGGCCTCTCCATCTCACAAAATTGGCAACCTTCTCTGGGTTCCATCACACGAAAGCTAGTTCTTCTCTCTCAGTTAATTCTCTTCCAACCGCCTCCTCATATACTCTCTCGGGTAAGTGCTAGATTTTTTTAATTTTAGTTTCTTTCTTGAATTAGATACATGTTATTAAAAGTGAGTTGTTCTTATTAGATAATCCTGTTTTAGTTTTGGTTTATGTTCATCAGTTAAGTCATTGTGAGGGATTTTGAATCTTTAAGCTCAGGGAATTTTGGGTTCTTTCTGGGCAAAAATCAATAATCTGAAACCTAAATTTGCAACCACAACACAGTCCAAAACTCAATTTAAAAAAAAACCATTTTCGTAGCCCAAGAACCTAATTTTGCAACCAAGAAACCAATTTTGGAAAACCCACTCAATCTTAGAACTAACTTGTGCAGCGCTAACAAATATAGCCCACATCTACTTCACAAATTGATATTCGCAGCCCCATTCCAAATTAATAATAACAACCCTCATTCCAAATTGATATTCGCAGCCCCATTCCAAACTAATAATAATAGCCCTCATTTCTAATTGATATTCACAGCCCACACCCTTTTGATAACCCGTTAATCACAACAACGACAACAGGAGTTATTACAAATAATAGGGCAAAACGTGGTAGTGCCAATATCATTCCCGCCATAGTGCTGGCTGCCCGTCTTGTGACCCTATTTCGAACCTCTAAACCACAGATTCATAGAAAATGCTAAACTACAAAGTTGAAGCCCTTCAAAATATCTTTCCAACGCATATTCATATGTTAGATTTGGCCAAGCGGTTAAAGAGTTATGACAGTTTTAGTGGGCTGCGTTTGTTAGATCTTTTAATGGTCAAAGTTTTGTCGAATATGTGAAATTGTCAAAACATGTTTGTATTAATGTCATTTTCCAAACAAAAATTAAAATCTACTAATCTAAAATAGACCAATCTTAAAAGTCACTAATCTAAAACAAACCAAACCTAAAATCTGTTAATCTAAAATGCACCTAACTTAAAAGTCACGAACCTAAAATTCGCTCACTTAAAAAATAAAATAAAAATAAATAAAAATAAATATACTAATCTAAATCTGTTAAAAGTCATTAACCGAAACACCACTAAAAGTTTCAAGTTAAACCAAAACCTTCTAAATAAACAAAGGTAATGGGTTACTCCTACAGCGCGTCCTTGTACAATGCTCAAGGCTCTAGGCTGAGTAGCAGGAGCAACTTTTAATTTGTTATGAGCCCAAACGATGGATTCAATGAGTTCTTGCCAATAACCACGGCCGCTGAATAGAAACATTAAACTAAAAGCCCAGACAAAATGAGCACCTAGGAAGAGGTGAGTAAGGGGGGGGGTTTGCTTGCTCAAAAGACACAACACACATTAAAGGCCTCAAGATAACTAAAAGCCTTCAAGAAAAACTTTAAAAGACTCAACCAACCCAGAAGAATTGGAAATTCCTGAGCTTTGGATTCGAAATCCCATAGAACCCTTAGAGTCCAATTTAGGAACACTGGTGTTGTGTCCTATATTTTAGGGAGTCCTAGAGTTAGGAGTCCAGCCTCATCACGGACGTTTGCTACGTATAGCAACCGTGCCATAGGTCTAGTTACACTAGTCACCCGATCTTTCCTTAGGACAAGCCTAGTAAACTAGGATGTAGGCTAACCTGCATTAGTCTAAGGGACAACTTGCATTTAGATAAGAATCATATAGCATCTTAGATGAAATCCTAAGATAATAAAATCCTCAATTTGAATTAAATAATTCCTCTTAAAACTGTTGAAACAGTCAAATCCAGTCTAGATCGGTGTCCTAGTTGAGTTAGGCATAAGTAGCTTAGCTTAGGTGCACCGAATTACGTCGACTCTGATCCCAGTGAGGCTTGGGTACGTAGGCAGCTTGGATGTCTGACGGCATACCACCCGCGAGTCGGCACCACAACGAATTGTGGTGTTTTGTATATTAATTTCCTTGTAAATGCTTAATCAAATCACTTAGGACTTTCCATGAAATTAGAATTCTAGGAGAACTTTCACTTAGATTGAATCCAGACAAATTAATAAATCAAGATACACATTTAGGATTCACATTGAAATTAGATTTTAGGATGCATGTCACTTAGTTCGCACATTAACATAGAGTTGAATGAGCCATTTAAAATAAATTTAAAAGAGTTAGCTTTTGGAATCGAAGACCGATTATCGGGCAGGAATGGTGCATGTGGTGGATAACTCCCCATACCTTCCATTCTTGTAACCAGGTAGCGAGTCTAGATTTCTGGTTAATTATGGGTCCTAGATCCCACATCTAGGTGGCGACTCTGTCAGTCTCTTTCGTGTGGTATTCGGATTGCCTTAGTGATCCCAAGTTCACATAAAAGACGAATTCAAATCAATAATTAAATGCACACGCCAATCGCGTGGGTACGAGAGACCAAGAGAGAGGTGCGGCGGCTCGCGCCCCACCCCTCTCGCGGGATCCGGGTACCACAACACCTTTCAATGCATTTACTAACTAGTGCGGAAGCTAAATTTACTTAATTGAAATAATATAACATCTCGAATAAAAAAGTCATAATAAGTCTTCTAAATACATTAACATCAAATCACCTCACCATGCTAATTACTGAACTAGAGAACAAAAGGCTGAAGTAAAATCTCTCGATCAACGGTGTGGCAAATCTCCACTGCTCAGTGAACATATTGGTGATCCTCAAAGTCTGAAAAATGGTAGTCAACAATAATGAGCACGATAGCCTAGCTGATAAACCATAACCGACCAGCTAATACACATTCACACACACACACACACACAGATATATATATATATATATATATATATATATATATATATATATATATATATATATATATATATATATATAATACAATGCAATTTCTGAAATCTTGACTTATGCAAATAGTGTAAATGACATGTTTTCATGTTTCAAATAACAATATTTCAAAGAAAAATTATTTGGAAAGCTACTTATGAAATAAAGTACATTATGAAGTTTTTTTAATCCATAACTTGTTCAAAATCATTATTTATACGATTTGTCAGTCTTCTCTGAGGCCACAAGTACCCCAGCAAACGAGGCCACACCACATTGACCAACGTTCACAGGATCGCGGTCCCAAGTGCGCGCAAATATATAATCAATTGGCCTCACTTCGAAATTCATTAGTGATGGCATTCGAAATCCATCGTCTATGGCAAAGGACACAATTAACCCAACGAAATCCATCACTTGGGCCCGTGCTACGTTATGGGCTCCATCTCAACCATGGTCTACGTGATCACATCCAGCTTACAGACCCGCTGGTAGGTAGTGGGTACCAAGTCAGCGAAACACAACTCATACTGAAAATTCCGTACCAAGACTGGGTAGGTCTTATTTTGAAGATTATATTAAATTATAGAAAATATTTAGTTCTCAAGGTACTTAGGGTATCTTTCAACCCCTTATTTTCAATGTGTCAAGGTTATCTTTCAAATTATGTGTCGTGGGTATTTTTCAACCCTACCAAAATATTATTCCAAGGTGTGTTTCAATCCCATTTAGGGTACTATGTCGAGGGTGTTTTTCAACTCAAATCAAGTTCAACTTTTCAATCCATCTCAATTTTGGATATTGTAATCAACTAAAAACTATGTATTTTGATTTACGATGTGAAATATTCTTTTCAAAATTTATATGCAATTTTTGGATATCATACAATATAGTCAACTTTATTCCCATATGAATCTTTGTTTCTATCCATATGCATAACTATATTATATCTCAATTTGAAAAGATAATAAATTTCAAATGCTTGAGTTTCCAACAGTACATGCACTATCACACACGATTCATGTAATTAAACAACAAAATATTTACAAAAAATGCATAGAGGGCATAAATGATCAATTTCGTTTAGTATTACTAAATTCCTTTTCTTTTCTAAAATTCAACATACTTTATTCAAGGTCTAGATCAATTACAATAAGATTTAATGCCTTATAATGTAATTTGCTTATATTATAACTTAATACCCTGATCTAACCATAAGGACGTAATACACTAGTAGGGACAGGTCTACCTACCTCAACCATAGGTGCACTTCCAAAGGCTTAAACAACATTTCCTAGCTTGACAACACAAGTTTCAAGAAAGAAGGGAGAGGAAAACTAAATTTAGTTTGACTAATACTTAAGGCTAACTTACTAAACTTAATAGGGGTCTTTGGGACTTAATAAAGCATAAATAAAACATTAAAAATAACTTAAATAATAGCCAAAAACGTTTGGAATAATGGACTGGACAGCATGCACAAAGAAACCAAAAACTGCTGAAATTCGTATGTTGCAGGCAGCTTAGACCCTTCTCAGAAAAACAGCCATAACTCCCTCCACAGAACTCCGATTTGCAAACTGCTTGTTGCGTTGGAAAGTAGACTCGTAGGCCTTTCCAACCATGTATGTCTTGCTATTTTTAAATCTGTGAGTAATTTCAGCTTTGACCCAAAAGATGACCCAAAATCATGGACTGCAACTGTTTTTGGACCTTTAAACTTGGGGCCTAGGCTCGGTGGGCCTAGTGGGCTCAGATTGAGGATCCATTAGATATAGCTCCGGCGTTAACAATTCATTTTCAATTATGGAATTTAATTTTCCATCAAACCTTGCCAAAGTATCACCAAGGCTTGGACGTTTTCTTGCTTTGAGACTCCATTACAGAGGAAAGCCCTCCTTTTAATGGCTAATTGAGGTTCATCTTTCTAAACTCCCTTCTCTCTTTGTCTAATATTAATTGGTAGACCTCTCTTCCTATTGGCAGCAACTCAAGGAATATATGTCCAACGTAGGCTAGCAATCTTGAAAATTTATATCCGAAATTCAATTTACATATATGTTTATTTTTTATAACGACATCTAAAAACTTATGCCCATCTTTTGATAATGACACCACAAAAATTTCCCAACTTGCGGTCGGGTATTACATGAAAGATTTTTTCTTCCTACCGAGTGTGATGAAAGCTTTTTTCTTCCTCCAATATCACAGGTCGAAGAGTACATCGAGAGCATATTTTCCGGCCAAACCAAGTCCCCGAACCCACCCAAAATTGTCATAGTACCTGCTCATTGGAATTATCTGATTCTCTGGAACGGACTTCAGTTCGAGGTCGGCACAAGAAGTATCTCCGCTATGGCTATCTAGATCCTAGCTCTACTCACTTGCAACATTGCGAACCTGAACTCGTGGACGAATTCTTTCCAAGACGGGGATAAGGATGCATGTGCATCTCATCAGGCCCTTCCAATCAACAGTCGAAAAATCTCTGATCAACTATTGGTCCGTTAGAGTTTCTCAAATCGATGATCCGCCCCAAATAGGCAATCGATCTGTTGAAATGACATCGTCATGTCACCTGCCATTTTGGTAAGCTTCTAATCTCGAAAATTTATATTTTGGACACTTTTCAAAATTAGCAAGTTTCGAAATTAGAAATCTCTTTCCAAACATGGAATTGTTTCCTGTATTTGGAAATACCCATTTTCCTCTGCATTATTTGTCAGTTCCATTTTTAGGGTTCTGAAAATCCGATGTAGGGGGGTCCCAAGTTATACTAGATTGGCAACACAATGAGGAGGGAGAATATGGTTGTTTAAGAAATAGAATCTACCAATTTAAAACCTTTAAACCGATTTTAAGATTAAGAGATCAAGAATCAATATTCAAGTTAAATCTAATGGTGCAATGCAAATAAAAGAGCAAAGAGATAGAAAGAGTGCACCCGAGATTTAAAGTGGTTCGGTCCTCAAATCTGAGGCCTACTCCACTCCACCAACCAAACCTGTTTGATCTTCTTAACCTTGGCGAAGATCGAATGCCAATTACAATAGCTTTAACTTTGGTGGCTATCCTCACCCCAATAGCTTTAACCTCGGTGGCTATCCTCACCACGGAGAATGGGCTTCGCTTCTCCGAATACTCGCCCGAATACAACACTCGAAGGTTTGAAAGAAAGAAATGAAAAATCCCTCACAAGGGTTACAAAATGGATGTACAAATTTGAGCCTATGATCCAAATCCTAAAGATGGTGATGAGAGGCACAATTGAAGTTTGATTCACTCTTGGATATTCAAATGAAGTTTTAGAGTGTTAGGATTGATGGTTTGTATGTTTAGAACACCCATATTTATAGGAAAACCAAAATATGACCGTTCAATGGCATTGAGGTAATTCCACCAAAATTCCAAACGGCTCTTTTTCAGACCGTTGGAGTGTTCTCGGAGTTCCGAGAAAAAATCTCGGAGTTCCGAGAAAAAATCTCGGAGTTCCGAGAAAAAATCTCGGAGTTCCGGGAATTCTAACAGAAGATGAAAAAATGTCTACTGGACCATTTCTCGGAGTTCCGAGAATTCTCGGAGTTCCGAGAAAAACTCTCGGAGTTCCGAGAAGCCTATGAAGAGCAGATTTTCAATTCTGTTTTTTTGGGCTTCCAATTCTCAACCAAGATGGGATTGCTATGAGGGTTCCAAGGTGTTGGAACTCCACAAATACAATCACTTGTTTATTTAGGGTGTGTGAGATTAACTTAATTATGCCTTTAAAAACCTAATCTAGGTTTGGATCAATTACATTCTAAAAGACAAAAAATGGTCTTCAATATGAATTTCTTCATGTCTTCAAGTCTTCATGACTTCTTGCTTGATGACTTTGGCCTTCCAATTAGTAGTCCAATGTGGGCTTCTTGGCCTTCAATCCAAGCATCCTTGATCTTACTTTTTCATGATCTACAACTTAGATAATTAAACACATTAGTGATAAATGATCACTTGTGTGTTGGAATCATCAAAACAAGATGGGAATGCCAAGGTAAAAACCATTGGGCTTACAATCTCCCCCTTTTTTATGATGACAAGCAGAAGAGATTTTACAAATAAGGCATATACTCTTTTCACATTTTTCTTACTCTAGAGACTTTACTCTAAATTCTTCTCCCCCTTTGTCATCAACAAAAAGAAGGGGTAGGAAAAACAAAGGGTTTAAAATGTACAATTTAAAGCTCCCCCTTTTTCAAAGAAAAATTCAATTTTAACTCCCCCTATTGAAAATAATTTTACAATACAAGAGGGGTTATCGAAAAAACATACAAATGAAATATATTCAATTTTAAGTTAAAAAAACCCCTAATCTACACAAAATGAATAAAATCATATGGGGGATTTGAGAACCCAAGATTTCTTGGTCCCACATCTAGCCCTACTCTTGGATGCACATTGGAATTGGTAATGACCATTCATTCCAGAAAAATGGCATCTAACAAGAGGGTTAGATACACTAGTCCTATCATGATAAGCATGTTGAGGTCTAAGACTAGTTTTACTTAGGATTATGTCAATAATTTTATTTCCATTTAGAAATCCATGTAAACATAATCTAAGTCTCCCATTTTCATTATGAAGATGGGATGTTTGAACTAAAAGCTCATTTCTTTCATCTTCATAAGAATTGGAGGAGCTTGCCATATTTTGAAATTTTACAAGTTGGCAAGATTTCTCATCCAAACTACCCTTAAGGGTATCAATCTCAAGTTTATGATTTGCAAGATTAACTTGTTCTTGAGATTTAGAAGAAGATAAATCAATTTTCAAAAATTCAAGTTCTTTTTCTAACTTTAAAATGGATTTTTTAAGAACTTTGTTTTTGGAAATTTGGGAGTGCAAAGTGTTACACAATTCATCATAAGATATTTTTTCACTATCGCTACTTGATGATTTACAAGATGGGTTAGAGTTTACCTCATCTTCATGGGTGAATGTCATGAAGCAAAGATCATCTTTTTTATTTTCTTCCCCTTCACTTGAGCTTTTGCCCGATGTGCTTAACGCATCCCAACCGGCGGCAAGAGCCTTATGCTTCTTCCAATCCTTCTTACCCTTGTACTTAGAGGAAGTTGATTTTAGAAGTGGACAATCCGGTCTTTTGTGTCCAATCTTCTTGCAATTGAAGCATCTTAAGGCTCCATCAACATCACTTTCTTCTTTCTTCTTCTTATCTTTCTTATGCTTCTTTCTCCACAAGCTCTTGAATCTTCGTAAAGCTTTTTCTTCGTCACTATCCGCTTCACTTGATGAGTCTTCCTTGGAAGCCTTGAGTGCTAGGGATCTACTTTCCCTTTCCTTCTCCTTTGGCTTCTTCTCCTCTTGACGACTTGTTAAGAGCATCTCATGGGTGATGAGAGATCCTACAAGCTCCTCTATGGTTAGCGTCTTGAGATTCTTTGACTCTTGAATCGCGGTCACCTTTGGATCCCAATGGGGAGGAAGAGACCTAAGTAACTTACTCACAAGCTCATCGTTAGGATAAGATTTACCAAGATTAGCTAGTTCATTAGAAATTAGAGAAAAACGAGTATACATTTCGGAAATACTCTCGTTTGGACTCATTCTAAACATTTCATACTTGCTCTTTAACAAGTTAATTTTGGAATCCTTGACTTGTGATGTTCCCTCATGGGTAATAGCAAGGGTATCCCAAATAGTCTTGGCGGAATAAAAAAGAGCAACTCGATTGAACTCCTCGGTAGCTAAGGCACAAAACAAAGAATTTATTGCTTTGTAGTTCAAATTAGCTTGCCTTTTCTCTACCACATTCCATTCTTCAAATGGTTTGGAAGGTACATTGTATCCATTTTCCACAATGTACCAAAGTTCCACATCTATCGACAGAAGATAGATGTGCATCCTTGTTTTCCAATGTCCATAGTTTGACCCATTGAAGAAAGGAGGTCTAGTTGTGGAATGGCCTTCCGGAAGTCCGGTTCCAATTTGGTGTGCCATTTCACAATTAGAAGTTGCCAAATAAAATCTTTCCCTAGTTAGATTTTGAAATAACTTTCACAAAAATTTTAAAATCTTTTAAGAGCCAAGGCTCTGATACCAAGTGAAAATCCGATGTAGGGGGTCCCAAGTTATACTAGATTGGCAACACAATGAGGAGGGAGAATATGGTTGTTTAAGAAATAGAATCTACCAATTTAAAACCTTTAAACCGATTTTAAGATTAAGAGATCAAGAATCAATATTCAAGTTAAATCTAATGGTGCAATGCAAATAAAAGAGCAAAGAGATAGAAAGAGTGCACCCGAGATTTAAAGTGGTTCGGTCCTCAAATCCGAGGCCTACTCCACTCCACCAACCAAACCCGTTGATGGCTTCACTATTTGATCTTATTAACCTTGGCGAAGATCGAATGCCAATTACAATAGCTTTAACTTTGGTGGCTATCCTCACCCCAATAGCTTTAACCTCGGTGGCTATCCTCACCACGGAGAATGGGCTTCGCTTCTCCGAATACTCGCCCGAATACAACACTCGAAGGTTTGAAAGAAAGAAATGAAAAATCCCTCACAAGGGTTACAAAATGGATGTACAAATTTGAGCCTATGATCCAAATCCTAAAGATGGTGATGAGAGGCACAATTGAAGTTTGATTCACTCTTGGATATTCAAATGAAGTTTTAGAGTGTTAGGATTGATGGTTTGTATGTTTAGAACACCCATATTTATAGGAAAACCAAAATATGACCGTTCAATGGCATTGAGGTAATTCCACCAAAATTCCAAACGGCTCTTTTTCAGACCGTTGGAGTGTTCTCGGAGTTCCGAGAATAATTCTCGGAGTTCCGAGAAAAAATCTCGGAGTTCCGGGAATTCTAACAGAAGATGAAAAAATGTCTACTGGACCATTTCTCGGAGTTCCGAGAATAATTCTCGGAGTTCCGAGAAAAACTCTCGGAGTTCCGAGAAGCCTATGAAGAGCAGATTTTCAATTCTGTTTTTTTGGGCTTCCAATTCTCAACCAAGATGGGATTGCTATGAGGGTTCCAAGGTGTTGGAACTCCACAAATACAATCACTTGTTTATTTAGGGTGTGTGAGATTAACTTAATTATGCTTCTAAAAACCTAATCTAGGTTTGGATCAATTACATTCTAAAAGACAAAAAATGGTCTTCAATATGAATTTCTTCATGTCTTCAAGTCTTCATGACTTCTTGCTTGATGACTTTAGCCTTCCAATTAGTGGTCCAATGTGGGCTTCTTGGCCTTCAATCCAAGCATCCTTGATCTTACTTTTTCATGATCTACAACTTAGATAATTAAACACATTAGTGATAAATGATCACTTGTGTGTTGGAATCATCAAAACAAGATGGGAATGCCAAGGTAAAAACCATTGGGCTTACAGGTTCTAATTTAGGAATTTCCTAATTAAAAAATTAGCAACTCAGCCCTTTCTATCCATAACCTACCTTTAGGTGGAAACTGTGGGACCCGGGCCGCGGACAAGAACTGCGTCCTTCATAAGGTAGGCTCTACGCCGCAGCCCTAACCTCCACATAGGGGCTATGGCTATCGGGTGCCAATCTCACACTCGAATCAATGGCATGCAATACCACCCGATTTTGGGTCAGATAACCCGAAACCGGATCGTATCGAAAATTTCCCCAAACGGATTGGAAATCTGATGGGGACTAAAGAAGAGTTGCCACCTAGGATGGAAGGCCTGGGACACTATATGTGACTCTGCATAAAAGGCAGGTTGACATCCCCAAAGTGGTGGGTCTGTGCCTGGGTTACGAGTGGGGAAGGTGTTAGGCACCCCACTCGACGAATTTCCCCTAATCGGCTCAAATGTCGAAAAGCAAGCAATGGAAATGTATGTAAATTGTCGATCAGGGAAATTTTGACCTAAGTGGGCCCAAGGGCCATCAGGGTCACGACTGGAATGGACATGACTGCATGAGAAGGGTGGCAATGAGGTTTTCTCCTCAAGTTCCATCGAGGACCTGCTGAATTCTGAGAATTTCTCCCTTGAATTCCATAGGTCAAGGTCCACGAGGGGAAGCCTTATTCTCAGCCTCCTCTAGCAAAGTCGTGATCACGGAATTACCCTCTTAGAGAGAAGAGAGAGGAATTTCGTGTCGGTAGTGGCCCAGGGATGTGCAAACATTTATACTTAACATAATGTGAAAAGAGATAACAAATCCAGCACATGAACACAATATATATCTAAGAAGTACATAAGAAAAAGGAGGGTTGATATTAGCATTACCCAACCTTGGCTGAAACACTAGAGTCCACCGTCTCCCCTTTTACAATTTAGATACATAATAGCCTCTAGATATATCAAGAATCCATCAAGATTATAGGGGAGGTGATAGGATCTAGTGCAACTCCAAGGATGCGTAAATAACTAAATACCAGTCTCCATCTATAGCTATGTACACTACGATGCTAAAGAAGTAAGAGTCCGTGTAAGAAATACAAATCGTGAAATGTAAAAAGAGCAAATTCATAATAACCAAAAGAAAACGAGCTGAATCAAAATTAAGAAATCCGACGACAAGAAAAATGACGGGAGGAAAAAGATATTTGGCTTTGTGTTTGAAAATTTTGAGGAAGGGGAAAGGGAGTCAGGAGAAAATGATCCCAAAGAGATCAAAATCGGGTTTCATCATAGCACTTGGTTACCCCCTCTTGAACGGTTAAACAAAAGGAAATCACAAGTGAGAATGGCAAATCAGACTCGGGTACAAGAAAGTGCAATCCTGGGTTTTCAAGTCTAATCATCAAAATAAAAGAGAAATTCCAAAACCTTTCCAAACGACCTCAGTTTAAGTGTTAACATGTCCAAACCAGAACTCCTACACAAACATGGAGGCTACACTTGGATATAACACCTATCACTCCCAAATTCTTGGACATGAGCAATAAAAATCAGAAATATGGATCCAAGGGGGAATTGGATTTTTGGAATGGCTTCCCTAGTGAGAGTTACCTCCCTAGGAGATCTGGAGTGGGTGTTACATACAGAAAACAAAACCTCGGCCAAAATATTTCTGAAAACTTATAAATTTTAAAAATTTAAAGGTTAGAATTTATATGATACCAGAAGGTCCAGAAGCCTTGATATTGGTAGAGATAAGGTAGGTACCACCCATACCCTCTTGGAAGGGAGGAGATTTGCTCCTTACATTCGTTCCTTATTGTTTCATCCTCTTTAAGCATTTGGGATGCGGCCATGGGGACTATGGGGGAGTCATAGGATTTCAAACTATCAACAATGTTCCCAATGGAATTTACGGACCTAGGATGCATAGACACATACTTATACCCCAGTTTGAGGCATTTGAATTGGCAGTAAAATCAGCTCACGATGATGAAAGTTCCTCCTCCATCAAGGCCAACACAACATACATGAATGTGGGTGAGGCGATCTAGAGCATTTATCTTAGGGCTTTTTACTAGGGCATTCGTTACCATAATCCTTGGTGTTATAAGGGTCAAACCTTGTTGGAATTTATAAGCATCTAATGCTTCGTCCTTTTTTTGTTATTTTCATTCATCTTTAATGCAATTTTTTTTTTTTTTTTTTGAATCAAATTTAAGTTTTATATTGGTTACCTGCCTCTTCTTTTGGGATTTGTGAGGGACCATTGCAGAAGGCATTTTGTGGGCCGGCTATTGCATGAGAGATGCCTTCTGCAAATTTGTCCTATGCATTCAATTCATCTGAGGTGGCTGCTCTCTCAAGCAACAGAAAAATTGCATTTTTTAAGTAGATATGATAGATGGTTGGCACCTTGAAAATGGTTCTTTTATTTTGTTTATGTGTTGTTGTTAGATTATAATTCAAATTTGTGAAAATGTTGGACCCATCCAAGCTATCCTTATCTTAAGTTTCTATAAGTCTTGTCTTATCCTTGATGAAGATAGAGTTTGTGGCTAGTTATTAGGAAGTGAGTTTGATCATGCGAGACAAGTTTATAGAGTTGTACGTGTGAGTCATTAGTTATTATTTCTTAAGGTGTCAAGTGCGAGTTTATAGGAAGGATGAGTATAGCTTTTCTATTTTTTAGGTGACGGAATTTATCTACGCGAGTCATATGTAGTTAGGATTGTTAGAAGTTGAAAAAAGTGTGATGTTACACGATGGTGTATTTTCTATTTAAATGGCTGGTTTGGTTACTAGTAAGGTATGAATGAGATAATGAAAATAAAGTATTTGTACTCTTCCTATGAGAAAAGCTTCTATTGTGTTTTGTATTTTAGTTCATCAAATTCTTTAAAGTGGTATCAGAGCAGAATGGCCTAGGACGATTTGAAAAGATGACCGGCCCGGGTTCGGTAAGTTGACAACATGACAAGTAATACCAATTCTTCTTCAAATTTTCAGTAAAGTGTTCCTTTTTTTAAAGATGATAATTTTCAATTTTGGTCTATTAAGATGAAGACCTTGTTTATGTCTTATGATTTATGGAAGCTGGTAGAGAATGTGTATGATAATTTTGCAAAGCAGGAAAGATTAATAACGACGATTGAATTGATGGAGAGCAAAAAGAAGGATGCAAAAACATTTTTTCTCATCTAACAAGCCATGGATGAAACAATATTTACAAGGATTATGATTGCAACTACATCAAAAGAAGGATGGAATTTGCTTCAAGAAGAATATCAAGGTACTTCGAAGGTAATCTCTGTTAAGTTACAAACCCTCCATCGTGATTTTAAGAATTTGTTTATGAAAAATTCTAATATAATTCGAGATTTTTTCTCACGAGTTAGTTATATTGTTAATCAAATCAGAACTTATGGAGAAAAATTAGATGACGAATTTGTTTTTGAAAAAGTGTTAAGGAGTCTTCCCACTAAACATAATCATATAGTTGCTGCCATAGAAGAATCAAAGGATTTCCAATCATGTAGTGCGAGCATCTAGAGTAAATCAACCAATCGTTTTTGTAGTCAATAGCCTTCTTTCCAGAAGAACTTGTTGCACATACTTGACTCTTCATAATTGGGGATTCTACAACATTCAGTGCAAAAGAAACCTCCCCCTCAAAGTCGTGTTCTATAACGGTTTCTTGTCCTACCATTTCACAAGCAAAAGAAGCTTGCATGTCCCATTCACCACCATCATTATCCTCATTGTCTTTGGATTCGATGACAACATTCCCATCGTCGATCTCAATCTTAACCCAACAATTTCTTTTAATATGACATGGCTTACGACATCAATAACAATAAAAATTAAGTTTTTCTTGTGAATTTTCATTGTTATTAGTCCGATCACCTTTCCTATAGCCATCTTTTGACTTCTTATTTTTCTGCCACTTCCGCTTACTATTCTCCATAAGCGCTTCCTCACTCTCTTTCATAGACAATCCGGCCATATGTTTTGGAAACATCTCTTGATTAATCAAGAGATTCTCCAATTCTAGGATAGATGGTTGCATTGGCCAACCACGTATAGCCTTGATAAATCCGCTAAACTCGGGATTCAAGCCGCGGATAATCAACCTCTGCATCCGGCTTTCACTAATATTAGAATCCTCATCTAACTGTAAGATCTCGTTACACAAGTTCTTAACTTTAATGAAATATTCAGAGACGGATAAATTACCTAGTGTTAATGAACCGATCTTGTTTTCCAACATCTACAGCTGTGCATTGCTCGCCCGTGAAAAGAGAGATGAGAGTGCCTCCCACGCTTCTTTCAGAGTTTTCTTTTCTCTAATATGCTTGATCAACTCCTTCTGTATTGATTCCTTCAATATGTACAAAGCGTTTCCAGCACGGATCTTCTACTTCCGCAGTATATTTACTCCCTTGTCTGGTGACTCAATGTCGTTGCCATTCATTATCTCCCATAGATCATGGCCTTCAAGGTATGACTCCAAGCACGACTTCCAATAGATGTAATTGGTATTGTTGAGCTTTTCGATCCCCGCCAACATACCAACACTTCCCGCCATCTCTTCTTCCAACCTCGATATCACCTCGAAGCAACCAAAGAACAAACCGGTATTCCCAACTTGATATCTCCTCTAAGCAAATCCAAAAACAGGCCGGTATTCCAATCGAACACCTTGCTTTGATACCACTTGTGAACTTCTCTTTGCTGCTTAGGAAGAAAAACAATTCAATAGAGAGAGAGAGAGAGAGAGAGAGAGAGAGAGATAAAATTGCCAAAACCGTAGATGCCTCTGAAAAATAACGTGAATGCACTTTATAAAAATTGTGGAAGTGTAACAGAACGTGAATATGCACTCTCTAGAAGATAAAGTCAATAGCACTCTGTTAAGAAAAAGACACTCAAAATATTTATTCACGTTCAAATTCTATACATACTTCAAGTAATGTTCTGCTTTTTGATATAGGACATAGCTTTCAGATATTCTAGTTTTCTTTTCTTGTTATTTTCTTTCTTATTGGTAGCTATATATGATTTGTTTCTGTAGAAAGGAGTTATCTATAGGATGTAGATTTTTTTTCCAAAGTTTAGTAAGATTTGATTTCTATTTCTCTTGGTAGCCTACTAATTAGTAGGCTAGTTTTTGTTTATAAATATGTTAGTGTGAAAGAAGCAAGGATAGATTATGATGAATTGAAAATACGTTTTCACTAACTCTCTTTTCCGTCTCTCTCTTCTTTCCTTGTGGATTCTAGGGTTCTTCTTCTTCCCTAGTGGATTCTAGGGCAATATTCGGATCGTAAGCTTCGGCTGCGATACTTGTTTGATCTGCTGCGTTACTTTGATAATCATAACACGTAGCTCTAGATAAAGTGGAATTCTTTAAACTAATCTAATAGCAATCCTATGTAAACACAACTCTAAATGACTAATAAAAGATAAAGTGAAACTCTAAAATAATAGCTATGAAGTCGGTGGTGATATAATGTTCACAGTTAGGACGACCCGATACATACATAGCATTTTTTTGGTTGCTTAGTAAGAGCGTTTTTGGAAATCAAACAAGAGTAAGATACGGATGTGAAACTACCAATTACTCCAAAAGCTTAAGCTGTTGGAGATGGTGTTGTTTAATCTTTTAGACTCTAACATTCTTGCTCAAGAGTGGCCCCTCTTTTTAGGGTTGGCCTACACGTGGAACATGTGACCTTTCTTTATGGGTTGGCCATTATATGTGGATTTTTAATATCAAGGAGTTTTGAACCCTGGGCAATTGCTCTGATACTATGTGAAACGGCCAATTACTCTGAAAGCTTAAGCTGTTGGAGATGGTGTGTTATTTAATCTTTTATACTGTAAAAGGGAAAGCTCACAGATGAAAATGACCCAATACAGAAATGGTTCTTTTTTTGTTGCTCGGCAAGAGCTTTATTCGAAACCAAATAAAACAAAATCAGAAAAACACATATCAATATGACACAAAACAGAAATGGTACTGTTTTTTGGTTGGTCAGTAAGAGCTTTACTGGAAACCAAACAAAAAACAAGATAAGAAAAATACACATATGAAGATGAACCAGTAACTAAAAGGAGAAGGTGAGACCAGAACTGTGGAACTTTTCCTCTGTGAGCTGATCCAAACGCTCTTTCATTGGAGGGCTCAAATGATTTACCCAATCACCCACCTCTCCTTTCCTAAAGAAATTCTTACCGTCAATACCTACTTCTACTGTTCCTCCCTTGTTTACTTTCAAATTGCTCAAATTCTTAAAACTGCATAGCTTTGATATTTCCTCGACCACCACTTCTCTCTCTTCCTCCAGAGAGAAAGGATACCCCAAGAACTCAGCTAACCTTTTCAAATGAAGTATGGGTTCTTTTTTCATTTCCTCATACTTCAAGAACAACACCATTTCAGGCCTTTCCAAACTTGCCTTCCAGTAACCTAACACATGATCCCAATAAGGACCAAGTGCAGAATCTCCAGTGCAAAACAACTCAAAGGCCTCCTCTAGAGGAAGTGGTTGTCCTACACTCTCTTCTCTCAACTTGCTAAAGAAAACCCACATCGAAATGAAGGTATCTCCTGGATTCCGGCACAAGTAAACTATCCGACAATTCGATTCTATTGCGGATTCAGGTAACATATTGTAAGGGATGTGGGTAGCCAAGAGCCTAGGGGAGGGAAGGCCCTCAAATTCAGAAAGTTGGTTATTTGCAAAGAACTCCACCATGACAAAAGGGACTAGGCCATGGGGGTTAGCCTTGAGCAAGGGGTGGTCAGTGAGAAGGTAACGCTTCCGGTTCACAACAGCGAAAGCAAGCGCCTTCAGCCAAGTGGTACCGGCCTTCGGCGTGGTGACCAAAAAAGTATCTCCATCGCGGGGTTGATAGTGTTGATGGAATGCCACTGCTCCTTTCAAGTACTTTACAGGATACCAGAAGCCTTGATATTGATAGAAATAAGGAAGTGACCACCCTTTCGTTCTTGGAAGGGAGGAGATCAGTTCTTTGCATTCTTGCCTTAATATTTCATCCTCTTTATTCCATTGGGATGTTTCCATGGAGAAGATAATGAGTCTGAGGACCTAATCTCCTCAATGAAATTTGCAGAGATTGGATATGTAGCCACATATTTATACTCCAGTTCTAGGTATATCACTTTTCATCTACCAATCCCTTGGTTCTAAACCTTCCACTGTAAATTTGTTTTGATTTTCTCACGCTTGTCGGTGATGCAGTCCAGACCGTTCATCTTATAGGTGGCTAACTTTATGTAAATTTATGAAGTATCGAATGCTTTGTCCCTAACAAAAAAAACTTTTTGACTTAAATTTAAATTTTTAGAGGTATGCTAAGCTCAAGGGCTCCCTTGGAAAAAATGATGGAAGAGCCGCGCTCAATGGTTGGACACTTGGACGTCACCAGAGTCAATAATTTAATATTATTTAACTTTTACATTTCTTAAATGCACTTTGGTGAGTGCAACCAATGGGGTGCCCTTTCATCTTTTTTTTTTGCAAGGGCACCTCTGAGTTTAGCATTCCTCTAAATATTTTATATTCCTTGCATCATCCTCATAAATTCCAACAAATCATGCGTCCGAGATGCACTTGTAATCTACTCTTAATAAATTTCCTATCTTTATCAAATAAAAAAAATCAAGACCTTTCATGTTTCTTTTGATAGAAGACTCCTATTCACAAGGGACCCTTGGACTTAGCTTTTGAAAAGATAAAGAGAAAAAGGAAATTCTCCTTCCCAGGCACCCCAATTATGCAACAAAAGGGCCTCCTACCACTTTCCTCCATGCATTATTTCCTTCTTTAAAATGGTCGTTCTAGGTAAAAAGAGAAAAAGGAACTCTCTTCCTCTTAAATGAAGCCTGCCTTGGTGAAAAATGTAAGGAGGTTAAAAACTCCACTCGTTCCTCATTTCATCATTTCTTAAAGCCGAGAGAGATTGTGAAAAAACTTCCCAAATTTTCTTCCTGCTTTCTTTTCACAACTTTCCTTTCTATTGGACTAGGAATAGAATTATGTCATCCATAGGAATCCCATCAGACGTCCATTGCCAAGAGGAGTTTTATTCCATTAAGGGAACTCCCAAAATCTCCCTCAAATCAACACTCACTCACTCCATATACAACCACAAGGAAGGAGAAATGTCCATACCCTGACCATTTAAGTAGAAAATTTTCATACCCTTACCATTTAAGTAGAAAGCTTCCTATATAAGCTCCACCTCCACATCCACCTCTAATCCTAACAGTCAAATACCATTTCTCTTCTTGAGTTTTTATATGGTACCCGATCGTCAAGTACATTGCAGGCGGTACCACACTTGGTACCAGGGGCGGAGCCAGGAATTTGCTTGAGGAGGGGCAGAACATGGGTGAGGCCCATTACTCTTTTACACTAGAGGGTTTCTCCCTAGTAAAAAAGGGGGCTAGTATAACTTTTCCCTTACAGTTCATGTAGTGGGGCCAAATTATATTACACATGTTTTGATGGGTTGGGCCCACTATTTAACACTCCTAGCATGGCTTGGGTAATTTGTTTTGGGATGGTGAAAGTTTGTGTAGTCTGGTATCATTCAAAAAGTATTGTACAACTTACCATATGATGATCCAAACCGTTCATTTGATAGGCCACAATGTAAGGCTATGCCAGAAAACTCATTTCAATAGAACGATCCTAGCTCTATGAAAGGTCTCCATAATATGCAATTCCAATACAGATCGTAGTACGATCTAGGATCATCCTATTGAAATGTGTTTTTGGGCTATGACCCTAACATCGGAAATACATTGCACCCAAAGAACCATTTTCATTGGGGTGCAATGTATTTACGATGTGGCCTAGGATCATCCTATCGAAATGAGTTTTTGGGCTATGACCCTAACATCGTAAATACATTGCACCCCAAAAACCATTTTCATTGGGGTGCAGTGTATTTACGATGTGGCCCATCAAATGGATAGCTTGGATCATCCTATGGTGAGTTATACAATACTTTTTTAAAAATAATTTGAACTATACGAGCTTACACCATATTATAACTGATATATTTTGAGCGTATCAGTAGAGATTTTATATGGTGTGTGTATGCGTGAATTCCAGTTTTCTTCTGGGTCCCACTTCAGAGGATGATCGAACCGTTCATTTGTGGGCCACAAATCCACAATGTCATAGGAGATTTTTAGTTCGCTGGAGAGAGAGAGGGAGAGAGAGAGAGAGAGAAGTATTAATTGCAAGAGCCAATTACTGACAATTACAATTTTGGACAATTTTGTACACAGATTATTTGAAGTTGAAAAAAACGCTTATGTTCTCATCCCAGAGAGAGAGAGGTATTAATTGCAAGAGTGAATTTCTGACAATTACAATTTTGGACAATTTTGTACACATATTATTCAAAGTTGAAAACAACGCTATGTTCTCATCCCAGAGAGAGAGGTATTAATTGCAAGAGTCAATTTCTGACAATTACAATTTTGGACAATTTTGGACACAGATTATTCGATCTTGAAAAAAACACTATGTTCTCATCCCCTCACTTTGTCCATACTTATATAGATCCTGAGAAATTGAGAATTTTTCAATTTTGAGGGGGGGCAAGTGCCTCCCCCCTCTGGCTCCGTCCCTGCTTGGTACATTGATCCAACAGCAGCTCACTTTTTATCATGCCACCCACGCAGGTTGTCACACCCCCAAGACTTGGGGACACGATATCGCCGTATACCTGCAAAGCAAGCTCTACAAGTATACAAGGCTAGCAAAACAATATCAAAATCACTCATAATGTAAACTAAACAATATTGTCTTACATGAATTTAAAGCAAAGTCTTACTATTACACAATACTCACTATGTTAGATTTAACAAACTCTAATAGGTGATGATGCAACATTCCCTTCAGATTTCTATGAGGATTCAAAAGCTGAAAATTATTAAACCACAATCAGCTGAAAGCTCGCACTACTAAAGTGGGGTCATGCATGCTAAATGTGCAAGGCCAAAGAATGAATAATATCGGTACAAATCTAGACAAGAATTGCCTAACACAAATATAATACCTGATAAACAGAGTCCAACAAGAGGTGTACCAAAAGTCATAACCAATAGAGCCAGAACATCTAAGGGATCACTGAAGGGAGTCAAAATGGGTATGATAACACCCCGAGATAATCGGCTTAGTCCAAAAGGCTAGTTATTTTTACCCCGACTGCACATGGGTCCAAAAAGCGTGTTATTACTTACATCGACCACCCACGGTGTCAGAACTAGTTCATGGGTTCACATGCCTGTCTACAAGGCCAACGATTATCCCCCTTTGGCGGGATAACAATTCTTATGTTCATATATAGGCAAGTGCCTATGCCCCACTGGCGGGGTATTTTCTAAGTTCCCATAACCTAAGCCTCTCAATAGGTGTCCACAATACATATAGTCCAAAAGGGTGTTCATAGTGGTGGTTCACAAAATTTTCGACAAGGGTTTCCAATGTAGTAGGGTGCACAATAGTCCAGAAGTTCATGGTATTGAGGAATTGCAAAGGTTTCACAAAGATTCCAAGTTGTGGGAAATACATCTAGTAAGTGTATATCAAATAGCAAGATTCAATAGAGTTCAATTCTTAAAAATGGTTAAGCACGCAAGACCCAAGTAAAGATCTAAAACTCTATTCAAAGGTTCACATGTTCAAAAGATGTTAGGCAACTATGATCAAACTATATGATATCGAATGGTAAATCAAAACACTAAAGTAATATGAAATTAAGCACCTCGAATGACGAATATATTTCCTTTCAACAACTTATAGGGCGCAATACCTATCCCAAACAGTGTCATACATATCAATAAATAGGCCTAGGATAGTGGCCAAAGTAGTGGTTAAAACCTCCCAAAGTTAAAAAAATACTTCCAAATTTTCACTGTGGTCGGACGTTCGACACTATTCATTCGGACGCCTGACACTATTCATTTGGACGTCTCTATGCACTTTCGAAGGGAAAGACACTCTCGGGTTCTCGGTTCATGTTTTTCCTGATGTCCGACACTATTCATTCGGGCATCTGACAATATTCATTCGACTGGTTTTTTGCAAAAATTCCAGATTCATCCCGATTTTAACAAAACTTCAACAGACCTTCTCCTATTCTATTTGTTTTGCATCTGTGCTCTTAAAAATCAACAATTAGAACACGGCCAAAGTAGAAGGGAGTCAACTCGGTGTCTCCATGGTGACGTGGGGGAGTTTTGAAACTATGGATATTATGCAAAAACTGTTGGGAGTATTATATTACCCATGTATGTTCTAATATAAGCCCAATAAGATAATGGACCGGTGTAGTGGGCCTACATGGGCTAGAGTCCATTAACCAGTCATTAACCATAGTGTATTTCTATATATAGGGGCTAGAGGCAACAAACTTGGTATTCCAAATTAGATACCTTGGGTGTAATGCTTCAAGCAACCTCTTGCTTGATCTAATTCATCAAACAAAAACTTCAAGGAACTAGTCTCCCCCCTTCCAAGAGGGAATGAGTTGTGAAGATTTTTTTTAAAGGGATGGGTAGAGATGTTTTTGAAAAGAATATGACTGTTTGCATCTGTAGAGACGTAGGAAGTGGGGGCAGATAGTTAAGTGTAACAGCCAAGTGCTTTTATTGATGTGTGAAGTGTATGTCTGTTTTGCATACAAAGCTTGCTGATAATTTTTTCCATTCATGCAAACTGCCCCAGGGGAGGAGGCACGTATAGCTTGAGGGGGGACATGCCCCCGCCCTCCCCCTCCCCCCGGATATACAAAATTCTTTTAATGGTTTATGTCTGTACATGCATGCCTAGCTCCTTTCGTGTCCACGGCCCCCCTCCCAATGACCAACTGAGCTAGGTGGGGGCATGGGGAAATTTGAAAAAAAAAAAATCATATTTAAATGCTTATCAATTAATGCCCTTGATAAATGGCCCCCATATGTCTGCAAGTAATGCCCCCCTCTCTCTTTTTATGCCCTTAATTTATGCCCCCTTTTCTCCTTAATACCCACCCGATGTGTCAATCATTAACGCACAACGATTTTTTTTACTTTCATTCCCGTTATGCTAAATGGGACATGCATTCTCTCTCTCTCTCTCTCTCTCTCTCTCTTTCTCTCTCTCTCTCTCTCTCTCTCTCTATATATATATATATATATATATATATATATATATATATATATATATATATATATATATATATATATATATATATATCTCTCTCTCTCTCTCTCTCTGCACCAGATAATCATCATCATGATCATCCTCTCTCTCTCTCTCTCTTCACAAAATACAAAGGGTTATTCATGGATTTTATTACCTAGGATTGTAAAGTCCTAGATTTTATAATCTAGGATTTTAAAATCCCGAATGTTACAAAGCTAAAATCTAGATTTTATACTCTAAGGCCGGGAAATTCAGCATTGATCGGACGGTTATGATCATCCTTAATGTCGCTAATAGTGTCTCTTTCACACACTAGTGTTTCTATATTAGTTTGGATTGTAAGAATTTTTTGGAAAAGTTTAGAACGGAAATTTTTTCTAAAATATCTTACTTATTATACACATGAAAAAAGATAACTTGGACGGATCCTATTCAATTTCAACTCGGAGGGACCTTCAAATTATAATGATATCCATCTAAGTTAACAATAATCATAGCATTTCTCTCTAAATGGCGAAAAGAAAAAAAATATCCCTATTTCTGTAAGAAATCAGAAATGTTTCTCTTGCAATCTAAACAGGACTTTAAAGGAATTCACATTTGACGATTTTATAAGTTGTGTACACGTGAAGTCTAGTATTTTTTTTTTTTCATTCCTCCCAAGGGATCCAACACTTCTGGATTGAAACAGACTAAACAAATGCTGAGAATATCATTTTAGGAAATTCAACCTGCTCTTGGCACAAGATTCAAACTCTTGAATTTATCAAAAAAGTCCTAGCCTCACTATCCTCTTGGAAATTATCCCACATCTGGCGTGAAGCAAATAGGACCGCAGATTATCTATCTAAAGTTGATTGCCCCTGTAAAGGTTCTTGCATGACCTCTGTGGATTGCCCTCCTCCCCTTCTGTCCTTTCTTGAGGAAGATAGGGGGGAACTTTGTATGCTCGTGTGTAATCCTTTTTTCTATTGATGTTACTGATGGGAAGTCTTATATTCGATTTTAAGTTAGCTGCTCGGAAGGCTGGTTTTTTCATTCCGGATCGGTCTAGCTGCTGCCCTGCTTTTCTGAGTAATGCCCCATACCTGTGGTTGCTGATTATTCTTGTGGACATCGCCTCTGGCTTTAGGGATAGTTTACTTTGAATGCTCCGCTCTATTTTCATGTTGTATTTTTTGGGTTTTTTTGTTAGGGGCCCTTCTTGGATTGCCCCCTTAAAATTGTTGGCTTTCGAGCCCCTTAGTGTACTTTTTGCCATTTTTATGAATTCTGGTTGGGGTCTGCCTAACCCCTACTTACCCATAAAAAAAAAGAAAAAAAGTCTAGTATTTTTCAAAAATTTGGACCCACTTCATATGATGATCCAAACTATTCATTTGCTAGGCCGCAATGTAAATAGGTTGCATCTCCTAAATCATCTCCATAGGATGATCCTAACCGTCCGATCTATAAGGGCAATCCCCTTATAGATTGAACGGTTATGATCATCCTATGGAGACGATTAATGCGGTGCAACCTATTTATTTGTGACCCAACAAATGAACAGTTTGGATCATCCTATCATGTGGGCCTCAACGTGGTACAAGAGGCCATGCTTGAAGTGAAATCTATCAAAACAGGAAGTGTAAAAGTATGGCCCCAACTTGCTATAACAACCATTTTCTGCCCCCATGGGCCAAATACCTGACTCCCTCTCGTGACCAATACGGTCCTAGCTTGTCTTTTAGCATTTAATTTGCTTGTGAGAAATTTTTGGGAAATGTAATAACCTTTTGACAGATCTTGAAAATTGAAATACAGACAAGCTTCGTAGGAATTTTAGTTGTAACTGTCTGTTTTCATTGGCGAATTGAAATTGAAATTGAGTTGTAATTTTCTGTGTACTTGTTTAATTATTTGATTCCAATTATTCTTTAATTTCGACTCCAACAATTGGTTTTGGACTCACAATTTTGAGTCCAACTTGTTATAGTAACATGATTTGATTTTTTTGCATTATTTTTTCTAGGTTAAACGTTAAGAAGTGACAAGTGTCGAAGATTTTAAGTTCTATTTTGGGGCAGTTCTACTTCTCGCAATATTAATTCTTCAGGTATGCCTTCTCTATCTGCAATCATCTTGAAAAAAATTATATAAATCGAATAATGTTATCTTTACTTCGTTATATATATATATGCATGTCTACATGTCCTATATTCAATCTTCTTATTTATAAGATTTGTGGTTTCTAAAATCCTTGAAAAATATTATACTAATTGATAGATAAAATATTTTTTCTTCAGCCAACTTCTTCAAATGATTGTAAGACCTAGATTGATTATCGGACCACGTGAATATTTAAACTTTGCAGTGTGCTGATATCATTTACCTTCAATTATCTTCAGTTTTTCAATCTCTTCTCTGTGATCTTGTCTCGGCTTTTTTCATTCATTCTTCTTGCTGAAGTGGGACCATGATCTCACCCAATCTTTGACGGATCTTTTTGTTGTGTATCTTTTTTGTATTTTGTCCTCTTAATCTATAAAATTACATACCTAGCTGTAAGCACGTGATTTTCAACCACCTTTTGAGGACAACCAAAATGCCCTTGTTTTGTTATTATTTACAGCCCATGCCACCATCCTTTTAAGTATGCAAAAAACCAAGAAAACAATTGAATTTACAACACCATGCCATTGAGCCCTTAAAACGTGATTTTCATTCCAAAGACACGATTTCATTCCAAAGACACGATTTTTCCCCAAAATGGATTTTATACGCTAAGGCCAGGAAATTTGGCATTGATCGGACGGTTATGATCATCCTTAATGTGGGTGATAGTCTCTCTTTCACCCACTAAAGTTTCTATATTAGTTTGGATTGTAAGAATATTTTGGAAAAGTTTAGAACGGAAATTTTTTCTAAAGTATCTTACTTATTATACACACGAAAAAAGACAACTTGGACGGATCCTATTCAATTTTCACTTGGAGGGACCTTCAAATTATAATGATATCCATCTAAGTTAACAATAATCATAGCATTTCTCTCTAAATGGCGAAAAGAAAAAAAAAATCCCTATTTCTGTAAGAAATCAGAAATGTTTTTCTTGCAATCTAAACAGGACTTTAAAGGAATTCACATTTGACGATTTTATAAGTTGTGTACACGTGAAGTCTAGTATTTTTATTTTTTTTTATTCCTCCCAAGGGATCCAACACCTCTGGATTGAAACAGACTCAAAAGATGCTGATAATATGATTTTAGAAAATTCAACCTGCTCTTGGCACAAGATTCAAACTCTTGAATTTATCAAAAAAGTCCTAGCCTCACTATCCTCTTGGAAATTATCCCATATCTGGCTTGAAGCAAATAGGGCCGCAGATTTTCTATCTAAAGTTGATTGCCCCTGTAAAGGTTCTTGCATGACCTCTGTGGATTGCCTTCCTCCCCTTCTGTCCTTTCTTGAGGAAGATAGGGGGGAACTTTGTATGCTCGTGTGTAATCTTTTTTTCTATTGATGTTACTGATGGGAAGTCTTATATTCGATTTTAAGTTAGCTGCTCGGAAGGCTGGTTTCTTCATTCCGGATCGGTCTAGCTGTTGCCCTGCTTTTCTGAGTAATGCCCGATACCTGTGGTTGCTGATTATTCTTGTGGACATCGCCTCTGGCTTTAGGGATAGTTTACTTTGGATGCTCCGCTCTATTTTCATGTTGTATTTTTTGGGTTTTTTTGTTAGGGGCCCTTCTTGCTGATTATTCTTGTGGACATTGCCTCTACTTGAGGTCTGCCTAACCCCTACTTACCAATCAAAAAAGAAAAGAAAAAAAGTCTAGTTTTTTTCAAAATTTTGGATCCACTTCATATGATGATCCAAACTATTCATTTGCTAGGCCGCAATGTAAATAGGTTGCATCTCCTAAATCATCTCCATAGGATGATCCTAACCGTCCGATCTATAAGGGCAATCCCCTTATAGATTGCCCCTTATAGATTGAACGGTTATGATCATCCGCGGTGCAACCTATTTATTTGTGACCCAACAAATGAACAGTTTGGATCATCCTATCATGTGGGCCTCAATGTGCTATAACAAGAGGCCATGCTTGAAGTGAAATCTATCAAAACATGAAGTGTAAAAGTATGGCCCCAACTTGCTGTAACAACCATTCTCTGCCCCCATGGGCCAAATACCTGACTCCCTCTCATGACCAGTACGGTCCTAGCTTGTCTTTTAGCATTTAATTTGCTTGTGAGAGATTTTTGGGAAATGTAATAACCTTTTGACAGCTCTTGAAAATTGAAATACAGACAAGCTTCGTAGGAATTTTAGCTCGGCAATCCATCGGGTTGGTTTGCTTATCCTTCCAGTTTCATAGACCACATGAATATCAAAACTTTGTAGCGCTGATATCATTTCCCTTCAATTATATATTTCTAGTTTTCCAATTCTCTTCTTTGATTTTTTCTTTGCTCTCTTCTTGCAGGAGTGGGACCACGATCTTTTCACCCTATCTTTGATTGATCTTTGTGTGCATCTTTTTTGTATTTTGTCACTCTTAATCTATAAAATTAAATACCTAGCAAAAGGCAAATGGGGAATGATGGTAAGTGGCACATGTATCAAGATTGTGTCAGTTGATCTGGTGGCCCTCAACAGCTTTTTCTTTATACTTTATAAGACCCTTAACAGCTTTATGATTTTTACCTCTTGATGATCAGGTGAATAAATATATATTTATTTTCATAAGATTAAACCCTACTTTTTGCCTGTGGAATTTATTTAATTTTTGGGGCTTTTGTAAAAAAAGTATTCTACTTTGCTTTATTTGCAAAAACAGTCTTCTTGTTTGATAATTTTGCAAATCAGGTTGTGACATCAATTTGTGACCAAAATACCCACAGTAGATTTTTTTTGACATATAAAAAGACCAAAATGTCCTTATATGTGAAAAGACAAAAACTACCTTGTAAAAAGCTAAAATACCAATGATGCTAGTGATATGTTTTGATATCTCATAACGGATTCTGTTTAGAGAATAAAAACAGGAGTAATGTGATGGTTGATTTGACCTTTTTCAAGATGCATTTATTACTTTTATGGGGATTTGAACTCCCGTATTTTGTTTTAGTGGACGTGGGTTCAATGAATGATGCCCTTTTTTTTTTCACAAAATGGATTCCCGTTTTCACAAAATAGACTCTAACATTCCTGCTCAAGAGTGGCCCCTCTTTTTAGGGTTGGCCTACACGTGGAACATATGACCTTTCTTTATGGGTTGGCCATTATATGTGAATTTTTAATATCAAGGAGTTTTGAACCCTGGCAATTGCTCTGATACTATGTGAAACGGCCAATTACTCTGAAAGCTTAAGCTGTTGGAGATGGTGTGTTATTTAATCTTTTATACTGTAAAAGGGAAAGCTCACAGATGAAAATGACCCAATACAGAAATGGTACTTTTTTTGTTGCTCGGCAAGAGCTTTATTCGAAACCAAATAAAACAAAATCAGAAAAACACATATCAATATGACACAAAACAGAAATGGTACTGTTTTTTGGTTGGTCAGTAAGAGCTTTACTGAAAACCAAACAAAAAACAAGATAAGAAAAATACACATATGAAGATGAACCAGTAACTAAAAGGAGAAGGTGAGACCAGAACTGTGGAACTTTTCCTCTGTAAGCTGATCCAAACGCTCTTTCATTGGAGGGCTCAAATGATTTACCCAATCACCCACCTCTCCTTTCCTAAAGAAATTCTTACCGTCAATACCTACTTCTACTGTTCCTCCCTTGTTTACTTTCAAATTGCTCAAATTCTTAAAACTGCATAGCTTTGATATTTCCTCGACCACCACTTCTCTCTCTTCCTCCAGAGAGAAAGGATACCCCAAGAACTCAGCTAACCTTTTCAAATGAAGTATGGGTTCTTTTTTCATTTCCTCATACTTCAAGAACAACACCATTTCAGGCCTTTCCAAACTTGCCTTCCAGTAACCTAACACATGATCCCAATAAGGACCAAGTGCAGAATCTCCAGTGCAAAACAACTCAAAGGCCTCCTCTAGAGGAAGTGGTTGTCCTACACTCTCTTCTCTCAACTTGCTAAAGAAAACCCACATCGAAATGAAGGTATCTCCTGGATTCCGGCACAAGTAAACTATCCGACAATTCGATTCTATTGCGGATTCCGGTAACATATCGTAAGGGATGTGGGTAGCCAAGAGCCTAGGGGAGGGAAGGCCCTCAAATTCAGAAAGTTGGTTATTTGCAAAGAACTCCACCATGACAAAAGGGACTAGGCCATGGGGGTTAGCCTTGAGCAAGGGGTGGTCAGTGAGAAGGTAACGCTTCCGGTTCACAACAGCGAAAGCAAGCGCCTTCAGCCAAGTGGTACCGGCCTTCGGCGTGGTGACCAAAAAAGTATCTCCATCGCGGGGTTGATAGTGTTGATGGAATGCCACTGCTCCTTTCAAGTACTTTACAGGATACCAGAAGCCTTGATATTGATAGAAATAAGGAAGTGACCACCCTTTCGTTCTTGGAAGGGAGGAGATCAGTTCTTTGCATTCTTGCCTTAATATTTCATCCTCTTTATTCCATTGGGATGTTTCCATGGAGAAGATAATGAGTCTGAGGACCTAATCTCCTCAATGAAATTTGCAGAGATTGGATATGTAGCCACATATTTATACTCCAGTTCTAGGTATATCGCTTTTCATCTACCAATCCCTTGGTTCTAAACCTTCCACTGTAAATTTGTTTTGATTTTCTCACGCTTGTCGGTGATGCAGTCCAGACCGTTCATCTTATAGGTGGCTAACTTTATGTAAATTTATGAAGTATCGAATGCTTTGTCCCTAACAAAAAAAACTTTTTGACTTAAATTTAAATTTTTAGAGGTATGCTAAGCTCAAGGGCTCCCTTGGAAAAAATGATGGAAGAGCCGCGCTCAATGGTTGGACACTTGGACGTCACCAGAGTCAATAATTTAATATTATTTAACTTTTACATTTCTTAAATGCACTTTGGTGAGTGCAACCAATGGGGTGCCCTTTCATCTTTTGTTTTTGCAAGGGCACCTCTGAGTTTAGCATTCCTCTAAATATTTTATATTCCTTGCATCATCCTCATAAATTCCAACAAATCATGCGTCCGAGATGCACTTGTAATCTACTCTTAATAAATTTCCTATCTTTATCAAATAAAAAAAATCAAGACCTTTCATGTTTCTTTTGATAGAAGACTCCTATTCACAAGGGACCCTTGGACTTAGCTTTTGAAAAGATAAAGAGAAAAAGGAAATTCTCCTTCCCAGGCACCCCAATTATGCAACAAAAGGGCCTCCTACCACTTTCCTCCATGCATTATTTCCTTCTTTAAAATGGTCGTTCTAGGTAAAAAGAGAAAAAGGAACTCTCTTCCTCTTAAATGAAGCCTGCCTTGGTAAAAAATGTAAGGAGGTTAAAAACTCCACTCGTTCCTCATTTCATCATTTCTTAAAGCCGAGAGAGATTGTGAAAAAACTTCCCAAATTTTCTTCCTGCTTTCTTTTCACAACTTTCCTTTCTATTGGACTAGGAATAGAATTATGTCATCCATAGGAATCCCATCAGACGTCCATTGCCAAGAGGAGTTTTATTCCATTAAGGGAACTCCCAAAATCTCCCTCAAATCAACACTCTCTCACTCCATATACAACCACAAGGAAGGAGAAATGTCCATACCCTGACCATTTAAGTAGAAAATTTTCATACCCTTACCATTTAAGTAGAAAGCTTCCTATATAAGCTCCACCTCCACATCCACCTCTAATCCTAACAGTCAAATACCATTTCTCTTCTTGAGTTTTTATATGGTACCCGATCGTCAAGTACATTGCAGGCGGTACCACACTTGGTACCAGGGGCGGAGCCAGGAATTTGCTTGAGGAGGGGCAGAACATGGGTGAGGCCCATTACTCTTTTACACTAGAGGGTTTCTCCCTAGTAAAAAAGGGGGCTAGTATAACTTTTCCCTTACAGTTCATGTAGTGGGGCCAAATTATATTACACATGTTTTGATGGGTTGGGCCCACTATTTAACACTCCTAGCATGGCTTGGGTAATTTGTTTTGGGATGGTGAAAGTTCGTGTAGTCTGGTATCATTCAAAAAGTATTGTACAACTTACCATATGATGATCCAAACCGTTCATTTGATAGGCCACAATGTAAGGCTATGCCAGAAAACTCATTTCAATAGAACGATCCTAGCTCTATGAAAGGTCTCCATAATATGCAATTCCAATACAGATCGTAGTACGATCTAGGATCATCCTATTGAAATGTGTTTTTGGGCTATGACCCTAACATCGGAAATACATTGCACCCAAAGAACCATTTTCATTGGGGTGCAATGTATTTACGATGTGGCCTAGGATCATCCTATCGAAATGAGTTTTTGGGCTATGACCCTAACATCGTAAATACATTGCACCCCAAAAACCATTTTCATTGGGGTGCAGTGTATTTACGATGTGGCCCATCAAATGGATAGCTTGGATCATCCTATGGTGAGTTATACAATACTTTTTAAAAAATAATTTGAACTATACGAGCTTACACCATATTATAACTGATATATTTTGAGCGTATCAGTAGAGATTTTATATGGTGTGTGTATGCGTGAATTCCAGTTTTCTTCTGGGTCCCACTTCAGAGGATGATCGAACCGTTCATTTGTGGGCCACAAATCCACAATGTCATAGGAGATTTTTAGTTCGCTGGAGAGAGAGAGAGAGAGAGAGAGAGAGAGAGAGAGAGAGATTATTCGAAGTTGAAAAAAACGCTATGTTCTCATCCTAGAGAGAGAGAGAGAGGTATTAATTGCAACAGTCAATTTCTGACAATTACAATTTTGGATAATTTTGTACACAGATTATTCGAATTTGAAAAAAACGCTATGTTCTCATCCCAGAGAGAGAGAGAGAGAGAGAGAGAGAGAGAGAGAGATATTAATTGCAAGAGTCAATGTTTGACAATTACAATTTTGGACAATTTTGGACACATATTATTCGAAGTTGAAAAAAACACTATGTTCTCATCCCAGAGAGAGAGAGAGAGAGAGAGGTGTAAATTGCAAGAGTCAATTTCTGACAATTACAATTTTGGACACTTTTGTAGACAGATTATTCTAAGTTGAAAACAACGCTATGTTCTCATCCCAGAGAGAGAGAGAGAGAGAGAGAGAGAGAGAGAGAGAGAGAGAGAGAGAGAGAGAATGAGCGATTAATTGCAAGAGTCAATTTCTGACAATTACAATTTTGTACACAGATTATTTGAAGTTGAAAAAAACACTATGTTCTCATCCCAGAGAGAGAGAGAGAGAGAGAGAGAGAGAGAGAGAGAGAGAGAGAAGTATTAATTGCAAGAGCCAATTACTGACAATTACAATTGTGGACAATTTTGTACACAGATTATTTGAAGTTGAAAAAAACGCCTATGTTCTCATCCCAGAGAGAGAGAGAGAGGTATTAATTGCAAGAGTAAATTTCTGACAATTACAATTTTGGACAATTTTGTACACATATTATTCAAAGTTGAAAACAACGCTATGTTCTCATCCCAGAGAGAGAGAGGTATTAATTGCAAGAGTCAATTTCTGACAATTACAATTTTGGACAATTTTGGACACAGATTATTCGATCTTGAAAAAAACACTATGTTCTCATCCCCTCACTTTGTCCATACTTATATAGATCCTGAGAAATTGAGAATTTTTCAATTTTGAGGGGGGGGGGGCAAGTGACTCCCCCCTCTGGCTCCGTCCCTGCTTGGTACATTGATCCAACAACAGCTCACTTTTTATCATGCCACCCACGCAGGTTGTCACACCCCCAAGACTTGGGGACACGATATCGCCGTATACCTGCAAAGCAAGCTCTACAAGTATACAAGGCTAGCAAAACAATATCAGAATCACTCATAACGTAAACTAAACAATATTGTCTTACATGAATTTAAAGCAAAGTCTTACTATTACACAATACTCACTATGTTAGATTTAACAAACTCTAATAGGTGATGATGCAACATTCCCTTGAGATTTCTATGAGGATTCAAAAGCTGAAAATTATTAAACCACAATCAGCTGAAAGCTCGCACTACTAAAGTGGGGTCATGCATGCTAAATGTGCAAGGCCAAAGAATGAATAATATCGGTACAAATCTAGACAAGAATTGCCTAACACAAATATAATACCTGATAAACAGAGTCCAACAAGAGGTGTACCAAAAGTCATAACCAATAGAGCCAGAACATCTAAGGGATCACTGAAGGGAGTCAAAATGGGTATGATAACACCCCGAGATAATCGGCTTAGTCCAAAAGGCTAGTTATTTTTACCCCGACTGCACATGGGTCCAAAAAGCGTGTTATTACTTACATCGACCACCCACGGTGTCGGAACTAGTTCATGGGTTCACATGCCTGTCTACAGGGCCAACGATTATCCCCCTTTGGCGGGATAACAATTCTTATGTTCATATATAGGCAAGTGCCTATGCCCCACTGGCGGGGGTATTTTCTAAGTTCACATAACCTAAGCCTCTCAATAGGTGTCCATAATACATATAGTCCAAAAGGGTGTTCATAGTGGTGGTTCACAAAGTTTTCGACAAGGGTTTCCAATGTAGTAGGGTGCACAATAGTCCAGAAGTTCATGGTATTGAGGAATTGCAAAGGTTTCACAAAGATTCAAAGTTGGAATTTTAGCTCGGCAATCCATCGGGTTGGTTTGTTTATCCTTTCAGTTTCATAGACCACATGAATATCAAAACTTTGTAGCGCTGAAAGTGGGACCACGATCTTTTCACCCTATCTTGTCCTTTCAGTTTCAATTATATATTTTTAGTTTTCCACTTCTCTTCTTTGATTTTTTCTTTGCTCTCTTCTTGCAGGAGTGGGACCACGATCTTTTCACCCTATCTTTGATTGATCTTTGTGTGCATCTTTTTTGTATTTTGTCACTCTTAATCTATAAAATTAAATACCTAGCAAAAGGCAAATGGGGAATGATGGTAAGTGGCACATTGACAGCTTTTTCTTTATACTTTATAAGACCCTTAATAGCTTTATGATTTTTACCTCTTGATGATCAGGTGAATAAATATATATTTATTTTCATAAGATTAAACCCTACTTTTTGCCTGTGGAATTTATTTAATTTTTGGGGTTTTTGTACAAGAAGTATTCTACTTTGCTTTATTTGCAAAAACAGTCTTCATGTTTGACGATTTGCAAATAGGGTCGTTGCATTCGGTGAATTTTGCAAATCGGTTGTGACATCAATTTGTGACCAAAATACCCACAGTAGATTTTTTTGACATATAAAAAGACCAAAATGTCCTTATATGTGAAAAGACAAAAACTATCTTGTAAAAAGCTAAAATACCAATGATGCTCAGTGATATGTTTTGATATCTCATAAAGGAAAATACTTTGAAAACGGGATTATGTTTACAGGAGTAATGTGATGGTTGATTTGACCTTCTTCAAGATGCATTTATTGCTTTTATGGGGATTTGAACTCCCGTATTTTGTTTTAGTGGACGTGGGTCCAATGAATTATGCCTTTTTTTTCCACAAAATGGATTCCCGTTTTCCTAGTATTGATCTCTTACAAAGGCGATTAAATAGTGAATAATTGTCACTCCTCAAACCCCACCCTGGGCGTAGGACATAACAACGCCGTACACCTGCAAGATAAATCCCACAAGCACACAAGGCTACAAAGCAATAACAGAACCAAACTTAACCAATTCTATATTCATTAATAATCAAAATCCCAATAATATGAATCTAATACGATCAAATCAAATCTTAGCTCTCCCCTGAAATAATAGAAAAAACATAAATGTATTCTTAATCATTGTTTCATACTACTTACGGAAACTAAATCAAATAACTAATTACTCTCCAAGGTAAACCGGTCCAGAAGCTAAGCGTCCAATTCATGAAAATTTGAAAATATTATAAACTACAGTCAGCTGAAAAGCTCGGTACATAATAAATACTACTCCACGTGTAGGTCTAAGCATGCCAAGGCTCAATACGGGTCTAACAGATAAGGTCAAATCTGAATACTGAAGTCTCAATAGAAATAATGGGCACAACAATAATCATAGGTGCATGTCAAACATAATACTGGATAAAAGGTACAATAGAGTTAATCAATATCAAACTTTTGGTCAAAGCCAAAAGGTGTCCAGAATACAAATCCACTTCAGAATCATCGGCATGGTCCAGAAGACGTTTTTTTGCTTACACTGACCGTCCACGGTGTTGGAATTAGTTCCTTAAAGTTCAGATACAAGTCGACAGGGCCAATGTCTTATCCCACTGACAAGCCAGAGTTCCTATGTATTACCCCCACGGCAGGTCCAGAAAATAATCCAAGCCTCCACAGAAGTGTCTAGAAAGTATGTACAAGGTCCAATAAATAATTTCATAGGTTCAGATTTCGAACCGAGGTTCATAATAGTTATTATCAATGGTCCAGAGTAGTGGTGGGATCATTGCTAAATAGGTTAAACGTAAATAGGCATTCTGGACCCAAGATGATCTCAAATGTTCAAAGATACAATACAATATTCATGGTCTCAATATCAAAGTTGATTCAGAATGTGTAGGGTTTACGAAGCACCCAAAGTAGTACGTTATTACGTATCTCGATGGAGGACGTTTCGTTGTCCAATGTCGTCGAACGATTCAATATCTTTAATTTGAATAGTACAATAACATCATATAAGGGTTCTAAGAAGTAACCCATAAACTAATAATCCGAGATCTAGATTCGAAACTAAATTCGAAATTCCCAGAGGGTTCGGGCGCCGGAACACCCCATTCAGAAGCCACTTTGGACGTCTCTGAGAATTTCCGAAGGAAAACACAACACTCAGGTTTCGGTTCCCTTCATGTTTGGACGCCCGAACCGGACGTCAGAACAGCCGTTCGGGCACCCAAATACCCTTAATCGGGCGTCCAAAGTGGGAGCTTGGTTTTTGTCAAGAATTTCATATTTTATTCTGATTTCCTCAAAACATAAAAAATTCATATCTTCTTCGTTCGAACCCCAAATCATGAGAGGTCGGATCCGATGGATTCCTTATAAAGAGAAGAATCCGTCGAACCTGATTTCATGATGCGAATCTATACGGACGATTATTGTAAAATAATTCATGATTTTAAAGTCAAAATTACCAAAACTACAATTTCTAATGTCTTAACCATCTGATCTTGAGTTTGTTGGTATTTAAGAATGATACTAACCCTAAGGAACTCAAGATCAGTCCCCATCTTCTTAATTAAATGAAATCAAACATCTAATTGCTTCTTATAAACCATTAATTCTTTGCTTTAGGGTTCCAAAGAACACAAAATCAACCAAGAACATAGTTCTTTCCTCGGTTCGTGCTTTCGATTGCAAGGAGCGATCTCTCTCTCTCCTTCTCCACCGAATTCTTCTCTTAGGGCTGAATAAAACGTTTAGGGTTTGTTTTAACTCCACATAAGATATATTTACAGGCTTTCTTAAGAAGCCCTAATCAAAGCCAATTCTTGAAAGACATAAACGCCCCTCACTTAAGAGGGAACGAATTTTCATTAAGGGGGGTATTTTGGGTATTTACAATAATCATCACTATCATTCCTAACATGATAGGGTATCATTCCCAACAGGGCTAGGGTGGCATTCAATGTTTGTTGAGCTCCTTGGCATGCCACCAAAGCATACATGCAAGGGCGGATTTATCAGTTCCCTTTAAATGGGATTTTTTGTATAGTAATGTAACGCAGGGGCGGAGGTTTTGAGTAGAGAAAAGAGAAGGAAAGGGGATGAAAAATAAGGAAAAGGGGTTGTTGTTGGGTTTTAATGTGTTCATAGAAAAGGGTAATAAGTGAAGAGGGCTTGAGTGGCTAAAACAAGGGAGAGAAAGATGGTGTTCTATGGGAGTGATTAGGGGTAAATAAGAGCAGCAGATGGCTCTTTTTGTTAGGGCAAAACGAACGAACAACAGGTGGCTCGTTTGTGATTGGATTTCCAAGGCAACAAAGATAACATGCAACAAAGATTTTTCAATCAATAAAAGTTATCGTTCCATTCCATATATTCAATATTTATAGAGGATGTGTCCTCTTTGAATTACAATAGGAAATGTATGGAAGTTAAAGCAAAACAAATCTCTACCCTAAAAAGTAGCTGAATCTCCTACACCATCACACGTCCAATGACTTTAGAAAACAATCAACTTGAAGTAAAACTTATCCTAAAAGACTCCTAATCTCTAACTTCCCTAAATTTTCTCTAATATCAAATCCTACTCTAATCCTAGGACTAACTAGGATATTAAAATTCAAATAGAAAGAAAATCTAAAATACTTAAATAATCATTGTCGGCCGTTGATCTCGTGATGTAGTGAGTTGCACCTCCATCAGACCCACTTTCTTGAGAAGAACTCGACCACGAGTTCAGATCAAGGTTAATATCGGCATGGGAATTCGAGATCTACGAGGTGATCAAAAGCAACTCTCGTTTTGCTCCCACTTCAAATTGGAGACCATTTCAACGAATTAGATACTTCCATCGGGCAAATATTCTAGCATGTTTGGGATAACGGTGGGATTCGATTCGAATTAAAAACATGCCCTCGATATGCTCAACGAACTGTGGTGGTGATGAAAAAAGTAGCTCTCGCTTTAATTGGTGTAAGCCAAATGGCTCATCCTCTTATCTTATTTTGATGATTTACAAATGCAAATTGATTAGTCGTTTATGGGATAATTAATAAGTTTGCCTTGAGTGTTGTGCTATGGATAGGAAGGTCACAGGTCAATCCAGGCTAACACACACAGAGATGGCCTATGCTTGAAGATGAACCAACCAATGGACAAACGAGCTAGAGCACACTTGGACAAACCGTACCTTGGAGGAACTACCAAGGAGAAGCTCAACATCATTCACATCAAGCATTTGAACAATCACGAAAAATCAATGAAGGCCAAAGCTGGAGGATCAATAAGTAATGCAAAGGACAAAGGAGCTTGAGCCAAATGGTGGCATCATCCTTGGAAGGTGTCAAAGGAAGCTCAACTTTGAAGATCCCAAAGCAAGCCAAGCATCACATTGAAGATCAAATGAAGATTGGCTCAAGAGAAGTTCAAGAGAGTACTTAGAATGGTAGTATGTATCTCCTTTCTTTCTTATGTTTTCTCTTGATCAACGTCGATCTTAAAACCTCTAAAAATATATTTTTCAAAGAGACCAACACACCCTTTAAGGACTTAAATGGATAAGTGAATGGCCATGGTGGTGTACCAACATGTTGGGACCCATATGGCATTCAACACGACATTGAACAAAAACCGAGTTCCGAAGAAACAACTTCGATCAACAACTAAATCATATCATAACTGGTCTTAAACATTTTCAAATATTTTTGAAAATATTTTTAATAGATAGCTCTCATTTTTCTAATATCCGTAGAGTACAACAACGTCAAAATCCGACAAGAAATGAGGAAGATATGAATTTTACAAAACGAGTTGAAAACCTTAATTCTGCTGAAATTCCAGCAGGCCCATGGCAGGCAACCGGCCCGGTCGACCGACCCACTGCGGTCGACCACCGCGTGTGCGCTGGAAATAGCCGTTGGGGCACAACGGCTAATTCTAAAAGTTGCGCAGAATTACAGTTTCTAGTTTTGATTGTTTTCTATATATATATATATATATATATATATGGGTTTAAACTTCTATTTTAACTTGAGAAAAATATTTTCCAACCCATCTAAGGCATATACAAACACTTGCAATCCCTATTTTGCCTTGAACATCTCTCTCCCTTTCTTTGTGCCTTGATCTTGAGTTAAATCCTTTGAGAGTGGATTAAGTTTTATTTGTTATTTTCTTTGAGAGAATTTGAGTGAGCTTCAACTTGTATCCAAGCCTACTAAGAGGCTATTTACTTCTTCTTCTATTCATTGTAAAGGTGGCAACGGCATGCTATTCTTAATTCCCTTCGAAGTGCACTTAGATCTCGGCGGTGTAAGAGAGACAAAGGTGGCAAAGGCATCCTATTGTTAATTCCCTTCGATTTGTAATCGGTGGTGAGGGCATCCGTATTTAATTTTCTCCGATTGTAAGAGCCTCGGAGCCGGGCGTGGTGTGGTCTCCAATAGTGGAAATCCCCAAGTGCGACCTTGAGAAGAGTGGAGTAGGCCTTTGGCCGAATCACTTAAAAATCCTTGTGTCATGTGTGTGATTGGTACATTTTTCTCACTCCCTCTCAAGCAGTGGCATATCCAAGTGGCACCGTAGGATAATGCCATTTGTCATCCATGTGGCACATCCATGTGGTTTGACTTGGTCTTGGGTTTTGCATGGGAATTTAGATAAGCAATTACTATGTCTAGTTTTTAGTATGTGTTAGTTAAGTCTTTCTTCAATGATTTATAGGGACTTTGTTAAGACTTATTGGGTTTGTACTTTGACTACTTAGGAAATGGTATTGTCATGAAAATTGTCCTAGAAGTTATTATAGGGTATTGAGAATAGGTAGAGAAGTTATTGGTAACTCATTTTCCATGTATCTCATTTACTTCTTGTATCTCCAAATATATCAATGAGAATGAGCAAAGAGGGGATGAAACTTTTTGGTTAAAAAAAGAAAGCTTTTCTAAGCATTTAGCAAGAGTTCTACTTCTTGTGTTTTTTCCACAACCCTAAGGATTGCGATCGTCAATCCGAACAGAGTCAAAGTGGTATCAGAGCATCTAGGTGTAACCTTACGATGGTGATCGTGAGGCGATCCTACGCTAGTGCTTACCAACGAGAAATTTGCACTAGTTCAAGTTTCTCAATGGCCAATCGACGCCGCCAAGGTCCGACTGAACGAGAGGCTCCTAATCGAGAGAGGGATCTTCGTGATAACGAGATTGAGGAATTAAGGCGTCAAGTCCAAACCCTCACCAAGAGGTTAGCTCTTCAAGAGCCTCAAGATGAGGTGAAGGAAAGCAATGGATCGGAGTCGGACGTCAACCCTTTCGCTCGGCCACACTAACGCCAAGGAGAGAGTGACGGTTCTTCTTCGAGACATCCTCCTTTATGTCAACGCTTCACCAACTTTAAGATGGAGGTTTCCGAGTTTGAAGGAAAGATACGATCGGATATCTTTATTGAATGCCCTACTTCCGTTGTATTGAATGTTCTAGATGAACAACCACATTTTGATGACTACAATGATGAGGAGAGTGATGAGATCATTTGGAACGATCGTGGCGAGGCATTAGTTATTCGGCATGCTATGAATACGGCCAAAGTAGAAGAAAATACTCATGAGTTGTAGCATAATGTTTTGCATGAAGGATATATGTCAAATGAAGAGTTGTGCAATCTTATCATTTATAAGGGGCGTTGTGAGAATGTGGTGGCACAAGAGATAGTCGGCAATGCCAATCTTAAGACCAAGATGAAGCCTATGAATTTTGAACTCGCATGGTTCAAGAAAGTGAAGGAGAGTAACTTTCTTCTTTACGAGAACAAATTTGATCAAGAGACCAAGGGTAATGGCATATCTTATGCTCTACTTGATGTTGAAGCTAATGAGGAGCACAAGGAACTTCATCGACAATTTAATGAATTCATCACCAAAGGAATTGGATAGGACAACCTATTAGGTGAACCGATGGATATTGAAGAGATGGGTAAATGGAAAAGAATTACATTAATTTTTTCATCCAATTACATTGATCCATTTTTATTAGATCCGACATCGAAGCTTATAGCATTTTTCATGAATTCAAGCATATTCAAGATGGAGACATATTCTATTTTCGTCTTTGGAATTATGTAGTAGGATTTGTTCATCAAGAGTTTAAGATTCTTCGACACATCAAAACTCGAGGACGAGTCTTCTTGAACAAGGAAAGTTTTGCGAACTTCAAGATCGTGTGGATGGTTCGTTTCGAGTTCAATCACCCGAAGATTATGGCGTTTCAGCTACTCTCAATATTTTTGATCTTATTCCATATCATGAAAGTGGCCCGGTCAACTCAGGGACGAGTTGACCTTCAACCAGGGGAGAATGATACAGTGGCATATCCAAGTGGCACCGTAGGATAATGCCATTTGTCATCCATGTGGCACATTCATGTGGTTTGACTTGGTCTTGGGTTTTGCATGGGAATTTAGATAAGCAATTACTATGTCTAGTTTTTAGTATGTGTTAGTTAAGTCTTTCTTCAATGATTTATAGGGACTTTGTTAAGACTTATTGGGTTTGTACTTTGACTACTTAGGAAATGGTATTGTCATGAAAATTGTCCTAGAAGTTATTATAGGGTATTGAGAATAGGTAGAGAAGTTATTGGTAACTCATTTTCCATGTATCTCATTTACTTCTTGTATCTCCAAATATATCAATGAGAATGAGCAAAGAGGGGATGATACTTTTTGGTTAAAAAAAGAAAGCTTTTCTAAGCATTTAGCAAGAGTTCTACTTCTTGTGTTTTTTCCACAACCCTAAGGATTGCGATCGTCTATCCGAACGGTATCACCCTCTCTCTCTCTCTCTTACTTGTGCTTGCATTTTCATATCTTGTCTTGTAAGAGTAATTAGCTTTGGTGTTCAACTTCCATATCTTTCACATTGCTAATCACTTGATTAAGTTTCCTAATCAACAAAGGTTTTGGAGCTTGTATTAATTTGTGACATTTGTTTAAGGTCATCTAATTAGACTTAATTAGGGGAAGATTAAAACTAGGATGATTTTGGAAAAAAGTTTTAAAGGCAAAAGTTTTCTAAACAGCCTATTCACCCCCTCTAGGTTGCCAAACCGGGTACACATCAGATTTCAATCGGCATCAATGGCTTTGTATTCATGAAGGCGGATCGGATGTTCTTCTGGTATGAGCTCGTTTTCAATCAATTCCTCATCAGCATCTTCATCAATTCCCTGTTCTTCCCTGAGTGAATCCTCAAGGAAGGGTTCTTCTGGCATTTGAAGATCTTCAACAACGGCTGGAGCTTCCACTTTAATTGTCTCGTGTTGAATCTTGAGTTTCAACAACTCCGTCGGATTTTGTGGTTTGATGCTTTGATCAGTCTAAGGCGCTCGTCATGGTGGAACAAGAGACTCTGTCTGGTGACCTTTCTCTTTACGTAGCTGTTTAGCCTGGAGCATTTGGAAAGCTTTTGGGGTAAAAGCTTTTAAAAATTTATCACAAATTTTTTTTCCAATGCACTTTGAGAAAAAGTTCTCGAGAGCATTTCATACATTCCCACCAAGTTTTGGCCCGACCTCTGACAGTGTCGTCGATGCACTCAATTGTATCTTCATGAATCAGATCTTCTTCTTCAATATAGTCATCAATGGCGTTGATCCAATCAAGGCACTCGGTTTCATCTTCGCCATAGAATAAGGGTATGTGGGATCCGAAGCTCTGATAATATTGAACTTCTCTTAGCATATTTTCTTGTCCAGGATTACAAGAGAGATAGAATCTCTTGTTCCCTTGCTCTGATACCAAATAACGCAGGATGCATAGCTGAGATATTGGCACAGCAGTAGGTGGTTGTAGCTCTTCTCTCAACAACCAACAGGTGGCTTGTTGTTCTAAGGTGGGACGACGGCAACTACTTCCGAGGACAATTCCGAGGGGCCAAAATAAATTTTATTCATAAAAGCTTGTCAAACGTTTACAATGGATGGCATTTTATAGATTTTCTATAGCCAAAATAAAGAAGAATCCTAAATAAACTCTAACTTCTATTCTAATCCAACTATAATTAAGAAATAAAACAAATCCCAAGAATATCTCCTCTACTTCGACTTTGAACAAGGAAAGCCAAATTTTAAATTCCTAAAGTTTCTCTACTACTTCCCAATTTTACTCAAAGAAAATCTTGCGAAAAGTAAAACTCCTAATTTTTCTCTAAACTAAATCTATAAAAGATTACAAAATTCCTCCATTCTACGTTCCCTAAAATTCTCAAAAAAATCCTAATAAAAGTAAAACTCTTTAATTTCTTAAGGTGTAGTAATCAACGTGAGCCGTTGATCTAGATGTCGTCCAAAATCACCCAATCTGAAGGCCTCGAGCGATCTAATTAAAGGTCGATGATCTTTACCGTTGATCTTCGTCATCGTCCGAGATGCACCTGCATCATCATGTCAGGGGATGCTCAAAGAAGACGCAACATTAACCCACCAATGATTTTTAACCACCTGTCCAATTTTTGCTTATGGTATGATGATTAGATGTTACTCATTAAAATTAAATCACGTGCTAAAAAGTCTTGGTCGGCTTAAAGAATGCGTTTTGGTGGGAGGATATCAATTTCTCATGGAAAACACTTCTAAAACGTAATTTATTGATAGGGGATCTATGAATATTTCTATTGTGGAAGGTGATTCTTTTAATGTTATCTGATGGCTTCGGGGATCTGCGTTGCCTCCCTGGGGATTTTGGTCTATCTTTGATGAGATCAATGATATTGTTTGTGGTTCTTCTATTGTCTTCGATCATGTTTGCAGATCTGCAAATGGCGAGGCTGATGCTTTCGCTCGGGAGGGTGTTGTTAAGAATGTATTGGAATTTTTTGATTTCATACCTCCTTGAGGCTCTTATACCTTTCTTTTCTTTGTTGTTTTCTCCTGGATGACTCCTTGGTCTTCCCTTTTTAATTTATCTTTTCCTGTTTGCCTCTTCAAAAAAAAAAAAAAACACTTCTAAAACGTATCCCGTGCAGAGAATAAAGGGGTAAATGAGAACGATGGATTTAGTGAGGGAAATTTTATCAGCACAACCATATTTTGATATTTGCACAATCCCAGCTGTCATTTCTTCTTTGACTTGGTGGAACTTTTTGGGAAAGGTAATAACCATTTGAAAGCCCTTTAAATAGCTCAAGGAAAAAACTTTGAAAACGGGATTCCCGGTTGAAAATGGAAAGGGTATGGACATGACTGTTGATTTGACCTTTGAAAAGTTATATTTATTGCTTTTATAGGGCTTTGAACTCCCTTCTTTGGACTTTTAGTACGGAATGTGTGTGATAGTTTCAAGAAATTACGGATTTCGCTACTTTTGAAAACAAGCATCAAAGACGGGTGATTCTTCAAAATCGAGTGGAAAAAAGACCCTTATACCCTTCTGACATCAACAGAAATCTCCAAATCGCTTTTTTATTACTGCCCATTAAATTGGCACGCTTCACAAGGCATCTTTTGGTTTGTCTATATGTGTATTTCAACTGACAGAACCTTAGGTTCGTTTCTATCTTGGTCGTCGGAAATAACGAGAGATAGATGGATGCTTGACACGTGTTGAAAAACCTTTTGGAACGCTGGCGCCTCTATACATAGCCGATTTGATTTGGATTTGAAATCTTTCTTTGAACCCAGAGTCCCTTGGTTTCGTTTAAATCTTGGTCGTCGTTAATAAGACGGTCGGATCCAAGACATGTGGACATCAATATGGAACGGTGGCGTCTTCTAATAATACCGCCTCTCTGTATGAGATTCTGCCGGCGTACCCATTATTTCCGCCAGCGTACACTCTATTTCCGCTTACACCCTATTTCTGCCGGCGTACCCGTTGATATTCCGGCGGCATTCTCTAGAATCGGCGGGGTACTCTAGAATCCAGGGTGTATTCGATATTTCGGCGGCGTACTCGGTACGTTCGGAACACATGTTTGAACTCAGAAAATCCGGCAGCGTACTCGATACGTTTGGAACACATGTTTGAACTCAGAAAATCCGGCAGCGTACTCGATATTCCGGCTGCGTACTATAAAATCCGGTGGCGTACTTGATATCTTTGGACGATGGGTGTTTCTTAAATCCGGCGGCGTACTCAAGAATCCGGCGGCATTCTAAGCCAATAGAGACATGAGAAATAATAAAATGTTCAATAATGTCACCGTTGTAAGCCAAAAGAGACGTACGCGATTTGACGTGAAAAGTTGGCAACTTTAACGCTTTTTATGATATTTTCACTCCCCTGCATTGACGTTCTCATCCTTTAAAATTTTTAAATATAATGATTGACATTCTCATCCATCAGGAAGGGCAACATACGAGGAGTCTGATCATGTCAGAAGAGTATTAGGGCCTTTTTCCCACCCAATTTTGAAGAATCACCCGTTTTTATGCTTGTTTTCAAAAGTGCACGAAATCCCTAAATTCTCAAAACTATCACACACTTTCCGTACTTTTCTCCTGTTTTTCCCAAAAACAGTCATTTTTTCCTAGGTATTTTTGGGGATACAAGCTCCTTTTCTTTGTTGCGCACATGTCACAATGGAGGACCCGTGCTTATTTTCAGCATGGGATCTGATGGGGTGTAAAGCTCCAGCCTCTCACAGGCCGCCACCTGTCCTAGAGTAGGTGAACTCCAACCTCTCACAGGCCGTCACCTGTCCTGGAGTAGGTGAACTCCAGCCTCTCACAGGCCGCCACCTGTCCCGGAGTAGGTGAGCTCCAGCCTTTCACAGGCCGCCACCTGTCCTGGGTAGGTGAACTCCAGCCTCTCACAGGCCGCCACCTGTCCTGGAGTAGGTGAACTCCGGCCTCTCACAGGCCGCCACCTATCCAGGACACCTGTCCTGGACACCTCACCAGGTTCTCCCCTATAAATAGGGGTTCAAAGCTCAAACCAAGGGGTAATAAGAAAAACCCTCTCCACCCTAAACTCTTAGACTAGCCCTGCACTCCTGCTCATACTGACTTGAGTGTCGAAGGGCCTGTCCGGAGTAAAACCCGGGTTGGTCTTCTGACCTCGCTTGCCTTGTGCAGGACTTAGCCCTCATAGCTGGACTCAGCCACTTCGCTCCCCTTCACTCCGGTCCCTCAGGACTCTGCTCCTCTGGTCATCCAGCTCAGCTCTTACGTCACTGTCGTACCTGTTACCGATTTTAGGTCTAACAGATTGGAGCCATCCATGGGACCTCAGAACTAAAAGCCGTTCTCAGACATCTCACAAAAATGACAGGGCGCAAGAGTGCGCGGATACCTACTACACGGACTACCAAAACCGTGCTGCCCCGCAGGACCCGGAGAAAGCGAATCGCCTCGCTGATAGTAGCATATTCTGCTACAGCCGAGCAGAGCCCTGCTCACTCAGAACACCTGAATCCCCTGCCCACCCCGGAGCAAGTTCAAGCTCTCTTTCAACAAATGACAGTTCTCGTTGGGCAGTACCAGCAATTACTTCAGATGCCTCCCCAACCTCCTCCGGAAGCTCCGCAATCTGCCCAAGAAAGGCCAGACACCCACAGGGGAGAGTCATCGCACCGTGGTGGGGATCGAACTTACCACTCCACCGACAAGTCCACCACCCCACAGTGAGGCATGCTCAAGCAGAGCCTCACCGCCGCCAAAGGTCATGGTCTCGCTCCGTACAAAGGCGCCGAGCTCATGAAGATCGTGCACCACCAGTGAAGTCTCGGTCTCGTCGTAAGAGTCCGGAGAGCCATTCCGGCTCTGCGGCGAGCCAGTCTGTGGGAAGAATCAGGTTCGTGGAACATAGAAAGGATCTGCTCCTACAGAGAATGGAGGAAATGGACCACCGGAAAGAGGAACTGGCGAAGGATCAGAGCCGGCCTGCCTCCAGGGCGTTCTCAAGCAGAACGCCGTTCACTGATGATGTCCTGGGTGCTCCAGCACCCAGAGGGTTTAAAATGCCCGCCGTCCTGCAGTACGACGGGACTACTGACCCCGTGGATCATTTGGAGACGTTCAGAACAATGATGCTCCTCCACGGTGCCTCCGACGGCTTCATTTGCAGAGCATTTCCAACGACGCTAACTGGTGCGGCAAGAGACTGGTACTCCAGAATCAAACCAAACTCTGTCAGTAACTTCGATGACTTCGGGGAGGATTTGGTCCGCCACTTCATGAGCAGCCGCAGGCCAAGGAAAATAACAGCATCCTTGATGGCCTTGCGGCAGGAGGATAATGAGCCCCTGAAAGTATTCGTCTGCCGCTTCAACAGGGAGGCACTTCAGGTGCCCAATCTAGATCCCTCAGCAGCTATGAATGCGCTCCTCGCGGGTACCAGGTCTAATGATTTCCGTCGGGCTGTAGCTCGACAAAATCCGCACTCGCTGGCAGACCTCATGGCCGGGGCAGAGGAGTATATAACGGTAGAAGAAACACTGGCAGCTCTTAATTCAAATCGGAGGATAACCTCTGAAGAGAAAAATCCCACCAAGCAGCGCAGGGAGGATAAACCTCCCAGAAGAGAGAAGTCCCCACTTCCGCAAAGAAGAGAAGAAAACTTCACACCTCTCAACACCTCCAGAAAACATATATTGGCTGCGATCAGCGAAGAAGAATTCGTGAAGTGGCCTGCTAGAATGATCTCCAAAGGAAACAGGAGAGATCCCTCAAAATACTGTCGGTTCCATAAGGACCACGGCCACGACACAGATGAGTGTTGGCAGCTCAAAGAGGAAATTGAACAGCTGATCGGCCGGGGTTATTTGAAAAAGTATATCCGAACTGACGGCCGCAAGCAAGAGCGCAGGGAAAAGAGCCCCCAGGGCCGCAGCCCTCGAAGATCACAGCCGCTCCCTGCTCGGAACAAAACCCCTTCGCCGGCCAGTACGCAGCCAGAGGCACCACGATCTCGGCCAAGGGGGGTCATTGGTACAATCATGGGTGGACCTGCCGCTGGGGGCACGTCCTCCGCTGCTCGCAAGGCGTATGCACGACGGATCAACGCCGTGCATACGACCAGCAAGAAGACAAGAACGGAGAATGAGATCTCCTTCTCAGATGCAGATTTGGACAACCTCATACTGCCTCACGACGATGCACTAGTGGTAACCATGCTCTTCGCCAACTGGGAAGTAAAGAAAATCCTCGTGGACAATGGGAGTTCGGCGGATATCTTATACTATCACGCCTTTCAGAAGATGATGATAGGTGACGACCGCCTGAAGGCGGCAAGCTCAGACCTGTTTGGCTTCTCCGGAGAGGTTGTGAAAGTAGAAGGGCAGATTGAGCTCCCAGTCCTTGTCGGAGAGCCACCTTGCCAAGCTTTCACCATGGTAAATTTCCTGGTAGTAAGGGCCACTTCAGTCTATAATGCTATCTTAGGGCGGCCTGGCCAGAACCTGATCCGTGCGGTCGCTTCGGCGTATCACCAGAAAATGAAGTTCATAACGCCAAACGGCGTGGGAGAAGTTCGAGGAGACCTACCTCAGTCCAGGGAGTGCTATGCAATGGCACTCAAAGGCAAAAATGCAGTAGAATCACTGCCAATCGAACTACTCGATGTAAGGGACGAACTCAGGGGGACTCAACCCACTGAAGACCTCATCTCCATTCCGCTGTGCCCAGAAGATAAAGAGAAAGTCGCTCTGATCGGTTCCTCTCTCAGCAGCAGCATTCAGCACCAGCTCGCTGAATTTCTCCAAGACAATGCAGATGTCTTTGCATGGGTTCCCGCTGATATGCCCGGCATAGACCCAGAGATCAGTACGCACAGGCTTGGTGTTGATTCAACCTGTAGACCGGTTAAGCAGAAAATGAGGCATTTCGCTTTTGAAAGGCGACAGCCAATAAAAGAAGAAGTGGAGAGGCTTCTGAAGTCTGATATCTGGACTGGCTGGCAAATGTAGTCCTAGTCAAGAAGACAAACGGAAAATGGAGGACCTGCGTCGACTTCACCGATCTAAATAAGGCCTGCCCTAAGGACAGCTATCCGCTCCAAAAGATAGATCAACTTATCGACGCCACTGCGGGTCACGAATTGTTGAGCTTCATGGACGCCTTCTCCGGATACAACCAGATCAGGATGTACGAATCAGATATACCAAAGACCTCCTTCGTCACAGATCAAGGGACTTATTGCTACCGTGTTATGCCCTTCGGCCTCAAAAACGCCGGAGCTACTTACCAAAGGCTAGTGAACCGGCTTTTCCAGAACCAGATCGGCCGCAACATGGAAGTATACGTGGACGATATGCTGGTCAAGAGCCGGATTGCACAGGATCATGTGTCTGATCTCAGAGAAACATTCCAGGTCTTGAAAAAGCACAGCATGAAGCTTAACCCCACCAAGTGCACCTTTGGTGTCAGTTCAGGGAAATTTCTAGGGTTCATGGTAAGCCAACGCGGGATAGAAGCAAATCCGGAGAAGATTAAAGCCGTGATCGAGCTCACCGCTCCAAAAACTATCAGAGAAGTTCAGCGGCTCACGGGAATGATAGCCGCACTGGGGCGCTTCATCTCGAAGTCAGCGGAGAGGTGCCTGTCCTTCTTTAGCGAGGTCAAAGGACTCAAGACTGCGCCCTGGACGGAGGAATGCCAGACCGCATTCGAGGAGTTGAAGAAATACCTGTCCTCCCCACCACTATTAACAAAGCCGGAGCCAGGCGATGAGCTATTTCTGTATCTCTCCATTAGCTCTACGACTCTGGCAGCTGTCCTCGTCCGCAAAGAGCACCGTCAGCAAAAGCCTATCTATTATGTCAGCAAGGTTCTTCACGACGCAGAAATAAGGTACCAGCGGGTCGAGAAATTGGCTTACGCACTGGTAATGGCGGCCAGGAAGTTAAGGCCGTACTTTCAAGCTCACACCATAAAAGTTTTGACTGATCAGCCACTCTGGCAAGTACTCCATCGACCAGATATCTCCGGGCGACTTGTGAAATGGGCCGTGGAGCTAAGCGAATTCGATATCCAGTACGCACCTAGGCCAGCCATCAAGGCTCAAGTACTGGCCGACTTCGTCACTGAGTGCACCATCCCCCAACAGTTCGTCGATTCTGAAGCTGTGCAGCTCCCAGTCGCGGAGAAAGCAGCTCCTAAAGAAGGTATAGCGGAGGGAGCTGAAACAGAAATCGTTCACCTGCCAGCCAAGCAGGACTTCACAACCAGCTCACTAATCTGGGAAGTACATGTCGACGGGTCTTCGAATAAGAGTGGCTGTGGAGCCGGCCTCGTCATCACCGGGCCTGATGACTTCACCGCAGACTACACCCTGAGATTTGGATTCCGCGCATCCAACAACGAGGCAGAATATGAAGCTCTCCTCGCAGGAATGAGCCTCGCAATCCAAACCGGCGCCCGGGACTTAAAAGCATACTGCGACTCTCAGCTGGTTGCAAACTAGATTCAGGGGGTCTACGAAGCTCGATACAAGCGTATGATCAAGTACGTCGCCAAGGTCCGCCAACTCGCCAGCAAGTTCGAAAGTTTTGAGGTCATCAGGGTCCCCAGAACAGAAAATGCCAAGGCAGATGTGTTGTCAAAACTGGCTGCCTCTGGATATACCACCCTTGGGAGCATACGCATGGAATTCCTGCAAAGATCTAGCATCGAAACCAAAGCCGCGGAAACAATGCAAGTGGAGAATGAGCCGTGCTGGATGGACAAGATCATCAATTATCTGCGCGATGGTAAACTCCCTGAGGATAAAAAGGAAGCCCGCAAGGTGATACAGAGAGCTGCCCGATTCTCCCTCAGCAGTGACATCTTGTATAAGAGATCCTATACCCTCCCATATCTGAAGTGCCTTAGGCCGGGCGATACCGCATATACACTCTGTTAGAGATATTAAATAACCGCAAGTGCACGGATCGTGTAAATACGGGTCGAACTCAAGGAAGAGAAATCTAGTTGTCAATCCTATTCTTTTACCGATTAGAATACTAGCTATGATATAATGTTGCCTGGAATGGACTCAGGATTTCCGTGGACTTAGACCTCGGAGTCAACACTATATATAAGCGTATATTCTATTCAATCTAAGAATCAAATTTAACTAAGATCTTTTTGATTTAAAATCCTAATTTAGGCAAAGTGTACCAAATTTTAATGATCTCTATTAACTACTTATCTAATTTAATTAGAAAACTAAATTTTAAGGGCTTAAGTAAATTGAAAAATTGCAAAAGTAATTTGGAATAGTGTAAAAAAACTTAATTCAATATAAAAGATTACTTAGGGTTAGAATCCACCATGGGTTTGGATAAAATTGATTAATTAAAATAACTCTTGAATTGGGTTGAAAATTCGATTAATTGGTCAATAAAGAATAAGATCAAAGGGATGTCATTCCTTATAAGTAATTAATCAAATCCACTCTCCAATTTACATTGATTATATAGAACTTTATATTTGTTAATCAACAATTATTCATACGAAAGGGAAAAGCCAATGGCATGAATGATTGGGATTTTCCAAACACAAACTCCTACACAATTTTTCAATTGAGTAGATTGATTTAATTATAATTATTTCTCCTTCCCCATGGTTTCAACTAAACCCTAAGTAAATAGGATTTAGTTACTCATGAAGAAGGGAAGAAAAACAAAAATAAACGAGATAGATAGGAGAAGAATTGCCATATAGAACTTGAAAGAAAATTAAACAAAAACTAATTACTTCTTCACTAACTTGAATTGAAACAAAATTACATCAAATTGAACTTAAAATAAATAACAAAAATTAAATAGAACTTAGTCTTTTTCTCCTCCAACTTTGGTTGCATCTTCCTCCTTCAAGCTTTAATGTCACCTTGAGTTTGAATGGTGGATGATGATGCCTTGGATTGAGAGTTGAAAAGAAAAAGAAAAAGAAAAAGAAAGAACAAGAAAACCTAAGGGAGAGAGCTTGAGAGTAGTGGAGAGAAAAAGAGAAAAAAATAGAGTGAAAAGAATGTCTTCTTTTTTCCCCTATGTAGCTTTCTTCCCCTTCTATTTTTATCCCCAAGAAAAGACACAACCTTGGCATCTCTTTTGTATTTTTGGCAATCACACCTGTAATTGATAATTCTGCAACTTCCACCATTTATTTGTAATGGCAAGCTTCTTCTTTCTTTTATCAGAATTTTAGCAACTTGGCACTTGCTTTGGGTAAGTTTCTGTTGACTTTTTGCCTCTTCCCTTATTTTTTACGTGGGAGAATGGTTGGGAATTTTGGCAACTTTCTCTCCTTCATTGTGGGTCCCACCTATATTATAGTGGAATCAAGTAAAACAAATTAGTAGCCACATATGTATAAAACAATCATGCATATAATGACAAAAGGAATGAGAAAATATCAAGTGGGTCCCACTTTTCATAAGACAATCTCTATTTTGGTTCAAAAATTCCCAACATGGCTACGGCTTTGCCTATTTTGAAATCAGCCATGATGTCATGCTTATCTCAACGGTTCGGATTATCCCATGGGTTGCAATATTTAGAAATAGTGAGAGCAAGTGCAAGTAGGTGAAATAGAAATGTAAAGATTTGCATATGTTTTGTAATTGCATGTGGGTCCCATAGGTATATTATATAATATATGAATCACATAGCAATTACCATTTTTAATCCAAAACCGTTGGCTGCTTTTGGAAATCAAAGTTTGCATGGTTTTTGTATAACTCTAGTGGGTCCCACTTTTTATACAATATAGAAACTTTCCAACCAAAAACGTGAAGGATTGCATGTTGTATAAACAAGCTTGCATATATGATTTTCTTTGATGAGTGGTCGGTGCATTCAAATTAGCAAGTGGTCGATGGCTTTGGAAACTTTCTATTTTGCATAAAATCATGGCTGCTATGCTAGTGTTGTCTGGATGAATGGATTGCATGCATATAAATCCGATGAATACGTGGGCTGCTCTTAGTGTTTTTTTTTTCAATTGGGTACCACTTATAATATAATATATTAGAAAATAGAACACAAACGTGGGCTGATGTTGTTGTTGCATGGGAGAATGGGTCCCACCATGAATAAAAAGAAGCAATATTTACACCCCTTTTATTACTAAAGACACCCATCGCCAGTGTACATTTACACTAGGTGTCCCTGGTAATAAAACAAGGGTGTAAAAACGTGGGCTCTTATCAAGTGGATCCCACCATTTCCAAAAATCCAAGTTCGCACCCACTTTATAGAATAATCTAACCGTCCATTTTGTGGGCCTTGATGTAACTTGATTGCACTCCTAATCGTCTTTATAAAATGATCCCAACCTCCCATTTGATGATTCCACAAATGGTAGTTATTCCGTGGTTGTCTTCACACGTGAATTTTTCTTTGGAATTTTATCTCTTTAGCTCCATTTATTAGGAAAATCCATAAATAACCCTGAAACACCAGAAACACACAAAATATTAGTAGCACCACTTTAAATGATAAAAATATGCATGTTTTACTACACTAGGATTCACACATAAATGTGTTTATCAGATTCCCCCATACTTAAGCTTTGCTTGTCCTCAAGCAAACAAAAAGAAAATAAATTAAAAACTTAAAAGTAAAAATAAAAATAAAATCCTAACTCACTTTCGTAGGAATCACGATTGCACTTAGCAGGTGCAACAAGCCTTTAAACCTCTAGGTTACCCTAGTGGACGAGTTGTGTCTCGTGAGTGTTTGCAGTGAATAAACACACAAAATTCTAAAAATAAACTTTTCTTTCAAATCCCACTATAGAGTAAAGCCAAAAATAATTTCAATCCTTTTTCTTTGATAAATTGCTCAAAATAGAAGAACAAGAATACCCCCATACTTAAACTTTGCATCCTATCCCAAGTTGGAAAAATTAGAAAAATATTTTAATCAAGGAATCCTCTTTTGAATTTGTCATACTTTGCTCCCTTAAACTTGCCTCTAATGTAATCGTACCATAAAAGAAATTTGATTCTGAAACTTCGTAGAAAACTTACAAATTTATATGGTCCACCATACTTTCAACTTTTCCCATAGTTTCTAAGAATAGAACTCATTTTTTATTTTTTTATGTTTTTTGTAATCCTCTACTGCTTTTGGCGTGAATGACATGCAGGGCATGCACCAGACACCCAGGCTACTAAGCAGTGTCCGACTAATCTTTGATTTGCATATGTCATAGACATTGATGCATATGAGTTCAAGCTTTACTTTTGATTACGTGCAATGCTTTGATTTATTAAGCTTTCTAATTGACCCATGTATGGAGTTTTCGGTCAGTTGCTCTGAAACCAGTTGGCTTTAAGGAACTAGGCATAAAAACCCTTCAGACTTAATAGCTCAAGTCAACAAGGCTACAAATCAAAACTATAATCAAGAAGCAAACTTTCTAAAAATTATTCTTTCTTTCTTTGTTTCAACCTTTCTTTCCTTTTTATCTATACCATATAAAAAGCAAGTTTCTATTTCTATTTCTTATTCAAATCCTTTTAAAAAGAAAGATTCCAAAAGAAAACAAAACTAAGAAAGGAAAGTATTCTTTCTAATTTTTTAAATTCCAAAATTAAAATATCCACTAACTTTATTTCTTAAAATAAGAGAACAACTTTCTTTCTAAGAATACCAAGTTCTTTCTAATTTGCGAAAAATTACCAAAAATAAAAAGAAAGGAAATTTTCTAACTTTAACTATAGAAAAGATTAGAAAAGAAAGTTTCTAAAAGCTACCCCCCCATACTTGAATCATGCAGTGTCCTCAATGCATGCAAAAATAGAAACAAGGACAATAAAGAGAAGAGAGGGGCGTACCTTTTTCTTTTAAGAGAGATTTGAATAAAGAGGCTCACGAAGATCCATGACCTCTTCTAAATTAGATCTTGGTAACTCAACAAAGGACTTCAATCTGAGTAAATGAAACTTGTCCTTCCAAGTAGAGTCCTTATTTTCTTTTAAAAAATTAATTAACTCTTCTTCTTGGGTCGAGTTTAAGTCCATTTTGATTGTCACAGGAGATGTGCAAGTCTTACCCAAATATGCTTTTCTTAAATTTGAATGCAAAGGCGGCAAATTTAACTGTGGGGCCTTTTTGGGTGGAGGCTTGGGAAGGGACGGAGATAGGGATGCTCCAAATTCTATTTGTTGGATGCTAAGGTCATCAGAAAAGGAGTCCCCTATATCTCTTACATTCTCCAAGCCTTCTTCATCCAGAGCTTCTTCAAATCCTACATTCAAAATATTTTCACAATTAGTCTCAGGAGAGGAGTGCAACATATTAATTTCTTCTTGTAAATTAGGTTGCTTACCTAATCTAAAAACATTAAAGTCCATGGAAGCATTCCCAAAAGTTAATTTCATTAAACCATTTCTACAATCAATTAAGGCGTTGCTCGTAGCAAGGAAAGGCCTACCAAGAATTATAGGAATTTGATCCTTGATATTAGCAACGGGCTCAGTTTCTAGCACAATGAAATCTACAGGAAATAAGAACTCTCCTACTTTAACTAGGACATCCTCAACCATCCCTTTCGGTTTCTTCATTGATCTATCCGCCAACTGAAGAGTGACGGTGGTGGGTTTGAGTTCTCCTAATCCTAATTGTTTAAAAACAGAAAGAGGTAATAAATTCACACTGGCCCCTAAATCTAAAAGAGCATGATTAATATGAGTATTTCCAATAGTGCATGCAATGGTAGGACATCCCGGGTCCTTGTACTTAGCCACCATCTGTTGAGACAAGATGGAACTAATGTTTGCAGCCAAGAATGCCTTCTTGGGTACATTAGACTTGCGCTTTTGTGTGCACAAGTCTTTTAAAACTTTGGCATAAGTCGGGACTTCGGAAATCGCATCTAACAATGGAATATTAATTTGCACTTGTTTAAACATATTTAAAATTTTCTCCTTAGCAGCCACATTTTTATTATTAGCAAGTCTCCTTGGAAAAGGAGCTTTAGGCACATACTCTTTTTCAGGTGGAGAAACTGCCTGCTCTGTACTTACCTGTTCGGGCTCTTCTTCTGAACCAATGGAGGATGACTCTTTACTTACCTTAATTGGAGATTCTTGAGCATCTTTAGAAGGTTCGGATCTGCCCTCCTCCCTTTGATATTCTCTGCCACTCCTTAAAGCAAATACAGCGTTACAGTGATCGGAGGGCTCCTGCTGCGGCAAGTTTGGTTGCATGGGATTCAACTGATTTACCTGTGGTTGTTGATTCCCATTTATGGCCACATTCCTTGGATTAGGAATTGGTTGACTTGGCATCTTCCCCTTTTCCCTTTCATGCAAGGCCATGGCAAGTTGGGAGATTTGCTTCTCCATATTGTGTTGGCTTGTCATGAAAGTGCTAGTGAGAAGTTCTATGCTCTTTTCTAAGGAAGTTATGCGTGCCAACTCCCCTTGTTTTGGAAAACCCGATGGTTGCTGATTTGAAACATTATTTAAAATTGGGTTTTGAAAAGGTGGAGGTGTGGTTAGGGGTGGTCGAACATTCATAGAAGGGAAGGTGGGCCTAGGTTGGCCAAATTGGCCTTGACCTTGGAAATTTGATGGCCCTCCTTGATAATTCCCTTGATTCCAAGAAAAGTTGGGATGATTCCTCCATCCCGGATTATATGTGCTACTATATGGATTATTTAAAACCATGGCACTTGCATTTTCATTAGAATTACCAAATTTAGCAAGAGTTGGGCACTCTTCCATGACATGGTCCGTGGCTTGACACCAATTGCACATAGGAACACTATGTGCAATTTGATGGACCTGTGAAGGTCCTTTGACAACTATTGCTTCTAGCCTTTTGATTAGGCTATCAAGATGGGCCTCCTTAGCCACGGCACCCTCTATTAGAAATCCCTTACCTGTGTTGGCTCTCTCACCTTCTTGAGTGGATTCCCACTCTCTTGTTTTTTCCGCCAAATCAAGTAAGAAGTTCCATGCCGCAGCCTCATCTGTGAAAGATGTAAAACCGTTAGGACACATGGACTCAAGAAGTTGCTTTGTTTGGTAATCTATGCCCTCATAAATAATTTGGCATAAATGCCACACATCAATTCCATGGTGAGGACACTCTTGGAGTAGGTCCTTGAACCTCTCCATAAACTTAGAAAATGACTCTAATGGCTTTTGTTTGAATTGTAAAATATCGTTCCTAAGCTTATTAGTTTTATGTAATGGAAAAAACTTTTTTAGGAAAGCGACGGCGAACTCCTCCCAAGTGGTGATGGAGTTCGTTGGTAAGCCATAGAGCCACTTTTTAGCTCCCTCCTTGAGTGAAAACGTAATAAACCGCAACTTTACCGCATCATCGGTAAGTTGTTGCATCTTAATTAAAGCACATACATCTTCAAACTCACGCAAAAATAAATAAGCATCCTCCGAAGGGAGGCCATGAAAATGAGGAAGCAAAGAAATAAATTGCGATTTTAGCTCAAAATTATTGCCCTGCGCAACCGGCAATCTAATGCAAGAAGGTTGCGCGGTTCGGGCCGGATAGAAGCGATCGCGTAAACTCTTTGGCGGCTCTTGTTCTTCCGCCATGGCTACTTGATTTGGATTTGGTTCGATGTCTTCCTCCGTCTCTAACCGGTTTGCTCTTTCTAGTCGATTGGCCGAGTTCCGCACCCAACCTTCACTCATAAACACAGGAAAACCAAGTAAGAGAGATGGATAGCCAAGAAACCAAAAAATATAACTAAAATAAAAATAACTACTAATCTAACACTTCGAATAATTAAGATTCTAATGCAACTCTCTTCCCCGGCAGCGGCGCCAAAAACTTGTTAGAGATATTAAATAACCGCAAGTGCACGGATCGTGTAAATACGGGTCGAACTCAAGGAAGAGAAATCTAGTTGTCAATCCTATTCTTTTACCGATTAGAATACTAGCTATGATATAATGTTGCCTGGAATGGACTCAGGATTTCCGTGGACTTAGACCTCGGAGTCAACACTATATATAAGCGTATATTCTATTCAATCTAAGAATCAAATTTAACTAAGATCTTTTTGATTTAAAATCCTAATTTAGGCAAAGTGTACCAAATTTTAATGATCTCTATTAACTACTTATCTAATTTAATTAGAAAACTAAATTTTAAGGGCTTAAGTAAATTGAAAAATTGCAAAAGTAATTTGGAATAGTGTAAAAAAACTTAATTCAATATAAAAGATTACTTAGGGTTAGAATCCACCATGGGTTTGGATAAAATTGATTAATTAAAATAACTCTTGAATTGGGTTGAAAATTCGATTAATTGGTCAATAAAGAATAAGATCAAAGGGATGTCATTCCTTATAAGTAATTAATCAAATCCACTCTCCAATTTACATTGATTATATAGAACTTTATATTTGTTAATCAACAATTATTCATACGAAAGGGAAAAGCCAATGGCATGAATGATTGGGATTTTCCAAACACAAACTCCTACACAATTTTTCAATTGAGTAGATTGATTTAATTATAATTATTTCTCCTTCCCCATGGTTTCAACTAAACCCTAAGTAAATAGGATTTAGTTACTCATGAAGAAGGGAAGAAAAACAAAAATAAACGAGATAGATAGGAGAAGAATTGCCATATAGAACTTGAAAGAAAATTAAACAAAAACTAATTACTTCTTCACTAACTTGAATTGAAACAAAATTACATCAAATTGAACTTAAAATAAATAACAAAAATTAAATAGAACTTAGTCTTTTTCTCCTCCAACTTTGGTTGCATCTTCCTCCTTCAAGCTTTAATGTCACCTTGAGTTTGAATGGTGGATGATGATGCCTTGGATTGAGAGTTGAAAAGAAAAAGAAAAAGAAAAAGAAAGAACAAGAAAACCTAAGGGAGAGAGCTTGAGAGTAGTGGAGAGAAAAAGAGAAAAAAATAGAGTGAAAAGAATGTCTTCTTTTTTCCCCTATGTAGCTTTCTTCCCCTTCTATTTTTATCCCCAAGAAAAGACACAACCTTGGCATCTCTTTTGTATTTTTGGCAATCACACCTGTAATTGATAATTCTGCAACTTCCACCATTTATTTGTAATGGCAAGCTTCTTCTTTCTTTTATCAGAATTTTAGCAACTTGGCACTTGCTTTGGGTAAGTTTCTGTTGACTTTTTGCCTCTTCCCTTATTTTTTACGTGGGAGAATGGTTGGGAATTTTGGCAACTTTCTCTCCTTCATTGTGGGTCCCACCTATATTATAGTGGAATCAAGTAAAACAAATTAGTAGCCACATATGTATAAAACAATCATGCATATAATGACAAAAGGAATGAGAAAATATCAAGTGGGTCCCACTTTTCATAAGACAATCTCTATTTTGGTTCAAAAATTCCCAACATGGCTACGGCTTTGCCTATTTTGAAATCAGCCATGATGTCATGCTTATCTCAACGGTTCGGATTATCCCATGGGTTGCAATATTTAGAAATAGTGAGAGCAAGTGCAAGTAGGTGAAATAGAAATGTAAAGATTTGCATATGTTTTGTAATTGCATGTGGGTCCCATAGGTATATTATATAATATATGAATCACATAGCAATTACCATTTTTAATCCAAAACCGTTGGCTGCTTTTGGAAATCAAAGTTTGCATGGTTTTTGTATAACTCTAGTGGGTCCCACTTTTTATACAATATAGAAACTTTCCAACCAAAAACGTGAAGGATTGCATGTTGTATAAACAAGCTTGCATATATGATTTTCTTTGATGAGTGGTCGGTGCATTCAAATTAGCAAGTGGTCGATGGCTTTGGAAACTTTCTATTTTGCATAAAATCATGGCTGCTATGCTAGTGTTGTCTGGATGAATGGATTGCATGCATATAAATCCGATGAATACGTGGGCTGCTCTTAGTGTTTTTTTTTTCAATTGGGTACCACTTATAATATAATATATTAGAAAATAGAACACAAACGTGGGCTGATGTTGTTGTTGCATGGGAGAATGGGTCCCACCATGAATAAAAAGAAGCAATATTTACACCCCTTTTATTACTAAAGACACCCATCGCCAGTGTACATTTACACTAGGTGTCCCTGGTAATAAAACAAGGGTGTAAAAACGTGGGCTCTTATCAAGTGGATCCCACCATTTCCAAAAATCCAAGTTCGCACCCACTTTATAGAATAATCTAACCGTCCATTTTGTGGGCCTTGATGTAACTTGATTGCACTCCTAATCGTCTTTATAAAATGATCCCAACCTCCCATTTGATGATTCCACAAATGGTAGTTATTCCGTGGTTGTCTTCACACGTGAATTTTTCTTTGGAATTTTATCTCTTTAGCTCCATTTATTAGGAAAATCCATAAATAACCCTGAAACACCAGAAACACACAAAATATTAGTAGCACCACTTTAAATGATAAAAATATGCATGTTTTACTACACTAGGATTCACACATAAATGTGTTTATCACACTCCAGGAGACGCACGAAGGAATTTGCGGAGAACATCTGGGGGGGCAAAGCCCTGGCAATAAAAGTGCTGCTCAGAGGTCTGTATTGGCCCACCATAAGGCAGGATGCGCTGAGTCTGGTTAAAAGGTGTGAGAGATGTCAGAAATTCTCTCCCACCATCCACCAGCCCGCCGTAGCGATGGCTCCAATTATTAGTCCACTCCCCTTCGCAGTATGGGGGATGGACATCCTAGGCCCTTTCCCTCCGGCCTCTGGAAAGCACATGTTCGTGGTAGTGGCGATCGACTATTTCACTAAGTGGGTGGAGGCAGAACCTCTAGCACAGATCACAGAGCAAAATGTGCAGAACTTCTTCTGGAAATCAATAGTTTGCAGATTTGGGATTCCCCGCGCCTTGATAACGGACAACGGCAAACAGTTCGACTGCCGGAACTTTCGAAAGTTCTGCTCTGACCTAAAGATTGAACAGAGGTTCATTTCAGTAGCTCACCCCCAGACCAATGGGCAAACGGAAGTGACTAATAGGATCCTGCTTCAGGGGATAAAGAAAAGACTGGATGAAAAAGCTGGTCGATGGGCAGATGAGCTTTACCACATTCTATGGGCGTACCGCACTACTCCTCGTACGCCAACTGGTGAATCGCCATTCAACCTCTCCTTTGGAACGGAGGCTGTGATACCAGTCGATATATGCACTCCGTCTCCTAGAGTCACCAGCTTCAACGAGCAGCTTAACAGTGACGGACTCCGCGCCAATCTCGACTTACTAGAGGAGATCCGGGAAGAATCTCGAATTCGAGTCGCCGCCTACAAGCAGAAAGCATCCAACTATCATGACTCCAAGATACGTCCTAGAGAATTCCGGACAGGAGATTTAGTCCTGAAGAGAGCAGCAGTATCCCAACCAACTAAAGTCGGGAAACTCTCCCCGACTTGAGAGGGGCCATATCGAGTGAAAGAAGTCATCCGCCCAGGAAGCTACAAGCTAGAGACATTGGAGGAGCATTTGTTACTCCACGCGTGGAACTCCAAAAACCTTAGGAAATATTATCAGTAGACGCATCGCCCGGCTTGACAGGTGATTTTGTAAAATTACGTTTATGTTAATATGAATAAATGATTCTTTTTGCAAATCTAGATTTTCTCTTATCACTTATATCTGGAAACCCAGTTCACAAAACTTGGGTACTCTCTGGAAACCCAGTTCACAAAACTTGGGTACTCTCTGGAAACCCAGTTCACAAAACTTGGGTACTTTCTGGAAACCCAGTTCACAAAACTTGGGTACTCTCTGGAAACCCAGTTCACAAAACTTGGGTACTCTCTGGAAACCCAGTTCACAAAACTTGGGTACTCTCTGGAAACTCGGTTCACAAACTTGGGTACTTTCTGGAAACCCAGTTCACAAAACTTGGGTACTCTCTGGAAACCCAATTCACAAACTTGGGTACTTTCTGGAAACCCAGTTCACAAAACTTAGGTACCCTCTGGGGGGCAAGCTTAAGTACTCTCTGAAAACAGGAGGCAAGCCGGGCTAGTCACTCACCTATAGTTTATCAAAGACGAAGGAGGACAGAAGAGCACAAATATGGACAAGTATAATTTCATTGATTCAAATGTGGGGGCCTTGAGGGCCATTACAGAATTAGCCTAAAAAGGCTGTCAAAAAAAAGAAGAAGGAATGGGAGTCCTGGGGTCTCAAAGACCATTACAAAAAGAAACAGAAAATACTAAGAGATATCCGGAACAGAGGCAGTGTCGGCAGCGGCATCAGCAGGGGCCTCTGGCTCCTCGTCAACAATCGTCGGCCTGGAAGGAAGAGTCAGGTTAGCCATCACCAAGTTCGGGTTGCACGCCTGGAGTTCCTGGAGGCAGTCGTAGTACCCAAGACTATAAGCCTCACTCGACAGGCTAAAGAGCTCGGCCTCTTTCTCCTCTGCAGCCGCCTTCACCGCGACGTTCTGCCTCTCCTTGGCTCTTTCCCTTTGGGCGCTCATGGCCTCGGCAGCCTTATCCAGCTTCTGTCTCTCTAGGGCCAAATCCTCCATCAGCAGCCTCTTCTCAGCTTCCACCCGTCCGATGCTCGTTTGGAGCTCCTTGACCTCAGTGGCCAGCTTCCCGTTCACCTCTTTAGATTTGGTGATGGCTTCGGAGAACTTCTTGCTCTTCTCCTTGAGATCGTTATAGTATACACCAATCTACAGACAGAGATAAGCATCAGTATAGGAAGAAAGCAAAAGACGGACAGAAAGTAAACAAATTCATTACCTGATAGAGTGAAGAGAACACCGCCTCTTCGCCAGTAGCTGGCGGCTCGTGGATAACTTGTTGCTTGTCCTTTCCAAGAAGACATTTGCTCACAATCTCAGCCGCTACTCGACTCTCGCCCAGCCCGGCATCGTCCTTCTGAACGGCCCAATTCGGCTGAAAAACATTGTCACTCGACCTCACGGGAGGACGGGCTCCAGCTCCAGTTCCAGTGGATGTACCACCAGACTTAGAGGAACCACCTCGTTGAGCAAATGGGCCCACTAGCCTCACTGTGGTTTTTGCCCTCTGAGCCGGAGATGGCGCAGTGTCTCGTGACGGGGCCGGACTCGCCAGCTCAGTCGTCTTTCTCTTTTTGCGCTCTTGGAGCGCCTGTTGAGCCCCTTCTTGCGCCCTTGGCTGGGCCCCTTGCCTTATCTTCTCAACAGTTGATTGTTTCTTCGTCTCTGCAAGTAAGCAAGCAGTCAGAAGCATATAAAAAAAAGAAGCAGATTTTAAGAGTCTAGCTACATACGTGCCGGAGTCGCGGTACTTATACCAAGTCTGACCAGAATATTTTCTCCTGAAAAATCCGAACAGTGGATGAGGCCTGTTCGTTCAACCTCCTTCCGCATCAAGGCGAATGTCCTCGCATCTTCAGCCTCAAGAAGCGGTTTGCGACTCAGTCCGGTGGTATCCGGAGTGTCCCACACTAAAGGGACCGGCCAGGCCTCACTGGCTCCCTTATCCTCGACATAGAAGAACCTATTCTTCCACGTATGTATCGACGAGGGGATGCCAGTAATTATTTTCAAATCAGGGCGCTGGCTAATATAAATCCAGCCCCCCTCCTTGTGTCTCTTCAGATGTGCACAAGCACGGAATAGCGGCAAGGTCACGCTCCTCTCTAGCCGGCCGTGGACAAGGTACAAGAACCCAGTCAGTAACCTCCATGAGTTCGGAGCAACCTGGGCTGGGGCCAATCCGTAGTATCGGAGCACCGCTGAAAAGAACGGGTGCAAAGGGAACCGAAGTCCTGCTCTCAATGACTCCTCATAGATACAGAGGTCCTGACTCTCATTACAGGCCCTATCTCCTTCTATGGCCGCCCTCAGCTCAAATCTTGGGGGCACACAATATTTATCTCTAATGTCCCCCAGCATGGACTCGGTGAGGTGATTTTCCTCAACTAGAGCCCGCATGTTGTACTTAGGGTTGGCCTCCATCCGTGCTCTAGCGATGACCTCCACGACCCGGCCAGGAAAAAACATTGTCGACGCTTCAGCAACATCACTACGCCCACTCCCCCCTACTCGGTGGAGACTATCAGTCGGGAGTGGGGTGGCGTTCAGATCTAATATCACTTCGTCCTTGTCCCCTCCGTCGTCGCTGTCTATAATATCTACTCTAGTGGCCGGACTAGCCATTACAGGCTCCAGAAGCGGCCTAAGTTCTGAGCTACTACTGGTGGAAGACTCAGAACCGGACTCGTAACTCGAACTACTATCAGACATGTAGTAAAAAGAAAGGCTGAGAAAAATACCAGGGAGAGTAGAGAGCTCCTAAAGATCCACGCGCAAACTCCAAACACGAACTGCGAAGCCGAACTCACAGAGGAGGAGGAGAAGAAAAGTGAAAAGTGAAAAATGAGAGGTAAAAACCTCCTTTTATAACTTTTCAAAGGCGGTGTGGCATTAAATGCGAAGCACGCATCTCGAGGGCACTCAAATGACGCCACGTGGCCCTTATTAATGACGGACACATTCTCCCAGGCAAAGATGTGATTGGGCACGCGCGTATGAATACGCGCCTACACGCACCTATCCCCAAAGAACTTCGGACTGGACCTCCGGACTAAATTCCAGCCGGACTCCGGACTGGATTCTGTACTCCGGACTGGATATAACGCGTTTCTACAAAACGACAAAAACCAGTCCGGCCCAAGCCGGACTGGATATAACGCGTTTCTACAAAACGACAAAAACCAGTCCGGCACGACAAAAACCAGTCCTGCCCAAGCCGAACTGGATATAACGCGTTCTACAAAACGACAAAAACCAGTCCGGCCCAAGCCGGACTGGATATGACGCGTTCGCTAAACGACAAATGCCAGTCCGGCCCAAGCCGGACTGACGAACTCCGGACTGGACCTCCAACCGGACTCCGGACTGGACCTCCAGCCGGACTCCGGACTGGACCCCCAACCGGACTCCGGACTGGACCTTCAGCCGGACTCCGGACTGACGGACTCCGGACGGGACCCCTGGACTTAATTCTCCGATTCACTTCCACACGGCGTTTGCCCGTCCAGACAATCGATCAACCACACTTTCCCAAGTCACTCAATGACTTGGAAAACTGGGGGGCAACTGATGGGGTGTAAAGCTCCAGCCTCTCACAGGCCGCCACCTGTCCTGGAGTAGGTGAACTCTAGCCTCTCACAGGCCGCCACATGTCCCGGAGTAGGTGAGCTCCAGCCTTTCACAGGCCGCCACCTGTCCCGGAGTAGGTGAGCTCCAGCCTTTCACAGGCCGCCAACTGTCCTGGGTAGGTGAACTCCAGCCTCTCACAGGCCGCCACCTGTCCTGGAGTAGGTGAACTCCAGCCTCTCACAGGCCGCCACCTGTCGACACATGTCCTGGACACCTCACCAGGTTCTCCCCTATAAATAGGGGTTCAAAGCTCAAACCAAGGGGTAATACGAAAAACCCTCTCCACCCTAAACTCTTAGACTAGCTTTGCACTCCTGCTCATACTGACTTGAGTGTCAAAGGCCTGTCCGGAGTAAAACCCGGGTTGGTCTTCTGACCTCGCTTGCCTTGTGCAGGACTTAGCCCTCATAGCAGGACTCAGCCACTTCGCTCCCCTTCACTCCGGTCCCTCAGGACTCTGCTCCTCTGGTCATCCAGCTCAGCTCTTACGTCATTGTCGTACCTGTTACCGATTTTAGGTCTAACAGGATCCAATTTTCCTAGCAACCCTCGTTTAAAAGATGAATCAATTACAAAGTGCAGTCTAATGAGCCACTCAAAATAATAAAAAAAAAAAAGAGTGCAGTCAAGCTAAAGACAGATTTACCCTTTTTATACCTTATTGATATAGCGAGTATTGGTAGCAAAACAGGATTTCGTTCGGAAGATAAAAAAACGAAAACATGCGCAAAAGACAAGGGAGTGAGACTGTATCCCCACAAAATGCAAAATAAGCCATGGAATTGATCAAATCATCAGTCAATTCCCCTTTGTTTTGGTAGGAAAGTTGGGATTGGACCTCCAACCTCAGGGTTGGAGAACATACTCTTTACCTTTGAGCTAGAGGCTCAACCCCTCATTGGTCAAATCCATATTGATATTGTCTCTATATTCGAAAAGAAATCCCATTTTGGAATTCTTTTCCTTTATACATCATTTTAAATTTTCCATGTAACACATTCATCTTCATTTTATTTATTTCAACCATTGCTACAACCCAGGAAGAAGAATGTTGAGCTAAAACTCAGAGTCGCCTGCTTTAAAACCATCAAAGATCCCCTCGTTCGGCATGCATTGTTGTAAGGTGTCCATGTTGCCAAGAAATGGTAAGAAACAAACGTATTTTCAATTGCCCTTCATGTAATCATTTTACCCATACTTTGATCCACCAATCAAATGATCCTAACCGTATAGTATAGACCAGTGAAAGATCAAGCAAACAATCTGCAATACAGAAAACACCATCAAAACAGAGTCGTGGGTCTGCTTCAATGTGCATATACACTCAATTTCTGTGTATAGTTTATACACACAACCATTCTTCCTACTTCAGTGTTTATCAAATTGCAATCTGATGTCAGAGTAAACTCATGCAAACAGAGATACATTTAAAATGTAGATGTTTCTGCAACCATTCTGATCTTGGAGAGGTAGATGTCGTTTTGGCTAATTCTATCAGATGCTGTACAGAATAAGACACCAAACACCAGCTGCTAATAGTTTCTATATGTCAGATAATTTATGAAAAGAAAATTCCTACAGATCTATATTATTTATACAAAAAGGAATTACTTTCCAAACAGGGTTGTCTAGTGGTTTTTTGCAAAGCCAGGGGGATGGTTTTCTGGGCAAGCTGTGGTGCAATCCAAGAGGTGGTTTTCTGGGACATGAAAGGTTGAGTTTTTTTCCCACAGAGCTTAGAACCTCAGCTTCGAAGGGAGGGTTTCTGCTGGGACAAGTTTAACATTAAAGAAGATAATATATGATTAAGAGAGATACATCAATGATTACAGGAAGGACATGGTAACACTCAAAGAAATAATAGAGAAGAAAGCGAACCCAGGATTACATGGAAGAAATTAAATAGCCAAATCTAAACACCAACAAAGTAGGCTCAATCATCTATCCATAGCTGGATGATTATAGTAGATAGAATAAAAATTATTCATAATACCCTGAAGGTGAGACCAGAGGCGTGGAACTTTTGGTCCTCGAGCTGTTCTAACCGCTCGATCATTGGAGACGTCAGATAGTTCTCCCAATCACCCACCTCCCCTTTCCTAAATAAAGTGTTATTCCCAATGCCCAAAATAAAGCTAACTCCTGTCTTGTTCAATTGCAAATTGCTCATTGTCTTAAAACTACATAACTGTATTATTTCCTCCACCACCCCAACTTTCTCTTCCTCTAGAGAGAAAGGTTGCCCCAAGAACTCAGCCAACTTCTTCAAATGAAATGTGGGATCTTGTTTCATCTCCTCATACTTCAAAAACAAGACCCTTCCAGGCCTTTCTTGGCTTTCCTTCCAATACCCCAACACATGATCCCAATAAGGACCGAAAGGCGAAACTCCCTCACAAAACAAGTCGAAGGCCTCTTCGAGAGGAAGGGGAGGTCCTAGACTCTGGGGTCTAAACTTGTTATAGTAAGACCACGTGGATATGAAGGTATCTCTTGGATTACGACATATGTAAACAATCCGAGAATCAGATTGTATTGCCGATGGCGGTAATGAATTGTAAGGCGCGTGTGTAGAAAATAGTCTAGGGTGAGAAAGGTTTGAGAAATAAGAAACAGGATCATCTTCCAAGAACATTATATTCGAAGAAAGGGATAAGTGAATGGGAGTTATTGTTGAGCAAGGGATGGTTAGTGAAAGTGTAACGAGTGCGGTTCACAATGGCGAAAACGAGAGCCTTCAACCAAGTTGTACCCGTTTTGGGTGCGGCGCTCACTAGTACATCGGTGTTGTAGGCTTGAAATTGTTGATGGCATTCCATTACTGCTTTCAAGCACAGTAAAGGATACCAAAAGCCTTGGTATTGGTAGATATGGGGTCCGAACCACCCATTCCCTTTTGGGAGGGAGGAGACTAGTTCCTCTCATTTTTTGCTTATTTGTTCTTCATTTTCAGGCAAGTTAGTGGCTGGAATTTGGGATGTAGCCATGAAGAAGATGGGAGTTGAAGGATCTCAGTTATGATTAGTGTCCTCACAGGATTTTGATAGCTTTGGCTACATGAAAGCATATTTATGTATCTCCAAGAAGCAGCTCACATGAAATTCTTGCTGCAGTGGGACCATGATCTTCACCCAATCTTTGACGGATCTTTGTTGTGTATCTTTTTTGTATTTTGTCCCCTTAATCTATAAAATTACATACCTAGCAAAAGAAGAAAAGGCAAATGTGGCATGATGGTAAGTGGCACACCATATATAGTGGAAAACAGCAGAGCAATCCTAATCATTCCATCACGAAGGATATGGATATTTTTACTAATTGAATCTTTTTCTTTGTACTTTAAAAAGGACCCTTAACAGCTTTATGATTTTTACCTCTTGATGATGACCAGGTGAATAAATATATATTTATTTTCATAAGATTAATCCATACTTTTTGCCTCCGAAATTTATTTAATTTTTGTCGTTTTTGTAAAAGAAGTATTCTACTTTGCTTTATTTGCAAAAACAGTCTTCTTGTTTAACAATTTGGCAATAGAGTCGTTGCATTCGAGTGAATTTTGCAAATCAGGTTGTGACATCAATTTGTGACCAAAATACCAACGGTAGATTTTTTTTAACATATAGAAAGACCAAAATGTTACATGTTGAAAACAAAGTTACCAATGATGCTCAGTGATATGTTTTGAAATTTTATAAAGGGCGATGATAACCCCCCCCCCCCCCCCCCCCCCATGCGTGCTCCCCCCTTCTAATATGTTCACTTCAAATCACGTTATAAGGGGTATGTGTTCACATCAAATCACGTTATAAGGGGGCGCATGCGTACTGCAGGGTTGAAAGTTTGTTGAGAAAATCCGCCGGGCAATCCGATCCGATCGTGCACAAATTAACGAAAAGTAAAATAAACCAAACCACAAGATGAACACCTAGATTTACGTGGTTCGGCCAAGCCTACTCCACGGGCAAGAAACACGATCTTCCACTATAAATAAAAAATAAAAAAATACAAGGATTACAATGGATTAATCTCAAACCCACAACCCTTTCCATGCTTCTCAAACCCGAGACCGTACACCGAGAGTAACCCAAGAGAAAACCCACAAGAGAATACCCGAGAAAAAACCCGAGAGAATCCCGAGAAGAAACCCAATTTCTCTCTTTCTCTCTCCCTCTCTTCTCTCTCTCTCTCTCTCTCTCTCTCTCTCTCTCTCTCTCTCTCTCCCCTTTTTGTCTCTCCCCACGTGAGAGTAAAAACATCTCTCGTTTATATCACTTAGGTTTTAGAAAAACCTAAAAACATTGCCGTTTTTGCATTTGCATCGAGTGGTGGGAAATTAGGCAACTTTCCCAACAATCTCCACGTTGGCTTATTTCCCAACCACCATAAAGATTTTCTACTGATGTCTCTACCGGTCCATTATTACCGCAAACCACCATTGGCCTTCCAAAGTACCAGCTACACACCCTCGAATCACCTTGGTTCTGACTCCACCCGATTCGATCAACACGACCAATGCACTTGTGTAGCTACCTACCCGTTGACTCACCCAGTCAACCTTGGAGAGGGATCTCGATCCATGAATTGAGAAAGATAGGACCGGGGATTCCATTTCCATAGGGAAACCTATCGATGGTCACATTGGGACGGGAACAAATGGGAAGTATGCCCCGGTTTGATTTTTGTTCGGATGAGACGGCAGTGAACAATCTATAGAGAGCAAGGCACCCGTATTTTCCCTAGATCCTAAAAATGATCGTTGGGAGAGAGATTTGAGAGGGATCAAGTATGCCCCGGTTTGATTCTTGTATTGAAAGCTCACTTTTATTTTTATTTTTTTTCCTTTCCTAGCTGTACAGCTTATATATACTATGGGTACTCACATTCTTTTACATTTTTTTATTGTTCTTGGCAGATTTTTTATAGTTAAAATATCTTTTTACATCAGGTATTACATTTTCTGATTAATTCCTCAGTTATCAAAACCAGTAATGTTCACATTTGTACATGTTTTGTTCAACGGTATAATCGAAAATGAACCCTTCACAAAAGGAAGTTGTTGGTGACATAAGCCACACCACCCGAAGTACAAACTACTCCATCGAACATCTTGATCTTTACCGTTCCAACTCTCATGACATCACAAGTAGACCCGTCACCCAAGAACGCTACACCCACCCTTGTCTCATGAAACGTATCAAAATATTCCCTCCTAGAGCATACATGAACAGAGCACCTTGAATCTAAAATCCACTCATCATGAGGAGAAACGTGATTACCTGTGGAGACTGTGAGAAAGTCTCCAAACTCTTCGCTCTGCTCATCCGTTACCACCACCACAATATTCATAGCACCATTGTTCGCCTAGTCAGCTCACTTCGGACAATCCCGCTTAATGTGGCCATATTCCTTGCAACGGTAATGTTGCACACCCTTTCCACCGACCCTGAATCTTGACCTGCCTTTTCCTGATCCCCTATTAGACGACCTTCCTCTTTGATTCCCACCTTGAACAACCAATCCGTGCTCTTCACTTCCACCAAGAAGAGGTTTCTTCCGCATCTCAATCGTTCCATCGCCCTTGACAAAGAAGAAGGAGAAGAAAATGTTAGGTCTTTTCTTTTTTTTCCCCTGTACTTCTAGTTCTAGAGTTTTTGTGGTTCTTTCCTTTTCTTTTGAATTTTGATTTCATTCTTTTCTAGGGTTTATGCTTCTATTTTTTTTCTAGGTTTCTTCTTCTTCTCTTTTATTTTTTTAGAGGGAAAAGGAGAGAGATTTGAGATTTTGAGTCCAAAACTTATTATTGCATTAATTATGAGCAAAATAACCAGTTTTGGCCTTTCCGATTAGGACATACATGGATTTTAAAAATTAGGATTTTACCAGCTAAAATATTGATTTTACAATCTTGGATTACATAATCTAGGTTTTAGCTTAGGCCCTGTTTGTTTCAGATTGTGAGGGCCGATTGTGAACCCCCAACTGATTATTGGCTCAAATTTACATTTAATTTTGAGCCAATAATCAGATGAGGTTTATGTTTAACTTATAAAATCGAAGGCCCTATTCATTTGAGATTGTGACAAGCGATTGTAAGCCCTAGATTGATTATTGGACTTAAAAGTATGTTTAAATTTGAGTCCAATAATTGGTTAAGGGGTCACAATCAGTTGGCACAATCTCAAACGAATAGGACCTAAGTTTTAGCTTGTAATATTCTAATATCTTAGATTCTTTTCTTTGTGAAATGATAATGCCACCCCTTTTCAACCCCTTCCATATGTAGAGATTGTCACGTAATTTTCATGACGGGGACAAGAAGACTACCATGGATACATACTTTTTGAAGGTCTTGTTGGTTTTGGATTTTGAGAATTGATTTTGAGTCCAGAACCGATTCTTGGACTCAACATTGCCTTAATTTTGAGCCCAATAACCGGTTTTGGACTTTGGGATTTGTTCGGGGATTTCTGTCATTTATACGATTAAGATGTGCTTTTTCATTTCTTTTTCATTTTATTTATTTATTGTTAGTTTTTGGAATTTTGTATGTGATGATCAATTTATCAGGGTTTTAGGGGTTTTGTTGTTGCGTTACATTCCATGGGCGAATTGAAATTGAGTTGTAACTGTCTGTTTTCATTGGCGAATTGAAATTGAAATTGAGTTGTAATTTTCTGTGTACTTGTTTAATTATTTGATTCCAATTCTTCTTTAATTTTGATTCCAACAATTGGTTCTGGACTCACAATTATAATTTTATGTGTTCTTGGGCTGAACTGACTCCAATAATTGGTTTTGGACTCACAATTTTGAGTCCAACTTGTTATAGTAACATGATTTGATTTTTTTTTGCATTATTTTTTCTAGGTTAAACGTTAAGAAGTGATAAGTGTCGAAGATTTTAAATTTTATTTTGGGGTAGTTCTACTTCTCGCAATATTAATTCTTCAAGTATGCCTTCTCTATCTGCAATCATCTTGAAAAAAATTATATAAATCGAATAATGTTATCATTACTTCGCTATATATATATGTGAGAATAGGGTTCCTGCGCTTAACCTCAGAAAGGGTTCCTGCGGTGGCATGTTATATGCAGATTATAACCATTCTCATTGGCTAAAAGATGGGGACCCACGTGAGAATAAAAATCCCAAAATGAAAATAAAGAAAAGACCGTCGAAACCTTCTCCTTCTCTACGTTTGGGTTTTTGGAGCTCTTCTCTGCTTCTCTCTGTCTGCCAAAACGAGGTTCTCTTCTCCACACGGCGGAAACCCAACGACGTATCTGCCACTTCTTCAACCCAAAAAGGTCGGTCCCCTCTTTCTTTACTCCTTTTTTTTTTCCTCTTGGGTTGGGATTTTTTTCCTTTTCCTCCTCTACGGTTGGGTTTTTTTCGTTTTTTCCCCTGGTTTGTTTTGATTTGTTTTCCTTTTCCTCCTCTACGGTTTGTTTTGATTTGGTTGGGTTTTGGTAAATTCGAAATTGGCATTTTGCCGCCACGTGGAGTGGGAGATTATAGAGTTCGTTGTTTCTACGCAAATCTGCAAATTGTTTAAAACCCAAATAGAACCCTAATCAAATCATCTTCTTTGATTTTTCTTTTTTTGGGTTGTCAAAACCATATGGTTCAGATTATTAGGGTTCCATATGGTTTTTTTGATTTTTTTTTCTTTTTTGGGTTGTGAAAACCATATGGTTCGAACCCTAATAATCTGGACGAAAACCAGATTTTTTTTCTTCCATGTTTTCCTTCATTAGGGTTCGAACAACATTGTTCCCATTTCATTTGATTATTTGGGTTGTGAAAACCAAATTGTTACTCGTAGGGTTTTTTTGTTTTTTCCCTCTCTAGGTTTTTTTTGATTTGGTTTGCTTTTGGTAAATTGTTGATTGGCATTATTTGCTGAATTTTTCATGTGTTTGCTATAACCACAGTTTTCTTCCATGTTTTCCTTCATGTAAGCCGCTCACAATCACTTTCCCATTAATATTAATTTTCCTTTTTTCACCCCTCACAGTTATCGATTTGCCTACGATTTCTTAATTGTAATTGAATGTAAATAGAATTACAGTTTGTAGGTTTTGGTCAATGGAGCTTATTCATTTATATAATTTTCTTTCAGATGTTAATTGTTTAGATTGGAAGTATGAAAAAGAAAGTGATGGAATCTTGAACAGGGTTTTATGTGAGGTTTTGGTGTTTTGCAAGTGTCTGTTTAGGCTTGCTCGAGGAATTGTTTTTCTTTTCAGATTTTATTTGAGTGGAGGCCAGAGAACTTTAGGTTCATTCTTTTAATTGAAATCTTGTGTGTTTTGTTGTGTTAAGGTACCTAAAATGGTTGATTCTTCATCACATGCTTCTGGGTTTCATAGCGAAGATGTTGGTGCTACGTCCTCAGCTTTTGTCGATGAAAATGTGTCGCAATCTTGCAGCTTAACAATCAGTGACGAAGATGCAAATAGGTTAATTTTGGTTGATGGGGGTGAAGATAATGTAGTAGATGTTGACGGTGATGAGAATGACGAGGAGACTGTAGAGAATAAGCCTTTTCTTGGCCAGGTATTTGACAGTAGTAAGGATGCATATCACTGTTATAATGTGTATGGTTTGGTTAAAGGTTTTGGAGTACGAAAATCTAGTATAACCACGTCAAGGGTAACACAAGAAGTGATTTCTAGGAAATATGTATGTGACAAGGAGGGAAAGAAAGATCCAAATGACAAGTGAAGTGCTGGTAAGGAAGTAAAGGAACGTCGCATTGTCAGAGTTGGTTGTGAAGCGAGGATGATTATAAAATTAAGAGATAAGAAGTGGTTAGTAACAACCTTTGAAGACAAACATTGCCATGAACTTACCTCTCCTCTTAGAAGATCCCTGCATCGTTCTCATAACCAACTCCATAAGACAGAGACTGTTAAGAATTTGATAGATTCTTTCCATGGCATAGGGATGATGCCTGCTGGTATTGTAAAGAGTGTTAATGCAGTATCTGATAGAGACCTAGGTGTTCTCTCAGCGAACCAGGTGCAATCCCATTTGAAAGTAAAGAGGAAGAGCAATATGGGCCAAGACGCTGTCAATGTGGCCAACCATTTCCAGCAGAAACGTGCAGAAGACCCAGAATTCTTTTTTTCTATGGAGTTAGACATAGATGGGACGATGAGGTCCATGTTCTGGGCAGATGCGAGGGCGAGGGATTCTTACATTACCTTCAGTGATGTTATTGTCTTCGATGTGACGTACAAGACCAATCGATATTTGATGCCCTTCGCACCATTTACAGGAGTTAACCATCACAAGCAGTCTATCATGTTCGGATGTGCACTCCTAGCTGATGAGACCGAGGAGACATTCACATGGTTATTTGAGCAGTGGCTGACATACATGTATGGGAAAGCTCCAGGAGCTATCATTACTTATATGGATGGGGCAATGCGGAATGCGATTAAGACTGTCTTCCCAAATACCCGTCACCGATACTGTTCGTGGCACATTGGGAGGCACTTAGTTGAAAATGTTGCTGCAATGAGAGAGGCAGAGAGTGAGTTTATGAAAGACTACAACCATTGGTTTTACTCAAATGAAATAGATGAATGTGAGATTGAATGGGCTAAATTAGTTGAGAAGCATAAGATTGATGAGAAGCATTGGCTTTCCAAGATGTGGGAGCTTAGGATTCATTGGGTGCCGGCATATTGGCGAGGTACTTTCACTGCAGGCATGATTTCTAGTCAGCGCAGTGAAAGCATGAATGCTTACTTTGATGGTTTTGTAAACCAAAAGACTTCCCTCCATGATTTCCTAGACCAGTACGAGAAAGCGCTTGCTGACCGTCGTAGGAAGGAAACAGAGGAAGATTTTAAGTCGAAAAATTCAAAGGCTACAATGATAACATTAAGCCCATTGGAAAAGGAGGCTGGAAAATACTATACAAGGGCTATTTTTGGGCTATTTCAGGCGGAGCTTAAGAAAAGTTATGATTATTGGTGTAAAAAGCTTACTAAGGATGGGAATGTCACAACATACACTGTAGTACGCATGGATGGTGATTTTGAAACCAGAAAAGGACATATTGTTCTCTATAGCGATGCCGAATGTGTAAATGCGACTTGTGACTGTGTGATGTTCGAGACTTTAGGTATATTATGCAGACATATACTTAAAATTTTTGAGAAGAAGTGTTTAACTCTTATTCCTGAGAGTTACATACTTAAGAGATGGACAGTTGATGCACGATATCAAGTGTTGGGTAAAGTTCCTACAAGGGAACAAGGTAGGGAAAATGGCGTAACTCTGTTGAGGAGGTGGTGTTTAAAAGCAAAACAACGAAGGTTGGAAGAGGAATCTTATAATGATGAGACTCTTTTCAGCAAAATGGAAGAAATGTGCAATGCATTGTTGGCGGAAGTCGAGCAAAAGAAGAAAGAGAAGCAAAGTGAGTCAGAAGTCATTGGCAGCCAAGTGCAGTCGAACTTTGTTTGTAGTCAAATACCGGAGATAACTATCCGAGACCCACCAGTTGTGAAAACCAAGGGCCGCCCGAAGATTGCTTCACGGATGAAATCTTCAATAGAGACCTCTCAAGAAGAACCAAAGAAACGGAAGTGCTCCTATTGTGGGAAAATGGGTCATTATTTGACAACTTGTGAGAAGAAAGTTAAGGACGAACAAAAAGGAAAGAAATAGTAGGTTCGGAGGCTTCTTTTTTTTTTTTACAATGTAAAGATTGTCTTCTTTTTTGTTGTAAATTTTAAAACCATGCGAGTTAATGTTTATTTCTGGCTATAGATGCGTATAATGGAGGAGATGAGTACAAGGGAGGAGGGGGGGAGATGAAGAAGAAGATATTGCATTCTAATATTGCTTTTTTAGCTAGGTATGTGATATTGCTCTAGTTATGTGATATTGCTCTTCTGTGCCATTGTTTTAAAAAAAAATCAAAATAGAGTTTTGTTTTCCTTCTCTGATTGCTACTTTGTTTTAGATTTTGAGAACCATTGATTTATGCTCAAATTTATGTTTAGTCGATGTGTGTACCAAAAAAAAATAACAGATTGTTTACTCCAAAACTTATTATTAGGTTGAACAATGTAAATTTGAGTCCGTTATTAGATAAATGTTTAGTCCCTATATGTTTTAGAATTTGAGAACCATTGATATGTACAACCTGTTGATTAGAGAGTAATAATATTTTATCCTTGTTTTTTCCTTAATGCAGGTACTACAAGTGGCATGGAATGGGTGATGAAGCTCCAAGGCTGCTTGAGGGTTGGTTTTGAAGGCTCCTTGAAGGCTATTTCAATGAAAATGACTCGAAAATCCAATTTGTTTTGTATAATTAGCAAGTTGTTTTGTATAATTTAGAGTAGAGAGAATCCAATTTGTACATCTTTTGACATTCTGTAATTGAACTTTCAACAGGTTTTACATTTTATACAGTTTGAACTTAATGAGAGTATTTTAGACATATTTGTCTACCCTATGTTTTTGTCTGTACATGCTTAGTTGACTACCCTTCAAGAGGGTATCTTAATTTTTGAAGATATCTTGTGTAAAAGCAAATTTGCCCATACAGCAGGAGTTGAAAATTCTATGGCTTAGATTTTTGCAGGATGGTGTGGTAAGCTGTCAAAATATTGTTATGACTTGACTGTCAATGCTGAATCTTGGTTGAGGAACTGGCACTATTTATTTTTTTCTTAATTTCTCGTCATTGGTGGCAGGGATGGAGAGAAAGGTAGGCATAATACTAAGTCACTGCTGTCTTGTGCTTCCCCAACTTGCTTTTGCTCAATGCTCTTGGCAAAGGATTTGATTGGTTCTTCTGATATGTGCTGTGTACACCAACAAGTCACCTGTGCCTTCTTTGTTATTTCATTCTGGAAGTGTTGTGGACAGCCTTACCTGCGCATCTTAAGCTTCAATAAAACTGGAAACCGTCTTCATTCCACCTTCTACTGCTATATCGAGAGAAGATGCAAGTGGAGGGTGCTTGTTTGGCCCCACCGCTATTCTCTGCTTTACGCACGAGAAAAGGCCAACCTCCGTTGTCAAAGAAAAATCCGACATCTGTTATAGGGCATTCCAACCATTTAAGGCCTTAAAGTCAGCCACTTCAAGTGTAATAGATTTTTTTAAATTTATGCTGCCCCAAGTTGGATTCAGGTGGAGCTGAAATTGTCTGAAAAAGAGCTGTTGATGTATCATAGTTTCATTATTGTCATTCAGTGGAAATACCATGCTTTTCTTACAGAAGATGTGGATACTACATTTGTGTACTTTGAAGGAGAGTTTGAATGGGACTCAATGCAATGTACTGTCGTTCCTCAGGAACAAAGAAATTGAGCCATGTTTCCTGAACTAGCTGCCACACCTCTGGTTATGTTTAGTGTATACAGAATTTGTAGTACATAGAAAGATTAGAGCACTTAATATATGCTTCTGTACTGGCAGGATTCCACTTTGAAGAAAAAAGTATCTTGGGGCCACCTATTTGGATGATCTAAAACATTTATTTGTTGGATATATCGTGCCTCAAAAATCTTTCTCAATTGTGTATGATGCACATCACAATTCAATATTTTAGAGAACAGAAATCTCCATCTCAGGCAAACTTAAAGCTTGCCACCTCAGAAAATCAAGGGACTTCATCTTGAAGGAAGAGGAAAACAAGAAGTTAACTAAGCAATAACTACCTTTATCTGTACTAACTGAAAGAGATCCCAAAGAGCCTTTCCAGCTTTTTCTCATTTCGCCTTACAGAGTATTTATAGGCAAACCCCCAAGAACACTAACTTCACCGGTTAACTGATTATTTTGCAAATAGCTGCCACAAAAATTCAACTTCAAAAATTATGGAAGTTCGACATAGTGCATGAAAATATAAAACCAGATTCTTAGCAAATCCTGCATTCTCAGTACACTCGCAGAGACAAAGTTAAGGATCTTGGTGGATTCGAACCACCATCCTCTTGAGAAAAATTGGGACCTCTCTCCCAAGTGCTCTACCATTTGAGCTAAAGATCCACTTTTTGCCAACATCTTAAGTACTTTGAACCCAATTGTATCAATGAAGGGGGAATACCTTGAAATAGGGCTTCTTTTGTTGTTTCCATCGGATGGGGGGTTTGGTCATTTCCATCACTGTATTGCTTCCCAAAGCATAGTCATGTTTTCAAAGACTGAGCTTATCAAGCTTGGCTGCCTCTTGGAATTTGAAGATGAAGCGGTTGAGTTCTTGCTGATTTTCTGGTACTAATTCTTGACAATTAAAACTGTGGTTTTAGCAAACACATGAAAAATTCAGCAAATAATGCCAATCAACAATTTACCAAAAGCAAACCAAATCAAAAAAAACCTAGAGGGGGAAAAAACAAAAATACCCTAAGAGTAACAATTTGGTTTTCACAACCCAAATAATCAAATGAAATGGGAACAATGTTGTTCGAACCCTAATGAAGGAAAACATGGAAGAAAAAAAATCTGGTTTTCGTCCAGATTATTAGGGTTCAAACCATATGGTTTTCACAACCCAAAAAAGAAAAAAAATAAAAAAAACCATATGGAACCCTAATAATCTGAACCATATGGTTTTGACAACCCAAAAAAAGAAAAATCAAAGAAGATGATTTGATTAGGGTTCTATTTGGGTTTTAAACAATTTGCAAATTTGCGTAGAAACAACGAACTCTACAATCTCCCACTCCATGCGGCGGCAAAATGCCAATTTCGAATTTACCAAAACCCAACCAAATCAAAACAAACCGTAGAGGAGGAAAAGGAAAACAAATCAAAACAAACCAGGGAAAAAAATGAAAAAAACCCAACTGTAGAGGAGGAAAAGGAAAAAATCCCAACCCAAGAGGAAAAAAAAAAAGGAGTAAAGAAAGAGGGGACCGACCTTTTTGGGTTGAAGAAGTGGCAGATACGTCGTTGGGTTTCCGCCGTGTGGAGAAGAGAACCTCGTTTTGGCAGACAGAGAGAAGCAGAGAAGAGCTCCAAAAACCCAAACGTAGAGAAGGAGAAGGGTTCGATGGTCTTTTCTTTATTTTCGTTTTGGGATTTTTATTCTCACGTGGGTCCCCATCTTTCAGCCAATGAGAATGGTTATAATCTGCATATAACATGCCACCGCAGGAACCCTTTCTGAGGTTAAGCGCAGGAACCTTATTCTCTCTCTCTCTCTCTCTCTCTCTCTCTCTCTCTCTCTCTCTATATATATATATATATATATATATATATATATATATATATATATATATTTTTATGCATGTCCAGATGTCCTATATTCAATCTTCTTATTTATAAGATTAGTGGTTTCTAAAATCCTTCAAAAATATTATACTAATTGATAGATAAAATTTTCAGGTTATTTATTGATCCAAATTCACTCCTCAAAATTATAAGTTGAATCATGGGCAAACCAAAAACTATCGATGCATTCTTCAAAAAAAAAATGTTAATGATTCAGAAATCAATGCACATTCTCCATTAAATTCTGACATGTCAATTATTGAGCAACGTCCTTCTAAGTTACCAAGAACCCATCAAGAAGTGGTTGATACTACTTCCTTAGAACGTGATCCGGAATTGCGTCCTCAGATGTGGGAATATCCTGTTAATCAATGAGATGAAATTCGTAGTGCATATCTTATAGTTGGAGCGTATCAATGTTACTTTGAGAGTATCATCTTTCAGGAGCAGAGAATCATCTTCACCAATTTCAATCTTCTTTGTTCAAACAAATTTCTTGGTTAGAATACTCCCCTTCAAAGGATCCTGCATTTTGTCTTCCATGCTATCCTTTTTGTAAGGAACCAACATGACGCCCGAGATTAGCTGCGTTTACAAGTGAAGGGTTTCAAAATTGGAAAAAAGTGAATGATGGATTGAATTGTGCCTTTTTAGGTCATGTTGGAAAAGACCCTAATTCACCAAATAAAATTGTTGAGAAGGCTTGTCATGATCTATCGAATCAATCGCAGCATATTGATAAACTGATAGAAAAAAAAAACTTAACAGATTGAGAATAACCGATTGCGACTCAAGACCTCCATAGACACCGTTCGCTGGTTAACATTTCAAGCATGTGCTTTTAGAGGTAATGATGAAAGCGTAAGTTCAAAAAGATCGAGGTAATTTTATTGAAATGGTAAAGATTTTGGCAGATTATAATGAAAAAGTTTCCAAGGTTGTCTTAGAAAATGCTCCAAAGAATGCCCAATACACATCGCCTAAAATTCAAAAGAAAATATTGCATATTTTTCCAAGTAAAGTGCGTAGTGCAATTCGTGAAGATATTGGGGATGCAAAATTTTGCATTATTGTTGATGAGGCTAGAGATGAGTCTATGAGAGAGCAAATGGCTCTTATTTTGGTATTTGTTAATAAGGATGGTTTTATTAGAAAACGATGTTTTGATCTAGTACATGTTAGAGATACTACTGCATTGACTCTTAAAAAGGAGATATGTGCCGTTCTCTCTCGTCACAATCTCAACATTCAAAACATTCGAGATCAAGGATATGATGGTGCTAGTAATATGCGTGGTGAGTGGAATGGTTTAAAAGCCTTATTTCTTAAAGATTGTCCGTATGCATATTACGTGCATTGCCTAGCTCACCAATTACAATTAGCATTGATTGGAGCATCCAGAGAAGTAATTCCTATTCATCAGTCTTTCTCAAAGTTGTCTTCCATTGTTAATACTATCGGTGCCTCCTGCAAACGTCGTGATGAATTACAGTCTAACCAAGCGGATGATATTGCGTATTTGATTTTTATTGATGAGAATGAGTATGGTAGAGGAGCTAATCAAATTGGTACTTTGCAACGAGCTGGGGATACTCGATGGGGCTCCCATTATAGTTCTATTTGCAGCTTACTAAAGATGTTTTCTGCTACTTGCACATTGCTTATAAATATCATTAATAGAGGAGCCACTTCTTCTCAACATGGTGATGCAGATACCGCTTATGATGTGATGACAACTTTTGAATTTGTTTTTATATTGCATTTGATGAAAGAAATCATGGGAATCACTAATGTTCTCTGTCATGCTTGGTAAAATTGTTCGCAAGACATTTTGAATGCTCTGCACTTAGTCTCAACTACAAAATTACTCATTCAAAAGTTGAAGGAAGACGGCTGGAATAGTTTGCTTGAGAATGCGAAATCATTTTGTGAAAGATGTGGGATTGATATTCCTGATATGAGTAGGGCTGGCAACGGGGTGGGTCGGGGCCGGATGTTGGGGTCCCCTACCCCTTCCCCTTTGCGGGGAATTTCCCCCCTCCCCTTCCCCTCCCCTCTGCGGGGATGGTGGGGAATCCCCTTCCCCTCTCCGCGGGGAATATCTAATCCCCTTCCCCTCCCCGCATCCTTCGGGGACAAAATCCCCACCCCGCCCCACTCCAACATCACCCCCTCTTTAGTCATTGATACACTGATGATGGGTGTCCCTAATCAACTTGATGCAATTTCAATATATAAAAATGTTATAAACTAGCATACTTGTAGACGAAGGAGATATATTTCTTACTCTTCAGAAGATAGTAAAATCCCTTGAAGTACTAACTTGACTCTTGAGTGCCCTCGCAGCAGTCGCACCAACAGGCGTTATAAACCCAAATAGATGCCTGAGCAATGTTCAGAGGCTTGGGAATCACCAAAATGCAAAAAGTGAACTGTGTCCCTAACCTGAGCAATGTTTTTTTCGTGGGAAGGAATTAAGGAAACCCTAAGTCCCTAACCAAAATAAAAATGCAATTTATTATTTTATTATTTTATTTTCGCCACCGATGTTGGCACTACGATTTTTTGATAATGGCATACACTCAGCTTGTCTTTATTATTTCAACATCTGTCAAAAGGTTATTATAGTTCCCAAAATGCTCTCAGAAGCTAATTAAAAGGAAAAGACAAGCTAAGTTTATGTTTGGGGACATCTTGTAGCCGATCCACAGAGTTTCTAGTAGTTTTCCTTAAAAAAAAACACTTAAAAATATACAAAAAAATGGCATTGATTAACGGGGCGAGCGGGGAGGGGCGGGGCGGGGAGGGGACAACTACATCCCCTTCCCCTTCCCCTCCCCGCACCGGGGAATTTTTAAATTCCCCTTCCCCTTCCCCTATCAAATCGGGGAATCCCCGCCCCAAACGGGGCGGGGCGGATCCCCTCTTTTTCGGGTGAAATTGCCAGCCCTAGTTATGAGTTCCCCTTACACAGCAGGTCGTGGTCGGTCACGTGAATCACAGGATCTCATTATGATAGAGCACCATTATTGGGTTGACATATTTAATGCTGCAATAGACTCTCAATTGCAAGAGCTAAATAGCAGATTCAATGAGCAACCAACGGAGGTCCTTATTCTTAGTTCTATTCTTGATCCTAAGGATACTTATAAATCTTTTAAAATTGAAGATATTTGTAATCTTGAGGAGAAATTTTATCCTCGAGATTTCTCAGAGGAGGAAAAAATTCATTTGAGATTTCAACTGCAGCATTATGAGCTTGATATACTTCAGCATCTAGATTTTTAAAATATTTCCACAACTTCTGAACTTTACCAGAGATTAAGTGCAACGGGAAAGTCAGCGATCTATTATCTGATTGATAGATTGATACGTCTTGTGTTGACTTTTCCGGTTTCAACGGCAACTACAAAACGTGCATTTTCGGCTATGAAGCTTGTTAAAACAAGACTTCGTAACAAGATGGAAGAAGAATTTCTCGCAGATTGCTTGGTTTTCTACATCGAAAAAGAAATAGCTAAGAGTTTCAGTACAGAGATGATCATAGATGAATTTTATTCTATGAAAAGTCGACGGGCACAACTTAAATAGAATGATTTAGGTTTACTTTTTTGTTTCCTTTTGTCGGTTTCAATCAAAGTTGACTAACACGTTTGCATATTCATGGAGTTATAGCATACTCTTCGTGTATTGAAAGTCCTATCATATTTTTTATTCATTAGTTTAAATTTAAGGTTTAACTTATATTCTATGAAAGTGTGTGCGTGTGTGTATATCGTGCATTTTTTTTACAACTAGTCAGGCCTCTACAGGTGTAAATTCCTGGTTCCGCCCTTAGTACCAACCTCCTCATTTTGGTCGAAAAATGCCAATTGGGGACATCAAAATACGAGAATTGCGAAGGGGGGGACACAGTTTTGAAAATTTGTTATAGGGACGAAATGGGGGTTATCAGCCCTCTAAATGGGGTTATCAAACTCTAAAAGGGGGTTATCAACCCTCGGTAACAATTTCTCAAAAGTGCGTCCCCCTCTTTGGCAATTCTCGTATTTTGATGTCCCTCATTGTCAAATTTTCCTTTGGTCATTTAGAAAACGGCTGTCATGCACGTTGTTTGAGGAAAAACAAAAGGCGACATCCCATCTTGCACTTTTGAGGTGATCATTTACCAAAAAGGAATTACTTTCCAAACAGGGTTGTCTAGTGGTCTTTTGCAAAGCCACGGGATGGTTTTCTGGGCAATCTGTGGTGCAATCCATGAGGTGGTTTTCTGGGACATGAAAGGTTGAGTTTTTTCCCACAGAGCTTAGAACCTCAGCTTCGAAGGGAGGATTTCTGCTGGGACAAGTTTAACATTAAAGAAGATAATATATGATTAAGAGAGATACATCAATGATTACAGGAAGGACATGGTAACACTCAAAGAAATAATAGAGAAGAAAGCAAACCCAGGATTCCATGGAAGAAATTTAATAGCCAAATCTAAACACCAACAAAGCAGGCTCAATCATCTACCCATAGTTTATGATTATAGTACATAGAACAAAAATTATTCATAATACCCTGAAGTTGAGACCAGAGGCGTGGAACTTTTGGTCCTCGAGCTGTTCTAACCGCTCGATCATTGGAGACGTCAGATAGTTCGCCCAATCACCCACCTCCCCTTTCCTAAATAAAGTGTTATTCGTAATGCCCGGAATAAGGCCAACTCCTGTCTTGTTCACTTGCAAATTGGTCATTGTCTTAAAACTACATAACTGTATTATATCCTCCACCACCCCAACTTTCTCTTCCTCTAGAGAGAAAGGTTGCCCCAAGAACTCAGCCAACTTCTTCAAATGAAATGTGGGATCTTGTTTCATCTCCTCATACTTCAAAAACAAGACCCTTCCAGGCCTTTCTTGGCTTTCCTTCCAATACCCCAACACATGATCCCAATAAGGACCGAAAGGCGAAACACCCTCACAAAACAAGTCGAAGGCCTCTTCGAGAGGAAGGGGAGGTCCTACACTCTGGGGTCTCAACTTGTTAAAGTAAGTCCACATGGATATGAAGGTATCTCTTGGATTACGACATATGTAAACAATCCGAAAATCCGATTGTATTGCCGATGGCGGTAATGAATTGTAAGGCGCGTGTGTAGAAAATAGTCTAGGGTGAGAAAGGTTTGAGAAAAAAGAAACAGGATCATCTTCCAAGAACTTATATTCGAAGAAAGGGATAAGTGAATGGGAGTTATTGTTAAGCAAGGGATGGTTAGTGAAAGTGTAACGAGTGCGGTTCACAATGGCGAAAACGAGAGCCTTCAACCAAGTTGTACCCGTTTTGGGTGCGGTGCTCACCAGTACATCGGTGTTGTAGGCTTGAAATTGTTGATGGCATTCCATTACTGCTTTCAAGCACAGTAAAGGATACCAAAAGCCTTGGTATTGGTAGATATGGGGTCCGAACCACCCATTCCCTTTTGGGAGAGAGGAGACTAGTTCCTCCCATTTTTTGCTTATTTGTTCTTCATTTTCAGGCAAGTTAGTGGCTGGAATTTGGGATGTAGCCATGAAGAAGATGGGAGTTGAAGGATCTAAGTTATGATTAGTGTCCTCACAGGATTTTGATAGCTTTGGCTACATGAAAGCATATTTATGTATCTCCTGGCAAAACCGACCCATGCCCGCGGGTTGACCCGGCCCACCCGCAAATTTGCGGGCACGGGTCTGGGTTTTAGTGACCCGCCAAAATTTGACCCGCGGGCAACCCAACCCGCAAAAACATGGGTTGGGCCGGGTCAACCCGCGGGTACCCGCGGGCACCCGCATTTTAAAGTAATTTTTAAGAATTTATTGGAGAATGTTATCAGCTCTTGGAAAATCATCAGATGTAAATGATTTTTGGAGTATAACCTATTTTGCCTATGGCCCATCTAATGGACGGTTTGGATCATCCGATGGTGTGGGCCATACCATACCTTTAAAAAAGTGAGAGTGCCCTCAGCAGTGTTGGTAACATTTCGTTTTTTTTTTTTTTTAAGGCTGTGCAAAGATGCGGACAGAGGGAGGTTTCTAGCAAAAGAAAAAGTAAAAAAAACGTAATCATTACACAAAAGAAAAGTAAATAAGTGAGTTATAAAGTTTTTGATGAAAAATTACGGATAAATGGTTATGTAATTATAAAATAACGAGAAAAATACGACAAACATGTGTAGAGTTATTACAATTACGGGAAAAACTTGGGTGCGGTAAAATCACGTCAAATCAGGAGAATTTAAATCCCATATTATATTTGCTTATAATTGCGGGTGACCCGCGGGTTAACCCGGCCCACCCGAGGGCCGCGCGGGTCATCAAATTTCTGACCCGCAAAAATGCGGGTCACCAAAATTCTGACCGGTGTGACCCGCACCCGCACCACCCGCGGGTTGACCCGGCCCGACCCACCCGTTTGCCAGGTCTAATCTCCAAGAAGCAGCTCACATTAAATTCTTGCTGCAGTGGGACCATGATCTTAACCCAATCTTTGACGGATCTTCGTTGTGTATCTTTTTTGTATTTTGTCCTCTTAATCTATTAAATTACATACCTACCGAAGAAGATAAGGCAAATGTGGCATGATGGTAAGTGGCCCATGTATTATGATTTTGTCGGTTGATCTGGTGGCACAGCTTTATGATATAGTGGAAAACAGCAGAACAATCCTAATCATTCCATCATATCACGAAGGATATGGATTTTTTTTCTAATTGAATCTTTTTCTTTGATTTTTACCTCTTATTTTCATAAGATTAATCCATACTTTTTGCTAGGGCTGCAACTCGGGTCGGGTTTTGGAGAACCCAACCCTACCCGAGAAATATCTCGGGTCGGGTTTTTTTTCGGAAAACCCACGATTCCCAAACCCGGCCGTACCCATGATAAATCTCAGGTCGGGTCAGGTCGTGTTTTTTCACGTTGAGGCAATTTTTTAAGGAAAACTCTTGTTTGGCAAGGCAACTCAACTCATAGAAGCAGAAATTACACTCACATTACACTTGAATCAAACAATGATGTAATTACACTCACATTACACTAGAATCAAACAATGTTGTAATCAAACAACGTTGTAATTACAATCAAACAATGCTGAATCAAACACTTGAATCAACTCAACTCATAAAAGCAGAAATTACACTCACATACTATAATAGTGGGTGCGTGGGTTTTCGCTTTTAACTTTTAACTAACAATAGAGAAAAAAAGAGTACATACTATAACTTATGTAACTCAGGTCGGGTCGGTTCCCTTCAAACCCGGCTCGACCCGAGATTCATGAAACCTGAACCCAACCCAGGCTATTTTCGAGTCGGGTCGGGTCGGGTCGATGCGGTCGGGTAAAACCCGGCTCGAGTTGCAGCTCTACTTTTTGCTAGTGGAATTTATTTAATTTTTGTGGTTTTCGTAAAAGAAGTATTCTACTTTGCTTTATTTGCAAAAACAGTCTTGTTTGACAATTCGCAAATAGAGTCGTTGCATTCGAGTGAATTTTGCAAATCAAGTTGTGACTTCAATTTGTGACCAAAATACCCACGGTAGATTTTTTTTTACATATAGAAAGACCAAAATGTTCTTAGAGATTTTATACGGTGTAAGCTCTTATAGTCCCTTATTTTTCAAAATGTACTGTACATACCACATCATAGGACGATCCAAACCGTCCATGTGATGGAACACAATGTAAATAGGTTGTGACAATAAAATTATTTTCATTGGATGATCCTAGCTCTCCAATCTCATGTTCTATATGTGAAACGATGAAAATTACCTCGTAGAAAACAAAAATACTAATGATGCTCACCGGTATGTTTTGAAATTTTATAAAGAACAATGGCGAAAACGAGAGCCTTCAACCAAGTTGTACCCGTTTTGGGTGCGGTGCTCACTAGTACATCGGTGTTGTAGGCTTGAAATTGTTGATGGCATTCCATTACTGCTTTCAAGCACAGTAAAGGATACCAAAAGCCTTGGTATTAGTAGATATGGGGTCTGAACCACCCATTCCCTTTAGGGAGGGAGGAGACTACTTCCTCCCATTTTTTGCTTATTTGTTCTTCATTTTCAGGAAAGTTAGTGGCTGGAATTTGGGATGTAGCCATGAAGGAGCTGGGAGTTGAAGGATCTAAGTTATGATTAGTGTCCTCACAGGATTTTGATAGCTTTGGCTACATGAAAGCATATTTATGTATCTCCAAGAAGCAGCTCACATCAAATTCTTGCTGCAGTGGGACCATGATCTTCACTTAATCTTTGACGGATCTTTGTTGTGTATCTTTTTTGTATTTTGTCCTTTTAATCTATAAAATTACATACCTAGCAAAAGAAGATAAGGCAAATGTGGCATGATGGTAAGTGGCCCATGTATTATGATTTTGTCAGTTGATCTGGTGGCACAGCTTTATGATATAGTGGAAAACAGCAGAACAATCCTAATCATTCCATCATATCACGAAGGATATGGATATTTTTACTAATTGAATCTTTTTCTTTGATTTTTACCTCTTGATTTTCATAAGATTAATCCATACTTTTTGCCTGTGGAATTTATTTAATTTTTGTGGTTTTTGTAAAAGAATTATTCTACTTTGCTTTATTTGCGAAAACAGTCTTCTTGTTTGACAATTTGCCAATAGAGTCGTTGCATTCGAGTGAATTTTGCAAATCAGGTTGTAACTCAAGTCCAATAATATTTTACTATCTGTGTTTTTATTAATTTTGGTGATTTTATATTTTCTAATTCAAATTTTTGGGTTTGGTTTAGGTGGTCTATTATAGCTTCTCAACTGCCAGGGAGAACAGACAATGATGTACATCAAGTTGAAGAAAAAGCTATTGGCCACAAACCCAAACTCCACAAACAAATTTAATATCAATACTACCAATCATGTCCAACTCAACTCTTCACCTTGTTCTGTTTCAATTGCCAAAGGAAAAGGCTATGGTTATGATTTTTCGGTGCCTTTCAACCAAGGTTCCATCATTTTGCCCAAATGGGGGTTGGTTTGGAACATAATTCAAACTCTATGACATTGCTTCATGACCCCATTCCATTTCCTTTGCCTGCGGCCGCCTTGGGAGTGTCCGATTTTAGCCCAAATTTGAACAGTTATAGTGTTTCATCGTCTCAAGCGGGTTCGGCTTCTTCGTCATCTCAAGGGGTTCCAAATTCTTACTCTATTCCTAGAGAAAACAAATGCATTTCATGGTCTGGGAATGGAGCTAGTGAAATTGATGCTTTTTTGATGGATTTCAGTTATGGGTCTTGTTGGAAAAAGTTAGAGTATGGATCTGATCTATGGTTTATTCGAACCCAAAAAATCTGCAACTTGAAATGAAAAACTCTTTCTGTTTGGAAATCAGAAATAAAATAGAACTTATCTGTTTTGTTGAAAACGCTTTGGAAATTGGATTGAAAAGAATAAGGCTGAGTCGTGCCACTGGTCACTCTTCTTAAGAATCGTATCCGCCCCCTACCTGTGCAACCGGGATTTGCGAACCGACGCTCAAAGATAAAACAGCCGAAATTGGCCTCAGTCCACGTGCACTCGCTGACTGGCCCACCCAGAATCACCAACAGAACTGTGCTCAGAAAGAACAGAACGAAGGAGGAAGAAGAACAGAAAACCTTGAGTGCAAAAACGTCTGTGTATTTTTCTGTGACTACAACAATCTGTCTCGTCCCCTTTTATAGACCTGAAAGTGTCTGTCGGGGAGAGCCACCATTAAAACACACCCTTAAAGGCCAGAAACGTTTTTTCTCACAACAGTCATTTTTGTGACCGTTGAGATTCTAAACGGTTATTTGCAATTAAGGTGGTGTGTCCATATCAAAACCAAAGGGTAAAAATCAAAACGGTTTTTTTGCAATAAAAATAACCTTTTCATTTAAACCCAAACCCAAACCCGGACCCGGACCCAGGACCCCGGACCTCGGGCCACGGGCCACGGGCCGGCCCGGCGAGGCGAGGCGAGGCGCACGCGCGTGTGTGTTTTTTAAACATGGGCTTGTGCTCTTCTAAAAGCCCAAGACCCAACAAATTCTAAAGCCCATTGAAAGCTCAAGCCTTTCTCCAACTCTCCATTTTATATGGATAAGAAAAATTCTCTCAAGCTCCCATGTGGGACTATTTATTTTGCCTTGGTTTAGAGAGCACAATGTTCACACACACATCGAGGTCTTGGGTTCAAGTCCCCATTCAAGCAAAAGACTTTTGCCTTCCACATAAGAGAGGGAAAACATTAATTTGAATCTTCCCTCTAAATTTTGATTTAAAAAATACTAACAATCCCCCACAAGATTCAAAATACAGTTACAGTTTTGAAAACGGAAGTATCTGAGCACATTAAAATAATAGAGCGGATTCATACCGGTGTCTTTTGGACTTCAACCGATATTTAGGATAAACAGATTACGTTACCGAGTACGGGTAGAGTTAGACTCCTTCAACCTTTCCTCGTAGGTGTAACCGACTAACCTGTCACCCACACCCTACCATCGATTCCTTGGTGATTCAGTCACAGTTTTGGAACATTTTGGCCTTGTTCCCCTCTTGGTTCTCATGAATGTTCTAGAGAATTACTCGTCAAATTCTCATAGGAGGCGGCCTTACTTCCACATTCACTTAGGTCAGTCATCAAGTATGCACTGCAAGTAACATACCACCCAATATAGGTTATGAACTGATTAAGAGCATATAACTCATCCTTTCTCATTTGCAGTGAACACTGTCTTCCAACATTTTGCACCTAGGAGTAGGGGGTGATAGTGTTAACAAACCATCCGGTGACTTATTAGTACCCATTGAACCAAATTCCAGGGATCTCCTTTCACATTGGTTGGGTGTCCATCACTAATGATTCATGCTACGAGCTTTAACCCCATTCCTTGCGATGCCTCATAAACCACCTTGTTTATCTGTGGCTTTGTCAGAGGATCTGCCAGATTCCTCTCCGACCTTACAAAGTCGAGTGCTATTGTTCCCTCACTCAAGTATTGCTTTACCAAATTATGCCTCAGGCGAATATGCATTCTTTTGCCATTATAGGTCTTATTTTTTGCCTTGGCTAAAGCAGCTTGGCAGTCACAGTGTAGAAACACCGAGGGAACTGGCCTTGGCCATAAAGGCACATCTGCCATAAAATTCCTGAGCCATTCGGCTTCAGCTCCTGCTAGGGCTAAGGCTATAAATTCCGCTTCCATAGTGGAACTTGTACTACATGTTTGTTTAACCGATTTCCAAGAAATCGCACCACCACCAAGGGTGAATACATATCCACTGGTAGACACTGAATCTCTTGAATCAGAGATCCAATTCGCATCACTATAGCCTTCTAAGACAGCAGGAAACCCCCTAAAATGCAGTCCAAAGTTCATTGTACCTTTTAAGTACCTCAACAACCTAGTCAAAGCCCGCCAGTGTTCATGTCCTGGTCTATGTGTGTGTTGAGTGAGTTTTCCAACTGCGAGTGCAATGTCAGGTCTAGTACAGTTCATTAAATATGACACTGAACCTACAATACTTGAGTATTCCTTTTGGGATACCAACTCACCTTTGTTTTTCTTTAGGTGAACCTGACAATCTAAAGGTGTCTTTGCAGGTGAACTATCATATTGTCCAAACTTCCTAAGAATGTTTTCCACATAGTGAGACTGAGACAATATTATTTCATTTTCTTTTCTAATGATTTTCATTCCTAGAATTATATCAGCTTCACCCATATCTTTGGTTTCAAAGTTTGACATTAAAAATCTCTTAGTAGATTTAACTATGTTCAAACTAGTACCCATAATCAGTATATCATCTACATATACACACAAAATCACACATTCATCACCATTAAACTTACTATAAACACATTTATTAGATTCATTTATCTTATAGCCATTTGTAATTAAGACACTATCAAATTTGTCATTCCACTATTTAGGTGCTTGTTTTAAGCCATATAGTGACTTAATTAATTTACAAACTTTGTTTTCATGTCCAGTTACAATGAATCCTTCAGGTTGTTTAATGTAGATTTCTTCATCTAAATCTCCATTTAAGAAAGCTGTTTTTACATCCATTTGATGTATTACCAATTTATGAATAGAAGCTATAGCTAATAAAATCCTAATGGTGGACAACCTAGCAACAGGAGAATAAGTATCAAAGTAGTCTATATCCTTCTTTTGTCTAAAGCCTTTAGCTACTAGCCTTGCTTTAAACTTATCAATTGTCCCATCAGGTCTTAGCTTCTTTTTAAATATCCACTTGCTATCTAGTGCTTTAGTTCCAGGAGGAAGGTCCACTAGTTCCCAAGTGTGATTTTCTATTATGGAGTCTAGTTCACTTTTTATAGCTTCTTTCCAGAATACAGCATCTGGAGAAGTTACAGCTTCAGAATAAGTTATAGGATCTTTATCTATTAGATAGGTGAACATCCCATCTCCTAGATTTGTTTCTTTCCTTTGTCTTTTACTTCTTCTGAGTTCTTGAAACTCAGAGTCCAATTCCTTTTCAGTTTCAGATTGATTTCTTGAAACATTACTAGGTTCTTTAGGAATTTCTTTCTTCATAGGGAAGTGATGTTCAAAGAACTCAACATCCCTAGATTCAATTATAGTGTTATATTCTAGGATATTTTCAACTGATTTCAAAACCAGAAATCTATAGGCAGTACTATTTTGAGCATGTCCTATGAATACACAGTCACAAGTTTTAGGTCCTAATTTTCTTTTCTTAGGTTCAGGTATTCCAACCTTAGCCAAGCAAACCCAAACTCTTAAGTGAGATAAACTAGGCATCTTGTTATGCCATAAATCATATGGTATTTGACCCTTCTTCTTTGGAGGTATCCTGTTATATATATAACACGCCGCCAAAAGTGCTTTCCCCCACAAGTTTAAGGGTAAACCAGAACTTATTAACATAGCATTGAACATATCCTTTAAGGTTCTGTTCATCCGTTCTGCTATACCATTTGATTCAGGTTGGTATGGGGCTGTGGTTTCATGGATAATACCATTATCATCACAGAACTTAGTTATAGAATATTCTATTCCTCTATCTGTTCTAAGTCTTTTAATTCTTTTATCTAACTGATTTTCCACTTCATTTTTATATTTGGTAAAGGCTTCTTCAGCCTCATTTTTAGATCTAAGAAGGTATACTTTAGTGTACCTAGAGTAGTCATCTATAAAGGTTACATAATACCTTTTACCTCCTCTAGATTCAAGATTTCTAAAATCAGCTAGATCACTATGAATTAGCTCTAATAATTCAATTTTTCTTTCAACACTAAAGTGAGGTTTCTTAGTGAATTTTGCTTCAACACAAATTTCACATTTTTCTTTACTAGGTTCAATCTTTTCATTTATTAAACCTAAGTTGCAAAGTCTTTAATATAAGGTGCACTTCTATGACCTAGTCTACCATGCCATATATCAAAAGATTCAACTATGTAAGCAGAAGAAGATGGTTTTTCATTCATAATTTCAAGTACATTCAGTACAAACAAACCATTGGCATTATAGCCCTTTCCTACAAATACATTACTTTTACTAAGGATCGCCTTGTCTGCTTCAAAAGTGAGCTTCAGTCCATTTTTGTTGAGGAGCGCGCCAGACACCAGGTTCCGCCGTATATCCGGCACATATAGCACTTCTTGCAATGCAAGTATCTTTCCTGAAGTTAACTTCAAAAGGACCTTGCCTTTGCCCATGACTTTCGAGGTCTGTGAGTTGCCCATATAGACCTGATCTCCTCCATCAACTTTAGTGAAGTTGTAGAAGGAACTTCGGTCTCCACATATGTGCTTGGTAGCACCTATATCCAGCACCCACTCTTTTGGATTTTCCACCAAGTTCACCTCAGTCACAACTGCTGCAATCATATCTGTCTCGGTTAGATTAACCTTAGCACTGGATGAACCAGTCTTTCGGTGTTGACAATCCTTCTTATAGTGTCCGGGTTTCCCACATTCAAAACAGACTCCTTTCTTCTTAGGTCCAGATTTCTTGAAGTTCTTATCTTTCTTCGGTTTCAGATTCTTAGATCCATCATTATTGGTTTCAACAATGTTTGCCCTAGAGGTGTACTCTTTGGCCTTTAGTTGCTTATCCTTAAGTCTGTTTTTCTCTTCAATTTTAACCCGAACAACCACTTGGTCTAAGGTCCATTCTTTTGTCTTGTGTTTCATTCCGATTTTAAAATCTTTCCAAGACAAAGGTAATTTCTCAATGAGAGAACCAGCCACGAATGTATCAGGTAATTTCATACCTTCCTTAGCTAATTCACCAATAATAAACTGATACTCATCTATTTGGGCAGAAATAGGTTTCACATCTTCCATAGTAAAGTCTAAAAAATTTTCTATCACATATTTCCTATTTCCAGCATCCTCTAATTCATATTTAGTTACTATGGCATTCCAAAGATCAGCAGCATGCTCATAGGAATAATAGATATTATAAAGTTCATTTGACAAACCATTCAACAAATGATTTTTGCAGATATAATCTGCATTATCCCATTCAGCAGTTTCTTCATTTGGTTTTGGTTGGGTAAGGACAAAAGCAACACCAATTTGTTGCAAAGCAAACAAGATCTATTGTTTCCACCTTTTGTAATTCAAATCAGTTAGTCGTTCGATTTTTGAAAAATCAGGAACAGTATTGAAAATTCTGTTCCCAACAGGTGTTCGAACGACAGAATTTGGATTGGAATTCTCACCAGAGATGGGAAGAACAGAAATTGGGTTTTGATGATCAGAAGCCATAAGATCAGATCTGTTTTAATACGATTCTTAAGACTGTTGAAAAAAGTTAGAGTATGGATCTGATCTATGGTTTATTCGAACCCAAAAAATCTGCAACTTGAAATGAAAAACTCTTTTGGTTTGGAAATCAGAAATAAAATAGAACTTATCTGTTTGGTTGAAAACCCTTTGGAAATTGGATTGAAAAGAATAAGGTTGAGTCGTGCCACTGGTCACTCTCCTTAAGAATCGTATCCGCCCCCTACCGGTACAACCGGGATTTGCGAACCGACGCTCCAAGATAAAACAGTCAAAATTGGCCTCAGTCCACGTGCACTCGCTGACTGGCCCACCCAGAATCACCAACAGAACTGTGCTCAGAAAGAACGGAACGAAGGAGGAAGAAGAACAGAAAACCTTGAGTGCAAAAACGTCTGTGTATTTTTCTTTGTCTAAAACAATCTGTCTCGTCCCCTTTTATAGACCTGAAAGTGTCTGTTGGGGAGAGCCACCATTAAAACACACCCTTAAAGGCCAGAAACATTTTTTCTCCCAACAGTCATTTTTGTGACCGTTGAGATTCTAAACGGTTATTTGCAATTAAGGTGGTGTGTCCATATCAAAACCAAAGGGTAAAAATCAAAACGGTTTTTTTGCAATAAAAATAACCTTTTCATTTAAACCCAAACCCAAACCCGGGCCACGGGCCACGGCCACGGCCCGGCCCGGCGAGGAGAGGCGAGGCGCGCGCGCGCGTGTGTTTTTTAAACATGGGCTTGTGCTCTTCTAAAAGCCCAAGACCCAACAAATTCTAAAGCCCCTTGAAGGCTCAAGCCTTTCTCCAACTCTCCATCTTATATGGATAAGAAAAATTCTCTCAAGCTCCCATGTGGGACTATTTATTTTGCCTTGGTTTAGAGAGCACAATGTTCACACACATATCGAGGTCTTGGGTTCAAGTCCCCATTCAAGCAAAAGACTTTTGCCTTCCACATAAGAGAGGGAAAACTTTAATTTGAATCTTCCCTCTAAATTTTGATTTAAAAAATACTAACAGGTCTTCTTATGATTTCCTCAATGGCTATGGATTTCAGGACAAAATGGTGGAAGCTTCTCCAAATTTAGCTAATTTTCCCTCTACTAAGGTTTCTGGTTCTGAAAATCTTCAAAATGTTACATACTAACATGAGAACATTAGACAAAAAGAGGGATAAGTAGTCTTCTATATTGGTTTTAGTTGTTTTCCTTGGTGGGTTTATATATTGAAATCTTCATGTAAATAAATGGATTTCACAGGAAGTAGTAGATTTTATTTAAGTGGGTCTGTTTTTGTTTAGTAATATTAATGGGACTTGTCTGTGATTTTTAATTACATGTTTTCCATTGAAATGTCCATGAGTTTTGCTCTGATCAAAATGTTACATACTGACAGGAGGATATTAAACAAAAACAATGGGAAAAGTAGTCTTCTATGGATGTTTTAGTAGGTTTTTTTTTGGGTGTGTGTTTATAGATTGAAAGCTTCATGTAAATAAATGGATTTCAGAGGAAGAGGTAGATTTTATCTAAGTGGATCTGTTTTTGTTTTAGTAATATTAATGGGACTTGTCTGTGATTTTTAATTAGTTTGTTTTCCATTGAAATGTTCATGAGTTTTACTATGATCAGCAAGGTTGTTTCTTTCTGCCTCCTCAAAGGTCACAAAATATTCATGGGATGGCCAATTCAAAGCTGAAGAAATCATAGCCATGACAATAAGGATTCTTCTTTTATTATTTTTTTATCTTAATTTTTACCACTTGTCTCTGCTTGCCATCATACATGAAACTCGGTTTGAAGTTTGAATTTGTCACTCTCTAAGGTTTTTCTCAGAAACTTTATACTATGTTTATCCCATGCACACACACTCAGAAACTTTATACTATGTTTATCATTTAAAACTTACCATATGCACACACACTTTTTCTTTTCTCTTTTGATAGGTAACCGACGGTCCTTTGTATTCATCTCAACTCAAAAAAAAAAAGAATATTTATCTATATTTACCGACGGTCAGGACCGTCGGTGATTTCAACATTGAAAGTGCAGCCATATCCTATTCAACGACGTTTTGTGAGTGCCAGTCTTATCACCGACGCTCCAAAAACGTCGCTGAATAGCATATTCACCAATGGTCAGTAACCGTCGGTGTACTTAACGACTCTCCAAAAACGATGGTAAATATACGTATCCAAAGGCCCACTTGGGATTTAATGACGGTCGTGACCGTCGATGTAATATTATATACACCAACGGTTTCTTAAAGCGTCGGTGATTACCTTAACAGCAACGTTTGATTTTTATTTATAACGACGTTCATAAACGCCGGTATAAATAGTATCACCGACGTTTATTGATAAACATCGGTATATACATTTAGGCATGGTAGCATCAGTGACGTTCACTAAAAGTGTCGGTGTAAGTTACACCGACATTCATTGCTATATACACCGACGGTCATGACCGTCGGTGAATGTCCCTTTTCTTGTAGTGAGAACGATGATAACCACCACCCCCCCTCCCAATGCATGCTCCCCCCTTCTAATGTCTTCACTTTAAATCACGTTATGAGGGGTATGTGTTCACGTCAAATCACGTTATAAGGGGGCGCATGCGTACTGTAGGGGGTGAAAGATGTTGAGAAAATCCGCCGGGCAATCCGATCCAATCGTGTACAAATTAACAAAAAGTAAAATAAACCAAGCCACAAGATGAACACCAAGATTTGCATGGTTCGGCCAAGCCTACTCCACAGGCAAGAAACACGATCTTCCACTATAAAAAAAACAAAATACAAGGATTACAATGAATTAATCTCAAACCCACAAACCCGCAACCCTTTCCTTGCTTCTCAAACCCGAGACCTTACACCGAGAGTAACCCAAGAGAAAACCCACAAGAGAATACCCAAGAAGAAACCTAATCTCTCTCTCTCTCTCTCTCTCTCTCTCTCTCTCTCTCTCTCTCGTTTTTGTCTCTCCCCACGAGAGAGTAAAAAATCTCTCGTTTATATCACTTAGGTTTTAGAAAAACCTAAAAACATTGCCGTTTTTGCATTCCCATCGAGTGGTGGGAAATTAGGCAACTTTCACAACATCATCTCCTTTGTAAAGGAAAAGACTTTGAAAACAGGATTCTGTTTAGAGAATAAAAATGGGAGTGATGTGATGGTTAATTTGAACTTTTTCACGATGCATTTAGTGCTTTTATGGAGATTTGAACTCCCTTATTTTGCCTTTCAGTGGATGTGGCTCCGATGAATGATGCCCGTTTTTTTTCACATTTTTTTCACAAAACGGGAATCAGTTATCTTTTATAAAGGTGATTAATCCTCACTATCATTCATAACAGGTTAGGAGAGTATCATTCCAAGCAAGGCTAGGGTGGCATTCAATGGTTCTTGTGCTCCTTGGCATGCCACTCAAGCAGACATGGAAGCAAGGTTTTAAATTTTGGTTTCGGTGTCAGTTTCATCCACCACCGAGACTGAAATGTTTCGGTTTCAGGGTGAAATTTCGGCCGAAATCTTGCAAAAATATGATTATGATTTTGTTTATTCTTTTTTTATTTCGACCGAAATGTCTAAAATTTCAGTGTCAATTTCGGTGATTTCGGTTGAAATTTTTGGTACTTCGGTGGAAATTTTGTAAAAAAGTTCAAAAATGACATTCTAACCGACATTTCGGTGAAATTTCGGCGAAATCTTGTAAAGAAACGACTTCATGTGAATTTTGTTCGGTTTGTGCCGAAACCGAAATATTTCAGCCGAAATGAAATGTTTCGGCCGAGGGGTGGATTTATCGGTTTCCTTTAAATGGGATTTTTTGTATAGTCATGGTAGGGGATGCACAACTAAGATGCAACATCAACCCACCAATGATTTTTAACCCTGTCAGGTTTTTGCTTATGGCTTATTTCCCAACCACCATAAAGATTTTCTACTGATGGCTCTACCGGTCCACTATTACCGCAAACCACCATTGGCCTTCCAAAGTACCAGCTACACACCCTCGAATCACCTTGGTTCTGACTCCACCTGATTCGATCAACACGGCCAATGCACATGTGTAGCTACCTACCCGTTGACTCACCCAGTCAACCTTGGAGAGGGATCTCGATCCATCCTTCCCAATGCAGGTACTGTCATCCTCTCATCATCGTCTGCAACCTGGAAACCTGTCTCTGCACTAACTACGAAAGAGACCCTACGCATGCATGCGCTACCACTCCATTTCCAACTAACCATCGAGATCTTGGAAACACTAGTCACTGTGTCCCCGCCCAGACGATACAACCCACCACACTTCTCTCCTTTCATCAGAACCATATAGCCTCGTATGATTTTCATGGTTCCACCTGCAGTTGAAATCCTGCAACCTCTGGGGTCCAATCGGCTAAGAGACACTAGATTCCTTCGCATCTTTGTGACATACGCCACACCACCCGAAGTACGAACTACTCCATCGAACATCTTGATCTTTACCGTTCCAACTCCCATGACGTCTCAAGTAGACCCGTCACCCAAGGACGCTACACCCACCCTTGTCAAAGAAGAAGGAGAAGAAAAGGTTAGGTCTTTTCTTTTTTTTTCCCCTGTACTTCTAGTTCTAGGGTTTTTGTGGTTCTTTCCTTTTCTTTTGAATTTTGATTTCATTCTTTTTTAGGGTTTATGCTTCTATTTTTTTTTCTAGGTTTCTTTTTCTTCTCTTTTATTTTTTTAGAGGGAAAAGGAGAGAGATTTGAGATTTTTAGTCCAAAACTTATTATTGCATTAATTATGAGCAAAATAACCAGTTTTGGCCTTTCCGATTAGGACATACATGGATTTTAAAAATTAGGATTTTACCAGCTAAAATATTGATTTTACAATCTTGGATTACATAATCTAGGTTTTATCTTAGGCCCTGTTTGTTTCAGATTGTGAGGAACGATTGTGAACCCCCAACTGATTATTGGCTCAAATTTACATTTAATTTTGAGCAAATAATCATATGAGGTTTATGTTTAACTTATAAAATCGAAGGCCCTATTCATTTGAGATTGTGACAAGCGATTGTAAGCCCTAGATTGATTATTGGACTTACAAGTATGTTTAAATTTGAGTCCAATAATTGGTTAAGGGGTCACAATCAGTTGTCACAATCGCAAACGAATAGGGCCTAAGTTTTAGCTTGTAATATTCTAATATCCTAGATTCTTTTCTTTGTGAAATGATAATGCCACCCCTTTTCAACCCCTTCCATATGTAGAGATTGTCACGTCATTTTCATGACGGGGACAAGAAGACTACCATGGATACATACTTTTTGAAGGTCTTGTTGGTCTTGGATTTTGAGAATTGATTTTGAGTCCAGAACCAATTCTTGGACTCAACATTGCCTTAATTTTGAGCCCAATACCCGGTTTTGGACTTTGGGATTTGTTCGGGGATTTCAATCATTTATACGATTAAGATGTGCTTTTTCATTTATTTTTCATTTTATTTATTTATTGTTAGTTGTTGGAATTTTGTATGTGATGATCAATTTATCAGGGTTTTAGGGGTTTTGTTGTTGCATTACATTCCATGGGCGAATTGAAATTGAGTTGTAACTGTCTGTTTTCATTGGTGAATTGAAATTGAAATTGAGTTGTAATTTTCTGTGTACTTGTTTAATTATTTGATTCCAATTCTTCTTTAATTTTGATTCCAACAATTGGTTCTGGACTCACAATTGTAATTTTATGTGTTCTTGGGCTGAACTGACTCCAACAATTGGTTTTGGACTCACAATTTTGAGTCCAACTTGCTATAGTAACATGATTTGATTTTTTTTTGCATTATTTTTTCTAGGTTAAACGTTAAGAAGTGATAAGTGTCGAAGATTTTAAATTCTATTTTGGGGTAGTTCTACTTCTCACAATATTAATTCTTCAGGTATGCCTTCTCTATCTGCAATCATCTTGAAAAAAATTATATAAATCGAATAATGTTATCATTACTTCGCTACATATATATATATATATATATATATATATATATATATATATATACATTTTAATGCATGTCCAGATGTCCTATATTCAATCTTCTTATTTATAAGATTAGTGGTTTCTAAAATCCTTCAAAAATATTATACTAATTGATAGATAAAATTTTCAGGTTATTTATTGATCCAAATTCACTCATCAAAATTATAAGTTGAATCATGGGCAAACCAAAAACTATCGATGCATTCTTCAAAAAAAAGAATGTTAATGATTCAGAAATCAATGCACATTCTCCATTAAATTCTGACATGTCAAATATTGAGCAACGTCCTTCTAAGTTACCAAGAACCCATCAAGAAGTGGTTGATACTACTTCCTTAGAACGTGATCCGGGATTGCGTCCTCAAATGTGGGAATATCCAGTTAATCAAAGAGATGAAATTCGTCGTGCATATCTTATAGCTGGAGCGTATCAATGTTACTTTGAGAGTATCATCTTTCAGGAGCAGAGAATCATCTTCCCCAATTTCAATCTTCTTTGTTCAAAAAAATTTCTTGGTTAGAATACTCCCCTTCAAAGGATGCTGCATTTTGTCTTCCATGCTATCTTTTTTGTAAGGAACCAACATGACGCCCGGGATTAGGTGCGTTTACAAGTGAAGGATTTCAAAATTGGAAAAAAGCGAATGATGGATTGAATTGTGCCTTTTTAGGTCATGTTGGAAAAGACCCTAATTCACCACATAAAATTGCTGAGAAGGCTTGTCATGATCTATCGAATCAATCGCAGCATATTGATAAACTGATAGAAAAAAAAAACATCACAAGAGATTGAGAATAGCCGGTTGCGACTCAAGACCTCCATAGACACCGTTCGCTGGTTAACATTTCAAGCATGTGCTTTTAGAGGTAATGATGAAAGCATAAGTTCAAAAAGATCGAGGTAATTTTATTGAAATGGTAAAGATTTTGGAAGATTATAATAAAAAAGTTTCCAGGGTTGTCTTAGAAAATGCTCCAAAGAATGCCCAATACACATCGCCTAAAATTCAAAGGAAAATATTGTATATTTTCCCAAGTAAAGTGCGTAGTGCAATTCGTGAAGATATTGGGGATGCAAAATTTTGCATTATTGTTGATGAGGCTAGAGATGAGTCTATGAGAGAGCAAATGGCTCTTATTTTGGTATTTGTTAATAAGGATGGTTTTATTAGAAAACGATGTTTTGATCTAGTACATGTTAGAGATACTACTGCATTGACTCTTAAAAAGGAGATATGTGCCGTTCTCTCTCGTCACAATCTCAACATTCAAAACATTCGAGATCAAGGATATGATGGTGCTAGTAATATGCGTGGTGAGTGGAATGGTTTAAAAGCCTTATTTTTAAAGATTGTCCGTATGCATATTACGTGCATTGCCTAGCTCACCAATTACAATTAGCATTGATTGGAGCATCCAGAGAAGTAATTCCTATTCATCAGTCTTTCTCAAAGTTGTCTTCCATTGTTAATACTATCGGTGCCTCCTGCAAACGTCATGATGAATTACAGTCTAACCAAGCGGATGATATTGCGTATTTGATTTTTATTGATGAGAATGAGTATGGTAGAGGAGCTAATCAAATTGGTACTTTGTAACGAGCTGGGGATACTCAATGGGGCTCCCATTATAGTTCTATTTGCAGCTTACTAAAGATGTTTTCTGCTACTTGCACATTGCTTATAAATATCATTAATAGAGGAGCCACTTCTTCTCAACGTGGTGATGCAGATACCGCTTATGATGTGATGACAACTTTTGAATTTGTTTTTATATTGCATTTGATGAAAGATATCAAGGGAATCATTGATGTTCTCTGTCATGCTTTGTAAAATCGTTCGCAAGACATTTTGAATGCTCTGCACTTAGTCTCAACTACAAAATTACTCATTCAAAAGTTGAAGGAAGACGGCTGGAATAGTTTGCTTGAGAATGCGAAATCATTTTGCGAAAGACGTGGGATTGATATTCCTTATATGAGTGCCCCTTACACAGCAGGTCGTGGTCGGTCACGTGAATCACAAGATCTCATTACGATGGAGCACCATTATCGGGTTGACATATTTAATCCTGTAATAGACTCTCAATTGCAAGAGCTAAATAGCAGATTCAATGAGCAACCAACGGAGGTCCTTATTCTTAGTTCTACTCTTGATCCTAAGGATGCTTATAAATCTTTTAAAATTGAAGATCTTTGTAATCTTGTGGAGAAATTTTATCCTCAAGATTTCTCAGAGGAGGAAAAAATTCATTTGAGATTTCAACTGCAGCATTATGAGCTTGATATACTTCAGCATCCAGATTTTCAAAATATTTCCACAATTTCTGAACTTTGCCAGAGATTAAGTGCAACGGGAAAGTCAACGATCTGTTATCTGATTGATAGATTGATACGTCTTGTGTTGACTCTTCCAGTTTGAACGGCAACTACAAAACATGCATTTTCGGCTATGAAGCTTGTTAAAACAAGACTTCGTAACAAGATGGAAGATGAATTTCTCGCAGATTGCTTGGTTTTCTACATCGAAAAAGAAATAGCTGAGAGTTTCAATACATATATGATCATAGATGAATTTTATTCTATGAAAAGTCGACGGGCACAACTTAAATAGAAAGATTTAGGTTTACTTTTTTGTTTCCTTTTGTCGGTTTCAATCAAAGTTGGCTAACACGTTTGCATATTCATGGAGTTATAGCATACTCTTCGTGTATTGAAAGTCCTATCATATTTTTTATTCATTAGTTTAAATTTAAGGTTTAACTTTTTTATTCTATGAAAGTGTGTGCGTGTGTGTATATCATGCATTTTTTTTACAACTAGTCAGGCCTCTACAGGTGTAAATTCCTTGTTCCGCCCTTAGTACCAACCTCCTCATTTTGGTCGAAAAATGCCAATTGGGGACATCAAAATACGAGAATTGCGAAAGCGGGGGACATACTTTTGAAAAATTGTTATAGGGACGAAATGGGGGTTATCAGCCCTCTAAATGGGGTTATCAAACTCTCAAAAGGGGGTTATCACCCTCTGTAACAATTTCTCAAAAGTGCGTCCCCCCATTGGCAATTCTCGTACATTGATGTCCCTCATTCTCAAATTTTCCTATGGTCATTTAGAAAACGGCTGTCATGCACGTTGTCTGAGGAAAAACAAAAGGCAACCCTATTGACAGCCCTACTGACTGCTTGCATGTAGGTCAAGAGAAGACTTTTCCCTGGTTCTATCCTTGCAATTAATTTCCTTTCTCCTTGCTTCTTCTTCTCCTAGGATAGGACTCTTGGTTAATCGACATCCCATCTGGCACTTTTGAGGTGAACATTTACCAAAAAGGAATTACTTTCCAAACAGGGTTGTCTAGTGGTCTTGTGCAAAGCCAGGGGATGGTTTTGGTTTTCTGGGCAATCTGTGGTGCAATCCAAGAGGTGGTTTTCGGGACATGAAAGGTTGAGTTTTTTCCCACAGAGCTTAGAACCTCAGCTTCGAAGGGAGGGTTTCTGCTGGGACAAGTTTAACCGGTGTTTAAAAATGTGGATTCGACGCGGAACGCGGCCGAAGAAAATCCTTGTCGACTCAGCGCGGACACGGTTGACGCGGCCAAGAACGCGGTTGACGCGGCCAAATTAGTTGAGTCGTTATTTTTTATTAAAAAATAAATGAAAAAAATACAAAAGTCCAAACCCATTTAAGTAGTGCCCAACAAATGAATAGTTTTGATCATCTAACCAAGTGCAAGCCCGCTAATTTAAAAAAAAATACATGCAAGAAAAACATTTTTGATGGGAAATTTTTCTTGGAAAAATTTTGAGTATAATGATATGATTATGATTTAATTGGAGGCATATTCTCATAAATTGAAGGTCCATCTAAGTAAATGCTGAATAGGTTTAGTTTAAGTTATTTTTTTGTTTTTTAGGTGTTAAAAATGTAAGAAAATTTAGAAATATTTTTTAATAACCAAAAGAAAGAGGTTATATATATCAAAAAAGGAGATTTTATATGGTGTAAGCCCTTAAAGTCCCTTATTTTTCTAGAAGTACTGTACGGACCACACTAGAGGATGATCCAAATCGTCCATGTCCATGGCCCATCACATGGACAGTTTGGATCATCCTCTAGTGTGGTCCGTACAGTACTTCTAGAAAAGTAAGGGACTATAAGAGCTTACACCATATAAAAGAATTATATTCTTAAATGGCTGTCCAGGCACCCACACCCAGAATGAGGTAGAGAATAAGACAAGCAAAGCTACAAAAGTCAAGCTGGAATTGACAACTTCACTTTGTACTGCACAGCCCAAAAAAAAAAAAATAATGTATTTGCCCCTTTGTTTTATTTGAATCATCCCTTGGTTTTACTCGGGACAGCCCTCTCTAGTGTATTTATGACTACTATTTTACATTGGAGGGGCTATCTCAGGTAATGAAAGGGGGCGTATTTATCATTTCACAAAATCATATTATCAGATCCAGTAAAAAAACGAACTACTTCTTCTTCTTCATGAGTTAGGGTATTATAGAGCGTTTTCTCTGCGGCTTTAGGTACGTTTCTCTCCGATAAATCTTATCTTTTTTTTTCTTTGAATGGTTGAAGTTAGGATGGAATATGAGTTCAAAATGGCCACGACTCGGCCAGGACTCGCCGAGTCCGTGACTCCAAAACGCTGCCACCGCAAATCCGCGTCGACTCGGCCGAGTTCCGAACCGAGTCGCCGAGTTTTAAAACTGATAAAACTTTAAATAAGATAATATATGTATAAGAGAGATACATCAATGATTACAGGAAGGACATGGTAACACTCAAAGAAATAATAGAGAAGAAAGCAAACCCAGGATTACATGGAAGAAATTAAATAGCCAAATCTAAAGACCAACAAAGTAGGCTCAATCATCTATCCATAGTTGGATGATTATAGTAGATAGAATAAAAATTATTCATAATACCCTGAAGGTGAGACCAGAGGCGTGGAACTTTTGGTCCTCGAGCTGTTCTAACCGCTCGATCATTGGAGACGTCAGATAGTTCGCCCAATCACCCACTTCCCCTTTCCTAAAGAAAGTGTTATTCCCAAAAACCAAAGTAGGGTCAACTCCTGTCTTGTTCACTTGCAAATTGGTCATTGTCTTAAAACTACATAACTGTATTATTTCCTCCACCACCCCAACTTTCTCTTCCTCTAAAGAGAAAGGTTGCCCCAAGAACTCAGCCAACTTCTTCAAATGAAATGTGGGATCTTGTTTCATCTCCTCATACTTCAAAAACAAAACCCTTCCAGGCCTTTCTTGGCTTTCCTTCCAATACCCCAACACATGATCCCAATAAGGACCGAAAGGCGAAACTCCTTCACAAAACAAGTCGAAGGCCTCTTCGAGAGGAAGGGGAGGTCCTACACTCAGGGGTCTCAACTTGTTAAAGTAAGTCCACATGGCTATGAAGGTATCTCTTGGATTACGACATATGTAAACAATCCGAAAATCCGATTGTATTGCCGATGGCGGTAATGAATTTTTTTTTTGAAAAGGGCAACAGAATATATATATATATATATATATATATATATATATATATATATATATATATATATATATGTAAAAACAGAACCGAGGTGGTCCTGAAGGAACAAAGATAATACAAGGATAGCAGTACAATAATTCAAGGAGGTAGATAGTCAAAGCACTCAAACGCGGCCCGAAAGACTCATTTCTTGGCAAGGGTGTCTGCTTCCGCATTGGCTGATCTCCTGACATGGCGAAAAACTATTGAGGAGCCCTTAGCTCTGTCCTCTATTTCCTCTAAGAGAGGCAAAAATCGCCAAGGGGGAGAAGCGTTACCCGAAAGCCAGCGAATAACATTTAAGGAATCCCCTTCGACGATAATTTTGTCGCACTCTAGACGAGGCATCGAGAGAAGCCCGCTATGAACGGCTCGGACCTCTGCCTCGTTTGAGTCTGCCACTCCGATAGGCCCCGAGTAGGCCCAGAGGACTTCCCCTTTGTGGTTTCTACATAACCCCCCTACTCCTGCCATTCGTAGATTGCCGATAGACGATCCGTCAACGTTAAGTTTCAGGGACCCCGGAGGAGGAGGAATCCAGGAGGGGAGGATTTTTACTTTGGTAGCCGATTCCAAGCATATGATTGACCATCCTTCCCAGAGGTCGAAAGCTGAAACAAAACGAAACAGGGGAAGGCTTCGAGCCCAGGATATGACCGCAGCTATCAACTGAATATAAATCCAATAGGGAGATCTAGCCTTCCCTTCAAAGATACGAGCATTCCTCTCTTTCCACAAGAACCACCATGAGGCCAGAAGACACATCTTCCACAGCGTTCTGCCTTTCCTTTTCCAAGGAGTCCAGGCCCAACTCTGAATGAATTCAGCCATAGAGTTGGAGGCGACCTTACAGTGTATGAAAAGGTGGTCAATGGATTCCCCAGCGGATAAACATAGAGGACAGTGATCTACCAACCACATTCCTCGTTTCCTCAAAAAATCCATAGTTTGAATGCGGCCCAGCTAACCGACCACCCAAAGAAAGCAACTCTCGGAGGGCAAGATTGTCTCCAAACCGAGGAGGACACATGCTCCACTAAAGAAGGGATCAGATGGTTATAAAAAGATTTGACTGAAAATATCCCCGAAGGATTCCAAATCCAAATCCGACGATCTACGCCCGAAGACTTGATGAAGCAAGAATCCAATAAGGAGAGGAGGGCGCTGTAAGAGTTTAACTCCCTAACAAAGAAGTCTCTGCGAAACTTAGGAGACCAAGCCACCTTCCTATGTTCCCTTGCAAAACATTCCGATACCCAGGCCTCTTTCTGAGATGAAACGATGAATAAGTCAGGAAACATCACTTGAAGAGGAACGTCCGAACACCAAGGATCCTGCCAGAACCGAATCTGATCCCCCCTATATACTCTGAATCGGACGCCAGGAGCAAATAACGACTTCAACTTCAAGATGTCCCTCCAACCGTGAGACCTTTGAGTTTAAAATTATCAACAGAGTCCCAATGCCCATGATCTGAACCATACTTACTTCCAATGACCCGGACCCACAAAGAGGATTGTTCTTCGCCAAATCTCCACAGCCACTTGCCCATAAGGGCCTGGTTAAAACTCTGAACCCTCCTGATACCCAAACCTCCATTTTTAGTAGGCAAGCAGACCATACTCCATTTAATCAGGGAGACCCCCTTGGAAGACCCTGATCCGCCCCACAGGAAGCGTCTCTGAATTTGTTCGATGCGTTTAGCAACCGAGGCGGGACATTGAAAAAGAGATAGAAAATATATCGGCATATTGGATAGAACGGCCTTTATAAGCACTAATCTACCTCCTTTGGAAACCAACCGGCGCTTCTAGGTGGCCAAACGTCGCTCAATCCTTTGAATAATAGGAGCCCATAGGTTGTGTTTCGGTCGACCCACACCAAGAGGAAGACCCAGATAGGTTGCTGGAAAGACATCTAAACCACACCCCATAATTCCGGTGAAAAATGATGCATCGCTCTCAGAAACATTGATCACGAACAACTGAGATTTTGCGAAATTAGATCTTTGACCCGAAACCATCTCATAACAACGAAGCATAGCTTTAAGGTTAAGAATCTGGGATATGACCGGAGAACAGAACAGAAGAGTGTCATCCGCAAACTGAAGAAGCGATACTTCCACCTTAGTCTCGCCAATAAGGAACCCTTGATATAGCCCCAACTCACTTCCTTTTTTCAGCAGTCTGCACAGTGATTCGGCCACAATCAGGAAAAGAAAAGGAGAGAGAGGATCGCCCTGCCGCAATCCTCTAGAAGATTTGAAGAATCCTTTTGCTGATCCGTTGATGAGGACAGAAAACCAGGCGGACGATAAGCAGTTCCGGATCCACCCTCTCCACCGACCCCCAAAGCCCATACGACCCATGAGAAAATGCTGCCCAATCCACTCTGTCATATGCCTTCTCCATGTCAAGCTTGCATAGAATGCCACCTTCCCCCTTCCTCCGATAATAGTCAATGGCTTCATTGGCTGTTAAAGAACAATCAAGAATTTGCCGGTTGCTTATAAAGGCACTTTGACAGACCGATATAATTGAAGGAAGAACCACTTTGATAAGATCCGCCAGAACCTTTGCGAGGACTTTGTAAAGGCTGCCCACCAAGCTAATCGGGCGAAAATCCGAGCTTTTTGTTGCTCCTTCAATTTTTGGAATGAGGACGAGAAAAGTTGCACCTGTCCCTTTGTCAAGGATGGCTCCCTCAAAAAATTCTATGAAGAATCGAAAAATGTTCGATTTTACTGTTTCCCAGCAAGTTTGAAAGAAAGCCAAACAAAAACCATCGGGTCCAGGGGCTTTATCTTTTGCCAGAGAAAATAGTGCTGATCGGATTTCCAGCTCAGAGAAACGGATTTCCAATCCGGCTGAGTCTTCCAGGCTTAAGCTAGCAAAACAAATGTCTTGAGGAATTGGGCGTAACATCCCATCAGCTGAGTATAAAGATCTGTAGAATTCAATAATTTCTTCAATAATTCGCTCCTTGTCAGATACAATTTCCCCCTCCACTTCTAAGGATTCAATTCTGTTCCTTCTTCTGCGAGCACTAGCCATGGCATGGAAGAAGGCTGTGTTTTTATCTCCCTCCAACAACCACTTGACTCGAGATCTTTGGCGCCAAGAGATTTCTTTAAGCATCAACAACTCTTTATGCTCCTGAATTAATCTTCCTTGTTGCTCATAATCCTCCGCCGAGGCCAAACCACTCTCTGCCAATGTATTTATCTCCATCAATCTGTCCTCAAGAATCCTCTTCCTGCCTTGGTCTACTTCTTTCTGCTCCTTATCCCACTCTTTTAATTTCCCCTTAATGAAGCGTAATTTTTTGCCTATAACTACGTCCCCTGGACCTTCAAAGACGCTTTCAGACCACCATCGGACTAAGAGAGCCTCCATTTGGGGATTTTCCAGCCAAGCTAATTCAAATCTGAAGGGGGGCGGGCCCCAGAACTCCATTTTAGGAGACAAAAGGAGAGGGCAATGGTCGGAAACTGAATGGGGTAAAGCCTGCTGATAGACTTCAGAAAGAATTGCCAACCAGTCACCCGAGAGAAGAAATCGGTCAAGCCGACTCCGGTTCGAACCTCTGGCCCAGGTGAAAGAGGAGCCACCCAAAGGTAAATCTGCGAGCTCGTTGATTGCGATGAAATCAGCGAAAGATCTCATGCCCGCAGTGACTCGCTGACCCCCAAGTCGATCTCTTGATCCTAGAATTTCATTGAAATCCCCCCCGATACACCAAGGAGCGGAACATAGGCATCGCGTCTGATTTAATTCTTCCCAAAAAAGACACTTCTCAGAGGATGACAAAGGACCATAGACGCCTGAGAAGAACCAGACTGAATTATCATTGCATTTTCGGAAAGCAACGGAGAGAGAGAAAACTCCACGCCAAACATCCGTGCTGTCCCACAAGACTGAATCCCAAGCCACCAAGATGCCCCCTGAAGCTCCTCTGGATGCTAAGAAAGCAAAATTCCAGTCAGTATTGAACCCCATGCTTCTCATATCTATGTTACGGATTTGCTCCATCTTTGTTTCCTGAAGACAAACAACCTCAGGGCGCCGATGTTTAACTAATTCTTTGATTTGAATTCTTTTCTCCCGAGAGCCCAAGCCGTTTATATTCCAGGATAAAATCTTCATTAACAACTGTATTCCGATGAATTCCTCCCCGCCCTGATACCAGACTTTCTTCCTTTTTTTTGGGATGTGAGACCTTTGCTATGCGATCCAGAATCATAATTGATATCCGATTGAAGTCTCACCAATTCGCGCTCCGTGCGTTTCAGGTTTACTTCGGATATGGAGACTGGAGATGACACTCCAGCGACCTCCCGTAGTTCTGGCGCCTTTATGCTAGACCTATATTCCTCAACGGGACCCGGAAATATTAGACCCAGATGAGAACTAATGTGCATGGTATGATCCACCATCAATTCAAGCACCTGTTGGGAGAAACCAAGCCCGAGTCATTCCGTGGAGGGACATAAGAGAGTTCTGAGGCACAATGCAGGAGCTGAAAATCCGCCTTGCTACACCATCTCAGTGGACAAAGATGGGAGAAACTTCCAAGCGATACCCTGACGAGCGAGCGAAATGACCACTCCCTAACTTCACCAGAGAATAAATGTTTCATACCTCCCAAACCACTATAATCAATGATCACCTTCCTTTGCCCCACCCGGCACTGAATGAAGAAACGGTCATCACGAGAGATAAGGATACACCTACTCTTGTGACGTTGCAGACTAAACCCCCACACCCGGTTGTCACCGAGCTCCTCCTCAGTCTCAGAATACGTGCGAGTAGCGCCCATTGTGCTTGAGTCGTGGAGGAGGCTCTCCTCCTGGTTCCCAGGGCTCACCAGTGGAGAAGCCCAAAGGTCCTCTGAAGCAACTTCTCTTTCAGAAAATTCCATTGGACCCGAATCGGGCACGTAGATTACATCTACTCGAGGAGAGTCTCTGTGGTGCGGAGGGGATAAGGCTGAGATAATATCTTCAAAGCTGTTGACCTTAGAGTAAGGAGTAGCTGTTGCTGATGAGTCTTGAATAGGACCAGCTACACTGGACCACCTGTATGCATGTGGGGGACCCCCTTTTTGAAATTCAACATTTTTGCCAGGTGAGATGCTGCTAACCGGTGCTGCTTTCTGCGCACAATAGGCTGAATGTGAAGGAATCTCCGACTCCACCAACCCGACGACCCCAGCATTTATCTCCGGCACAGACAGCAATGCTGAGGCTTCATTGATGGCATTGAAGACACATGGATTGCAGTTATGGGATGGTGAACTACTTCAGCTTCACTTACCCCTTCAGTAGGAGTATTTAAAGGAATACCCAACTCTTCTTCGGAAACCATCTGCCCAGCCGGAGAAGGAGAGGAGATTTTTGCAGAGTTCGGGTCGTCGTCAACTCTTTCCCAGGAGGCTAGAATCCAACGAATTGTGCCATCGATAGAGCTTTGGAGAGATAGTTCACTTCCGGGGCGTCCTTCAGACCTGATCAACATCCTACCCACTTCATATTCGAAACCCGCATAACACGACAAATCTACCTCCACCACCTAGCCTATTTTCCTCCCTATACGCTGAAAATTATCGGCGCACCATGCTTCAGGCGGAACTCCTTCTATTTTCCACCAGGAAGGCTTCCCCGCCTTAGGAAATTTTGTATCCCACTTCTGTAGATCTTCCAGAGGAGAATGGGATGGAGAGCACCAATCTCTGATTAAGTGAGATCGATTAGCACCCGCTGGGATGTAAATTTGGATTTCTAAAGGAGCAATTTTATACACCACAGCTTCAGTCTCTTGACTGCTATTGCGAGAGAGCCAGTCTTCCAGCGCATCCAGATCACCATCCCACCCTTCCTTCATCTTCCCCCATAAGCCTAAGTCTGCATTACTAATAGACTTAAGGGGGACTACTTCAAGGTTGAAAGCTACACCTTCCGAAGTTGCAGGAAGCAACGGCTCCATTCTAACATTCTCTGCTTGAGGCGCTGTTGGTTTAGGAACAAGCCGCCTCCTCGCCACCGGATCCGCTGACTGTTCTTGGTGCCCTGGAAAATTGAAGTCCGAATTGGACCAGACTTTATGACACTTCCAACATCTAACCCTCCTTCAAAAATTCCTGAAAGCACATCTGCAACATCTCCAATCTCCCAGTTCTCTATTCTTTCTTTTGTGGAAGGCACTCTCCATTCGTCTTCCCTTCTTTCTTCGGACGGGTAGCCACTCCTCCTCTTCAGATCGGTGAGGCCAATTTCTCTGCCCAACTGCCGGCTCAGAGCCAAACTTCTTCCAACCTCCTACAGAATCGCCCAAAAGGCCTGCTTCGGGGTTGATCCGCCAGACCCCAAGAGGGATCAAATTCGCCCCACTGGCCCATCTAGGGCGATCTCCCCCAACACCTCTCACCCCGACGGAGATCATAATTGTCACGGAATCCTCCTCCACTCTGCAAAATGTGCCGACCACCGAGCCGTGAGAATCCACCGGATTCTGGATCGGAAACCCACGCGGAGACCGAGATGGAGGAAGACACCGAATCTGAAGGAGCTGAAGAAGAAGAGGTAGAGGATACAGATGAGAAGAAGACCCCTCTCCCTGCAAAATTATCCTTGTACGAGAATCTTTCTGTAGATGGCGACCAGATTTAATGTCGTGAGGTCCACCTGGCCGGGTGCATAGTTACTTGTATGCTGTGACTATCGCCCAGCATACGAACTATGTCCGTTTTACACACAAGGTGTCCAGGTGTTGAGATACTAATGGTGCGGTGGCACTAGAAGGCGGGTATAGCCCTCACGGCTCCTACTTATAGTATCTCTCCGAGAGTAACCTGTATTGAGTGATTCCTGAATGACCGTCGGCAATCCGTGGTGCAATCGGCTGAGATTGGTGATGATGAATGGGCTATATACTACAAACCCCCTTCTTCTTCTTATGTTAATCCCACCCAATTTCAGATCTGGGATGAAAGGAAATGGGGATCCGATCGGTGGAGTGGGTAGCTATAATGGAGGCAAAGGGTATAGAAGTGGTGGCTATAGGTGGTGGTAATCGGAGAAAATGGATCTTTGACGGAAAAAATGGAGGTGATGGGAATTTAAAAAGGTGGTGAAGTTGGAGGAGATGAAGGTGTGAGATGGGTTTCAAGAGGTAAAAGAAATGACCGGATTCCAACGGACCACCGGAGGAGATAAAAGTGTTCGGATCCCGGTGAGCTCACCGGAGTCAAGGGAGGTCAGAGGTAAATGGGTTTTTGAAGTAAAATAGAAGAGGGTTTAAAAGGAAGATGGAGGTTGGAAATGAAGGGGGTGGTGTTGCTCTAGTAGAGGTGGATGTTGATATGTAAGCAAAAGAGATGATGGTGGTCGAATCTTGAGGAGGTGGAGATCGGCACCGGCGAGACGGGGAAGGAAATGAATCTGGGCCCAATAGAGATGGAGGTGGTGGTGGCGATGGTAGGGAAGATGGATAAGGTGATCGGAGCGTGGAAATCGAGGTCGAAATCAACCGGCGAGGATGCCGGAGAGTGGAACCCGAAACCCTCTCTGCCAGTTCTCCTCCATCGTGAGGTAGATTATAAAATCAACGGAGCATTAGAAAGACAATCTTACCATGGCAGCAAGAAAAAGCCCCTGATTGCTCTGTTTTTGGGAGCAAAAGCCTAGCTTTCTTCCACAAAGAGAAACCCACGAAGAGAAACACTAGCTTTGTTTTTTTTTCCACCAAACCCTAGCTCACCATAGCAGCACCACAATGGAGTTGTTATAATCCTTCTGGTCACCTCTACTGATGTTGTCGCCCCTCCACCACGAGAGGCAAAGTTATCGGATTTGGACCGCCATAGATGGTCTTGAATCGGGCTCTCGGACTCTCTTTGGTGCAGGGATGATGATGCCTGGTGTAGTTGGTACTTCCCTTTTCTTTACTCAGTTGTATATGGCGGTTATTAGGCCCGAAATCGGTTAACAGATATGACAGTGACGTAAGAGCCGAGCTGGAGGGCCCAAGGAGCTGAAGTGAAGGAAATAGAGTCCGGATGAACTGTATGCTACACAGAAGCAAACGAGGTCAGAATGACCGACCCGGAGTGTACTCCGGACTGGCCCTTCGACACTCAAGTCAGTATGAACCGGAGTGAAGAGGGAGTTTTAAGAGTCGAGGGTGAGAATTAATACCCTGATTTATGAGCTTTGAAGGCCCTTTTATAGGGAGAAATTGGGGTAGTTGGGGAGTTAATGCTCCAAGACAGGTGTCGACCAGCTATAGGTTCAAGCTCACCTACTCTGTGTAATTACCAAACTACCCCTGCTGACGCGGGGTCTGCGGTGGGCCCCTCTCGAGACATGTGTCGGCAGCTAATAGGCTGGTCCGCGGTGGGCCCTCCTCTAGTCACGTGTCGGCAGCTAATAGGCTGCTGTGTTTTTACACCCCATCAGTTGCCCCCCAAGTTCTCCAAGTTATTATGGTGACTTGGGGAAATGTGGTGAGTACATCTTCTGGTTGGTGGCGATCGGGGTCTGGCCTGTGGGGCAGTCCGGAATTTGGAGCAGTCCGGAACTTGGAGCAGTCCGGATATTGAACGAGTCCGGAACTTGGAGCAGTCCGAAAATTGGGGCAGTCCGGAAATTGGAGCTGTCCGGATTTTGGAGCAGTCCGGAGCTTATCAGTCCGGATTTTGTCAGTCCGGAGCTTGGAGCAGTCTGGATTTTGTCAGTCCGGATTTTGGAGCAGTCCGGAGCTTATCAGTCCGGATTTTGTCAGTCCGGAGCTTGGAGCAGTCCGGATTTTGGGGCAGTTCGGAACTTATCAGTCCGGATTTTGTCAGTCCGGAGCTTGGAGCAGTCCGGATTTTGGAGCAGTCCAGAGCTTATCAGTCCGAATTTTGTCCTGCAGCGCTTTGCGCCATACCCAGTTCGGCTTTTGGTGAACTGAATATAGCGCAATCAGCTAAAAGACGAAATTGAATTTTGTCTTGTAGCGAATCTCACCGAGTTCTGGTCGGCTTGAGATGAACTGGATTTTGTCCTGTAGCGCTTTGCGCAATATCCAGTTCGGCTTTAGATGAACTGGATTTGGTCCTGTAGCGCTTCGCGCCATACCCAGTTCGGCTTTTGATGAACTGGATTTTGTCCTGTAGCGCTTTGCGCCATACCCAGTTCGGCTTTTGATGAACTGGATTTTGTCCTGTAGCGCTTTGCGCCATACCCAATTCGGCTTTTGGAGCAGTCCGGATTTTGGAGCAGTCCGGAGCTTATCAATCTGGATTCTGTCAGTCCGGAGCTTGGAGCAGTCCGGATTTTGTCAATCCGGAGCTTGGAGCAGTCCGGATTTTGTCAATCCAGAGCTTGGAGCAGTCCGGATTTTGGAGCAGTCCGGAGCTTATCAGTCCGGATTTTGTCAGTCCGGAGCTTGGAGCAGTCCGGATTTTGTCATTCCGGAGCTTGGAGTAGTCCGGATTTTGTCAATCCGGAGCTTGGAGCAGTCCGGAGCTTATCAGTCCGGATTTTGTCAGTCCGGAGCTTGGAGCAGTCCGGATTTTGTCAATCCGGAGCTTGGAGCAGTCCGGAGCTTGGAGCAGTCCGGATTTTGTCAATCCGGAGCTTGGAGCAGTCCGGATTTTGGAGCACTCCGGAGCTTATCAGTCCGGATTTTGTCAGTCCGGAGCTTGGAGCAGTCCGGATTTTGGAGCAGTCCGGAGCTTATCAGTCCGGATTTTGTCAGTCCGGAGCTTGGAGCAGTCCGGATTTTGTCAATCCGGAGCTTGGAGCAGTCCGGAGTTTGTCAATCCGGAGCTTGGAGCAGTCCGGAGCTTATCAGTCCGGATTTTGTCAGTCCGGAGCTTGGAGCAGTCCGGATTTTGTCACTCCGGAGCTTGGAGCAGTCCGGATTTTGTCAATCCGGAGCTTGGAGCAGTCCGGATTTTGGAGCAGTCTGGAGCTTATCAGTCCGGATTTTGTCAGTCCGGAGCTTGGAGCAGTCCGGATTTTGTCAATTCGGAGCTTCGAGCAGTCTGAATTTTGTCAATCCGGAGCTTCGAGCAGTCCGAATTTTGGAGCAGTCCGGAGCTTATCAGTCCGGATTTTGTCCTGCAGCGCTTTGCGCCATACCCAGTTCGGCTTTTGATGAACTGAATATAGCGCAATCAGCTAAAAGACAAAATTGAATTTTGTCTTGTAGCGAATCTCACCGAGTCCTGGTCGGCTTGAGATGAACTGGATTTTGTCCTGTAGCGCTTTGCGCCATATCCAGTTTGGCTTTAGATGAACTGGATTTTGTCCTGTAGCGTTTTGCGCCATACCCAGTTCGGCTTTTGATGAACTGGATTTTGTCCTGTAGCACTTTGCGCCATACCCAGTTCGGCTTGAGATGAACTGGATTTTGTCCTGTAGCGCTTTGCGCCATACCCAGTTCGGCTTTTGGAGCAGTCCGGAGCTTATCAGTCCGAATTTTGGAGCAGTCCGGAGCTTATCAGTCCGGATTTTGGAGCAGTCCGGATTTTGTCAGTCCGGAGCTCGGAGCAGTCCGGATTTTGTCAATCCGGAGCTTGGAGCAGTCCAGATTTTGTCAATCCGGAGCTTAGAGCAGTCCGGATTTTGGAGCAGTCCGGACTGATTTTTGTCGTGTAGCGAGACGCGTCATATCCAGTCCGGCTTGGGCCGGACTGATTTTTGTCGTCTAGCGAGACGCGTCGTATCCAGTCCGGCTTGGGCCGGACTGATTTTTGTCGTCTAGCGAGACGCGTCGTATCCAGTCCGGCTTGGGCCGGACTGATTTTTGTCTTCTAGTGAGACGCGTCATATCCAGTCCGGCTTGGGCCGGACTGATTTTTGTCGTCTAGCGAGACGCGTCGTATCCAGTCCGGCTTGGGCCGGACTGATTTTTGTCGTCTAGCGAGATGCGTCGTATCCAGTCCGGCTTGGGCCGGACTGATTTTTGTCGTCTAGCGAGACGCGTCGTATCCAGTCCGGCTGGAGATGACCAAGTTTTATTGAAATTGGGTTTTTGCAATGGTTTGTTTTCTGCCAGGGCCCGTTTCTGACTAGAAGTGCGCTTCCGATCTTTGTGGAGACGAGCCGTGGCGAACCAAGCAGCGAGTACCCTAGTTTTAGTGAACTGGGTTTCCAAGAAGCTTTGGTTTTTGCATCCGGACTGGTCCCGGACCAGGAGTGGGCTCCCGGTCTTTGCGGAGACGAGTCGTGGCGAACCAAGTGTCGAGTACCCTAATTTTAGTGGACTGGGTTTCGAAGGAGCTTTGGTTTTTGCATCCGGACTAGTCCCGGACCAGGAGTGGGCTCCCGGTCTTTGCGGAGACGAGTCGTGGCGAACCAAGTGTCGAGTACCCTAGTTTTAGTGGACTGGGTTTCCAAGGAGCTTTGGTTTTTGCATCCGGACTGGTCCCGGACCAGGAGTGGGCTCCCGGTCTTTGCGGAGACGAGTCGTGGCGAACCAAGCAGCGAGTACCCTAGTTTTAATGAACTGGGTTTCCAAGGAGCTTTAGTTTTTGCATCCGGACTGGTCCGGGACCAGGAGTGGGCTCCCGGTCTTTGCGAAGACGAGTCGTGGCGAACAAAGCAGCGAGTACCCTAGTTTTAATGAACTGGGTTTCCAAGGAGCTTTGGTTTTTGCATCCGAACTGGTCCCGGACCAGGAGTGGGCTCCCGGTCTTTGCGGAGACGAGGGTGGCAAACCAAGCAGCGAGTACCCTAGTTTTAATGAACTTGGCGGCGGACTTGTCTGGTGGAGCGGTGAGTTCGGTCCTCACCATGGAGCGATGACTCCCCCCGGTGGACATCTGGCCTCTCTTAGGCAGGTCGTGGAGCTTCTGGAGGCGGTTGGGGAGGTGCCTGGAGTAGCTGCTGGTACTGCTCGACGAGAGTCGTCATTTGCTGGAAGAGAGCTTGAACTTGCTCTGGAGTGGGCAGGGGGTTCAGGTGCTCCGAGTGAGCAAGGCTCTGCTCGGCCGTAGCGGAGGCCGCCACTACTAGCGAGGCAATTCGCCCGCTCCGGGTCCTGTGGGGCAGCACGTCTTGCGTAGTCCGTGCAGTGGGGATGCGCGCGCTCTTGCGCCCTGCCATTTTTGTTTGTGAGGGATCTGAACAACTTTTAGTTCTTGAGTCCCACAGATGGCGCCAATCTGTTAGGCCCGAAATCGGTTAACAGATATGACAGTGACGTAAGAGCCAAGCTGGAGGGCCCAAGGAGCTGAAGTGAAGAAAATAGAGTCCGGATGAACTGTATGCTACACAGAAGCAAACGAGGTCAGAATGACCGACCCGAGTGTACTCCGGACTGGCCCTTCGACACTCAAGTCAGTATGAACCGGAGTGAAGAGGGAGTTTTAAGAGTCGAGGGTGAGAATTAATACCCCGATTTATGAGCTTTGAAGGCCCTTTTATAGGGAGAAATTGGGGTAGTTGGGGAGTTAATGCTCCAAGACAGGTGTCGACCAGCTATAGGTTCAAGCTCACCTACTCTGTGTAATTACCAAACTACCCCTGCTGACGCGGGGTTTGCGGTGGGCCCCTCTCGAGACATGTGTCGGCAGCTAATAGGCTGGTCTGCGGTGGGCCCTCCTCTAGCCACGTGTCGGCAGCTAATAGGCTGCTGTGTTTTTACACCCCATCAGCGGTAATGAATTGTAAGGCGCGTGTGTAGAAAATAGTCTAGGGTGAGAAAGGTTTGAGAAATAAGAAACAGGATCATCTTCCAAGAACTTATATTCGAAGAAAGGGATAAGTGAATGGGAGTTATTGTTGAGCAAGGGATGGTTAGTGAAAGTGTAACGAGTGCGGTTCACAATGGCGAAAACGAGAGCCTTCAACCAAGTTGTACCCGTTTTGGGTGCGGTGCTCACTAGTACATCGGTGTTGTAGGCTTGAAAGTGTTGATGGCATTCCATTACTGCTTTCAAGTACAGTAAAGGATACCAAAAGCCTTGGTATTGGTAGATATGGGGTTCGAACCACCCATTCCCTTTTGGGAGGGAGGAGACTAGTTCCTCCCATTTTTTGCTTATTTGTTCTTCATTTTCAGGCAAGTTAGTGGCTGGAATTTGGGATGTAGCCATGAAGAAGATGGGAGTTGAAGGATCTAAGTTATGATTAGTGTCCTCACAGGATTTTGATAGCTTTGGCTACATGAAAGCATATTTATGTATCTCCAAGAAGCAGCTCACATCAAATGACATTTATCTCCAACCAAATCCCAGCTGTCAAGAGTCCTTCCATGAAAGCTAGGACCACGTGAATATTTAAACTTTGCAGTGTGCTGATACCATTTCCCTTCAATTATTTTCAGTTTTTCACTCTCTTCTCTGTGATCTTGTCTTGTCTGGGCTTTTTTCTTTCATTCTTCTTGCTGGAGTGGGACCATGATCTCACCCAATCTTTGACGGATCTTTTTTGTATTTTGTAAGCACGTGATTTTCAACCACCTTTTGAGGACAACCAAAATGCCACCATCCTTTTAAGTATGCAAAAAACCAAGAAGACAATTGAATTTACAACACCATGCCATTGAGCTCTTAAAACCTGATTTTCATTCTAAAGACACGATTTTTCCCCAAAATGGAAAACCAGCCCAATCCTCTCCCATTGCTTCACCCAAATCTTCCTTAAATACACAAATCCATTCAAATAACCGTAAACCACAACCTAGATACCATATCCCCACAGGTAAATCCGATTTTCCCCCTTTAAAACCTTCCTCAAATGCCCAAATCTATGTCAAATCCCTAACTTCTACCCAAATCTTCCAATCACCTTACCAAATGCCTTCTAAACAACCTATTTTACACTGATTTCGTTCCAAATTTTCATCCAAAATCCTATCAAATCAGATTTTGAGAACCCTTAATTGAAACACTAAAAATAGCACTTTCTCCTCTTTTTTACCTATAAATAGCCCCCTCTACAACCCCTTCAATGACACGAAAAATTCAAGAGCACAAGCTCCCTACAAGCTATCAAACAATCAAGCTCTCTCTCTCAAGCTATTTTTTCTACAATTTTCTTCCCTCAAGCTTTTCACTTTTTGTCTTTCTTTTCACTGTTTTCATCATTTACTCCGGGCAGCGGTTTGGGCCTCGTCCCAGGAGTCTTCAAACATCCCTACAACGCCCATCCACACGATCTCCATCACTAACGTCGGCACGATTCATTACTCGTTCATCTGTGAATTGGGACCGTAAAGGGAAGGACTGAACTCTCTTGTTTGGTTTTGAAATTTCATTCTCAAAATAAAAATTAAAAGTCTTTGCAAAATATTACCAAGTTTATCGCAAAACTGTTTTATCCTTTTACTTGCATTGTTCACTCAATTTTCAAACTTAAGTTTATTACAAACATCATTTAGGTTTGTCTGCATACTATAACCTTCAATCTGCAATAATTTAAGCCATTTAACACATATTTGCCTTACCTTAAAATTTTATTTTGACTTATAAATTGCATACAGTTAAGTTGCACCTGTTCTAAGTTCTAATATTGATTGTCTGCTAGATATAGTAGATGCACGCACACATATGTACTTGGATATACCCTATTGTATGAGGTCAAATTAAATCTATCATTGGCATTTCTCATTCTGCAAATTCTGGACAGCGTTTACTGAAAATAAATTTATCTCTCTTATTTTGTCATCTAACCAAGTGTAGATCTTATAATAGAATAGCTTTTGATTGTACTGTAGCATTTGGTATTCAAAGCAGCTAGTGAACATCACCTTTGCCGGATAACATCCTTGTCGAAGCGCATAGTCATTTGCACCTTGGAACTTACATAAAGCAACGCAATAAAATTCTACGCCGCTAAGAAAAAAATATTATTAAAGTGTAGAAGTTGGGCCGGGTCCACCCGACCCGGCCCACTTTTGACGGGCCGGGTGGACCCGCGGGTCAATTTCAAACGGGTCATCAATCGGTGACCCGGACCCGTAATTTAAGGGGCGGGCCGGGTGGACCCGCGGGTCCGGGTCACTTTTTGCCAGGTCTACTCATGAACACCGAACACACCATTCAAGGAGGTCAATGAGGATTCCAGGTAATTTGACGCCACAAGAATTAGAGAAGCCACACCTAAAGCCGCTCAAACTTTTCGACCTCTTTGTAAAGCGGAACCCACATTCGTGGTCAGAGCTGATATTTCTTAGAAGGCCATGATTGGTCCACAATAATTCCCGTCCTTTGGTTCTTAGAAGGGCTCGGCCCACGGCTCTCTACTACCCACTCCGAATCTGGATTGGGAAGATGATATCCCTCTACTGGTTGGGGCACAGGTGTGGCCCCCACTTTAGTCCTCTCCTGGAACCTCTCCCCCAAATTGCAATAGCCATGGTTTTCCATGGAACATCTGTTGTTTGTCGAGGACCGCCCACATTGGAACACTTCTCAATTTGACATTCTCCTGCCTATGTCCATGCTCACCCTCCGTTAAGGCAGGGAGGGAGACAACAACAACCATTGTTTGTGGAAGCTGATCACCCAAAACCATTAGGTCCAGGAATGCTGGGTTCACGGTATCTACACCCTCCGCGATGTACAGACCCCAGAGTGGCAAACACTGAACTTTGGGGTCAGCTCAGCTTCAGTCTAGGGTCCCCAAATACAGTACCATCTCCTTCATGATTGTACCCACGGGCCGAGTTTGCCACTTTGCCACTGAACTTGTTCAGCTTGACTCAGTCCGATTCTACCCGACCAGGTTTCTGAGATGGCGAGGCAACTCACCAGCAAGGGTTTAAATTTCGGATTTCAGTGAGGACCGAAATCAAAACGTTCTGAAACCTAAATTGCTTAAATTTTGGTCGAAATTATGGAAATTTCTGCGAAATATTTGATAAAATATTATTTATTTATTCCTTTACAGAATTTCATTTGATAAACTACATCCATGTTGGCCCCACCTGAACTTCTGTGATATGTTGTTACTTAGTAGGTATAACATGTTTTCTTGGCCATAAGGTCCTCCATGTGAGCACCACTGGTAGATCACTCGTTAGCATACATGTGATCCCTTCTATTTTTGCCATTAGGCCATCTACGGAAGACACTCCTTTTATTTTGCCCTACTATTATTCACTAGGGAAAACTACTAAAAACCCTACATCAAATCTTATCCACCGCCTTGAATAGATCACTTGTTAGCAGACATGCGGTTCCTTTTATTTTGCCCTTAGGCCATCTACCTAAGATACTGATAGATTATTCACTATTATAAACTTATGCCCTACTAGCAGACTATTCATTACCGAGCAATGACGATTACAGATTACTACAATCCTCTGCCTTAAATAGCTTTCAAATGTTTATTTAACAATTTTACCCTTAATGATAATTATTGTTTACATTTAATTAGAAGATTAAGGAAAATAACAGACAAATCCCCTAAAATATCTCCTATATAAGGTATTAGAAGCATATTAAAAACACTAATCTTGGAAAACCCTCTCTCTCTCTCTCTCCCGAATAGAATCCCATCTTATCTCCATTTTTGATACAGAACTCTCTCTCTCTCTCTCTTAAATGATTGATTAATGCCTAAGCTGACTAGCATTCTTGGCTCATGCTATGCATGGGTATAAAATAGATGGCCCCACTCCATCAAAACATGAGGTGTAAAACAATGACCGCACCACGTCAATTTATTAGGTGTTAATGGTGGGACTTGCCCTATTCATGAGTTTGGTGGAGATGGGGTACCCTCCACCCATCAAACATCAGATATAAAATGGTGGGCCCCACTGGATGATTGGCTTGGGTGGAGAATGCTAGTCTATTGTTTCACTCAAATAATGTGCCCATCTTAAAGTAGAATTATTTAAGGGTTGTAGGCCTCAGCATTGATAAGAAAACAATTCTTCAACTACTTTTTGCTTCTCCTAAACACTCGATCATTTCAATCAAATCAGTGCAGGTATGATGAGTTAAGATACACGCATGCATGCATCACAACACACACGCACGTATAAAACATATGTGGGTGTTTAAAATTCTTAAGGAAATGTTTGGCCTTGAAAAAATATTCCACTGAAGATTTGTAGTGCCAGTTGCAAGAGATGGGGGGAGAACCGGAGAAGGAGAAACTTAGTTATGAATTCCATTTTGTTTTGGCCAGTGGAACGGAACGCCTCAGCGTTTCATTTCAGAAAAGAAGCTACAACGACCAGAATTTTTTTAATAGTTAAAATTTTAAAAAAAAATCCCAAAGAAAACGCTGAGATTGCTAAAAATTGAAACAACTAGATCATCCTCTAAAACAAAATCCATCATAATATCAAGGTTGTAAAGATCCAACATTTACTTAAAAGAAAATGTATGTACTATTAACCAGTGCTTGACTAGATGGAAAATTTTTAGAGACCGAGTCATGAGATTTTTTTACTGGACTTTTGGAATTTAATAATGTTTGGACATAATAGAATTTTGAATTTTTAAAATTAGAAAAATACCCCATCATTTGGAAGTTAAGATTTTGATCCGTTTCGAAATGATCGAAAAATGTTGAATTTTGTACTAGAACTAAAAAAATTGACTTTATATCCTTTTAGAACTAAGAATTAGGTTTCGAAACTATTCTTAATAAATCCAAATTGAGCGTATTCCTTTATTTACATGTAAATCTTAAGTAAATGGACAAGTGTTTTTCGAAACGGAGTATAGGGGTGTTCCGTTCTGGTTTTCCGGACACCATTTTGACCGAAATGAAACAAAATAAGGAATACAAAATACCAATTTTAAGTAGGTATTACTTTTTCACTATTTTTTAGGAATTGATGATGCTCTCTCCACTCCCACCAACTTAGGTCTTTCGGTCTCCCTCCTTCTGCTCCCATCTCGCAATCGTATACTTGAACCCATGATTATTCTGTGGAACAACTTTTCTATAAGATTGTAGGCTCCGTCCCTTTCGACATAAAAATGCACGTAAAATTTGTTTTATGTTCATTTTTACAACATAAAACAAATTTTACGTCCATTTTTACGTCGAAAGGAACGGAGCCTAAGTAAAAGGAGCAGGTAACAAATTTTATACCCATTTTACATATATAGGTCGATCTTTTTTTTCTTTTCTTTTGAGAAGGTTACTTAAATTTATTGATAAACTTAAGTGGATCATCAATTAGCCTTCGACCGAGTTCTCTTTTGGGTCAAATTTTTGGGCTGCCGAATCAATCGTTGACTAATATAACTTCTGAGTTGACTCCTTTTTACCTTGACCGAGTTCTTGTTTGAGTCCGACCTCTTAAACCCATGTGGACACATATAGATAATACCCATACACATAGAAGTACATATTTGTTGATTGCTAATTGCTAATTGCATGTAGTGCATAATATTATGTATCTAGGTTTATGTACATATGTACATATTGCATGTACATATGTACATATTGCTAATTGCATGTGGAGCATAATATTATGTATCTAGGTTTATGTACATATGTACGTATTTCATGTACACATATACGCGTATAAATTAACTACATGCCATATATGTAGTTAAATTGCTTGGACTTGGCAATCAAGTCACAAGTTTTTCAACATTGAACCTTCCTCCTTACAATTAGGGCTGCAACTCGAGCCGGGTTTTACCCGACCCGCATCGACCCGACCCGAAAATAGCCTGGGTCGGGTTCAGGTTTCATGGGTTTCGGGTCGAGCTGGGTTCAGCATTCAAAAGCCCGCATGAATCTCGGGTCGAGCCGGGTTTGAAGGGGCCCGACCCGACCCGACCCGAGTTACATAAGTTATAGTATGTACATTTTTTCTATTGTTAGTTAAAAGTTAAAGGGATAATTACATTTACACCCCCTCTAGTTTCTGACACATCCACTTCCACCCCTATAGTTTAAAACGTGACAAATACACCCTTGTAGTTTCAATTTGTTTAAGGTAGGCCCCCTCAGCTGAAGGTTCGTCCATAGATTGAAGGGTTAGGATGATCCAATGAAGCTGATTTTTTGGGCACACCCTATCTATGTCAGGACCCATCAAATGAACGCTTTGGATCATCCAAACAATGTGGGCGGGTGATAATTTTGGGTGCCCTCTCGGGTCACCTAACAGAAGACGCACGTGTGGTGGAAATTAGGGCGGGTGATAATTTTGGGTGCCCTCTTGGGTCACCTAACAGAAGACGCACGTGTGAACGAACTACCCTTCGAGAACGCAAAGAAGCCAAACTCTCACGCGTTTTGAATCTTTGACCAATGACAATGACGAAGAAATAAAGAGAAGTAAGAATGGTCTCGGTGGGTCCCACCAAAACAAACCGCCAATAACGGCTAAGACTTCGATAAGGATTGGCGAGACAATTCTATGCCGCCGCTCCCCGTACGTGCCACGGCCAAAGCCTCGTCAATCTTCACCTACTACTCAGCTGCCCTTCTATGTCGCAAGATTTACGCAAATGCCACGTCATTTTCTTGTCTCGCTTCTCGACAGTTTCTTTTGAAAGGTGTGTTGGTGCAGAGTTAGTAAAACGTGATTCGCCGAAGAAAATGGGACAGCAAAAATTCGAGTTTAACACGGTATTGGTAAAAAATAGAACACAAGAAAATGAGTTTCTAATTTTGTCATTTACAAAACAAGGTGAGGGTAAAATTGGAATGTTGGCCAAAAAAACATGTTTAAAACGGTCAAAAGTAGGAGTGGCAACGGTTTGATTTCGGTTCGGTTTGACCCCAAAATCGAACCGAACCAAACATGCTCACACTCCAAACCGAAACCAAAACCGAACCGGACATATATATGTTCAAACCGAACCGAAACCCCAAACTGAGCTGATGAAAAGGGGCGCACGGTGGGAGTGGGAGAAAATGAAATTTTGCCGGCTCTAATATTGAGCTATATTAATTTGCCATCTCATCTAAGGCAATGCTTTTCGTTTTGCTCTGTATTCCCTAAGGCTCTGTTCACTTGCGTTCCCGGGAAAGCAAATCCCTGGAAAACAACATCTTTTTTCTCAAAAGGGGGTTATCACCCTCTGTAACAATTTCTCAAAAGTGCGTCCCCCCTTGCACTTTTGAGGTGATCATTTACCAAAAAGAAATTACTTTCCAAACAGAGTCGTCTAGTGGTCTTTTGCAAAGCCAGGGGATGGTTTTGGTCTTCTGGGCAATCTGTGGTGCAATCCAAGAGGTGGTTTTCTGGGACATGAAAGGTTGACTTTTTTCCCACAGAGCTTGGAACCTCAGCTTCGAAGGGAGGATTTCTGCTGGGACAAGTTTAACATTAAAGAAGCTAATATATGATTAAGAGATACATCAATGATTACAGGAAGGACATGGTAACACTCAAAGAAATAATAGAGAAGAAAGCAAACCCAGGATTCCATGGAAGAAATTAAATAGCCAAATCTAAAGACCAACAAAGTAGGCTAATCATCTATCCATAGTTGGATGATTATAGTAGATAGAATAAAAATTATTCATAATACCCTGAAGGTGAGACCAGAGGCGTGGAACTTTTGGTCCTCGAGCTGTTCTAACCGCTCGATCATTGGAGACGTCAGATAGTTCGCCCAATCACCCACTTCCCCTTTCCTAAAGAAAGTGTTATTCCCAAAAACCAAAGTAGGGTCAACTCCTGTCTTGTTCACTTGCAAATTGGTCATTGTCTTAAAACTACATAACTGTATTATTTCCTCCACCACCCCAACTTTCTCTTCCTCTAGAGAGAAAGGTTGCCCCAAGAACTCAGCCAACTTCTTCAAATGAAATGTGGGTACTTGTTTCATCTCCTCATACTTCAAAAACAAAACCCTTCCAGGCCTTTCTTGGCTTTCCTTCCAATACCCCAACACATGATCCCAATAAGGACCGAAAGGCGAAACTCCTTCACAAAACAAGTCGAAGGCCTCTTCGAGAGGAAGGGGAGGTCCTACACTCAGGGGTCTCAACTTGTTAAAGTAAGTCCACATGGCTATGAAGGTATCTCTTGGATTACGACATATGTAAACAATCCGAAAATCCGATTGTATTGCCGATGGCGGTAATGAATTGTAAGGCGCGTGTGTAGAAAATAGTCTAGGGTGAGAAAGGTTTGAGAAATAAGAAACAGGATCATCTTCCAAGAACTTATATTCGAAGAAAGGGATAAGTGAATGGGAGTTATTGTTGAGCAAGGGATGGTTAGTGAAAGTGTAACGAGTGCGGTTCACAATGGTGAAAACGAGAGCCTTCAACCAAGTTGTACCCGTTTTGGGTGCGGTGCTCACTAGTACATCGGTGTTGTAGGCTTGAAAGTGTTGATGGCATTCCATTACTGCTTTCAAGTACTGTAAAGGATACCAAAAGCCTTGGTATTGGTAGATATGGGGTTCGAACCACCCATTCCCTTTTGGGAGGGAGGAGACTAGTTCCTCCCATTTTTTGCTTCTTTGTTCTTCATTTTCAGGCAAGTTAGTGGCTGGAATTTGGGATGTAGCCATGAAGAAGATGGGAGTTGAAGGATCTAAGTTATGACTAGTGTCCTCACAGGATTTTGACAGCTTTGGCTACATGAAAGCATATTTATGTATCTCCAAGAAGCAGCTCTCACATCAAATGACATTTATCTCCAACCAAATCCCAGCTGTCAAGAGTCCTTCCAGGAAAGCTAGGACCACGTGAATTCATTTCCCTTCAATTATTTTCAGTTTTTCAATCTCTTCTCTGTGATCTTGTCTTGTCTGGGCTTATTTCTTTCATTCTTCTTGCTGGAGTGGGACCATGATCTCACCCAATCTTTGACGGATCTTTTTTGTATTTTGTCCTAATTACATACCTAGCTGTAAGCACGTGATTTTCAACCACCTTTTGAGGACAACCAAAATGCCCTTGTTTTGTTATTATTTACAGCCCATGCCACCATCCTTTTAAGTATGCAAAAAACCAAGAAAACAATTGAATTTACAACACCATGCCATTGAGCCCTTAAAACGTGATTTTCATTCCAAAGACACGATTGTTCCCCAAAATGGAAAACCAGCCCAATCCTCTCCCATTGCTTCACCCAAATCTTCCTTAAATACACAAATCCATTCAAATAACCCTAAACCACAACCTAGATACCATATCCCCACAGGTAAATCCGATTTTCCCCCTTTAAAACCTTCCTCAAATGCCCAAATCTATGTCAAATCCCTAACTTCTACCCAAAACCTTACCAAATGCCTTCTAAACAACCTATTTTACACTGATTTCGTTCCAAAATTTCATCCAAAATCCTATCAAATCAGATTTTGAGAACCCTTAATTGAAACACTAAAAATAGCACTTTCTCCTCTTTTTTACCTATAAATAACCCCCTCTACAACCCCTTCAATGACACGAAAAATTCAAGAGCACAAGCTCCCTACAAGCTATCAAACAATCAAGCTCTCTCTCTCAAGCTATTTTTTCTACAATTTTCTTCCCTCAAGCTTTTCACTTTTTGTCTTTCTTTTCACTGTTTTCATCATTTATGCCGGGCAGCGGTTTGGGCGTCGTCCCAGGAGTCTTCAAACATCCCTACAACGCCCATCCACACGATCTCCATCACTAACGTCGGCACGATTCATTACTCTTTTCCTGCGGCCTCACTCGTTCATCTGTGAATTGGGACCGTAAAGGGAAGGACTGAACTCTCTTGTTTGTTTTTGAAATTTCATGTCCATGCTGAATTTCATTCAGCGACAAGGGCTTCCAAAGAGAAAAGCTTCTTCTCACGAGCTCCAATCGTCTCTTCATCCTCCTCTTTCCGTGCGTCTGATACAACAAATTGTTAGAATCAAAGATAACAAAAAAAAAATCCTCGAAAGTAAGTGGGTTTTCTGTTTTACCCTCATCTAAGGATATACCCTATTGTATGAGGTCAAATTAAATCTATCGTTGGCATTTCTCATTCTGCAAATTCTGGACAGCATTTACTGAAAATAAATTTATCTCTCTTATTTTGTCATCTAACCAAGTGTAGATCTTATAAAAGAATAGCTTTTGATTGTACTGTAGCATTTGGTATTCAAAGCAGCTAGTGAACATCACCTTTGCCGGATAACATCCTTGTCGAAGCATTTGCACCTTGCAACTTACATAAAGCAACGCAATAAAATTCTACGCTGCTAAGAAAAAAAATATATTTTGCCCTGACGTTGTACTTTGAAGCAAAGCTCGCCGATCAAGCAAAGCTCGTCACAACAGGTCGGTACTCTAAACCTTAAAGCCCATCCCAAACGACCCGAATCCAAAGCCGAATTTCTCGGATAGGGATCTTGAAACTTCACTAAGTTCAAAATCAAACATCTGAAATTTTAGAATTTATCGTTTTCACTAGAAAAGAAGAAAAGGCAAATGTGGCATGATGGTAAGTGGCACACCATATATAGTGGAAAACAGCAGAACAATCCTAATCACATTCCATCACGAAGGATATGGATATTTTTCCTAATTGAATCTTTTTCTTTGTAGTTTATAGGACACTTTAACAGCTTTATGATGATGACCAGGTGAATAAAAGAAGATTAATCCATACTTTTTGCCTGTGGAATTTATTTAATTTTTGTGGTTTTTGTAAAAGAAGTATTCTACTTTGCTTTATTTGCAAAAACAGTCTACTTTGTTTGACAATTTGCAAATAGAGTCCTTGCACTCGAGTGAATTTTGCAAATCAGGTTGTGACATCAATTTGTGATCAAAATACCCACGGTAGATTTTTTTAACATATAGAAAGACCAAAATGTTCTTAGAGATTTTATACAGTGTAAGCTCTTATAGTGTCTTATTTTTCAAATGTACTGTACGGACCACATCATAGGATGATCCAAACCGTCCACAGATTTTATAAAGGGAGATGATATCCCCCCCCCTGCATGCTCACTTCAAATTACGTTATAAGGGGTACGTGTTCACGTCAAATCACGTTATAAGGAGGCGCGTGCGTACTGCAGGGGGTGAAAGTTGATGAGAAAATCCGCCGGGCAATCCAATCTGATCGTGCACAAATTAACGAAAAGTAAAATAAACCAAGCCACAAGATGAACACCAAGCCACAAGATGAACACCAAGATTTACATAGTTCGGCCAAGCGTACTCCACGGGCAAGAAACACGATCTTCCACTACAAAAAAGCAAAATACAAGGATTACAATGGATTAATCTCAAACCCACAAACCTGCAGCCATTTTCTTGCTTCTCAAACCCGAGACCGTACACCGAGAGTAACCCAAGAGAAAACCCACAAGAGAATACCCGAGAAGAAACCCAATTTCTCTCTCTCTCTCTCTCTCTCTCTCTCTCTCCCCCCCCCCCCCCACGAGAGATTAAAAACATCTCTCGTTTATATCACTTAGGTTTTAGAAAAACCTAAAAACATTGCCGTTTTTACATTCTCATCGAGTGGTGGGAAATTAGGCAACTTTTCCAACAATCTCTACCTTGGCTTATTTCCCAGCCACCATGAAGATTTTCTGCCGATGTCTCTACCGGCCGGTCCGCTATTACCACAAACCACCATTGGCCTTTCAAAGTACCGGCTACACACCCTCGAATCACCTTGGTTCTGACTCCTCCCGATTCGATCAACACGGTCAATGCACATGTGTAGTTGCCAACCCGTTGACTCACTCAGTCAACCTTGGAGAGGGATCTCAATCCATCATTCCCAATGCAGGTACTGTCATCCTCTCATCATCGTCTGCAACTTGGAAACTTGTCTCTGCACTAACTGCGAAGGAGACCCTACGCGTGCACGCGCTACCACTATGTTTCCATGTAACCATCGAGATCTTGGAAACACTAGTCATTGTGTCCCCGACCAGACGATACAACCAACAACACTTCTCTCCTTTCATCAGAACCATACAGCCTCCTGTGATTTTCATGGCTCCACCTGCAACTGAAATCCAGCAACCTCTGGGGTCCAATCGGCTAAGAGACACTAGATTCCTTCGCATCTTTGGAATATACGTCACACCACCCAAAGTACGAACTACTCCATTGAACATCTTGATCTTTACCGTTCCAACTCTTATGACGTCACAAGTAGACCCGTCACCCAATGACAATACACCCGCCCTTGTCTCATGGAACGTATCAAAATATTCCCTTCTGGAGCATACATGAACAGAGCACCCTGAATCTAAAATTCACTCATCATGAGGAGAAGCGTGATTACCTGTGGAGACTGTGAGAACGTCTCCAAACTCTTCGCTCTGCTCATCCGTTACCACCACCACAGTATTCATAGCACCATTGTTCGCCTAGTCAGCTCGCTTCGGATGCGGTAACATTGTACACCCTTTCCGCCGACCCTGAATCTTGACCTGCCTTTTCCTGATCCCCTGTTAGATGATCTTCCTCTTTGATTCCCACCATGAACAACCAATCCGTGCTCTTCACTTCCACCAAGAAGAGGTTTCTTCCGCATCTCATTCGTTCCATCGCCCTTGTCAAAGAAGAAGTAGAAGAAAAGGTTAGGTCTTTTTTTTTTCCCCTGTACTTCTAGTTCTAGGGTTTTTGTGGTTCTTTCCTTTTCTTTTGAATTTTGATTTCATTCTTTTCTAGGGTTTATGCTTCTATTTTTTTTTCTAGGTTTCTTTTTCTTCTCTTTTATTTTTTTTAGAGGGTAAAGGAGAGAGATTTGAGATTTTGAGTCCAAAACTTATTATTGCATTAATTATGAGCAAAATAACCAGTTTTGGCCTTTTCGATTAGGACATACATGGATTCTAAAAATTAGGATTTTACCAGCTAAAATATTGATTTTACAATCTTGGATTACATAATCTAGGTTTTAGCTTAGGCCGTGTTTGTTTCAGATTGTGAGGGCCGATTGTGAACCCCCAACTGATTATTGGCTCAAATTTACATTTAATTTTGAGCCAATAATCAGATGAGGTTTATGTTTAACTTATAAAATCGAAGGCCCTAATCATTTGAGATTGTGACAAGCAATTGTAAGCCCTAGATTGATTATTGGACTTAAAAGTATGTTTAAATTTGAGTCCAATAATTGGTTAAGGGGTCACAATCAGTTGGCAGAATCTCAAACGAATAGGACCTAAGTTTTAGCTTGTAATATTCTAATATCCTAGATTCTTTTCTTTGTGAAATGATAATGCCACCCCTTTTCAACCCCTTCCATATGTAGAGATTGTCACGTAATTTTCTTGACGGGGACAAGAAGACTACCATGGATACATACTTTTCGAAGGTCTTGTTGGTTTTGGATTTTGAGAATTGATTTTGAGTCCAGAACCGATTCTTGGACTCAACATTGCCTTAATTTTGAGCCCAATAACCGGTTTTGGACTTTGGGATTTGTTCGGGGATTTCTGTCATTTATACGATTAAGATGTGCTTTTTCATTTCTTTTTCATTTTATTTATTTACTGTAAGTTTTCTGAATTTTGTATGTGATGATCAATTTATCAGGGTTTTAGGGGTTTTGTTGTTGCGTTACATTCCATGGGCGAATTGAAATTGAGTTGTAACTGTCTGTTTTCATTGGCGAATTGAAATTGAAATTGAGTTGTAATTTTCTGTGTACTTGTTTAATTATTTGATTCCAATTCTTCTTTAATTTTGACTCCAACAATTGGTTCTGGACTCACAATTGTAATTTTATGTGTTCTTGGGCTGAACTGACTCCAACAATTGGTTTTGGACTCACAATTTTGAGTCCAACTTGTTATAGTAACATGATTTGATTTTTTTGCATTATTTTTTCTAGGTTAAACGTTAAGAAGTGATAAGTGTCGAAGATTTTAAGTTCTATTTTGGGGTAGTTCTAGTTCTCGCAATATTAATTCTTCAGGTATGCCTTCTCTATCTGCAATCATCTTGAAAAAAATTATATAAATCGAATAATGTTATCATTACTTCGTTATATATATATATATATATATATATATATATATATATATATATATATATATATATATATATATATATATATATATATGCATGTCCGGATGTCCTATATTCAATCTTCTTATTTATAAGATTTGTGGTTTCTGAAATCCTTGAAAAATATCATACTAATTGATAGATAAAATATTTTTTCTTCAGCCAACTTCTTCAAATGATTGTAAGCCCTAGATTGATTATCGGACCACGTGAATATTTAAACTTTGCAGTGTGCTGATATCATTTACCTTCAATTATCTTCAGTTTTTCAATCTCTTCTCTGTGATCTTGTCTCGGCTTTTTTCATTCATTCTTCTTGCTGCAGTGGGACCATGATCTCACCCAATCTTTGACGAATCTTTTTGTTGTGTATCTTTTTTGTATTTTGTCCTCTTAATCTATAAAATTACGTACCTAGCTGTAAGCACGTGATTTTCAACTACCTTTTGAGGACAACCAAAATGCCCTTGTTTTGTTATTATTTACAGCCCATGCCACCGTCCTTTTAAGTATGCAAAAAACCAAGAAAACAATTGAATTTACAACACCATGCCGATGAACCCTTAAAACGTGATTTTCATTCCAAAGACACAATTTCATTCCAAAGACACGATTTTTCCCCAAAATGGATTTTATACGCTAAGGCCGGGAAATTTGGCATTGATCGGACGGTTATGATCATCCTTAATGTGGCTGATAGTCTCTCTTTCACACACTAAAGTTTCTATATTAGTTTGGATTGTAAGAATTTTTTGGAAAAGTTTAGAACGAAATTTTTTCTAAAGTATCTTACTTATTATGCACACGAAAAAAGACAACTTGGACGAATCCTATTCAATTTTCACTTGGAGGGACCTTCAAATTATAATGATATCCATCTAAGTTAACAATAATCATAGCATTTCTTTCTAAATGGCGAAAAGAAAAAAAAAATCCCTATTTCTGTAAGAAATCAGAAATGTTTTTCTTGCAATCTAAACAGGACTTTAAAGGAATTCACATTTGACGATTTTATAAGTTGTGTACACGTGAAGTCTAGTATTTTTTTTTATTCCTCCCAAGGGATCCAACACCTCTGGATTGAAACAGACTCAAAAAATGCTGAGAATATGATTTTAGGAAATTCAACCTGCTCTTGGCACAAGATTCAAACTCTTAAATTTATCAAAAAAGTCCTAGCCTCACTATCCTCTTGGAAATTATCCCACATATGGCGTGAAGCAAATAGGGCCGCAGATTTTCTATCTAAAGTTGATTGCCCCTGTAAAAGTTCTTGCATGACCTCTGTGGATTGCCCTCCTCTCCTTCTGTCCTTTCTTGAGGAAGATAGGGGGGAACTTTGTATGCTCGTGTGTAATCTTTTTTTCTATTGATGTTACTGATGGGAAGTCTTATATTCGATTTTAAGTTACCTGCTCGGGAGGCTGGTTTCTTCATTCCGGATCGGTCTAGCTGCTGCCCTGCTTTTCTGAGTAATGCCCCATACCTGTGGTTGCTGATTATTCTTGTGGACATCGCCTCTGGCTTTAGGGATAGTTTACTTTGGATGCTCCGCTCTATTTTCATGTTGAATTTTTTGGGTTTTTTTGTTAGGGGCCCTTCTTGGATTGCCCCCCTAAAATTGTTGGCTTTCGAGCCCCCTTAGTGTACTTTTTGCCATTTTTATGAATTCTGGTTGGGGTCTGCCTAACCCCTGCTTACCCATCAAAAAAAAAAAGAAAAAAAAAGTCTAGTATTTTTCAAAAATTTGGACCCACTTCATATGATGATCCAAACTATTCATTTGCTGGGCCGCAATGTAAATAGGTTGCATCTCCTAAATCATCTCCATAGGATGATCCTAACCGTCCTATCTATAAGGGCAATCCCCTTATAGATTGCCCCTTATAGATTGAACGGTTATGATCATCCTATGGAGACGATTAATGCGGTGCAACCTATTTATTTGTGGGCCTCAACGTGCTATAACAAGAGGCCATGCTTGAAGTGAAATCTATCAAAACAGGAAGTGTAAAAGTGTGGCCCCAACTTGCTATAACAACCATTTTCTACCCCCATGGACCAAATACCTGACTCCCTCTCGTGACCAATACAGGAAGTGAAAATTAGTCCGGCCCCCCAAGTGTAAGTTCCTGGCTCCGCCCCTGAACTGCCCGGTAGTGCTCTCTCCAAGTCATCCCCTGTTTGGACTGATAGTTTCATTCATTCAAAGTGCCCAAGTCAGCACCCTAAGTTTTGATATTCACACGGTCCTAGCTTGTCTTTTAGCATTTAATTTGCTTGTGAGAGCTTTTTGGGAAATGTAATAACCTTTTGACAGCTCTTGAAAATTGAAATACAGACAAGCTTCGTAGGAATTTTAGCTCGGCAATCCATCGGGTTGGTTTGTTTATCCTTCCAGTTACATAGACCACATGAATATCAAAACTTTGTAGCGCTGATATCATTTCCCTTCAATTATATATTTTTAGTTTTCCAATTCTCTTCTTTGTGATCTTGTCTGGGATTTTTTCTTTGCTTTCTTCTTTACTGTGCTTGAAAGCAGTAATGGAATGCCATCAACAATTTCAAGCCTACAACACCGATGTACTAGTGAGCACCGCACCCAAAACTGGTACAACTTGGTTGAAGGCTCTCGTTTTCGCCATTGTGAACCGCACTCGTTACACTTTCACTAACCATCCCTTGCTCAACAATAACTCCCATTCACTTTTAGAGATTGTCATGTAATTTTCATGACGGGGACAAGAAGACTACCATGGATACATACTTTTTGAAGGTCATGTTGGTTTTGGATTTTGAGAATTGATTTTGAGTCCAGAACCGATTCTTGGACTCAACATTGCCTTAATTTTGAGCCCAATAACCGATTTTGGACTTTGGGATTTGTTCAGGGATTTCTGTCATTTATACGATTAAGATGTGCTTTTTCATTTTATTTATTTATTGTTAGTTTTTGGAATTTTGTATGTGATGATCAATTTATCAGGGTTTTAGGGGTTTTGTTGTTGCGTTACATTCCATGGGCGAATTGAAATTGAGTTGTAACTGTCTGTTTTCATTGGCGAATTGAAATTGAAATTGAGTTGTAATTTTCTGTGTACTTGTTTAATTATTTGATTCCAATTCTTCTTTAATTTTGATTCCAACAATTGGTTCCGACTCACAATTTATGTGTTCTTGGGCTGAACTGACTCCAACAATTGGTTTTGGACTCACAATTTTGAGTCCAACTTGTTATAGTAACATGATTTGATTTTTTTTGCATTATTTTTTCTAGGTTAAACGTTAAGAAGTGATAAGTGTCGAAGATTTTAAATTCTATTTTGGGGTAGTTCTACTTCTCGCAATATTAATTCTTCAGGTATGGCTTCTCTATCTGCAATCATCTTGAAAAAAATTATATAAATTGAATAATGTTATCATTACTTCGCTATATATATATATATATATATATATATATATATATATATATATATATAGATAAGTTATCTACACACTAGCTTAAAATACATTGGGGGCCACATTATTTGGGTGATCCAAACAATTCATTTTTAAGGCCCTCACATAGATAGGGTATCCACAAAAAATCAGATCCATAGGATCATCCAAACCATTCGAACTGTGGAGGCAAAAAATGGACTAATTTGTGAAGGTTTAAAGACATCCATTTTACCTCCACAAATCGTAGGGTTGGGATGATCCTATGGATCTGATTTTTTGTAGACACCCTATCTATGTGAGGGCCTTTAAAATGGATGGCTTGGATCACCCAAACAATGTGGGCCCCCACTGTATTTTAAGCTAGTGTGTAGAGAACTCTCTACACATGTGTAGGAACCGTTTTCTCATATATATATATATATATATATATATATATATATATATATATATATATATATATATATATTCAATCTTCTTATTTATAAGATTAGTGGTTCTAAAATCCTTGAAAAATATTATACTAATTGATAGATAAAATTTTCAGGTTATTTATTGATCCAAATTCACTCCTCAAAATTATAAGTTGAATCATGGGCAAACCAAAAACTATCGATGCACTCTTCAAAAAAAAGAATGTTAATGATTCAGAAATCAATGCACATTCTCCATTAAATTCTGGCATGTCAAACATTGAGCAACGTCCTTCTAAGTTACCAAGAACCCATCAAGAAGTGGTTGATACTACTTCCTTAGAACGTGATCCGGGATTGCGTCCTCAAATGTGGGAATATCCTGTTAATCAAAGAGATGAAATTCGTCTTACATATCTTATAGCTGAAGCATATCAATGTTACTTTGAGAGTATCATCTTTCAGGAGCAGAGAATCATCTTCGCCAATTTCAATCTTCTTTGTTCAAAAAAATTTCTTGGTTAGAATACTCCCCTTCAAAGGATGCTGTATTTTGTCTTCCATGCTATCTTTTTTGTAAGGAACCAACATGACGCCCGGGATTAGGTGCGTTTACAAGTGAAGGGTTTCAAAATTGGAAAAAAGAAAATGATGGATTGAATTGTGCCTTTTTAGGTCATGTTGGAAAAGACCCTAATTCACCACATAAAATTGCTGAGAAGGCTTGTCATGATCTATCGAATCAATCGCAGCATATTGATAAACTAATAGAAAAACAAACATCATAAGAGATTGAGAATAGCCGGTTGCGACTCAAGACCTCCATAGACACCGTTCGCTGGTTAACATTTCAAGCATGTGCTTTTAGAGGTAATGATGAAAGCATAAGTTCAAAAAGATCGAGGTAATTTTATTGAAATGGTAAAGATTTTGGCAGATTATAAAGAAAAATTTTCCAGGGTTGTCTTAGAAAATGCTCCAAAGAATGCCCAATACACATCGCCTAAAATTCAAAAGAAAATATTACATATTTTCCCAAGTAAAGTGCGTAGTGCAATTCGTGAAGATATTGGGGATGCAAAATTTTGCATTATTGTTAATGAGGCTAGAGATGAGTTTATGAGAGAGCAAATGGCTCTTATTTTGATATTTGTTAATAAGGATGGTTTTATTAGAGAACGATGTTTTGATCTAGTGCATGTTAGAGATACTACTGTATCGACTCTTAAAAAGGAGATATGTGCCGTTCTCTCTCTCTCTCACAATCTCAACATTCAAAACATTCGAGATCAAGGATATGATGGTGCTAGTACTATGCGTGGTGAGTGGAATGGTTTAAAAGCCTTATTTCTTAAAGATTGTCCGTATGCATATTACGTGCATTGCCTAGCTCACCAATTACAATTAGCATTGATTGGAGCATCCAGAGAAGTAATTCCTATTCATCAGTCTTTCTCAAAGTTGTCTTCCATTGTTAATATTATCGGTGCCTCCTGCAAACGTCATGATGAATTACAGTCTAACCAAGCGGATGATATTGCATATTTGATTTTTATTTATGAGAATGAGTATGGTAGAGGAGCTAATCAAATTGGTCCTTTGCAACGAGCTGGGGATACTCGATGGGGCTCCCATTATAATTCTATTTGTAGCTTACTAAAGATGTTTTCTGCGACTTGCACATTGCTTATAAATATCATTAATAGAGGAGCCACTTCTTCTCAACGTGGTGATGCAGATACCGCTTATGATGTGATGACAACTTTTGAATTTGTTTTTATATTGCATTTGATGAAAGAAATCATGGGAATCACTGATGTTCTCTGTCATGTTTTGTAAAATCGTTCGCAAGACATTTTGAATGCTCTGCACTTAGTCTCAACTACAAAATTACTCATTCAAAAGTTGAAGGAAGACGGCTCGAATAGTTTGCTTAAGAATGCGAAATCATTTTGCGAAAGGCGTGGGATTGATATTCCTGATATGAGTGCCCCTTACACAGCAGGTCGTGGTCGGTCACGTGAATCACAAGATCTCATTACGATGGAGCACCATTATCGGGTTGACATATTTAATGCTGCAATAGACTCTCAATTGCAAGAGCTAAATAGCAGATTCAATGAGCAACCAACGGAGGTCCTTATTATTAGTTCTACTCTTGATCCTAAGGATGCTTATAAATCTTTTAAAATTGAAGATATTTGTAATCTTGTGGAGAAATTTTATCCTCAAGATTTCTCAGAGGAGGAAAAAATTCATTTGAGATTTCAACTGCAGCATTATGAGCTTGATATACTTCAGCATCCAGATTTTCAAAATATTTCCACAATTTCTGAACTTTGCCAGAGATTAAGTGCAACGGGAAAGTCAGCGATCTATTATCTGATTGATAGATTGATACGTCTTGTGTTGACTCTTCCGGTTTCAACGGCAACTACAAAACGTGCATTTTCGGCTATGAAGCTTGTTAAAACAAGACTTCGTAACATGATGGAAGATGAATTTCTCGCAGAATGCTTGGTTTTCTACATCGAAAAAGAAATAGCTAAGAGTTTCAGTACAGATATGATCATAGATGAATTTTATTCTATGAAAAGTCGACGGGCACAACTTAAATATAAAGATTTAGGTTTACTTTTTTGTTTCCTTTTGTCGGTTTCAATCAAAGTTGGCTAACACGTTTGCATATTCATGGAGTTATAGCATACTCTTCGTGTATTGAAAGTCCTATCATATTTTTTATTCATCAGTTTAACTTTTTTATTCTATGAAAGTGTGTGCGTGTGTGTATATCATGGATTTTTTTACAACTAGTCAGGCCTCTACAAGTGTAAATTCCTGGTTCCGCCCTTAGTACCAACCTCCTCATTTTGGTTGAAAAATGCCAATTGGGGACATTAAAATACGAGAATTGCGAAGGGGGGGACACACTTTTGAAAAATTGTTATAGGGACGAAATGAGGGTTATCAGCCCTCTAAATGGGGTTATCAAACTCTCAAAAGGGGGTTATCAACCCTCTGTAACAATTTCTCAAAAGTGCGTCCCGCCATTGGCAATTCTCGTATACTGATGTCTCTCATTCTCAAATTTTCCTATGGTCATTTAGAAAACGGCTGTCATGCACGTTGTCTGAGGAAAAACAAAAGGCAACCCTATTGACAGCCCTACTGACTGCTTCCATGTAGGTCAAGAGAAGACTTTTCCCTGGTACTATCCTGGCAATTAATTTCCTTTGTTAATTCGACATCCCATCTTGCACTTTTGAGGTGATTATTTACCAAAAAGGAATTACTTTCCAAACAGCGTTGTCTAGTGGTCTTTTGCAAAGCCAGGGGATGGTTTTCTGGGCAATCTGTGGTGCAATCCAAGAGGTGGTTTTCCTGGGACATGAAAGGTTGAGTTTTTTTCCCACAGAGCTTAGAACCTCAGCTTCGAAGGGAGGGTTTCTGCTGGGACAAGTTTAACCAGTGTTTAAAAATGCGGATTCGTCGCGTAACGCGGCTGAAGAAAATCTTTGTCGACTCAGCGCAGACACGGTTGACGCGGCCAAATTAGATGAGTCGTTATTTTTTATTAGAAAATAAATGAAAAAAATACAAAAATCCAAACCCATTTAAGTAGGGCCAAACAAATGAATAGTTTTGATCATCTAACCAAGTGCAAGCCCGCTAATTTTTAAAAAAATACATGCAAGAAAAACATTTTTGATGGGAAATTTTTCTTGGAAAATTTTTGAGTATAATGATATGATTTAATTGGAGGCATATTCTCATAAATTGAAGGTCCATCTAAGTAAATGTTGAATATGTTTAGTTTAAGTTATCTTTTTATTTTTCAGGTGTTAAAAATGTAAGAAAATTTAGAAATATTTTTTAATAACCAAAAGAAAGAGGTTATATATATCAAAAAAGGAGATTTTATATGGTGTAAGCCCTTAAAGTCCCTTATTTTTCTAGAAGTACTGTACGGACCACACTAGAGGATGATCCAAACCGTCCATGTCCATGGCCCACATGGACGGTTTGGATCATCCTCTAGTGTGGTCCGTACAGTACCTCTAGAAAAGTAAGGGACTATAAGGGCTTACACCATATAAAAGAATTGTATTCTTAAATGGCTGTCCAGGCACCCACACCCAGAATGAGGTAGAGAATAAGACAAGCAAAGCTGCAAAAGTCAGGCTGGAATTGACAACCTCACTTTGTACTGCACTGCCCAAAAAAATAATAATGTATTTGCCCCTTTGTTTTATTTGAATCACCCCTTGGTTTTACTCGGGATAGCCCTCTCTAGTGTATTTATGACTACTATTTTACATTGGATGGTAGGGGTGGACATGGTTCGGTTCGGTTCGGTTTTGGGGTATACCCAGAACCGAACCATATATAATCGGTTCCCTGAAATTGGAACCGAACCAGAACCATATAAGTTTGGAACCGAACCGAACCAGAACCATATATAATCGGTTCGGTTCGGTTCTGGGTTTACCCGATCTTCATCAAATCAACGGAATTTCTTCACAATAGTTGTTTGAATGTTTGGTTTTCTTTTCTTGAGATAGAATAATTTTTTGTTTCCAGCTTGTCATCATCATTATGGGAAAAGCAGAGCACAAAAGTCTCTAATGAAATGATGAATATGACTTTGTGGGGGCGTTATACAAACTACTCTCATAATATTTTACTATTTTTAAAAGCCTTTCACTTTCTTCTTACACTTACAAAAACTTTCAAGTTAATATTAAAAACAAAAAGGATTCCCACATCTTCTTTCCTGCCATTAAAATATTAAGGCTTGTTTGGTGAGATTAAAAATATTTGGGCAAGTGCTGAGATTAAAAAACTTGTTTTCCAGTCTGACTAAGGGTTTTAAGGTGGGTCGGTTCTTGGTTCGGTTCTCGGTTCCGGGATCCAAACCCAGAACCGAACCGAATTTCCATCGGTTCCAGGTTATTAGAACCGGAACCGAACCATATAACTATGGAACCGAACCGAACCGAACCATATGTGCCGGTTCGGTTCGGTTCCTCGGTTCGAACCGGAACCATGTCCACCCCTATTGGATGGGCTGTCTCAGGTAATGAAAGGGGGCGTATTTATCATTTCACAAAATCATATTATCAGATCCAGTAAAAAAACGAACTAGTTCTTCTTCTTCTTCATGAGTTAGGGTATTATAGAGCGTTTTCTCTGCGGCTTTAGGTACGTTTCTCTCCAATAAATCTTATCTTTCCTTTTTTTTTTGAATGGTTGAAGTTAAGATGGAATATGAGTTCAAAATGGCCATGACTCGGCCACAACTCGCCGAGTCCGGGACTCCAAAATGGCGGCCACCGCAAATCCGCGTCGACTCGGCCGAGTTACGAACCGAGTCGCCGAGTTTTAAAACACTGAGTTTAACATTAAAGAAGATAATATATGTATAAGAGAGATACATCAATGATTACAGGAAGGACATGGTAACACTCAAAGAAATAATAGAGAAGAAAGCAAACCCAGGATTACATGAAAGAAATTTAATAGCCAAATCTAAACACCAACAAAGTAGGCTCAATCAATCCATAGTTGGATGATTATAGTAGATAGAATAAAAATTATTCATAATACCCTGAAGGTGAGACCAGAGGCGTGGAACTTTTGGTCCTCGAGCTGTTCTAACCGCTCGATCATTGGAGACGTCAGATAGTTCGCCCAATCACCCACCTCCCCTTTCCTAAATAAATTGTTATTCCCCATGCCCATAGGGCCAACTCCTGTCTTGTTCACTTGCAAATTGGTCATTGTCTTAAAACTACATAACTGTATTATTTCCTCCACCACCCCAACTTTCTCTTCCTCTAGAGAGAAAGGTTGCCCCAAGAACTCAGCCAACTTCTTCAAATGAAATGTGGGATCTTGTTTCATTTCCTCATACTTCAAAAACAAAACCCTTCCAGGCCTTTCTTGGCTTTCCTTCCAATACCCCAACACATGATCCCAATAAGAACCGAAAGGCGAAACTCCCTCACAAAACAAGTCGAAGGCCTCTTCGAGAGGAAGGGGAGGTCCTACACTCTGGGGTCTCAACTTGTTAAAGTAAGTCCACATGGATATGAAGGTATCTCTTGGATTACGACATATGTAAACAATCCGAAAATCCGATTGTATTGCCGATGGCGGTAATGAATTGTAAGGCGCGTGTGTAGAAAATAGTCTAGGGTGAGAAAGGTTTGAGAAATAAGAAACAGGATCATCTTCCAAGAACTTATATTCGAAGAAAGGGATAAGTGAATGGGAGTTATTGTTGAGCAAGGGATGGTTAGTGAAAGTGTAACGAGTGCGGTTCACAATGGCGAAAACGAGAGCCTTCAACCAAGTTGTACCTGTTTTGGGTGCGGTGCTCACTAGTACATCGGTGTTGTAGGCTTGAAATTGTTGATGGCATTCCATTACTGCTTTCAAGCACAGTAAAGGATACCAAAAGCCTTGGTATTGGTAGATATGGGGTCTGAACCACCCATTCCCTTTTGGCAGGGAGGAGACTAGTTCCTCCCATTTTTTGCTTATTTGTTCTTCATTTTCAGGCAAGTTAGTGGCTGGAATTTGGGATGTAGCCATGAAGAAGATGGGAGTTGAAGGATCTAAGTTATGATTAGTGTCCTCACAGGATTTTGATAGCTTTGGCTACATGAAAGCATATTTATGTATCTCCAAGAAGCAGCTCACATCAAATTCTTGCTGCAGTGGGACCATGATCGTCACCCAATCTTTGACGGATCTTTTTGTTGTGTATCTTTTTTGTATTTTGTCCTCTTAATCTATAAAATTACATACCTAGCAAAAGACGAAAAGGCAAATGTGGCATGATTGTAAGTGGCACACCATATATAGTGGAAAACAGCAGATATTAATTCTTCAGCCAACTTCTTCAAATGATTGTAAGCCCTAGATTGATTATTGGACCACGTGAATATTTAAACTTTGTGGTGTGCTGATATCATTTACCTTCAATTATTTTCAGTTTTTCAATCTCTTCTTTGTGATCTTGTCTGGGCTTTTTTCTTTCATTCTTCTTGCTGCAGTGGGACCATGATCTCACCCAATCTTTGACGGATCTTTTTGTTGTGTATCTTTTTTGTATTTTGTCCTCTTAATCTATAAAATTACATACCTAGCAAAAGAAGAAAAGGCAAATGTGGCATGATGGTAAATGGCACACCATATACAGTGGAAAACAGCAGATATTAATTCTTCAGCCAACTTCTTCAAATGATTGTAAGCCCTAGATTGATTATTGGACCACGTGAATATTTAAACTTTGTGGTGTGCTGATATCATTTACCTTCAATTATTTTCAGTTTTTCAATCTCTGCTTTGTGATCTTGTCTGGGCTTTTTTCTTTCATTCTTCTTGCTGCAGTGGGACCATGACCTCACCCATCTCATTTGATAAGAGCAACGCCGTGACTTCCTCCAACTTTATCGTATCATTACCATACAATAAAGTTGTTACCAGGTTGTCATACGAATCAGGAAGTGGAGTAAGAAGCAAAAGGGCCTTGTCTTCTTCCTTCAACTTTTCGTCAACCTTGTGAAGCTAATCCACAAGCCCGTTGAACACCGTGATGTATTCTAGAAGAACTCCACCTTCCTACATCTTCAGCCCATACAATTGCCATTTCAGATACAACCGGTTGGCCAAGCTTTTTGACATGTCAAGCTTTTCCAACTTCTCCCATAATTTAGGCACATCTTCTTCTTCCATAATGTTAAACATAATGATATCTGCTAGACATAGTAGAATTGTGCTGATCGCCTTCGACTTTATGTCTTCCCACTCGGTATCCGTCATCTTCTCCGTTTTCCCATCATTTCCCTTCAACGCCTTAGCCAAGCTCTGCTGAACTGGGATGTCCTTCACCCTCATCTGCCATAGGGTGAAACTGTCATTTCCGTCAAATCTGTCGATGTTGAACTGAGTAGAACTTGATTTTACCGCCATCTTAGATTACTCCGCACTTACGGTGTAGTGCTCCACGTCGAACGAGAATCTTTCCTGGACAATCTTTTTACTCCCAAAAGACCGCTCTAACCGCGATCCAACCACAACACCCACGATCACTCTACCTGGCCTCGATGATCGCTCCACCTGAGCTCTGATACCACTTGTTGAGAAAATCCGTCGGGCAATCCGATCCGATCGTGTACAAATTAACGGAAAATAAAATAAACCAAGCCAGAAGATGAACACCAAGATTTACGTGGTTCGGCCAAGCCTACTCCACGGGCAAGAAACACGATGTTCCACTATAAGAAAAACAAAATACAAGGATTACAATGGATTAATCTCAAACCCACAAACCCGCAACCCTTTCATTGATTCTCAAACCCGAGGCCGTACACCGAGAGTAACCCAAGAGAATACCCGAGAAAAAACCCGAGAAGAAACCCAATCTCTCTCTCTCTCTCTCATCTCTCATCTCTCTTCTCTCTTCTCTCTCTCTCTTTCTCTCTCCTCTCTCCTCTCTCTCGTTTTTGTCTCTCCCCACGAGAGAGTAAAAAATCTCTCGTTTATATCACTTAGGTTTTAGAAAAACCTAAAAACATTGCCGTCTTTGCATTCCCATCGAGTGGTGGGAAATTAGGCAACTTTCACAACATCATCTCCTTTGTAAAGGAAAACACTAAGAAAACAGGATTCTGTTTTGAGAATAAAAATGGGAGTGATGTGATGGTTAATTTGAACTTTTTCACGATGCATTTAGTGCTTTTATGGAGATTTGAACTCCCTTATTTTACCTTTCAGTGGATGTGGCTCCGATGAATGATGCCCGTTTTTTTTCACAAAACGGGAATCAGCTATCTTTTATAAAGGTGATTAACCCTCACTATCATTCATAACAGGCTAGGAGGGGATCATTCCAAGCAAGGCTAGGGTGGCATTCAATGGTTCTTGTGCTCCTTGGCATGCCACGAAAGCAGACATGGAAGCAAGGTTTTAAATTTTGGTTTCGGTGTCGGTTTCATCCACCACCGAAACTGAAATGTCTCGGTTTCGGGGTGAAATTTCGGCCGAAATCTTGCAAAAATATGATTATGATTTCGTTTATTCTTTTTTTATTTCGACCGAAATGTCTAAAATTTCGGTGTCAATTTCGGCGATTGCGGTTGAAATTTCTGCTACTTTGGTGGAAATTATAATATTTCGGTAGAAATTTTGTAAAAAAAGACCAAAAATGAAATTCTAACCGACATTTCTACAAAATTTCGGCGAAATCTTGTAAAGAAATGACTTTATGTGAATTTCGTTCGGTTTGTGCCTCGGACAAAATATTTCGGACGAAATATTTCGGCCGAAACAAAATATTTCGGCCGAAACAAAATGTTTCGGCCGAAATTTAAAACCATGCATGGAAGAGGGGCGGATTTATCGGTTCCCTTTAAATGGGATTTTTTGTATAGTCATGCTAGGGATTCACAACTAAGACGCAACATTAACCCACGAATGATTTTTAACCACCTGTCAGGTTTTTGCTTATGGTGAAAACAATGATGATTAGATGTTACTCATTAAGAATTAAATCACGTGCTAAAAAGTCCTGGTCCTTTTAAGGAATGTTTTTTTGGTGGGAGGATCAATTTCTTATGGAAAATACTTCTAAAACGGATCCAGATAAAGTGGTCAGTAGGACCGATGGATTTACTGAGGGAAATGTTATCAGCACAACCATATTTTAATATTTGCACAATCCCAGCTGTCTTACCTTCTTTGCTTCGGTAGAGCTTTTTGGGAAATGTAATAACCATTCGAAAGCTCTATAAATATTTAAAACAATTAAGATGTTTTGTTGTGAAAAGGAAAAAAGTTTGAAAACGGGATTCCGTGTTGAAAATAAAAATGGGATGTACCTGACCATTGATTTTAACCTTTTTAAGGGGTTTATTTTTTTTTATGGGGATTTGAAATCCCTTCTTTTGTCTTTTTGTGGACGTGGCTCCATTGTTTGATGCCGGTTTTTTTTTCCCAAAATGTAATCCCGTTTTCCTAGCAGTTTATGGTATTTGTGGGGATACTAGCTCCTCTTCTTCTTTTTTTCACACGTGTCACAATGGAGGAAGCGTGCTTATTTTCAGCATGGGATCCATTTTTCCTAGCAACCGTCATTTCTTGCTATCTTAAGAAAAACATTAATCAATTACAAAGTGCAGTCTAATTAGCCATTGAAAAAATTAAGTGCTGTCTAACGATAGATCAGGTGGCAATTCCAAATCAAATCACACCAAGAGCGCACCGAGCTAAAGACAGATTTACCCTTTTTTACCTTATTTATATAGCGAGTGCTGCTAGCAAAACAGGATTTCGCTCGGAAGATAAATAGACACATGCGCAAAAGACAAAGGAGTGAGCCTGTATCCCCACAAAATGTAAAAATAAATTATGGGATTGATAAATAACCAGTCAATTCCCTTTATTTTGTGTAGGTAGGTTGGGATTGGACCTCCGACCACAAGGTGGCAAACGGGCCGTGCCGGCACGGCATGATTTGGTCACGGGTCGTGCCGTGCCAGCACGCCAAAGGGTGGGGGTTAGGCACGGCACAGCCCACGGCACGTGGCCCACTCGTGGCGTGCCGTGTCGTGCCGGCACGTTTTGGCACGTAACGGTTATTTTTTTTCAAACAAGTGCACTCTTGAAATTCCGAGAATATGTTTTTCTTTTCTACTGGAATTTTTCTCAAAATTTCGAGAATGCACTTGTTGGAAAAAATTGAAAAAATTTGCAAGTCATTTATGAAAAATTTACAAGTCAAATTGCAAGTAATTTAAAAACAAAGATCGATTGTGTCCGGAATATTTATCTAGGAACCCGGGCGGCACTTTAAAATTTTGTTAATATAGAAAATTATTAGAGGAGGACATAGAACCTTGCCTCTAACCCACCAACATACAAGAAAAAAAGAAAAAAGAATGAAGTACAAATACATTGTGAAGTACGAGTAGAAATTAACGACTTCAAAATTCGAATCTTCATATTTTTTCAGGTGAGTCGGTTGAGTCATCTTCTCTTCTGTCTTGTGCTCTATCATCTGCATCCAACCAGTCATTGAGGCACACGCATACCTCTACTGTTTTTGGTGACATTCTGCTCCGTGTGTCATCTAAGACCCTCTTGCCTGCACTAAAAGCAGACTCCGATGCTACTGTGGACACCGGGGGGTTAGTAGATCACGTGTCATGGCGGATAATACTAGATAACTTTTTTCATGTTCTTTCCACCATACCAAAACATCAAAACTCTCTCATTCATCAGGATTAAGGTAGCTTGAATAATCATTTCCCAAATATAATGATAGCTCATCAAAAGATGTACTACCACTATTTCTAGGTCTTTTTTGATTTATTAGTGACCAAAGTGGGTTATTTCTAGGTTGGTAGTTTTGTGAAGAACTCGATCTTCTATGTCCATGTTCTGTCTCATACAATGCATACATAGAATGTAATAAATTTGTAATCTCATCCATACTATGCCCAGATCCAATACCTGTGTTTTCATTGCATGCATCTAAAATGACCTCTAAACCTTGTAACTTGATCCTTGGGTCTATTATTGTACTTAAAAAATATAGAGGAATTTCTTGAAAATATTTTCTAAATTTGTCCTCCATTCTATGAAGTAGACTTCCATTTCCCAATCTCGATCTATTATTTTTAAAACAAATAGTAATTTTATATATTTGACCCAAAATTAATTGTGAAGTTGGATAGTAAACACCGGAAAGAAGATTAGTTGTATTTAAAAATACTTCTAATAAATCTGCAATAATTTCACAACTGTTCCAATATTCTAGAGATATAGTATGATTGCAAGGTGGAAGCATATGTTCTTGAAAAAATGTTGTAATTATAGTTTTGAACTCAAATGATACTTTTAACATTTTATAAGTTGAATTCCACCTAATTTTAATATCTAAGGGGATTTTTTGTAGTTTTTTCAATTTTTTTACATAAAATTTTAAATTCTTGTCTTCTATGCCCTAAAGACTGAATAAATTGAAGACTATTTTTAATAATCTCTATCTGTGGTGCAATTTCCGATAAACTATCTTGCACAGTTAAATTTAAAATATGGCATGCACATCTAATATGAAATAGTTGTCCATCTAAAATAGGTTTCAATTGAGATTTTAATAACCCTGTTGATGCAGTATTATTACTAGCATTATCGAAGCTAATAGAAAAAAATTTATTTTGAATTTTAAAATTGTGAACAGTAAATAATATATATTTTGATTTAGAATGACCATTATGCAGGAATTCTAATCGAGTAAAACTAAATATTCTTTTTTCTAACATCCAGTTCGAATTAATATAATGTCCTGTTACACAAATATAGCCTTCATTTTGTTTACTAGTCCAAATATCAGAAGTGAGTGCAATTTTTCCATTAAAATTTTCAAAACTTGAAATCAATTGTTCTTTGCTTTCAATAAATAATTTAAATGAATATGATTTTATAATATTTCTAGTCACTTTTTTAAAAGCAGGATTTAGAGCTTTTTTAATATAGTTTTCAAATCTTTTACTTTCAGGCATAATAAATGGTTGCTCATCTTGTATGATGTATGATGCTAGTTCTCTTCTATTCCTTTCTTGATAATAAGAAAAAGTTCCTAATGAACTAGAAGTTAGACTTAATTGGGTTTGTTTAGGGTCTAATAACTCATGCTTTGCACTACAAACAGTGGAATGCCTTGCCAAGTGCCCTGTTCCACCTTTACTCTTACAACTAAAAACTTTTTTACATAATTTATAAATAGCCCTTTGTTCTAAAACTCCCTTAGAATCCTTCTTTTCTTCAATGGTAAAGAACTTCTATACTTGTGAAATCCTACCTCTAGACGTTTTAGTACTAGGAACTTGACTCTCACTAGTACTACAAGGTCCTTCGGTAGGTTCAGGAGCAATTGTATATTCGGATTCTGGAGTATATGTATCATCATTCCAAGGTTCTACACAAGCCTCTAGTAATTCAACATTTCCCATGATTTCATTTGGTTGAAAATCGTGGTCACTTGAACCGGCCATTTTAAAAAAATTACAAAGATGGGCTATAAGTAAATTTTAAAAAATAAATTCTAAATACCTCAACTTTGCTTGAATCACACACTGATTTGTTAAGCACCTTCTTGAATATTAATTACCGCAAGTTGTTAAGCACCTCCTTAATCCCTTCTTCTTAATCGCTAATCGAAGTGCGTAACGGATAGAAGGATTAGAGAGAGTAATAAGAGAGAAGGATTAGAGAATTTGATGTAATAAGAGAATTTGATGTAATTAGAGAGAGTAAATGAAAGAGAGAGCAATAAGAGTGAGAGTAATAAGAAAGTAATAAGAGAGTAATTGAGGGTGAAAAATGAAGGGAGGGGGAGGGATATTTATAAGACTTGTAATATAATGAGTTACCAAATACCCCCAAAATATAGTTGTTGGGGAGGGTTATTTTGGTAAAAACATGTGTCGCCCCTAAAGTACCTCCAAATATAGTTGTTGGGGGGGTTATTTGGGTAAAAACAAGTAAAATCACTAATGTACCCCCCAAATATAGTTGTTAGGAGGGTTATTTTGGTAAAAACATGTGTATCCCTAAAGTACCCCTAAATATAGTTGTTGGGGGGTTATTTTAGTAAAAACATATGTAATCCCTAAAGTACCCCCAAATATAGTTGTTGGGAAGGGTATTTTTGGAACACAAGAAATTACACAATGTAATTTCCGAAATTACCCCCCTCACTAGCCGTTTTTTCTAACTTTAAGGGGTATTTTTGAGAAAACACAAAAAATTTCAAAAAAACACAAAAAAATAAAGGCAAAATTGCCAGTGGGCCGTGTCGTGCCGTGCCGCGGGCCGACAAGCCTAGCCCGGCACGGCCCACGTCACTGTAGCAATCGTGCCGTGTCGGGCGTGCCGCGGGCCGGCACGGCCCAATTGCCACCCTGACTCCGACCTCAGGGTTGAAGAACATACTCTTTACCATTGAGCTAGAGGCTCAACCCCTCGTCAGTCAATTCCCTGTTGAAATGGTGATGTATAATCACCACCACTTTTTTTGTATTTCCTTTGTTTTCTTGTTTCATTCTTGGAATGGGTCCCACTTGGTTTTTAAGTTGGGTATGTTGTAAATACGTAAAGGCAAGAAAGGGTTTAAAAGAAGAATTAGATAACTTGAGAGGCTTTTGAGTGGAGAAGAGAAGAGAGGAAAGATCTAGGGCAAGGAAAGAGGGGTTTCTCTTGGGGCACTAGTACGGTTTTTGTGGTGGAACAAAAACAATGATTTCTCTTCTTGTTTACTCAAGGTGGTTTTTCTAGTCAAAGGTAAAAGGAGAAAATCTAGGGCAAGAAGAGGGATTTTTCTCTTGGGTCTCTAGGAGGGCTTTTTGTGGTGAAACAAAAGTAACGCGATTCATCTTGAGGGTGAGAAGAAAGGTTAAAGCAAGGCCAGAGGGGTTTTCTCTTTAAGGTATAACATTCTTCTTCCATTGTCCTTCTCCATAGAGTTTTCTTCATTGCAAAAGAAGCATTGTATTGAAGGTTTTCCCAGAGGGGTTTTCCTCATTCACGATGTAGCAATTTGAGAGTTGCTTCATAATTACATAGAAGGTTGGAGAAAAGAGTTTTATATGTGAATTTTACTGGTGGAGGTAACATTGTACTAATGGTTCTAAATAATTGATATTTTTGTGTTGCCTTGTCCTTAGAGTAGTCCATTGTTGTGATTTCCCTTTGTGGTTGTACTTGGCACATATTTTCTCCATCTTGTTGTGCAAGATCTTAGGATATTTCTACGTGTTTGCTAGAGTAGATCGGCAAGTTTTATTAGCGGTGAGCTTTGGCGCCCAACAAATTCCATGTCGTCTATATATTCCAAAAGAAATCCCATTTTGGAAGTGTTTTCCTTTATTCATCATTTTAAATTTTCATTTTTATTCCATGTAACACATTCATCTTCATTTTATTTATTTCAACCATTGGTACAACCCAGGAAGAAGGAGAAAAGAGGAAGAAGATGAAAAAAAAGAACAATCCTTGTCAGAAAAATTATAAAGACATTTGCAAAAATCAGGTTGACTCACAAAAAAAATCGAATCGAGAAGAAATATCGGGTCGACTAAGCAAAAAATTGGTCGATTTCAAACAAACATGATTTTTCCCATAGATCCGTTTTTTTTTTGGCAGCAGGCGATCTTTTCACAAGTAGGCCTGATTTTTTATTTTTTATTTTGCGAGTCTACCTGATCTTTTGCAAATGTATTTATTTTTGCTTTTTTTGCTGGCTCTGAATTTTCTTTTTCCTTCTTATTCATCTTCTTCCTCTTCTTTCTTGCAGTCAGTTTTTTTTTTTGTTTTGTTTTGTTTTGCCGGACTAATCCCTATGGATGCCCGCAATCACCCGTATCCCCTCGTTCGGCATGCATTGTTGTAAGGTGTCCATGTTGCCAAAAAATGATAAGAAACAAACGTATTTTCAAATGGTTGCCCTTGTTCCCCATATGAGTTCTTTCGTATCGTTTTTCAATTATTTTCCTAAAATTCTACATCTTTCATAGTGGTGGCATTGATCCCTGTCTCAATCAAAAACCTCGATAAAAAGTTCCCTGTTTTTATAAGAAAACCCATCTGAGCCTAAATGAATTGCCCTTCATGTAATCACCTACCCATACTTTGATCCACCAATCAAATGATCCTAATCGTATAGACCATTGAAAGATCAAGCAAACAATCTGCAATACAGAAAACACCATCAAAACAGAGTGGTGGGTCTGCTTCGATGTGCATATACGCTCAATTTCTGTGTATAGTTTATACACACAACCATTCTTCCTACTTCAGTGTTTATCAAATTGCAATATGATGTCAGAGTAAACTCATGCAAACAGAGATACATTTAAAATGTAGATGTTTCTGCAACCATTTTGATTTTGGAGAGGTAGATGCAAGGTTACCAGAGCGGGAATCGAAGGCTCCCAAGGAAGAATCCTACTCAAGGTTGCCAGAGCGGGAATCGAAACGGGAATCGAAAGCGGGAATCGAAGGCTCCCAGGGAAGAATCCTACTTCCTTGGTTAGATGTCATTTTGGCTAATTCTATCAAATGTTGTACAGAACAAGACACCAAACACCAGCTGCTAATAGTTTCTATAGGGCAGATAATTTATGAAAAGAAAATTCCTACAGATCTATATTATTTATACATAGCATGTAATACACAGGATGATTAATTGTTTTGCAGAGAAGAAAATTGGGAGATGATTTAGAGGCATGATTAGTTTAGCAGAGAATAAAGACCACTTTCATGTGTGTGTTTGTTTATCTTCATCATGCCTCCACTTCTCGGCCAGCAGCTTCGAGATTTTCTTCATCGTCTTCTTCAGCCTCCTCGGCTAGCTTGGTCAGCTCTTCTTGGACCATGAGTTTTATAGGCGATTTTCTAGGTGTAAGATCTGTACGGAAATGGCGAGCTGGAGAAGGTAGAATTTCATCAGAAATGCAGAAGTATCTAAAATCAAAATATAAAATTGGGGTCAATGGGGCGTACCAAGTTGCTTGAGAATGTCGGTGAATGTTGCCTGAGGAACAAAGGTAGTTGACTCGCGGGAATAAGGGAATGCGATGTCGAAAAGAAAGGATTGAATGGATGAAGACATGTTGTCCAAATTTAAGAAATATTTTTCTTTACAATTACAAATTTATGATAAAACTACTTCGTCTGGACTCTGGAGTTTTGCAGGCATAGATATTAATTTAATTCTTGCATGAGAGTCATGGCGCTTCAGTCCACGTGCGCGGACACACACACACACACGTAGCTTCCACTGCATAGCTGCGCTACCAGATAACTTCCGCTCAAGCAGCGGCTTCTGAGAGTAAGTAAAAATCGGATACCAAGTAAATCAAGCATAATATTCATAGTATTTGAATGGTTGATTGGAAGCAATTGGGTCAGCCCCAACTAATCTGAATGAGTTTTTGCTAATGGAGAAATAGCCAATTTATTCCTTTCCGCAAAGAAAAGTTTGCAACTTTTGCCTAGTTGACAACTACTACAAATACTAGGCTTATTGTTTCAACTCCCAACATTAATCAAACCACTATCTGAATTATTCTAGAATGAGAATGGCCGACTAAAACATTAGGCTCTGGCGCCTTTCCAGACTTTAGTGGAAAAAAGTCTTTTCCTTTCGTACTCAAGAGCATATAGACATCCTCTTCTAGTCCTATTTGCTAGTATCCTTCCTGTTTTCTAATCCTTAATGAAAACAGAGTAAGATGAGAACTCAAAATTACATGACAAATCCTTTCTAAGTTGACTGACAAACAGAAATTTTTTCTTCATCTCAGAAAATAGAAGAAAAAATCTTCGAGGGTAAAGATCCAGATCTGACCAATAAGCAAGGTTTACCAATATGTGAAATGGCAGAGAATTCTCATCTCCACACACCACCTTGTCAAGACCAGTATATGAAATAAGTTTAGAGAGGTTACATGGTTCATCGGTCATATGAGATATTGCACAAGCGTCTCAATATCATGTGTTGTCATTTGGATCAATTACAGACAAGGCTAATAAAGTTTGTGGTATCTCTTCATCAAACTATGAATATTCCAATTGATTCTAGCATTTCAAGGCAGTATGTCCTGCCTTTTTACAGATACAACATTTGTCTTTTTTTCGGAGTGTTAGATCTAGAATTTCTTAGAGGTTGACGCTGAAACTCTTGTTGTTGAAATTAATGTGCATTTTGACCTTGTCGATGATTAGGGCTTGGCTGACCGAAGCCCTGTCGTTAGGAGTTATGGTGATTTTGAACTTGACTAGGTGTAAATCCACGTCCCTATGATGAGAAATTTTGAGGTCCTTGATTTTTTTTGGTAGGCGTGAGTGCCCTTCATTTTTTATTTCTTTTTTGGGTAGGCTTGAGTGTCCTTGATGACGGTGGCTGTGGAAGTGCCTTCAAATTCTTCATAAATTAGATCGACCTTTGAGGAAAATGTTCAAACAAACAATAGATTCAATACAAAATAGAATCCTCCGACAAGCTTCAAGGGTATCCTGCTTGTCGCTAAGATCAGAGAGTTGCACTTTCATGCTTGTAACTGTCGGCTGACCTCCCTTTAGATGAGGTGGGAAAACTGATCTGCCAATTGTGATGCAAAAGCTAAGAACAATAGCTTTTGATGCAGAGTAATAAGTGGTACGTGCGGAAGCTCGAAGTTCAATATACTTTGTGGCTGGTTCCAGACTGTTTATGGAACCAGTGGTAAAAGGCTCTCTGCTTAATATCTTGCACTAGGATCGAAGTTAACAACCCCTCAAACTTGAAGTTTATTTAAACAAGACAAACAGAACCTCCATGTGCCATTATTGTCATGAAAGTAGGAACTAGGAATTCAAACTCAAAGTGCATTAACAATACCCAACAGTATCACTGTGCTTGCGCTCAACCAAACAGGCCATTGAATACCATCCATTTTCACTTGTGGCTTTCTGCTAGGTCTACACATGGCACTTGTAACACGTGCATAAGATATAGAATTCCATCCCACCAGGAAAGATAAAAGACATAAATCTCTGAATCAACACAAATGAATTTATACAAGAAATTGAGCTCTAGTTATTTTGTGCTTCAATTTTCACAAATTCAAACCGTGCACGATAGTAGCAGCCACAAAACTGTCAACTCGGCTCAGATTTTGCAGCTTTCGAAATAACCACCATTCCTAAATTTACTTGAAGTTATAAGGTTCACACAAGAATTCCAATAATAGAGGTATTTGTGTAGGCTAGCTTCAAGATATGGAATAATTGCTTGTGAAGGAACCGTAACCAAGTGGATTAAGGGTCTAAATGGACTTGGACAGAAGCTGGACCAACAAATATGAAGACCATGGTTAGTTCAAAAAAATTACCTATGTTTTAAATAATTCTGAGCTCAATCTTACCCAAGACTTGGCAATCAGATGTTGGTTATTTTGTGAGGACTAAGGACCTTCAAATCTATAAGAAGAGTGGTCAGATTACATGAAAAATCAAAAGAACAGGGAGTGGAATGAGTTTCTCGGAGCTTAAATCTCACTATGCAGAGGGTATCCACAAGCCCCAAGTGTCAGGAATTTTCAAGAGTTCAAATTACAAATGTCCTTCACGTGCATTTTGTCAAACCTGGAACATGCAAGTATTATGATTCACTGTATCACAGATCAGAGCAGGGAGAAATGCTCATTTGCTTAGAATGTAGGCATATGAGATGATTGACGAAGACTTTTAGAGGAAAAGAATTGATACAATCACAGATCGAATTGGAGACTGGTGTTTTCCTTGCAGCTTTGGAACTTTCAGAGTAGAAATAGTTCTCTACTTGGAATTCCAGCTAGGAATCCGTTTATGTGACAAACTAATAGGATGGATAATGAGCAGTTTGAGGACATTAGTCATCGAGTTTTATCTGCTAATGAGTCCATACACTACTTCTCTTTTAGAATTCTTTCTCTAAGTTCACATTACGTTTCTCATTAAGGTTTTTTGAAAGTGAATACTAGAAAGTTTTCCAGGCTGACTTAGTATCTTAGGGACCTCTCTGAAAATTCCCCATTCTATCCTGCAGTAACTTTCAAGAACCATACTTCTATGCATAATCTTCCATCAATATTTGTTCTAATTGTTTGATAGAATTATATAGTTTTCATGGATAGGCTATAAAGAGCCCTGTTTTTTTTTTCTTTCTCCAAGTGAAGTCTACAGTGTCTTTATCCATTATAGTAAGTTTTTGGTTTACTGTTAGTAATTTGTATTTTATCTTTGCATGTTTTTCTCTCTCCAAATTCTACATTCTTTGACATCTGCTGTCATATATCTCTTTCCCTTTCCTCCTTGCCCAATTATTGCATCCATGTGTTCAGTTCTTTCCACTCACTGCCAAATGTTTTTTCTGCAGTTTGCAAAGTTATCCACATGATTATAAATTAAATCATGTCTACTTTTAACATTCTATTTGCCCTGCCTTATTTTCAGAGAATTGCATCTTGCATCACTACCTGCAAGACTTTGTTAGACTCCTAATTGACAATACACTCCTTGAACAAGTGGTAGACACAAATTCTATGTTGATATGTTTTAACTTTAAAGTTTTTGCCAATTTTCATTTATTATTATAATGTAATATACTTTCCATGGAGAGCCTACTCTCTCACTGCTGCTACCTTTTCATTTGAAAGAGTCAAAAGCTAAAACCATTTATAACACAGTTCTGTTTTCCATATTTGTACACCAAATGACCGATTCATTGTTAGGCTACTTGTCATGGGCCTGCTAATCTGTAGGCTAAAACCTGTGCGGCACTCATGCAAAACTCAATTTTAGCCCCGAGTCAGCCAAATCCAAGTGTCCTAGCCTTCGATTAAGGCAACAAAACAAACTTTCACACAAGAAAGCACACAGGAGTGGAATCGGAAGAAGAATTGTATTATACCGTGGATGGATTTACAACGCTTGAAGTTCATTCTTATTATCTCTTGTGTTTCTCAAATTTTAGAAACTTAAAATTGTAGTTGCATGTTCATTCTTATGGAGTAAATTTCTACAAATACAAGCGATGGGATATTGCAAAATTAAATGAGTTGTCTACTGATTCAAATGCACATCTCCCTGCTAGTGGTATCACCTAATAGGTGCTCTGAAGCACGTGTGACATTGCATGCCAATCTCACACAAGTAGGTGTTAGCGAGACAGACCATGTTGAAATACATGGATATAGGTACACTGGTATTAAATCAAATCAGGGAATTGCTGCACAGCATGGGAAATGTGAAGAACAGAAAAGGACTTAATTGTGGTTAATAGTAGTTGTAATTCTGTATTCTGTTTTACTTATCTGCACGCTATGCCTTTGTTATCCTGTTTTCACTTCCCGAGCGGATCGATCCTTCAAATTTCTGATATACACTTGGATTGTAATATGATTGCTACAACAAAGATAGCATCAGAGAATGGTACGTAGACTGACACAACTCAACTCACTAAGCCTTTGTCCCAAACTAGTTGGGGTCGGCTAATGAATCCTATAGAAAATTTTCATGAAGAAGGTGAAAGGATCTACCTGGCTCAAATTGACTAAGTCTACTCCTGACACTAGTTGGGTTCGTCTACATGGCATTTTCTTCCAGAATGGTACATAGACTGATGAAGAATAAAAATATCTGAAAACACTAAAAGATCAAAAGATCATATTTGATTATATGCTTAAGTTCCTTATGATTGACCCTTGTTCTTTAATCTCTATTATTTGGGTTATTGTGTAGCATGGTACATGAAAATGGATCTTTATTATTCTATTTGTATCTAATTCTTCTGTTATTTGCTATTACTATTCTTGACCGTGAATAATTAATTTATACTGAAATCGTTAATCAACTTACACTACGATATTGGAGAAAATGACTAGCGGGGACGAAATTGTTTTAGAACACTAACGTGAATCATTCCTTACTTCATGCTAAACCATAAACCTACAATACTTGATACAACAATTCTATATATAAATTAATTGATGATCATTATTACTGTTTCCATGGATTATTTTGATTTGTACTAATGTGTTTTCATGTTCATGCAATTTCTTCTTGCTTTTAGGACGTCCTTCTTTGGGAGATATCTTAGAGGCAAGAAAGAAAAACAAGGTATTCCCCAACACCTATGCGGATCCATTCCCTAATTATGAAATAGTGTAGTTCTTTTTAATTATTGTGTTTGAAGGCATCGGATTTCTATAGCGTAATAGAGATGGACATTAACTAATGAAGTTACTCTTATTGAAAAACATCTAACCCTTATCCTTAGTAGTACAAATCATAGTTTCAAAACTCTCTCGCGTCATCATCAACTCCCCTGAGTCGAACTACTTTTACCTTGGTCGCATTCTTGTCCAAGTCCGTGTTTTGCCGATATGGGAAATGTTGCCTACAAATTGACATTGCCAGAAGATAGTCGGATTTATCCTGTCTTCCATATTTCGCAACTCAAACCATATCATGGACCAACACCAAATCCTCCTTGCATTTTGCCTTCATTAACTGATAACAATCACCCAGTTGTTTCACCACTTGCCATTTTAGGCCGAAGAGTTGTGCTTCAGCAAGATAAACCGGTAACTCAGGTGCTCGTTCAATGGCAAGGACTTTTACTAGAGGACACTTCTTGGGAAAATTTAGTCGATCTTCAATGGGATTACCCATCCTTCAACCTTGAGGACAAGGTTATTTTTCAAGGGGTGGGAAATGATAGAGAACAGGGTATATCAGAGAGCCAAGAAGAAGAACAGAAGGAGATTGCTGACAAAGAAGGACAATCGGAAGGTCAATCAGATCACGACAAAAGAGTCAGAGGCAATAGAATGACCAGAACACCCCGGTGGATGAAGGATTATGTCCATCGTTAGATTAACATAATCTGATTCATTAAAAGGTTGTTAAACTAGGATGTTATCGTTTACGCTTTCCTTGTAATTCGAGAATAATGCCAGCTAGGCTCAGTTGGTTACGATCTGAGTCAGAGAATCAAGTCTTGTTATGTAAAAGAGGCCTATAAACAAGGGCATCAGGAGAGGAGAAATATAAAGAAATACAATTTTCTCGAATCTTCTTCTTCTTCTGCTCTCCCTCTTTCTCTTTTCCTTCTCTTTTTCTACCTATTTTCGTTCTGTTATAGAGACTTGGTAATCGTCAATACTGGGTCATAACACATCTTCACAATTTCTCGATCCCTTAGATTCTAAATGACCTAACTACCCTTATTTTATGGAAATGCCTAAAATGCATATTAAAGGGCTAAAATGACCAAAGCACCCCTACTTATGCAAATGTACATGAAACAAAAGAACATTTCCTACACTAATGAGCATTCGAAAGCCGATGTAACTTTCTTAAGGGGATGCTCTTGCATCAGCCGGACCCACATCTTTTCCTATTTTAACCTTAATATTTTCAAATCTAAGAGCCATTATAGGAGCCTTTTATGTCTTTTTACCTGCTCAAACATATCGTAGAGTTAAAAACACATAAAATGGCTAGTACATTAGGAATTCCGGAAATATCGTTAGAGAAGTAATCTGAAATAAATCACCGTCAGAATACAAGACATCTACACAAAAATTTTCTTAATTATTCCATATTGCTTGTACTTCCAAAGCATACTACACTAAAGGGAGGAGTCTTTACCTTCATCAAAGTGGTGTATGGTTGCACAATTCATAACTAACTACGCAACCAAAATCAAAATATCAAAAACACAAGGAAAAGCAAAGAATCAATAAATTTATACTAAAAGTAACAAAAAATCCCAAATTTGAACCGAAACAACAAATGAAAAAATTGTCCCAACTCAATTACTCCAATAAAACTGTCAAAATTGATTTCCAAATCACCAAGCAGAACAAATTCTAACCTAAAACAGAGATCGAAAAACTGAAGGCCGGAGTTAAACAAGATCTGACCTTTTCCCGGCCAGATTGTTGTGAAGAATCCGTCGAAGGAATATCTTCTTCTACAAGAAAAAAAGGCTAATCTAATAAAACTTCATATCTAAAAAAGAGAAAGGACGAGAGATAATTCTGCATGAGTACTACACTAAAACAGGCAACTCACACAAAAAGAATAGTGATTAAACAATACCAAATACTAAAAGCCCTAAAAACCAAATCCATATAAAAAGTAAACAACTCACTAATTTCACTCAAAGTAACCAATATTGCTGATGATTTAAAAGAACCCTAAATCGAAAATCAGAAAATGGGTAAAAGTGAAAACAATAAACAGAGCTTTGGCACATATTTATAAAGAAAGAGAGAGGAGGAAAAAAAAACCTACCATGATCTAAGACATAAAATGAAATAAATGCTTCTAGATCTGAAACTAATAAGCAATACCTTGAAACCCTTCTTCAGAAAGAAAAGAGGAATCAGGAGAACTCACATGCCTGGAACGATGGTGTAGATCTCAGGCCAGAAGGAATGAACCCTAACCCCAAATGCCCTCTTCTTCGTTTCACAGTGGCCAAAAACAGGATGGCGTGGAGATGGAGCCAAATGGAAAGGGGTGGTCAAAACCCTAGAAAATAAATGAAAAAAGAATGGTCGAACCCTAAAAAAACAGAGCAATGGAAGCTTCTATCTTCCTCAGTTTCATCTCCTTCATCAATCTGCAGTGGAGATTAGAGTTTGACGGCAGTTTTGGGCTTCTAAATGTCACGGAAAATTAGGGTTTCACGTCTCCTCGCCAATCGCAGACGAGGATGGAAAAGAGGGAGAAGAGGGAGCAACATGGGAGATTAGGGTTTCACGTCTCCTCGATCGTCAATCGCAAACGATGATGGAAAAGAGGGAAAAGAGGGAGCGGGAGAGAAAAGCGAGGGAGTGGGTAGCGCGGGAGAGGAAATCCAGGGAGTGAAAAGTTCGCGCAGTGGGTATTTTTCTTTAGTATTTTCTCCAAAGATTTACCAGCGGCCGGCTAAATAACCGCGCCTAAATACCAACATACAGCAGCGGTTTTCAAAACCGCTGGTAAATTACCGCTGCTATTTGATGATTTTGTTGTAGTATGTTTTGCGTTACATTCCATGGGCGAATTGAAATTGAGTTGTAACTGTCTGTTTTCATTGGCGAATTGAAATTGAAATTGAGTTGTAATTTTCTGTGTACTTGTTTAATTATTTGATTCCAATTCTGCTTTAATTTTGATTCCAACAATTGGTTCTGGACTCACAATTGTAATTTTATGTGTTCTTGGGCTGAACTGACTCCAACAATTGGTTTTGGACTCACAATTTTGAGTCCAACTTGTTATAGTAACATGATTTGATTTTTTTTGCATTATTTTTTGTAGGTTAAACGTTAAGAAGTGATAAGTGTCGAAGATTTGAAATTCTATTTTGGGGTAGTTCTACTTCTCACAATATTAATTCTTCAGGTATGCCTTCTCTATCTGCAATCATCTTGAAAAAATTTATATAAATCGAATAAAGTTATCATTACTTCGATATATATATATATATATATATATATATATATATATATATATTTATGCATGTCCAGATGTCCTATATTCAATCTTCTTAATTATAAGATTAGTGGTTTCTAAAATCCTTGAAAAATAATTGATAGATAAAATTTTCAGGGTATTTATTGATCCAAATTCACTCCTCAAAATTATAAGTTGAATCATGGGCAAACCAAAAACTATCGATGCATTCTTCAAAAAAAAGAATGTTAATGATTCAGAAATCAATGCACATTCTCCATTAAATTCTGACATGTCAACTATTGAGCAATGTCCTTCTAAGTTACCAAGAACCCATCAAGAAGTGGTTGATACTACTTCCTTAGAACGTGATCCGGGATTGCGTCCTCAAATGTGGGAATATCCTGTTAATCAAAGAGATGAAATTCGTCGTGCATATCTTATAGCTGGAGCGTATCAATGTTACTTTGAGAGTATCAGCTTTCAGGAGCAGAGAATCATCTTCCCCAATTTCAATCTTCTTTGTTCAAAAACATTTCTTGGTTAGAATACTCCCCTTCAAAGGATGCTGCATTTTGTCTTCCATGCTATCTTTTTTGTAAGGAACCAACATGACGCCCGGGATTAGGTGCGTTTACAAGTGAAGGGTTTCAAAATTGGAAAAAAGTGAATGATGGATTGAATTGTGCCTTTTTAGGTCATGTTGGAAAAGATCCTAATTCACCACATAAAATTGCTGAGAAGGCTTGTCATGATCTATCGAATCAATCGCAGCATATTGATAAACTGATAGAAAAAAAAACATCACAAGAGATTGAGAATAGCCGGTTGCGACTCAAGACCTCCATAGACACCGTTCGCTGGTTAACATTTCAAGCATGTGCTTTTAGAGGTAATGATGAAAGCATAAGTTCAAAAAGATCGAGGTAATTGTATTGAAATGGTAAAGATTTTGGCAGATTATAATAAAAAAGTTTCCAGGGTTGTCTTAGAAAATGCTCCAAAGAATGCCCAATACACATCGCCTAAAATTCAAAAGAAAATATTACATATTTTCCCAAGTAAAGTGCGTAGTGCAATTCGTGAAGATATTGGGGATGCAAAATTTTGCATTATTGTTGATGAGGCTAGAGATGAGTCTATGAGAGAGCAAATGGCTCTTATTTTGATATTTGTTAATAAGGATGGTTTTATTAGAAAACGATGTTTTGATTTAGTGCATGTTAGAGATACTATTGCATTGACTCTTAAAAAGGAGATATGTGCCGTTCTCTCTCGTCACAATCTCAACATTCAAAACATTCGAGATCAAGGATATGATGGTGCTAGTAATATGCGTGGTGAGTGGAATGGTTTAAAAGCCTTATTTCTTAAAGATTGTCCGTATGCATATTACGTGCATTGCCTAGCTCACCAATTACAATTAGCATTAATTAGAGCATCCAGAGAAGTAATTCCTATTCATCAGTCTTTCTCAAAGTTGTCTTCCATTGTTAATACTATCGGTGCCTCCTGCAAACGTCATGATGAATTACAGTCTAACCAAGCGGATGATATTGCATATTTGATTTTTATTGATGAGAATGAGTATGGTAGAGGAGCTAATCAAATTGGTACTTTGCAATGAGCTGGGGATACTCAATGGGGCTCCCATTATAGTTCTATTTGCAGCTTACTAAAGATATTTTCTGCTACTTGCACATTGCTTATAAATATCATTAGTAGAGGAGCCACTTCTTCTCAACGTGGTGATGCAGATACCGCTTATGATGTGATGACAACTTTTGAATTTGTTTTTATATTGCATTTGATGAAAGAAATCATGGGAATCACTGATGTTCTCTGTCATGCTTTGTAAAATCGTTCGCAAGACATTTTGAATGCTCTGCACTTAGTCTTAACTACAAAATTACTCATTCAAAAGTTGAAGGAAGACGGCTGGAATAGTTTGCTTGAGAATGCGAAATCATTTTGCGAAAGACGTGGGATTGATATTCCTTATATGAGTGCCCCTTACACAGCAGGTCGTGGTCAGTCACGTGAATCACAAGATCTCATTACGATGGAGCACCATTATCGGGTTGACATATTTAATGCTGCAATAGACTCTCAATTGCAAGAGCTAAATAGCAGATTCAATGAGCAACCAACGGAGGTCCTTATTCTTAGTTCTACTCTTGATCCTAAGGATGCTTATAAATCTTTTAAAATTGAAGATATTTGTAATTTTGTGGAGAAATTTTATCCTCAAGATTTCTCAGAGGAGGAAAAAATTCATTTGAGATTTCAACTGCAGCATTATGAGCTTGATATACTTCAGCATCCAGATTTTCAAAATATTTCCACAATTTCTGAACTTTGCCAGAGATTAAGTGCAACGAGAAAGTCAGCGATCTGTTATCTGATTGATAGATTGATACGTCTTGTGTTGACTCTTCCAGTTTGAACGGCAACTACAAAACGTGCATTTTCGGCTATGAAGCTTGTTAAAACAAGACTTCGTAACAAGATGGAAGATGAATTTCTCGCAGATTGCTTGGTTTTCTACATCGAAAAAGAAATAGCTGAGAGTTTCAATACATATATGATCATAGATGAATTTTATTCTATGAAAAGTCGACGGGCACAGCTTAAATAGAAAGATTTAGGTTTACTTTTTTGTTTCCTTTTGTCGGTTTCAATCAAAGTTGGCTAACACGTTTGCATATTCATGGAGTTATAGCATACTCTTCGTGTGTTGAAAGTCCTATCATATTTTTTATTCATTAGTTTAAATTTAAGGTTTAACTTTTTTATTCTATGAAAGTGTGTGCGTGTGTATATCATGCATTTTTTTTACAACTAGTCGGGCCTCTACAGGTGTAAAATCCTGGTTCCGCCCTTAGTACCAACCTCCTCATTTTGGTCGAAAAATGCCAATTGGGGACATCAAAATACGAGAATTGTGAAAGCGGGGGACACACTTTTGAAAAATTGTTATAGGGACGAAATGGGGGTTATCAACCCTCTAAATGAGTAGGGCTGGCAACGAGGCGGGTCGGGGCCAGATGTTGGGGTCCCCTACTCCTTCCCATCCCCTTCCCCTCCCCACTGCGGGGATGGTAGGGAATCCCCCTCCCCTCCCCACAGGGAATATCTAATCCCCATCCCCTCCCCTTCCCCGCCCCACATCCTTCGGGGACAATCACTTTACTTTCTCACTTTACTTTGTTAAATGTTAGGTTTAAAACTAAAGATTTGCGAGGGACAATCACTTCAGGCATGTTGCGGTTGTTGCATGTGAGAGTAGCCACACAACCCACATAGGCTAAGATTTTGTCTTATTCATTTTATTAACATGGGGACAAAGGTGGTGCTCTCAGATTCATTTAATTGATCAATAGTCCCTAGCAGATCCCTAATTTCCAATCCCACTTGCCAAAAAGTACTGTACGTGCCACACCATAGGAAGATCCAAACCGTCCATTTGATGGGCACACCATACTACCATAGGCATAGGATGATCCAAATCTTCCACTTGATTGGCACATTGTAGGATAATCCAAACTGTCCATTTGATGGGCCACAACGTAAATAGGTTGTGGCCCAAAAATCAATTCCATAGGATAATCCCAACCCTTTGATCTATAGCGGAATTGCATATTATGGTACCTTCTATAGATCGAAGGGTTGCAATCATCCTATGGAAATGATTTTTGGGCCAAAATCTATTTATGTTGTGGCCCATCAAATGGACGGTTTGGATGATTTATGGTGTGGCCTGTAAAGTACTTTTAAATTGTAGCCTATCAAATGGACAGTTTGGATCATCCTATGGTGTAGCCCATACACTACTTTTTGAAAAATAATGGACTATACGAGCGCACACCATATAAAATCTTATCACTCATCAGAGAGATGTTACCTTTATTTGGGGGAGGGAGATTTTTAAAGAATTTAATGTTGCCTTACAGTGATGGTTTGATGGAGAGATTTTAGGGATTTCTAAGGGTAATATACTAATATAATGAGGGACAATGCCCAATGGATTATGGGTAAAAGAAAACATAAAAAGCTATTTCAGGGACAAAACTGTAATAACAGACAAGTCTCCTAAAATATCTCCTATATATGGTATTAGAAGCACATTAAAAACACTATCTTTGAAAACCCTCTCTCTCTCTCTCCCGAATAGAATCCCATCTAATCTCCATTTTTGATACAGAACTGTCTCTCTCTCTCTCTCTCTTAAATGATTGATTAATGCCTAAGCTGACTAGCATTCTTGGCTCATGCTATGCATGGGTATAAAATAGATGGCCCCACTCCATCAAAACATGAGGTGTAAAACAGTGACCGCACCAAGTCAATTTATTAGGTGTTAATGGTGGGACTTGCCCTATTTATGAGTTTGGTGGAGATGGGGTAGCCTCCACCCATCAAACATGAGATATAAAATGGTGGGCCCCACTGTATGATTGGCTTGGGTGGAGAATGCTAGTCTATTGTTTCACTCAAATAATGTGCCCATCTTAAAGTAGAATTATTTAAGGGAAGTAGGCCTCAGCATTGATAAGAAAACAATTCTTCAACTACTTTTGTGCTTCTCCTAAACACTCGATCATTTCAATCAAATCAGTGCAGGTTTGATGAGTTAAGATACACGCATGCATGCATCACAACACACACGCACATATAAAACATATGTGGGTGTTTAAAATTCTTAAGGAAATGTTTGGCCTTGAAAAAATATTCCATTGAAGATTTGTAGTGCCAGTTGCAAGAGATGGGGAGAGAAACGGAGAAGGAGAAACTTAGTTATGAATTCCATTTCGTTTTGGCCAGTGGAACGGAACCGCCTCAGTGTTTCATTTCAGAAAAGAAGCTACGACGACCAGAATTTATTTAATAGTTAAAATTTAAAAAAAAATCCCAAAGAAAACGCTGAGATTGCTAAAAATTGAAACAACTAGATCATCCTCTAAAACAAAATCCATCATAATATCAAGGTTGTAAAGATCCAACATTTACTTAAAAGAAAATGTATGTATTGACCAGTGCTTGACTAGATGGAAAATTTTTAGAGACCGAGTCATGAGATTTTTTTACTATACTTTTGGAATTTAATAATGTTTGGACATAATAGAATTTTGAATTTTTAAAATTAGAAAAATACCCCATCATTTGGAAGTTAAGATTTTGATCCGTTTCGAAATGATCGAAAAATGTTGAATTTTGTACTAGAACTAAAAAATTGACTTTTTATCCTTTTAGAGCTAAGAATTAGGTTTCGAAACTATTTTTAATAAATCCAAATTGAGCGTATTCCTTTATTTACATGTAAATCTTAAGTAAATGGACAAGTGTTTTTCGAAACGGAGTATAGGGGTGTTCCGTTCTGGTTTTCCGGACACCATTTTGACCGAAATGAAACAAAATAAGGAATACAAAATACCAATTTTAAGTAGGTATTACTTTTTCACTATTTTTTAGGAATTGATGATGCTCTCTCCACTCCCACCAACTTAGGTCTTTCGGTCTCCCTCCTTCTGCTCCCATCTCGCAATCGTATACTTGAACCCATGATTATTCTGTGGAACAACTTTTCTATAAGATTGTAGGCTCCGTCCCTTTCGACATAAAAATGCACGTAAAATTTGTTTTATGTTCATTTTTACAACATAAAACAAATTTTACGTCCATTTTTACGTCGAAAGGAACGGAGCCTAAGTAAAAGGAGCATGTAACAAATTTTATACCCATTTTACATATATAGGTCGATCTTTTTTTTCTTTTTTTTTTGAGAAGGTTACTTAAATTTATTGATAAACTTAAGTGGATCATCAATTAGCCTTCGGCCGAGTTCTCTTTTGGGTCAAATTTTTGGGCTGCCAAATCAATCGTTGACTAATATAACTTCTGAGTTGACTCCTTTTTACCTTGACCGAGTTCTTGTTTGAGTCCGACCTCTTAAACCCATGTGGACACATATAGATAATACCCATACACATAGAAGTACATATTTGTTGATTGCTAATTGCTAATTGCTAATTGCATGTAGTGCATAATATTATGTATCTAGGTTTATGTACATATGTACATATTGCATGTACATATGTACATATTGCTAATTGCATGTGGAGCATAATATTATGTATCTAGGTTTATGTACATATGTACGTATTTCATGTACACATATACGTGTATAAATTAACTACATGTCATATATGTAGTTAAATTGCTTGGACTTGGCAATCAAGTCACAAGTTTTTCAACATTGAACCTTCCTCCTTACAATCACCTTATGGTCTGATTTATACATCTGATAGTGAGTGATGGTATGCACAAAAATTGATTTTTTTTTTTTTTTTTTTGGGGTGCACTTATGCCCTACTGCAGACCATTTATTACTGAGCAATGATAGATGCACCATAATCCCCATACAAGTAGCCCTATGCCCCTATTCATGAGTTTGGAGGAGATGGGGTAGGCTCCACGCCTCCACCCATCAAACATAGAGATATAAAATGGTTGGCCCCACTCCATGCATGGGCTTTAGGGCTGGCAACGGGGCGGGGCGGGGCCGGATGTTGGGGTCCCCTACTCCTTCCCCTCTGCAGGGAATTTTCCCCCTCCCCTTCCCCTCCCCACTGCGCGCGCGCGCGCGGGGGGGGGGGGGGGTAGGGAATCCCCCTCCCCTCCCCACGGGGAACATCTAATCCCCTCCCCTTCCCCGCCCCGCATCCTTCGGGGACAATCACTTTACTTTGTTAAATGTTAGGTTTAAAATTAAAGATTTGCGAGGGACAATCACTTCAAGCATGTTGCGGCTTGGCTGTTGCATGTGAGAGTAACCACACAACCCACATAGGCTAAGATTTTGTCTTATTCATTTTATTAACGTAGGGACAAAGGTGGTTGCTCTCAGATTCATTTAATGATCAATAGTCCCTAGCAGATCCCTAATTTCCAATCCCACTTGCCAAAAAGTACTGTACGTGCCACACCATAGGAAGATCCAAACCGTCCATTTGATGGGCACACCATACTACCATAGGCATAGGATGATCCAAACCTTCCACTTGATGGGCACATTGTAGGATAATCCAAACTGTCCATTTGATGGGCCACAACGTAAATAGGTTGTGGCCAAAAAATCAATTCCATAGGATAATCCCAACCCTCTGATCTATAGAGGAATTGCATATTATGGTACCTTCTATAGATCGGAGGGTTGCAATCATCCTATGGAAATGATTTTTGGGCCGCAATCTATTTATGTTGTGGCCCATCAAATGGACGGTTTGGATGATTTATGGTGTGGCATGTAAAGTACTTTTAAATTGTAGCCTATCAAATGGACGGTTTGGATCATCCTATGGTGTAGCCCATACACTACTTTTTGAAAAATAATGGATTATACGAGCGCACACCATATAAAATCTTATCACTCATCAGAGAGATGTTACCTTTATTTGGGGGAGGGAGATTTTTAAAGAATTTAATGTTGCCTTACAGTGATGGTTTGATGGAGAGATTTTAGGGATTTCTAAGGGTAATATACTAATATAATGAGGGACAATGCCCAATGGATTATGGGTAAAAGAAAATATAAAAAGCTATTTCAGGGAACTGTACTAATGGAAATTATGAAAATTTTGGGAGAATCTTGTAGATATGTTTTGATCCAAGGGGTTTCTAGTGGTTTTCCCAAAAAAAAACACTTAAAAAAATACAAGAAAAAAATGGCATTAATGCGGGGCGGGGCGGGGCCAACTCCGTCCCCTTCTCCTCCCCTTCCCCACACCGGGGGATTTTTTTAATCCCCTTCCCCTTCCCCTTCCCCACTCAAATCGGGGAATCCCCTCCCCAAGCGGGGCGGGGTGGGGCGGATCCCCGCTTTTTCGGGTGAAATTGCCAGCCCTAATGGGCTTTGGTTGGAGACCATGAAGCCTGCCACACAAAAAATGAAGTACAATGGTGGGCCCCACATGATGCATTGGTTTGAAAAGAGTTGATGGGACACTACGAATCAAAAGATGAAAAAACAATGGTAGCCCCACGCCAGAGTTGATGGTTCCACCCATCAAAAGCAACTTTATCTCAAACTACGATTAAATTTGGTAAAGAAAAAAATTAAGACTTATTAACTATTAAAGGTAGATGATAGTGATATTGGTAATTAAGAAAATGTTTATGAGATTCTTGTAGATACCTTTTGATGTAGGGACTTTGAGAAGTTTTCCCACTATTTCATGGATGGGTTCTACGAGTTTTTGGCCATTTGACCTTCACTATTAACTCTACTAGTATATCACAGTTAGTACATATATGTGTGGGTTCCATTGTTTATCCATTAAGACTTCTTTCTATAGGTGCCACTATCATATGAACTATTATTATAGACGGGCCACATTACTTTTGTGCTATTAAGCCTGTCATATTTACAATATTTTTTGTGGTACATTATTTTTTGTTGCCTTTAGGGCATCCATGTAGACTGCACTAGTATACTATTAATTATTATATACAGGAGTCCTACTTGGTTTTTTGTCTTATGTCTTCTATCTTAAGTTCTTAACCCTACATGAGTCCTACTGAGTATTATGCATATGTTGAACTATAAATGATTAAATAACACCAACTCTAACAGCTTAAGCTTTCGAAGTAATTAGTTGTTTCACATGGTATCGGAGCTATTGCCTCAGGGCAGCTCCTAGGTTCAAAACCCAACAACTCCCTGACAATAAAAATCGACAGCCAGCACTCGATAAAAAATAAAAAAAAAGAGGGGCCACACGTAAAGGGTGTTGAAGTATAAATGAATAAATAACAACAACTCTAGTACCTTAGAATTCTTTTTCTAGACAATAATTATTGCGAAAATTGGAATTACTTCCCAAGAAAAATTTATCATGTATATTGAACCAAATGACTAAATATAGTTTCTCCAAAAAGTAATGGAAAGGAAAAGGTTTTCTTGGCAAAGCTTTTTGGGGTGGAAAGACCTTTTTTTGCCAACAAACTTTTTTTCCAACAAAATGAGCACTTTATTTGTAGAACGTGCACATGCATTTATGTGTCTGAACGACATGGCCCCTCATTTTGAATTTCTTCCAAGAGGGTTCCTAGCAATACAGTGGTGTCTAAATATTCCTCCAATCCAAGCAAGGCCTTATAAGAGTATTTGTTTCCTTTAACTGCTCTTAATAGAGTGGTTCTAAAATCAAGTCTTATTATCATCAGGTGACAAGGTTCAAGTGTGGTGGCTTTGTTCTGGGTTTAGCAATGAATCACTGTATGGCTGATGGGATATGTGCAATGGAGTTCATAAGTTCATGGGGTGAAATTGCCAGAGGGTTACCCTTAACCATTCCCCCATTTCTAAACAGAACCCTACTGATATCTAGACAACCACCCAAGATAGAATTCCCCCACCACGAATTTTCCGAGATGACCGATATATCGAACCTCTCTTTTCTCTTCCAAGAGAAAAAAAATCTATACCAATCCTTCTGTTTCAACCATGAAAAGCTTAATCAACTGAAAAAATTAGCAATGGAGCATGGTATCATAAAAAATTGTACCAATTTCACAGTACTCGCAGCATTTGTGTGGCGGGCCCGAAGCAAAGCACTTAAAATGGAACCCAACCAACAAACAAAGCTTCTCTTTGCCGTGGACGTGAGGTCTAAATTAAACCCGAATTTGCCTACGGGTTACTTTGGCAATGGCATTGTTCTCACTTTCTGTCTATGTACCGCAGGCGAATTACTGGAAAATCCATTGTCTTTCGCGGTTAAATTGGTACAAAATGCAATCAAATTGGTGACCGTCGATTATATTCGATTGGTAATCGATTATTTCGAAGTAACTAGAGCTAGGCCTTCACTGACAGCTACTCTTTTGGTCACTACATGGACTAGAATGGCTTTCCATAGTATAGATTTTGGTTGGGGGAAGCCTAAGAAATCGGGGCCCACGAATCTGCCAGGAAAGGAAGCAGCCGTGTTCCTCCCCGACGGAAAAGAGAAGAAGAGTACATATCTTTTATTGGGTTTGCCTGCTCCTGCAATGAAGATCTTCCAAGAACTGATACAAGTGTAGTTGTAAGTTTCTACAAAAATCAATATGTCTGTATGAATGGGCAAGTAAACATGGGGGATTAGTAGCTTTGTTGTTTATCTTTGCCAGAATAATCACTATATTTTTAAAGGAGGAATTCAACTCTTATAGAGTTTATTTGAATTGTATGTTTTTAGTAGCCAATCACAAAAAAAAAAATTAAAAAACAAATCCCTAAACAAAGAGGAGAATGTGTTATATTACCAAAACAAGGGAGTGTGGATATCAGCTTTCTATGTGTAAAGTGTATGTTTTGATGATACAATGGTCATATATATATATATATATATATATATATATATATATATATATATATATAAGTAAAGCGGAATCCTCTAAGCCGTAGTTGTGCCACGTGTCAGCCCCCCCTCTTTGCACCGAAATTTCAAAATTCGTTTTACTTCCGTGTGTATCTTTTCTCTTCCCTAATTTTATTAACTTCAGTGTGTACATCTCATTTAAAGAATTGAAAGAAAAAAAATTTATATTCATTTCAAAGGCCCTTATTGGCAGTTACATAACGTAAATTTATTTCCTCAAAAAATTACGATATAAAACTCCATAAATAAATCGTTTCCGTTTCCCTACATGGTAAGTTACCAAACGTTATTTCTACTTTACTTTCCCAAACGTTTGGCAAACAGGAAGCACGGCGGGAGTGGGAAAGAGACAGTCAGATATGGGAACTAGGAGAAAATGAAATTTTGCCGGCTCTAATATTGAGCTATATTAATTTGCCATCTCATCTAAGGCAATGCTTTTCGTTTTGCTCTGTATTCCCTAAGGCTCTGTTCACTTGCGTTCCCGGGAAAGCAAATCCCTGGAAAACAACATCTTTTTTCTCAAAAGGGGGTGGGGGTTATCACCCCCTGTAACAATTCCTCAAAAGTGCGTCCCCCCCTTGGCAATTCTGGTACATTGATGTCCCTCATTCTCAAATTTTCCTATGGTCATTTAGAAACGGCTGTCATGCACGTTGTCTGAGGAAAAACAGTAAGGCAACCCTATTGACAGCCCTACTGACTGCTTGCATGTAGGTCAAGAGAAGACTTTTCCCTAGTACTATCCTTGCAATTAATTTCCTTTCTCCTTGCTTCTTTTTCTCCTGGGATAGGACTCTTGGTTAAATCGACATCCCATCTTGCACTTTTGAGGTGATCATTTACCAAAAAGGAATTACTTTCCAAACAGGGTCGTCTAGTGGTCTTTTGCAAAGCCAGGGGATGGTTTTGGTTTTCTGGGCAATCTGTGGTGCAATTCAAGAGGTGGTTTTCTGGGACATGAAAGGTTGAGTTTTTCCCACATAGCTTAGAACCTCAGCTTCGAAGGGAGGATTTCTGCTGGGACAAGTTTAACATTAAAGAAGCTAATATATGGTTAAGAGAGATACATCAATGATTACAGGAAGGACATGGTAACACTCAAAGAAATAATAGAGAAGAAAGCAAACCCAGGATTACATGGAAGAAATTTAATAGCCAAATCTAAACACCAACAAAGTAGGCTAATCATCTATCCATAGTTGGATGATTATAGTAGATAGAATAAAAATTATTCATAATACCCTGAAGGTGAGACCAGAGGCGTGGAACTTTTGGTCCTCGAGCTGTTCTAACCGCTCGATCATTGGAGACGTCAGATAGTTCGCCCAATCACCCACTTCCCCTTTCCTAAAGAAAGTGTTATTCCCAAAAACCAAAGTAGGGTCAACTCCTGTCTTGTTCACTTGCAAATTGGTCATTGTCTTAAAACTACATAACTGTATTATTTCCTCCACCAAGAACTCAGCCAACTTCTTCAAATGAAATGTGGGATCCTGTTTCATCTCCTCATACTTCAAAAACAAAACCCTTCCAGGCCTTTCTTGGCTTTCCTTCCAATACCCCAACACATGATCCCAATAAGGACCGAAAGGCGAAACTCCTTCACAAAACAAGTCGAAGGCCTCTTCGAGAGGAAGGGGAGGTCCTACACTCAGGGGTCTCAACTTGTTAAAGTAAGACCACATGGCTATGAAGGTATCTCTTGGATTACGACATATGTAAACAATCCGAAAATCCGATTGTATTGCCGATGGCGGTAATGAATTGTAAGGCGCGTGTGTAGAAAATAGTCTAGGGTGAGAAAGGTTTGAGAAATAAGAAACAGGATCATCTTCCAAGAACTTATATTCGAAGAAAGGGATAAGTGAATGGGAGTTATTGTTGAGCAAGGGATGGTTAGTGAAAGTGTAACGAGTGCGGTTCACAATGGTGAAAACGAGAGCCTTCAACCAAGTTGTACCCGTTTTGGGTGCGGTGCTCACTAGTACATCGGTGTTGTAGGCTTGAAAGTGTTGATGGCATTCCATTACTGCTTTCAAGTACTGTAAAGGATACCAAAAGCCTTGGTATTGGTAGATATGGGGTTCGAACCACCCATTCCCTTTTGGGAGGGAGGAGACTAGTTCCTCCCATTTTTTGCTTATTTGTTCTTCATTTTCAGGCAAGCTAGTGGCTGGAATTTGGGATGTAGCCATGAAGAAGATGGGAGTTGAAGGATCTAAGTTATGATTAGTGTCCTCACAGGATTTTGATAGCTTTGGCTACATGAAAGCATATTATGTATTTCCAAGAAGCAGCTCACATCAAATGACATTTATCTCCAACCAAATCCCAGCTGTCAAGAGTCCTTCCATGAAAGCTAGGACCACGTGAATATTTAAACTTTGCAGTGTGCTGATATCATTTCCCTTCAATTATTTTCAGTTTTTCAATCGCTTCTCTTGTCTTGTCTTGTCTGGGCTTTTTTCTTTCATTGTTCTTGCTGGGATGATCTCACCCAATGTTTGAGGGATCTTTTTCGTATTTTGTCCTCTTAATCTATAAAATTACATACAATTTTTTCTACAATTTTCTTCCCTCAAGCTTTTCACTTTTTGTCTTTCTTTTCACTGTTTTCATCATTTACGCCGGGCAGCGGTTTGGGCCTCGTCCCAGGAGTCTTCAAACATCCCTACAAGGCCCATCCACACGATCTCCGTCACTAACATCGGCACGATTCATTACTCTTTTCCTGCGGCCTCACTCGTTCATCTGTGAATTGGGACCGTAAAGGGAAGGACTGAACTCTCTTGTTTGTTTTTGAAATTTCATGTCCATCCTGAATTTCATTCTCAAAATAAAGCTTTGTTTCTGCATAAAAATTTGAGAGTTCATGTTGTAATCATTCTTGCTTTTTTTACAAAACATGTCTATTAAAAGTCTTTGCAAAATATTACCAAGTTTATCGCAAAACTGTTTTATCCTTTTACTTGCATTGTTCACTCAATGTTCAAACTTAAGTTTATTACAAACATCATTTAGGTTTGTCTGCATACTATAACCTTCAATCTGCAATAATTTAAGCCATTTAACTTGCCAAGTCTCGCGAACCACACACATATTTGCCTTACCTTAAAATTTTATTTTGACTTATAAATTGCATACAGTTAAGTTGCACCTGCTCTAAGTTCTAATATTGATTGTCTGCTAGATAATCTTTGCCCTTTATATTGTTCAACCAAGATTTTTAAATCCCGTGTTTGCCAGCGTCAAAGCTGTCTTTCACTTATTCTGGATTGAATCGTCCCTCTCTTCGATTGGATGTATTTAGCTCATTCAATTCCCTCTGCATTATATAGTAGATGCACGCACACATATGTACTTGGATATATCCTATTGTATGAGGTCAAATTAAATCTATCATTGGCATTTCTCATTCTGCAAATTCTGGACAGCATTTACTGAAAATAAATTTATCTCTCTTATTTTGTCATCTAACCAAGTGTAGATCTTATAAAAGAATAGCTTTTGATTGTACTGTAGCATTTGGTATTCAAAGCAGCTAGTGAACATCACCTTTGCCGGATAACATCCTTGTCGAAGCGCATATTCATTTGCACCTTGGAACTTACATAAAGCAACGCAATAAAATTCTACGCCGCTAAGAAAAAAAAAATTTGCCCTGACGTTGTACTTTGAAGCAAAGCTCGCCGATCAAGCAAAGCTCGTCACAACAGGTCGGTACTCTAAACCTTAAAGCCCATCCCAAACGACCCGAATCCAAAGCCGAATTTCTCGGATAGGATAGATCTTGAAACTTCACTAAGTTCAAAATCAAACATCTGAAATTTTAGAATTTATCATTTTCACCAGAAAAGAAGAAAAGGCAAATGTGGCATGATGGTAAGTGGCACACAATATATAGTCGAAAACAGCAGAACAATCCTAATCATTCCATCACGTAGGATATGGATATTTTTACTAATTGAATCTTTTTCTTTGTAGTTTATAGGACACTTAACAGCTTTATGATTTTTACCTCTTGATGATGACCAGGTGAATAAAAGAAGATTAATCCATACTTTTTGCCTGTGGAATTTATTTAATTTTTGTGGTTTTTGTAAAAGAAGTATTCTACTTTGCTTTATTTGCAAAAACAGTTTACTTTGTTTGACAATTTGCAAATAGAGTCCTTGCACTCGAGTGAATTTTGCAAATCAGGTTGTGACATCAATTTGTGACCAAAATACCCACGGTAGATTTTTTTAACATATAGAAAGACCAAAATGTTCTTAGCGATTTTATACGGTGTAAGCTCTTATAGTCCCTTATTTTTCAAAATGTACTGTACGGACCACATCATAGGATGATCCAAACCGTCCACAGATTTTATAAAGGGCGATGATATCCCCCCCCCCCCCTCATGCTCCCCCCTTCTAATGTGTTCACTTCAAATCACGTTATAAGGGGTACGTGTTCACGTCAAATCACGATATAAGGGGGCGCGTGTGTACTGCAAGGGGTGAAAGTTGTTGAGAAAATCCGCCGGGCAATCCAATCTGATGGTGCACAAATTAACGAAAAGTAAAATAAACCAAGCCACAAGATGAATACCAAGATTTACGTGGTTCGGCCAAGCATACTCCACGGGCAAGAAACACGATCTTCCACTATAAAAAAACAAAATACAGGGATTACAATGGATTAATCTCAAACCCACAAACCCGCAGTCATTTCCTTGCTTCTCAAACCCGAGACCGTACACCAAGAGTAACCCAAGAGAAAACCCACAAGAGAATACCCGAGAAGAAACTCAATTTCTCTCTCTCTCTCTCTCTCTCTCTCTCTCTCTCTCTCTCTCTCTCTCTCTCCACGAGAGAGTAAAAACATCTCTCGTTTATATCACTTAGGTTTTAGAAAAACCTAAAAACATTGCCGTTTTTTCATTCCAATCGAGTGGTGGGAAATTAGGCAACTTTTCCAACAATCTCCACCTTGGCTTATTTCCCAGCCACCATGAAGATTTTCTGTCGATGTCTCCACCGGTCCGCTATTACCACAAACCACCATTGGCCTTCCAAAGTACCAGCTACACACCCTCGAATCACCTTGTTTCTGACTCCTCTCGATTCGATCAACACGGTCAATACACATGTGTAGTTGCCAACCCGTTGACTCACTCAGTCAACCTTGGAGAGGGATCTCAATCCATCCTTCCCAATGCAGGTACTATCATCCTCTCATCATCGTCTGCAACTTGGAAACTTGTCTCTGCACTAACTGTGAAAGAGACCCTACGCGTGCACGCGCTACCACTCCATTTCCATCTAACCATCGAGATCTTGGAAACACTAGTCATTGTGTCCCCGACCAGACGATACAACCCACAACACTTCTCTCCTTTCATCAGAACCATACAGCCTCGTGTGATTTTCATTGCTCCACCTGCAACTAAAATCCTGCAACCTCTGGGGTCCAATCGGCTAAGAGACACTAGATTCCTTCGCATCTTTGGGATATACGTCACACCACCCCAAGTACGAACTACTTCATCGAACATCTTGATCTTTACCGTTCCAACTCTTATGACGTCACAAGTAGACCCGTCACCCAATGACAATACACCCGCCCTTTTCTCATGGAACGTATCAAAATATTCCCTCCTGGAGCATACATGAAAAGAGCACCATGAATCTAAAATTCACTCATCATGACGAGAAGCGTGATTACCTGTGGAGACTGTGAGAACGTCTCCAAACTCTTCGCTTTGCTCATCCGTTACCACCACCGCAGTATTCATAGCACCATTGTTCGCCTAGTCAGCTCGCTTCGGACAACGGTAACATTGCACACCCTTTCCGCCGACCCTGAATCTTGACCTGCCTTTTCCTGATCCCCTGTTAGACGACCTTCCTCTTTGATTCCCACCATGAACAACCAATCCGTGCTCTTCACTTCCACCAAGAAGAGGTTTCTTCCGCATCTCATTCGTTCAATCCCCCTTGTCAAAGAAGAAGGAGAAGAAAAGGTTAGGTCTTTCCTTTTTTTTCCCCTGTACTTCTAGTTCTAGGGTTTTTGTGGTTCTTTCCTTTTCTTTTGAATTTTGATTTCATTCTTTTCTTGGGTTTATGCTTCTATTTTTTTTTCTAGGTTTCTTTTTCTTCTCTTTTATTTTTTTTAGAGGGAAAAGGAGAGAGATTTGAGATTTTGAGTCCAAAACTTATTATTGCATTAATTATGAGCAAAATAACCAGTTTTGGCCTTTCCGATTAGGACATACATGGATTCTAAAAATTAGGATTTTACCAGCTAAAATATTGATTTTACAATCTTGGATTACATAATCTAGGTTTTAGCTTAGGCCCTGTTTGTTTCAGATTGTGAGGGCCGATTGTGAACCCCCAACTGATTATTGGCTCAAATTTACATTTAATTTTGAACCAATAATCAGATGAGGTTTATGTTTAACTTATAAAATCGAAGGCCCTATTCATTTGAGATTGTGACAAGCGATTGTAAGCCCTAGATTGATTATTGGACTTAAAAGTATGTTTAAATTTGAGTCCAATAATTGGTTAAGGGGTCACAATCAATTGGCACAATCTCAAACGAATAGGACCTAAGTTTAGCTTGTAATATTCTAATATCCTAGATTCTTTTCTTTGTGAAATGATAATGCCACCCCTTTTCAACCCCTTCCATATGTAGAGATTGTCACGTAATTTTCATGACGGGGACAAGCAGACTACCATGGATACATACTTTTTGAAGGTCTTGTTGGTTTTGGATTTTGAGAATTGATTTTGAGTCCAGAATCGATTCTTGGACTCAACATTGCCTTAATTTTGAGCCCAATAACCGGTTTTGGACTTTGGGATTTGTTCGGGGATTTCTGTCATTTATACGATTAAGATGTGCTTTTTCATTTCTTTTTCATTTTATTTATTTATTGTTAGTTTTTGGAATTTTGTATGTGATGATCAATTTATCAGGGTTTTAGGGGTTTTGTTGTTGCGTTACATTCCATGGGCGAATTGAAATTGAGTTGTAACTGTCTGTTTTCATTGGCGAATTGAAATTGAAATTGAGTTGTAATTTTCTGTGTACTTGTTTAATTATTTGATTCCAATTCTTCTTTAATTTTGATTCCAACAATTGGTTCTGGACTCACAATTGTAATTTTATGTGTTCTTGGGCTGAACTGACTCCAACAATTGGTTTTGGACTCACAATTTTGAGTCCAACTTGTTATAGTAATATGATTTGATTTTTTTGCATTATTTTTTCTAGGTTAAATGTTAAGAAGTGATAAGTGTCGAAGATTTTAAATTCTAGTTTGGGGTAGTTCTACTTCTCGCAATATTAATTCTTCAGGTAAGCCTTCTCTATCTGCAATCATCTTGAAAAAAATTATATAAATCGAATAATGTTATCATTACTTCGCTATATATATATATATATATATATATATATATATATAGAGAGAGAGAGAGAGAGAGAGAGAGAAAACGGTTCCTACACATATGTGTAGGGAGTTCTCTACACACTAGCTTAAAATACAGTGGGGCCCACATTGTTTGGGTGATCCAAGCCATCCATTTTAAAGGCCCTCACATAGATAGGGTGTCTATAAAAAGTCAGATCCATAGGATCATCCCAACCTTATGATTTGTTGAGGTAAAATGGATGTCTTTAAACCTTCACAAATTAGTCCATTTTTTGCCTCCACAGTTCGAATGGTTAGGATGATCCTATGGATCTGATTTTTTGTGGACACCCTATCTATGAGAGGGCCTTAAAAATGAATGGTTTGGATCACCCAAATAATGTGGTCCCCACTGTATGTCTTCCCACTCGGCATCCGTCATCTTCTCCGTCTTCCCATCCTTTCCCTTCAACGCCTTAGCCAAGCCCTGCTGAACTGGGATGTCCTTCACCCTCATCTGCCATAGGGTGAAACTGCCGTTTCCGTCAAATCTGTCGATGTTGAACTGAGTAGAACTTGATTTTACCGTCATCTCAGATTACTCCGCACTTGCGGTGTAGCGCTCCACCTCGAACGAGAATCTTTCCTGGACAATCTTTTTACTCCCAAAAGACCGCTCTAACCGCAATCCAACCACAACACCCACTATCACTCTACCTGGCCTCGACGATCGCTCCACCTGAGCTCTGATACCACTTGTTGAGAAAATCCGTCGGGCAATTCGATCCGATCGTGTACAAATTAACGAAAAATAAAATAAACCAAGCGACAAGATGAACACCAAGATTTACGTGGTTCGGCCAAGCCTACTCCACGGGCAAGAAACACGATGTTCCACTATAAGAAAAACAAAATACAAGGATTACAATGGATTAATCTCAAACCCACAAACCCGCAACCCTTTCATTGCTTCTCAAACCCGAGACCGTACACCGAGAGTAACCCAAGAGAATACCCGAGAAAAAACGCTAGAGAATACCGAGAAGAAACCCAATCTCTCTCTCTCTCTCTCTCTCTCTCTCTCTCTCTCTCTCTCTCTCTCGTTTTTGTCTCTCCCCACGAGAGAGTAAAAAATCTCTCGTTTATATCACTTACGTTTTAGAAAAACCTAAAAACATTGCCGTTTTTGCATTCCCATCAAGTGGTGGGAAATTAGGCAACTTTGCCGTTTTTGCATCTCCTTTGTAAAGGAAAACACTATGAAAACAGGATTCTGTTTAGAGAATAAAAATGGGAGTGATGTGATGGTTAATTTGAACTTTTTCACGATGCATTTAGTGCCTTTATGGAGATTTGAACTCCCTTATTTTGTCTTTCAGTGGATGTGGCTCCGATGAATGATGCCCGTTTTTTTTCACAAAACGGGAATAAGCTATCTTTTATAAAGGTGATTAATCCTCACTATCATTCATAACAGGCTAGGAGCGTATCATTCCAAGCAAGGCTAGGGTGGCATTCAATGGTTCTTGTGCTCCTTGGCATGCCACGCAAGCAGACATGGAAGCAAGGTTTTAAATTTGGGTTTCGGTGTCGGTTTCATCCACCACCGAAACTGAAATGTCTCGGTTTCGAGGTGAAATTTCGGCCGAAATCTTGCAAAAATATGATTATGATTTCATTTATTCTATTTTATTTCGACCGAAATCTCTAAAATTTCGGTGTCAATTTCGGCGATTTCTGTTGAAATTTCTGCTACTTCGGTGGAAATTATAATATTTCGGTAGAAATTTTGTAAAAAAAGTCCAAAAAATGAAATTCTAACCGACATTTCGGCAAAATTTCGACGAAATCTTGTAAAGAAATGACTTCATGTGAATTTCATTAAGTTTGTGCCGAAACCGAAATATTTCAGCCGAAACATTTCGTTTTGGCCGAAATTTAAAACCATGCATGGAAGAGGGGCGGATTTATCGGTTCCCTTTAAATGGGATTTTTTGTATAGTCATGCTAGGGATTCACAACTAAGACGCAACATTAACCCACCAATGATTTTTAACCACCTATCAGGATTTTGCTTATGGTGAAAACAATGATGATTAGATGTTACTCATTAAGAATTAAATGACATGCTAAAAAAGGAATGTTTTTTGGTGGGAGGATCAATTTCTTATGGAAAATACTTCTAAAATGGATCCAGATAAAGTGGTGAGTAGGATCGATGGATTTACCGAGGGAAATGTTATCAGCACAACCATATTTTAATATTTGCACAATCCCAGCTGTCTTATCTTCTTTGACTCGGTAGAGCTTTTTGGGAAGTGTAATAACCATTTGAAAGCTCTATAAATATTTAAAAACAAAGATGTTTTGTTGTGAAAAGGAAAAAACTTTGAAAACGGGATTCCGTGTTGAAAATAAAAATGGGATGTACATGACCATTGATTTGACCTTTTTAAGGGGTATTTATTTTTTTGTGGGATTTGAAATCCCTTCTTTTGTCTTTTAGTCGACGTGGCTCCATTGTTTGATGCCGGTTTTTTTCGCCCAGAACGTAATCCCGTTTTCCTAGCAGTTTATGGTATTTGTGGGGATACACACTCCTTTTTTTTGGTTGCACACGTTTCACAATGAAGGAAGCGTGGATATTTTCAGCATGGGATCCATTTTTCCTAGCAACCCTCATTTCTTGTTATCTTAATAAAAACATTAATCAATTACAAAGTGCAGTCTAATTAACCATTGAAAAAAAAAATAAGTGCAGTCCAAATCAATTCACACCAAGAGCGCACCGAGCTAAAGACAGATTTACCCTTTTTTACCTTATTCATATAGCGAGTGCTGCTAGCAAAACCGGATTTCTTTCCGAAGATAAATAAACAAAATCCCATGTTGTGACACATGCGCAAAAGACAAATGAGTGAGCATGTATCCCTACAAAATGCAAAAATAAACTATGGGATTGATCAAATAACCAGTCAATTCCCTTTATTTTATGTAGGTAGGTTGGGATTGGACCTCCAACCTCAGGGTTGGAGAACATACTCTTCACCATTGAGCTAGAGGCTCAACCCCTCGTCGGTCAATCACCACCAATTTTTTTGTATTTCCTTTGTTTTCTTGTTTCTTTCTTGGAATGGGTCCCACTTGGTTTTTAAGTTGGGTATTTTTTAAATACGTAAAGGCAAGAAAGGGTTTAAAAGAAGAGTTAGAGAACTTGAGAGGCTTTTGAGTGGAGAAGAGAAGAGAGGAAAGATCTAGGGCAAGGAAAGAGGGGTTTCTCTTGGAGCACTAGTAGGGCTTTTGTGGTGGAACAAAAACAACGATTTCTCTTCTTGTTTACTCAAGGTGGTTTTTCTACTCAAGGGTAAGAGGAGAAAATCTAAGGCAAGAACAGGGATTTTTCTCTTGGGTCTCTAGGAAGGCTTTTTGTGATGAAACAAAAGCAACGCGGTTCATCTTAAGGGTGAGAAGAAAGGTTAGAGCAAGGCAAGAGGAATTTTCTCTTAGGGGCTCTTGGAATGCTTTTGTGGTGAAGCAAAAGTAAGGTTCTTCTTTGAGGTATAACCTTCTTCTTCCATTATCCTTCTCCATAGAGTTTTCTTTATTGCAAGAGAAGCATTGTATTGGAGGTTTTCCCAAAGGAGTTTTCCTCATTCTCGGTGTAGAAATTTGAGAGTTGCTTCAGAATTGCATAGAAGGTTGGAGAAAAGAGTTTTATCGGTGGATTTTACTGGTGGAGGTAACATTGTATTATTGTTCTAAATAATGGATATTTTTGTGTTGCCTTGTCCTTGGAGTAGCCCATTGTTGTGATTTCCTTTGTGGTTGTACTTGGCACATATTTTCTCTATCTTGTTGTGCAAGATCTTAGGATATTTCTATGTGTTTGCCGAAGTAGATCGGCAGGTTTTATTAGGGGTGAGCATTGGCGCCCAACAAATTCCATGTTGTCTATATATTCCAAAAGAAATCCCATTTTGGAAGTGTTTTCCTTTATACATCATTTTAAATTTTCATTTTTATTCCATGTAACACATTCATCTTCATTTTATTTATTTCAACAATTGCTACAACCCAGGAAGAAGATGAAAAAAGAGGAAGAAGATGAAAAAAAGAACAATCCTAGTCAGAAAAACTATAAATACATTTGCAAAAATCAGGTTGACTCGCAAAAAAATTGGATAGAGAAGAAATATCGGGTCGACTAAGCAAAAAATTGGTCGATTTCAAACAAACATGATTTTTCCCATAGATCCCTTTTTTTTTTTTTGGCCAGCAGGCGATCTTTTGACTAGTAGGCCTGACTTTTCTTTTCTTTTTTTGCGAGTCTACCTGATCTTCTGCAAATGTATTTATTTTTGCTTATTTTGCTGGCTCTGAATTTTCTTTTTCCTTCTTATTCATCTTCTTCCTCTTCTTTCTTGCAGTCAGTTTTTTTTTTTTTTTTTGCCGGACTAATTCCTATGGATGCCAACAATCACCCGTATCCCCTCGTTCGGCATGCATTGTTGTAAGGTGTCCATGTGGCCAAAAAATGATAAGAAACAAACGTATTTTCAAATGGTTGCCCTTGTTCCGCGTATGAGTTCTTTCCTATCGTTTTTCAATTATTTTACTAAAATTCTACATCTTTCATACTGGTGGCATTGATCCCTATCTCAATCAAAAACCTCCATAAAAAGTTCACTGTTTTTATAAGAAAACCCATCTGAGCCTAAATGAATTGCCCTTCATGTAATCACTTACCCATACTTTGATCCACCAATCAAATGATCCTAATCGTATAGACCATTGAAAGATCAAGCAAACAATCTGCAATACAGAAAACACCATCAAAACAGAGTGGTGGGTCTGCTTCGATGTGCATATACACTCAATTTCTGTGTATAGTTTATACACAACCATTCTTCCTACTTCAGTGTTTATCAAATTGCAATCTGATGTCGTAAACTCATGCAAACAGAGATACATTTAAAATGTAGATGTTTCTACAACCATTTTGATTTTGGAGAGGTAGATGCAAGGTTACCAGAGCGGGAATCGAAGGCTCCCAGGGAAGAATCCTACTCAAAATTGCCAGAGCGGGAATCGAAGGCTCCCAGGGAAGAATCCTACTTCCTTGGGTAGATGTCATTTTGGCTAATTCTATCAAATGTTGTACAGAACAAGACACCAAACACCAGCTGCTAATAGTTTCTATAGGGCAGATAATTTATGAAAAGAAAATTCCTACAGATCTATATTATTTATACATAGCATGTAATACACAGGATGATTAATTGTTTTGCAGAGAAGAAAATTGAGAGATGATTTAGAGGCATGATTAGTTTAGCAGAGAATAAATACCACTTTCATGTGTGTGTTTGTTTATCTTCATCATGCCTCCACTTCTCGGCCAGCAGCTTCGAGATTTTCTTCATCGTCTTCTTCAGCCCCTCGGCTAGCTTGGTTAGCTCTTCTTGGACCATGAGTTTTATAGCCGATTTTCTAGGTGTAAGATCTGTACGGAAATGGCGAGCTGGAGAAGGTAGAATTTCATCAGAAATGCAGAAGTATCTAAAATCAAAATATAAAATTGGGGTCAATGGGGCGTACCAAGTTGCTTGAGAATGTCGGTGAATGTTGCCTGAGGAACAAGAATTACAAAATACAGAGTCAGGAAAATTAGTTGTCTAAGTAGTTATTTTCTGTATAATAAAGTTTTAAACACCAAGCCTTCTCAAGAACTTCTTTAACATATATCGCACCGTGTTAAAATCGACTTCTTTTAGTATTTCACAGATGGTCTTCCTTAATTCCTTTGCACTAGGACCAGATTCCACTTTCAATTTAGATCTTTCCTTCCCTTTCGTCTCCTTTTTACATTCATGAAATCCCGAACAATTCCAGATAGCGGCCAGCATAAATGAATAAAAAAACAGACTCGTACCATTTCTAATGTCGCTTGCTCAAATTAAGAAGTGTGGTTAGTTTATGAAACCAAAACAACCACTGATTTGGGCAAATTGAGAAGCTTGAAACCAAACCGAACCACACTTTAAAACAAATAGGGAGACCATTAAGATGAAGGAACAAGTATTACCAGATTTTTCCTTAGGGCTAGCTTTTGTTGCAGTTGAGGGTTTTGGAGCTATGTCCTCACTCTTCTTCTTCCGCGAGAAGACCTTTGGGCTTGTATTACTAATGCTATTGGCCTGGGAGTCCTTGGAAGGTGTTTTGGAGGGGCTTTTTGTGGGTATTGCAGCAGGTGCTTTCTTTGGAGTCGTCACTTTCTTGGCATTAGCCTTCCCAGTAGAGCCTTTATTTGATGACTTCTTTGAGCCTTGTTTTCCCTTTTCTGAATCTTTATCGTCCTCATCTTCCAACTCATCTCCATCTTTGTCACTTCCAGAATGCTCGGGCACTTCATCCTCATCTCTATTGGCTACGCCGTTCTCATTTCCTTGATCTTCTCCTTCACCTTCATCTTCTGTTTCCGGAGCAGTGATCTTTTCTTTTGCTTTCGGAGTGTCGTCACTCGTTCTCTGTTTCTGTGGAATATAAAAATAAACGCCATGTGAAACAAACAAGAGAAACAACAATAAAACAAAATAATGTAATGCCATAAAGCAACCATCCACAAAGCTTTGCTCCAATGAAGATAATATGAAAATTATAGTGTCAAGATCAGTAATAATTAAGGGATTCGCTAGCCAATTTCGCGGAAAGCCATTTCGCGGCTGGCTTTGGCATGTGAGAACAGCCATTTCGCGGCTGGCTTTTGAGCAGGGATAGATCTGAGATACCTTAGCTGAGCGCTTTGCAGTTGTGCTTACAGGCTTCTTCGAGGCACTTGTTATGACTGTCCTTTTGCGCTTTCTTTTGTTTGACTGGCAACATAATAGGTAAGTTTAATTTTCAAAAAATAAAATAAAATAGTAGGTATGAATTAAGATAACAGTCCAAGGCTACAAAGTGGTTGCTTTTATCTCAAACTACGATTAAATTTGGTAAAGAAAAAAATTAAGACTTATTAACTATTAAAGGTAGATGATAGTGATACCTTTTGATGTAGGGACTTTTAGTAGTTTTCCCACTATTTCTTGGATGGGTTCTACGAGTTTTTACTTTTTAGCCATTTGACCTTCACTATTAACTCTACTAGTATATCACAGTTAGTACATATATGTGTGGGTTCCATTGTTTATCCATTAAGACTTCTTTCTATAGGTGCCACTATCATATGAACTATTATTATAGACGGGCCACATTACTTTTGTGCTATTAAGCCTGTCATATTTACAATATTTTTTGTGGTTCATTATTTTTTGTTGCCTTTAGGGCATCCATGTAGACTGCACTAGTGTACTATTAATTATTATATACAGGAGTCCTACTTGGTTTTTTGTCTTATGTCCTCTATCTTAAGTTCTTTACCCTACATGAGTCCTACTGAGTATTGTGCATATGATGAACTATAAATGATTAAATAACACCAACTCTAACAGCTTAAGCTTTCGAAGTAATTAGTTGTTTCACATGGTATCGGAGCTATTGCCTCAGGGCAGCTCCTAGGTTCAAAACCCAACAACGCCCTGATATTAAAAATCGACAGCCAGCACTCAATAAAATAAAAAAAAGAGGGGCCACACGTAAAGGGTGTTGAAGTATAAATGAATAAATAACAACAACTCTAGTAGCTTAGAATTCTTTTTTCTAGACAATAATTATTGCAAAAATTGGAATTACTTCCCAAGAAAAATTTATCATGTATATTGAACCAAATGACTGAATATAGTTTCTCCAAAAAGTAATGGAAAGGAAAAGGTTTTCTTGGCAAAGCTTTTTGGGGTGGAAAGACCTTTTTTTGCCAACAAACTTTTTTTCCAACAAAATGAGCACTTAATTTGTAGAACGTGCACATGCATTTATGTGTCAGAACGACATGGCCCCTCATTTTGAATTTCTTCCAAGAGGGTTCCTAGCAATTCAGTGGTTTCTAAATATTCCTCCAATCCAAGCAAGGCCTTATAAGAGTATTTGTTTCCTTTAACTGCTCTTAATACAGTGGTTCTAAAATCAAGTCTTATTATCATCAGGTGACAAGGTTCAAGTGTGGTGGCTTTGTTCTGGGTTTAGCAATGAATCACTGTATGGCTGATGGGATATGTGCAATGGAGTTCATAAGTTCATGGGGTGAAATTGCCAGAGGGTTACCCTTAACCATTCCCCCATTTCTAGACAGAACCCTACTGATATCTAGACAACCACCCAAGATAGAATTCCCCCACCACGAATTTTCCGAGATGACCGATATATCGAACCTCTCTTCTCTCTTCCAAGAGAAAAAAAATATATACCAATCCTTCTGTTTCAACCATGAAAAGCTTAATCAACTGAAAAAATTAGCAATGGAGGATGGTATCATAAAAAATTGTACCAATTTCACAGTACTGTGTGGCGGGCCCGAAGCAAAGCACTTAAAATGGAACACAACCAACAAACAAAGCTTCTCTTTGCCGTGGACGTGAGGTCTAAATTATACCCGAATTTGCCTACGGGTTACTTTGGCAATGGCATTTTTCTCACTTTCTGTCTATGTACCGCAGGCGAATTACTGGAAAATCCATTGTCTTTCGCGGTTAAATTGGTACAAAATGCAATCAAATTGGTGACCGTCGATTATATTCCATCGGTAATCGATTATTTCGAAGTAACTAGAGCTAGGCCTTCACGGACAGCTACTCTTTTGATCACTACATGGACTAGAATGGCTTTCCGTAGTATAGATTTTGGTTGGGGAAGCCTAAGAAATCGGGTCCCGCGAATCTGCCAGGAAAGGAAGTAGCCGTGTTCCTCCCCGACGGAAAAGAGAAGAAAAGTACATATATTTTATTGGGTTTGCCTGCTCCTGCAATGAAGATCTTCCAAGAACTGATACAAGTGTAGTTGTAAGTTTCTACAAAAATCAATATGTCTGTATGAATGGGCAAGTAAACATGGGGGATTAGTAGCTTTGTTGTTTATCTTTGCCAGAATAATCACTATATTTTTAAAGGAGGAATTCAACTCTTATAGAGTTTATTTGAATTGTATGTTTTTAGTAGCCAATCACAAAAAAAAAAATTAAAAAACAAATCCCTAAACAAAGAGGAGAATGTGTTATATTACCAAAACAAGGGAGTGTGGATATCAGCTTTCTATGTGTAAAGTGTATGTTTTGATGATACAATGGTCATATATATATATATATATATATATATATATATATATAAGTAAAGCGGAATCCTCTAAGCCGTAGTTGTGCCACATGTCAGCCCGGTGTTTGAGGACAAACAAAAGGCCACCCTATTGACAGCCCTACTGACTGCTTGCATGTAGGTCAAGAGAAGACTCTTCCCTCGTACTATTATCCTTGCAATTAATTTCCTTTCTCCTTGCTTCTTTTTCTCCTGGGATAGGACTCTTGGTTAAATCGACATCCCATCTTGCACTTTTGAGGTGATCATTTACCAAAAAGGAATTACTTTCCAAACAGGGTCGTCTAGTGGTCTTTTGCAAAGCCAGGGGATGGTTTTGGTTTTCTGGGCAATCTGTGGTGCGATCCAAGAGGTGGTTTTCTGGGACATGAAAGGTTGAGTTTTTCCCACAGAGCTTAGAACCTCAGCTTCGAAGGGAGGGTTTCTGCTGGGACAAGTTTAACATTAAAGAAGATAATATATGTATAAGAGAGATACATCAATGATTACAGGAAGGACATGGTAACACTCAAAGAAATAATAGAGAAGAAAGCAAACCCAGGAGTACATGGAAGAAATTTAATAGCCAAATCTAAACACCAACAAAGTAGGCTCAATCATCTATCCATAGTTGGATGATTATAGTAGATAGAATAAAAATTATTCATAATACCCTGAAGGTGAGACCAGAGGCGTGGAACTTTTGCTCCTCGAGCTGTTCTAACCGCTCGATCATTGGAGACGTCAGATAGTTCGCCCAATCACCCACCTCCCCTTTCCTAAAGAAAGTGTTATTCCCAATGCCCACAGTAGGGTCAACTCCTGTCTTGTTCACTTGCAAATTGGTCATTGTCATAAAACTACATAACTGTATTATTTCCTCCACCACCCCAACTTTCTCTTCCTCTAGAGAGAAAGGTTGCCCCAAGAACTCAGCCAACTTCTTCAAATGAAATGTGGGATCTTGTTTCATCTCCTCATACTTCAAAAACAAGACCCTTCCAGGCCTTTCTTGGCTTTCCTTCCAATACCCCAACACATGATCCCAATAAGGACCGAAAGGCGAAACTCCCTCACAAAACAAGTCGAAGGCCTCTTCAAGAGGAAGGGGAGGTCCTACACTCTGGGGTCTCAACTTGTTAAAGTAAGTCCACGTGGATATGAAGGTATCTCTTGGATTACGACATATGTAAACAATCCGAAAATCCGATTGTATTGCCGATGGCGGTAATGAATTGTAAGGCGCGTGTGTAGAAAATAGTCTAGGGTGAGAAAGGTTTGAGAAATAAGAAACAGGATCATCTTCCAAGAACTTATATTCGAAGAAAGGGATAAGTGAATGGGAGTTATTGTTGAGCAAGGGATGGTTAGTGAAAGTGTAACGAGTGCGGTTCACAATGGCAAAAACGAGAGCCTTCAACCAAGTTGTACCGGTTTTGGGTGCGGTGCTCACTAGTACATCGGTGTTGTAGGCTTGAAATTGTTGATGGCATTCCATTACTGCTTTCAAGCACAGTAAAGGATACCAAAAGCCTTGGTATTGGTAGATATGGGGTCTGAACCACCCATTCCCTTTTGGGAGGGAGGAGACTAGTTCCTCCCATTTTTTGCTTATTTGTTCTTCATTTTCAGGCAAGTTAGTGGCTGGAATTTGGGATGTAGCCATGAAGAAGATGGGAGTTGAAGGATCTAAGTTATGATTAGTGTCCTCACAGGATTTTGATAGCTTTGGCTACATGAAAGCATATTTATGTATCTCCAAGAAGCAGCTCACATCAAATGACATTTATCTCCAAGCAAATCCCACCTGTCAAGAGTCCTTCCATGAAAGCTAGGACCACGTGAATATCAAAACTTTGCAGTGTGCTGATATCATTTCCCTTCAATTATTTTCAGTTTTTCAATCTCTTCTTTGTGATCTTGTCTGGGCTTTTTTCATTCATTCTTCTTGCTGAAGTGGGACCATGATCTCACCCAATCTTTGACGGATCTTTTTGTTGTGTATCTGTTTTGTATTTTGTCTCTTAATCTATAAAATTACATACCTAGCTGTAAGCACGTGATTTTCAACCACCTTTTACCCTTTGTTTTGTTATTATTTACAGCCCATGCCACCATCCTTTTAAGTATGCAAAAAACCAAGAAAACAATTGAATTTACAACACCATGCCATTGAGCCCTTAAAACGTGATTTTCATTCCAAAGACACGATTGTTCCCCAAAATGGAAAACCAGCCCAATCCTCTCCCATTGCTTCACCCAAATCTTCCTTAAATACACAAATCCATTCAAATAACCCTAAACCACAACCTAGATACCATATCCCCACAGGTAAATCCGATTTTCCCCCTTTAAAACCTTCCTCAAATGCCCAAATCTATGTCAAATCCCTAACTTCTACCCAAATCTTCCAATCACCTTACCAAATGCCTTCTAAACAACCTATTTTACACTGATTTCGTTCCAAAATTTCATCCAAAATCCTATCAAACCAGATTTTGAGAACCCTTAATTGAAACACTAAAAATAGCACTTTCTCCTCTTTTTTACCTATAAATAGCCCCCTCTACAACCCTTCAATGACACGAAAAATTCAAGAGCACAAGCTCCCCCTACAAGCTATCAAACAATCAAGCTCTCTCTCTCAAGCGAACCACACACATATTTGCTTTACCTTAAAATTTTATTTTGACTTATAAATTGCATACAGTTAAGTTGCACCTGCTGTAAGTTCTAATATTGATTGTCTACTAGATAATCTTTGCCCTTTATATTGTTCAACCAAGATTTTTAAATCCTGTGTTTGCCAACTTACTATTTACAACTGCTAGGCGTCAAAGCTGTCTTTCACTTATTCTGGATTGAATCGTCCCTCTCTTCGATTGGATATATTTAGCTCATTCAATTCCTTCTGCATTATATAGTAGATGCACGCACACATATGTACTTGGATATACCTAGGCTGCAACTCGGGTCGGGCGGGTCGGGTTTTGGAGAACCCAACCCTACCCGAGAAATATCTCGGGTCGGGTTTTTTCACGTTGACGCAAATTTTTAAGGAAAATTCTTATTTGGCAAGGCAACTCAACTCATAGAAGCAGAAATTACACTCACATTACACTTGAATCAAACAATGATGTAATTACACTCACATCACACTTGAATCAAACAATGCTGTAATCAAACAATGTTGTAATTACAATCAAACAATGCTGAATCAAACACTTGATTCAACTCAACTCATAGAAGCAGAAATTACACTCACATACAGTAACAGTGGGTGCGTGGGTTTTCACTTTTAACTTTGGGATAATTACATTTACACCCCCTCTAGTTTCTGACACATCCACTTCCACTCCTATAGTTTAAAACGTGACAATTACACCCCTATAGTTTCAATTTGTTTAAGGTTTGCCCCCTCAGCTGAGGGTTCGTCTATAGATTGAAGGGTTAGGATGATCCGATGGAGCTGATTTTTTGGGCACACCATATTTATGTCAGGACCCATCAAATGAACGCTTTGGATCATCCAAATAATGTGGGCCCCTACCCGAATCCAAACACTACCAAAAAATCATCCAAATAATGTGGACCCACATTGTTTGGATGATCCAAAGCGTTCATTTTATGGGTCCTGACATAGATAGGGTGTGCTCAAATAATCAGCTCCATCGGATCATCCTAACCCTTCAATCTATGGACGAACCTTCAGCGGAGGGGGCCTACCTTAAACAAATTGAAACTACAAGGGTGTATTTGTCACGTTTTAAACTATAGGGGTGGAAGTGGATGTGTCAGAAACTAGAGGGGGTGTAAATGTAATTATCCCTTTAACTTTTAACTAACAATAGAAAAAAATGTACATACTATAACTTATGTAACTCGGGTCGGGTCGGGTCGGGTCGGGCCCCTTCAAACCCGGCTCGACCCGAGATTCATGCGGGTTTTTGAATGCTGAACCCGGCTCGACCCGAAACCCATGAAACCTGAACCCAACCCAGGCTATTTTCGGGTCGGGTCGATGCAGGTCGGGTAAAACCCGGCTCGAGTTGCAGCCCTAGATATACCCTATTGTATGAGGTCAAATTAAATCTATCATTGGCATTTCTCATTCTGGAAATTCTGGACAGCATTTACTTAAAATAAATTTATCTCTCTTATTTTGTCATCTAACCAAGTGTAGATCTTATAAAAGAATAGCTTTTGATTGTACTGTAGCATTTGGTATTCAAAGCAGCTAGTGAACATCACATTTGCCGGATAACATCCTTGTCGAAGTCATTTGCACCTTGGAACTTACATAAAGCAACGCAATAAGATTCTACGCCGCTAAGAAAAAATAAATAAATTTGCCATGACGTTGTACTTTGAAGCAAAGCTCGCCGATCAAGCAAAGCTCGTCACAACAGGTCGGTACTCTAAACCTTAAAGCCCATCCCAAACAACCCGAATCCAAAGCCGAATTTCTCGGATAGGATAGATCTTGAAACTTCACTAAGTTTAAAATCAAACATCTGAAATTTTAGAATTTATCGTTTTCACTAGCAAAAGAAGAAAAGGCAAATGTGGCATGATGGTAAGTGGCACAACATATATAGGGGAAAACAGCAGAACAATCCTAATCATTCCATCACGAAGGATATGGATATTTTTACTAATTGAATCTTTTTCTTTGTAGTTTATAGGACACTTAACAACTTTATGATTTTTACCTCTTGATGATGACCAGGTGAATAAAAGAAGATTAATCCATACTTTTTGCCTGTGGAAGTTATTTAATTTTTGTAAAAGAAGTATTCTACTTTGCTTTATTTGCAAAATCAATCTACTTTGCTTGACAATTTACAAATAGAGTCCTTGCACTCGAGTGAATTTTGCAAATTGTGACATCAATTTGTGATCAAAATACCCACGGTAGATTTTTTTAACATATAGAAAGACCAAAATGTTCTTAGAGATTTTATACGGTGTAAGCTCTTATAGTCCCTTATTTTTCAAAATGTACTGTACGGACCACATCATAGGATGATCCAAACCGTCCATAGATTTTATAAAGGGCGATGATATCCCCCCCCCTGCATGCTCCCCCCTTCTAATGTGTTCACTTCAAATCACGTTATAAGGGGTACGTGTTCACGTCAAATCACGTTATAAGGGGGCGCGTGCGTACTGCAGGGGGTGAAAGTTGATGAGAAAATCCACCGGGCAATCCAATCTGATCGTGCTCAGATTAACGAAAAGTAAAATAAACCAAGCCACAAGATGAACACCAAGATTTACGTGGTTCGGCCAAGCCTACTCCACGAGTAAGAAACACGATCTTCCACTATAAAAAAGCAAAATACAAGGATTACAATGGATTAATCTCAAACCCACAAACCTGCAGCCATTTCCTTGCTTCTCAAACCCGAGACCGTACACCGAGAGTAACCCAAGAGAAAACCCACAAGAGAATATCCGAGAAGAAACCCAATTTCTCTCTCTCTCTCTCTCTCTCTCTCTCTCTCTCTCTCTCTCTCTCCACGAGAGAGTAAAAACATCTCTCGTTTATATCACTTAGGTTTTAGAAAAACCTAAAAACATTGCCGTTTTTTCATTCCCATCGAGTGGTGGGAAATTAGGCAACTTTTCCAACAATCTCCACCTTGGCTTATTTCCCAGCCACCATGAAGATTTTCTGCCGTTGTCTCCACCGGTCTGCTATTACCACAAACCACCATTGGCCTTCCAAAGTACCGGGTACACACCCTCGAATCACCTTGGTTCTGACTCCTCCCGATTCGATCAACACAGTTAATACACATGTGTAGTTGCCAACCCATTGACTCACTCAGTCAACCTTGGAGAGGGATCTCAATCCATCATTCCCAATGCAGGTACTGTGATCCTCTCATCATCGTCTGCAACTTGGAAACTTGTCTCTGCGCTAACTGCGAAAAAGACCCTACGCGTGCACGCGCTACCACTCCGTTTCCATCTAACCATCGAGATCTTGGAAACACTAGTCATTGCGTCCCCGACCAGACGATACAACCCACAACACTTCTCTCATTTCATCAGAACCATACAGCCTCATGTGATTTTCATGGCTCCACCTGCAACTGAAATCCTGCAACCTCTGGGGTCCAATCGGCTAAGAGACACTAGATTCCTTCGCATCTTTGGGATATACGTCACACCATCAAAAGTACGAAGTACTCCATCGAACATCTTGATCTTTACCGTTCCAACTCTTATGACGTCACAAGTTGACCCGTCACCCAATGACAGTACACCCGCCCTTGTCTCATGGAACGTATCAAAATATTCTCTCCTGGAGCATACATGAACAGAGCACCCTGAATTTAAAATTCACTCATCATGAGGAGAAGCGTGATTACCTGTGGAGACTGTGAGAACGTCTCCAAACTCTTCTCTCTAATCATCCGTTACCACCACCACAGTATTCATAGCACCATTGTTCGCCTAGTCAGCTCGCTTCGTACAATGGTAACATTGTACACCCTTTCCGCCGACCCTGAATCTTGACCTGCTTTTTCCTGATCCCCTGTTAAACGATCTTCCTCTTTGATTCCCACCATGAACAACCAATCCGTGCTCTTCACTTCCACCAAGAAGAGGTTTCTTCCGCATCTCATTCGTTCCATCGCCCTTGTCAAAGAAGAAGGAGAAGAAAAGGTTAGGTCTTTTCTTTTTTTTCCCTGTACTTCTAGTTCTAGGGTTTTTGTGGTTCTTTCCTTTTCTTTTGAATTTTGATTTCATTCTTTTCTAGGGTTTATGCTTCTACTTTTTTTCTAGGTTTCTTTTTCTTCTCTTTTATTTTTTTTAGAGGGTAAAGGAGAGAGATTTGAGATTTTGAGTCCAAAACTTATTATTGCATTAATTATGAGCAAAATAACCAGTTTTGGCCTTTTCGATTAGGACATACATGGATTCTAAAAATTAGGATTTTACCAACTAAAATATTGATTTTAAATTCTTGGATTACATAATCTAGGTTTTAGCTTAGGCCGTGTTTGTTTCAGATTGTCAGGGCCGATTGTGAACCCCCAACTGATTATTGGCTCAAATTTACATTTAATTTTGAGCCAATAATCAGATGAGGTTTATGTTTAACTTATAAAATCGAAGGCTCTATTCATTTGAGATTGTGACAAGCAATTGTAAGCCCTAGATTGATTATTGGACTTAAAAGTATGTTTAAATTTGAGTCCAATAATTGGTTAAGGGGTCACAATCAGTTGGCAGAATCTCAAACGAATAGGACCTAAGTTTTAGCTTGTAATATTCTAATATCCTAGATTCTTTTCTTTGTGAAATGATAATGCCACCCCTTTTCAACCCCTTCCATATGTAGAGATTGTCACGTAATTTTCTTGACGGGGACAAGAAGACTACCATGGATACATACTTTTCGAAGGTCTTGTTGGTTTTGGATTTTGAGAATTGATTTTGAGTCCAGAATTGATTCTTGGACTCAGCATTGCCTTAATTTTGAGCCCAATAACCGGTTTTGGACTTTGGGATTTGTTCGGGGATTTCTGTCATTTATACGATTAAGATGTGCTTTTTCATTTCTTTTTCATTTTATTTATTTATTGTTAGTTTTCTGAATTTTGTATGTGATGATCAATTTATCAGGGTTTTAGGGGTTTTGTTGTTGCGTTACATTCCATGGGTGAATTGAAATTGAGTTGTAACTGTCTGTTTTCATTGGCGAATTGAAATTGAAATTGAGTTGTAATTTTCTGTGTACTTGTTTAATTATTTGATTCCAATTCTTCTTTAATTTTGACTCCAACAATTGGTTCTGGACTCACAGTTGTAATTTTATGTGTTCTTGGGCTGAACTGACTCCAACAATTGGTTTTGGACTCAAAATTTTGAGTCCAACTTGTTATAGTAACATGATTTGATTTTTTTGCATTATTTTTTCTAGGTTAAACGTTAAGAAGTGATAAGTGTCGAAGATTTTAATTTCTATTTTTAGGGTAGTTCTACTTCTCGCAATATTAATTCTTCAGGTATGCCTTCTCTATCTGCAATTATCTTGAAATTTTTTTTATAAATCGAATAATATTAACATTACTTCGCTATATATATATATATATATATATATATATATATATATATATATATATGCATGTCCAGATGTCCTATATTCAATCTTCTTATTTATAAGATTTGTGGTTTCTAAAATCCTTGAAAAATATTATACTAATTGATAGATAAAATATTTTTTCTTCAGCCAACTTCTTCAAATGATTGAAAGCCCTAGATTAATTATCGGACCACGTGAATATTTAAACTTTGCACTGTGCTGATATCATTTACCTTCAATTATCTTCAGTTTTTCAATCTCTTCTCTGTGATCTTGTCTCGGCTTTTTTCATTCATTCTTCTTGCTGAAGTGGGACCATGATCTCACCCAATCTTTGACGAATCTTTTTGTTGTGCATCTTTTTTGTATTTTGTCCTCTTAATCTATAAAATTACATACCTAGCTGTAAGCACGTGATTTTCAACAACCTTTTGGGGACAACCAAAATGCCCTTGTTTTGTTATTATTTACAACCCATGCCACCATCGTTTTAAGTATGCAAAAAACCAAGAAAACAATTGAATTTACAACACCATGCCATTGAGCCCTTAAAACGTGATTTTCATTCCAAAGACACGATTTTTCCCCAAAATGGATTTTATACGCTAAGGCCGGGAAATTTGGCATTGATCGGACGGTTATGATCATCCTTAATGTGGCTGATAGTCTCTCTTTCACCCACTAAAGTTTCTATATTAGTTTGGATTGTAAGAATTTTTTGGAAAAGTTTAGAACGGAAATTTTTTCTAAAGTATCTTACTTATTATACACACGAAAAAAGACAACGATGTTACTGATGGGAAGTCTTATATTCGAACTTTGTATGCTCGTGTGTTATCTTTTTTTCTATTGATGTTACTGATGGGAAGTCTTATATTCGATTTTAAGTTAGCTGCTCGGAAAACTGGTTTCTTCATTCCGGATCGGTCTAGTTGCTGCCCTGCTTTTCTGAGTAATGCCCCATACCTGTGGTTGCTGATTATTCTTGTGGACATCGCCTCTGGCTTTAGGGATAATTTACTTTGGATGCTCCGCTCTATTTTCATCTTGAATTTTTTGGGTTTTTTTGTTAGGGGCCCTTCTTGGATTGCCCCCCTAAAATTGTTGTCTTTCGAGCCCCCTTAGTGTACTTTTTGCCATTTTTATGAATTCTGGTTGGGGTCTGCCTAACCCCTGCTTACCCATCAAAAAATAAAAAGAAAAAAAGTCTAGTATTTTTCAAAAATTTAGACCCACTTCATATGATGATCCAAACTATTCATTTGCTGGGCCGCAATGTAAATAGGTTGCATCTCCTAAATCATCTCCATAGGATGATCCTAACCGTCCGATCTATAAGGGCAATCCCCTTATAGATTGCCCCTTATAGATTGAACGGTTATGATCATCCTATGGAGACGATTAATGCGGTGCAACCTATTTATTTGTGTGCCTCAACGTGCTATAACAAGAGGCCATGCTTGAAGTGAAATCTATCAAAACAGGAAGTGTAAAAGTGTGGCCCCAACTTGCTATAACAACCATTTTCTACCCCCATGGACCAAATACCTGACTCCCTCTCGTGACCAATACAGGAAGTGAAAATTAGTCCGGCCCCCCAAGTGTAAGTTCCTGGCTCCGCCCCTGAACTGCCCGGTAGTGCTCTCTCCAAGTCATCCCCTGTTCAAAGTGCCCAAGTCAGCACCCTAAGTTTTGATATTCACACGGTCCTAGCTTGTCTTTTAGCATTTAATTTGCTTGTGAGAGCTTTTTGGGAAATGTAATAACCTTTTGACAGCTCTTGAAAATTGAAATACAGACAAGCTTCGTAGGAATTTTAGCTCGGCAATCCATCGGGTTGGTTTGTTTATCCTTTCAGTTTCATAGACCACATGAATATCAAAACTTTGTAGCGCTGAAAGTGGGACCACGATCTTTTCACCCTATCTTGTCCTTTCAGTTTCAATTATATATTTTTAGTTTTCCAATTCTCTTCTTTGATTTTTTCTTTGCTCTCTTCTTGCAGGAGTGGGACCACGATCTTTTCACCCTATCTTTGATTGATCTTTGTGTGCATCTTTTTTGTATTTTGTCACTCTTAATCTATAAAATTAAATACCTAGCAAAAGGCAAATGGGGAATGATGGTAAGTGGCACATTGACAGCTTTTTCTTTATACTTTATAAGACCCTTAATAGCTTTATGATTTTTACCTCTTGATGATCAGGTGAATAAATATATATTTATTTTCATAAGATTAAACCCTACTTTTTGCCTGTGGAATTTATTTAATTTTTGGGGTTTTTGTACAAGAAGTATTCTACTTTGCTTTATTTGCAAAAACAGTCTTCATGTTTGACAATTTGCAAATAGGGTCGTTGCATTCGGTGAATTTTGCAAATCGGTTGTGACATCAATTTGTGACCAAAATACCCACAGTAGATTTTTTTGACATATAAAAAGACCAAAATGTCCTTATATGTGAAAAGACAAAAACTATCTTGTAAAAAGCTAAAATACCAATGATGCTCAGTGATATGTTTTGATATCTCATAAAGGAAAATACTTTGAAAACGGGATTATGTTTACAGGAGTAATGTGATGGTTGATTTGACCTTCTTCAAGATGCATTTATTGCTTTTATGGGGATTTGAACTCCCGTATTTTGTTTTAGTGGACGTGGGTCCAATGAATGATGCCCTTTTTTTCCACAAAATGGATTCCTGTTTTCCTAGTATTGATCTCTTATAAAGGCGATTAAATAGTGAATAATTGTCACACCTCAAACCCCACCCTGGGCGTAGGACATAACAACGCCGTACACCTGCAAGATAAATCCCACAAGCACACAAGGCTACAAAGCAATAACATAACCAAACTTAACCAATTCTATATTCATTAATAATCAAAATCCCAATAATATGAATCTAATACGATCAAATCAAATCTTAGCTCTCCCCTGAAATAATAGAAAAAACATAAATGTATTCTTAATCATTGTTTCATACTACTTACGGAAACTAAATCAAATAACTAATTACTCTCCAAGGTAAACCGGTCCAGAAGCTAAGCGTCCAATTCATGAAAATTTGAAAATATTATAAACCACAGTCAGCTGAAAAGCTCGGTACATAATAAATACTACTCCACGTGTAGGTCTAAGCATGCCAAGGCTCAATACGGGTCTAACAGATAAGGTCAAATCTGAATACTGAAGTCTCAATAGAAATAATGGGCACAACAATAATCATAGGTGCATGTCAAACATAATACTGGATAAAAGGTACAATAGAGTTAATCAATATCAAACTTTTGGTCAAAGCCAAAAGGTGTCCAGAATACAAATCCACTTCAGAATCATCGGCATGGTCCAGAAGACGTTTTTTTGCTTACACTGACCGTCCACGGTGTTGGAATTAGTTCCTTAAAGTTCAGATACAAGTCGACAGGGCCAATGTCTTATCCCACTGACAAGCCAGAGTTCCTATGTATTACCCCCACGGCAGGTCCAGAAAATAATCCAAGCCTCCACAGAAGTGTCTAGAAAGTATGTACAAGGTCCAATAAATAATTTCATAGGTTCAGATTTCGAACCGAGGTTCATAATAGTTATTATCAATGGTCCAGAGTAGTGGTGGGATCATTGCTAAATAGGTTAAACGTAAATAGGCATTCTGGACCCAAGATGATCTCAAATGTTCAAAGATACAATACAATATTCATGGTCTCAATATCAAAGTTGATTCAGAATGTGTAGGGTTTACGAAGCACCCAAAGTAGTACGTTATTACGTATCTCGATGGAGGACGTTTTGTTCTCCAATGTCGTCGAACGATTCAATATCTTTAATTTGAATAGTACAATAACATCATATAAGGGTTCTAAGAAGTAACCCATAAACTAATAATCCGAGATCTAGATTCGAAACTAAATTCGAAATTCCCAGAGGGTTCGGGCGCCGGAACACCCCATTCAGAAGCCACTTTGGACGTCTCTGAGAATTTCCGAAGGAAAACACAACACTCAGGTTTCGGTTCCCTTCATGTTTGGACGCCCGAACCGGACGTCAGAACAGCCGTTCGGGCACCCAAATACCCTTAATCGGGCGTCCAAAGTGGGAGCTTGGTTTTTGTCAAGAATTTCATATTTTATTCTGATTTCCTCAAAACATAAAAAATTCATATCTTCTTCGTTCGAACCCCAAAACATGAGAGGTCGGATCCGATGGATTCCTTATAAAGAGAAGAATCCGTCGAACCTGATTTCATGATCCGAATCTATACGGACGATTATTGTAAAATAATTCATGATTTTAAAGTCAAAATTACCAAAACTACAATTTCTAATGTCTTAACCATCTGATCTTGAGTTTGTTGGTATTTAAGAATGATACTAACCCTAAGGAACTCAAGATCAGTCCCCATCATCTTAATTAAATGAAATCAAACATCTAATTGCTTCTTATAAACCATTAATTCTTTGCTTTAGGGTTCCAAAGAACACAAAATCAACCAAGAACATAGTTCTTACCTCGGTTTGTGCTTTTCGATTGCAAGGAGCGATCTCTCTCTCTCCTTCTCCACCGAATTATTCTCTTAGGGCTGAATAAAACGTTTAGGGTTTGTTTTAACTCCACATAAGATATATTTACAGGCTTTCTTAAGAAGCCCTAATCAAAGCCAATTCTTGAAAGACATAAACGCCCCTCACTTAAGAGGGAACGAATTTTCATTAAGGGGGGTATTTTGGGTATTTACAATAATCATCACTATCATTCCTAACATGATAGGGTATCATTCCCAACAGGGCTAGGGTGGCATTCAATGTTTGTTGAGCTCCTTGGCATGCCACCAAAGCATACATGCAAGGGCGGATTTATCAGTTCCCTTTAAATGGGATTTTTTGTATAGTAATGTAACGCAGGGGCAGAGGTTTTGAGTAGAGAAAAGAGAAGGAAAGGGGATGAAAAATAAGGAAAAGGGGTTGTTGTTGGGTTTTAATGTGTTCATAGAAAAGGGTAATAAGTGAAGAGGGCTTGAGTGGCTAAAACAAGGGAGAGAAAGATGGTGTTCTATGGGAGTGATTAGGGGTAAATAAGAGCAGCAGATGGCTCTTTTTGTTAGGGCAAAACGAACGAACAACAGGTGGCTCGTTTGTGATTGGATTTCCAAGGCAACAAAGATAACATGCAACAAAGATTTTTCAATCAATAAAAGTTATCGTTCCATTCCATATATTCAATATTTATAGAGGATGTGTCCTCTTTGAATTACAATAGGAAATGTATGGAAGTTAAAGCAAAACAAATCTCTACCCTAAAAAGTAGCTGAATCTCCTACACCATCACACGTCCAATGACTTTAGAAAACAATCAACTTGAAGTAAAACTTATCCTAAAAGACTCCTAATCTCTAACTTCCCTAAATTTTCTCTAATATCAAATCCTACTCTAATCCTAGGACTAACTAGGATATTAAAATTCAAATAGAAAGAAAATCTAAAATACTTAAATAATCATTGTCGGCCGTTGATCTCGTGATGTAGTGAGTTGCACCTCCATCAGACCCACTTTCTTGAGAAGAACTCGACCACGAGTTCAGATCAAGGTTAATATCGGCATGGGAATTCGAGATCTACGAGGTGATCAAAAGCAACTCTCGTTTTGCTCCCACTTCAAATTGGAGACCATTTCAACGAATTAGATACTTCCATCGGGCAAATATTCTAGCATGTTTGGGATAACGGTGGGATTCGATTCGAATTAAAAACATGCCCTCGATATGCTCAACGAACTGTGGTGGTGATGAAAAAAGTAGCTCTCGCTTTAATTGGTGTAAGCCAAATGGCTCATCCTCTTATCTTATTTTGATGATTTACAAATGCAAATTGATTAGTCGTTTATGGGATAATTAATAAGTTTGCCTTGAGTGTTGTGCTATGGATAGGAAGGTCACAGGTCAATCCAGGCTAACACACACAGAGATGGCCTATGCTTGAAGATGAACCAACCAATGGACAAACGAGCTAGAGCACACTTGGACAAACCGTACCTTGGAGGAACTACCAAGGAGAAGCTCAACATCATTCACATCAAGCATTTGAACAATCACGAAAAATCAATGAAGGCCAAAGCTGGAGGATCAATAAGTAATGCAAAGGACAAAGGAGCTTGAGCCAAATGGTGGCATCATCCTTGGAAGGTGTCAAAGGAAGCTCAACTTTGAAGATCCCAAAGCAAGCCAAGCATCACATTGAAGATCAAATGAAGATTGGCTCAAGAGAAGTTCAAGAGAGTACTTAGAATGGTAGTATGTATCTCCTTTCTTTCTTATGTTTTCTCTTGATCAACGCCGATCTTAAAACCTCTAAAAATATATTTTTCAAAGAGACCAACACACCCTTTAAGGACTTAAATGGATAAGTGAATGGCCATGGTGGTGTACCAACATGTTGGGACCCATATGGCATTCAACACGACATTGAACAAAAACCGAGTTCCGAAGAAACAACTTCGATCAGCAACTAAATCATATCATAACTGGTCTTAAACATTTTCAAATATTTTTGAAAATATTTTTAATAGATAGCTCTCATTTTTCTCATATCCGTAGAGTACAACAACGTCAAAATCCGACAAGAAATGAGGAAGATATGAATTTTACAAAACGAGTTGAAAACCTTAATTCTGCTGAAATTCCAGCAGGCCCATGGCAGGCAACCGGCCCGGTCGACCGACCCACTGCGGTCGACCACCGCGTGTGCGCTGGAAATAGCCGTTGGGGCACAACGGCTAATTCTAAAAGTTGCGCAGAATTACAGTTTCTAGTTTTGATTGTTTTCTATATATATATATATGGGTTTAAACTTCTATTTTAACTTGAGAAAAATATTTTCCAACCCATCTAAGGCATATACAAACACTTGCAATCCCTATTTTGCCTTGAACATCTCTCTCCCTTTCTTTGTGCCTTGATCTTGAGTTAAATCCTTTGAGAGTGGATTAAGTTTTATTTGTTATTTTCTTTGAGAGAATTTGAGTGAGCTTCAACTTGTATCCAAGCCTACTAAGAGGCTATTTACTTCTTCTTCTATTCATTGTAAAGGTGGCAACGGCATGCTATTCTTAATTCCCTTCGAAGTGCACTTAGATCTCGGCGGTGTAAGAGAGACAAAGGTGGCAAAGGCATCCTATTGTTAATTCCCTTCGATTTGTAATCGGTGGTGAGGGCATCCGTATTTAATTTTCTCCGATTGTAAGAGCCTCGGAGCCGGGCGTGGTGTGGTCTCCAATAGTGGAAATCCCCAAGTGCGACCTTGAGAAGAGTGGAGTAGGCCTTTGGCCGAATCACTTAAAAATCCTTGTGTCATGTGTGTGATTGGTACATTTTTCTCACTCCCTCTCAAGCAGTGGCATATCCAAGTGGCACCGTAGGATAATGCCATTTGTCATCCATGTGGCACATCCATGTGGTTTGACTTGGTCTTGGGTTTTGCATGGGAATTTAGATAAGCAATTACTATGTCTAGTTTTTAGTATGTGTTAGTTAAGTCTTTCTTCAATGATTTATAGGGACTTTGTTAAGACTTATTGGGTTTGTACTTTGACTACTTAGGAAATGGTATTGTCATGAAAATTGTCCTAGAAGTTATTATAGGGTATTGAGAATAGGTAGAGAAGTTATTGGTAACTCATTTTCCATGTATCTCATTTACTTCTTGTATCTCCAAATATATCAATGAGAATGAGCAAAGAGGGGATGAAACTTTTTGGTTAAAAAAAGAAAGCTTTTCTAAGCATTTAGCAAGAGTTCTACTTCTTGTGTTTTTTCCACAACCCTAAGGATTGCGATCGTCAATCCGAACAGAGTCAAAGTGGTATCAGAGCATCTAGGTGTAACCTTACGATGGTGATCGTGAGGCGATCCTACGCTAGTGCTTACCAACGAGAAATTTGCACTAGTTCAAGTTTCTCAATGGCCAATCGACGCCGCCAAGGTCTGACTGAACGAGATGCTCCTAATCGAGAGAGGGATCTTCGTGATAACGAGATTGAGGAATTAAGGCGTCAAGTCCAAACCCTCACCAAGAGGTTAGCTCTTCAAGAGCCTCAAGATGAGGTGAAGGAAAGCAATGGATCGGAGTCGGACGTCAACCCTTTCGCTCGGCCACACTAACGCCAAGGAGAGAGTGACGGTTCTTCTTCGAGACATCCTCCTTTATGTCAACGCTTCACCAACTTTAAGATGGAGGTTTCCGAGTTTGAAGGAAAGATACGATCGGATATCTTTATTGAATGCCCTACTTCCGTTGTATTGAATGTTCTAGATGAACAACCACATTTTGATGACTACAATGATGAGGAGAGTGATGAGATCATTTGGAACGATCGTGGCGAGGCATTAGTTATTCGGCATGCTATGAATACGGCCAAAGTAGAAGAAAATACTCATGAGTTGTAGCATAATGTTTTGCATGAAGGATATATGTCAAATGAAGAGTTGTGCAATCTTATCATTTATAAGGGGCGTTGTGAGAATGTGGTGGCACAAGAGATAGTCGGCAATGCCAATCTTAAGACCAAGATGAAGCCTATGAATTTTGAACTCGCATGGTTCAAGAAAGTGAAGGAGAGTAACTTTCTTCTTTACGAGAACAAATTTGATCAAGAGACCAAGGGCAATGGCATATCTTATGCTCTACTTGATGTTGAAGCTAATGAGGAGCACAAGGAACTTCATCGACAATTTAATGAATTCATCACCAAAGGAATTGGATAGGACACCCTATTAGGTGAACCGATGGATATTGAAGAGATGGGTAAATGGAAAAGAATTACATTAATTTTTTCATCCAATTACATTGATCCATTTTTATTAGATCCGACATCGAAGCTTATAGCATTTTTCATGAATTCAAGCATATTCAAGATGGAGACATATTCTATTTTCGTCTTTGGAATTATGTAGTAGGATTTGTTCATCAAGAGTTTAAGATTCTTCGACACATCAAAACTCGAGGACGAGTCTTCTTGAACAAGGGAAGTTTTGCGAACTTCAAGATCGTGTGGATGGTTCGTTTCGAGTTCAATCACCCGAAGATTATGGCGTTTCAGCTACTCTCAATATTTTTGATCTTATTCCATATCATGAAAGTGGCCCGGTCAACTCAGGGACGAGTTGACCTTCAACCAGGGGAGAATGATACAGTGGCATATCCAAGTGGCACCGTAGGATAATGCCATTTGTCATCCATGTGGCACATTCATGTGGTTTGACTTGGTCTTGGGTTTTGCATGGGAATTTAGATAAGCAATTACTATGTCTAGTTTTTAGTATGTGTTAGTTAAGTCTTTCTTCAATGATTTATAGGGACTTTGTTAAGACTTATTGGGTTTGTACTTTGACTACTTAGGAAATGGTATTGTCATGAAAATTGTCCTAGAAGTTATTATAGGGTATTGAGAATAGGTAGAGAAGTTATTGGTAACTCATTTTCCATGTATCTCATTTACTTCTTGTATCTCCAAATATATCAATGAGAATGAGCAAAGAGGGGATGATACTTTTTGGTTAAAAAAAGAAAGCTTTTCTAAGCATTTAGCAAGAGTTCTACTTCTTGTGTTTTTTCCACAACCCTAAGGATTGCGATCGTCTATCCGAACGGTATCACCCTCTCTCTCTCTCTCTTACTTGTGCTTGCATTTTCATATCTTGTCTTGTAAGAGTAATTAGCTTTGGTGTTCAACTTCCATATCTTTCACATTGCTAATCACTTGATTAAGTTTCCTAATCAACAAAGGTTTTGGAGCTTGTATTAATTTGTGACATTTGTTTAAGGTCATCTAATTAGACTTAATTAGGGGAAGATTAAAACTAGGATGATTTTGGAAAAAAGTTTTAAAGGCAAAAGTTTTCTAAACAGCCTATTCACCCCCTCTAGGTTGCCAAACCGGGTACACATCAGATTTCAATCGGCATCAATGGCTTTGTATTCATGAAGGCGGATCGGATGTTCTTCTGGTATGAGCTCGTTTTCAATCAATTCCTCATCAGCATCTTCATCAATTCCCTGTTCTTCCCTGAGTGAATCCTCAAGGAAGGGTTCTTCTGGCATTTGAAGATCTTCAACAACGGCTGGAGCTTCCACTTTAATTGTCTCGTGTTGAATCTTGAGTTTCAACAACTCTGTCGGATTTTGTGGTTTGATGCTTTGATCAGTCTCTGGCGCTCGTCATGGTGGAACAAGAGACTCTGTCTGGTGACCTTTCTCTTTACGTAGCTGTTTAGCCTGGAGCATTTGGAAAGCTTTTGGGGTAAAAGCTTTTAAAAATTTATCACAAATTTTTTTTCCAATGCACTTTGAGAAAAAGTTCTCGAGAGTGTTTCATACATTCCCACCAAGTTTTGGCCCGACCTCTGACAGTGTCGTCGATGCACTCAATTGTATCTTCATGAATCAGATCTTCTTCTTCAATATAGTCATCAATGGCGTTGATCCAATCAAGGCACTCAGTTTCATCTTCGCCATAGAATAAGGGTATGTGGGATCCGAAGCTCTGATAATATTGAACTTCTCTTAGCATATTTTCTTGTCCAGGATTACAAGAGAGATAGAATCTCTTGTTCCCTTGCTCTGATACCAAATAACGCAGGATGCATAGCTGAGATATTGGCACAGCAGTAGGTGGTTGTAGCTCTTCTCTCAACAACCAACAGGTGGCTTGTTGTTCTAAGGTGGGACGACGGCAACTACTTCCGAGGACAATTCCGAGGGGCCAAAATAAATTTTATTCATAAAAGCTTGTCAAACGTTTACAATGGATGGCATTTTATAGATTTTCTATAGCCAAAATAAAGAAGAATCCTAAATAAACTCTAACTTCTATTCTAATCCAACTATAATTAAGAAATAAAACAAATCCCAAGAATATCTCCTCTACTTCGACTTTGAACAAGGAAAGCCAAATTTTAAAATCCTAAAGTTTCTCTACTACTTCCCAATTTTACTCAAAGAAAATCTTGCGAAAAGTAAAACTCCTAATTTTTCTCTAAACTAAATCTATAAAAGATTACAAAATTCCTCCATTCTACGTTCCCTAAAATTCTCAAAAAAATCCTAATAAAAGTAAAACTCTTTAATTTCTTAAGGTGTAGTAATCAACGTGAGCCGTTGATCTAGATGTCGTCCAAAATCACCCAATCTGAAGGCCTCGAGCGATCTAATTAAAGGTCGACGATCTTTACCGTTGATCTTCGTCATCGTCCGAGATGCACCTGCATCATCATGTCAGGGGATGCTCAAAGAAGACGCAACATTAACCCACCAATGATTTTTAACCACCTGTCCAATTTTTGCTTATGGTATGATGATTAGATGTTACTCATTAAAATTAAATCACGTGCTAAAAAGTCTTGGTCGGCTTAAAGAATGCGTTTTGGTGGGAGGATATCAATTTCTCATGGAAAACACTTCTAAAACGTAATTTATTGATAGGGGATCTATGAATATTTCTATTGTGGAAGGTGATTCTTTTAATGTTATCTGATGGCTTCGGGGATCTGCGTTGCCTCCCTAGGGATTTTGGTCTATCTTTGATGAGATCAATGATATTGTTTGTGGTTCTTCTATTGTCTTCGATCATGTTTGCAGATCTGCAAATGGCGAGGCTGATGCTTTCGCTCGGGAGGGTGTTGTTAAGAATGTATTGGAATTTTTTGATTTCATACCTCCTTGAGGCTCTTATACCTTTCTTTTCTTTGTTGTTTTCTCCTGGATGACTCCTTGGTCTTCCCTTTTTAATTTATCTTTTCCTGTTTGCCTCTTCAAAAAAAAAAAAAAACACTTCTAAAACGTATCCCGTGCAGAGAATAAAGGGGTAAATGAGAACGATGGATTTAGTGAGGGAAATTTTATCAGCACAACCATATTTTGATATTTGCACAATCCCAGCTGTCATTTCTTCTTTGACTTGGTGGAACTTTTTGGGAAAGGTAATAACCATTTGAAAGCCCTTTAAATAGCTCAAGGAAAAAACTTTGAAAACGGGATTCCCGGTTGAAAATGGAAAGGGTATGGACATGACTGTTGATTTGACCTTTGAAAAGTTATATTTATTGCTTTTATAGGGCTTTGAACTCCCTTCTTTGGACTTTTAGTACGGAATGTGTGTGATAGTTTCAAGAAATTACGGATTTCGCTACTTTTGAAAACAAGCATCAAAGACGGGTGATTCTTCAAAATCGAGTGGAAAAAAGACCCTTATACCCTTCTGACATCAACAGAAATCTCCAAATCGCTTTTTTATTACTGCCCATTAAATTGGCACGCTTCACAAGGCATCTTTTGGTTTGTCTATATGTGTATTTCAACTGACAGAACCTTAGGTTCGTTTCTATCTTGGTCGTCGGAAATAACGAGAGATAGATGGATGCTTGACACGTGTTGAAAAACCTTTTGGAACGCTGGCGCCTCTATACATAGCCGATTTGATTTGGATTTGAAATCTTTCTTTGAACCCAGAGTCCCTTGGTTTCGTTTAAATCTTGGTTGTCGTTAATAAGACGGTCGGATCCAAGACATGTGGACATCAATATGGAACGGTGGCGTCTTCTAATAATACCGCCTCTCTGTATGAGATTCTGCCGGCGTACCCATTATTTCCGCCAGCGTACACTCTATTTCCGCTTACACCCTATTTCTACCGGCGTACCCGTTGATATTCCGGCGGCATTCTCTAGAATCGGCGGGGTACTCTAGAATCCAGGGTGTATTCGATATTTCGGCGGCGTACTCGGTACGTTCGGAACACATGTTTGAACTCAGAAAATCCGGCAGCGTACTCGATACGTTTGGAACACATGTTTGAACTCAGAAAATCCGGCAGCGTACTCGATATTCCGGCTGCGTACTATAAAATTCGGCGGCGTACTTGATATCTTTGGACGATGGGTGTTTCTTAAATCCGGCGGCGCACTCAAGAATCCGGCGGCATTCTAAGCCAATAGAGACATGAGAAATAATAAAATGTTCAATAATGTCACCGTTGTAAGCCAAAAGAGACGTACGCGATTTGACGTGAAAAGTTGGCAACTTTAACGCTTTTTTATGATATTTTCACTCCCCTGCATTGACGTTCTCATCCTTTAAAATTTTTAAATATAATGATTGACATTCTCATCCATCAGGAAGGGCAACATACGAGGAGTCTGATCATGTCAGAAGAGTATTAGGGCCTTTTTCCCACCCAATTTTGAAGAATCACCCGTTTTTATGCTTGTTTTCAAAAGTGCACGAAATCCCTAAATTCTCAAAACTATCACACACTTTCCGTACTTTTCTCCTGTTTTTCCCAAAAACAGTCATTTTTTCCTATGTATTTTTGGGGATACAAGCTCCTTTTCTTTGTTGCGCACATGTCACAATGGAGGACCCGTACTTATTTTCAGCATGGGATCTGATGGGGTGTAAAGCTCCAGCCTCTCACAGGCCGCCACCTGTCCTGGAGTAGGTGAACTCCAACCTCTCACAGGCCGTCACCTGTCCTGGAGTAGGTGAACTCCAGCCTCTCACAGGCCGCCACCTGTCCCGGAGTAGGTGAGCTCCAGCCTTTCACAGGCCGCCACCTGTCCTGGGTAGGTGAACTCCAGCCTCTCACAGGCCGCCACCTGTCCTGGAGTAGGTGAACTCCGGCCTCTCACAGGCCGCCACCTGTCCAGGACACCTGTCCTGGACACCTCACCAGGTTCTCCCCTATAAATAGGGGTTCAAAGCTCAAACCAAGGGGTAATAAGAAAAACCCTCTCCACCCTAAACTCTTAGACTAGCCCTGCACTCCTGCTCATACTGACTTGAGTGTCGAAGGGCCTGTCCGGAGTAAAACCCGGGTTGGTCTTCTGACCTCGCTTGCCTTGTGCAGGACTTAGCCCTCATAGCTGGACTCAGCCACTTCGCTCCCCTTCACTCCGGTCCCTCAGGACTCTGCTCCTCTGGTCATCCAGCTCAGCTCTTACGTCACTGTCGTACCTGTTACCGATTTTAGGTCTAACAGATTGGAGCCATCCATGGGACCTCAGAACTAAAAGCCGTTCTCAGACATCTCACAAAAATGACAGGGCGCAAGAGTGCGCGGATACCTACTACACGGACTACCAAAACCGTGCTGCCCCGCAGGACCCGGAGAAAGCGAATCGCCTCGCTGGTAGTAGCATATTCTGCTACAGCCGAGCAGAGCCCTGCTCACTCAGAACACCTGAATCCCCTGCCCACCCCGGAGCAAGTTCAAGCTCTCTTTCAACAAATGACAGTTCTCGTTGGGCAGTACCAGCAATTACTTCAGATGCCTCCCCAACCTCCTCCGGAAGCTCCGCAATCTGCCCAAGAAAGGCCAGACACCCACAGGGGAGAGTCATCGCACCGTGGTGGGGATCGAACTTACCACTCCACCGACAAGTCCACCACCCCACAGTGAGGCATGCTCAAGCAGAGCCTCACCGCCGCCAAAGCTCATGGTCTCGCTCCGCACAAAGGCGCCGAGCTCATGAAGATCGTGCACCACCAGTGAAGTCCCGGTCTCGTCGTAAGAGTCCGGAGAGCCATTCCGGCTCTGCGGCGAGCCAGTCTGTGGGAAGAATCAGGTTCGTGGAACATAGAAAGGATCTGCTCCTACAGAGAATGGAGGAAATGGACCACCGGATAGAGGAACTGGCGAAGGATCAGAGCCGGCCTGCCTCCAGGGAGTTCTCAAGCAGAACGTCGTTCACTGATGATGTCCTGGGTGCTCCAGCACCCAGAGGGTTTAAAATGCCCGCCGTCCTGCAGTACGACGGGACTACTGACCCCGTGGATCATTTGGAGACGTTCAGAACAACGATGCTCCTCCACGGTGCCTTCGACGGCTTCATTTGCAGAGCGTTTCCAACGACGCTAACTGGTGCGGCAAGAGACTGGTACTCCAGAATCAAACCAAACTCTGTCAGTAACTTCGATGACTTCAGGGAGGATTTGGTCCGCCACTTCATGAGCAGCCGCAGGCCAAGGAAAATAACAGCATCCTTGATGGCCTTGCGGCAGGAGGATAATGAGCCCCTGAAAGTATTCGTCTGCCGCTTCAACAGGGAGGCACTTCAGGTGCCCAATCTAGATCCCTCAGCAGCTATGAATGCGCTCCTCGCGGGTGCCAGGTCTAATGATTTCCGTCGGGCTGTAGCTCGACAAAATCCGCACTCGCTGGCAGACCTCATGGCCGGGGCAGAGGAGTATATAACGGTAGAAGAAACACTGACAGCTCTTAATTCAAATCGGAGGATAACCTCTGAAGAGAAAAATCCCACCAAGCAGCGCAGGGAGGATAAACCTCCCAGAAGAGAGAAGTCCCCACTTCCGCAAAGAAGAGAAGAAAACTTCACACCTCTCAACACCTCCAGAAAACATATATTGGCTGCGATCAGCGAAGAAGAATTCGTGAAGTGGCCTGCTAGAATGATCTCCAAAGGAAACAGGAGAGATCCCTCAAAATACTGTCGGTTCCATAAGGACCACGGCCACGACACAGATGAGTGTTGGCAGCTCAAAGAGGAAATTGAACAGCTGATCGGCCGAGGTTATTTGAAAAAGTATATCCGAACTGACGGCCGCAAGCAAGAGCGCAGGGAAAAGAGCACCCAGGGCCGCAGCCCTCGAAGATCACAGCCGCTCCCTGCTCGGAACAAAACCCCTCCGCCGGCCAGTACGCAGCCAGAGGCACCACGATCTCGGCCAAGGGGGGTCATTGGTACAATCATGGGTGGACCTGCCGCTGGGGGCACGTCCTCCGCTGCTCGCAAGGCGTATGCACGACGGATCAACGCCGTGCATACGACCAGCAAGAAGACAAGAACGGAGAATGAGATCTCCTTCTCAGATGCAGATTTGGACAACCTCATACTGCCTCACGACGATGCACTAGTGGTAACCATGCTCTTCGCCAACTGGGAAGTAAAGAAAATCCTCGTGGACAATGGGAGTTCGGCGGATATCTTATACTATCACGCCTTTCAGAAGATGATGATAGGTGACGACCGCCTGAAGCCGGCAAGCTCAGACCTGTTTGGCTTCTCCGGAGAGGTTGTGAAAGTAGAAGGGCAGATTGAGCTCCCAGTCCTTGTCGGAGAGCCACCTTGCCAAGCTTTCACCATGGTAAATTTCCTGGTAGTAAGGGCCACTTCAGTCTATAATGCTATCTTAGGGCTGCCTGGCCAGAACCTGATCCGTGCGGTCGCTTCGGCGTATCACCAGAAAATGAAGTTCATAACGCCAAACGACGTGGGAGAAGTTCGAGGAGACCTACCTCAGTCCAGGGAGTGCTATGCAATGGCACTCAAAGGCAAAAATGCAGTAGAATCACTGCCAATCGAACTACTCGATGTAAGGGACGAACTCAGGGGGACTCAACCCACTGAAGACCTCATCTCCATTCCGCTGTGCCCAGAAGATAAAGAGAAAGTCGCTCTGATCGGTTCCTCTCTCAGCAGCAGCATTCAGCACCAGCTCGCTGAATTTCTCCAAGACAATGTAGATGTCTTTGCATGGGTTCCCGCTGATATGCCCGGCATAGACCCAGAGATCAGTACGCACAGGCTTGGTGTTGATTCAACCTATAGACCGGTTAAGCAGAAAATGAGGCATTTCGCTTTTGAAAGGCGACAGGCAATAAAAGAAGAAGTGGAGAGGCTTCTGAAGGCTGACTTCATTCGCGAGATCTGATATCCGGACTGGCTGGCAAATGTAGTCTTAGTCAAGAAGACAAACGGAAAATGGAGGACCTGCGTCGACTTCACCGATCTAAATAAGGCCTGCCCTAAGGACAGCTATCCGCTCCAAAAGATAGATCAACTTATCGACGCCACTGCGGGTCACGAATTGTTGAGCTTCATGGACGCCTTCTCCGGATACAACCAGATCAGGATGTACGAATCAGATATACCAAAGACCTCCTTCGTCACAGATCAAGGGACTTATTGCTACCGTGTTATGCCCTTCGGCCTCAAAAACGCCGGAGCTACTTACCAAAGGCTAGTGAACCGGCTTTTCCAGAACCAGATCGGCCGCAACATGGAAGTATATGTGGACGATATGCTGGTCAAGAGCCGGATTGCACAGGATCATGTGTCTGATCTCAGAGAAACATTCCAGGTCTTGAAAAAGCACAGCATGAAGCTTAACCCCACCAAGTGCACCTTTGGTGTCAGTTCAGGGAAATTTCTAGGGTTCATGGTAAGCCAACGCGGGATAGAAGCAAATCCGGAGAAGATTAAAGCCGTGATCGAGCTCACCGCTCCAAAAACTATCAGAGAAGTTCAGCGGCTCATGGGAATGATAGCCGCACTGGGGCGCTTCATCTCGAAGTCAGCGGAGAGGTGCCTGTCCTTCTTTAGCGAGGTCAAAGGACTCAAGACTGCGCCCTGGAAGGAGGAATGCCAGACCGCATTCGAGGAGTTGAAGAAATACCTGTCCTCCCCACCACTATTAACAAAGCCGGAGCCAGGCGATGAGCTATTTCTGTATCTCTCCATTAGCTCCACGACTCTGGCAGCTGTCCTCGTCCGCAAAGAGCACCGTCAGCAAAAGCCTATCTATTATGTCAGCAAGGTTCTTCACGACGCAGAAACAAGGTACCAGCGGGTCGAGAAATTGGCTTACGCACTGGTAATGGCGGCCAGGAAGTTAAGGCCGTACTTTCAAGCTCACACCATAAAAGTTTTGACTGATCAGCCACTCCGGCAAGTACTCCATCGACCAGATATCTCCGGGCGACTTGTGAAATGGGCCGTGGAGCTAAGCGAATTCGATATCCAGTACGCACCTAGGCCAGCCATCAAGGCTCAAGTACTGGCCGACTTCGTCACTGAGTGCACCATCCCCCAACAGTTCGTCGATTCTGAAGCTGTGTAGCTCCCAGTCGCGGAGAAAGCAGCTCCTAAAGAAGGTATAGCGGAGGGAGCTGAAACAGAAATCGTTCACCTGCCAGCCAAGCAGGACTTCACAACCAGCTCACTAATCTGGGAAGTACATGTCGACGGGTCTTCGAATAAGAGTGGCTGTGGAGCCGGCCTCGTCATCACCGGGCTTGATGACTTCACCGCAGACTACGCCCTGAGATTTGGATTCCGCGCATCCAACAACGAGGCAGAATATGAAGCTCTCCTCGCAGGAATGAGCCTCGCAATCCAAACCGGCGCCCGGGTCTTAAAAGCATACTGCGACTCTCAGCTGGTTGCAAACTAGATTCAGGGGGTCTACGAAGCTCGATACAAGCGTATGATCAAGTACGTCGCCAAGGTCCGCCAACTCGCCAGCAAGTTCGAAAGTTTTGAGGTCATCAGGGTCCCCAGAACAGAAAATGCCAAGGCAGATGTGTTGTCAAAACTGGCTGCCTCTGGATATACCACCCTTGGGAGCATACGCATGGAATTCCTGCAAAGATCTAGCATCGAAACCAAAGCCGCGGAAACAATGCAAGTGGAGAATGAGCCGTGCTGGATGGACAAGATCATCAATTATCTGCGCGATGGTAAACTCCCTGAGGATAAAAAGGAAGCCCGCAAGGTGATACAGAGAGCTGCCCGATTCTCCCTCAGCAGTGACATCTTGTATAAGAGATCCTATACCCTCCCATATCTGAAGTGCCGAAGGAATTTGCGGAGAACATCTGGGGGGGCAAAGCCCTGGCAATAAAAGTGCTGCTCAGAGGTCTGTATTGGCCCACCATAAGGCAGGATGCGCTGAGTCTGGTTAAAAGGTGTGAGAGATGTCAGAAATTCTCTCCCACCATCCACCAGCCCGCCGTAGCGATGGCTCCAATTATTAGTCAACTCCCCTTCGCAGTATGGGGGATGGACATCCTAGGCCCTTTCCCTCCGGCCTCTGGAAAGCACATGTTCGTGGTAGTGGCAATCGACTATTTCACTAAGTGGGTGGAGGCAGAACCTCTAGCACAGATCACAGAGCAAAATGTGCAGAACTTCTTCTGGAAATCAATAGTTTGCAGATTTGGGATTCCCCGCGCCTTGATAACGGACAACAGCAAACAGTTCGACTGCCGGAACTTTCGGAAGTTCTGCTCTGACCTAAAGATTGAACAGAGGTTCATTTCAGTAGCTCACCCCCAGACCAATGGGCAAACGGAAGTGACTAATAGGATCCTGCTTCAGGGGATAAAGAAAAGACTGGATGAAAAAGCTGGTCGATGGGCAGATGAGCTTTACCACGTTCTATGGGCGTACCGCACTACTCCTCGTACGCCAACTGGTGAATCGCCATTCAACCTCTCCTTTGGAACGGAGGCTGTGATACCAGTCGATATATGCACTCCGTCTCCTAGAGTCACCAGCTTCAACGAGCAGCTTAACAGTGACGGACTCCGCGCCAATCTCGACTTACTAGAGGAGATCCGGGAAGAATCTCGAATTCGAGTCGCCGCCTACAAGCAGAAAGCATCCAACTATCATGACTCCAAGATACGTCCTAGAGAATTCCGGACAGGAGATTTAGTCCTGAAGAGAGCAGCAGTATCCCAACCAACTAAAGTCGGGAAACTCTCCCCGACTTGAGAGGGGCCATATCGAGTGAAAGAAGTCATCCGCCCAGGAAGCTACAAGCTAGAGACATTGGAGGAGCATTTGTTACTCCACGCGTGGAACTCCAAAAACCTTAGGAAATATTATCAGTAGACACATCGCCCGGCTTGACAGGTGATTTTGTAAAATTACGTTTATGTTAATATGAATAAATGATTCTTTTTGCAAATCTAGATTTTCTCTTATCACTTATATCTGAAACCCAGTTCACAAAACTTGGGTACTCTCTGGAAACCCAGTTCACAAAACTTAGGGAACTCTCTGGAAACCCAGTTCACAAAACTTGGGTACTTTCTGGAAACCCAGTTCACAAAACTTGGGTACTCTCTGGAAACCCAGTTCACAAAACTTGGGTACTCTCTGGAAACCCAGTTCACAAAACTTGGGTACTCTCTGGAAACTCGGTTCACAAACTTGGGTACTTTCTGGAAACCCAGTTCACAAAACTTGGGTACTCTCTGGAAACCCAATTCACAAACTTGGGTACTTTCTGGAAACCCAGTTCACAAAACTTAGGTACCCTCTGGGGGGCAAGCTTAAGTACTCTCTGAAAACATGAGGCAAGCCGGGCTAGTCACTCACCTATAGTTTATCAAAGACGAAGGAGGACAGAAGAGCACAAATATGGACAAGTATAATTTCATTGATTCAAATGTGGGGGCCTTGAGGGCCATTACAGAATTAGCCTAAAAAGGCTGTCAAAAAAAAGAAGAAGGAATGGGAGTCCTGGGGTCTCAAAGACCATTACAAAAAGAAACAGAAAATACTAAGAGATATCCGGAACAGAGGCAGTGTCGGCAGCGGCATCAGCAGGGGCCTCTAGCTCCTCGTCAACAATCGTCGGCCTGGAAGGAAGAGTCAGGTTAGCCATCACCAAGTTCGGGTTGCACGCCTGGAGTTCCTGGAGGCAGTCGTAGTACCCAAGACTATAAGCCTCACTCGACAGGCTAAAGAGCTCGGCCTCTTTCTCCTCTGCAGCCGCCTTCACCGTGACGTTCTGCCTCTCCTTGGCTCTTTCCCTTTGGGCGCTCATGGCCTCGGCAGCCTTATCCAGCTTCTGTCTCTCTAGGGCCAAATCCTCCATCAGCAGCCTCTTCTCAGCTTCCACCCGTCCGATGCTCGTTTGGAGCTCCTTGACCTCAGTGGCCAGCTTCCCGTTCACCTCTTTAGATTTGGTGATGGCTTCGGAGAACTTCTTGCTCTTCTCCTTGAGATCGTTATAGTATACACCAATCTACAGACAGAGATAAGCATCAGTATAGGAAGAAAGCAAAAGACGGACAGAAAGTAAACAAATTCATTACCTGATAGAGTGAAGAGAACACCGCCTCTTCGCCAGTAGCTGGCGGCTCGTGGATAACTTGTTGCTTGTCCTTTCCAAGAAGACATTTGCTCACAATCTCAGCCGCTACTCGACTCTCGCCCAGCCCGGCATCGTCCTTCTGAACGGCCCAATTCGGCCGAAAAACATTGTCACTCGACCTCACGGGAGGACGGGCTCCAGCTCCAGTTCCAGTGGATGTACCACCAGACTTAGAGGAACCACCTCCTTGAGCAAATGGGCCCACTAGCCTCACTGTGGTTTTTGCCCTCTGAGCCGGAGATGGCGCAGTGTCTCGTGACGGGGCCGGACTCGCCAGCTCAGTCGTCTTTCTCTTTTTGCGCTCTTGGAGCGCCTGTTGAGCCCCTTCTTGCGCCCTTGGCTGGGCCCCTTGCCTTATCTTCTCAACAGTTGATTGTTTCTTCGTCTCTGCAAGTAAGCAAGCAGTCAGAAGCATATAAAAAAAAAGAAGCAGATTTTAAGAGTCTAGCTACATACGTGCCGGAGTCGCGGTACTTATACCAAGTCCGACCAGAATATTTTCTCCTGAAAAATCCGAACAGTGGATGAGGCCTGTTCGTTCAACCTCCTTCCGCATCAAGGCGAATGTCCTCGCATCTTCAGCCTCAAGAAGCGGTTTGCGACTCAGTCCGGTGGTATCCGGAGTGTCCCACACTAAAGGGACCGGCCAGGCCTCACTGGCTCCCTTATCCTCGACATAGAAGAACCTATTCTTCCACGTATGTATCGACGAGGGGATGCCAGTAATTATTTTCAAATCAGGGCGCTGGCTAATATAAATCCAGCCCCCCTCCTTGTGTCTCTTCAGATGTGCACAAGCACGGAATAGCGGCAAGGTCACGCTCCTCTCTAGCCGGCCGTGGACAAGGTACAAGAACCCAGTCAGTAACCTCCATGAGTTCGGAGCAACCTGGGCTGGGGCCAATCCGTAGTATCGGAGCACCGCTGAAAAGAACGGGTGCAAAGGGAACCGAAGTCCTGCTCTCAATAACTCCTCATAGATACAGAGGTCCTGACTCTCATTACAGGCCCTATCTCCTTCTATGGCCGCCCTCAGCTCAAATCTTGGGGGCACACAATATTTATCTCTAATGTCCCCCAGCATGGACTCGGTGAGGTGATTTTCCTCAACTAGAGCCCGCATGTTGTACTTAGGGTTGGCCTCCATCCGTGCTCTAGCGATGACCTCCACGACCCGGCCAGGAAAAAACATTGTCGACGCTTCAGCAACATCACTACGCCCACTCCCCCCTACTCGGTGGAGACTATCAGTCGGGAGTGGGGTGGCGTTCAGATCTAATATCACTTCGTCCTTGTCCCCTCCGTCGTTGCTGTCTATAATATCTACTCTAGTGGCCGGACTAGCCATTACAGGCTCCAGAAGCGGCCTAAGTTCTGAGCTACTACTGGTGGAAGACTCAGAACCGGACTCGTAACTTGAACTACTATCAGACATGTAGTAAAAAGAAAGGCTGAGAAAAATACCAGGGAGAGTAGAGAGCTCCTAAAGATCCACGCGCAAACTCCAAACACGAACTGCGAAGCCGAACTCACAGAGGAGGAGGAGAAGAAAAGTGAAAAGTGAAAAATGAGAGGTAAAAACCTCCTTTTATAACTTTTCAAAGGCGGTGGGGCATTAAATGCGAAGCACGCATCTCGAGGGCACTCAAATGACGCCACATGGCCCTTATTAATGACGGACACATTCTCCTAGGCAAAGATGTGATTGGGCACGCGCGTATGAATACGCGCCTACACGCACCTATCCCCAAAGAACTTCGGACTGGACCTCCGGACTCAATTCCAGCCGGACTCCGGACTGGATTCTGTACTCCGGACTGGATATAACGCGTTTCTACAAAACGACAAAAACCAGTCCGGCCCAAGCCGGACTGGATATAACGCGTTTCTACAAAACGACAAAAACCAGTCCGGCCCCAGCCGGACTGGACGCAAGACGACAAAAACCAGTCCTGCCCAAGCCGAACTGGATATAACGCGTTCTACAAAACGACAAAAACCAGTCCGGCCCAAGCCGGACTGGATATGACGCGTTCGCTAAACGACAAATGCCTGTCCGGCCCAAGCCGGACTGACGAACTCCGGACTGGACCTCCAACCGGACTCCGGACTGGACCTCCAGCCGGACTCCGGACTGACGAACTCCGGACTGGACCCCCAACCGGACTCCGGACTGGACCTTCAGCCGGACTCCGGACTGACGGACTCCGGACGGGACCCCTGGACTTAATTCTCCGATTCACTTCCACACGGCGTTTGCCCGTCCAGACAATCGATCAACCACACTTTCCCAAGTCACTCAATGACTTGGAAAACTGGGGGGCAACTGATGGGGTGTAAAGCTCCAGCCTCTCACAGGCCGCCACCTGTCCTGGAGTAGGTGAACTCTAGCCTCTCACAGGCCGCCACATGTCCCGGAGTAGGTGAGCTCCAGCCTTTCACAGGCCGCCACCTGTCCCGGAGTAGGTGAGCTCCAGCCTTTCACAGGCCGCCAACTGTCCTGGGTAGGTGAACTCCAGCCTCTCACAGGCCGCCACCTGTCCTGGAGTAGGTGAACTCCAGCCTCTCACAGGCCGCCACCTGTCGACACATGTCCTGGACACCTCACCAGGTTCTCCCCTATAAATAGGGGTTCAAAGCTCAAACCAAGGGGTAATACGAAAAACCCTCTCCACCCTAAACTCTTAGACTAGCTTTGCACTCCTGCTCATACTGACTTGAGTGTCAAAGGCCTGTCCGGAGTAAAACCCGGGTTGGTCTTCTGACCTCGCTTGCCTTGTGCAGGACTTAGCCCTCATAGCAGGACTCAGCCACTTCGCTCCCCTTCACTCCGGTCCCTCAGGACTCTGCTCCTCTGGTCATCCAGCTCAGCTCTTACGTCATTGTCGTACCTGTTACCGATTTTAGGTCTAACAGGATCCAATTTTCCTAGCAACCCTCGTTTAAAAGATGAATCAATTACAAAGTGCAGTCTAATGAGCCACTCAAAATAATAAATAAAAAAAAGAGTGCAGTCAAGCTAAAGACAGATTTACCCTTTTTATACCTTATTGATATAGCGAGTATTGGTAGCAAAACAGGATTTCGTTCGGAAGATAAAAAAACGAAAACATGCGCAAAAGACAAGGGAGTGAGACTGTATCCCCACAAAATGCAAAATAAGCCATGGAATTGATCAAATCATCAGTCAATTCCCCTTTGTTTTGGTAGGAAAGTTGGGATTGGACCTCCAACCTCAGGGTTGGAGAACATACTCTTTACCTTTGAGCTAGAGGCTCAACCCCTCATTGGTCAAATCCATATTGATATTGTCTCTATATTCGAAAAGAAATCCCATTTTGGAATTCTTTTCCTTTATACATCATTTTAAATTTTCCATGTAACACATTCATCTTCATTTTATTTATTTCAACCATTGCTACAACCCAGGAAGAAGAATGTTGAGCTAAAACTCAGAGTCGCCTGCTTTAAAACCATCAAAGATCCCCTCGTTCGGCATGCATTGTTGTAAGGTGTCCATGTTGCCAAGAAATGGTAAGAAACAAACGTATTTTCAATTGCCCTTCATGTAATCATTTTACCCATACTTTGATCCACCAATCAAATGATCCTAACCGTATAGTATAGACCAGTGAAAGATCAAGCAAACAATCTGCAATACAGAAAACACCATCAAAACAGAGTCGTGGGTCTGCTTCAATGTGCATATACACTCAATTTCTGTGTATAGTTTATACACACAACCATTCTTCCTACTTCAGTGTTTATCAAATTGCAATCTGATGTCAGAGTAAACTCATGCAAACAGAGACACATTTAAAATGTAGATGTTTCTGCAACCATTCTGATCTTGGAGAGGTAGATGTCGTTTTGGCTAATTCTATCAGATGCTGTACAGAATAAGACACCAAACACCAGCTGCTAATAGTTTCTATATGTCAGATAATTTATGAAAAGAAAATTCCTACAGATCTATATTATTTATACAAAAAGGAATTACTTTCCAAACAGGGTTGTCTAGTGGTTTTTTGCAAAGCCAGGGGGATGGTTTTCTGGGCAAGCTGTGGTGCAATCCAAGAGGTGGTTTTCTGGGACATGAAAGGTTGAGTTTTTTTCCCACAGAGCTTAGAACCTCAGCTTCGAAGGGAGGGTTTCTGCTGGGACAAGTTTAACATTAAAGAAGATAATATATGATTAAGAGAGATACATCAATGATTACAGGAAGGACATGGTAACACTCAAAGAAATAATAGAGAAGAAAGCGAACCCAGGATTACATGGAAGAAATTAAATAGCCAAATCTAAACACCAACAAAGTAGGCTCAATCATCTATCCATAGCTGGATGATTATAGTAGATAGAATAAAAATTATTCATAATACCCTGAAGGTGAGACCAGAGGCGTGGAACTTTTGGTCCTCGAGCTGTTCTAACCGCTCGATCATTGGAGACGTCAGATAGTTCGCCCAATCACCCACCTCCCCTTTCCTAAATAAAGTGTTATTCCCAATGCCCAAAATAAAGCTAACTCCTGTCTTGTTCAATTGCAAATTGCTCATTGTCTTAAAACTACATAACTGTATTATTTCCTCCACCACCCCAACTTTCTCTTCCTCTAGAGAGAAAGGTTGCCCCAAGAACTCATCCAACTTCTTCAAATGAAATGTGGGATCTTGTTTCATCTCCTCATACTTCAAAAACAAGACCCTTTCAGGCCTTTCTTGGCTTTCCTTCCAATACCCCAACACATGATCCCAATAAGGACCGAAAGGCGAAACTCCCTCACAAAACAAGTCGAAGGCCTCTTCGAGAGGAAGGGGAGGTCCTAGACTCTGGGGTCTAAACTTGTTATAGTAAGACCACGTGGATATGAAGGTATCTCTTGGATTACGACATATGTAAACAATCCGAGAATCAGATTGTATTGCCGATGGCGGTAATGAATTGTAAGGCGAGTGTGTAGAAAATAGTCTAGGGTGAGAAAGGTTTGAGAAATAAGAAACAGGATCATCTTCCAAGAACATTATATTCGAAGAAAGGGATAAGTGAATGGGAGTTATTGTTGAGCAAGGGATGGTTAGTGAAAGTGTAACGAGTGCGGTTCACAATGGCGAAAACGAGAGCCTTCAACCAAGTTGTACCCGTTTTGGGTGCGGTGCTCACTAGTACATCGGTGTTGTAGGCTTGAAATTGTTGATGGCATTCCATTACTGCTTTCAAGCACAGTAAAGGATACCAAAAGCCTTGGTATTGGTAGATATGGGGTCCGAACCACCCATTCCCTTTTGGGAGGGAGGAGACTAGTTCCTCTCATTTTTTGCTTATTTGTTCTTCATTTTCAGGCAAGTTAGTGGCTGGAATTTGGGATGTAGCCATGAAGAAGATGGGAGTTGAAGGATCTCAGTTATGATTAGTGTCCTCACAGGATTTTGATAGCTTTGGCTACATGAAAGCATATTTATGTATCTCCAAGAAGCAGCTCACATGAAATTCTTGCTGCAGTGGGACCATGATCTTCACCCAATCTTTGACGGATCTTTGTTGTGTATCTTTTTTGTATTTTGTCCCCTTAATCTATAAAATTACATACCTAGCAAAAGAAGAAAAGGCAAATGTGGCATGATGGTAAGTGGCACACCATATATAGTGGAAAACAGCAGAGCAATCCTAATCATTCCATCACGAAGGATATGGATATTTTTACTAATTGAATCTTTTTCTTTGTACTTTAAAAAGGACCCTTAACAGCTTTATGATTTTTACCTCTTGATGATGACCAGGTGAATAAATATATATTTATTTTCATAAGATTAATCCATACTTTTTGCCTCCGAAATTTATTTAATTTTTGTCGTTTTTGTAAAAGAAGTATTCTACTTTGCTTTATTTGCAAAAACAGTCTTCTTGTTTAACAATTTGGCAATAGAGTCGTTGCATTCGAGTGAATTTTGCAAATCAGGTTGTGACATCAATTTGTGACCAAAATACCAACGGTAGATTTTTTTTAACATATAGAAAGACCAAAATGTTACATGTTGAAAACAAAGTTACCAATGATGCTCAGTGATATGTTTTGAAATTTTATAAAGGGCGATGATACCCCCCCCCCCCCCCCCCCCCCCCATGCGTGCTCCCCCCTTCTAATATGTTCACTTCAAATCACGTTATAAGGGGTATGTGTTCACATCAAATCACGTTATAAGGGGGCGCATGCGTACTGCAGGGTTGAAAGTTTGTTGAGAAAATCTGCCGGGCAATCCGATCCGATCGTGCACAAATTAACGAAAAGTAAAATAAACCAAACCACAAGATGAACACCTAGATTTACGTGGTTCGGCCAAGCCTACTCCACGGGCAAGAAACACGATCTTCCACTATAAATAAAAAAATAAAAAAATACAAGGATTACAATGGATTAATCTCAAACCCACAACCCTTTCCATGCTTCTCAAACCCGAGACCGTACACCGAGAGTAACCCAAGAGAAAACCCACAAGAGAATACCCGAGAAAAAACCCGAGAGAATCCCGAGAAGAAACCCAATTTCTCTCTTTCTCTCTCCCTCTCTTCTCTCTCTCTCTCTCTCTCTCTCTCTCTCTCTCTCCCCCTTTTGTCTCTCCCCACGTGAGAGTAAAAACATCTCTCGTTTATATCACTTAGGTTTTAGAAAAACCTAAAAACATTGCCGTTTTTGCATTTGCATCGAGTGGTGGGAAATTAGGCAACTTTCCCAACAATCTCCACGTTGGCTTATTTCCCAACCACCATAAAGATTTTCTACTGATGTCTCTACCGGTCCATTATTACCGCAAACCACCATTGGCCTTCCAAAGTACTAGCTACACACCCTCGAATCACCTTGGTTCTGACTCCACCCGATTCGATCAACACGACCAATGCACTTGTGTAGCTACCTACCCGTTGACTCACCCAGTCAACCTTGGAGAGGGATCTCGATCCATGAATTGAGAAAGATAGGACCGGGGATTCCATTTCCATAGGGAAACCTATCGATGGTCACATTGGGACGGGAACAAATGGGAAGTATGCCCCGGTTTGATTTTTGTTCGGATGAGACGGCAGTGAACAATCTATAGAGAGCAAGGCACCCGTATTTTCCCTAGATCCTAAAAATGATCGTTGGGAGAGAGATTTGAGAGGGATCAAGTATGCCCCGGTTTGATTCTTGTATTGAAAGCTCACTTTTATTTTTATTTTTTTTCCTTTCCTAGCTGTACAGCTTATATATACTATGGGTACTCACATTCTTTTACATTTTTTGATTGTTCTTGGCAGATTTTTTATAGTTAAAATATCTTTTTACATCAGGTATTACATTTTCTGATTAATTCCTCAGTTATCAAAACCAGTAATGTTCACATTTGTACATGTTTTGTTCAACGGTATAATCGAAAATGAACCCTTCACAAAAGGAAGTTGTTGGTGACATAAGCCACACCACCCGAAGTACAAACTACTCCATCGAACATCTTGATCTTTACCGTTCCAACTCTCATGACGTCACAAGTAGACCCGTCACCCAAGAACGCTACACCCACCCTTGTCTCATGAAACATATCAAAATATTCCCTCCTAGAGCATACATGAACAGAGCACCTTGAATCTAAAATCCACTCATCATGAGGAGAAACGTGATTACCTGTGGAGACTGTGAGAAAGTCTCCAAACTCTTCGCTCTGCTCATCCGTTACCACCACCACAATATTCATAGCACCATTGTTCGCCTAGTCAGCTCACTTCGGACAATCCCGCTTAATGTGGCCATATTCCTTGCAACGGTAATGTTGCACACCCTTTCCACCGACCCTGAATCTTGACCTGCCTTTTCCTGATCCCCTATTAGACGACCTTCCTCTTTGATTCCCACCTTGAACAACCAATCCGTGCTCTTCACTTCCACCAAGAAGAGGTTTCTTCCGCATCTCATTCGTTCCATCGCCCTTGACAAAGAAGAAGGAGAAGAAAATGTTAGGTCTTTTCTTTTTTTTCCCCTGTACTTCTAGTTCTAGAGTTTTTGTGGTTCTTTCCTTTTCTTTTGAATTTTGATTTCATTCTTTTCTAGGGTTTATGCTTCTATTTTTTTTCTAGGTTTCTTCTTCTTCTCTTTTATTTTTTTAGAGGGAAAAGGAGAGAGATTTGAGATTTTGAGTCCAAAACTTATTATTGCATTAATTATGAGCAAAATAACCAGTTTTGGCCTTTCCGATTAGGACATACATGGATTTTAAAAATTAGGATTTTACCAGCTAAAATATTGATTTTACAATCTTGGATTACATAATCTAGGTTTTAGCTTAGGCCCTGTTTGTTTCAGATTGTGAGGGCCGATTGTGAACCCCCAACTGATTATTGGCTCAAATTTACATTTAATTTTGAGCCAATAATCAGATGAGGTTTATGTTTAACTTATAAAATCGAAGGCCCTATTCATTTGAGATTGTGACAAGCGATTGTAAGCCCTAGATTGATTATTGGACTTAAAAGTATGTTTAAATTTGAGTCCAATAATTGGTTAAGGGGTCACAATCAGTTGGCACATTCTCAAACGAATAGGACCTAAGTTTTAGCTTGTAATATTCTAATATCTTAGATTCTTTTCTTTGTGAAATGATAATGCCACCCCTTTTCAACCCCTTCCATATGTAGAGATTGTCACGTAATTTTCATGACGGGGACAAGAAGACTACCATGGATACATACTTTTTGAAGGTCTTGTTGGTTTTGGATTTTGAGAATTGATTTTGAGTCCAGGACCGATTCTTGGACTCAACATTGCCTTAATTTTGAGCCCAATAACCGGTTTTGGACTTTGGGATTTGTTCGGGGATTTCTGTCATTTATACGATTAAGATGTGCTTTTTCATTTCTTTTTCATTTTATTTATTTATTGTTAATTTTTGGAATTTTGTATGTGATGATCAATTTATCAGGGTTTTAGGGGTTTTGTTGTTGCGTTACATTCCATGGGTGAATTGAAATTGAGTTGTAACTGTCTGTTTTCATTGGCGAATTGAAATTGAAATTGAGTTGTAATTTTCTGTGTACTTGTTTAATTATTTGATTCCAATTCTTCTTTAATTTTGATTCCAACAATTGGTTCTGGACTCACAATTATAATTTTATGTGTTCTTGGGCTGAACTGACTCCAATAATTGGTTTTGGACTCACAATTCTGAGTCCAACTTGTTATAGTAACATGATTTGATTTTTTTTTGCATTATTTTTTCTAGGTTAAACGTTAAGAAGTGATAAGTGTCGAAGATTTTAAATTCTATTTTGGGGTAGTTCTACTTCTCGCAATATTAATTCTTCAAGTATGCCTTCTCTATCTGCAATCATCTTGAAAAAAATTATATAAATCGAATAATGTTATCATTACTTCGCTATATATATATGTGAGAATAGGGTTCCTGCGCTTAACCTCAGAAAGGGTTCCTGCGGTGGCATGTTATATGCAGATTATAACCATTCTCATTGGCTAAAAGATGGGGACCCACGTGAGAATAAAAATCCCAAAATGAAAATAAAGAAAAGACCGTCGAAACCTTCTCCTTCTCTACGTTTGGGTTTTTGGAGCTCTTCTCTGCTTCTCTCTGTCTGCCAAAACGAGGTTCTCTTCTCCACACGGCGGAAACCCAACGACGTATCTGCCACTTCTTCAACCCAAAAAGGTCGGTCCCCTCTTTCTTTACTCCTTTTTTTTTTCCTCTTGGGTTGGGATTTTTTCCTTTTCCTCCTCTACGGTTGGGTTTTTTTCGTTTTTTCCCCTGGTTTGTTTTGATTTGTTTTCCTTTTCCTCCTCTACGGTTTGTTTTGATTTGGTTGGGTTTTGGTAAATTCGAAATTGGCATTTTGCCGCCACGTGGAGTGGGAGATTATAGAGTTCGTTGTTTCTACACAAATCTGCAAATTGTTTAAAACCCAAATAGAACCCTAATCAAATCATCTTCTTTGATTTTTCTTTTTTTGGGTTGTCAAAACCATATGGTTCAGATTATTAGGGTTCCATATGGTTTTTTTGATTTTTTTTTCTTTTTTGGGTTGTGAAAACCATATGGTTCGAACCCTAATAATCTAGACGAAAACCAGATTTTTTTTCTTCCATGTTTTCCTTCATTAGGGTTTGAACAACATTGTTCCCATTTCATTTGATTATTTGGGTTGTGAAAACCAAATTGTTACTCGTAGGGGTTTTTTGTTTTTTCCCTCTCTAGGTTTTTTTTGATTTGGTTTGCTTTTGGCAAATTGTTGATTGGCATTATTTGCTGAATTTTTCATGTGTTTGCTATAACCACAGTTTTCTTCCATGTTTTCCTTCATGTAAGCCGCTCACAATCACTTTCCCATTAATATTAATTTTCCTTTTTTCACCCCTCACAGTTTTCGATTTGCCTACGATTTCTTAATTGTAATTGAATGTAAATAGAATTACAGTTTGTAGGTTTTGGTCAATGGAGCTTATTCATTTATATAATTTTCTTTCAGATGTTAATTGTTTAGATTGGAAGTATGAAAAAGAAAGTGATGGAATCTTGAACAGGGTTTTATGTGAGGTTTTGGTGTTTTGCAAGTGTCTGTTTAGGCTTGCTCGAGGAATTGTTTTTCTTTTCAGATTTTATTTGAGTGGAGGCCAGAGAACTTTAGGTTCATTCTTTTAATTGAAATCTTGTGTGTTTTGTTGTGTTAAGGTACCTAAAATGGTTGATTCTTCATCACATGCTTCTGGGTTTCATAGCGAAGATGTTGGTGCTACGTCCTCAGCTTTTGTCGATGAAAATGTGTCGCAATCTTGCAGCTTAACAATCAGTGACGAGCAAATAGGTTAATTTTGGTTGATGGGGGTGAAGATAATGTAGTAGATGTTGACGGTGATGAGAATGACGAGGAGACTGTAGAGAATAAGCCTTTTCTTGGCCAGGTATTTGACAGTAGTAAGGATGCATATCACTGTTATAATGTGTATGGTTTGGTTAAAGGTTTTGGAGTACGAAAATCTAGTATAACCACGTCAAGGGTAACACAAGAAGTGATTTCTAGGAAATATGTATGTGACAAGGAGGGAAAGAAAGATCCAAATGACAAGTGAAGTGCTGGTAAGGAAGTAAAGGAACGTCGCATTGTCAGAGTTGGTTGTGAAGCGAGGATGATTATAAAATTAAGAGATAAGAAGTGGTTAGTAACAACCTTTGAAGACAAACATTGCCGTGAACTTACCTCTCCTCTTAGAAGATCCCTGCATCGTTCTCATAACCAACTCCATAAGACAGAGACTGTTAAGAATTTGATAGATTCTTTCCATGGCATAGGGATGATGCCTGCTGGTATTGTAAAGAGTGTTAATGCAGTATCTGATAGAGACCTAGGTGTTCTCTCAGCGAACCAGGTGCAATCCCATTTGAAAGTAAAGAGGAAGAGCAATATGGGCCAAGACGCTGTCAATGTGGCCAACCATTTCCAGCAGAAACGTGAAGAAGACCCAGAATTCTTTTTTTCTATGGAGTTAGACATAGATGGGACGATGAGGTCCATGTTCTGGGCAGATGCGAGGGCGAGGGATTCTTACATTACCTTCAGTGATGTTATTGTCTTCGATGTGACGTACAAGACCAATCGATATTTGATGCCCTTCGCACCATTTACAGGAGTCAACCATCACAAGCAGTCTATCATGTTCGGATGTGCACTCCTAGCTGATGAGACCGAGGAGACATTCACATGGTTATTTGAGCAGTGGCTGACATGCATGTATGGGAAAGCTCCAGGAGCTATCATTACTTATATGGATGGGGCAATGCGGAATGCGATTAAGACTGTCTTCCCAAATACCCGTCACCGATACTGTTCGTGGCACATTGGGAGGCACTTAGTTGAAAATGTTGCTGCAATGAGAGAGGCAGAGAGTGAGTTTATGAAAGACTACAACCATTGGTTTTACTCAAATGAAATAGATGAATGTGAGATTGAATGGGCTAAATTAGTTGAGAAGCATAAGATTGATGAGAAGCATTGGCTTTCCAAGATGTGGGAGCTTAGGATTCATTGGGTGCCGGCATATTGGCGAGGTACTTTCACTGCAGGCATGATTTCTAGTCAGCGCAGTGAAAGCATGAATGCTTACTTTGATGGTTTTGTAAACCAAAAGACTTCCCTCCATGATTTCCTAGACCAGTACGAGAAAGTGCTTGCTGACCGTCGTAGGAAGGAAACAGAGGAAGATTTTAAGTCGAAAAATTCAAAGGCTACAATGATAACATTAAGCCCATTGGAAAAGGAGGCTGGAAAATACTATACAAGGGCTATTTTTGGGCTATTTCAGGCGGAGCTTAAGAAAAGTTATGATTATTGGTGTAAAAAGCTTACTAAGGATGGGAATGTCACAACATACACTGTAGTACGCATGGATGGTGATTTTGAAACCAGAAAAGGACATATTGTTCTCTATAGCGATGCCGAATGTGTAAATGCGACTTGTGACTGTGTGATGTTCGAGACTTTAGGTATATTATGCAGACATATACTTAAAATTTTTGAGAAGAAGTGTTTAACTCTTATTCCTGAGAGTTACATACTTAAGAGATGGACAGTTGATGCACGATATCAAGTGTTGGGTAAAGTTCCTACAAGGGAACAAGGTAGGGAAAATGGCGTAACTCCGTTGAGGAGGTGGTGTTTAAAAGCAAAACAACGAAGGTTGGAAGAGGAATCTTATAATGATGAGACTCTTTTCAGCAAAATGGAAGAAATGTGCAATGCATTGTTGGCGGAAGTCGAGCAAAAGAAGAAAGAGAAGCAAAGTGAGTCAGAAGTCATTGGCAGCCAAGTGCAGTCGAACTTTGTTTGTAGTCAAATACCGGAGATAACTATCCGAGACCCACCAGTTGTGAAAACCAAGGGCCGCCCGAAGATTGCTTCACGGATGAAATCTTCAATAGAGACCTCTCAAGAAGAACCAAAGAAACGGAAGTGCTCCTATTGTGGGAAAATGGGTCATTATTTGACAACTTGTGAGAAGAAAGTTAAGGACGAACAAAAAGGAAAGAAATAGTAGGTTCGGAGGCTTCTTTTTTTTTTTTACAATGTAAAGATTGTCTTCTTTTTTGTTGTAAATTTTAAAACCATGCGAGTTAATGTTTATTTCTGGCTATAGATGCGTATAATGGAGGAGATGAGTACAAGGGAGGAGGGGGGGAGATGAAGAAGAAGATATTGCATTCTAATATTGCTTTTTTAGCTAGGTATGTGATATTGCTCTAGTTATGTGATATTGCTCTTCTGTGCCATTGTTTTAAAAAAAAATCAAAATAGAGTTTTGTTTTCCTTCTCTGATTGCTACTTTGTTTTAGATTTTGAGAACCATTGATTTATGCTCAAATTTATGTTTAGTCGATGTGTGTACCAAAAAAAAATAACAGATTGTTTACTCCAAAACTTATTATTAGGTTGAACAATGTAAATTTGAGTCCATTATTAGATAAATGTTTAGTCCCTATATGTTTTAGAATTTGAGAACCATTGATATGTACAACCTGTTGATTAGAGAGTAATAATATTTTATCCTTGTTTTTTCCTTAATGCAGGTACTACAAGTGGCATGGAATGGGTGATGAAGCTCCAAGGCTGCTTGAGGGTTGGTTTTGAAGGCTCCTTGAAGGGTATTTCAATGAAAATGACTCGAAAATCCAATTTGTTTTGTATAATTAGCAAGTTGTTTTGTATAATTTAGAGTAGAGAGAATCCAATTTGTACATCTTTTGACATTCTGTAATTGAATTTTCAACAGGTTTTACATTTTATACAGTTTGAACTTAATGAGAGTATTTTAGATATATTTGTCTACCCTATGTTTTTGTCTGTACATGCTTAGTTGACTACCCTTCAAGAGGGTATCTTAATTTTTGAAGATATCTTGTGTAAAAGCAAATTTGCCCATACAGCAGGAGTTGAAAATTCTATGGCTTAGATTTTTGCAGGATGGTGTGGTAAGCTGTCAAAATATTGTTATGACTTGACTGTCAATGCTGAATCTTGGTTGAGGAACTGGCACTATTTATTTTTTTCTTAATTTCTCGTCATTGGTGGCAGGGATGGAGAGAAAGGTAGGCATAATACTAAGTCACTGCTGTCTTGTGCTTCCCCAACTTGCTTTTGCTCAATGCTCTTGGCAAAGGATTTGATTGGTTCTTCTGATATGTGCTGTGTACACCAACAAGTCACCTGTGCCTTCTTTGTTATTTCATTCTGGAAGTGTTGTGGACAGCATTACCTGCGCATCTTAAGCTTCAATAAAACTGGAAACCGTCTTCATTCCACCTTCTACTGCTATATCGAGAGAAGATGCAAGTGGAGGGTGCTTGTTTGGCCCCACCGCTATTCTCTGCTTTACGCACGAGAAAAGGCCAACCTCCGTTGTCAAAGAAAAATCCGACATCTGTTATAGGGCATTCCAATCATTTAAGGCCTTAAAGTCAGCCACTTCAAGTGTAATAGATTTTTTTAAATTTATGCTGCCCCAAGTTGGATTCAGGTGGAGCTGAAATTGTCTGAAAAAGAGCTGTTGATGTATCATAGTTTCATTATTGTCATTCAGTGGAAATACCATGCTTTTCTTACAGAAGATGTGGATACTACATTTGTGTACTTTGAAGGAGAGTTTGAATGGGACTCAATGCAATGTACTGTCGTTCCTCAGGAACAAAGAAATTGAGCCATGTTTCCTGAACTAGCTGCCACACCTCTGGTTATGTTTAGTGTATACAGAATTTGTAGTACATAGAAAGATTAGAGCACTTAATATATGCTTCTGTACTGGCAGGATTCCACTTTGAAGAAAAAAGTATCTTGGGGCCACCTATTTGGATGATCTAAAACATTTATTTGTTGGATATATCGTGCCTCAAAAATCTTTCTCAATTGTGTATGATGCACATCACAATTCAATATTTTAGAGAACAGAAATCTCCATCTCAGGCAAACTTAAAGCTTGCCACCTCAGAAAATCAAGGGACTTCATCTTGAAGGAAGAGGAAAACAAGAAGTTAACTAAGCAATAACTACCTTTATCTGTACTAACTGAAAGAGATCCCAAAGAGCCTTTCCAGCTTTTTCTCATTTCGCCTTACAGAGTATTTATAGGCAAACCCCCAAGAACACTAACTTCACCGGTTAACTGATTATTTTGCAAATAGCTGCCACAAAAATTCAACTTCAAAAATTATGGAAGTTCGACATAGTGCATGAAAATATAAAACCAGATTCTTAGCAAATCTTGCATTCTCAGTACACTCGCAGAGACAAAGTTAAGGATCTTGGTGGATTCGAACCACCATCCTCTTGAGAAAAATTGGGGTCATGCCCTCTCTCCCAAGTGCTCTACCATTTGAGCTAAAGATCCACTTTTTGCCAACATCTTAAGTACTTTGAACCCAATTGTATCAATGAAGGGGGAATACCTTGAAATAGGGCTTCTTTTGTTGTTTCCATCGGATGGGGGGTTTGGTCATTTCCATTACTGTATTGCTTCCCAAAGCATAGTCATGTTTTCAAAGACTGAGCTTATCAAGCTTGGCTGCCTCTTGGAATTTGAAGATGAAGCGGTTGAGTTCTTGCTGATTTTCTGGTACTAATTCTTGACAATTAAAACTGTGGTTTTAGCAAACACATGAAAAATTCAGCAAATAATGCCAATCAACAATTTACCAAAAGCAAACCAAATCAAAAAAAACCTAGAGGGGGAAAAAACAAAAATACCCTAAGAGTAACAATTTGGTTTTCACAACCCAAATAATCAAATGAAATGGGAACAATGTTGTTCGAACCCTAATGAAGGAAAACATGGAAGAAAAAAAATCTGGTTTTCGTCCAGATTATTAGGGTTCAAACCATATGGTTTTCACAACCCAAAAAAGAAAAAAAATCAAAAAAACCATATGGAACCCTAATAATCTGAACCATATGGTTTTGACAACCCAAAAAAAGAAAAATCAAAGAAGATGATTTGATTAGGGTTCTATTTGGGTTTTAAACAATTTGCAGATTTGCGTAGAAACAACGAACTCTACAATCTCCCACTCCATGCGGCGGCAAAATGCCAATTTCGAATTTACCAAAACCCAACCAAATCAAAACAAACCGTAGAGGAGGAAAAGGAAAACAAATCAAAACAAACCAGGGAAAAAAATGAAAAAAACCCAACTGTAGAGGAGGAAAAGGAAAAAATCCCAACCCAAGAGGAAAAAAAAAAAGGAGTAAAGAAAGAGGGGACCGACCTTTTTGGGTTGAAGAAGTGGCAGATACGTCGTTGGGTTTCCGCCGTGTGGAGAAGAGAACCTCGTTTTGGCAGACAGAGAGAAGCAGAGAAGAGCTCCAAAAACCCAAACGTAGAGAAGGAGAAGGGTTCGATGGTCTTTTCTTTATTTTCGTTTTGGGATTTTTATTCTCACGTGGGTCCCCATCTTTCAGCCAATGAGAATGGTTATAATCTGCATATAACATGCCACCGCAGGAACCCTTTCTGAGGTTAAGCGCAGGAACCTTATTCTCTCTCTCTCTCTCTCTCTCTCTCTCTCTCTCTCTCTCTATATATATATATATATATATATATATATATATATACATTTTTATGCATGTCCAGATGTCCTATATTCAATCTTCTTATTTATAAGATTAGTGGTTTCTAAAATCCTTCAAAAATATTATACTAATTGATAGATAAAATTTTCAGGTTATTTATTGATCCAAATTCACTCCTCAAAATTATAAGTTGAATCATGGGCAAACCAAAAACTATCGATGCATTCTTCAAAAAAAAAATGTTAATGATTCAGAAATCAATGCACATTCTCCATTAAATTCTGACATGTCAATTATTGAGCAACGTCCTTCTAAGTTACCAAGAACCCATCAAGAAGTGGTTGATACTACTTCCTTAGAACGTGATCCGGAATTGCGTCCTCAGATGTGGGAATATCCTGTTAATCAAAGAGATGAAATTCGTAGTGCATATCTTATAGTTGGAGCGTATCAATGTTACTTTGAGAGTATCATCTTTCAGGAGCAGAGAATCATCTTCACCAATTTCAATCTTCTTTGTTCAAACAAATTTCTTGGTTAGAATACTCCCCTTCAAAGGATCCTGCATTTTGTCTTCCATGCTATCCTTTTTGTAAGGAACCAACATGACGCCCGAGATTAGCTGCGTTTACAAGTGAAGGGTTTCAAAATTGGAAAAAAGTGAATGATGGATTGAATTGTGCCTTTTTAGGTCATGTTGGAAAAGACCCTAATTCACCAAATAAAATTGTTGAGAAGGCTTGTCATGATCTATCGAATCAATCGCAGCATATTGATAAACTGATAGAAAAAAAAAACTTAACAGATTGAGAATAACCGATTGCGACTCAAGACCTCCATAGACACCGTTCGCTGGTTAACATTTCAAGCATGCGCTTTTAGAGGTAATGATGAAAGCGTAAGTTCAAAAAGATCGAGGTAATTTTATTGAAATGGTAAAGATTTTGGCAGATTATAATGAAAAAGTTTCCAAGGTTGTCTTAGAAAATGCTCCAAAGAATGCCCAATACACATCGCCTAAAATTCAAAAGAAAATATTGCATATTTTTCCAAGTAAAGTGCGTAGTGCAATTCGTGAAGATATTGGGGATGCAAAATTTTGCATTATTGTTGATGAGGCTAGAGATGAGTCTATGAGAGAGCAAATGGCTCTTATTTTGGTATTTGTTAATAAGGATGGTTTTATTAGAAAACGATGTTTTGATCTAGTACATGTTAGAGATACTACTGCATTGACTCTTAAAAAGGAGATATGTGCCGTTCTCTCTCGTCACAATCTCAACATTCAAAACATTCGAGATCAAGGATATGATGGTGCTAGTAATATGCGTGGTGAGTGGAATGGTTTAAAAGCCTTATTTCTTAAAGATTGTCCGTATGCATATTACGTGCATTGCCTAGCTCACCAATTACAATTAGCATTGATTGGAGCATCCAGAGAAGTAATTCCTATTCATCAGTCTTTCTCAAAGTTGTCTTCCATTGTTAATACTATCGGTGCCTCCTGCAAACGTCATGATGAATTACAGTCTAACCAAGCGGATGATATTGCGTATTTGATTTTTATTGATGAGAATGAGTATGGTAGAGGAGCTAATCAAATTGGTACTTTGCAACGAGCTGGGGATACTCGATGGGGCTCCCATTATAGTTCTATTTGTAGCTTACTAAAGATGTTTTCTGCTACTTGCACATTGCTTATAAATATCATTAATAGAGGAGCCACTTCTTCTCAACATGGTGATGCAGATACCGCTTATGATGTGATGACAACTTTTGAATTTGTTTTTATATTGCATTTGATGAAAGAAATCATGGGAATCACTAATGTTCTCTGTCATGCTTGGTAAAATTGTTCGCAAGACATTTTGAATGCTCTGCACTTAGTCTCAACTACAAAATTACTCATTCAAAAGTTGAAGGAAGACGGCTGGAATAGTTTGCTTGAGAATGCGAAATCATTTTGTGAAAGATGTGGGATTGATATTCCTGATATGAGTAGGGCTGGCAACGGGGTGGGTCGGGGCCGGAAGTTGGGGTCCCCTACCCCTTCCCCTTTGCGGGGAATTTCCCCCCTCCCCTTCCCCTCCCCTCTGCGGGGATGGTGGGGAATCCCCTTCCCCTCTCCGCGGGGAATATCTAATCCCCTTCCCCTCCCCGCATCCTTCGGGGACAAAATCCCCACCCCGCCCCACTCCAACATCACCCCCTCTTTAGTCATTGATACACTGATGATGGGTGTCCCTAATCAACTTGATGCAATTTCAATATATAAAAATGTTATAAACTAGCATACTTGTAGACGAAGGAGATATATTTCTTACTCTTCAGAAGATAGCAAAATCCCTTGAAGTACTGACTTGACTCTTGAGTGCCCTCGCAGCAGTCGCACCAACAGGCGTTATAAACCCAAATAGATGCCTGAGCAATGTTCAGAGGCTTGGGAATCACCAAAATGCAAAAAGTGAACTGTGTCCCTAACCTGAGCAATGTTTTTTTCGTGGGAAGGAATTAAGGAAACCCTAAGTCCCTAACCAAAATAAAAATGCAATTTATTATTTTATTATTTTATTTTCGCCACCGATGTTGGCACTACGATTTTTTGATAATGGCATACACTCAGCTTGTCTTTATTATTTCAACATCTGTCAAAAGGTTATTATAGTTCCCAAAATGCTCTCAGAAGCTAATTAAAAGGAAAAGACAAGCTAAATTTATGTTTGGGGACATCTTGTAGCCGATCCACAGAGTTTCTAGTAGTTTTCCTTAAAAAAAAACACTTAAAAATATACAAAAAAATGGCATTGATTAACGGGGCGAGCGGGGAGGGGCGGGGCGGGGAGGGGACAAATACATCCCCTTCCCCTTCCCCTCCCCGCACCGGGGAATTTTTAAATTCCCCTTCCCCTTCCCCTTCCCCTATCAAATCGGGGAATCCCCGCCCCAAACGGGGCGGGGCGGATCCCCTCTTTTTCGGGTGAAATTGCCAGCCCTAGATATGAGTGCCCCTTACACAGCAGGTCGTGGTCGGTCACGTGAATCACAGGATCTCATTATGATAGAGCACCATTATTGGGTTGACATATTTAATGCTGCAATAGACTCTCAATTGCAAGAGCTAAATAGCAGATTCAATGAGCAACCAACGGAGGTCCTTATTCTTAGTTCTATTCTTGATCCTAAGGATACTTATAAATCTTTTAAAATTGAAGATATTTGTAATCTTGAGGAGAAATTTTATCCTCGAGATTTCTCAGAGGAGGAAAAAATTCATTTGAGATTTCAACTGCAGCATTATGAGCTTGATATACTTCAGCATCTAGATTTTTAAAATATTTCCACAACTTCTGAACTTTACCAGAGATTAAGTGCAACGGGAAAGTCAGCGATCTATTATCTGATTGATAGATTGATACGTCTTGTGTTGACTTTTCCGGTTTCAACGGCAACTACAAAACGTGCATTTTCGGCTATGAAGCTTGTTAAAACAAGACTTCGTAACAAGATGGAAGAAGAATTTCTCGCAGATTGCTTGGTTTTCTACATCGAAAAAGAAATAGCTAAGAGTTTCAGTACAGAGATGATCATAGATGAATTTTATTCTATGAAAAGTCGACGGGCACAACTTAAATAGAATGATTTAGGTTTACTTTTTTGTTTCCTTTTGTCGGTTTCAATCAAAGTTGACTAACACGTTTGCATATTCATGGAGTTATAGCATACTCTTCGTGTATTGAAAGTCCTATCATATTTTTTATTCATTAGTTTAAATTTAAGGTTTAACTTATATTCTATGAAAGTGTGTGCGTGTGTGTATATCGTGCATTTTTTTTACAACTAGTCAGGCCTCTACAGGTGTAAATTCCTGGTTCCGCCCTTAGTACCAACCTCCTCATTTTGGTCGAAAAATGCCAATTGGGGACATCAAAATACGAGAATTGCGAAGGGGGGGACACAGTTTTGAAAAATTGTTATAGGGACGAAATGGGGGTTATCAGCCCTCTAAATGGGGTTATCAAACTCTAAAAGGGGGTTATCAACCCTCGGTAACAATTTCTCAAAAGTGCGTCCCCCCCTTTGGCAATTCTCGTATTTTGATGTCCCTCATTGTCAAATTTTCCTTTGGTCATTTAGAAAACGGCTGTCATGCACGTTGTTTGAGGAAAAACAAAAGGCGACATCCCATCTTGCACTTTTGAGGTGATCATTTACCAAAAAGGAATTACTTTCCAAACAGGGTTGTCTAGTGGTCTTTTGCAAAGCCACGGGATGGTTTTCTGGGCAATCTGTGGTGCAATCCATGAGGTGGTTTTCTGGGACATGAAAGGTTGAGTTTTTTCCCACAGAGCTTAGAACCTCAGCTTCGAAGGGAGGATTTCTGCTGGGACAAGTTTAACATTAAAGAAGATAATATATGATTAAGAGAGATACATCAATGATTACAGGAAGGACATGGTAACACTCAAAGAAATAATAGAGAAGAAAGCAAACCCAGGATTCCATGGAAGAAATTTAATAGCCAAATCTAAACACCAACAAAGCAGGCTCAATCATCTACCCATAGTTTATGATTATAGTACATAGAACAAAAATTATTCATAATACCCTGAAGTTGAGACCAGAGGCGTGGAACTTTTGGTCCTCGAGCTGTTCTAACCGCTCGATCATTGGAGACGTCAGATAGTTCGCCCAATCACCCACCTCCCCTTTCCTAAATAAAGTGTTATTCGTAATGCCCGGAATAAGGCCAACTCCTGTCTTGTTCACTTGCAAATTGGTCATTGTCTTAAAACTACATAACTGTATTATATCCTCCACCACCCCAACTTTCTCTTCCTCTAGAGAGAAAGGTTGCCCCAAGAACTCAGCCAACTTCTTCAAATGAAATGTGGGATCTTGTTTCATCTCCTCATACTTCAAAAACAAGACCCTTCCAGGCCTTTCTTGGCTTTCCTTCCAATACCCCAACACATGATCCCAATAAGGACCGAAAGGCGAAACACCCTCACAAAACAAGTCGAAGGCCTCTTCGAGAGGAAGGGGAGGTCCTACACTCTGGGGTCTCAACTTGTTAAAGTAAGTCCACATGGATATGAAGGTATCTCTTGGATTACGACATATGTAAACAATCCGAAAATCCGATTGTATTGCCGATGGCGGTAATGAATTGTAAGGCGCGTGTGTAGAAAATAGTCTAGGGTGAGAAAGGTTTGAGAAATAAGAAACAGGATCATCTTCCAAGAACTTATATTCGAAGAAAGGGATAAGTGAATGGGAGTTATTGTTAAGCAAGGGATGGTTAGTGAAAGTGTAACGAGTGCGGTTCACAATGGCGAAAACGAGAGCCTTCAACCAAGTTGTACCCGTTTTGGGTGCGGTGCTCACCAGTACATCGGTGTTGTAGGCTTGAAATTGTTGATGGCATTCCATTACTGCTTTCAAGCACAGTAAAGGATACCAAAAGCCTTGGTATTGGTAGATATGGGGTCCGAACCACCCATTCCCTTTTGGGAGAGAGGAGACTAGTCCCTCCCATTTTTTGCTTATTTGTTCTTCATTTTCAGGCAAGTTAGTGGCTGGAATTTGGGATGTAGCCATGAAGAAGATGGGAGTTGAAGGATCTAAGTTATGATTAGTGTCCTCACAGGATTTTGATAGCTTTGGCTACATGAAAGCATATTTATGTATCTCCAATAGACCTGGCAAAACCGACCCATGCCCGCGGGTTGACCCGGCCCACCCGCAAATTTGCGGGCACGGGTCTGGGTTTTAGTGACCCGCCAAAATTTGACCCGCGGGCAACCCAACCTGCAAAAACATGGGTTGGGCCGGGTCAACCCGCGGGTACCCGCGGGCACCCGCATTTTAAAGTAATTTTTAAGAATTTATTGGAGAATGTTATCAGCTCTTGGAAAATCATCAGATGTAAATGATTTTTGGAGTATAACCTATTTTGCCTATGGCCCATCTAATGGACGGTTTGGATCATCCGATGGTATGGGCCATACCATACCTTTAAAAAAGTGAGAGTGCCCTCAGCAGTGTTGGTAACATTTCGTTTTTTTTTTTTTAAAGCTGTGCAAAGATGCGGACAGAGGGAGGTTTCTAGCAAAAGAAAAAGTAAAAAAAACGTAATCATTACACAAAAGAAAAGTAAATAAGTGAGTTATAAAGTTTTTGATGAAAAATTATATAAATGGTTATGTAATTATAAAATAACGAGAAAAATACGACAAACATGTGTAGAGTTATTACAATTACGGGAAAAACTTGGGTGCGGTCAAATCACGTCAAATCAGGAGAATTTAAATCCCATATTATATTTGCTTATAATTGCGGGTGACCCGCGGGTTAACCCGGCCCACCCGAGGGCCGCGCGGGTCATCAAATTTCTGACCCGCAAAAATGCGGGTCACCAAAATTCTGACCCGTGTGACCCGCACCCGCACCACCCGCGGGTTGACCCGGCCCGACCCACCCGTTTGCCAGGTCTAATCTCCAAGAAGCAGCTCACATTAAATTCTTGCTGCAGTGGGACCATGATCTTCACCCAATCTTTGACGGATCTTCGTTGTGTATCTTTTTTGTATTTTGTCCTCTTAATCTATTAAATTACATACCTACCGAAGAAGATAAGGCAAATGTGGCATGATGGTAAGTGGCCCATGTATTATGATTTTGTCAGTTGATCTGGTGGCACAGCTTTATGATATAGTGGAAAACAGCAGAACAATCCTAATCATTCCATCATATCACGAAGGATATGGATTTTTTTTCTACTTGAATCTTTTTCTTTGATTTTTACCTCTTGATTTTCATAAGATTAATCCATACTTTTTGCTAGGGCTGCAACTCGGGTCGGGTTTTGGAGAACCCAACCCTACCCGAGAAATATCTCGGGTCGGGTTTTTTTTCGGAAAACCCACGATTCCCAAACCCGGCCGTACCCATGATAAATCTTAAGTCGGGTCAGGTCGTGTTTTTTCACGTTGAGGCAATTTTTTAAGGAAAACTCTTGTTTGGCAAGGCAACTCAACTCATAGAAGCAGAAATTACACTCACATTACACTTGAATCAAACAATGATGTAATTACACTCACATTACACTTGAATCAAACAATGTTGTAATCAAACAACGTTGTAATCAAACAACGTTGTAATTACAATCAAACAATGCTGAATCAAACACTTGAATCAACTCAACTCATAAAAGCAGAAATTACACTCACATACTATAATAGTGGGTGCGTGGGTTTTCGCTTTTAACTTTTAACTAACAATAGAGAAAAAAAGAGTACATACTATAACTTATGTAACTCAGGTCGGGTCGGTTCCCTTCAAACCCGGCTCGACCCGAGATTCATGAAACCTGAACCCAACCCAGGCTATTTTCGAGTCGGGTCGGGTCGGGTCGATGCGGTCGGGTAAAACCCGGCTCGAGTTGCAGCTCTACTTTTTGCTAGTGGAATTTATTTAATTTTTGTGGTTTTCGTAAAAGAAGTATTCTACTTTGCTTTATTTGCAAAAACAGTCTTGTTTGACAATTTGCAAATAGAGTCGTTGCATTCGAGTGAATTTTGCAAATCAAGTTGTGACTTCAATTTGTGACCAAAATATCCACGGTAGATTTTTTTTAACATATAGAAAGACCAAAATGTTCTTAGAGATTTTATACGGTGTAAGCTCTTATAGTCCCTTATTTTTCAAAATGTACTGTACAGACCACATCATAGGACGATCCAAACCGTCCATGTGATGGAACACAATGTAAATAGGTTGTGACAATAAAATTATTTTCATTGGATGATCCTAGCTCTCCAATCTCATGTTCTATATGTGAAACGATGAAAATTACCTCGTAGAAAACAAAAATACTAATGATGCTCACCGGTATGTTTTGAAATTTTATAAAGAACAATGGCGAAAACGAGAGCCTTCAACCAAGTTGTCCCCGTTTTGGGTGCGGTGCTCACTAGTACATCGGTGTTGTAGGCTTGAAATTGTTGATGGCATTCCATTACTGCTTTCAAGCACAGTAAAGGATACCAAAAGCCTTGGTATTAGTAGATATGGGGTCTGAACCACCCATTCCCTTTAGGGAGGGAGGAGACTACTTCCTCCCATTTTTTGCTTATTTGTTCTTCATTTTCAGGAAAGTTAGTGGCTGGAATTTGGGATGTAGCCATGAAGGAGCTGGGAGTTGAAGGATCTAAGTTATGATTAGTGTCCTCACAGGATTTTGATAGCTTTGGCTACATGAAAGCATATTTATGTATCTCCAAGAAGCAGCTCACATCAAATTCTTGCTGCAGTGGGACCATGATCTTCACTTAATCTTTGACGGATCTTTGTTGTGTATCTTTTTTGTATTTTGTCCTTTTAATCTATAAAATTACATACCTAGCAAAAGAAGATAAGGCAAATGTGGCATGATGGTAAGTGGCCCATGTATTATGATTTTGTCAGTTGATCTGGTGGCACAGCTTTATGATATAGTGGAAAACAGCAGAACAATCCTAATCATTCCATCATATCACGAAGGATATGGATATTTTTACTAATTGAATCTTTTTCTTTGATTTTTACCTCTTGATTTTCATAAGATTAATCCATACTTTTTGCCTGTGGAATTTATTTAATTTTTGTGGTTTTTGTAAAAGAATTATTCTACTTTGCTTTATTTGCGAAAACAGTCTTCTTGTTTGACAATTTGCCAATAGAGTCGTTGCATTCGAGTGAATTTTGCAAATCAGGTTGTAACTCAAGTCCAATAATATTTTACTATCTGTGTTTTTATTAATTTTGGTGATTTTATATTTTCTAATTCAAATTTTTGGGTTTGGTTTAGGTGGTCTATTATAGCTTCTCAACTGCCAGGGAGAACAGACAATGATGTACATCAAGTTGAAGAAAAAGCTATTGGCCACAAACCCAAACTCCACAAACAAATTTAATATCAATACTACCAATCATGTCCAACTCAACTCTTCACCTTGTTCTGTTTCAATTGCCAAAGGAAAAGGCTATGGTTATGATTTTTCGGTGCCTTTCAACCAAGGTTCCATCATTTTGCCCAAATGGGGGTTGGTTTGGAACATAATTCAAACTCTATGACATTGCTTCATGACCCCATTCCATTTCCTTTGCCTGCGGCCGCCTTGGGAGTGTCCGATTTTAGCCCAAATTTGAACAGTTATAGTGTTTCATCGTCTCAAGCGGGTTCGGCTTCTTCGTCATCTCAAGGGGTTCCAAATTCTTACTCTATTCCTAGAGAAAACAAATGCATTTCATGGTCTGGGAATGGAGCTAGTGAAATTGATGCTTTTTTGATGGATTTCAGTTATGGGTCTTGTTGGAAAAAGTTAGAGTATGGATCTGATCTATGGTTTATTCGAACCCAAAAAATCTGCAACTTGAAATGAAAAACTCTTTCTGTTTGGAAATCAGAAATAAAATAGAACTTATCTGTTTGGTTGAAAACGCTTTGGAAATTGGATTGAAAAGAATAAGGCTGAGTCGTGCCACTGGTCACTCTTCTTAAGAATCGTATCCGCCCCCTACCTGTGCAACCGGGATTTGCGAACCGACGCTCCAAGATAAAACAGCCGAAATTGGCCTCAGTCCACGTGCACTCGCTGACTGGCCCACCCAGAATCACCAACAGAACTGTGCTCAGAAAGAACAGAACGAAGGAGGAAGAAGAACAGAAAACCTTGAGTGCAAAAACGTCTGTGTATTTTTCTGTGACTACAACAATCTGTCTCGTCCCCTTTTATAGACCTGAAAGTGTCTGTCGGGGAGAGCCACCATTAAAACACACCCTTAAAGGCCAGAAACGTTTTTTCTCACAACAGTCATTTTTGTGACCGTTGAGATTCTAAACGGTTATTTGCAATTAAGGTGGTGTGTCCATATCAAAACCAAAGGGTAAAAATCAAAACGGTTTTTTTGCAATAAAAATAACCTTTTCATTTAAACCCAAACCCAAACCCGGACCCGGACCCAGGACCCCGGACCTCGGGCCACGGGCCACGGGCCGGCCCGGCGAGGCGAGGCGAGGCGCACGCGCGTGTGTGTTTTTTAAACATGGGCTTGTGCTCTTCTAAAAGCCCAAGACCCAACAAATTCTAAAGCCCATTGAAAGCTCAAGCCTTTCTCCAACTCTCCATTTTATATGGATAAGAAAAATTCTCTCAAGCTCCCATGTGGGACTATTTATTTTGCCTTGGTTTAGAGAGCACAATGTTCACACACACATCGAGGTCTTGGGTTCAAGTCCCCATTCAAGCAAAAGACTTTTGCCTTCCACATAAGAGAGGGAAAACATTAATTTGAATCTTCCCTCTAAATTTTGATTTAAAAAATACTAACAATCCCCCACAAGATTCAAAATACAGTTACAGTTTTGAAAACGGAAGTATCTGAGCACATTAAAATAATAGAGCGGATTCATACCGGTGTCTTTTGGACTTCAACCGATATTTAGGATAAACAGATTACGTTACCGAGTACGGGTAGAGTTAGACTCCTTCAACCTTTCCTCGTAGGTGTAACCGACTAACCTGTCACCCACACCCTACCATCGATTCCTTGGTGATTCAGTCACAGTTTTGGAACATTTTGGCCTTGTTCCCCTCTTGGTTCTCATGAATGTTCTAGAGAATTACTCGTCAAATTCTCATAGGAGGCGGCCTTACTTCCACATTCACTTAGGTCAGTCATCAAGTATGCACTGCAAGTAACATACCACCCAATATAGGTTATGAACTGATTAAGAGCATATAACTCATCCTTTCTCATTTGCAGTGAACACTGTCTTCCAACATTTTGCACCTAGGAGTAGGGGGTGATAGTGTTAACAAACCATCCGGTGACTTGTTAGTACCCATTGAACCAAATTCCAGGGATCTCCTTTCACATTGGTTGGGTGTCCATCACTAATGATTCATGCTACGAGCTTTAACCCCATTCCTTGCGATGCCTCATAAACCACCTTGTTTATCTGTGGCTTTGTCAGAGGATCTGCCAGATTCCTCTCCGACCTTACAAAGTCGAGTGCTATTGTTCCCTCACTCAAGTATTGCTTTACCAAATTATGCCTCAGGCGAATATGCATTCTTTTGCCATTATAGGTCTTATTTTTTGCCTTGGCTAAAGCAGCTTGGCAGTCACAGTGTAGAAACACCGAGGGAACTGGCCTTGGCCATAAAGGCACATCTGCCATAAAATTCCTGAGCCATTCGGCTTCAGCTCCTGCTAGGGCTAAGGCTATAAATTCCGCTTCCATAGTGGAACTTGTACTACATGTTTGTTTAACCGATTTCCAAGAAATCGCACCACCACCAAGGGTGAATACATATCCACTGGTAGACACTGAATCTCTTGAATCAGAGATCCAATTCGCATCACTATAGCCTTCTAAGACAGCAGGAAACCCCCTAAAATGCAGTCCAAAGTTCATTGTACCTTTTAAGTACCTCAACAACCTAGTCAAAGCCCGCCAGTGTTCATGTCCTGGTCTATGTGTGTGTTGAGTGAGTTTTCCAACTGCGAGTGCAATGTCAGGTCTAGTACAGTTCATTAAATATGACACTGAACCTACAATACTTGAGTATTCCTTTTGGGATACCAACTCACCTTTGTTTTTCTTTAGGTGAACCTGACAATCTAAAGGTGTCTTTGCAGGTGAACTATCATATTGTCCAAACTTCCTAAGAATGTTTTCCACATAGTGAGACTGAGACAATATTATTTCATTTAAAACTTACCATATGCACACACACTTTTTCTTTTCTCTTTTGATAGGTAACCGACGGTCCTTTGTATTCATCTCAACTAAAAAAAAAAAAGAATATTTATCTATATTTACCGACGGTCAGGACCGTCGGTGATTTCAACATTGAAAGTGCAGCCATATCCTATTCAACGACGTTTTGTGAGTGCCAGTCTTATCACCGACGCTCCAAAAACGTCGCTGAATAGCATATTCACCAATGGTCAGTAACCGTCGGTGTACTTAACGACTCTCCAAAAACGATGGTAAATATACGTATCCAAAGGCCCACTTGGGATTTAATGACGGTCGTGACCGTCGGTGTAATATTATATACACCAACGGTTTCTTAAAGCGTCGGTGATTACCTTAACAGCAACGTTTGATTTTTATTTATAACGACGTTCATAAACGCCGGTATAAATAGTATCACCGACGTTTATTGATAAACATCGGTATATACATTTAGGCATGGTAGCATCAGTGACGTTCACTAAAAGTGTCGGTGTAAGTTACACCGACATTCATTGCTATATACACCGACGGTCATGACCGTCGGTGAATGTCCCTTTTCTTGTAGTGAGAACGATGATAACCACCACCCCCCCTCCCAATGCATGCTCCCCCCTTCTAATGTCTTCACTTTAAATCACGTTATGAGGGGTATGTGTTCACGTCAAATCACGTTATAAGGGGGCGCATGCGTACTGTAGGGGGTGAAAGATGTTGAGAAAATCCGCCGGGCAATCCGATCCAATCGTGTACAAATTAACAAAAAGTAAAATAAACCAAGCCACAAGATGAACACCAAGATTTGCATGGTTCGGCCAAGCCTACTCCACAGGCAAGAAACACGATCTTCCACTATAAAAAAAACAAAATACAAGGATTACAATGAATTAATCTCAAACCCACAAACCCGCAACCCTTTCCTTGCTTCTCAAACCCGAGACCTTTGTGGAACCAGATCCGGGACGGGGGCGCGGAGGACGGGCCCCCGCGCGAGTCTCTCTAGATCGTCCACGTGAAGGAGAGCCCCACCAAGGAACTCTCGAAAGAGTGCCCCTCACAGCATGAGCGGCGATGTAAAGTGAGATCCCATGCTGTGCTCTGTTGCAACGGATAACCAGAGATATAAAATAGGGTTCGTGCCTGATGACGAATGGGGAAGGGATTAGGCGCCCCCAATTCGCCCAAGTGCTAGCACCTGGTCTCTTATGCCATTTATTATTAATTTTGAAGAGTTTTGGGCGAAAATCATGCGAAATGGGAACGAATATCTCCGAGATAACGTCTAGCTAATCATGCATGTCTCGGAGATGAATAAGAAGCACACACAAAAGAAATGAAAGATATGTCGCCTAAGAATAGCTAGGTTATGAGTGCCATGCCTAATTGGTGTCTAAGTTCTGGTGGACAAGCACATGCATGTTACAGCTAAAGGTATAAGATCTGTACATAAAAATAAGAAAACACAGCAAAACACACAACACAACACGACTCGACACACGACCCGACACGACAAACCCTAGACTCTAATGCAATACTTGACTCGGACCAGGATGGCCATCCATCCTAGCTGCACTACGTATCCCGGCCTCGGGAAGAATCAGAGCCAACGTAGTTCGGTGCCCTATTCTAAACTACGATGCCTAAAACTCTAGGACCGCTATCCTAGACTCGATCCACTAGACTCGACTGATGTTTAAAGCTTTTTGTGCGATTGCTTAAATTCAAGTGGATTGTAATTTTTAGGACTCTATATGCCCTAACTAATGCAAGTTGATTAGCCTTAAGCTAATGCAGGTGGGCCCTATATCCTATGTGTATCTAGGCTGTGCATTCTAAGGAAAACCATGGGTTGACTATATGCTTCCTAGTCTAGCCATCGGTTCGACTAAATGTCTAACCGATCGACTTGAGGCCTCCTAACTCTAGGGACACTCACACGACAGGACACACCACATCAATACAAATCAAGACCGACTCCTAACTCTAAAACACCCTAAATATCTAGGACAGACTCCTAACTCTAGGGGAAGATTTTTTGAAAAGGTTTTGAAGTTTTTTGTATTTTTGGGAGGTTTTGAAGTTATGAAAAATGGTGAAAGTTGTGAGAAATTTTTACAAAAATGGTGACTGAAAATGGTGAAAGGGTGTAAAAATGGTGACTGAACTCAGGGTGCCAGCAGCACGCCTGAGCTGCCTACGTACCCCTCAGCTAGGGATCAAGCTATCCGTAGTTCGGAACAGATTTTCCTAACTACACTCTACTGACTCGAGATTTTTGAGATTTTTGATTTTTCAGATGTTTTTGAATTTTTCGACACAAGAGGACAAAATCCTATCATCACAAGGGGAGGACAGACTCCTGATATCCCGCAAAGGTTGGACAGCATCCTATGCTTTGCGGGGGGGATGAACAGAATAACAACTCTGCAAGGGTTGGACAGCATCCTATACCTTGCAGGAGTGAATAAAATCACGTGATTGGATGAGGGGATGGACAGAATCCTAACCCCTATGATGATAGGACAGACCCCTGAAAGACTGAAGGACTGACTCCTATGCTGAAGACTGACTCTGAAAGATGGAAGGACGGAATCCTAAACTCTCTATGACAGACTCTAAAAAAAAAGAAGAAAACCACACAAACGGGCCCCACATCAGCGGGCCCCACATAAACGGGTCCCACACACAGCGGGCCCCACACGTCAACGGGTCCCACACCAGCGGGTCCCACACCAGCGGGTCCCACACACAGCGGGCCCCACACAGCGGGCCCCACACAGCAGCGGGCCCCACACAGCAGCGGGCCCCACACAGCAGCGGGCCCCACACATCAGCAGGCCCCACACATCAGCGGGCCCCACACGTCAGCGGGCCCCACACGTCAGCGGGCCCCACACCAGCGGGCCCCACACATCAGCGGGCACCACACGTCAGCGGGCCCCACACCAGCGGGCCCCACACATCAGCGGGCCCCACACACCAGCAGGCCCCACACATCAGCGGGCCCCACACACCAGCGGGCCCCACACAGCAGCGGGCCCCACATCAGAGGGCCCCACACATCAGCGGGGTGTCTACAATCACAAGCAACTCAAGCCTCCAAATAAAACTCAAGAACAAAAACAAACATTCAAGAGAAACTACTTACATGGACTGCTAATCGAGTTTAAAAAAAATGATCAAAGCTCGGAAAGATTTGAAATCAGCAGCTTGATCCTCTCTCCTTTCAGATTTGCAGACCTCGGATCTTGGCCGGAGATGGAATCATTGCAGGAGGTAGTAAAAATCGACGGAATCCGATGATACTGACCGAAGAAGGGAGAAATTTGCCGGAGATCCGCCGGATCAATATAAAACCACCGGATCTGAGACGCTTGTGGCGTAGATGGAGATGAAGAAGGTGACTGGTAATAAGAGATGTGCGATCGGATTCCGGCAAGGAATTCGCCGGAGAAGATGACTGGCCGGATCTCTCTCTCTGCCGATTTTCTTCTTCTTTTTTTTTCTTTTTTTTTTTGGTTTTTCTCCTCTGCTCCCTTTTTTTCCACTGTCGATTTCCCTCTTTTTTCTTTTTTTTCCTTTCTTCCCTCTGGTTTTTTTTCTTCTCTTTTTTTCCTCTGTGTTTTTTTTCTTTTTTGCTCCTCCTTTTCTCTCTCTGGTTCTTCCCCTCTGCGAGAGAACCGAGCTCTCCTCTTGAGTGGGGAGACTCATCATGAGGAGAGCAATCATCATTTATTTTTTGTCCCCCTCTTGTCCCCCCCCCCATTTCCCATTTCTTTGCAAAATAATAAATAACAAAATAAAAAATAATTTTCAAATGGCATTGGATGCCATGCGAAAACCAAAACCACTCATTATGCCCACTTTAAAAACAAAGAAAATGATGACTATCCTTATTCTCTCTTTGACCACATAAGCGGGTCCCACAACAGCGGGCCCCACACAAGCGGGCCCCACGCAAGCGGGCCCCACATCAGCAGGTCCCACACAAACGGGCCCCACAAAAGCGGGCCCCACAAAAGCGGGTCCCACACAGGCGGGTCCCACACAAACGGGTCCCACACAAGCGGGCCCCACATTCTCTTTTGCTCGGATTAATTTCATTCATTTTCCGTCTGACCTCGGGATTTTATTCGAATATGCGGGTTTAGGGCCTTGTCAAAATGGGGTGTCTACAGATGCCCCTCTTTGGCAGAGTGTGCTTGTCGCGCGAATGTCAAAGCTGAACAGACAACACATTTTGACTGGCCCAAAATTTATTTTACAAAGATTGAACTCGTGGAGGGAACAGATGTCTCAGGGGTCTCACTCGAATTGGAGGGAAGGGATGCCTCAGGGGTTTTGAATGAAAAGGATTTTGATTATTGGCTTGATGCTCTCAAAGATGCTCTCAGAGAGACTTTCGTTTTAAAATTTCACATTCAACATGACTTAATATTAATTTGGTGAAATGCTGGACACATAACTCAGCATTCAAAACATATTGGTGAGATAGCCTCCCACCAGAGAAATAACTCGAGTAACACATCGGTCACACTCGAGTAACACATCGGTCACACAGGTATTCCTGACTCCGCACTTGGGTGACGGCACACTGTGGAACGACGGACCATGACTTGACAACAAAATAACTAGAGAGAGTTGTTGTCCAGCTTTTCACCAAATTAGACAAGGAAGAACAACAGTTGAATGAAAATTTTGATCAGGGGTCCATGGTAATAAGCCATGAAGAGCCTTGCAGAAAACGAGGGTCCACGGTGGTGAACCGTGAAGAGCCAAGCAAACGGGAATCGAGGGTCCATGGTAGTAAGCCACGAAGAGCCTCGCGGAACGAAATTTATTTATATTTTTTTATTTTTAGGAAACTAGAAATCGAGGGTCCACGGCAACAAACCGCAAAGAGCCAAGCCATAATCCGGGGTCCGTGGTAATAAGCCACGAAGAACCTTGCAAGAAAGATATTGAGTGATTAATGGATTAGAAAAACTGAGAATCAAGGGTTCATAGCCATAAGCTATGAAGAGCCAAGAAGTAATCGAGGGTCCACGGTGACCAGCCGTGAAGAGCCACGCAATGAATCTAGGGTCCATGGCAAGAAACCATGAAGAGCCCAGCAGAAAGGAATTTAGGGTCCACGGCAATACTCCGTGAAGAGCCAAACATTGAATTTGGGGTCCATGACAATAAGCCATGAAGAGCCCAACATGCAGAAACAAATGATATGTAAAAGATATGAATGGAATGACTATGAATAGTGGGTCCATGATATTTCTGGAAGGACATATCACGAAGAGCCAATCGGGGAGCATGGGTCCATAGTATACCTGAATGGTAGACCATGAAGAGCCAAGAAGTAATCGAGGGTCCACGGCAACAAACCGTGAAGAGCCACGCAATGAATCTAAGGTCCATGGCAAGAAACCATGAAGAGCCCAGCAGAAAGGAATCAAGGGTCCACGGCAATACTCCGTGAAGAGCCAAACATTGAATTTGGGGTCCATGACAATAAGCCATGAAGAGCCCAACATGCAGAAACAAATGACATGTAAAAGATATGAATGGAATGACTATGAATAGTGGGTCCATGATATTTCTGGAAGGACATATCACGAAGAGCCAATCGGGGAGCATGGGTCCGTAGTATACCTGAATAGTAGACCATGAAGAGCCAAGAAGTAATCGAGGGTCCACGGCAACAAACCGTGAAGAGCCACGCAATGAATCTAAGGTCCATGGCAAGAAACCATGAAGAGCCCAGCAGAAAGGAATCAAGGGTCCACGGCAATACTCCGTGAAGAGCCAAACATTGAATTTGGGGTCCATGACAATAAGCCATGAAGAGCCCAACATGCAGAAACAAATGACATGTAAAAGATATGAATGGAATGACTATGAATAGTGGGTCCATGATATTTCTGGAAGGACATATCACGAAGAGCCAATCGGGGAGCATGGGTCCGTAGTATACCTGAATGGTAGACCATGAAGAGCCAAGAAGTAATCGAGGGTCCACGGCAACAAACCGTGAAGAGCTACGCAATGAATCTAAGGTCCATGGCAAGAAACCATGAAGAGCCCAGCAGAAAGGAATCAAGGGTCCACGGCAATACTCCGTGAAGAGCCAAACATTGAATTTGGGGTCCATGACAATAAGCCATGAAGAGCCCAACATGCAGAAACAAATGACATGTAAAAGATATGAATGGAATGACTATGAATAGTGGGTCCATGATATTTCTGGAAGGACATATCACGAAGAGCCAATCGGGGAGCATGGGTCCGTAGTATACCTGAATGGTAGACCATGAAGAGCCAAGAAGTAATCGAGGGTCCACGGCAACAAACCGTGAAGAGCCACGCAATGAATCTAAGGTCCATGGCAATAAGCCACGAAGAGCCTAGAATGAAATTTGGGGTCCATGACAATAAGCCACGAAGAGCCCAACAAGAATAACAAGTAATGGAGATGAATGAAATGAGCATGGAGAGCGGGTCCATGATATATCCTAAAGGACAGATCACGAAGAGCCATTCAGGGAGCAAGGGTCCATGATGTGCCTGCCTGACAAACCACGAAGAGCCTTGGAAGGACAGTGATATTGCTGAGAATTGATTGATTTCGAATGATGATTTTTTTTTTTTTAGACTGATTGCCTCTTGCCGAGGAAATTGGGAGTATGAGTTCCTTGCTGAGAATTGGACTCAGATAACTTGCAGGGATTTGGATATTGACCATTTTTTCTGATTTTGCCGGGGATTGAAGGCTGCGCGAGCAAATTCTAGACTCCGCTTGGGAAACTGATTTTCTTAGAGAATTGACTCTTCTGAAGAGAGGACTCAACTGAGGAGTTTAGAGGTTAGGCTTGAGATGTGCTTGTACCCCTCTTATCCTTACTTGCTTGAGACATTGTTACTGATTGCCTTTGTGCGCTTGACATCTTTTATGACGCAAGTCATAAAAGATGCCCCTAGTATATTGTGTTTCCATGACAGGAGTTTTAAGAAGGCAAGACAATGATGGTTGAAGAAAAGATGTTTCGTTTCATGAAGGCTTGAGGATGCAAAGTTTTTTTTTTTTTTTTTTTTTTTTATGGAGAGAATAGGACAATAACCATGATGGCTGAGTCTGAAAATCTCTTCTTTCGCATGGCTCACTTTTGGAGGCTTAAGGTCTCGGGTAGGTTTGAACAAGATGTCTCCCGCCCCTTCTGATACCTAAACCAGGATTTACTCTGAATTTTCTTCGCATTTTGGAGGACACACTCCCATTCTTCCAGCACCTGACAGTTTGGACTTTGCAAGGAAAGGGAACACAAATATGAAGGAGGAACAGATTTCCAAGGACTCAATCAAAGAAGACTCTTACTGCTCGAAGGACTCGACTCGCTTTCGACTTCGCTCTTGGATCTGATGTGTCATTTTTTAAGGGTATGGCTTAGTCACTCTTAGAGTATTTCGAAGACCGTGTCAAGAGGCACTACTCTCCTTTTTCGGTGTTTAGGTCATGGTTATTATCCCTTTTGGATTGCTCGGTTTCAATGCCCCAGTTTAGAGGAATGTTAAAGTAAGCTTGCTGGCACTACTTGGACCCCGAGATTTTACGCTGGTTGAAGGCTGTTTCTCCATCTCAATGATTCGCTTTTTTGTTGGAAGTCATTGCCATTGATCAGATTGCCTTTTCAGGTTTTCAATCTGACGGACCGCTTGCCCTAACTTTTGCCTGGTTCGCCCTTTTGGGTTTTCAATCCAGCGGGCCTGCTACCCTAACTTTTGCCTAAGCTGACTTTTCAGTTGTCAACTTAGCGGGTGAATGACCCTAAATTTTGCCTAGACCGCCCTCTCGGGTTTTCAACCTAGCGGGTCTTCAAACTCCATCATTTTTTCTTCTTGACTTTGAACCTCTGCTTGTTCACCAGAAGGACTTTCTAGGCGGGCTTGGGTTCAAAAGGGTTAGATATCGGAAGTTCAAACGATTTGGATCGAATCTGGTCTTGCCAGACTACCTACGTACCCCAAAAATGGAGGATCAGATCCGCGTAGTTCGCTTAGGTTTGGAACAGAATGATTTGGCTTTTAAGCTCAAAGGTTGAAAGGGAATAATTTGACTTTTATCCCAAAGGTTGAAAGGGAATAATTTGACTTTTATCCCAAAGGTTGAAAGGGAATAATTTGATTTTTATCCCAAAGGTTGACCGAACCTGAATTGATCAGGTTGCCTACGTACCCCCGAAGAGTTGGGGATCAGGTCCGCGTAGTTCGGGTCGAAATGCCCCTGGTTTGCGGGTGTTTGAAAAGAATGTTTGATTTTGTTGAGGCTCGAAGGTGTTCGCAAAAGGATTTTTTTTGAACTTGGGATTTTTGGCGTTTAAGGCTCAGGCGTCCAAGGATGGCCTTCTGATGTTTTGGCATACAAGCTTTTTGAATGGCTAAGGTTCAATGGCTTTGAACTTTTTTTTTTTTTAGGAGTCTGGCGGCATTTCCTGGCAAGACTTCATCTGCACTGTGCAAGCTAGACTGATTGAATTCCCACTTTGTCTTTAGGATCTTGCACTGATATTCGGGATTCTACGACTCTGGGTCTTCTCTGAATGCTGAAGATTTTTTTGAAATTTTCAATCCATTTATCGACTCTGCTTCCTGCGATTCTGACGTTCGTGAGGAGTTGACGTGGGGCATGCTCCCTTCTCCTTTCTTCTCCGGATTCTATCTTATTTTTCTTTGTTCATTCTGATTTTAATTTTTTTGCTTGGATGTGGGGAATGCCCCTACACCTGGAATGTTTTAACTGGAAATTCCATCACAATTTATAGCCCAAGCATTCTTCTTGGGGTTCATGTTCTATGCTCATGACTTTGTTGTCTGAAAGTCTTCTCTCAATTTTTCATTCATTGCATTTGATGTCTGGTATTCTTCATTTGAATTTTTTTTCTTTCGACCTGATGTCTGAAGCTGAGGGTGACTCACGTTGAACAGTGCCAAGGCACGCTTCTGATTTATCCTCATAGGACCAAGCAACACTTCCTTGAACCCTCTAAATAGGTTTATCGACTCTTTGCACTCTTCGGGAGATTTTGCCAATCCTTATTTCCCGAGTTTCGGATTTCGATACCACTATCCACGGTATCAATTTCATCTGCAAGTGGCTTTGCTCGACGCTCTTCCTCTCGTTTGATTATCTTTCAAATCACGAGGAGAATTTCATCGGCATCCTCGTCCGAGGAGGGTGTCTTAATTTGTTTATTAACATTAGATCCAAGAGTGAACATTTGCAAGAATATTGACGACACTGGAATCAAATGTTCATTGCATTGAATGTTTGAAGTACATACAATGATTTTTGACGCGCCACGATAGGCTCTCCATCAAATTCAACAAAAATTGGACATTGGCTCAGAATGAGAGAGACCAATAAACACAACATACTTAGAATTGATATTGACATGGTTAGACTTACCAACTTTGACAGGAGGGTTGGTATACACACTTCAAAACAAATTTCAAAGATGAGACACTTCATCGGAGGCAACGGATTGGTGCTGAAAGTTCAAGGACAACGTGCCTTCATTAATGATGATAATGATTGGAGAGAGCAATCCTGGAGTTAGAATCTCAGAAGGGAGGGCCTCTTTGGTTTCTGTTGACCCAGCTCAAATTGTTCTTTAGCACCTGACAATGGCAAGGCTTTCTCTGGTATGATGTTTTCAAGGAGTTCAAGCTCTGACATTTTTCTTTTCTGTTCCCAATCATTTTCCAGCCCAGAGGTGGTACAGGTAAAGGTGGTAAGATATATGAAGGGTTGAATTGGTGAAATGGTTCCCATGGTGGGTGTAGGAGGTGCAACACGGTTAGGTGTAGGGTTCTTAGAAGCACTTGAGTTCAAGAAGAATGAGGGGATCCCTGTCTATCAGGTCATGAATGTCATCATCGTCTCTCTCATTTCTGTCAAGACGAGATTTTCAGTGTACTCGGCCATCTGGGCAATGTGGGAGGAAAAGGTACAGCAGACTGGCTAGACCAAGCGAGTTTAGAAATGAAAGCTCTTTTTGACAGACGAGTGACTAAGACTCCTTTCATGGACACCACAAACACTAGGCTCAATGAGAATTAATCACATGGCAATGCAATGCGCAAGTTGAGACAAAAGGTAGCACCAATACATCCTTCCGTTGGGTAAAATCCGACAGCATAACAACTGTACATAAAGATGTGGTACGGCAAGTACATGGTTTGTCAACGAACCAGAAAAGATAATGATTTCGCTCAAGGTTTCTGAAAAAAAATCGGCAGCATGACAGCTATACTAGGAGGGTCTCAGCAACTAAACATGAAGAGTATGCCGTCATGGTCGAGATAAAGCAGGGCTCTCAGCAAGAACACACACTCCGGTAATGATGATGGCAAGATAGACTCACAATCGACATGTGGAACACGGTCTGATCAGGATCAATCAAATGATCAAGCTCACGGAAAACAGATCATGACTAAAAGAGCCAAGAATCTGATGATAATCCACAGAATGGATAGATGGGGAAAAATTGATTAGATTAGAAGGAAACCTAACTAAGAAGCAAGCCCTAATCTAATAATAAATACATACGTATATATATATATCCTAACCAGGGGCACCAACCCTAGTCTAATCTAGCGGAGTCAAGGAAGTCTCGACTCAAGACAGAGTGATGAGTGTACTAGGACCGTGCTGTAGCCATGTAAAATGAACTACCCTAGTCTACAAAGGGGACGGAGCTCCTAAACTCTAGGCTTGACATGTGTAAGCAACACATGTCCGACCCTTATATGAATGCAATATACTTGTATAAACATAGGTACTTCCTAGTTGGGTTTCACTAAGTCAGTAAGTATATACATAATATATAAAACAAAGTAGGGCTCCGGACTCAATCTATCGGGTACTATGCGTATGAAACATACTTAATATGTATAACAAAAGTACGCCCAATGTTATACATAGTATGCTTCATTGCCCATCGGCTGCTGTAGACAAAAGTACGCCCAATGTCTACGGCTGCAGCACCGGCGCATAGCTTGGAAATAGATTCAACAGTACCATCAGGGTGTAATGACATCCCAGTCGGGCACGCATTGAATCTATCCCGTGGAGCCAATAACGAAAACAAATAAAGAAATAAAGAATATGACGATGCATGATGTGCAGTGTGTGAATCCCTTGTTTTATTTACGCACCTACTTGGTGCCCCTGGATTTCTAACGATAAAGTTCCCATTTAACTTGGTTTTGACCCAAATTTCTTCTAAATTAATAAAGATGGCATTTTTACAGAGTTAGGCAATGTTCCAAGAATTCCCCAGCAGAGTCGCCAGCCTGTGGAACCAGATCCGGGACGGGGGCGCGGAGGACGGGCCCCCGCGCGAGTCTCTCTAGATCGTCCACGTGAAGGAGAGCCCCACCAAGGAACTCTCGAAAGAGTGCCCCTCACAGCATGAGCGGCGATGTAAAGTGAGATACCTCTCGATTCGGGGACTAGCCCAGATTCGAGGAGTATCTTAAACAAAGAAGAGTCGCCATCCAAGGAAGTGGGCCCTGGATCCCATGCTGTGCTCTGTTGCAACGGATAACCAGAGATATAAAATAGGGTTCGTGCCTGATGACGAATGGGGAAGGGATTAGGCGCCCCCAATTCGCCCAAGTGCTAGCACCTGGTCTCTTATGCCATTTATTATTAATTTTGAAGAGTTTTGGGCGAAAATCATGCGAAATGGGAACGAATATCTCCGAGATAACGTCTAGCTAATCATGCATGTCTCGGAGATGAATAAGAAGCACACACAAAAGAAATGAAAGATATGTCGCCTAAGAATAGCTAGGTTATGAGTGCCATGCCTAATTGGTGTCTAAGTTCTGGTGGACAAGCACATGCATGTTACAGCTAAAGGTATAAGATCTGTACATAAAAATAAGAAAACACAGCAAAACACACAACACAACACGACTCGACACACGACCCGACACAACAAACCCTAGACTCTAATGCAATACTTGACTCGGACCAGGATGGCCATCCATCCTAGCTGCACTACGTATCCCGGCCTCGGGAAGAATCAGAGCCAACGTAGTTCGGTGCCCTATTCTAAACTACGATGCCTAAAACTCTAGGACCGCTATCCTAGACTCGATCCACTAGACTCGACTGATGTTTAAAGCTTTTTGTGCGATTGCTTAAATTCAAGTGGATTGTAATTTTTAGGACTCTATATGCCCTAACTAATGCAAGTTGATTAGCCTTAAGCTAATGCAGGTGGGCACTATATCCTATGTGTATCTAGGCTGTGCATTCTAAGGAAAACCATGGGTTGACTATATGCTTCCTAGTCTAGCCATCGGTTCGACTAAATGTCTAACCGATCGACTTGAGGCCTCCTAACTCTAGGGACACTCACACGACAGGACACACCACATCAATACAAATCAAGACCGACTCCTAACTCTAAAACACCCTAAATATCTAGGACAGACTCCTAACTCTAGGGGAAGATTTTTTGAAAAGGTTTTGAAGTTTTTTGTATTTTTGGGAGGTTTTGAAGTTATGAAAAATGGTGAAAGTTGTGAGAAATATTTACAAAAATGGTGACTGAAAATGGTGAAAGGGTGTAAAAATGGTGACTGAACTCAGGGTGCCAGCAGCACGCCTGAGCTGCCTACGTACCCCTCAGCTAGGGATCAAGCCATCCGTAGTTCGGAACAGATTTTCCTAACTACACTCTACTGACTCGAGATTTTTGAGATTTTTGATTTTTCAGATGTTTTTGAATTTTTCGACACAAGAGGACAAAATCCTATCATCACAAGGGGAGGACAGACTCCTGATATCCCGCAAAGGTTGGACAGCATCCTATGCTTTGCGGGGGGGATGAACAGAATAACAACTCTGCAAGGGTTGGACAGCATCCTATACCTTGCAGGAGTGAATAAAATCACGTGATTGGATGAGGGGATGGACAGAATCCTAACCCCTATGATGATAGGACAGACCCCTGAAAGACTGAAGGACTGACTCCTATGCTGAAGACTGACTCTGAAAGATGGAAGGACGGAATCCTAAACTCTCTATGACAGACTCTAAAAAAAAAGAAGAAAACCACACAAACGGGCCCCACATCAGCGGGCCCCACATAAACGGGTCCCACACACAGCGGGCCCCACACGTCAACGGGTCCCACACCAGCGGGTCCCACACCAGCGGGTCCCACACACAGCGGGCCCCACACAAAAGCGGGCCCCACAAAAGCGGGTCCCACACAGGCGGGTCCCACACAAACGGGTCCCACACAAGCGGGCCCCACATTCTCTTTTGCTCGGATTAATTTCATTCATTTTCCGTCTGACCTCGGGATTTTATTCGAATATGCGGGTTTAGGGCCTTGTCAAAATGGGGTGTCTACAACCTTACACCGAGAGTAACCCAAGAGAAAACCCACAAGAGAATACCCAAGAAGAAACCTAATCTCTCTCTCTCTCTCTCTCTCTCTCTCTCTCTCTCTCGTTTTTGTCTCTCCCCACGAGAGAGTAAAAAATCTCTCGTTTATATCACTTAGGTTTTAGAAAAACCTAAAAACATTGCCGTTTTTGCATTCCCATCGAGTGGTGGGAAATTAGGCAACTTTCACAACATCATCTCCTTTGTAAAGGAAAAGACTTTGAAAACAGGATTCTGTTTAGAGAATAAAAATGGGAGTGATGTGATGGTTAATTTGAACTTTTTCACGATGCATTTAGTGCTTTTATGGAGATTTGAACTCCCTTATTTTGCCTTTCAGTGGATGTGGCTCCGATGAATGATGCCCGTTTTTTTTCACATTTTTTTCACAAAACGGGAATCAGTTATCTTTTATAAAGGTGATTAATCCTCACTATCATTCATAACAGGTTAGGAGAGTATCATTCCAAGCAAGGCTAGGGTGGCATTCAATGGTTCTTGTGCTCCTTGGCATGCCACTCAAGCAGACATGGAAGCAAGGTTTTAAATTTTGGTTTCGGTGTCAGTTTCATCCACCACCGAGACTGAAATGTTTCGGTTTCAGGGTGAAATTTCGGCCGAAATCTTGCAAAAATATGATTATGATTTTGTTTATTCTTTTTTTATTTCGACCGAAATGTCTAAAATTTCAGTGTCAATTTCGGTGATTTCGGTTGAAATTTTTGGTACTTCGGTGGAAATTTTGTAAAAAAGTTCAAAAATGACATTCTAACCGACATTTCGGTGAAATTTCGGCGAAATCTTGTAAAGAAACGACTTCATGTGAATTTTGTTCGGTTTGTGCCGAAACCGAAATATTTCAGCCGAAATGAAATGTTTCGGCCGAGGGGTGGATTTATCGGTTTCCTTTAAATGGGATTTTTTGTATAGTCATGGTAGGGGATGCACAACTAAGATGCAACATCAACCCACCAATGATTTTTAACCCTGTCAGGTTTTTGCTTATGGCTTATTTCCCAACCACCATAAAGATTTTCTACTGATGGCTCTACCGGTCCACTATTACCGCAAACCACCATTGGCCTTCCAAAGTACCAGCTACACACCCTCGAATCACCTTGGTTCTGACTCCACCTGATTCGATCAACACGGCCAATGCACATGTGTAGCTACCTACCCGTTGACTCACCCAGTCAACCTTGGAGAGGGATCTCGATCCATCCTTCCCAATGCAGGTACTGTCATCCTCTCATCATCGTCTGCAACCTGGAAACCTGTCTCTGCACTAACTACGAAAGAGACCCTACGCATGCATGCGCTACCACTCCATTTCCAACTAACCATCGAGATCTTGGAAACACTAGTCACTGTGTCCCCGCCCAGACGATACAACCCACCACACTTCTCTCCTTTCATCAGAACCATATAGCCTCGTATGATTTTCATGGTTCCACCTGCAGTTGAAATCCTGCAACCTCTGGGGTCCAATCGGCTAAGAGACACTAGATTCCTTCGCATCTTTGTGACATACGCCACACCACCCGAAGTACGAACTACTCCATCGAACATCTTGATCTTTACCGTTCCAACTCCCATGACGTCTCAAGTAGACCCGTCACCCAAGGACGCTACACCCACCCTTGTCAAAGAAGAAGGAGAAGAAAAGGTTAGGTCTTTTCTTTTTTTTTCCCCTGTACTTCTAGTTCTAGGGTTTTTGTGGTTCTTTCCTTTTCTTTTGAATTTTGATTTCATTCTTTTTTAGGGTTTATGCTTCTATTTTTTTTTCTAGGTTTCTTTTTCTTCTCTTTTATTTTTTTAGAGGGAAAAGGAGAGAGATTTGAGATTTTTAGTCCAAAACTTATTATTGCATTAATTATGAGCAAAATAACCAGTTTTGGCCTTTCCGATTAGGACATACATGGATTTTAAAAATTAGGATTTTACCAGCTAAAATATTGATTTTACAATCTTGGATTACATAATCTAGGTTTTATCTTAGGCCCTGTTTGTTTCAGATTGTGAGGAACGATTGTGAACCCCCAACTGATTATTGGCTCAAATTTACATTTAATTTTGAGCAAATAATCATATGAGGTTTATGTTTAACTTATAAAATCGAAGGCCCTATTCATTTGAGATTGTGACAAGCGATTGTAAGCCCTAGATTGATTATTGGACTTACAAGTATGTTTAAATTTGAGTCCAATAATTGGTTAAGGGGTCACAATCAGTTGTCACAATCGCAAACGAATAGGGCCTAAGTTTTAGCTTGTAATATTCTAATATCCTAGATTCTTTTCTTTGTGAAATGATAATGCCACCCCTTTTCAACCCCTTCCATATGTAGAGATTGTCACGTCATTTTCATGACGGGGACAAGAAGACTACCATGGATACATACTTTTTGAAGGTCTTGTTGGTCTTGGATTTTGAGAATTGATTTTGAGTCCAGAACCAATTCTTGGACTCAACATTGCCTTAATTTTGAGCCCAATACCCGGTTTTGGACTTTGGGATTTGTTCGGGGATTTCAATCATTTATACGATTAAGATGTGCTTTTTCATTTATTTTTCATTTTATTTATTTATTGTTAGTTGTTGGAATTTTGTATGTGATGATCAATTTATCAGGGTTTTAGGGGTTTTGTTGTTGCATTACATTCCATGGGCGAATTGAAATTGAGTTGTAACTGTCTGTTTTCATTGGTGAATTGAAATTGAAATTGAGTTGTAATTTTCTGTGTACTTGTTTAATTATTTGATTCCAATTCTTCTTTAATTTTGATTCCAACAATTGGTTCTGGACTCACAATTGTAATTTTATGTGTTCTTGGGCTGAACTGACTCCAACAATTGGTTTTGGACTCACAATTTTGAGTCCAACTTGCTATAGTAACATGATTTGATTTTTTTTTGCATTATTTTTTCTAGGTTAAACGTTAAGAAGTGATAAGTGTCGAAGATTTTAAATTCTATTTTGGGGTAGTTCTACTTCTCACAATATTAATTCTTCAGGTATGCCTTCTCTATCTGCAATCATCTTGAAAAAAATTATATAAATCGAATAATGTTATCATTACTTCGCTACATATATATATATATATATATATATATATATATATATATATATATATATACATATACATTTTAATGCATGTCCAGATGTCCTATATTCAATCTTCTTATTTATAAGATTAGTGGTTTCTAAAATCCTTCAAAAATATTATACTAATTGATAGATAAAATTTTCAGGTTATTTATTGATCCAAATTCACTCATCAAAATTATAAGTTGAATCATGGGCAAACCAAAAACTATCGATGCATTCTTCAAAAAAAAGAATGTTAATGATTCAGAAATCAATGCACATTCTCCATTAAATTCTGACATGTCAAATATTGAGCAACGTCCTTCTAAGTTACCAAGAACCCATCAAGAAGTGGTTGATACTACTTCCTTAGAACGTGATCCGGGATTGCGTCCTCAAATGTGGGAATATCCAGTTAATCAAAGAGATGAAATTCGCCGTGCATATCTTATAGCTGGAGCGTATCAATGTTACTTTGAGAGTATCATCTTTCAGGAGCAGAGAATCATCTTCCCCAATTTCAATCTTCTTTGTTCAAAAAAATTTCTTGGTTAGAATACTTCCCTTCAAAGGATGCTGCATTTTGTCTTCCATGCTATCTTTTTTGTAAGGAACCAACATGACGCCCGGGATTAGGTGCGTTTACAAGTGAAGGATTTCAAAATTGAAAAAAAGCGAATGATGGATTGAATTGTGCCTTTTTAGGTCATGTTGGAAAAGACCCTAATTCACCACATAAAATTGCTGAGAAGGCTTGTCATGATCTATCGAATCAATCGCAGCATATTGATAAACTGATAGAAAAAAAAAACATCACAAGAGATTGAGAATAGCCGGTTGCGACTCAAGACCTCCATAGACACCGTTCGCTGGTTAACATTTCAAGCATGTGCTTTTAGAGGTAATGATGAAAGCATAAGTTCAAAAAGATCGAGGTAATTTTATTGAAATGGTAAAGATTTTGGCAGATTATAATAAAAAAGTTTCCAGGGTTGTCTTAGAAAATGCTCCAAAGAATGCCCAATACACATCGCCTAAAATTCAAAGGAAAATATTGTATATTTTCCCAAGTAAAGTGCGTAGTGCAATTCGTGAAGATATTGGGGATGCAAAATTTTGCATTATTGTTGATGAGGCTAGAGATGAGTCTATGAGAGAGCAAATGGCTCTTATTTTGGTATTTGTTAATAAGGATGGTTTTATTAGAAAACGATGTTTTGATCTAGTACATGTTAGAGATACTACTGCATTGACTCTTAAAAAGGAGATATGTGCCGTTCTCTCTCGTCACAATCTCAACATTCAAAACATTCGAGATCAAGGATATGATGGTGCTAGTAATATGCGTGGTGAGTGGAATGGTTTAAAAGCCTTATTTCTTAAAGATTGTCCGTATGCATATTACGTGCATTGCCTAGCTCACCAATTACAATTAGCATTGATTGGAGCATCCAGAGAAGTAATTCCTATTCATCAGTCTTTCTCAAAGTTGTCTTCCATTGTTAATACTATCGGTGCCTCCTGCAAACGTCATGATGAATTACAGTCTAACCAAGCGGATGATATTGCGTATTTGATTTTTATTGATGAGAATGAGTATGGTAGAGGAGCTAATCAAATTGGTACTTTGTAACGAGCTGGGGATACTCAATGGGGCTCCCATTATAGTTCTATTTGCAGCTTACTAAAGATGTTTTCTGCTACTTGCACATTGCTTATAAATATCATTAATAGAGGAGCCACTTCTTCTCAACGTGGTGATGCAGATACCGCTTATGATGTGATGACAACTTTTGAATTTGTTTTTATATTGCATTTGATGAAAGATATCAAGGGAATCATTGATGTTCTCTGTCATGCTTTGTAAAATCGTTCGCAAGACATTTTGAATGCTCTGCACTTAGTCTCAACTACAAAATTACTCATTCAAAAGTTGAAGGAAGACGGCTGGAATAGTTTGCTTGAGAATGCGAAATCATTTTGCGAAAGACGTGGGATTGATATTCCTTATATGAGTGCCCCTTACACAGCAGGTCGTGGTCGGTCACGTGAATCACAAGATCTCATTACGATGGAGCACCATTATCGGGTTGACATATTTAATCCTGTAATAGACTCTCAATTGCAAGAGCTAAATAGCAGATTCAATGAGCAACCAACGGAGGTCCTTATTCTTAGTTCTACTCTTGATCCTAAGGATGCTTATAAATCTTTTAAAATTGAAGATCTTTGTAATCTTGTGGAGAAATTTTATCCTCAAGATTTCTCAGAGGAGGAAAAAATTCATTTGAGATTTCAACTGCAGCATTATGAGCTTGATATACTTCAGCATCCAGATTTTCAAAATATTTCCACAATTTCTGAACTTTGCCAGAGATTAAGTGCAACGGGAAAGTCAACGATCTGTTATCTGATTGATAGATTGATACGTCTTGTGTTGACTCTTCCAGTTTGAACGGCAACTACAAAACATGCATTTTCGGCTATGAAGCTTGTTAAAACAAGACTTCGTAACAAGATGGAAGTTGAATTTCTCGCAGATTGCTTGGTTTTCTACATCGAAAAAGAAATAGCTGAGAGTTTCAATACATATATGATCATAGATGAATTTTATTCTATGAAAAGTCGACGGGCACAACTTAAATAGAAAGATTTAGGTTTACTTTTTTGTTTCCTTTTGTCGGTTTCAATCAAAGTTAGCTAACACGTTTGCATATTCATGGAGTTATAGCATACTCTTCGTGTATTGAAAGTCCTATCATATTTTTTATTCATTAGTTTAAATTTAAGGTTTAACTTTTTTATTCTATGAAAGTGTGTGCGTGTGTGTATATCATGCATTTTTTTTACAACTAGTCAGGCCTCTACAGGTGTAAATTCCTTGTTCCGCCCTTAGTACCAACCTCCTCATTTTGGTCGAAAAATGCCAATTGGGGACATCAAAATACGAGAATTGCGAAAGCGGGGGACATACTTTTGAAAAATTGTTATAGGGACGAAATGGGGGTTATCAGCCCTCTAAATGGGGTTATCAAACTCTCAAAAGGGGGTTATCACCCTCTGTAACAATTTCTCAAAAGTGCGTCCCCCCATTGGCAATTCTCGTACATTGATGTCCCTCATTCTCAAATTTTCCTATGGTCATTTAGAAAACGGCTGTCATGCACGTTGTCTGAGGAAAAACAAAAGGCAACCCTATTGACAGCCCTACTGACTGCTTGCATGTAGGTCAAGAGAAGACTTTTCCCTGGTTCTATCCTTGCAATTAATTTCCTTTCTCCTTGCTTCTTTTTCTCCTAGGATAGGACTCTTGGTTAATCGACATCCCATCTGGCACTTTTGAGGTGAACATTTACCAAAAAGGAATTACTTTCCAAACAGGGTTGTCTAGTGGTCTTTTGCAAAGCCAGGGGATGGTTTTGGTTTTCTGGGCAATCTGTGGTGCAATCCAAGAGGTGGTTTTCGGGACATGAAAGGTTGAGTTTTTTCCCACAGAGCTTAGAACCTCAGCTTCGAAGGGAGGGTTTCTGCTGGGACAAGTTTAACCGGTGTTTAAAAATGTGGATTCGACGCGGAACGCGGCCGAAGAAAATCCTTGTCGACTCAGCGCGGACACGGTTGACGCGGCCAAGAACGCGGTTGACGCGGCCAAATTAGTTGAGTCGTTATTTTTTATTAAAAAATAAATGAAAAAAATACAAAAGTCCAAACCCATTTAAGTAGGGCCCAACAAATGAATAGTTTTGATCATCTAACCGAGTGCAAGCCCGCTAATTTAAAAAAAAATACATGCAAGAAAAACATTTTTGATGGGAAATTTTTCTTGGAAAAATTTTGAGTATAATGATATGATTATGATTTAATTGGAGGCATATTCTCATAAATTGAAGGTCCATCTAAGTAAATGCTGAATAGGTTTAGTTTAAGTTATTTTTTTGTTTTTTAGGTGTTAAAAATGTAAGAAAATTTAGAAATATTTTTTAATAACCAAAAGAAAGAGGTTATATATATCAAAAAAGGAGATTTTATATGGTGTAAGCCCTTAAAGTCCCTTATTTTTCTAGAAGTACTGTACGGACCACACTAGAGGATGATCCAAATCGTCCATGTCCATGGCCCATCACATGGACAGTTTGGATCATCCTCTAGTGTGGTCCGTACAGTACTTCTAGAAAAGTAAGGGACTATAAGAGCTTACACCATATAAAAGAATTATATTCTTAAATGGCTGTCCAGGCACCCACACCCAGAATGAGGTAGAGAATAAGACAAGCAAAGCTACAAAAGTCAAGCTGGAATTGACAACTTCACTTTGTACTGCACAGCCCAAAAAAAAAAAATAATGTATTTGCCCCTTTGTTTTATTTGAATCATCCCTTGGTTTTACTCGGGACAGCCCTCTCTAGTGTATTTATGACTACTATTTTACATTGGAGGGGCTATCTCAGGTAATGAAAGGGGGCGTATTTATCATTTCACAAAATCATATTATCAGATCCAGTAAAAAAACGAACTACTTCTTCTTCTTCATGAGTTAGGGTATTATAGAGCGTTTTCTCTGCGGCTTTAGGTACGTTTCTCTCCGATAAATCTTATCTTTTTTTTTCTTTGAATGGTTGAAGTTAGGATGGAATATGAGTTCAAAATGGCCACGACTCGGCCAGGACTCGCCGAGTCCGTGACTCCAAAACGCTGCCACCGTAAATCCGCGTCGACTCGGCCGAGTTCCGAACCGAGTCGCCGAGTTTTAAAACTGATAAAACTTTAAATAAGATAATATATGTATAAGAGAGATACATCAATGATTACAGGAAGGACATGGTAACACTCAAAGAAATAATAGAGAAGAAAGCAAACCCAGGATTACATGGAAGAAATTAAATAGCCAAATCTAAAGACCAACAAAGTAGGCTCAATCATCTATCCATAGTTGGATGATTATAGTAGATAGAATAAAAATTATTCATAATACCCTGAAGGTGAGACCAGAGGCGTGGAACTTTTGGTCCTCGAGCTGTTCTAACCGCTCGATCATTGGAGACGTCAGATAGTTCGCCCAATCACCCACTTCCCCTTTCCTAAAGAAAGTGTTATTCCCAAAAACCAAAGTAGGGTCAACTCCTGTCTTGTTCACTTGCAAATTGGTCATTGTCTTAAAACTACATAACTGTATTATTTCCTCCACCACCCCAACTTTCTCTTCCTCTAAAGAGAAAGGTTGCCCCAAGAACTCAGCCAACTTCTTCAAATGAAATGTGGGATCTTGTTTCATCTCCTCATACTTCCAAAACAAAACCCTTCCAGGCCTTTCTTGGCTTTCCTTCCAATACCCCAACACATGATCCCAATAAGGACCGAAAGGCGAAACTCCTTCACAAAACAAGTCGAAGGCCTCTTCGAGAGGAAGGGGAGGTCCTACACTCAGGGGTCTCAACTTGTTAAAGTAAGTCCACATGGCTATGAAGGTATCTCTTGGATTACGACATATGTAAACAATCCGAAAATCCGATTGTATTGCCGATGGCGGTAATGAATTTTTTTTTTGAAAAGGGCAACAGAATATATATATATATATATATATATATATATATATATATGTAAAAACAGAACCGAGGTGGTCCTGAAGGAACAAAGATAATACAAGGATAGCAGTACAATAATTCAAGGAGGTAGATAGTCAAAGCACTCAAACGCGGCCCGAAAGACTCATTTCTTGGCAAGGGTGTCTGCTTCCGCATTGGCTGATCTCCTGACATGGCGAAAAACTATTGAGGAGCCCTTAGCTCTGTCCTCTATTTCCTCTAAGAGAGGCAAAAATCGCCAAGGGGGAGAAGCGTTACCCGAAAGCCAGCGAATAACATTTAAGGAATCCCCTTCGACGATAATTTTGTCGCACTCTAGACGAGGCATCGAGAGAAGCCCGCTATGAACGGCTCGGACCTCTGCCTCGTTTGAGTCTGCCACTCCGATAGGCCCCGAGTAGGCCCAGAGGACTTCCCCTTTGTGGTTTCTACATAACCCCCCTACTCCTGCCATTCCTGGATTGCCGATAGACGATCCGTCAACGTTAAGTTTCAGGGACCCCGGAGGAGGAGGAATCCAGGAGGGGAGGATTTTTACTTTGGTAGCCGATTCCAAGCATATGATTGACCATCCTTCCCAGAGGTCGAAAGCTGAAACAAAACGAAACAGGGGAAGGCTTCGAGCCCAGGATATGACCGCAGCTATCAACTGAATATAAATCCAATAGGGAGATCTAGCCTTCCCTTCAAAGATACGAGCATTCCTCTCTTTCCACAAGAACCACCATGAGGCCAGAAGACACATCTTCCACAGCGTTCTGCCTTTCCTTTTCCAAGGAGTCCAGGCCCAACTCTGAATGAATTCAGCCATAGAGTTGGAGGCGACCTTACAGTGTATGAAAAGGTGGTCAATGGATTCCCCAGCGGATAAACATAGAGGACAGTGATCTACCAACCACATTCCTCGTTTCCTCAAAAAATCCATAGTTTGAATGCGGCCCAGCTAACCGACCACCCAAAGAAAGCAACTCTCGGAGGGCAAGATTGTCTCCAAACCGAGGAGGACACATGCTCCACTAAAGAAGGGATCAGATGGTTATAAAAAGATTTGACTGAAAATATCCCCGAAGGATTCCAAATCCAAATCCGACGATCTACGCCCGAAGACTTGATGAAGCAAGAATCCAATAAGGAGAGGAGGGCGCTGTAAGAGTTTAACTCCCTAACAAAGAAGTCTCTGCGAAACTTAGGAGACCAAGCCACCTTCCTATGTTCCCTTGCAAAACATTCCGATACCCAGGCCTCTTTCTGAGATGAAACGATGAATAAGTCAGGAAACATCACTTGAAGAGGAACGTCCGAACACCAAGGATCCTGCCAGAACCGAATCTGATCCCCCCTATATACTCTGAATCGGACGCCAGGAGCAAATAACGACTTCAACTTCAAGATGTCCCTCCAACCGTGAGACCTTTGAGTTTAAAATTATCAACAGAGTCCCAATGCCCATGATCTGAACCATACTTACTTCCAATGACCCGGACCCACAAAGAGGATTGTTCTTCGCCAAATCTCCACAGCCACTTGCCCATAAGGGCCTGGTTAAAACTCTGAACCCTCCTGATACCCAAACCTCCATTTTTAGTAGGCAAGCAGACCATACTCCATTTAATCAGGGAGACCCCCTTGGAAGACCCTGATCCGCCCCACAGGAAGCGTCTCTGAATTTGTTCGATGCGTTTAGCAACCGAGGCGGGACATTGAAAAAGAGATAGAAAATATATCGGCATATTGGATAGAACGGCCTTTATAAGCACTAATCTACCTCCTTTGGAAACCAACCGGCGCTTCCAGGTGGCCAAACGTCGCTCAATCCTTTGAATAATAGGAGCCCATAGGTTGTGTTTCGGTCGACCCACACCAAGAGGAAGACCCAGATAGGTTGCTGGAAAGACATCTAAACCACACCCCATAATTCCGGTGAAAAATGATGCATCGCTCTCAGAAACATTGATCACGAACAACTGAGATTTTGCGAAATTAGATCTTTGACCCGAAACCATCTCATAACAACGAAGCATAGCTTTAAGGTTAAGAATCTGGGATATGACCGGAGAACAGAACAGAAGAGTGTCATCCGCAAACTGAAGAAGCGATACTTCCACCTTAGTCTCGCCAATAAGGAACCCTTGATATAGCCCCAACTCACTTCCTTTTTTCAGCAGTCTGCACAGTGATTCGGCCACAATCAGGAAAAGAAAAGGAGAGAGAGGATCGCCCTGCCGCAATCCTCTAGAAGATTTGAAGAATCCTTTTGCTGATCCGTTGATGAGGACAGAAAACCAGGCGGACGATAAGCAGTTCCGGATCCACCCTCTCCACCGACCCCCAAAGCCCATACGACCCATGAGAAAATGCTGCCCAATCCACTCTGTCATATGCCTTCTCCATGTCAAGCTTGCATAGAATGCCACCTTCCCCCTTCCTCCGATAATAGTCAATGGCTTCATTGGCTGTTAAAGAACAATCAAGAATTTGCCGGTTGCTTATAAAGGCACTTTGACAGACCGATATAATTGAAGGAAGAACCACTTTGATAAGATCCGCCAGAACCTTTGCGAGGACTTTGTAAAGGCTGCCCACCAAGCTAATCGGGCGAAAATCCGAGCTTTTTGTTGCTCCTTCAATTTTTGGAATGAGGACGAGAAAAGTTGCACCTGTCCCTTTGTCAAGGATGGCTCCCTCAAAAAATTCTATGAAGAATCGAAAAATGTTCGATTTTACTGTTTCCCAGCAAGTTTGAAAGAAAGCCAAACAAAAACCATCGGGTCCAGGGGCTTTATCTTTTGCCAGAGAAAATAGTGCTGATCGGATTTCCAGCTCAGAGAAACGGATTTCCAATCCGGCTGAGTCTTCCAGGCTTAAGCTAGCAAAACAAATGTCTTGAGGAATTGGGCGTAACATCCCATCAGCTGAGTATAAAGATCTGTAGAATTCAATAATTTCTTCAATAATTCGCTCCTTGTCAGATACAATTTCCCCCTCCACTTCTAAGGATTCAATTCTGTTCCTTCTTCTGCGAGCACTAGCCATGGCATGGAAGAAGGCTGTGTTTTTATCTCCCTCCAACAACCACTTGACTCGAGATCTTTGGCGCCAAGAGATTTCTTTAAGCATCAACAACTCTTTATGCTCCTGAATTAATCTTCCTTGTTGCTCATAATCCTCCGCCGAGGCCAAACCACTCTCTGCCAATGTATTTATCTCCATCAATCTGTCCTCAAGAATCCTCTTCCTGCCTTGGTCTACTTCTTTCTGCTCCTTATCCCACTCTTTTAATTTCCCCTTAATGAAGCGTAATTTTTTGCCTATAACTACGTCCCCTGGACCTTCAAAGACGCTTTCAGACCACCATCGGACTAAGAGAGCCTCCATTTGGGGATTTTCCAGCCAAGCTAATTCAAATCTGAAGGGGGGCGGGCCCCAGAACTCCATTTTAGGAGACAAAAGGAGAGGGCAATGGTCGGAAACTGAATGGGGTAAAGCCTGCTGATAGACTTCAGAAAGAATTGCCAACCAGTCACCCGAGAGAAGAAATCGGTCAAGCCGACTCCGGTTCGAACCTCTGGCCCAGGTGAAAGAGGAGCCACCCAAAGGTAAATCTGCGAGCTCGTTGATTGCGATGAAATCAGCGAAAGATCTCATGCCCGCAGTGACTCGCTGACCCCCAAGTCGATCTCTTGATCCTAGAATTTCATTGAAATCCCCCCCGATACACCAAGGAGCGGAACATAGGCATCGCGTCTGATTTAATTCTTCCCAAAAAAGACACTTCTCAGAGGATGACAAAGGACCATAGACGCCTGAGAAGAACCAGACTGAATTATCATTGCATTTTCGGAAAGCAACGGAGAGAGAGAAAACTCCACGCCAAACATCCGTGCTGTCCCACAAGACTGAATCCCAAGCCACCAAGATGCCCCCTGAAGCTCCTCTGGATGCTAAGAAAGCAAAATTCCAGTCAGTATTGAACCCCATGCTTCTCATATCTATGTTACGGATTTGCTCCATCTTTGTTTCCTGAAGACAAACAACCTCAGGGCGCCGATGTTTAACTAATTCTTTGATTTGAATTCTTTTCTCCCGAGAGCCCAAGCCGTTTATATTCCAGGATAAAATCTTCATTAACAACTGTATTCCGATGAATTCCTCCCCGCCCTGATACCAGACTTTCTTCCTTTTTTCTGGGATGTGAGACCTTTGCTATGCGATCCAGAATCATAATTGATATCCGATTGAAGTCTCACCAATTCGCGCTCCGTGCGTTTCAGGTTTACTTCGGATATGGAGACTGGAGATGACACTCCAGCGACCTCCCGTAGTTCTGCCGCCTTTATGCTAGACCTATATTCCTCAACGGGACCCGGAAATATTAGACCCAGATGAGAACTAATGTGCATGGTATGATCCACCATCAATTCAAGCACCTGTTGGGAGAAACCAAGCCCGAGTCATTCCGTGGAGGGACATAAGAGAGTTCTGAGGCACAATGCAGGAGCTGAAAATCCGCCTTGCTACACCATCTCAGTGGACAAAGATGGGAGAAACTTCCAAGCGATACCCTGACGAGCGAGCGAAATGACCACTCCCTAACTTCACCAGAGAATAAATGTTTCATACCTCCCAAACCACTATAATCAATGATCACCTTCCTTTGCCCCACCCGGCACTGAATGAAGAAACGGTCATCACGAGAGATAAGGATACACCTACTCTTGTGACGTTGCAGACTAAACCCCCACACCCGGTTGTCACCGAGCTCCTCCTCAGTCTCAGAATACGTGCGAGTAGCGCCCATTGTGCTTGAGTCGTGGAGGCGGCTCTCCTCCTGGTTCCCAGGGCTCACCAGTGGAGAAGCCCAAAGGTCCTCTGAAGCAACTTCTCTTTCAGAAAATTCCATTGGACCCGAATCGGGCACGTAGATTACATCTACTCGAGGAGAGTCTCTGTGGTGCGGAGGGGATAAGGCTGAGATAATATCTTCAAAGCTGTTGACCTTAGAGTAAGGAGTAGCTGTTGCTGATGAGTCTTGAATAGGACCAGCTACACTGGACCACCTGTATGCATGTGGGGGACCCCCTTTTTGAAATTCAACATTTTTGCCAGGTGAGATGCTGCTAACCGGTGCTGCTTTCTGCGCACAATAGGCTGAATGTGAAGGAATCTCCGACTCCACCAACCCGACGACCCCAGCATTTATCTCCGGCACAGACAGCAATGCTGAGGCTTCATTGATGGCATTGAAGACACATGGATTGCAGTTATGGGATGGTGAACTACTTCAGCTTCACTTACCCCTTCAGTAGGAGTATTTAAAGGAATACCCAACTCTTCTTCGGAAACCATCTGCCCAGCCGGAGAAGGAGAGGAGATTTTTGCAGAGTTCGGGTCGTCGTCAACTCTTTCCCAGGAGGCTAGAATCCAACGAATTGTGCCATCGATAGAGCTTTGGAGAGATAGTTCACTTCCGGGGCGTCCTTCAGACCTGATCAACATCCTACCCACTTCATATTCGAAACCCGCATAACACGACAAATCTACCTCCACCACCTAGCCTATTTTCCTCCCTATACGCTGAAAATTATCGGCGCACCATGCTTCAGGTGGAACTCCTTCTATTTTCCACCAGGAAGGCTTCCCCGCCTTAGGAAATTTTGTATCCCACTTCTGTAGATCTTCCAGAGGAGAATGGGATGGAGAGCACCAATCTCTGATTAAGTGAGATCGATTAGCACCCGCTGGGATGTAAATTTGGATTTCTAAAGGAGCAATTTTATACACCACAGCTTCAGTCTCTTGACTGCTATTGCGAGAGAGCCAGTCTTCCAGCGCATCCAGATCACCATCCCACCCTTCCTTCATCTTCCCCCATAAGCCTAAGTCTGCATTACTAATAGACTTAAGGGGGACTACTTCAAGGTTGAAAGCTACACCTTCCGAAGTTGCAGGAAGCAACGGCTCCATTCTAACATTCTCTGCTTGAGGCGTTGTTGGTTTAGGAACAAGCCGCCTCCTCGCCACCGGATCCGCTGACTGTTCTTGGTGCCCTGGAAAATTGAAGTCCGAATTGGACCAGACTTTATGACACTTCCAACATCTAACCCTCCTTCAAAAATTCCTGAAAGCACATCTGCAACATCTCCAATCTCCCAGTTCTCTATTCTTTCTTTTGTGGAAGGCACTCTCCATTCGTCTTCCCTTCTTTCTTCGGACGGGTAGCCACTCCTCCTCTTCAGATCGGTGAGGCCAATTTCTCTGCCCAACTGCCGGCTCAGAGCCAAACTTCTTCCAACCTCCTACAGAATCGCCCAAAAGGCCTGCTTCGGGGTTGATCCGCCAGACCCCAAGAGGGATCAAATTCGCCCCACTGGCCCATCTAGGGCGATCTCCCCCAACACCTCTCACCCCGACGGAGATCATAATTGTCACGGAATCCTCCTCCACTCTGCAAAATGTGCCGACCACCGAGCCGTGAGAATCCACCGGATTCTGGATCGGAAACCCACGCGGAGACCGAGATGGAGGAAGACACCGAATCTGAAGGAGCTGAAGAAGAAGAGGTAGAGGATACAGATGAGAAGAAGACCCCTCTCCCTGCAAAATTATCCTTGTACGAGAATCTTTCTGTAGATGGCGACCAGATTTAATGTCGTGAGGTCCACCTGGCCGGGTGCATAGTTACTTGTATGCTGTGACTATCGCCCAGCATACGAACTATGTCCGTTTTACACACAAGGTGTCCAGGTGTTGAGATACTAATGGTGCGGTGGCACTAGAAGGCGGGTATAGCCCTCACGGCTCCTACTTATAGTATCTCTCCGAGAGTAACCTGTATTGAGTGATTCCTGAATGACCGTCGGCAATCCGTGGTGCAATCGGCTGAGATTGGTGATGATGAATGGGCTATATACTACAAACCCCCTTCTTCTTCTTATGTTAATCCCACCCAATTTCAGATCTGGGATGAAAGGAAATGGGGATCCGATCGGTGGAGTGGGTAGCTATAATGGAGGCAAAGGGTATAGAAGTGGTGGCTATAGGTGGTGGTAATCGGAGAAAATGGATCTTTGACGGAAAAAATGGAGGTGATGGGAATTTAAAAAGGTGGTGAAGTTGGAGGAGATGAAGGTGTGAGATGGGTTTCAAGAGGTAAAAGAAATGACCGGATTCCGACGGACCACCGGAGGAGATAAAAGTGTTCGGATCCCGGTGAGCTCACCGGAGTCAAGGGAGGTCAGAGGTAAATGGGTTTTTGAAGTAAAATAGAAGAGGGTTTAAAAGGAAGATGGAGGTTGGAAATGAAGGGGGTGGTGTTGCTCTAGTAGAGGTGGATGTTGATATGTAAGCAAAAGAGATGATGGTGGTCGAATCTTGAGGAGGTGGAGATCGGCACCGGCGAGACGGGGAAGGAAATGAATCTGGGCCCAATAGAGATGGAGATGGTGGTGGCGATGGTAGGGAAGATGGATAAGGTGATCGGAGCGTGGAAATCGAGGTCGAAATCAACCGGCGAGGATGCCGGAGAGTGGAACCCGAAACCCTCTCTGCCAGTTCTCCTCCATCGTGAGGTAGATTATAAAATCAACGGAGCATTAGAAAGACAATCTTACCATGGCAGCAAGAAAAAGCCCCTGATTGCTCTGTTTTTGGGAGCAAAAGCCTAGCTTTCTTCCACAAAGAGAAACCCACGAAGAGAAACACTAGCTTTGTTTTTTTTTCCACCAAACCCTAGCTCACCATAGCAGCACCACAATGGAGTTGTTATAATCCTTCTGGTCACCTCTACTGATGTTGTCGCCCCTCCACCACGAGAGGCAAAGTTATCGGATTTGGACCGCCATAGATGGTCTTGAATCGGGCTCTCGGACTCTCTTTGGTGCAGGGATGATGATGCCTGGTGTAGTTGGTACTTCCCTTTTCTTTACTCAGTTGTATATGGCGGTTGTTAGGCCCGAAATCGGTTAACAGATATGACAGTGACGTAAGAGCCGAGCTGGAGGGCCCAAGGAGCTGAAGTGAAGGAAATAGAGTCCGGATGAACTGTATGCTACACAGAAGCAAACGAGGTCAGAATGACCGACCCGGAGTGTACTCCGGACTGGCCCTTCGACACTCAAGTCAGTATGAACCGGAGTGAAGAGGGAGTTTTAAGAGTCGAGGGTGAGAATTAATACCCTGATTTATGAGCTTTGAAGGCCCTTTTATAGGGAGAAATTGGGGTAGTTGGGGAGTTAATGCTCCAAGACAGGTATCGACCAGCTATAGGTTCAAGCTCACCTACTCTGTGTAATTACCAAACTACCCCTGCTGACGCGGGGTCTGCGGTGGGCCCCTCTCGAGACATGTGTCGGCAGCTAATAGGCTGGTCCGCGGTGGGCCCTCCTCTAGTCACGTGTCGGCAGCTAATAGGCTGCTGTGTTTTTACACCCCATCAGTTGCCCCCCAAGTTCTCCAAGTTATTATGGTGACTTGGGGAAATGTGGTGAGTACATCTTCTGGTTGGTGGCGATCGGGGTCTGGCCTGTGGGGCAGTCCGGAATTTGGAGCAGTCCGGAACTTGGAGCAGTCCGGATATTGAACGAGTCCGGAACTTGGAGCAGTCCGAAAATTGGGGCAGTCCGGAAATTGGAGCTGTCCGGATTTTGGAGCAGTCCGGAGCTTATCAGTCCGGATTTTGTCAGTCCGGAGCTTGGAGCAGTCTGGATTTTGTCAGTCCGGATTTTGGAGCAGTCCGGAGCTTATCAGTCCGGATTTTGTCAGTCCGGAGCTTGGAGCAGTTCGGATTTTGGGGCAGTTCGGAACTTATCAGTCCGGATTTTGTCAGTCCGGAGCTTGGAGCAGTCCGGATTTTGGAGCAGTCCAGAGCTTATCAGTCCGAATTTTGTCCTGCAGCGCTTTGCGCCATACCCAGTTCGGCTTTTGGTGAACTGAATATAGCGCAATCAGCTAAAAGACGAAATTGAATTTTGTCTTGTAGCGAATCTCACCGAGTTCTGGTCGGCTTGAGATGAACTGGATTTTGTCCTGTAGCGCTTTGCGCAATATCCAGTTCGGCTTTAGATGAACTGGATTTGGTCCTGTAGCGCTTCGCGCCATACCCAGTTCGGCTTTTGATGAACTGGATTTTGTCCTGTAGCGCTTTGCGCCATACCCAGTTCGGCTTTTGATGAACTGGATTTTGTCCTGTAGCGCTTTGCGCCATACCCAGTTCGGCTTTTGGAGCAGTCCGGATTTTGGAGCAGTCCGGAGCTTATCAATCTGGATTCTGTCAGTCCGGAGCTTGGAGCAGTCCGGATTTTGTCAATCCGGAGCTTGGAGCAGTCCGGATTTTGTCAATCCAGAGCTTGGAGCAGTCCGGATTTTGGAGCAGTTCGGAGCTTATCAGTCCGGATTTTGTCAGTCCGGAGCTTGGAGCAGTCCGGATTTTGTCATTCCGGAGCTTGGAGTAGTCCGGATTTTGTCAATCCGGAGCTTGGAGCAGTCCGGAGCTTATCAGTCCGGATTTTGTCAGTCCGGAGCTTGGAGCAGTCCGGATTTTGTCAATCCGGAGCTTGGAGCAGTCCGGAGCTTGGAGCAGTCCGGATTTTGTCAATCCGGAGCTTGGAGCAGTCCGGATTTTGGAGCAGTCCGGAGCTTATCAGTCCGGATTTTGTCAGTCCGGAGCTTGGAGCAGTCCGGATTTTGGAGCAGTCCGGAGCTTATCAGTCCGGATTTTGTCAGTCCGGAGCTTGGAGCAGTCCGGATTTTGTCAATCCGGAGCTTGGAGCAGTCCGGAGTTTGTCAATCCGGAGCTTGGAGCAGTCCGGAGCTTATCAGTCCGGATTTTGTCAGTCCGGAGCTTGGAGCAGTCCGGATTTTGTCACTCCGGAGCTTGGAGCAGTCCGGATTTTGTCAATCCGGAGCTTGGAGCAGTCCGGATTTTGGAGCAGTCCGGAGCTTATCAGTCCGGATTTTGTCAGTCCGGAGCTTGGAGCAGTCCGGATTTTGTCAATTCGGAGCTTCGAGCAGTCCGAATTTTGTCAATCCGGAGCTTCGAGCAGTCCGAATTTTGGAGCAGTCCGGAGCTTATCAGTCCGGATTTTGTCCTGCAGCGCTTTGCGCCATACCCAGTTCGGCTTTTGATGAACTGAATATAGCGCAATCAGCTAAAAGACAAAATTGAATTTTGTCTTGTAGCGAATCTCACCGAGTCCTGGTCGGCTTGAGATGAACTGGATTTTGTCCTGTAGCGCTTTGCGCCATATCCAGTTCGGCTTTAGATGAACTGGATTTTGTCCTGTAGCATTTTGCGCCATACCCAGTTCGGCTTTTGATGAACTGGATTTTGTCCTGTAGCACTTTGCGCCATACCCAGTTCGGCTTGAGATGAACTGGATTTTGTCCTGTAGCGCTTTGCGCCATACCCAGTTCGGCTTTTGGAGCAGTCCGGAGCTTATCAGTCCGAATTTTGGAGCAGTCCGGAGCTTATCAGTCCGGATTTTGGAGCAGTCCGGATTTTGTCAGTCCGGAGCTCGGAGCAGTCCGGATTTTGTCAATCCGGAGCTTGGAGCAGTCCAGATTTTGTCAATCCGGAGCTTAGAGCAGTCCGGATTTTGGAGCAGTCCGGACTGATTTTTGTCGTGTAGCGAGACGCGTCATATCCAGTCCGGCTTGGGCCGGACTGATTTTTGTCTTCTAGCGAGACGCGTCATATCCAGTCCGGCTTGGGCCGGACTGATTTTTGTCGTCTAGCGAGACGCGTCGTATCCAGTCCGGCTTGGGCCAGACTGATTTTTGTCGTCTAGCGAGACGCGTCGTATCCAGTCTGGCTTGGGCCGGACTGATTTTTGTCTTCTAGTGAGACGCGTCATATCCAGTCCGGCTTGGGCCGGACTGATTTTTGTCGTCTAGCGAGACGCGTCGTATCCAGTCCGGCTTGGGCCGGACTGATTTTTGTCGTCTAGCGAGATGCGTCGTATCCAGTCCGGCTTGGGCCGGACTGATTTTTGTCGTCTAGCGAGACGCGTCGTATCCAGTCCGGCTGGAGATGACCAAGTTTTATTGAAATTGGGTTTTTGCAATGGTTTGTTTTCTGCCAGGGCCCGTTTCTGACTAGAAGTGTGCTTCCGATCTTTGTGGAGACGAGCCGTGGCGAACCAAGCAGCGAGTACCCTAGTTTTAGTGAACTGGGTTTCCAAGAAGCTTTGGTTTTTGCATCCGGACTGGTCCCGGACCAGGAGTGGGCTCCCGGTCTTTGCGGAGACGAGTCGTGGCGAACCAAGTGTCGAGTACCCTAGTTTTAGTGGACTGGGTTTCGAAGGAGCTTTGGTTTTTGCATCCGGACTAGTCCCGGACCAGGAGTGGGCTCCCGGTCTTTGCGGAGACGAGTCGTGGCGAACCAAGTGTCGAGTACCCTAGTTTTAGTGGACTGGGTTTCCAAGGAGCTTTGGTTTTTGCATCCGGACTGGTCCCGGACCAGGAGTGGGCTCCCGGTCTTTGCGGAGACGAGTCGTGGCGAACCAAGCAGCGAGTACCCTAGTTTTAATGAACTGGGTTTCCAAGGAGCTTTGGTTTTTGCATCCGAACTGGTCCGGGACCAGGAGTGGGCTCCCGGTCTTTGCGAAGACGAGTCGTGGCGAACAAAGCAGCGAGTACCCTAGTTTTAATGAACTGGGTTTCCAAGGAGCTTTGGTTTTTGCATCCGAACTGGTCCCGGACCAGGAGTGGGCTCCCGGTCTTTGCGGAGACGAGGGTGGCGAACCAAGCAGCGAGTACCCTAGTTTTAATGAACTTGGCGGCGGACTTGTCTGGTGGAGCGGTGAGTTCGGTCCTCACCATGGAGCGATGACTCCCCCCGGTGGACATCTGGCCTCTCTTAGGCAGGTCGTGGAGCTTCTGGAGGCGGTTGGGGAGGTGCCTGGAGTAGCTGCTGGTACTGCTCGACGAGAGTCGTCATTTGCTGGAAGAGAGCTTGAACTTGCTCTGGAGTGGGCAGGGGGTTCAGGTGCTCCGAGTGAGCAAGGCTCTGCTCGGCCGTAGCGGAGGCCGCCACTACTAGCGAGGCAATTCGCCCGCTCCGGGTCCTGTGGGGCAGCACGTCTTGCGTAGTCCGTGCAGTGGGGATGCGCGCGCTCTTGCGCCCTGCCATTTTTGTTTGTGAGGGATCTGAACAACTTTTAGTTCTTGAGTCCCACAGATGGCGCCAATCTGTTAGGCCCGAAATCGGTTAACAGATATGACAGTGACGTAAGAGCCAAGCTGGAGGGCCCAAGGAGCTGAAGTGAAGAAAATAGAGTCCGGATGAACTGTATGCTACACAGAAGCAAACGAGGTCAGAATGACCGACCCGAGTGTACTCCGGACTGGCCCTTCGACACTCAAGTCAGTATGAACCGGAGTGAAGAGGGAGTTTTAAGAGTCGAGGGTGAGAATTAATACCCCGATTTATGAGCTTTGAAGGCCCTTTTATAGGGAGAAATTGGGGTAGTTGGGGAGTTAATGCTCCAAGACAGGTGTCGACCAGCTATAGGTTCAAGCTCACCTACTCTGTGTAATTACCAAACTACCCCTGCTGACGCGGGGTTTGCGGTGGGCCCCTCTCGAGACATGTGTCGGCAGCTAATAGGCTGGTCTGCGGTGGGCCCTCCTCTAGCCACGTGTCGGCAGCTAATAGGCTGCTGTGTTTTTACACCCCATCAGCGGTAATGAATTGTAAGGCGCGTGTGTAGAAAATAGTCTAGGGTGAGAAAGGTTTGAGAAATAAGAAACAGGATCATCTTCCAAGAACTTATATTCGAAGAAAGGGATAAGTGAATGGGAGTTATTGTTGAGCAAGGGATGGTTAGTGAAAGTGTAACGAGTGCGGTTCACAATGGCGAAAACGAGAGCCTTCAACCAAGTTGTACCCGTTTTGGGTGCGGTGCTCACTAGTACATCGGTGTTGTAGGCTTGAAAGTGTTGATGGCATTCCATTACTGCTTTCAAGTACAGTAAAGGATACCAAAAGCCTTGGTATTGGTAGATATGGGGTTCGAACCACCCATTCCCTTTTGGGAGGGAGGAGACTAGTTCCTCCCATTTTTTGCTTCTTTGTTCTTCATTTTCAGGCAAGTTAGTGGCTGGAATTTGGGATGTAGCCATGAAGAAGATGGGAGTTGAAGGATCTAAGTTATGATTAGTGTCCTCACAGGATTTTGATAGCTTTGGCTACATGAAAGCATATTTATGTATCTCCAAGAAGCAGCTCACATCAAATGACATTTATCTCCAACCAAATCCCAGCTGTCAAGAGTCCTTCCATGAAAGCTAGGACCACGTGAATATTTAAACTTTGCAGTGTGCTGATACCATTTCCCTTCAATTATTTTCAGTTTGTCACTCTCTTCTCTGTGATCTTGTCTTGTCTGGGCTTATTTCTTTCATTCTTCTTGCTGGAGTGGGACCATGATCTCACCCAATCTTTGACGGATCTTTTTTGTATTTTGTAAGCACGTGATTTTCAACCACCTTTTGAGGACAACCAAAATGCCACCATCCTTTTAAGTATGCAAAAAACCAAGAAGACAATTGAATTTACAACACCATGCCATTGAGCTCTTAAAACCTGATTTTCATTCTAAAGACACGATTTTTCCCCAAAATGGAAAACCAGCCCAATCCTCTCCCATTGCTTCACCCAAATCTTCCTTAAATACACAAATCCATTCAAATAACCGTAAACCACAACCTAGATACCATATCCCCACAGGTAAATCCGATTTTCCCCCTTTAAAACCTTCCTCAAATGCCCAAATCTATGTCAAATCCCTAACTTCTACCCAAATCTTCCAATCACCTTACCAAATGCCTTCTAAACAACCTATTTTACACTGATTTCGTTCCAAATTTTCATCCAAAATCCTATCAAATCAGATTTTGAGAACCCTTAATTGAAACACTAAAAATAGCACTTTCTCCTCTTTTTTACCTATAAATAGCCCCCTCTACAACCCCTTCAATGACACGAAAAATTCAAGAGCACAAGCTCCCTACAAGCTATCAAACAATCAAGCTCTCTCTCTCAAGCTATTTTTTCTACAATTTTCTTCCCTCAAGCTTTTCACTTTTTGTCTTTCTTTTCACTGTTTTCATCATTTACTCCGGGCAGCGGTTTGGGCCTCGTCCCAGGAGTCTTCAAACATCCCTACAACGCCCATCCACACGATCTCCATCACTAACGTCGGCACGATTCATTACTCGTTCATCTGTGAATTGGGACCGTAAAGGGAAGGACTGAACTCTCTTGTTTGGTTTTGAAATTTCATTCTCAAAATAAAAATTAAAAGTCTTTGCAAAATATTACCAAGTTTATCGCAAAACTGTTTTATCCTTTTACTTGCATTCTTCACTCAATTTTCAAACTTAAGTTTATTACAAACATCATTTAGGTTTGTCTGCATACTATAACCTTCAATCTGCAATAATTTAAGCCATTTAACACATATTTGCCTTACCTTAAAATTTTATTTTGACTTATAAATTGCATACAGTTAAGTTGCACCTGTTCTAAGTTCTAATATTGATTGTCTGCTAGATATAGTAGATGCACGCACACATATGTACTTGGATATACCCTATTGTATGAGGTCAAATTAAATCTATCATTGGCATTTCTCATTCTGCAAATTCTGGACAGCGTTTACTGAAAATAAATTTATCTCTCTTATTTTGTCATCTAACCAAGTGTAGATCTTATAATAGAATAGCTTTTGATTGTACTGTAGCATTTGGTATTCAAAGCAGCTAGTGAACATCACCTTTGCCGGATAACATCCTTGTCGAAGCGCATAGTCATTTGCACCTTGGAACTTACATAAAGCAACGCAATAAAATTCTACGCCGCTAAGAGAAAAAAAAAATTGCCCTGACGTTGTACTTTGAAGCTTTGAAGCAAAGCTCGTCACAACAGGTCGGTACTCTAAACCTTAAAGCCCATCCCAGACGACCCGAATCCAAAGCCGAATTTCTCGGATAGGATAGATCTTGAAACTTCACTAAGTTCAAAATCAAACATCTGAAATTTTAGAATTTATCGTTTTCACTAGAAAAGAAGAAAAGGCAAATGTGGCATGATGGTAAGTGGCACACCATATATAGTGGAAAACAGCAGAACAATCCTAATCATTCTATCACGTAGGATATGGATATTTTTACTAATTGAATCTTTTTCTTTGTAGTTTATAGGACACTTAACAGCTTTATGATTTTTACCTCTTGATGATTACCAGGTGAATAAAAGAAGATTAATCCATACTTTTTGCCTGTGGAATTTATTTAATTTTTGTAGTTTTTGTAAAAGAAGTATTCTACTTTACTTTATTTGCAAAAACAGCTACTTTGTTTGACAATTTGCAAATAGAGTCCTTGCACTCGACTGAATTTTGCAAATCAGGTTGTGACATCAATTTGTGACCAAAATACCCACGGTAGATTTTTTTTACATATAGAAAGACCAAAATGTTCTTAGAGATTTTATAGTAAGCTCTTATAGTCCCTTATTTTCCAAAATGTACTGTACGGACCACATCATAGGATGATCCAAACCGTCCACAGATTTTATAAAGGGCGATGATATCCCCCCTTCCCCAACCACCCCCCCATGCATGCTCCCCCCTTCTAATGTGTTCACTTCAAATCATGTTATAAGGGGTACGTGTTCACGTCAAATCACGATATAAGGGGGCGCGTGCGTACTCCAGGGGGTGAAAGTTGTTGAGAAAATCCGCCGGGCAATCCAATCTGATCGTGCACAAATTAACGAAAAGTAAAATAAACCAAGCCACAAGATGAACACCAAGATTTACGTGGTTCGGCCAAGCCTACTCCACGGGCAAGAAACACGATCTTCCACTATAAAAAAAAACAAAATACAAGGATTACAATGGATTAATCTCAAACCCACAAACCCGCAGCCATTTCCTTGCTTCTCAAACCCGAGACCGTACACCGAGAGTAACCCAAGAGAAAACCCACAAGAGAATACCCGAGAAGAAACCCAATTTCTCTCTCTCTCTCTCCCCCCACGAGAGAGTAAAAACATCTCTCGTTTATATCACTTAAGTTTTAGAAAAACCTAAAAACATTGCCGTTTTTTCATTCCCATCGAGTGGTGGGAAATTAGGCAACTTTTCCAACAATCTCCACCTTGGCTTATTTCCCAGCCACCATGAAGATTTTCTGCCGATGGCTCCACCGGTCCGCTATTACCACAAACCACCATTGGCCTTCCAAAGTACCAGCTATACACCCTCGAATCACCTTGGTTCTGACTCCTCCCGATTCGATCAACACGGTCAATGCACATGTGTAGTTGCCAACCCGTTGACTCACTCAGTCAACCTTGGAGAGGGATCTCAATACATCCTTCCCAATGCAGGTACTATCATCCTCTCATCATCGTCTGCAACTTGGAAACTTGTCTCTGCACTAACTGCGAAAGAGACCCTACGCGTGCACGCGCTACCACTTCATTTTCATCTAACCATCGAGATCTTGGAAACACTAGTCATTGTGTCCCCGACCAGACGATATAACCCACAACACTTCTCTCCTTTCATCAGAACCATACAGCCTCGTGTGATTTTCATGGCTCCACCTGCAAATGAAATCCTGCAACCTCTGGGGTCCAATCGGCTAAGAGACACTAGATTCCTTTGCATCTTTGGGATATACGTCACACCACCCAAAGTACGAACTACTCCATCGAACATCTTGATCTTTACCGTCCCAACTCTTATGACGTCAGAAGTAGACCTGTCACCCAATGACAATACACCCGTCCTTGTCTCATGGAACGTATCAAAATATTCCCTCCTGGAGCATACATGAACAGAGCACCCTGAATCTAAAATTCACTCATCATGACGAGAAGCGTGATTACCTGTGGAGACTGTGAGAACGTCTCCAAACTCTTCATTCTGCTCATCCGTTACCACCACCACAGTATTCATAGCACCATTGTTCGCCTCGTCAGCTCGCTTCGGACAACGGTAACATTGCACACCCTTTCCGCCGACCCTGAATCTTGACCTGCCTTTTCCTGATCCCCTGTTAGACGACCTTCCTCTTTGATTTCCACCATGAACAACCAATCCGTGCTCTTCACTTCCACCAAGAAGAGGTTTCTTCCGCATCTCATTCGTTCAATCGCCCTTGTCAAAGAAGAAGGAGAAGAAAAGGTTAGGTCTTTCCTTTTTTTTCCCCTGTACTTCTAGTTCTAGGGTTTTTGTGGTTCTTTCCTTTTCTTTTGAATTTTGATTTCATTCTTTTCTAGGGTTTATGCTTCTATTTTTTTTTCTAGGTTTCTTTTTCTTCTCTTTTATTTTTTTTAGAGGGAAAAGGAGAGAGATTTGAGATTTTGAGTCCAAAACTTATTATTGCATTAATTATGAGCAAAATAACCAGTTTTGGCCTTTCCGATTAGGACATACATGGATTCTAAAAATTAGGATTTTACCAGCTAAAATATTGATTTTACAATCTTGGATTACATAATCTAGGTTTTACCTTAGGCCCTGTTTGTTTCAGATTGTGAGGGCCGATTGTGAACCCCCAACTGATTATTGGCTCAAATTTACATTTAATTTTGAACCAATAATCAGATGAGGTTTATGTTTAACTTATAAAATCGAAGGCCCTATTCATTTGAGATTGTGACAAGCGATTGTAAGCCCTAGATTGATTATTGGACTTAAAAGTATGTTTAAATTTGAGTCCAATAATTGGTTAAGGGGTCACAATCAGTTGTCACAGTCGCAGACGAATAGGGCCTAAGTTTTAGCTTGTAATATTCTAATATCCTAGATTCTTTTCTTTGTGAAATGATAATGCCACCCCTTTTCAACCCCTTCCATATGTAGAGATTGTCACGTAATTTTCATGACGGGGACAAGAAGACTACCATGGATGCATACTTTTTGAAGGTCTTGTTGGTTTTGGATTTTGAGAATTGATTTTGAGTCCAGAATCGATTCTTGGACTCAACATTGCCTTAATTTTGAGCCCAATAACCGGTTTTGGACTTTGGGATTTGTTCGGGGATTTCTGTCATTTGTACGATTAAGACGTGCTTTTTCATTTCGTTTTCATTTTATTTATTTATTGTTAGTTTTTGGAATTTTGTATGTGATGATCAATTTATCAGGGTTTTAGGGGTTTTGTTGTTGCGTTACATTCCATGGGCGAATTGAAATTGAGTTGTAACTGTCTGTTTTCATTGGCGAATTGAAATTGAAATTGAGTTGTAATTTTCTGTGTACTTGTTTAATTATTTGATTCCAATTCTTCTTTAATTTTGATTCCAACAATTGGTTCTGGACTCACAATTGTAATTTTATGTGTTCTTGGGCTGAACTGACTCCAACAATTGGTTTTGGACTCACAATTTTGAGTCCAACTTGTTATAGTAATATGATTTGATTTTTTTTTGCATTATTTTTTCTAGGTTAAATGTTAAGAAGTGATAAGTGTCAAAGATTTTAAATTCTATTTTGGGGTAGTTCTACTTCTCGCAATATTAATTCTTCAGGTAAGCCTTCTCTATCTGCAATCATCTTGAAAAAAATTATATAAATCGAATAATGTTATCATTACTTCGCTATATATATATATATATATATAGAGAGAGAGAGAGAGAGAGAAAACGGTTCCTACACATATGTGTAGAGAGTTCTCTACACACTAGCTTAAAATACGGTGGGGGCCCACATTGTTTGGGTGATCCAAGCCATCCATTTTAAAGGCCCTCACATAGATAGGGTGTCTATAAAAAGTCCCAACCTTATGATTTGTTGAGGTAAAATGGATGTCTTTAAACCTTCACAAATTAGTCCATTTTTTGCCTCCACAGTTCGAATGGTTAGGATGATCCTATGGATCTGATTTTTTGTGGACACCCTATCTATGAGAGGGCCTTAAAAATGAATGGTTTGGATCACCCAAATAATGTGGCCCCCACTGTATGTCTTCCCACTCGGCATCCGTCATCTTCTCCGTCTTCCCATCCTTTCCCTTCAACGCCTGAGCCAAGCGCTGCTGAACTAGGATGTCCTTCACCCTCATCTGCCATAGGGTAAAACTGCCCTTTCCTTCAAATCTGTCGATGTTGAACTGAGTAGAACTTGATTTTACCGCCATCTCAGATTACTCCGCACTTGCGGTGTAGCGCTCCACCTCGAACGAGAATCTTTCCTGGACAATCTTTTTACTCCCAAAAGACCGCTCTAACCACGATCCAACCACAACACCCACTATCACTCTACCTGGCCTCGATGATCGCTCCACCTGAGCTCTGATACCACTTGTTGAGAAAATCCGTCGGGCAATTCGATCCGATCATGTACAAATTAACGAAAAATAAAATAAACCAAGCGACAAGATGAACACCAAGATTTACGTGGTTCGGCCAAGCCTACTCCACGGGCAAGAAACACGATGTTCCACTATAAGAAAAACAAAATTCAAGGATTACAATGGATTAATCTCAAACCCACAAACCCGCAACTCTTTCATTGCTTCTCAAACCCGAGACCGTACACCGAGAGTAACCCAAGAGAATACCCGAGAGAATACCCGAGAAGAAACCCAATCTCTCTCTCTCTCTCTCTCTCTCTCTCTCTCTCTCTCGTTTTTCTCTCTCCCCACGAGAGTAAAAAATCTCTCGTTTATATCACTTAGGTTTTAGAAAAACCTAAAAACATTGCCGTTTTTGCATTCCCATCAAGTGGTGGGAAATTAGGCAACTTTCACAACATCATCTCCTTTGTAAAGGAAAACACTATGAAAACAGGATTCTGTTTAGAGAATAAAAATGGGAGTGATGTGATGGTTAATTTGAACTTTTTCACGATGCATTTAGTGCCTTTATGGAGATTTGAACTCCCTTATTTTGTCTTTCAGTGGATGTGGCTCCGATGAATGATGCCCGTTTTTTTTCACAAAACGGGAATCAGCTATCTTTTATAAAGGTGATTAATCCTCACTATCATTCATAACAGGCTAGGAGGGTATCATTCCAAGCAAGGCTAGGGTGGCATTCAATGGTTCTTGTGCTCCTTGGCATGCCACGAAAGCAGACATGGAAGCAAGGTTTTAAATTTTGGTTTCGGTGTCGGTTTCATCCACCACCGAAACTTAAATGTCTCGGTTTCGGGGTGAAATTTCGGCCGAAATCTTGCAAAAATATGATTATGATTTCGTTTATTCTTTTTTTATTTCGACCGAAATGTCTAAAATTTCGGTGTTAATTTCGGCGATTTCGGTTGAAATTTCTGCTACTTCGGTGGAAATTATAATATTTAAGTAGAAATTTTGTAAAAAAAGTCCAACAAATGAAATTCTAACCGACATTTCGGCAAAATTTCAACGAAATCTTGTAAACAAATGACTTCATGTGAATTTCGTTCGGTTTGTGCCGAAACCGAAATATTTCGGCCGAAATTTAAAACCATGCATGGAAGAGGGGCGGATTTATCGGTTCCCTTTAAATGGGATTTTTTGTATAGTCATGCTAGGGATTCACAACTAAGACGCAACATTAACCCACCAATGATTTTTAACCACCTGTCAGGATTTTGCTTATGGTGAAAACAATGATGATTAGATGTTACTCATTAAGAATTAAATCACATGCTAAAAAAGGAATGTTTTTTGGTGGGAGGATCAATTTCTTATGGAAAATACTTCTAAAACGGATCCAGATAAAGTGGTGAGTAGGACCGATGGATTTACTGAGGGAAATGTTATCAGCACAACCATATTTTAATATTTGCACAATCCCAGCTGTCTTATCTTCTTTGACTCGGTAGAGCTTTTTGGGAAATGTAATAACCATTTGAAAGCTCTATAAATATTTAAAAACAAGATGTCTTGTTGTGAAAAGGAAAAAACTTCGAAAACGGGATTCCGTGTTGAAAATAAAAATGGGATGTACATGACCATTGATTTGACCTTTTTAAGGGGTATTTATTTTTTTGTGGGGATTTGAAATCCCTTCTTTTGTCTTTTAGTCGACGTGGCTCCATTGTTTGATGCCGGTTTTTTTCGCCCAGAACGTAATCCCGTTTTCCTAGCAGTTTATGGTATTTGTGGGGATACACGCTCCTTTTTTTTGGTTGCACACGTTTGACAACGAAGGAAGCGTGGATATTATCAGCATGGGATCCATTTTTCCTAGCAACCCTCATTTCTTGTTATCTTAAGAAAAACATTAATCAATTACACGCTCCTTTTTTACCTTATTCATATAGCGAGTGCTGCTAGCAAAACCGGATTTCTTTTCGAAGATAAATAAACAAAATCCCATGTTGTGACACATGCGCAAAAGACAAATGAGTGAGCATGTATCCCTACAAAATGCAAAAATACACTATGGGATTGATCAAATAACCAGTCAATTCCTTTTATTTTATGTAGGTAGGTTGGGATTGGACCTCCAACCTCAGGGTTGGAGAACATACTCTTCACCATTGAGCTAGAGGCTCAACCCCTCGTCGGTCAATCACCACCAATTTTTTTGTATTTCCTTTGTTTTCTTGTTTCTTTCTTGGAATGGGTCCCACTTGGTTTTTAAGTTGGGTATGTTGTAAATACGTAGTAAAGGCAAGAAAGGGTTTAAAAGAAGAGTCAGAGAACTTGAGAGGCTTTTGAGTGGAGAAGAGAAGAGAGGAAAGATCTAGGGCAAGGAAAGAGGGGTTTCTCTTGGAGCACTAGTAGGGCTTTTGTGGTGGAACAAAAACAACGATTTCTCTTCTTGTTTACTCAAGGTGGTTTTTCTACTCAAGGGTAAGAGGAGAAAATCTAAGGCAAGAACAGGGATTTTTCTCTTGGGTCTCTAGGAAGGCTTTTTGTGATGAAACAAAAGCAACGCGGTTCATCTTGAGGGTGAGAAGAAAGGTTAGAGCAAGGCAAGATGAATTTTCTCTTAGGGGCTCTTGGAGTGCTTTTGTGGTGAAGCAGAAGTAAGGTTCTTCTTTGAGGTATAACCTTCTTCTTTCATTATCCTTCTCCATAGAGTTTTCTTTATTGCAAGAGAAGCATTGTATTTGAGGTTTTTCCAAAGGAGTTTTCCTCATTCTCGGTGTAGAAATTTGATAGTTGCTTCAAAATTGCATAGAAGGTTGGAGAAAAGAGTTTTATCGGTGGATTTTACTGGTGGAGGTAACATTGTATTAATTGTTCTAAATAATGGATATTTTTGTGTTGCCTTGTCCTTGGAGTAGTCCATTGTTGTGATTTCCTTTGTGGTTGTACTTGGCACATATTTTCTCTATCTTGTTGTGCAAGATCTTAGGATATTTCTATGTGTTTGCCGAAGTAGATCGCCAGGTTTTATTAGGGGTGAGCATCGGCGCCCAACAAATTCCATGTTGTCTATATATTCCAAAAGAAATCCCATTTTGGAAGTGTTTTCCTTTATACATCATTTTAAATTTTCATTTTTATTCCATGTAACATATTCATCTTCATTTTATTTATTTCAACAATTGCTACAACCCAGGAAGAAGATGAAAAAAGAGGAAGAAGATGAAAAAAAGAACAATCCTAGTCACAAAAACTATAAATACATTTGCAAAAATCAGGTTGACTCGCAAAAAAATTGGATAGAGAAGAAATATCGGGTCGACTAAGCAAAAAATTGGTCGATTTCAAACAAACATGATTTTTCCCATAGATCCCTTTTTTTTTTTGGCCAGCAGGCGATCTTTTGACTAGTAGGCCTGACTAGCAGGCGATCAAATGTATTTATTTTTGCTTTTTTTGCTGGCTCTGAATTTTCTTTTTCCTTCTTATTCATCTTCTTCCTCTTCTTTCTTGCAGTCAGTTTTTTTTTTTTTTTTTTTTTGCCGGACTAATTCCTATGGATGCCAACAATCACCCGTATCCCCTCGTTCGGCATGCATTGTTGTAAGGTGTCCATGTGGCCAAAAAATGATAAGAAACAAACGTATTTTCAAATGGTTGCCCTTGTTCCGCGTATGAGTTCTTTCCTATCGTTTTTCAATTATTTTACTAAAATTCTACATCTTTCATACTGGTGGCATTGATCCCTGTCTCAATCAAAAACCTCCATAAAAAGTTCACTGTTTTTATAAGAAAACCCATCTGAGCCTAAATGAATTGCCCTTCATGTAATCACTTACCCATACTTTGATCCACCAATCAAATGATCCTAATCGTATAGACCATTGAAAGATCAAGCAAACAATCTGCAATACAGAAAACACCATCAAAACAGAGTGGTGGGTCTGCTTCGATGTGCATATACACTCAATTTCTGTGTATAGTTTATACACAACCATTCTTCCTACTTCAGTGTTTATCAAATTGCAATCTGATGTCAGAGTAAACTCATGCAAACAGAGATACATTTAAAATGTAGATGTTTCTACAACCATTTTGATTTTGGAGAGGTAGATGCAAGGTTACCAGAGCGGGAATCGAAGGCTCCCAGGGAAGAATCCTACTCAAAGTTGCCAGAGCGGGAATCGAAAGCGGGAATCAAAGGCTCCCAGGGAAGAATCCTACTTCCTTGGGTAGATGTCATTTTGGCTAATTCTATCAAATGTTGTACAGAACAAGACACGAAACACCAGCTGCTAATAGTTTCTGTAGGGCAGATAATTTATGAAAAGAAAATTCCTACAGATCTATATTATTTATACATAGCATGTAATACACAGGATGATTAATTGTTTTGCAGAGAAGAAAATTGGGAGATGATTTAGAGGCATGATTAGTTTAGCAGAGAATAAATACCACTTTCATGTGTGTGTTTGTTTATCTTCATCATGCCTCCACTTCTCGGCCAGCAGCTTCGAGATTTTCTTCATCGTCTTCTTCAGCCTCCTCGGCTAGCTTGGTCAGCTCTTCTTGGACCATGAGTTTTATAGCCGATTTTCTAGGTGTAAGATCTGTACGGAAATGGCGAGCTGGAGAAGGTAGAATTTCATCAGAAATGCAGAAGTATCTAAAATCAAAATATAAAATTGGGGTCAATGGGGCGTACCAAGTTGCTTGAGAATGTCGGTGAATGTTGCCTGAGGAATAAGAATGACAAAATACAGAGTCAGGAAAATTAGTTGTCTAAGTAGTTATTTTCTGTATAATAAAGTTTTAAACACCAAGCCTTCTCAAGAACTTCTTTAACATATATCGCACCGTGTTAAAATCGACTTCTTTTAGTATTTCACAGATGGTCTTCCTTAATTCCTTTGCACTAGGACCAGATTCCACTTTCAATTTAGATCTTTCCTTCCCTTTCGTCTCCTTTTTACCTTCATGAAATCCCGAACAATTTCAGATAGCGGTCAGCATAAATGAATAAAAAAACAGACTCGTACCATTTCTAATGTCGCTTGCTCAAATTAAGAAGTGTAGTTAGTTTATGAAACCAAAACAACCACTGATTTGGGCAAATTGAGAAGCTTGAAACCAAACCGAACCACACTTTAAAACAAATAGGGAGACCATTAAGATGAAGGAACAAGTATTACCAGATTTTTCCTTAGGGCTAGCTTTTGTTGCAGTTGAGTATTTTGGAGCTATGTCCTCACTCTTCTTCTTCCGCGAGAAGACCTTTGGGCTTGTATTACTAATGCTATTGGCCTGGGAGTCCTTGGAAGGTGTTTTGGAGGGGCTTTTTGTGGGTATTGCAGCAGGTGCTTTCTTTGGAGTCGTCACTTTCTTGGCATTAGCCTTCCCAGTAGAGCCTTTATTTGATGACTTCTTTGAGCCTTGTTTTCCCTTTTCTGAATCTTTATCGTCCTCATCTTCCAACTCATCTCCATCTTTGTCACTTCCAGAATGCTCGGGCACTTCATCCTCATCTCTATTGGCTACGCCGTTCTCATTTCCTTGATCTTCTCCTTCACCTTCATCTTCTGTTTCCGGAGCAGTGATCTTTTCTTTTGCTTTCGGAGTGTCGTCACTCGTTCTCTGTTTCTGTGGAATATAAAAATAAACGCCATGTGAAACAAACAAGAGAAACAACAATAAAACAAAATAATGTAATGCCATAAAGCAACCATCCACAAAGCTTTGCTCCAATGAAGATAATATGAAAATTATAGTGTCAAGATCAGTAATAATTAAGGGATTCGCTAGCCAATTTCGCGGAAAGCCATTTCGCGGCTGGCTTTGGCATGTGAGAACAGCCATTTCGCGGCTGGCTTTTGAGCAGGGATAGATCTGAGATACCTTAGCTGAGCGCTTTGCAGTTGTGCTTACAGGCTTCTTCGAGGCACTTGTTATGACTGTCCTTTTGCGCTTTCTTTTGTTTGACTGGCAACATAATAGGTAAGTTTAATTTTCAAAAAATAAAATAAAATAGTAGGTATGAATTAAGATAACAGTCCAAGGCTACAAAGTGGTTGCTTTTAGATAACATCTAATTCAAAGAAGATTTACTTAAAGACAAACCTGCTCTTTCTCTGCAAGTAAGACGTCAGTCATAGCATGAGGAGCCTCCATAAAGTCCAATAGCTTTGCCACAAGATCTTCCTACATGTACATCACAAGGCACATAAAGTCAAGGTTTGAAATTTCAGTTTCGGTATCGGTTTTGGCCTTGGCCGAAATCGCAACTTCGGCTGAAATGCCAAAATTTCAGCCGAAAGTCCGTAAAAATAGGAAAAAATATAAAAATCCGGAAAAACTAAAAAAGAAAAAGAAAAAGAGAGGTAAATTTGGCCAAATTTCGACCGATATCCAGGATGGACACCGAACAGGGTACTTTCGGTGTCGAACCAGGCCAAAATCCGATCGACCGAAATTTCAAACCAGGCATAAAGTGACATGATCAGCCTCAGTAGTGTTGCAATGACAAGTTCTTACTAGCCGAAAAGTGTTGTGCCAATAAGTAGCCGTAATGAAATAAACCAACCTTCCTCGCTGTAGTTTTCACAACAGGTATATCAAGCAGATCGCAAAACTCCAACAGTTTTTCTTTGACACATTTATCAAGTTTCTCTTTCATTTTCATTTTTTCCTTTTCCTGTAGTGAAATTAAAAGATAAATTATGAAGCTGAAATATGCAAGTGGACATGCCATTCATCACTGTCATTCCATAAAGCTCAGTATGTCAAATAAACCAGGTAGCAGACACATAAGAATGGACAGAGCATGCTCATTTCCACCACCCCATTAAGGATGTCGAAAAACAACAAGGGCAAATGGAAAGACCAGGTTGCTTCCCTGAGTTTTGAGTTTCTTACCGCATCATGCCATGCAAAGCCAGAGAATTGGAAAATGTTACTTCTGAATTGAATTGCCTGCAATACATATGCATCAATAATCTTTTGTCAAGAAAGCAGAGTTGCATAATATACGAATTTTGGATAAAGATTTATAACAGAAACCAAAAATGAATTTAAAAGCTAAAAAAATTAACAAAATATATCAATTTTCGATAAATAATTATAACAGAAACCAAAAATGAATTTGAAAGCTAAAACAATTAAAATCACATTATTTTTAAAAAGAAAAAAAATCCAAGTCCCCAACCTCATTCAAATGAATGAAATTAGGCTATCAGAGCTACTTCTGTCATCTACGAAAATCAGTACAGTTACAGTAATTATTGCCCAGAGAAGTGGAGGGTCCAATAGCAACTGGGAACATGATGTAAAGCATGTGTATTCCTGGACTATTCAATGGAAATTTGTTTTTTGTTTCGATTTTGTGGTTTAGTGGTTGATATTAGTACCAGTTTGGTAGGTTCAGTAGACTTGCCTAGAATTTGACATTTCTCTAGAGTAAATTAGCAGACCTTGTTGGATAACCTTACCATTGAGTGCCATTCTCTCAATGTTGTCATACGGGTGAAAGATGGGCTCAGCTATCCATGGAGGTTCGCAGATGCGATTGAGGAGATTCACAATTTGCTCAAGGATCAAGACATTAAGGTTCGTCACGTTTGACGATCACCCAACTAGGATGCAGCTCAGCTAGCTCTTTGGAGAATCAACAGAGATGATATTATGAATTGTGATTATCTTCCTCAAGAATTTTTCCAGCTTCCCTGACTATGCTTCTTCTGTTTTGGTTTAGTTAGTTGTCACTTCCCTTTGTTTTAAGACCTCAAACTTCTTGTTCTTATGCTCCACTTAATAAAATTATAATTAAAAAACCGTCGACAAGTTTGATGGAGGATTAGAGCGAAATAATTTCCTTGAATGGGTCAATTCCATCGAAAACTTCTTCAAATGGAAGGATCCTAGTGAGATTGACCAAAACAAATTTGTGGGAACAAAATCTGGGGACACGCTTCCTTCTGGCAAAAGCATATCAAGCAGGAAGAGAACCAAAAAGGGAAGTAATAACTACCTACATGGGACAATTTTGAGGCAAAATTGAAGATCACATTCTTACCAAGGGATTTTGATCAAACCCTTTATGTTAATGGAGGAGCCCAGCCATTGTACATTCCGGGAGAGGAAGTAAAGAAACCACACGCATTCGGCTCCCTCCGAACTACAGATGCATTTTGATCTAATACCAGAGCTCATATGTCCATATCTGATATCATAGTTTACAATAAATTCTAACCTTACTAGCTCCCTGTCCTTTCGGGAAACATTATTTTTGTCCCTTTAAGCCGGGGAGGGTTTTTTAACATCTAGAAGTCCCAGGGAAGGGAAGTACTCTGGCGATCTCCAGGCTAGCAAAAGACAAGCCCATCACTTTGCACATTTCTGGCATGTGCAATTCAAACCGGCTCTTTGTTCTTACTGAGCTAAGGAGTCGTTTTTTTTTTTTTTTGTAAAATTGACTTTTATTATTCAAAGAAGAAAACAACCAGGGGACAAGATGACCCCACGAACATCAGATACAGCCCCGCCGTGGAGCAAAACAGGAGAAAATACAACGCTTTTACAAGTCGTTTACAAACCCCGCTATCACTGGTGCAATGAAAATGGACATGGATTCCCTCAATACACCCTCTCTGGCCAAACGATCCGCCACCTCGTTCGTCGATATCTTCCTATGTTCAATTGACGGAAGAAGTTCACGCACCAGATCCCTTATTTCAGTGATAAAGTTTTGCAATCTCCAAGGTCCGTTTTGGTTTGTAGTGGCCCAAGCAACAGTGTTAGAAGAGTCCCCTTCTACTATTAACGGTCCCAACTTATTCTTTGAAAACTATTTGAGCCCAAAAAGGAGTGCTCTTACCTCAGCCTCATTAGCGTCACAAACTCCCACCGGTCCAAAGAAAGTCATCACTATTGTCTCCTTACTATTCCGAATAACACCACCAATCCCCGCCTTTCCAGGATTACCTATCGAGCTTCCGTCGAAATTCATCTTGACCCAACCCAGCGGCGGGGGTTTCCATTCTGGTGCAATATTTTCCTTGACCTTCTCCCAAATTATAGAGTTCCAATTCCTAAAAATATCCCCTATTGTATAACTGATTCTCATTTTATCTTTGATCCATGAAATCAATTCAATTTTGATCCGCAAGATGACTCAACTCAACCTCCTTTCTTTGTCTTCAAAGATCCGATTATTTCTTTCCTTCCAGATGTTCCATACAATAACATAGCTAAGGAGTCTCACAGTGATCATACCAATGAGACCACCAGATACGTTGCTCGGCAGGGTTAGTCACATCCAGCGCCAAGGTCTCATTAGATAATGTGGAGCTATGGTAAGACGCATCTACCGAGACCCTAGTATCAGGGGGCGACCATCTTAATCAGCAGCTAGTTGACAAGGACCAGCTTAGAATTGAAATCCTCAAAGCTAGGGCTGCAACAGGGTCGGGTTGGGTCGGGTTTTTCAAAACCCTAGCCCAACCCTGGATCCCATTATCTCGGCCCTGACCCTGAGTTAGGGCCGAAAACCCTCAACCCATTGCCCGCCCTACAGGGCTCAGCGTGGCCCTGACCCGCCCTGATTGGGCAGGGCCGGACCGGGCTGGCCCTGATTGACCCTAGTGAAAATACATTTTAAGAGTGCAAAAATAAAGCAACCACATATCATATAGAACAAAATGATCAATAAACAGAGAAGGGGAAGAAAATAAGACAATATGAATTCAATAACATGACGGGCAGCAGAGACAATTAACAATAATAATCTAAAGAAACATCAATCCAAGATAATAGAAAACATTAGCAAAAGAAACATGCACAGATGGTTCAATTCTATAATAGAAAACTTAGGGTCGGGCCGGGTCAGGATGACCCGAGGCATTAACCCAGAACCCGACCCGTCCCGACCCTGAGCCGCCTTCAGGGTTGGAAAATCCAGCCCAGACCCTGTTCGGGGTCAGGGCGGACAGGGCCAAACTTGCACCCCTACTCACAGCCATCTGTCTTATACACCCCAGGAAGAGGCGCACAAGACTCAGAGCACTTATGGAGGTTGATCTGTCAAGAAGGTTTTGAGAACCGTAGCTCATGAATAGACCTGGCAAACGGGCGGGTCGGGCCGGATTTGACCCGGCCCGTACGGGTCCGGGTCAAACGGGCCGGGTCAAAGTGACCCGGAAAATATTACGGGTCATTGACATTGGACCCGCACCCGGCCCGTACGGGCCGGGTCGACCCGCGGGTCACCCGGATTTTTTACGTATTTTTAAAGAGTTTTTTTTATTTATTTAGGGATTTGCTAGCCACCTTCTCGTGGGCTATTTTTCGGCTTGTAGCCTCTCCTTTGGTGCAAAGATTGGGTGAAGTACCGTCTGGGGCAAAGGTTGCTAGCAATAAGAGAAGTAATCATTACGGATTTTGTAAGAGAAGTAATCATTACGGATTTTGCAAGATTCTCAGAATTAACTAAGTTTGAAATGAAATATTACCGTAAAAAGGACACAAGTAGAAAAATTACCTAAAAAATACCAAATTGGTGTAGTAAAATATGACAATTACCAAGAAAAAAACTGCTTTTAACTTTTCTACGGGCACCCGCGGGTCCACCCGACCCGGCCCACTTTTGACGGGCCGGGTGGACCCGCGGGTCAATTTCAAACGGGTCATCAATCGGTGACCCGGACCCGTAATTTAAGGGGCGGGCCGGGTGGACCCGCGGGTCCGGGTCACTTTTTGCCAGGTCTACTCATGAACACCGAACACACCATTCAAGGAGGTCAATGAGGATTCCAGGTAATTTGACGCCACAAGAATTAGAGAAGCCACACCTAAAGCCGCTCAAACTTTTCGACCTCTTTGTAAAGCGGAACCCACATTCGTGGTCAGAGCTGATATTTCTTAGAAGGCCATGATTGGTCCACAATAATTCCCGTCCTTTGGTTCTTAGAAGGGCTCGGCCCACGGCTCTCTACTACCCACTCCGAATCTGGATTGGGAAGATGATATCCCTCTACTGGTTGGGGCACAGGTGTGGCCCCCACTTTAGTCCTCTCCTGGAACCTCTCCCCCAAATTGCAATAGCCATGGTTTTCCATGGAACATCTGTTGTTTGTCGAGGACCGCCCACATTGGAACACTTCTCAATTTGACATTCTCCTGCCTATGTCCATGCTCACCCTCCGTTAAGGCAGGGAGGGAGACAACAACAACCATTGTTTGTGGAAGCTGATCACCCAAAACCATTAGGTCCAGGAATGCTGGGTTCACGGTATCTACACCCTCCGCGATGTACAGACCCCAGAGTGGCAAACACTGAACTTTGGGGTCAGCTCAGCTTCAGTCTAGGGTCCCCAAATACAGTACCATCTCCTTCATGATTGTACCCAAGGGCCGAGTTTGCCACTTTGCCACTGAACTTGTTCAGCTTGACTCAGTCCGATTCTACCCGACCAGGTTTCTGAGATGGCGAGGCAACTCACCAGCAAGGGTTTAAATTTCGGATTTCAGTGAGGACCGAAATCAAAACGTTCTGAAACCTAAATTGCTTAAATTTTGGTCGAAATTATGGAAATTTCTGCGAAATATTTGATAAAATATTATTTATTTATTCCTTTACAGAATTTCATTTGATAAACTACATCCATGTTGGCCCCACCTGAACTTCTGTGATATGTTGTTACTTAGTAGGTATAACATGTTTTCTTGGCCATAAGGTCCTCCATGTGAGCACCACTGGTAGATCACTCGTTAGCATACATGTGATCCCTTCTATTTTTGCCATTAGGCCATCTACGGAAGACACTCCTTTTATTTTGCCCTACTATTATTCACTAGGGAAAACTACTAAAAACCCTACATCAAATCTTATCCACCGCCTTGAATAGATCACTTGTTAGCAGACATGCGGTTCCTTTTATTTTGCCCTTAGGCCATCTACCTAAGATACTGATAGATTATTCACTATTATAAACTTATGCCCTACTAGCAGACTATTCATTACCGAGCAATGACGATTACAGATTACTACAATCCTCTGCCTTAAATAGCTTTCAAATGTTTATTTAACAATTTTACCCTTAATGATAATTATTGTTTACATTTAATTAGAAGATTAAGGAAAATAACAGACAAATCCCCTAAAATATCTCCTATATAAGGTATTAGAAGCATATTAAAAACACTAATCTTGGAAAACCCTCTCTCTCTCTCTCTCCCGAATAGAATCCCATCTTATCTCCATTTTTGATACAGAACTCTCTCTCTCTCTCTCTTAAATGATTGATTAATGCCTAAGCTGACTAGCATTCTTGGCTCATGCTATGCATGGGTATAAAATAGATGGCCCCACTCCATCAAAACATGAGGTGTAAAACAATGACCGCACCACGTCAATTTATTAGGTGTTAATGGTGGGACTTGCCCTATTCATGAGTTTGGTGGAGATGGGGTACCCTCCACCCATCAAACATCAGATATAAAATGGTGGGCCCCACTGGATGATTGGCTTGGGTGGAGAATGCTAGTCTATTGTTTCACTCAAATAATGTGCCCATCTTAAAGTAGAATTATTTAAGGGTTGTAGGCCTCAGCATTGATAAGAAAACAATTCTTCAACTACTTTTTGCTTCTCCTAAACACTCGATCATTTCAATCAAATCAGTGCAGGTATGATGAGTTAAGATACACGCATGCATGCATCACAACACACACGCACGTATAAAACATATGTGGGTGTTTAAAATTCTTAAGGAAATGTTTGGCCTTGAAAAAATATTCCACTGAAGATTTGTAGTGCCAGTTGCAAGAGATGGGGGGAGAACCGGAGAAGGAGAAACTTAGTTATGAATTCCATTTTGTTTTGGCCAGTGGAACGGAACGCCTCAGCGTTTCATTTCAGAAAAGAAGCTACAACGACCAGAATTTTTTTAATAGTTAAAATTTTTAAAAAAAATCCCAAAGAAAACGCTGAGATTGCTAAAAATTGAAACAACTAGATCATCCTCTAAAACAAAATCCATCATAATATCAAGGTTGTAAAGATCCAACATTTACTTAAAAGAAAATGTATGTACTATTAACCAGTGCTTGACTAGATGGAAAATTTTTAGAGACCGAGTCATGAGATTTTTTTACTGGACTTTTGGAATTTAATAATGTTTGGACATAATAGAATTTTGAATTTTTAAAATTAGAAAAATACCCCATCATTTGGAAGTTAAGATTTTGATCCGTTTCGAAATGATCGAAAAATGTTGAATTTTGTACTAGAACTAAAAAAATTGACTTTATATCCTTTTAGAACTAAGAATTAGGTTTCGAAACTATTCTTAATAAATCCAAATTGAGCGTATTCCTTTATTTACATGTAAATCTTAAGTAAATGGACAAGTGTTTTTCGAAACGGAGTATAGGGGTGTTCCGTTCTGATTTTCCGGACACCATTTTGACCGAAATGAAACAAAATAAGGAATACAAAATACCAATTTTAAGTAGGTATTACTTTTTCACTATTTTTTAGGAATTGATGATGCTCTCTCCACTCCCACCAACTTAGGTCTTTCGGTCTCCCTCCTTCTGCTCCCATGATTATTCTGTGGAACAACTTTTCTATAAGATTGTAGGCTCCGTCCCTTTCGACATAAAAATGCACGTAAAATTTGTTTTATGTTCATTTTTACAACATAAAACAAATTTTACGTCCATTTTTACGTCGAAAGGAACGGAGCCTAAGTAAAAGGAGCAGGTAACAAATTTTATACCCATTTTACATATATAGGTCGATCTTTTTTTTCTTTTCTTTTGAGAAGGTTACTTAAATTTATTGATAAACTTAAGTGGATCATCAATTAGCCTTCGACCGAGTTCTCTTTTGGGTCAAATTTTTGGGCTGCCAAATCAATCGTTGACTAATATAACTTCTGAGTTGACTCCTTTTTACCTTGACCGAGTTCTTGTTTGAGTCCGACCTCTTAAACCCATGTGGACACATATAGATAATACCCATACACATAGAAGTACATATTTGTTGATTGCTAATTGCTAATTGCATGTAGTGCATAATATTATGTATCTAGGTTTATGTACATATGTACATATTGCATGTACATATGTACATATTGCTAATTGCATGTGGAGCATAATATTATGTATCTAGGTTTATGTACATATGTACGTATTTCATGTACACATATACGCGTATAAATTAACTACATGCCATATATGTAGTTAAATTGCTTGGACTTGGCAATCAAGTCACAAGTTTTTCAACATTGAACCTTCCTCCTTACAATTAGGGCTGCAACTCGAGCCGGGTTTTACCCGACCCGCATCGACCCGACCCGAAAATAGCCTGGGTCGGGTTCAGGTTTCATGGGTTTCGGGTCGAGCTGGGTTCAGCATTCAAAAGCCCGCATGAATCTCGGGTCGAGCCGGGTTTGAAGGGGCCCGACCCGACCCGAGTTACATAAGTTATAGTATGTACATTTTTTCTATTGTTAGTTAAAAGTTAAAGGGATAATTACATTTACACCCCCTCTAGTTTCTGACACATCCACTTCCACCCCTATAGTTTAAAACGTGACAAATACACCCTTGTAGTTTCAATTTGTTTAAGGTAGGCCCCCTCAGCTGAAGGTTCGTCCATAGATTGAAGGGTTAGGATGATCCAATGAAGCTGATTTTTTGGGCACACCCTATCTATGTCAGGACCCATCAAATGAACGCTTTGGATCATCCAAACAATGTGGGCGGGTGATAATTTTGGGTGCCCTCTCGGGTCACCTAACAGAAGACGCACGTGTGGTGGAAATTAGGGCGGGTGATAATTTTGGGTGCCCTCTTGGGTCACCTAACAGAAGACGCACGTGTGAACGAATTACCCTTCGAGAACGCAAAGAAGCCAAACTCTCACGCGTTTTGAATCTTTGACCAATGACAATGACGAAGAAATAAAGAGAAGTAAGAATGGTCTCGGTGGGTCCCACCAAAACAAACCGCCAATAACGGCTAAGACTTCGATAAGGATTGGCGAGACAATTCTATGCCGCCGCTCCCCGTACGTGCCACGGCCAAAGCCTCGTCAATCTTCACCTACTACTCAGCTGCCCTTCTATGTCGCAAGATTTACGCAAATGCCACGTCATTTTCTTGTCTCGCTTCTCGACAGTTTCTTTTGAAAGGTGTGTTGGTGCAGAGTTAGTAAAACGTGATTCGCCGAAGAAAATGGGACAGCAAAAATTCGAGTTTAACACGGTATTGGTAAAAAATAGAACACAAGAAAATGAGTTTCTAATTTTGTCATTTACAAAACAAGGTGAGGGTAAAATTGGAATGTTGGCCAAAAAAACATGTTTAAAACGGTCAAAAGTAGGAGTGGCAACGGTTTGATTTCGGTTCGGTTTGACCCCAAAATCGAACCGAACCAAACATGCTCACACTCCAAACCGAAACCAAAACCGAACCGGACATATATATGTTCAAACCGAACCGAAACCCCAAACTGAGCTGATGAAAAGGGGCGCACGGTGGGAGTGGGAGAAAATGAAATTTTGCCGGCTCTAATATTGAGCTATATTAATTTGCCATCTCATCTAAGGCAATGCTTTTCGTTTTGCTCTGTATTCCCTAAGGCTCTGTTCACTTGCGTTCCCGGGAAAGCAAATCCCTGGAAAACAACATCTTTTTTCTCAAAAGGGGGTTATCACCCTCTGTAACAATTTCTCAAAAGTGCGTCCCCCCTTGCACTTTTGAGGTGATCATTTACCAAAAAGAAATTACTTTCCAAACAGAGTCGTCTAGTGGTCTTTTGCAAAGCCAGGGGATGGTTTTGGTCTTCTGGGCAATCTGTGGTGCAATCCAAGAGGTGGTTTTCTGGGACATGAAAGGTTGACTTTTTTCCCACAGAGCTTGGAACCTCAGCTTCGAAGGGAGGATTTCTGCTGGGACAAGTTTAACATTAAAGAAGCTAATATATGATTAAGAGAGATACATCAATGATTACAGGAAGGACATGGTAACACTCAAAGAAATAATAGAGAAGAAAGCAAACCCAGGATTCCATGGAAGAAATTAAATAGCCAAATCTAAAGACCAACAAAGTAGGCTAATCATCTATCCATAGTTGGATGATTATAGTAGATAGAATAAAAATTATTCATAATACCCTGAAGGTGAGACCAGAGGCGTGGAACTTTTGGTCCTCGAGCTGTTCTAACCGCTCGATCATTGGAGACGTCAGATAGTTCGCCCAATCACCCACTTCCCCTTTCCTAAAGAAAGTGTTATTCCCAAAAACCAAAGTAGGGTCAACTCCTGTCTTGTTCACTTGCAAATTGGTCATTGTCTTAAAACTACATAACTGTATTATTTCCTCCACCACCCCAACTTTCTCTTCCTCTAGAGAGAAAGGTTGCCCCAAGAACTCAGCCAACTTCTTCAAATGAAATGTGGGATCTTGTTTCATCTCCTCATACTTCAAAAACAAAACCCTTCCAGGCCTTTCTTGGCTTTCCTTCCAATACCCCAACACATGATCCCAATAAGGACCGAAAGGCGAAACTCCTTCACAAAACAAGTCGAAGGCCTCTTCGAGAGGAAGGGGAGGTCCTACACTCAGGGGTCTCAACTTGTTAAAGTAAGTCCACATGGCTATGAAGGTATCTCTTGGATTACGACATATGTAAACAATCCGAAAATCCGATTGTATTGCCGATGGCGGTAATGAATTGTAAGGCGCGTGTGTAGAAAATAGTCTAGGGTGAGAAAGGTTTGAGAAATAAGAAACAGGATCATCTTCCAAGAACTTATATTCGAAGAAAGGGATAAGTGAATGGGAGTTATTGTTGAGCAAGGGATGGTTAGTGAAAGTGTAACGAGTGCGGTTCACAATGGTGAAAACGAGAGCCTTCAACCAAGTTGTACCCGTTTTGGGTGCGGTGCTCACTAGTACATCGGTGTTGTAGGCTTGAAAGTGTTGATGGCATTCCATTACTGCTTTCAAGTACTGTAAAGGATACCAAAAGCCTTGGTATTGGTAGATATGGGGTTCGAACCACCCATTCCCTTTTGGGAGGGAGGAGACTAGTTCCTCCCATTTTTTGCTTCTTTGTTCTTCATTTTCAGGCAAGTTAGTGGCTGGAATTTGGGATGTAGCCATGAAGAAGATGGGAGTTGAAGGATCTAAGTTATGACTAGTGTCCTCACAGGATTTTGACAGCTTTGGCTACATGAAAGCATATTTATGTATCTCCAAGAAGCAGCTCTCACATCAAATGACATTTATCTCCAACCAAATCCCAGCTGTCAAGAGTCCTTCCAGGAAAGCTAGGACCACGTGAATTCATTTCCCTTCAATTATTTTCAGTTTTTCAATCTCTTCTCTGTGATCTTGTCTTGTCTGGGCTTATTTCTTTCATTCTTCTTGCTGGAGTGGGACCATGATCTCACCCAATCTTTGACGGATCTTTTTTGTATTTTGTCCTAATTACATACCTAGCTGTAAGCACGTGATTTTCAACCACCTTTTGAGGACAACCAAAATGCCCTTGTTTTGTTATTATTTACAGCCCATGCCACCATCCTTTTAAGTATGCAAAAAACCAAGAAAACAATTGAATTTACAACACCATGCCATTGAGCCCTTAAAACGTGATTTTCATTCCAAAGACACGATTGTTCCCCAAAATGGAAAACCAGCCCAATCCTCTCCCATTGCTTCACCCAAATCTTCCTTAAATACACAAATCCATTCAAATAACCCTAAACCACAACCTAGATACCATATCCCCACAGGTAAATCCGATTTTCCCCCTTTAAAACCTTCCTCAAATGCCCAAATCTATGTCAAATCCCTAACTTCTACCCAAAACCTTACCAAATGCCTTCTAAACAACCTATTTTACACTGATTTCGTTCCAAAATTTCATCCAAAATCCTATCAAATCAGATTTTGAGAACCCTTAATTGAAACACTAAAAATAGCACTTTCTCCTATTTTTTACCTATAAATAACCCCCTCTACAACCCCTTCAATGACACGAAAAATTCAAGAGCACAAGCTCCCTACAAGCTATCAAACAATCAAGCTCTCTCTCTCAAGCTATTTTTTCTACAATTTTCTTCCCTCAAGCTTTTCACTTTTTGTCTTTCTTTTCACTGTTTTCATCATTTATGCCGGGCAGCGGTTTGGGCCTCGTCCCAGGAGTCTTCAAACATCCCTACAACGCCCATCCACACGATCTCCATCACTAACGTCGGCACGATTCATTACTCTTTTCCTGCGGCCTCACTCGTTCATCTGTGAATTGGGACCGTAAAGGGAAGGACTGAACTCTCTTGTTTGTTTTTGAAATTTCATGTCCATGCTGAATTTCATTCAGCGACAAGGGCTTCCAAAGAGAAAAGCTTCTTCTCACGAGCTCCAATCGTCTCTTCATCCTCCTCTTTCCGTGCGTCTGATACAACAAATTGTTAGAATCAAAGATAACAAAAAAAAAATCCTCGAAAGTAAGTGGGTTTTCTGTTTTACCCTCATCTAAGGATATACCCTATTGTATGAGGTCAAATTAAATCTATCGTTGGCATTTCTCATTCTGCAAATTCTGGACAGCATTTACTGAAAATAAATTTATCTCTCTTATTTTGTCATCTAACCAAGTGTAGATCTTATAAAAGAATAGCTTTTGATTGTACTGTAGCATTTGGTATTCAAAGCAGCTAGTGAACATCACCTTTGCCGGATAACATCCTTGTCGAAGCATTTGCACCTTGCAACTTACATAAAGCAACGCAATAAAATTCTACGCTGCTAAGAAAAAAAATATATTTTGCCCTGACGTTGTACTTTGAAGCAAAGCTCGCCGATCAAGCAAAGCTCGTCACAACAGGTCGGTACTCTAAACCTTAAAGCCCATCCCAAACGACCCGAATCCAAAGCCGAATTTCTCGGATAGGGATCTTGAAACTTCACTAAGTTCAAAATCAAACATCTGAAATTTTAGAATTTATCGTTTTCACTAGAAAAGAAGAAAAGGCAAATGTGGCATGATGGTAAGTGGCACACCATATATAGTGGAAAACAGCAGAACAATCCTAATCACATTCCATCACGAAGGATATGGATATTTTTCCTAATTGAATCTTTTTCTTTGTAGTTTATAGGACACTTTAACAGCTTTATGATGATGACCAGGTGAATAAAAGAAGATTAATCCATACTTTTTGCCTGTGGAATTTATTTAATTTTTGTGGTTTTTGTAAAAGAAGTATTCTACTTTGCTTTATTTGCAAAAACAGTCTACTTTGTTTGACAATTTGCAAGTAGAGTCCTTGCACTCGAGTGAATTTTGCAAATCAGGTTGTGACATCAATTTGTGATCAAAATACCCACGGTAGATTTTTTTAACATATAGAAAGACCAAAATGTTCTTAGAGATTTTATACAGTGTAAGCTCTTATAGTGTCTTATTTTTCAAATGTACTGTACGGACCACATCATAGGATGATCCAAACCGTCCACAGATTTTATAAAGGGAGATGATATCCCCCCCCTGCATGCTCACTTCAAATTACGTTATAAGGGGTACGTGTTCACGTCAAATCACGTTATAAGGAGGCGCGTGCGTACTGCAGGGGGTGAAAATTGATGAGAAAATCCGCCGGGCAATCCAATCTGATCGTGCACAAATTAACGAAAAGTAAAATAAACCAAGCCACAAGATGAACACCAAGCCACAAGATGAACACCAAGATTTACATAGTTCGGCCAAGCGTACTCCACGGGCAAGAAACACGATCTTCCACTACAAAAAAGCAAAATACAAGGATTACAATGGATTAATCTCAAACCCACAAACCTGCAGCCATTTTCTTGCTTCTCAAACCCGAGACCGTACACCGAGAGTAACCCAAGAGAAAACCCACAAGAGAATACCCGAGAAGAAACCCAATTTCTCTCTCTCTCTCTCTCTCTCTCTCTCTCTCTCTCTCTCTCTCTCCCCCCCCCCACGAGAGATTAAAAACATCTCTCGTTTATATCACTTAGGTTTTAGAAAAACCTAAAAACATTGCCGTTTTTACATTCTCATCGAGTGGTGGGAAATTAGGCAACTTTTCCAACAATCTCCACCTTGGCTTATTTCCCAGCCACCATGAAGATTTTCTGCCGATGTCTCTACCGGCCGGTCCGCTATTACCACAAACCACCATTGGCCTTTCAAAGTACCGGCTACACACCCTCGAATCACCTTGGTTCTGACTCCTCCCGATTCGATCAACACGGTCAATGCACATGTGTAGTTGCCAACCCGTTGACTCACTCAGTCAACCTTGGAGAGGGATCTCAATCCATCATTCCCAATGCAGGTACTGTCATCCTCTCATCATCGTCTGCAACTTGGAAACTTGTCTCTGCACTAACTGCGAAGGAGACCCTACGCGTGCACGCGCTACCACTATGTTTCCATGTAACCATCGAGATCTTGGAAACACTAGTCATTGTGTCCCCGACCAGACGATACAACCAACAACACTTCTCTCCTTTCATCAGAACCATACAGCCTCCTGTGATTTTCATGGCTCCACCTGCAACTGAAATCCAGCAACCTCTGGGGTCCAATCGGCTAAGAGACACTAGATTCCTTCGCATCTTTGGAATATACGTCACACCACCCAAAGTACGAACTACTCCATTGAACATCTTGATCTTTACCGTTCCAACTCTTATGACGTCACAAGTAGACCCGTCACCCAATGACAATACACCCGCCCTTGTCTCATGGAACGTATCAAAATATTCCCTTTTGGAGCATACATGAACAGAGCACCCTGAATCTAAAATTCACTCATCATGAGGAGAAGCGTGATTACCTGTGGAGACTGTGAGAACGTCTCCAAACTCTTCGCTCTGCTCATCCGTTACCACCACCACAGTATTCATAGCACCATTGTTCGCCTAGTCAGCTCGCTTCGGATGCGGTAACATTGTACACCCTTTCCGCCGACCCTGAATCTTGACCTGCCTTTTCCTGATCCCCTGTTAGATGATCTTCCTCTTTGATTCCCACCATGAACAACCAATCCGTGCTCTTCACTTCCACCAAGAAGAGGTTTCTTCCGCATCTCATTCGTTCCATCGCCCTTGTCAAAGAAGAAGTAGAAGAAAAGGTTAGGTCTTTTTTTTTTCCCCTGTACTTCTAGTTCTAGGGTTTTTGTGGTTCTTTCCTTTTCTTTTGAATTTTGATTTCATTCTTTTCTAGGGTTTATGCTTCTATTTTTTTTTCTAGGTTTCTTTTTCTTCTCTTTTATTTTTTTTAGAGGGTAAAGGAGAGAGATTTGAGATTTTGAGTCCAAAACTTATTATTGCATTAATTATGAGCAAAATAACCAGTTTTGGCCTTTTCGATTAGGACATACATGGATTCTAAAAATTAGGATTTTACCAGCTAAAATATTGATTTTACAATCTTGGATTACATAATCTAGGTTTTAGCTTAGGCCGTGTTTGTTTCAGATTGTGAGGGCCGATTGTGAACCCCCAACTGATTATTGGCTCAAATTTACATTTAATTTTGAGCCAATAATCAGATGAGGTTTATGTTTAACTTATAAAATCGAAGGCCCTATTCATTTGAGATTGTGACAAGCAATTGTAAGCCCTAGATTGATTATTGGACTTAAAAGTATGTTTAAATTTGAGTCCAATAATTGGTTAAGGGGTCACAATCAGCTGGCAGAATCTCAAACGAATAGGACCTAAGTTTTAGCTTGTAATATTCTAATATCCTAGATTCTTTTCTTTGTGAAATGATAATGCCACCCCTTTTCAACCCCTTCCATATGTAGAGATTGTCACGTAATTTTCTTGACGGGGACAAGAAGACTACCATGGATACATACTTTTCGAAGGTCTTGTTGGTTTTGGATTTTGAGAATTGATTTTGAGTCCAGAACCGATTCTTGGACTCAACATTGCCTTAATTTTGAGCCCAATAACCGGTTTTGGACTTTGGGATTTGTTCGGGGATTTCTGTCATTTATACGATTAAGATGTGCTTTTTCATTTCTTTTTCATTTTATTTATTTACTGTAAGTTTTCTGAATTTTGTATGTGATGATCAATTTATCAGGGTTTTAGGGGTTTTGTTGTTGCGTTACATTCCATGGGCGAATTGAAATTGAGTTGTAACTGTCTGTTTTCATTGGCGAATTGAAATTGAAATTGAGTTGTAATTTTCTGTGTACTTGTTTAATTATTTGATTCCAATTCTTCTTTAATTTTGACTCCAACAATTGGTTCTGGACTCACAATTGTAATTTTATGTGTTCTTGGGCTGAACTGACTCCAACAATTGGTTTTGGACTCACAATTTTGAGTCCAACTTGTTATAGTAACATGATTTGATTTTTTTGCATTATTTTTTCTAGGTTAAACGTTAAGAAGTGATAAGTGTCGAAGATTTTAAGTTCTATTTTGGGGTAGTTCTAGTTCTCGCAATATTAATTCTTCAGGTATGCCTTCTCTATCTGCAATCATCTTGAAAAAAATTATATAAATCGAATAATGTTATCATTACTTCGTTATATATATATATATATATATATATATATATATATATATATATATATATATATATGCATGTCCGGATGTCCTATATTCAATCTTCTTATTTATAAGATTTGTGGTTTCTGAAATCCTTGAAAAATATCATACTAATTGATAGATAAAATATTTTTTCTTCAGCCAACTTCTTCAAATGATTGTAAGCCCTTGATTAATTATCGGACCACGTGAATATTTAAACTTTGCAGTGTGCTGATATCATTTACCTTCAATTATCTTCAGTTTTTCAATCTCTTCTCTGTGATCTTGTCTCGGCTTTTTTCATTCATTCTTCTTGCTGCAGTGGGACCATGATCTCACCCAATCTTTGACGAATCTTTTTGTTGTGTATCTTTTTTGTATTTTGTCCTCTTAATCTATAAAATTACGTACCTAGCTGTAAGCACGTGATTTTCAACTACCTTTTGAGGACAACCAAAATGCCCTTGTTTTGTTATTATTTACAGCCCATGCCACCGTCCTTTTAAGTATGCAAAAAACCAAGAAAACAATTGAATTTACAACACCATGCCGATGAGCCCTTAAAACGTGATTTTCATTCCAAAGACACAATTTCATTCCAAAGACACGATTTTTCCCCAAAATGGATTTTATACGCTAAGGCCGGGAAATTTGGCATTGATCGGACGGTTATGATCATCCTTAATGTGGCTGATAGTCTCTCTTTCACACACTAAAGTTTCTATATTAGTTTGGATTGTAAGAATTTTTTGGAAAAGTTTAGAACGAAATTTTTTCTAAAGTATCTTACTTATTATGCACACGAAAAAAGACAACTTGGACGAATCCTATTCAATTTTCACTTGGAGGGACCTTCAAATTATAATGATATCCATCTAAGTTAACAATAATCATAGCATTTCTTTCTAAATGGCGAAAAGAAAAAAAAAATCCCTATTTCTGTAAGAAATCAGAAATGTTTTTCTTGCAATCTAAACAGGACTTTAAAGGAATTCACATTTGACGATTTTATAAGTTGTGTACACGTGAAGTCTAGTATTTTTTTTTATTCCTCCCAAGGGATCCAACACCTCTGGATTGAAACAGACTCAAAAAATGCTGAGAATATGATTTTAGGAAATTCAACCTGCTCTTGGCACAAGATTCAAACTCTTAAATTTATCAAAAAAGTCCTAGCCTCACTATCCTCTTGGAAATTATCCCACATATGGCGTGAAGCAAATAGGGCCGCAGATTTTCTATCTAAAGTTGATTGCCCCTGTAAAAGTTCTTGCATGACCTCTGTGGATTGCCCTCCTCTCCTTCTGTCCTTTCTTGAGGAAGATAGGGGGGAACTTTGTATGCTCGTGTGTAATCTTTTTTTCTATTGATGTTACTGATGGGAAGTCTTATATTCGATTTTAAGTTACCTGCTCGGGAGGCTGGTTTCTTCATTCCGGATCGGTCTAGCTGCTGCCCTGCTTTTCTGAGTAATGCCCCATACCTGTGGTTGCTGATTATTCTTGTGGACATCGCCTCTGGCGTTAGGGATAGTTTACTTTGGATGCTCCGCTCTATTTTCATGTTGAATTTTTTGGGTTTTTTTGTTAGGGGCCCTTCTTGGATTGCCCCCCTAAAATTGTTGGCTTTCGAGCCCCCTTAGTGTACTTTTTGCCATTTTTATGAATTCTGGTTGGGGTCTGCCTAACCCCTGCTTACCCATCAAAAAAAAAAAGAAAAAAAAAGTCTAGTATTTTTCAAAAATTTGGACCCACTTCATATGATGATCCAAACTATTCATTTGCTGGGCCGCAATGTAAATAGGTTGCATCTCCTAAATCATCTCCATAGGATGATCCTAACCGTCCTATCTATAAGGGCAATCCCCTTATAGATTGCCCCTTATAGATTGAACGGTTATGATCATCCTATGGAGACGATTAATGCGGTGCAACCTATTTATTTGTGGGCCTCAACGTGCTATAACAAGAGGCCATGCTTGAAGTGAAATCTATCAAAACAGGAAGTGTAAAAGTGTGGCCCCAACTTGCTATAACAACCATTTTCTACCCCCATGGACCAAATACCTGACTCCCTCTCGTGACCAATACAGGAAGTGAAAATTAGTCCGGCCCCCCAAGTGTAAGTTCCTGGCTCCGCCCCTGAACTGCCCGGTAGTGCTCTCTCCAAGTCATCCCCTGTTTGGACTGATAGTTTCATTCATTCAAAGTGCCCAAGTCAGCACCCTAAGTTTTGATATTCACACGGTCCTAGCTTGTCTTTTAGCATTTAATTTGCTTGTGAGAGCTTTTTGGGAAATGTAATAACCTTTTGACAGCTCTTGAAAATTGAAATACAGACAAGCTTCGTAGGAATTTTAGCTCGGCAATCCATCGGGTTGGTTTGTTTATCCTTCCAGTTACATAGACCACATGAATATCAAAACTTTGTAGCGCTGATATCATTTCCCTTCAATTATATATTTTTAGTTTTCCAATTCTCTTCTTTGTGATCTTGTCTGGGATTTTTTCTTTGCTTTCTTCTTTACTGTGCTTGAAAGCAGTAATGGAATGCCATCAACAATTTCAAGCCTACAACACCGATGTACTAGTGAGCACCGCACCCAAAACTGGTACAACTTGGTTGAAGGCTCTCGTTTTCGCCATTGTGAACCGCACTCGTTACACTTTCACTAACCATCCCTTGCTCAACAATAACTCCCATTCACTTTTAGAGATTGTCATGTAATTTTCATGACGGGGACAAGAAGACTACCATGGATACATACTTTTTGAAGGTCATGTTGGTTTTGGATTTTGAGAATTGATTTTGAGTCCAGAACCGATTCTTGGACTCAACATTGCCTTAATTTTGAGCCCAATAACCGATTTTGGACTTTGGGATTTGTTCAGGGATTTCTGTCATTTATACGATTAAGATGTGCTTTTTCATTTTATTTATTTATTGTTAGTTTTTGGAATTTTGTATGTGATGATCAATTTATCAGGGTTTTAGGGGTTTTGTTGTTGCGTTACATTCCATGGGCGAATTGAAATTGAGTTGTAACTGTCTGTTTTCATTGGCGAATTGAAATTGAAATTGAGTTGTAATTTTCTGTGTACTTGTTTAATTATTTGATTCCAATTCTTCTTTAATTTTGATTCCAACAATTGGTTCCGACTCACAATTTATGTGTTCTTGGGCTGAACTGACTCCAACAATTGGTTTTGGACTCACAATTTTGAGTCCAACTTGTTATAGTAACATGATTTGATTTTTTTTGCATTATTTTTTCTAGGTTAAACGTTAAGAAGTGATAAGTGTCGAAGATTTTAAATTCTATTTTGGGGTAGTTCTACTTCTCGCAATATTAATTCTTCAGGTATGGCTTCTCTATCTGCAATCATCTTGAAAAAAATTATATAAATTGAATAATGTTATCATTACTTCGCTATATATATATATATATATATATATATATATATATATATATATATATGAGAGAAGTGTTTCTGCGCAGGTGCACAGAGACGGTATCTGCGCACTAATGGTGTTTTTGGGTTTCCATTCGCCCATATCAGTGGGTCCCATTTTTTTATTTGAAACATTACAGCCGTGTCCCTCCCCTCTCATTCAAGCGTAAATATGGGATTGTAATAATTATTCTGATTTGACAGCATCTATTTTTCCTGTAATTGTCATAACCTTCTATATGTTATTGGTATTTTTTTCGTAATTTTACAAGTTTAGAACCATTTACAGGTAATGTTTCATTTAAAACTTTATAATTCAGCTATTTTACTTTTTTTGGTCTAATGATTACTTTTTTTATCTGCTAGCAACATTCGGATGCGCGCATCTTTGCACCCACAATGGCCACTTGCCGAGAAATTGCCAAAGGAGAACCTTGATAGCAAATTCTAATAAAATAAAAACCAAATTGAAATGTTATCAACACTACTGAGCACTCTCACTTTATTAAACGTGTGGTATGGCCCACACAATAGGATGATCGAAATCGTCCATTATATGGGCCATAGCCTAAATAGGTTATGCTTCAACATCTAATTATACTAGTGTAAAAAAAAAAGAGGAGTGCCATTATTGAAACAAGGGAGTGAGGATATCTTTTTTCCTAAATAAAACATCAACATCCATAGAGAAAAGCTCTGAGCAGCCATTTCCTGTGAAAAACCCATTTCCTCTGTTAATCGCAACATATGATTTTTTTTAATCTAATCTTGAACAAAAAGAAGAAGAAAATAAACAGAAAGTAATACATACCTGTTGAATCCGTAGAGAAGGAGAAGGAGAAGCTGAGAGGGAGAGAGAGAGGAAGCAGAGAGAGGTGAAGCAGCAAAACCCAAAAATAAAATCTGAAGAGAGGGAAACTCGAGAGAGAGAGAGACAGAGAGAGAGAGAGAGAGGAGTACCAAAACGCAAACCCAGTTTTTTGGGTTTTTTTTTAACAGTGGAAAGAGAGGAGGGAGACGATCTTGAACTTTGTTAGGTTTTTGGGGTATGTCCTGCACCGTAGGATTATCCAAACCGTCCATTAGTGTTGATAACATTTTATTTGCTCATTGTTCCGACAGGACCATCTCGGTTCTGCTTATTCATATATATAAATATATATTCTGTTGCTTTCAAAAAAAAAAGTGTTGATAACATTTCAATTTGGTTTTTATTTTATTAGAATTTGCTATCAAGGTTCTCCTTTCGCAATTTCTCGGCAAGTGGCCATTGTGGGTGCAAAGATGCGCGCATCCGAATAAAGTTTTAAATGAAACATTACCTGGAAACGGTTCTAAACTTGTAAAATTACGAAAAAAATACCAATAACATATAGAAGGTTATGACAATTACGGGAAAAATAGATGCTGTCAAATCAGAATAATTATTACAATCCCATATTTACGCTGGAAAGAGAGGGGAGGGACACGACTGTAATTTTTCAAATAAAAAAATGGGACCCACTGATATGGGCGAATGGAAACTCAAAAACACCATTAGTGCGCAGATACCGTCTCTGTGCACCTGCGCAGAAACACTTCTCTCTCTATATATATATATATATATATATATATATATATAGATAAGTTATCTACACACTAGCTTAAAATACATTGGGGGCCACATTATTTGGGTGATCCAAACAATTCATTTTTAAGGCCCTCACATAGATAGGGTATCCACAAAAAATCAGATCCATAGGATCATCCAAACCATTCGAACTGTGGAGGCAAAAAATGGACTAATTTGTGAAGGTTTAAAGACATCCATTTTACCTCCACAAATCGTAGGGTTGGGATGATCCTATGGATCTGATTTTTTGTAGACACCCTATCTATGTGAGGGCCTTTAAAATGGATGGCTTGGATCACCCAAACAATGTGGGCCCCCACTGTATTTTAAGCTAGTGTGTAGAGAACTCTCTACACATGTGTAGGAACCGTTTTCTCATATATATATATATATATATATATATATATATATATATATTCAATCTTCTTATTTATAAGATTAGTGGTTCTAAAATCCTTGAAAAATATTATACTAATTGATAGATAAAATTTTCAGGTTATTTATTGATCCAAATTCACTCCTCAAAATTATAAGTTGAATCATGGGCAAACCAAAAACTATCGATGCACTCTTCAAAAAAAAGAATGTTAATGATTCAGAAATCAATGCACATTCTCCATTAAATTCTGGCATGTCAAACATTGAGCAACGTCCTTCTAAGTTACCAAGAACCCATCAAGAAGTGGTTGATACTACTTCCTTAGAACGTGATCCGGGATTGCGTCCTCAAATGTGGGAATATCCTGTTAATCAAAGAGATGAAATTCGTCTTACATATCTTATAGCTGAAGCATATCAATGTTACTTTGAGAGTATCATCTTTCAGGAGCAGAGAATCATCTTCGCCAATTTCAATCTTCTTTGTTCAAAAAAATTTCTTGGTTAGAATACTCCCCTTCAAAGGATGCTGTATTTTGTCTTCCATGCTATCTTTTTTGTAAGGAACCAACATGACGCCCGGAATTAGGTGCGTTTACAAGTGAAGGGTTTCAAAATTGGAAAAAAGAAAATGATGGATTGAATTGTGCCTTTTTAGGTCATGTTGGAAAAGACCCTAATTCACCACATAAAATTGCTGAGAAGGCTTGTCATGATCTATCGAATCAATCGCAGCATATTGATAAACTAATAGAAAAACAAACATCATAAGAGATTGAGAATAGCCGGTTGCGACTCAAGACCTCCATAGACACCGTTCGCTGGTTAACATTTCAAGCATGTGCTTTTAGAGGTAATGATGAAAGCATAAGTTCAAAAAGATCGAGGTAATTTTATTGAAATGGTAAAGATTTTGGCAGATTATAAAGAAAAATTTTCCAGGGTTGTCTTAGAAAATGCTCCAAAGAATGCCCAATACACATCGCCTAAAATTCAAAAGAAAATATTACATATTTTCCCAAGTAAAGTGCGTAGTGCAATTCGTGAAGATATTGGGGATGCAAAATTTTGCATTATTGTTAATGAGGCTAGAGATGAGTTTATGAGAGAGCAAATGGCTCTTATTTTGATATTTGTTAATAAGGATGGTTTTATTAGAGAACGATGTTTTGATCTAGTGCATGTTAGAGATACTACTGTATCGACTCTTAAAAAGGAGATATGTGCCGTTCTCTCTCTCTCTCACAATCTCAACATTCAAAACATTCGAGATCAAGGATATGATGGTGCTAGTACTATGCGTGGTGAGTGGAATGGTTTAAAAGCCTTATTTCTTAAAGATTGTCCGTATGCATATTACGTGCATTGCCTAGCTCACCAATTACAATTAGCATTGATTGGAGCATCCAGAGAAGTAATTCCTATTCATCAGTCTTTCTCAAAGTTGTCTTCCATTGTTAATATTATCGGTGCCTCCTGCAAACGTCATGATGAATTACAGTCTAACCAAGCGGATGATATTGCATATTTGATTTTTATTTATGAGAATGAGTATGGTAGAGGAGCTAATCAAATTGGTCCTTTGCAACGAGCTGGGGATACTCGATGGGGCTCCCATTATAATTCTATTTGTAGCTTACTAAAGATGTTTTCTGCGACTTGCACATTGCTTATAAATATCATTAATAGAGGAGCCACTTCTTCTCAACGTGGTGATGCAGATACCGCTTATGATGTGATGACAACTTTTGAATTTGTTTTTATATTGCATTTGATGAAAGAAATCATGGGAATCACTGATGTTCTCTGTCATGTTTTGTAAAATCGTTCGCAAGACATTTTGAATGCTCTGCACTTAGTCTCAACTACAAAATTACTCATTCAAAAGTTGAAGGAAGACGGCTCGAATAGTTTGCTTAAGAATGCGAAATCATTTTGCGAAAGGCGTGGGATTGATATTCCTGATATGAGTGCCCCTTACACAGCAGGTCGTGGTCGGTCACGTGAATCACAAGATCTCATTACGATGGAGCACCATTATCGGGTTGACATATTTAATGCTGCAATAGACTCTCAATTGCAAGAGCTAAATAGCAGATTCAATGAGCAACCAACGGAGGTCCTTATTATTAGTTCTACTCTTGATCCTAAGGATGCTTATAAATCTTTTAAAATTGAAGATATTTGTAATCTTGTGGAGAAATTTTATCCTCAAGATTTCTCAGAGGAGGAAAAAATTCATTTGAGATTTCAACTGCAGCATTATGAGCTTGATATACTTCAGCATCCAGATTTTCAAAATATTTCCACAATTTCTGAACTTTGCCAGAGATTAAGTGCAACGGGAAAGTCAGCGATCTATTATCTGATTGATAGATTGATACGTCTTGTGTTGACTCTTCCGGTTTCAACGGCAACTACAAAACGTGCATTTTCGGCTATGAAGCTTGTTAAAACAAGACTTCGTAACATGATGGAAGATGAATTTCTCGCAGAATGCTTGGTTTTCTACATCGAAAAAGAAATAGCTAAGAGTTTCAGTACAGATATGATCATAGATGAATTTTATTCTATGAAAAGTCGACGGGCACAACTTAAATATAAAGATTTAGGTTTACTTTTTTGTTTCCTTTTGTCGGTTTCAATCAAAGTTGGCTAACACGTTTGCATATTCATGGAGTTATAGCATACTCTTCGTGTATTGAAAGTCCTATCATATTTTTTATTCATCAGTTTAACTTTTTTATTCTATGAAAGTGTGTGCGTGTGTGTATATCATGGATTTTTTTACAACTAGTCAGGCCTCTACAAGTGTAAATTCCTGGTTCCGCCCTTAGTACCAACCTCCTCATTTTGGTTGAAAAATGCCAATTGGGGACATTAAAATACGAGAATTGCGAAGGGGGGGACACACTTTTGAAAAATTGTTATAGGGACGAAATGAGGGTTATCAGCCCTCTAAATGGGGTTATCAAACTCTCAAAAGGGGGTTATCAACCCTCTGTAACAATTTCTCAAAAGTGCGTCCCGCCATTGGCAATTCTCGTATACTGATGTCTCTCATTCTCAAATTTTCCTATGGTCATTTAGAAAACGGCTGTCATGCACGTTGTCTGAGGAAAAACAAAAGGCAACCCTATTGACAGCCCTACTGACTGCTTCCATGTAGGTCAAGAGAAGACTTTTCCCTGGTACTATCCTGGCAATTAATTTCCTTTGTTAATTCGACATCCCATCTTGCACTTTTGAGGTGATTATTTACCAAAAAGGAATTACTTTCCAAACAGCGTTGTCTAGTGGTCTTTTGCAAAGCCAGGGGATGGTTTTCTGGGCAATCTGTGGTGCAATCCAAGAGGTGGTTTTCCTGGGACATGAAAGGTTGAGTTTTTTTCCCACAGAGCTTAGAACCTCAGCTTCGAAGGGAGGGTTTCTGCTGGGACAAGTTTAACCAGTGTTTAAAAATGCGGATTCGTCGCGTAACGCGGCTGAAGAAAATCTTTGTCGACTCAGCGCAGACACGGTTGACGCGGCCAAATTAGATGAGTCGTTATTTTTTATTAGAAAATAAATGAAAAAAATACAAAAATCCAAACCCATTTAAGTAGGGCCAAACAAATGAATAGTTTTGATCATCTAACCAAGTGCAAGCCCGCTAATTTTTAAAAAAATACATGCAAGAAAAACATTTTTGATGGGAAATTTTTCTTGGAAAATTTTTGAGTATAATGATATGATTATGATTTAATTGGAGGCATATTCTCATAAATTGAAGGTCCATCTAAGTAAATGTTGAATATGTTTAGTTTAAGTTATCTTTTTATTTTTCAGGTGTTAAAAATGTAAGAAAATTTAGAAATATTTTTTAATAACCAAAAGAAAGAGGTTATATATATCAAAAAAGGAGATTTTATATGGTGTAAGCCCTTAAAGTCCCTTATTTTTCTAGAAGTACTGTACGGACCACACTAGAGGATGATCCAAACCGTCCATGTCCATGGCCCACATGGACGGTTTGGATCATCCTCTAGTGTGGTCCGTACAGTACCTCTAGAAAAGTAAGGGACTATAAGGGCTTACACCATATAAAAGAATTGTATTCTTAAATGGCTGTCCAGGCACCCACACCCAGAATGAGGTAGAGAATAAGACAAGCAAAGCTGCAAAAGTCAGGCTGGAATTGACAACCTCACTTTGTACTGCACTGCCCAAAAAAATAATAATGTATTTGCCCCTTTGTTTTATTTGAATCACCCCTTGGTTTTACTCGGGATAGCCCTCTCTAGTGTATTTATGACTACTATTTTACATTGGATGGGCTGTCTCAGGTAATGAAAGGGGGCGTATTTATCATTTCACAAAATCATATTATCAGATCCAGTAAAAAAACGAACTAGTTCTTCTTCTTCTTCATGAGTTAGGGTATTATAGAGCGTTTTCTCTGCGGCTTTAGGTACGTTTCTCTCCAATAAATCTTATCTTTCCTTTTTTTTTTGAATGGTTGAAGTTAAGATGGAATATGAGTTCAAAATGGCCATGACTCGGCCACAACTCGCCGAGTCCGGGACTCCAAAATGGCGGCCACCGCAAATCCGCGTCGACTCGGCCGAGTTACAAACCGAGTCGCCGAGTTTTAAAACACTGAGTTTAACATTAAAGAAGATAATATATGTATAAGAGAGATACATCAATGATTACAGGAAGGACATGGTAACACTCAAAGAAATAATAGAGAAGAAAGCAAACCCAGGATTACATGAAAGAAATTTAATAGCCAAATCTAAACACCAACAAAGTAGGCTCAATCAATCCATAGTTGGATGATTATAGTAGATAGAATAAAAATTATTCATAATACCCTGAAGGTGAGACCAGAGGCGTGGAACTTTTGGTCCTCGAGCTGTTCTAACCGCTCGATCATTGGAGACGTCAGATAGTTCGCCCAATCACCCACCTCCCCTTTCCTAAATAAATTGTTATTCCCCATGCCCATAGGGCCAACTCCTGTCTTGTTCACTTGCAAATTGGTCATTGTCTTAAAACTACATAACTGTATTATTTCCTCCACCACCCCAACTTTCTCTTCCTCTAGAGAGAAAGGTTGCCCCAAGAACTCAGCCAACTTCTTCAAATGAAATGTGGGATCTTGTTTCATTTCCTCATACTTCAAAAACAAAACCCTTCCAGGCCTTTCTTGGCTTTCCTTCCAATACCCCAACACATGATCCCAATAAGAACCGAAAGGCGAAACTCCCTCACAAAACAAGTCGAAGGCCTCTTCGAGAGGAAGGGGAGGTCCTACACTCTGGGGTCTCAACTTGTTAAAGTAAGTCCACATGGATATGAAGGTATCTCTTGGATTACGACATATGTAAACAATCCGAAAATCCGATTGTATTGCCGATGGCGGTAATGAATTGTAAGGCGCGTGTGTAGAAAATAGTCTAGGGTGAGAAAGGTTTGAGAAATAAGAAACAGGATCATCTTCCAAGAACTTATATTCGAAGAAAGGGATAAGTGAATGGGAGTTATTGTTGAGCAAGGGATGGTTAGTGAAAGTGTAACGAGTGCGGTTCACAATGGCGAAAACGAGAGCCTTCAACCAAGTTGTACCTGTTTTGGGTGCGGTGCTCACTAGTACATCGGTGTTGTAGGCTTGAAATTGTTGATGGCATTCCATTACTGCTTTCAAGCACAGTAAAGGATACCAAAAGCCTTGGTATTGGTAGATATGGGGTCTGAACCACCCATTCCCTTTTGGCAGGGAGGAGACTAGTTCCTCCCATTTTTTGCTTATTTGTTCTTCATTTTCAGGCAAGTTAGTGGCTGGAATTTGGGATGTAGCCATGAAGAAGATGGGAGTTGAAGGATCTAAGTTATGATTAGTGTCCTCACAGGATTTTGATAGCTTTGGCTACATGAAAGCATATTTATGTATCTCCAAGAAGCAGCTCACATCAAATTCTTGCTGCAGTGGGACCATGATCGTCACCCAATCTTTGACGGATCTTTTTGTTGTGTATCTTTTTTGTATTTTGTCCTCTTAATCTATAAAATTACATACCTAGCAAAAGACGAAAAGGCAAATGTGGCATGATTGTAAGTGGCACACCATATATAGTGGAAAACAGCAGATATTAATTCTTCAGCCAACTTCTTCAAATGATTGTAAGCCCTAGATTGATTATTGGACCACGTGAATATTTAAACTTTGTGGTGTGCTGATATCATTTACCTTCAATTATTTTCAGTTTTTCAATCTCTTCTTTGTGATCTTGTCTGGGCTTTTTTCTTTCATTCTTCTTGCTGCAGTGGGACCATGATCTCACCCAATCTTTGACGGATCTTTTTGTTGTGTATCTTTTTTGTATTTTGTCCTCTTAATCTATAAAATTACATACCTAGCAAAAGAAGAAAAGGCAAATGTGGCATGATGGTAAATGGCACACCATATACAGTGGAAAACAGCAGATATTAATTCTTCAGCCAACTTCTTCAAATGATTGTAAGCCCTAGATTGATTATTGGACCACGTGAATATTTAAACTTTGTGGTGTGCTGATATCATTTACCTTCAATTATTTTCAGTTTTTCAATCTCTGCTTTGTGATCTTGTCTGGGCTTTTTTCTTTCATTCTTCTTGCTGCAGTGGGACCATGACCTCACCCATCTCATTTGATAAGAGCAACGCCGTGACTTCCTCCAACTTTATCGTATCATTACCATACAATAAAGTTGTTACCAGGTTGTCATACGAATCAGGAAGTGGAGTAAGAAGCAAAAGGGCCTTGTCTTCTTCCTTCAACTTTTCGTCAACCTTGTGAAGCTAATCCACAAGCCCGTTGAACACCGTGATGTATTCTAGAAGAACTCCACCTTCCTACATCTTCAGCCCATACAATTGCCATTTCAGATACAACCGGTTGGCCAAGCTTTTTGACATGTCAAGCTTTTCCAACTTCTCCCATAATTTAGGCACATCTTCTTCTTCCATAATGTTAAACATAATGATATCTGCTAGACATAGTAGAATTGTGCTGATCGCCTTCGACTTTATGTCTTCCCACTCGGTATCCGTCATCTTCTCCGTTTTCCCATCATTTCCCTTCAACGCCTTAGCCAAGCTCTGCTGAACTGGGATGTCCTTCACCCTCATCTGCCATAGGGTGAAACTGTCATTTCCGTCAAATCTGTCGATGTTGAACTGAGTAGAACTTGATTTTACCGCCATCTTAGATTACTCCGCACTTACGGTGTAGTGCTCCACGTCGAACGAGAATCTTTCCTGGACAATCTTTTTACTCCCAAAAGACCGCTCTAACCGCGATCCAACCACAACACCCACGATCACTCTACCTGGCCTCGATGATCGCTCCACCTGAGCTCTGATACCACTTGTTGAGAAAATCCGTCGGGCAATCCGATCCGATCGTGTACAAATTAACGGAAAATAAAATAAACCAAGCCAGAAGATGAACACCAAGATTTACGTGGTTCGGCCAAGCCTACTCCACGGGCAAGAAACACGATGTTCCACTATAAGAAAAACAAAATACAAGGATTACAATGGATTAATCTCAAACCCACAAACCCGCAACCCTTTCATTGATTCTCAAACCCGAGGCCGTACACCGAGAGTAACCCAAGAGAATACCCGAGAAAAAACCCGAGAAGAAACCCAATCTCTCTCTCTCTCTCTCATCTCTCATCTCTCTTCTCTCTTCTCTCTCTCTCTTTCTCTCTCCTCTCTCCTCTCTCTCGTTTTTGTCTCTCCCCACGAGAGAGTAAAAAATCTCTCGTTTATATCACTTAGGTTTTAGAAAAACCTAAAAACATTGCCGTCTTTGCATTCCCATCGAGTGGTGGGAAATTAGGCAACTTTCACAACATCATCTCCTTTGTAAAGGAAAACACTAAGAAAACAGGATTCTGTTTTGAGAATAAAAATGGGAGTGATGTGATGGTTAATTTGAACTTTTTCACGATGCATTTAGTGCTTTTATGGAGATTTGAACTCCCTTATTTTACCTTTCAGTGGATGTGGCTCCGATGAATGATGCCCGTTTTTTTTCACAAAACGGGAATCAGCTATCTTTTATAAAGGTGATTAACCCTCACTATCATTCATAACAGGCTAGGAGGGGATCATTCCAAGCAAGGCTAGGGTGGCATTCAATGGTTCTTGTGCTCCTTGGCATGCCACGAAAGCAGACATGGAAGCAAGGTTTTAAATTTTGGTTTCGGTGTCGGTTTCATCCACCACCGAAACTGAAATGTCTCGGTTTCGGGGTGAAATTTCGGCCGAAATCTTGCAAAAATATGATTATGATTTCGTTTATTCTTTTTTTATTTCGACCGAAATGTCTAAAATTTCGGTGTCAATTTCGGCGATTGCGGTTGAAATTTCTGCTACTTTGGTGGAAATTATAATATTTCGGTAGAAATTTTGTAAAAAAAGACCAAAAATGAAATTCTAACCGACATTTCTACAAAATTTCGGCGAAATCTTGTAAAGAAATGACTTTATGTGAATTTCGTTCGGTTTGTGCCTCGGACAAAATATTTCGGACGAAATATTTCGGCCGAAACAAAATATTTCGGCCGAAACAAAATGTTTCGGCCGAAATTTAAAACCATGCATGGAAGAGGGGCGGATTTATCGGTTCCCTTTAAATGGGATTTTTTGTATAGTCATGCTAGGGATTCACAACTAAGACGCAACATTAACCCACGAATGATTTTTAACCACCTGTCAGGTTTTTGCTTATGGTGAAAACAATGATGATTAGATGTTACTCATTAAGAATTAAATCACGTGCTAAAAAGTCCTGGTCCTTTTAAGGAATGTTTTTTTGGTGGGAGGATCAATTTCTTATGGAAAATACTTCTAAAACGGATCCAGATAAAGTGGTCAGTAGGACCGATGGATTTACTGAGGGAAATGTTATCAGCACAACCATATTTTAATATTTGCACAATCCCAGCTGTCTTACCTTCTTTGCTTCGGTAGAGCTTTTTGGGAAATGTAATAACCATTCGAAAGCTCTATAAATATTTAAAACAATTAAGATGTTTTGTTGTGAAAAGGAAAAAAGTTTGAAAACGGGATTCCGTGTTGAAAATAAAAATGGGATGTACCTGACCATTGATTTTAACCTTTTTAAGGGGTTTATTTTTTTTTATGGGGATTTGAAATCCCTTCTTTTGTCTTTTTGTGGACGTGGCTCCATTGTTTGATGCCGGTTTTTTTTTCCCAAAATGTAATCCCGTTTTCCTAGCAGTTTATGGTATTTGTGGGGATACTAGCTCCTCTTCTTCTTTTTTTCACACGTGTCACAATGGAGGAAGCGTGCTTATTTTCAGCATGGGATCCATTTTTCCTAGCAACCCTCATTTCTTGCTATCTTAAGAAAAACATTAATCAATTACAAAGTGCAGTCTAATTAGCCATTGAAAAAATTAAGTGCTGTCTAACGATAGATCATGTGGCAATTCCAAATCAAATCACACCAAGAGCGCACCGAGCTAAAGACAGATTTACCCTTTTTTACCTTATTTATATAGCGAGTGCTGCTAGCAAAACAGGATTTCGCTCGGAAGATAAATAGACACATGCGCAAAAGACAAAGGAGTGAGCCTGTATCCCCACAAAATGTAAAAATAAATTATGGGATTGATAAATAACCAGTCAATTCCCTTTATTTTGTGTAGGTAGGTTGGGATTGGACCTCCGACCACAAGGTGGCAAACGGGCCGTGCCGTGCCGGCACGGCATGATTTGGTCACGGGTCGTGCCGTGCCAGCACGCCAAAGGGTGGGGGTTAGGCACGGCACAGCCCACGGCACGTGGCCCACTCGTGGCGTGCCGTGTCGTGCCGGCACGTTTTGGCACGTAACGGTTATTTTTTTTCAAACAAGTGCACTCTTGAAATTCCGAGAATATGTTTTTCTTTTCTACTGGAATTTTTCTCAAAATTTCGAGAATGCACTTGTTGGAAAAAATTGAAAAAATTTGCAAGTCATTTATGAAAAATTTACAAGTCAAATTGCAAGTAATTTAAAAACAAAGATCGATTGTGTCCGGAATATTTATCTAGGAACCCGGGCGGCACTTTAAAATTTTGTTAATATAGAAAATTATTAGAGGAGGACATAGAACCTTGCCTCTAACCCACCAACATACAAGAAAAAAAGAAAAAAGAATGAAGTACAAATACATTGTGAAGTACGAGTAGAAATTAACGACTTCAAAATTCGAATCTTCATATTTTTTCAGGTGAGTCGGTTGAGTCATCTTCTCTTCTGTCTTGTGCTCTATCATCTGCATCCAACCAGTCATTGAGGCACACGCATACCTCTACTGTTTTTGGTGACATTCTGCTCCGTGTGTCATCTAAGACCCTCTTGCCTGCACTAAAAGCAGACTCCGATGCTACTGTGGACACCGGGGGGTTAGTAGATCACGTGTCATGGCGGATAATACTAGATAACTTTTTTCATGTTCTTTCCACCATACCAAAACATCAAAACTCTCTCATTCATCAGGATTAAGGTAGCTTGAATAATCATTTCCCAAATATAATGATAGCTCATCAAAAGATGTACTACCACTATTTCTAGGTCTTTTTTGATTTATTAGTGACCAAAGTGGGTTATTTCTAGGTTGGTAGTTTTGTGAAGAACTCGATCTTCTATGTCCATGTTCTGTCTCATACAATGCATACATAGAATGTAATAAATTTGTAATCTCATCCATACTATGCCCAGATCCAATACCTGTGTTTTCATTGCATGCATCTAAAATGACCTCTAAACCTTGTAACTTGATCCTTGGGTCTATTATTGTACTTAAAAAATATAGAGGAATTTCTTGAAAATATTTTCTAAATTTGTCCTCCATTCTATGAAGTAGACTTCCATTTCCCAATCTCGATCTATTATTTTTAAAACAAATAGTAATTTTATATATTTGACCCAAAATTAATTGTGAAGTTGGATAGTAAACACCGGAAAGAAGATTAGTTGTATTTAAAAATACTTCTAATAAATCTGCAATAATTTCACAACTGTTCCAATATTCTAGAGATATAGTATGATTGCAAGGTGGAAGCATATGTTCTTGAAAAAATGTTGTAATTATAGTTTTGAACTCAAATGATACTTTTAACATTTTATAAGTTGAATTCCACCTAATTTTAATATCTAAGGGGATTTTTTGTAGTTTTTTCAATTTTTTTACATAAAATTTTAAATTCTTGTCTTCTATGCCCTAAAGACTGAATAAATTGAAGACTATTTTTAATAATCTCTATCTGTGGTGCAATTTCCGATAAACTATCTTGCACAGTTAAATTTAAAATATGGCATGCACATCTAATATGAAATAGTTGTCCATCTAAAATAGGTTTCAATTGAGATTTTAATAACCCTGTTGATGCAGTATTATTACTAGCATTATCGAAGCTAATAGAAAAAAATTTATTTTGAATTTTAAAATTGTGAACAGTAAATAATATATATTTTGATTTAGAATGACCATTATGCAGGAATTCTAATCGAGTAAAACTAAATATTCTTTTTTCTAACATCCAGTTCGAATTAATATAATGTCCTGTTACACAAATATAGCCTTCATTTTGTTTACTAGTCCAAATATCAGAAGTGAGTGCAATTTTTCCATTAAAATTTTCAAAACTTGAAATCAATTGTTCTTTGCTTTCAATAAATAATTTAAATGAATATGATTTTATAATATTTCTAGTCACTTTTTTAAAAGCAGGATTTAGAGCTTTTTTAATATAGTTTTCAAATCTTTTACTTTCAGGCATAATAAATGGTTGCTCATCTTGTATGATGTATGATGCTAGTTCTCTTCTATTCCTTTCTTGATAATAAGAAAAAGTTCCTAATGAACTAGAAGTTAGACTTAATTGGGTTTGTTTAGGGTCTAATAACTCATGCTTTGCACTACAAACAGTGGAATGCCTTGCCAAGTGCCCTGTTCCACCTTTACTCTTACAACTAAAAACTTTTTTACATAATTTATAAATAGCCCTTTGTTCTAAAACTCCCTTAGAATCCTTCTTTTCTTCAATGGTAAAGAACTTCTATACTTGTGAAATCCTACCTCTAGACGTTTTAGTACTAGGAACTTGACTCTCACTAGTACTACAAGGTCCTTCGGTAGGTTCAGGAGCAATTGTATATTCGGATTCTGGAGTATATGTATCATCATTCCAAGGTTCTACACAAGCCTCTAGTAATTCAACATTTCCCATGATTTCATTTGGTTGAAAATCGTGGTCACTTGAACCGGCCATTTTAAAAAAATTACAAAGATGGGCTATAAGTAAATTTTAAAAAATAAATTCTAAATACCTCAACTTTGCTTGAATCACACACTGATTTGTTAAGCACCTTCTTGAATATTAATTACCGCAAGTTGTTAAGCACCTCCTTAATCCCTTCTTCTTAATCGCTAATCGAAGTGCGTAACGGATAGAAGGATTAGAGAGAGTAATAAGAGAGAAGGATTAGAGAATTTGATGTAATAAGAGAATTTGATGTAATTAGAGAGAGTAAATGAAAGAGAGAGCAATAAGAGTGAGAGTAATAAGAAAGTAATAAGAGAGTAATTGAGGGTGAAAAATGAAGGGAGGGGGAGGGATATTTATAAGACTTGTAATATAATGAGTTACCAAATACCCCCAAAATATAGTTGTTGGGGAGGGTTATTTTGGTAAAAACATGTGTCGCCCCTAAAGTACCTCCAAATATAGTTGTTGGGGGGGTTATTTGGGTAAAAACAAGTAAAATCACTAATGTACCCCCCAAATATAGTTGTTAGGAGGGTTATTTTGGTAAAAACATGTGTATCCCTAAAGTACCCCTAAATATAGTTGTTGGGGGGTTATTTTAGTAAAAACATATGTAATCCCTAAAGTACCCCCAAATATAGTTGTTGGGAAGGGTATTTTTGGAACACAAGAAATTACACAATGTAATTTCCGAAATTACCCCCCTCACTAGCCGTTTTTTCTAACTTTAAGGGGTATTTTTGAGAAAACACAAAAAATTTCAAAAAAACACAAAAAAATAAAGGCAAAATTGCCAGTGGGCCGTGTCGTGCCGTGCCGCGGGCCGACAAGCCTAGCCCGGCACGGCCCACGTCACTGTAGCAATCGTGCCGTGTCGGGCGTGCCGCGGGCCGGCACGGCCCAATTGCCACCCTGACTCCGACCTCAGGGTTGAAGAACATACTCTTTACCATTGAGCTAGAGGCTCAACCCCTCGTCAGTCAATTCCCTGTTGAAATGGTGATGTATAATCACCACCACTTTTTTTGTATTTCCTTTGTTTTCTTGTTTCATTCTTGGAATGGGTCCCACTTGGTTTTTAAGTTGGGTATGTTGTAAATACGTAAAGGCAAGAAAGGGTTTAAAAGAAGAATTAGATAACTTGAGAGGCTTTTGAGTGGAGAAGAGAAGAGAGGAAAGATCTAGGGCAAGGAAAGAGGGGTTTCTCTTGGGGCACTAGTACGGTTTTTGTGGTGGAACAAAAACAATGATTTCTCTTCTTGTTTACTCAAGGTGGTTTTTCTAGTCAAAGGTAAAAGGAGAAAATCTAGGGCAAGAAGAGGGATTTTTCTCTTGGGTCTCTAGGAGGGCTTTTTGTGGTGAAACAAAAGTAACGCGATTCATCTTGAGGGTGAGAAGAAAGGTTAAAGCAAGGCCAGAGGGGTTTTCTCTTTAAGGTATAACATTCTTCTTCCATTGTCCTTCTCCATAGAGTTTTCTTCATTGCAAAAGAAGCATTGTATTGAAGGTTTTCCCAGAGGGGTTTTCCTCATTCACGATGTAGCAATTTGAGAGTTGCTTCATAATTACATAGAAGGTTGGAGAAAAGAGTTTTATATGTGAATTTTACTGGTGGAGGTAACATTGTACTAATGGTTCTAAATAATTGATATTTTTGTGTTGCCTTGTCCTTAGAGTAGTCCATTGTTGTGATTTCCCTTTGTGGTTGTACTTGGCACATATTTTCTCCATCTTGTTGTGCAAGATCTTAGGATATTTCTACGTGTTTGCTAGAGTAGATCGGCAAGTTTTATTAGCGGTGAGCTTTGGCGCCCAACAAATTCCATGTCGTCTATATATTCCAAAAGAAATCCCATTTTGGAAGTGTTTTCCTTTATTCATCATTTTAAATTTTCATTTTTATTCCATGTAACACATTCATCTTCATTTTATTTATTTCAACCATTGGTACAACCCAGGAAGAAGGAGAAAAGAGGAAGAAGATGAAAAAAAAGAACAATCCTTGTCAGGAAAATTATAAAGACATTTGCAAAAATCAGGTTGACTCACAAAAAAAATCGAATCGAGAAGAAATATCGGGTCGACTAAGCAAAAAATTGGTCGATTTCAAACAAACATGATTTTTCCCATAGATCCGTTTTTTTTTTGGCAGCAGGCGATCTTTTCACAAGTAGGCCTGATTTTTTATTTTTTATTTTGCGAGTCTACCTGATCTTTTGCAAATGTATTTATTTTTGCTTTTTTTGCTGGCTCTGAATTTTCTTTTTCCTTCTTATTCATCTTCTTCCTCTTCTTTCTTGCAGTCAGTTTTTTTTTTTGTTTTGTTTTGTTTTGCCGGACTAATCCCTATGGATGCCCGCAATCACCCGTATCCCCTCGTTCGGCATGCATTGTTGTAAGGTGTCCATGTTGCCAAAAAATGATAAGAAACAAACGTATTTTCAAATGGTTGCCCTTGTTCCCCATATGAGTTCTTTCGTATCGTTTTTCAATTATTTTCCTAAAATTCTACATCTTTCATAGTGGTGGCATTGATCCCTGTCTCAATCAAAAACCTCGATAAAAAGTTCCCTGTTTTTATAAGAAAACCCATCTGAGCCTAAATGAATTGCCCTTCATGTAATCACCTACCCATACTTTGATCCACCAATCAAATGATCCTAATCGTATAGACCATTGAAAGATCAAGCAAACAATCTGCAATACAGAAAACACCATCAAAACAGAGTGGTGGGTCTGCTTCGATGTGCATATACGCTCAATTTCTGTGTATAGTTTATACACACAACCATTCTTCCTACTTCAGTGTTTATCAAATTGCAATATGATGTCAGAGTAAACTCATGCAAACAGAGATACATTTAAAATGTAGATGTTTCTGCAACCATTTTGATTTTGGAGAGGTAGATGCAAGGTTACCAGAGCGGGAATCGAAGGCTCCCAAGGAAGAATCCTACTCAAGGTTGCCAGAGCGGGAATCGAAACGGGAATCGAAAGCGGGAATCGAAGGCTCCCAGGGAAGAATCCTACTTCCTTGGTTAGATGTCATTTTGGCTAATTCTATCAAATGTTGTACAGAACAAGACACCAAACACCAGCTGCTAATAGTTTCTATAGGGCAGATAATTTATGAAAAGAAAATTCCTACAGATCTATATTATTTATACATAGCATGTAATACACAGGATGATTAATTGTTTTGCAGAGAAGAAAATTGGGAGATGATTTAGAGGCATGATTAGTTTAGCAGAGAATAAAGACCACTTTCATGTGTGTGTTTGTTTATCTTCATCATGCCTCCACTTCTCGGCCAGCAGCTTCGAGATTTTCTTCATCGTCTTCTTCAGCCTCCTCGGCTAGCTTGGTCAGCTCTTCTTGGACCATGAGTTTTATAGGCGATTTTCTAGGTGTAAGATCTGTACGGAAATGGCGAGCTGGAGAAGGTAGAATTTCATCAGAAATGCAGAAGTATCTAAAATCAAAATATAAAATTGGGGTCAATGGGGCGTACCAAGTTGCTTGAGAATGTCGGTGAATGTTGCCTGAGGAACAAAGGTAGTTGACTCGCGGGAATAAGGGAATGCGATGTCGAAAAGAAAGGATTGAATGGATGAAGACATGTTGTCCAAATTTAAGAAATATTTTTCTTTACAATTACAAATTTATGATAAAACTACTTCGTCTGGACTCTGGAGTTTTGCAGGCATAGATATTAATTTAATTCTTGCATGAGAGTCATGGCGCTTCAGTCCACGTGCGCGGACACACACACACACACGTAGCTTCCACTGCATAGCTGCGCTACCAGATAACTTCCGCTCAAGCAGCGGCTTCTGAGAGTAAGTAAAAATCGGATACCAAGTAAATCAAGCATAATATTCATAGTATTTGAATGGTTGATTGGAAGCAATTGGGTCAGCCCCAACTAATCTGAATGAGTTTTTGCTAATGGAGAAATAGCCAATTTATTCCTTTCCGCAAAGAAAAGTTTGCAACTTTTGCCTAGTTGACAACTACTACAAATACTAGGCTTATTGTTTCAACTCCCAACATTAATCAAACCACTATCTGAATTATTCTAGAATGAGAATGGCCGACTAAAACATTAGGCTCTGGCGCCTTTCCAGACTTTAGTGGAAAAAAGTCTTTTCCTTTCGTACTCAAGAGCATATAGACATCCTCTTCTAGTCCTATTTGCTAGTATCCTTCCTGTTTTCTAATCCTTAATGAAAACAGAGTAAGATGAGAACTCAAAATTACATGACAAATCCTTTCTAAGTTGACTGACAAACAGAAATTTTTTCTTCATCTCAGAAAATAGAAGAAAAAATCTTCGAGGGTAAAGATCCAGATCTGACCAATAAGCAAGGTTTACCAATATGTGAAATGGCAGAGAATTCTCATCTCCACACACCACCTTGTCAAGACCAGTATATGAAATAAGTTTAGAGAGGTTACATGGTTCATCGGTCATATGAGATATTGCACAAGCGTCTCAATATCATGTGTTGTCATTTGGATCAATTACAGACAAGGTTAATAAAGTTTGTGGTATCTCTTCATCAAACTATGAATATTCCAATTGATTCTAGCATTTCAAGGCAGTATGTCCTGCCTTTTTACAGATACAACATTTGTCTTTTTTTCGGAGTGTTAGATCTAGAATTTCTTAGAGGTTGACGCTGAAACTCTTGTTGTTGAAATTAATGTGCATTTTGACCTTGTCGATGATTAGGGCTTGGCTGACCGAAGCCCTGTCGTTAGGAGTTATGGTGATTTTGAACTTGACTAGGTGTAAATCCACGTCCCTATGATGAGAAATTTTGAGGTCCTTGATTTTTTTTGGTAGGCGTGAGTGCCCTTCATTTTTTATTTCTTTTTTGGGTAGGCTTGAGTGTCCTTGATGACGGTGGCTGTGGAAGTGCCTTCAAATTCTTCATAAATTAGATCGACCTTTGAGGAAAATGTTCAAACAAACAATAGATTCAATACAAAATAGAATCCTCCGACAAGCTTCAAGGGTATCCTGCTTGTCGCTAAGATCAGAGAGTTGCACTTTCATGCTTGTAACTGTCGGCTGACCTCCCTTTAGATGAGGTGGGAAAACTGATCTGCCAATTGTGATGCAAAAGCTAAGAACAATAGCTTTTGATGCAGAGTAATAAGTGGTACGTGCGGAAGCTCGAAGTTCAATATACTTTGTGGCTGGTTCCAGACTGTTTATGGAACCAGTGGTAAAAGGCTCTCTGCTTAATATCTTGCACTAGGATCGAAGTTAACAACCCCTCAAACTTGAAGTTTATTTAAACAAGACAAACAGAACCTCCATGTGCCATTATTGTCATGAAAGTAGGAACTAGGAATTCAAACTCAAAGTGCATTAACAATACCCAACAGTATCACTGTGCTTGCGCTCAACCAAACAGGCCATTGAATACCATCCATTTTCACTTGTGGCTTTCTGCTAGGTCTACACATGGCACTTGTAACACGTGCATAAGATATAGAATTCCATCCCACCAGGAAAGATAAAAGACATAAATCTCTGAATCAACACAAATGAATTTATACAAGAAATTGAGCTCTAGTTATTTTGTGCTTCAATTTTCACAAATTCAAACCGTGCACGATAGTAGCAGCCACAAAACTGTCAACTCGGCTCAGATTTTGCAGCTTTCGAAATAACCACCATTCCTAAATTTACTTGAAGTTATAAGGTTCACACAAGAATTCCAATAATAGAGGTATTTGTGTAGGCTAGCTTCAAGATATGGAATAATTGCTTGTGAAGGAACCGTAACCAAGTGGATTAAGGGTCTAAATGGACTTGGACAGAAGCTGGACCAACAAATATGAAGACCATGGTTAGTTCAAAAAAATTACCTATGTTTTAAATAATTCTGAGCTCAATCTTACCCAAGACTTGGCAATCAGATGTTGGTTATTTTGTGAGGACTAAGGACCTTCAAATCTATAAGAAGAGTGGTCAGATTACATGAAAAATCAAAAGAACAGGGAGTGGAATGAGTTTCTCGGAGCTTAAATCTCACTATGCAGAGGGTATCCACAAGCCCCAAGTGTCAGGAATTTTCAAGAGTTCAAATTACAAATGTCCTTCACGTGCATTTTGTCAAACCTGGAACATGCAAGTATTATGATTCACTGTATCACAGATCAGAGCAGGGAGAAATGCTCATTTGCTTAGAATGTAGGCATATGAGATGATTGACGAAGACTTTTAGAGGAAAAGAATTGATACAATCACAGATCGAATTGGAGACTGGTGTTTTCCTTGCAGCTTTGGAACTTTCAGAGTAGAAATAGTTCTCTACTTGGAATTCCAGCTAGGAATCCGTTTATGTGACAAACTAATAGGATGGATAATGAGCAGTTTGAGGACATTAGTCATCGAGTTTTATCTGCTAATGAGTCCATACACTACTTCTCTTTTAGAATTCTTTCTCTAAGTTCACATTACGTTTCTCATTAAGGTTTTTTGAAAGTGAATACTAGAAAGTTTTCCAGGCTGACTTAGTATCTTAGGGACCTCTCTGAAAATTCCCCATTCTATCCTGCAGTAACTTTCAAGAACCATACTTCTATGCATAATCTTCCATCAATATTTGTTCTAATTGTTTGATAGAATTATATAGTTTTCATGGATAGGCTATAAAGAGCCCTGTTTTTTTTTTCTTTCTCCAAGTGAAGTCTACAGTGTCTTTATCCATTATAGTAAGTTTTTGGTTTACTGTTAGTAATTTGTATTTTATCTTTGCATGTTTTTCTCTCTCCAAATTCTACATTCTTTGACATCTGCTGTCATATATCTCTTTCCCTTTCCTCCTTGCCCAATTATTGCATCCATGTGTTCAGTTCTTTCCACTCACTGCCAAATGTTTTTTCTGCAGTTTGCAAAGTTATCCACATGATTATAAATTAAATCATGTCTACTTTTAACATTCTATTTGCCCTGCCTTATTTTCAGAGAATTGCATCTTGCATCACTACCTGCAAGACTTTGTTAGACTCCTAATTGACAATACACTCCTTGAACAAGTGGTAGACACAAATTCTATGTTGATATGTTTTAACTTTAAAGTTTTTGCCAATTTTCATTTATTATTATAATGTAATATACTTTCCATGGAGAGCCTACTCTCTCACTGCTGCTACCTTTTCATTTGAAAGAGTCAAAAGCTAAAACCATTTATAACACAGTTCTGTTTTCCATATTTGTACACCAAATGACCGATTCATTGTTAGGCTACTTGTCATGGGCCTGCTAATCTGTAGGCTAAAACCTGTGCGGCACTCATGCAAAACTCAATTTTAGCCCCGAGTCAGCCAAATCCAAGTGTCCTAGCCTTCGATTAAGGCAACAAAACAAACTTTCACACAAGAAAGCACACAGGAGTGGAATCGGAAGAAGAATTGTATTATACCGTGGATGGATTTACAACGCTTGAAGTTCATTCTTATTATCTCTTGTGTTTCTCAAATTTTAGAAACTTAAAATTGTAGTTGCATGTTCATTCTTATGGAGTAAATTTCTACAAATACAAGCGATGGGATATTGCAAAATTAAATGAGTTGTCTACTGATTCAAATGCACATCTCCCTGCTAGTGGTATCACCTAATAGGTGCTCTGAAGCACGTGTGACATTGCATGCCAATCTCACACAAGTAGGTGTTAGCGAGACAGACCATGTTGAAATACATGGATATAGGTACACTGGTATTAAATCAAATCAGGGAATTGCTGCACAGCATGGGAAATGTGAAGAACAGAAAAGGACTTAATTGTGGTTAATAGTAGTTGTAATTCTGTATTCTGTTTTACTTATCTGCACGCTATGCCTTTGTTATCCTGTTTTCACTTCCCGAGCGGATCGATCCTTCAAATTTCTGATATACACTTGGATTGTAATATGATTGCTACAACAAAGATAGCATCAGAGAATGGTACGTAGACTGACACAACTCAACTCACTAAGCCTTTGTCCCAAACTAGTTGGGGTCGGCTAATGAATCCTATAGAAAATTTTCATGAAGAAGGTGAAAGGATCTACCTGGCTCAAATTGACTAAGTCTACTCCTGACACTAGTTGGGTTCGTCTACATGGCATTTTCTTCCAGAATGGTACATAGACTGATGAAGAATAAAAATATCTGAAAACACTAAAAGATCAAAAGATCATATTTGATTATATGCTTAAGTTCCTTATGATTGACCCTTGTTCTTTAATCTCTATTATTTGGGTTATTGTGTAGCATGGTACATGAAAATGGATCTTTATTATTCTATTTGTATCTAATTCTTCTGTTATTTGCTATTACTATTCTTGACCGTGAATAATTAATTTATACTGAAATCGTTAATCAACTTACACTACGATATTGGAGAAAATGACTAGCGGGGACGAAATTGTTTTAGAACACTAACGTGAATCATTCCTTACTTCATGCTAAACCATAAACCTACAATACTTGATACAACAATTCTATATATAAATTAATTGATGATCATTATTACTGTTTCCATGGATTATTTTGATTTGTACTAATGTGTTTTCATGTTCATGCAATTTCTTCTTGCTTTTAGGACGTCCTTCTTTGGGAGATATCTTAGAGGCAAGAAAGAAAAACAAGGTATTCCCCAACACCTATGCGGATCCATTCCCTAATTATGAAATAGTGTAGTTCTTTTTAATTATTGTGTTTGAAGGCATCGGATTTCTATAGCGTAATAGAGATGGACATTAACTAATGAAGTTACTCTTATTGAAAAACATCTAACCCTTATCCTTAGTAGTACAAATCATAGTTTCAAAACTCTCTCGCGTCATCATCAACTCCCCTGAGTCGAACTACTTTTACCTTGGTCGCATTCTTGTCCAAGTCCGTGTTTTGCCGATATGGGAAATGTTGCCTACAAATTGACATTGCCAGAAGATAGTCGGATTTATCCTGTCTTCCATATTTCGCAACTCAAACCATATCATGGACCAACACCAAATCCTCCTTGCATTTTGCCTTCATTAACTGATAACAATCACCCAGTTGTTTCACCACTTGCCATTTTAGGCCGAAGAGTTGTGCTTCAGCAAGATAAACCGGTAACTCAGGTGCTCGTTCAATGGCAAGGACTTTTACTAGAGGACACTTCTTGGGAAAATTTAGTCGATCTTCAATGGGATTACCCATCCTTCAACCTTGAGGACAAGGTTATTTTTCAAGGGGTGGGAAATGATAGAGAACAGGGTATATCAGAGAGCCAAGAAGAAGAACAGAAGGAGATTGCTGACAAAGAAGGACAATCGGAAGGTCAATCAGATCACGACAAAAGAGTCAGAGGCAATAGAATGACCAGAACACCCCGGTGGATGAAGGATTATGTCCATCGTTAGATTAACATAATCTGATTCATTAAAAGGTTGTTAAACTAGGATGTTATCGTTTACGCTTTCCTTGTAATTCGAGAATAATGCCAGCTAGGCTCAGTTGGTTACGATCTGAGTCAGAGAATCAAGTCTTGTTATGTAAAAGAGGCCTATAAACAAGGGCATCAGGAGAGGAGAAATATAAAGAAATACAATTTTCTCGAATCTTCTTCTTCTTCTGCTCTCCCTCTTTCTCTTTTCCTTCTCTTTTTCTACCTATTTTCGTTCTGTTATAGAGACTTGGTAATCGTCAATACTGGGTCATAACACATCTTCACAATTTCTCGATCCCTTAGATTCTAAATGACCTAACTACCCTTATTTTATGGAAATGCCTAAAATGCATATTAAAGGGCTAAAATGACCAAAGCACCCCTACTTATGCAAATGTACATGAAACAAAAGAACATTTCCTACACTAATGAGCATTCGAAAGCCGATGTAACTTTCTTAAGGGGATGCTCTTGCATCAGCCGGACCCACATCTTTTCCTATTTTAACCTTAATATTTTCAAATCTAAGAGCCATTATAGGAGCCTTTTATGTCTTTTTACCTGCTCAAACATATCGTAGAGTTAAAAACACATAAAATGGCTAGTACATTAGGAATTCCGGAAATATCGTTAGAGAAGTAATCTGAAATAAATCACCGTCAGAATACAAGACATCTACACAAAAATTTTCTTAATTATTCCATATTGCTTGTACTTCCAAAGCATACTACACTAAAGGGAGGAGTCTTTACCTTCATCAAAGTGGTGTATGGTTGCACAATTCATAACTAACTACGCAACCAAAATCAAAATATCAAAAACACAAGGAAAAGCAAAGAATCAATAAATTTATACTAAAAGTAACAAAAAATCCCAAATTTGAACCGAAACAACAAATGAAAAAATTGTCCCAACTCAATTACTCCAATAAAACTGTCAAAATTGATTTCCAAATCACCAAGCAGAACAAATTCTAACCTAAAACAGAGATCGAAAAACTGAAGGCCGGAGTTAAACAAGATCTGACCTTTTCCCGGCCAGATTGTTGTGAAGAATCCGTCGAAGGAATATCTTCTTCTACAAGAAAAAAAGGCTAATCTAATAAAACTTCATATCTAAAAAAGAGAAAGGACGAGAGATAATTCTGCATGAGTACTACACTAAAACAGGCAACTCACACAAAAAGAATAGTGATTAAACAATACCAAATACTAAAAGCCCTAAAAACCAAATCCATATAAAAAGTAAACAACTCACTAATTTCACTCAAAGTAACCAATATTGCTGATGATTTAAAAGAACCCTAAATCGAAAATCAGAAAATGGGTAAAAGTGAAAACAATAAACAGAGCTTTGGCACATATTTATAAAGAAAGAGAGAGGAGGAAAAAAAAACCTACCATGATCTAAGACATAAAATGAAATAAATGCTTCTAGATCTGAAACTAATAAGCAATACCTTGAAACCCTTCTTCAGAAAGAAAAGAGGAATCAGGAGAACTCACATGCCTGGAACGATGGTGTAGATCTCAGGCCAGAAGGAATGAACCCTAACCCCAAATGCCCTCTTCTTCGTTTCACAGTGGCCAAAAACAGGATGGCGTGGAGATGGAGCCAAATGGAAAGGGGTGGTCAAAACCCTAGAAAATAAATGAAAAAAGAATGGTCGAACCCTAAAAAAACAGAGCAATGGAAGCTTCTATCTTCCTCAGTTTCATCTCCTTCATCAATCTGCAGTGGAGATTAGAGTTTGACGGCAGTTTTGGGCTTCTAAATGTCACGGAAAATTAGGGTTTCACGTCTCCTCGCCAATCGCAGACGAGGATGGAAAAGAGGGAGAAGAGGGAGCAACATGGGAGATTAGGGTTTCACGTCTCCTCGATCGTCAATCGCAAACGATGATGGAAAAGAGGGAAAAGAGGGAGCGGGAGAGAAAAGCGAGGGAGTGGGTAGCGCGGGAGAGGAAATCCAGGGAGTGAAAAGTTCGCGCAGTGGGTATTTTTCTTTAGTATTTTCTCCAAAGATTTACCAGCGGCCGGCTAAATAACCGCGCCTAAATACCAACATACAGCAGCGGTTTTCAAAACCGCTGGTAAATTACCGCTGCTATTTGATGATTTTGTTGTAGTATGTTTTGCGTTACATTCCATGGGCGAATTGAAATTGAGTTGTAACTGTCTGTTTTCATTGGCGAATTGAAATTGAAATTGAGTTGTAATTTTCTGTGTACTTGTTTAATTATTTGATTCCAATTCTGCTTTAATTTTGATTCCAACAATTGGTTCTGGACTCACAATTGTAATTTTATGTGTTCTTGGGCTGAACTGACTCCAACAATTGGTTTTGGACTCACAATTTTGAGTCCAACTTGTTATAGTAACATGATTTGATTTTTTTTGCATTATTTTTTGTAGGTTAAACGTTAAGAAGTGATAAGTGTCGAAGATTTGAAATTCTATTTTGGGGTAGTTCTACTTCTCACAATATTAATTCTTCAGGTATGCCTTCTCTATCTGCAATCATCTTGAAAAAATTTATATAAATCGAATAAAGTTATCATTACTTCGATATATATATATATATATATATATATATATTTATGCATGTCCAGATGTCCTATATTCAATCTTCTTAATTATAAGATTAGTGGTTTCTAAAATCCTTGAAAAATAATTGATAGATAAAATTTTCAGGGTATTTATTGATCCAAATTCACTCCTCAAAATTATAAGTTGAATCATGGGCAAACCAAAAACTATCGATGCATTCTTCAAAAAAAAGAATGTTAATGATTCAGAAATCAATGCACATTCTCCATTAAATTCTGACATGTCAACTATTGAGCAATGTCCTTCTAAGTTACCAAGAACCCATCAAGAAGTGGTTGATACTACTTCCTTAGAACGTGATCCGGGATTGCGTCCTCAAATGTGGGAATATCCTGTTAATCAAAGAGATGAAATTCGTCGTGCATATCTTATAGCTGGAGCGTATCAATGTTACTTTGAGAGTATCAGCTTTCAGGAGCAGAGAATCATCTTCCCCAATTTCAATCTTCTTTGTTCAAAAACATTTCTTGGTTAGAATACTCCCCTTCAAAGGATGCTGCATTTTGTCTTCCATGCTATCTTTTTTGTAAGGAACCAACATGACGCCCGGGATTAGGTGCGTTTACAAGTGAAGGGTTTCAAAATTGGAAAAAAGTGAATGATGGATTGAATTGTGCCTTTTTAGGTCATGTTGGAAAAGATCCTAATTCACCACATAAAATTGCTGAGAAGGCTTGTCATGATCTATCGAATCAATCGCAGCATATTGATAAACTGATAGAAAAAAAAACATCACAAGAGATTGAGAATAGCCGGTTGCGACTCAAGACCTCCATAGACACCGTTCGCTGGTTAACATTTCAAGCATGTGCTTTTAGAGGTAATGATGAAAGCATAAGTTCAAAAAGATCGAGGTAATTGTATTGAAATGGTAAAGATTTTGGCAGATTATAATAAAAAAGTTTCCAGGGTTGTCTTAGAAAATGCTCCAAAGAATGCCCAATACACATCGCCTAAAATTCAAAAGAAAATATTACATATTTTCCCAAGTAAAGTGCGTAGTGCAATTCGTGAAGATATTGGGGATGCAAAATTTTGCATTATTGTTGATGAGGCTAGAGATGAGTCTATGAGAGAGCAAATGGCTCTTATTTTGATATTTGTTAATAAGGATGGTTTTATTAGAAAACGATGTTTTGATTTAGTGCATGTTAGAGATACTATTGCATTGACTCTTAAAAGGAGATATGTGCCGTTCTCTCTCGTCACAATCTCAACATTCAAAACATTCGAGATCAAGGATATGATGGTGCTAGTAATATGCGTGGTGAGTGGAATGGTTTAAAAGCCTTATTTCTTAAAGATTGTCCGTATGCATATTACGTGCATTGCCTAGCTCACCAATTACAATTAGCATTAATTAGAGCATCCAGAGAAGTAATTCCTATTCATCAGTCTTTCTCAAAGTTGTCTTCCATTGTTAATACTATCGGTGCCTCCTGCAAACGTCATGATGAATTACAGTCTAACCAAGCGGATGATATTGCATATTTGATTTTTATTGATGAGAATGAGTATGGTAGAGGAGCTAATCAAATTGGTACTTTGCAATGAGCTGGGGATACTCAATGGGGCTCCCATTATAGTTCTATTTGCAGCTTACTAAAGATATTTTCTGCTACTTGCACATTGCTTATAAATATCATTAGTAGAGGAGCCACTTCTTCTCAACGTGGTGATGCAGATACCGCTTATGATGTGATGACAACTTTTGAATTTGTTTTTATATTGCATTTGATGAAAGAAATCATGGGAATCACTGATGTTCTCTGTCATGCTTTGTAAAATCGTTCGCAAGACATTTTGAATGCTCTGCACTTAGTCTTAACTACAAAATTACTCATTCAAAAGTTGAAGGAAGACGGCTGGAATAGTTTGCTTGAGAATGCGAAATCATTTTGCGAAAGACGTGGGATTGATATTCCTTATATGAGTGCCCCTTACACAGCAGGTCGTGGTCAGTCACGTGAATCACAAGATCTCATTACGATGGAGCACCATTATCGGGTTGACATATTTAATGCTGCAATAGACTCTCAATTGCAAGAGCTAAATAGCAGATTCAATGAGCAACCAACGGAGGTCCTTATTCTTAGTTCTACTCTTGATCCTAAGGATGCTTATAAATCTTTTAAAATTGAAGATATTTGTAATTTTGTGGAGAAATTTTATCCTCAAGATTTCTCAGAGGAGGAAAAAATTCATTTGAGATTTCAACTGCAGCATTATGAGCTTGATATACTTCAGCATCCAGATTTTCAAAATATTTCCACAATTTTTGAACTTTGCCAGAGATTAAGTGCAACGAGAAAGTCAGCGATCTGTTATCTGATTGATAGATTGATACGTCTTGTGTTGACTCTTCCAGTTTGAACGGCAACTACAAAACGTGCATTTTCGGCTATGAAGCTTGTTAAAACAAGACTTCGTAACAAGATGGAAGATGAATTTCTCGCAGATTGCTTGGTTTTCTACATCGAAAAAGAAATAGCTGAGAGTTTCAATACATATATGATCATAGATGAATTTTATTCTATGAAAAGTCGACGGGCACAGCTTAAATAGAAAGATTTAGGTTTACTTTTTTGTTTCCTTTTGTCGGTTTCAATCAAAGTTGGCTAACACGTTTGCATATTCATGGAGTTATAGCATACTCTTCGTGTGTTGAAAGTCCTATCATATTTTTTATTCATTAGTTTAAATTTAAGGTTTAACTTTTTTATTCTATGAAAGTGTGTGCGTGTGTATATCATGCATTTTTTTTACAACTAGTCGGGCCTCTACAGGTGTAAAATCCTGGTTCCGCCCTTAGTACCAACCTCCTCATTTTGGTCGAAAAATGCCAATTGGGGACATCAAAATACGAGAATTGTGAAAGCGGGGGACACACTTTTGAAAAATTGTTATAGGGACGAAATGGGGGTTATCAACCCTCTAAATGAGTAGGGCTGGCAACGAGGCGGGTCGGGGCCAGATGTTGGGGTCCCCTACTCCTTCCCATCCCCTTCCCCTCCCCACTGCGGGGATGGTAGGGAATCCCCCTCCCCTCCCCACAGGGAATATCTAATCCCCATCCCCTCCCCTTCCCCGCCCCACATCCTTCGGGGACAATCACTTTACTTTCTCACTTTACTTTGTTAAATGTTAGGTTTAAAACTAAAGATTTGCGAGGGACAATCACTTCAGGCATGTTGCGGTTGTTGCATGTGAGAGTAGCCACACAACCCACATAGGCTAAGATTTTGTCTTATTCATTTTATTAACATGGGGACAAAGGTGGTGCTCTCAGATTCATTTAATTGATCAATAGTCCCTAGCAGATCCCTAATTTCCAATCCCACTTGCCAAAAAGTACTGTACGTGCCACACCATAGGAAGATCCAAACCGTCCATTTGATGGGCACACCATACTACCATAGGCATAGGATGATCCAAATCTTCCACTTGATTGGCACATTGTAGGATAATCCAAACTGTCCATTTGATGGGCCACAACGTAAATAGGTTGTGGCCCAAAAATCAATTCCATAGGATAATCCCAACCCTTTGATCTATAGCGGAATTGCATATTATGGTACCTTCTATAGATCGAAGGGTTGCAATCATCCTATGGAAATGATTTTTGGGCCAAAATCTATTTATGTTGTGGCCCATCAAATGGACGGTTTGGATGATTTATGGTGTGGCCTGTAAAGTACTTTTAAATTGTAGCCTATCAAATGGACAGTTTGGATCATCCTATGGTGTAGCCCATACACTACTTTTTGAAAAATAATGGACTATACGAGCGCACACCATATAAAATCTTATCACTCATCAGAGAGATGTTACCTTTATTTGGGGGAGGGAGATTTTTAAAGAATTTAATGTTGCCTTACAGTGATGGTTTGATGGAGAGATTTTAGGGATTTCTAAGGGTAATATACTAATATAATGAGGGACAATGCCCAATGGATTATGGGTAAAAGAAAACATAAAAAGCTATTTCAGGGACAAAACTGTAATAACAGACAAGTCTCCTAAAATATCTCCTATATATGGTATTAGAAGCACATTAAAAACACTATCTTTGAAAACCCTCTCTCTCTCTCTCCCGAATAGAATCCCATCTAATCTCCATTTTTGATACAGAACTGTCTCTCTCTCTCTCTCTCTCTCTTAAATGATTGATTAATGCCTAAGCTGACTAGCATTCTTGGCTCATGCTATGCATGGGTATAAAATAGATGGCCCCACTCCATCAAAACATGAGGTGTAAAACAGTGACCGCACCAAGTCAATTTATTAGGTGTTAATGGTGGGACTTGCCCTATTTATGAGTTTGGTGGAGATGGGGTAGCCTCCACCCATCAAACATGAGATATAAAATGGTGGGCCCCACTGGATGATTGGCTTGGGTGGAGAATGCTACTCTATTGTTTCACTCAAATAATGTGCCCATCTTAAAGTAGAATTATTTAAGGGAAGTAGGCCTCAGCATTGATAAGAAAACAATTCTTCAACTACTTTTGTGCTTCTCCTAAACACTCGATCATTTCAATCAAATCAGTGCAGGTTTGATGAGTTAAGATACACGCATGCATGCATCACAACACACACGCACATATAAAACATATGTGGGTGTTTAAAATTCTTAAGGAAATGTTTGGCCTTGAAAAAATATTCCATTGAAGATTTGTAGTGCCAGTTGCAAGAGATGGGGGGAGAAACGGAGAAGGAGAAACTTAGTTATGAATTCCATTTCGTTTTGGCCAGTGGAACGGAACCGCCTCAGTGTTTCATTTCAGAAAAGAAGCTACGACGACCAGAATTTATTTAATAGTTAAAATTTAAAAAAAAATCCCAAAGAAAATGCTGAGATTGCTAAAAATTGAAACAACTAGATCATCCTCTAAAACAAAATCCATCATAATATCAAGGTTGTAAAGATCCAACATTTACTTAAAAGAAAATGTATGTATTGACCAGTGCTTGACTAGATGGAAAATTTTTAGAGACCGAGTCATGAGATTTTTTTACTATACTTTTGGAATTTAATAATGTTTGGACATAATAGAATTTTGAATTTTTAAAATTAGAAAAATACCCCATCATTTGGAAGTTAAGATTTTGATCCGTTTCGAAATGATCGAAAAATGTTGAATTTTGTACTAGAACTAAAAAATTGACTTTTTATCCTTTTAGAGCTAAGAATTAGGTTTCGAAACTATTTTTAATAAATCCAAATTGAGCGTATTCCTTTATTTACATGTAAATCTTAAGTAAATGGACAAGTGTTTTTCGAAACGGAGTATAGGGGTGTTCCGTTCTGGTTTTCCGGACACCATTTTGACCGAAATGAAACAAAATAAGGAATACAAAATACCAATTTTAAGTAGGTATTACTTTTTCACTATTTTTTAGGAATTGATGATGCTCTCTCCACTCCCACCAACTTAGGTCTTTCGGTCTCCCTCCTTCTGCTCCCATCTCGCAATCGTATACTTGAAACCATGATTATTCTGTGGAACAACTTTTCTATAAGATTGTAGGCTCCGTCCCTTTCGACATAAAAATGCACGTAAAATTTGTTTTATGTTCATTTTTACAACATAAAACAAATTTTACGTCCATTTTTACGTCGAAAGGAACGGAGCCTAAGTAAAAGGAGCATGTAACAAATTTTATACCCATTTTACATATATAGGTCGATCTTTTTTTTCTTTTTTTTTTGAGAAGGTTACTTAAATTTATTGATAAACTTAAGTGGATCATCAATTAGCCTTCGGCCGAGTTCTCTTTTGGGTCAAATTTTTGGGCTGCCAAATCAATCGTTGACTAATATAACTTCTGAGTTGACTCCTTTTTACCTTGACCGAGTTCTTGTTTGAGTCCGACCTCTTAAACCCATGTGGACACATATAGATAATACCCATACACATAGAAGTACATATTTGTTGATTGCTAATTGCTAATTGCTAATTGCATGTAGTGCATAATATTATGTATCTAGGTTTATGTACATATGTACATATTGCATGTACATATGTACATATTGCTAATTGCATGTGGAGCATAATATTATGTATCTAGGTTTATGTACATATGTACGTATTTCATGTACACATATACGTGTATAAATTAACTACATGTCATATATGTAGTTAAATTGCTTGGACTTGGCAATCAAGTCACAAGTTTTTCAACATTGAACCTTCCTCCTTACAATCACCTTATGGTCTGATTTATACATCTGATAGTGAGTGATGGTATGCACAAAAATTGATTTTTTTTTTTTTTTTTTTGGGGTGCACTTATGCCCTACTGCAGACCATTTATTACTGAGCAATGATAGATGCACCATAATCCCCATACAAGTAGCCCTATGCCCCTATTCATGAGTTTGGAGGAGATGGGGTAGGCTCCACGCCTCCACCCATCAAACATAGAGATATAAAATGGTTGGCCCCACTCCATGCATGGGCTTTAGGGCTGGCAACGGGGCGGGGCGGGGCCGGATGTTGGGGTCCCCTACTCCTTCCCCTCTGCAGGGAATTTTCCCCCTCCCCTTCCCCTCCCCACTGCGCGCGCGCGCGCGGGGGGGGGGGGGGGGTAGGGAATCCCCCTCCCCTCCCCACGGGGAACATCTAATCCCCTCCCCTTCCCCGCCCCGCATCCTTCGGGGACAATCACTTTACTTTGTTAAATGTTAGGTTTAAAACTAAAGATTTGCGAGGGACAATCACTTCAAGCATGTTGCGGCTTGGCTGTTGCATGTGAGAGTAACCACACAACCCACATAGGCTAAGATTTTGTCTTATTCATTTTATTAACGTAGGGACAAAGGTGGTTGCTCTCAGATTCATTTAATGATCAATAGTCCCTAGCAGATCCCTAATTTCCAATCCCACTTGCCAAAAAGTACTGTACGTGCCACACCATAGGAAGATCCAAACCGTCCATTTGATGGGCACACCATACTACCATAGGCATAGGATGATCCAAACCTTCCACTTGATGGGCACATTGTAGGATAATCCAAACTGTCCATTTGATGGGCCACAACGTAAATAGGTTGTGGCCAAAAAATCAATTCCATAGGATAATCCCAACCCTCTGATCTATAGAGGAATTGCATATTATGGTACCTTCTATAGATCGGAGGGTTGCAATCATCCTATGGAAATGATTTTTGGGCCGCAATCTATTTATGTTGTGGCCCATCAAATGGACGGTTTGGATGATTTATGGTGTGGCATGTAAAGTACTTTTAAATTGTAGCCTATCAAATGGACGGTTTGGATCATCCTATGGTGTAGCCCATACACTACTTTTTGAAAAATAATGGACTCTACGAGCGCACACCATATAAAATCTCATCACTCATCAAAGAGATGTTACCTTTATTTGGGGGAGGGAGATTTTCGAAGAATTTAATGTTGCCTTACAGTGGTGGTGCGATGGAGAGATTTTAGGGATTTCTAAGGGTAATATACAAATATAATGAGGGACAATGCCCAATGGATTATGGGTAAAAGAAAATATAAAAAGCTATTTCAGGGAACTGTACTAATGGAAATTATGAAAATTTTGGGAGAATCTTGTAGATATGTTTTGATCCAAGGGGTTTCTAGTGGTTTTCCCAAAAAAAAACACTTAAAAAAATACAAGAAAAAAATGGCATTAATGCGGGGCGGGGCGGGGCCAACTCCGTCCCCTTCTCCTCCCCTTCCCCACACCGGGGGATTTTTTTAATCCCCTTCCCCTTCCCCTTCCCCACTCAAATCGGGGAATCCCCTCCCCAAGCGGGGCGGGGTGGGGCGGATCCCCGCTTTTTCGGGTGAAATTGCCAGCCCTAATGGGCTTTGGTTGGAGACCATGAAGCCTGCCACACAAAAAATGAAGTACAATGGTGGGCCCCACATGATGCATTGGTTTGAAAAGAGTTGATGGGACACTACGAATCAAAAGATGAAAAAACAATGGTAGCCCCACGCCAGAGTTGATGGTTCCACCCATCAAAAGCAACTTTATCTCAAACTACGATTAAATTTGGTAAAGAAAAAAATTAAGACTTATTAACTATTAAAGGTAGATGATAGTGATATTGGTAATTAAGAAAATGTTTATGAGATTCTTGTAGATACCTTTTGATGTAGGGACTTTGAGAAGTTTTCCCACTATTTCATGGATGGGTTCTACGAGTTTTTGGCCATTTGACCTTCACTATTAACTCTACTAGTATATCACAGTTAGTACATATATGTGTGGGTTCCATTGTTTATCCATTAAGACTTCTTTCTATAGGTGCCACTATCATATGAACTATTATTATAGACGGGCCACATTACTTTTGTGCTATTAAGCCTGTCATATTTACAATATTTTTTGTGGTACATTATTTTTTGTTGCCTTTAGGGCATCCATGTAGACTGCACTAGTATACTATTAATTATTATATACAGGAGTCCTACTTGGTTTTTTGTCTTATGTCTTCTATCTTAAGTTCTTAACCCTACATGAGTCCTACTGAGTATTATGCATATGTTGAACTATAAATGATTAAATAACACCAACTCTAACAGCTTAAGCTTTCGAAGTAATTAGTTGTTTCACATGGTATCGGAGCTATTGCCTCAGGGCAGCTCCTAGGTTCAAAACCCAACAACTCCCTGACAATAAAAATCGACAGCCAGCACTCGATAAAAAATAAAAAAAAAGAGGGGCCACACGTAAAGGGTGTTGAAGTATAAATGAATAAATAACAACAACTCTAGTACCTTAGAATTCTTTTTCTAGACAATAATTATTGCGAAAATTGGAATTACTTCCCAAGAAAAATTTATCATGTATATTGAACCAAATGACTAAATATAGTTTCTCCAAAAAGTAATGGAAAGGAAAAGGTTTTCTTGGCAAAGCTTTTTGGGGTGGAAAGACCTTTTTTTGCCAACAAACTTTTTTTCCAACAAAATGAGCACTTTATTTGTAGAACGTGCACATGCATTTATGTGTCTGAACGACATGGCCCCTCATTTTGAATTTCTTCCAAGAGGGTTCCTAGCAATACAGTGGTGTCTAAATATTCCTCCAATCCAAGCAAGGCCTTATAAGAGTATTTGTTTCCTTTAACTGCTCTTAATAGAGTGGTTCTAAAATCAAGTCTTATTATCATCAGGTGACAAGGTTCAAGTGTGGTGGCTTTGTTCTGGGTTTAGCAATGAATCACTGTATGGCTGATGGGATATGTGCAATGGAGTTCATAAGTTCATGGGGTGAAATTGCCAGAGGGTTACCCTTAACCATTCCCCCATTTCTAAACAGAACCCTACTGATATCTAGACAACCACCCAAGATAGAATTCCCCCACCACGAATTTTCCGAGATGACCGATATATCGAACCTCTCTTTTCTCTTCCAAGAGAAAAAAAATCTATACCAATCCTTCTGTTTCAACCATGAAAAGCTTAATCAACTGAAAAAATTAGCAATGGAGCATGGTATCATAAAAAATTGTACCAATTTCACAGTACTCGCAGCATTTGTGTGGCGGGCCCGAAGCAAAGCACTTAAAATGGAACCCAACCAACAAACAAAGCTTCTCTTTGCCGTGGACGTGAGGTCTAAATTAAACCCGAATTTGCCTACGGGTTACTTTGGCAATGGCATTGTTCTCACTTTCTGTCTATGTACCGCAGGCGAATTACTGGAAAATCCATTGTCTTTCGCGGTTAAATTGGTACAAAATGCAATCAAATTGGTGACCGTCGATTATATTCGATTGGTAATCGATTATTTCGAAGTAACTAGAGCTAGGCCTTCACTGACAGCTACTCTTTTGGTCACTACATGGACTAGAATGGCTTTCCATAGTATAGATTTTGGTTGGGGGAAGCCTAAGAAATCGGGGCCCACGAATCTGCCAGGAAAGGAAGCAGCCGTGTTCCTCCCCGACGGAAAAGAGAAGAAGAGTACATATCTTTTATTGGGTTTGCCTGCTCCTGCAATGAAGATCTTCCAAGAACTGATACAAGTGTAGTTGTAAGTTTCTACAAAAATCAATATGTCTGTATGAATGGGCAAGTAAACATGGGGGATTAGTAGCTTTGTTGTTTATCTTTGCCAGAATAATCACTATATTTTTAAAGGAGGAATTCAACTCTTATAGAGTTTATTTGAATTGTATGTTTTTAGTAGCCAATCACAAAAAAAAAAATTAAAAAACAAATCCCTAAACAAAGAGGAGAATGTGTTATATTACCAAAACAAGGGAGTGTGGATATCAGCTTTCTATGTGTAAAGTGTATGTTTTGATGATACAATGGTCATATATATATATATATATATATATATATATATATATATAAGTAAAGCGGAATCCTCTAAGCCGTAGTTGTGCCACGTGTCAGCCCCCCCTCTTTGCACCGAAATTTCAAAATTCGTTTTACTTCCGTGTGTATCTTTTCTCTTCCCTAATTTTATTAACTTCAGTGTGTACATCTCATTTAAAGAATTGAAAGAAAAAAAATTTATATTCATTTCAAAGGCCCTTATTGGCAGTTACATAACGTAAATTTATTTCCTCAAAAAATTACGATATAAAACTCCATAAATAAATCGTTTCCGTTTCCCTACATGGTAAGTTACCAAACGTTATTTCTACTTTACTTTCCCAAACGTTTGGCAAACAGGAAGCACGGCGGGAGTGGGAAAGAGACAGTCAGATATGGGAACTAGGAGAAAATGAAATTTTGCCGGCTCTAATATTGAGCTATATTAATTTGCCATCTCATCTAAGGCAATGCTTTTCGTTTTGCTCTGTATTCCCTAAGGCTCTGTTCACTTGCGTTCCCGGGAAAGCAAATCCCTGGAAAACAACATCTTTTTTCTCAAAAGGGGGCCCCTGTAACAATTCCTCAAAAGTGCGTCCCCCCCTTGGCAATTCTGGTACATTGATGTCCCTCATTCTCAAATTTTCCTATGGTCATTTAGAAACGGCTGTCATGCACGTTGTCTGAGGAAAAACAGTAAGGCAACCCTATTGACAGCCCTACTGACTGCTTGCATGTAGGTCAAGAGAAGACTTTTCCCTAGTACTATCCTTGCAATTAATTTCCTTTCTCCTTGCTTCTTTTTCTCCTGGGATAGGACTCTTGGTTAAATCGACATCCCATCTTGCACTTTTGAGGTGATCATTTACCAAAAAGGAATTACTTTCCAAACAGGGTCGTCTAGTGGTCTTTTGCAAAGCCAGGGGATGGTTTTGGTTTTCTGGGCAATCTGTGGTGCAATTCAAGAGGTGGTTTTCTGGGACATGAAAGGTTGAGTTTTTCCCACATAGCTTAGAACCTCAGCTTCGAAGGGAGGATTTCTGCTGGGACAAGTTTAACATTAAAGAAGCTAATATATGGTTAAGAGAGATACATCAATGATTACAGGAAGGACATGGTAACACTCAAAGAAATAATAGAGAAGAAAGCAAACCCAGGATTACATGGAAGAAATTTAATAGCCAAATCTAAACACCAACAAAGTAGGCTAATCATATCCATAGTTGGATGATTATAGTAGATAGAATAAAAATTATTCATAATACCCTGAAGGTGAGACCAGAGGCGTGGAACTTTTGGTCCTCGAGCTGTTCTAACCGCTCGATCATTGGAGACGTCAGATAGTTCGCCCAATCACCCACTTCCCCTTTCCTAAAGAAAGTGTTATTCCCAAAAACCAAAGTAGGGTCAACTCCTGTCTTGTTCACTTGCAAATTGGTCATTGTCTTAAAACTACATAACTGTATTATTTCCTCCACCAAGAACTCAGCCAACTTCTTCAAATGAAATGTGGGATCCTGTTTCATCTCCTCATACTTCAAAAACAAAACCCTTCCAGGCCTTTCTTGGCTTTCCTTCCAATACCCCAACACATGATCCCAATAAGGACCGAAAGGCGAAACTCCTTCACAAAACAAGTCGAAGGCCTCTTCGAGAGGAAGGGGAGGTCCTACACTCAGGGGTCTCAACTTGTTAAAGTAAGACCACATGGCTATGAAGGTATCTCTTGGATTACGACATATGTAAACAATCCGAAAATCCGATTGTATTGCCGATGGCGGTAATGAATTGTAAGGCGCGTGTGTAGAAAATAGTCTAGGGTGAGAAAGGTTTGAGAAATAAGAAACAGGATCATCTTCCAAGAACTTATATTCGAAGAAAGGGATAAGTGAATGGGAGTTATTGTTGAGCAAGGGATGGTTAGTGAAAGTGTAACGAGTGCGGTTCACAATGGTGAAAACGAGAGCCTTCAACCAAGTTGTACCCGTTTTGGGTGCGGTGCTCACTAGTACATCGGTGTTGTAGGCTTGAAAGTGTTGATGGCATTCCATTACTGCTTTCAAGTACTGTAAAGGATACCAAAAGCCTTGGTATTGGTAGATATGGGGTTCGAACCACCCATTCCCTTTTGGGAGGGAGGAGACTAGTTCCTCCCATTTTTTGCTTATTTGTTCTTCATTTTCAGGCAAGCTAGTGGCTGGAATTTGGGATGTAGCCATGAAGAAGATGGGAGTTGAAGGATCTAAGTTATGATTAGTGTCCTCACAGGATTTTGATAGCTTTGGCTACATGAAAGCATATTATGTATTTCCAAGAAGCAGCTCACATCAAATGACATTTATCTCCAACCAAATCCCAGCTGTCAAGAGTCCTTCCATGAAAGCTAGGACCACGTGAATATTTAAACTTTGCAGTGTGCTGATATCATTTCCCTTCAATTATTTTCAGTTTTTCAATCGCTTCTCTTGTCTTGTCTTGTCTGGGCTTTTTTCTTTCATTGTTCTTGCTGGGATGATCTCACCCAATGTTTGAGGGATCTTTTTCGTATTTTGTCCTCTTAATCTATAAAATTACATACAATTTTTTCTACAATTTTCTTCCCTCAAGCTTTTCACTTTTTGTCTTTCTTTTCACTGTTTTCATCATTTACGCCGGGCAGCGGTTTGGGCCTTGTCCCAGGAGTCTTCAAACATCCCTACAAGGCCCATCCACACGATCTCCGTCACTAACATCGGCACGATTCATTACTCTTTTCCTGCGGCCTCACTCGTTCATCTGTGAATTGGGACCGTAAAGGGAAGGACTGAACTCTCTTGTTTGTTTTTGAAATTTCATGTCCATCCTGAATTTCATTCTCAAAATAAAGCTTTGTTTCTGCATAAAAATTTGAGAGTTCATGTTGTAATCATTCTTGCTTTTTTTACAAAACATGTCTATTAAAAGTCTTTGCAAAATATTACCAAGTTTATCGCAAAACTGTTTTATCCTTTTACTTGCATTGTTCACTCAATGTTCAAACTTAAGTTTATTACAAACATCATTTAGGTTTGTCTGCATACTATAACCTTCAATCTGCAATAATTTAAGCCATTTAACTTGCCAAGTCTCGCGAACCACACACATATTTGCCTTACCTTAAAATTTTATTTTGACTTATAAATTGCATACAGTTAAGTTGCACCTGCTCTAAGTTCTAATATTGATTGTCTGCTAGATAATCTTTGCCCTTTATATTGTTCAACCAAGATTTTTAAATCCCGTGTTTGCCAGCGTCAAAGCTGTCTTTCACTTATTCTGGATTGAATCGTCCCTCTCTTCGATTGGATGTATTTAGCTCATTCAATTCCCTCTGCATTATATAGTAGATGCACGCACACATATGTACTTGGATATATCCTATTGTATGAGGTCAAATTAAATCTATCATTGGCATTTCTCATTCTGCAAATTCTGGACAGCATTTACTGAAAATAAATTTATCTCTCTTATTTTGTCATCTAACCAAGTGTAGATCTTATAAAAGAATAGCTTTTGATTGTACTGTAGCATTTGGTATTCAAAGCAGCTAGTGAACATCACCTTTGCCGGATAACATCCTTGTCGAAGCGCATATTCATTTGCACCTTGGAACTTACATAAAGCAACGCAATAAAATTCTACGCCGCTAAGAAAAAAAAAATTTGCCCTGACGTTGTACTTTGAAGCAAAGCTCGCCGATCAAGCAAAGCTCGTCACAACAGGTCGGTACTCTAAACCTTAAAGCCCATCCCAAACGACCCGAATCCAAAGCCGAATTTCTCGGATAGGATAGATCTTGAAACTTCACTAAGTTCAAAATCAAACATCTGAAATTTTAGAATTTATCATTTTCACCAGAAAAGAAGAAAAGGCAAATGTGGCATGATGGTAAGTGGCACACAATATATAGTCGAAAACAGCAGAACAATCCTAATCATTCCATCACGTAGGATATGGATATTTTTACTAATTGAATCTTTTTCTTTGTAGTTTATAGGACACTTAACAGCTTTATGATTTTTACCTCTTGATGATGACCAGGTGAATAAAAGAAGATTAATCCATACTTTTTGCCTGTGGAATTTATTTAATTTTTGTGGTTTTTGTAAAAGAAGTATTCTACTTTGCTTTATTTGCAAAAACAGTCTACTTTGTTTGACAATTTGCAAATAGAGTCCTTGCACTCGAGTGAATTTTGCAAATCAGGTTGTGACATCAATTTGTGACCAAAATACCCACGGTAGATTTTTTTAACATATAGAAAGACCAAAATGTTCTTAGCGATTTTATACGGTGTAAGCTCTTATAGTCCCTTATTTTTCAAAATGTACTGTACGGACCACATCATAGGATGATCCAAACCGTCCACAGATTTTATAAAGGGCGATGATATCCCCCCCCCCCCCTCATGCTCCCCCCTTCTAATGTGTTCACTTCAAATCACGTTATAAGGGGTACGTGTTCACGTCAAATCACGATATAAGGGGGCGCGTGTGTACTGCAAGGGGTGAAAGTTGTTGAGAAAATCCGCCGGGCAATCCAATCTGATGGTGCACAAATTAACGAAAAGTAAAATAAACCAAGCCACAAGATGAATACCAAGATTTACGTGGTTCGGCCAAGCATACTCCACGGGCAAGAAACACGATCTTCCACTATAAAAAAACAAAATACAGGGATTACAATGGATTAATCTCAAACCCACAAACCCGCAGTCATTTCCTTGCTTCTCAAACCCGAGACCGTACACCAAGAGTAACCCAAGAGAAAACCCACAAGAGAATACCCGAGAAGAAACTCAATTTCTCTCTCTCTCTCTCTCTCTCTCTCTCTCTCTCTCTCTCTCTCTCTCCACGAGAGAGTAAAAACATCTCTCGTTTATATCACTTAGGTTTTAGAAAAACCTAAAAACATTGCCGTTTTTTCATTCCAATCGAGTGGTGGGAAATTAGGCAACTTTTCCAACAATCTCCACCTTGGCTTATTTCCCAGCCACCATGAAGATTTTCTGTCGATGTCTCCACCGGTCCGCTATTACCACAAACCACCATTGGCCTTCCAAAGTACCAGCTACACACCCTCGAATCACCTTGTTTCTGACTCCTCTCGATTCGATCAACACGGTCAATACACATGTGTAGTTGCCAACCCGTTGACTCACTCAGTCAACCTTGGAGAGGGATCTCAATCCATCCTTCCCAATGCAGGTACTATCATCCTCTCATCATCGTCTGCAACTTGGAAACTTGTCTCTGCACTAACTGTGAAAGAGACCCTACGCGTGCACGCGCTACCACTCCATTTCCATCTAACCATCGAGATCTTGGAAACACTAGTCATTGTGTCCCCGACCAGACGATACAACCCACAACACTTCTCTCCTTTCATCAGAACCATACAGCCTCGTGTGATTTTCATTGCTCCACCTGCAACTAAAATCCTGCAACCTCTGGGGTCCAATCGGCTAAGAGACACTAGATTCCTTCGCATCTTTGGGATATACGTCACACCACCCCAAGTACGAACTACTTCATCGAACATCTTGATCTTTACCGTTCCAACTCTTATGACGTCACAAGTAGACCCGTCACCCAATGACAATACACCCGCCCTTTTCTCATGGAACGTATCAAAATATTCCCTCCTGGAGCATACATGAAAAGAGCACCATGAATCTAAAATTCACTCATCATAACGAGAAGCGTGATTACCTGTGGAGACTGTGAGAACGTCTCCAAACTCTTCGCTTTGCTCATCCGTTACCACCACCGCAGTATTCATAGCACCATTGTTCGCCTAGTCAGCTCGCTTCGGACAACGGTAACATTGCACACCCTTTCCGCCGACCCTGAATCTTGACCTGCCTTTTCCTGATCCCCTGTTAGACGACCTTCCTCTTTGATTCCCACCATGAACAACCAATCCGTGCTCTTCACTTCCACCAAGAAGAGGTTTCTTCCGCATCTCATTCGTTCAATCACCCTTGTCAAAGAAGAAGGAGAAGAAAAGGTTAGGTCTTTCCTTTTTTTTCCCCTGTACTTCTAGTTCTAGGGTTTTTGTGGTTCTTTCCTTTTCTTTTGAATTTTGATTTCATTCTTTTCTTGGGTTTATGCTTCTATTTTTTTTTCTAGGTTTCTTTTTCTTCTCTTTTATTTTTTTTAGAGGGAAAAGGAGAGAGATTTGAGATTTTGAGTCCAAAACTTATTATTGCATTAATTATGAGCAAAATAACCAGTTTTGGCCTTTCCGATTAGGACATACATGGATTCTAAAAATTAGGATTTTACCAGCTAAAATATTGATTTTACAATCTTGGATTACATAATCTAGGTTTTAGCTTAGGCCCTGTTTGTTTCAGATTGTGAGGGCCGATTGTGAACCCCCAACTGATTATTGGCTCAAATTTACATTTAATTTTGAACCAATAATCAGATGAGGTTTATGTTTAACTTATAAAATCGAAGGCCCTATTCATTTGAGATTGTGACAAGCGATTGTAAGCCCTAGATTGATTATTGGACTTAAAAGTATGTTTAAATTTGAGTCCAATAATTGGTTAAGGGGTCACAATCAATTGGCACAATCTCAAACGAATAGGACCTAAGTTTAGCTTGTAATATTCTAATATCCTAGATTCTTTTCTTTGTGAAATGATAATGCCACCCCTTTTCAACCCCTTCCATATGTAGAGATTGTCACGTAATTTTCATGACGGGGACAAGCAGACTACCATGGATACATACTTTTTGAAGGTCTTGTTGGTTTTGGATTTTGAGAATTGATTTTGAGTCCAGAATCGATTCTTGGACTCAACATTGCCTTAATTTTGAGCCCAATAACCGGTTTTGGACTTTGGGATTTGTTCGGGGATTTCTGTCATTTATACGATTAAGATGTGCTTTTTCATTTCTTTTTCATTTTATTTATTTATTGTTAGTTTTTGGAATTTTGTATGTGATGATCAATTTATCAGGGTTTTAGGGGTTTTGTTGTTGCGTTACATTCCATGGGCGAATTGAAATTGAGTTGTAACTGTCTGTTTTCATTGGCGAATTGAAATTGAAATTGAGTTGTAATTTTCTGTGTACTTGTTTAATTATTTGATTCCAATTCTTCTTTAATTTTGATTCCAACAATTGGTTCTGGACTCACAATTGTAATTTTATGTGTTCTTGGGCTGAACTGACTCCAACAATTGGTTTTGGACTCACAATTTTGAGTCCAACTTGTTATAGTAATATGATTTGATTTTTTTGCATTATTTTTTCTAGGTTAAATGTTAAGAAGTGATAAGTGTCGAAGATTTTAAATTCTAGTTTGGGGTAGTTCTACTTCTCGCAATATTAATTCTTCAGGTAAGCCTTCTCTATCTGCAATCATCTTGAAAAAAATTATATAAATCGAATAATGTTATCATTACTTCGCTATATATATATATATATATATATATATATAGAGAGAGAGAGAGAGAGAGAGAAAACGGTTCCTACACATATGTGTAGGGAGTTCTCTACACACTAGCTTAAAATACAGTGGGGCCCACATTGTTTGGGTGATCCAAGCCATCCATTTTAAAGGCCCTCACATAGATAGGGTGTCTATAAAAAGTCAGATCCATAGGATCATCCCAACCTAATGATTTGTTGAGGTAAAATGGATGTCTTTAAACCTTCACAAATTAGTCCATTTTTTGCCTCCACAGTTCGAATGGTTAGGATGATCCTATGGATCTGATTTTTTGTGGACACCCTATCTATGAGAGGGCCTTAAAAATGAATGGTTTGGATCACCCAAATAATGTGGTCCCCACTGTATGTCTTCCCACTCGGCATCCGTCATCTTCTCCGTCTTCCCATCCTTTCCCTTCAACGCCTTAGCCAAGCCCTGCTGAACTGGGATGTCCTTCACCCTCATCTGCCATAGGGTGAAACTGCCGTTTCCGTCAAATCTGTCGATGTTGAACTGAGTAGAACTTGATTTTACCGTCATCTCAGATTACTCCGCACTTGCGGTGTAGCGCTCCACCTCGAACGAGAATCTTTCCTGGACAATCTTTTTACTCCCAAAAGACCGCTCTAACCGCAATCCAACCACAACACCCACTATCACTCTACCTGGCCTCGACGATCGCTCCACCTGAGCTCTGATACCACTTGTTGAGAAAATCCGTCGGGCAATTCGATCCGATCGTGTACAAATTAACGAAAAATAAAATAAACCAAGCGACAAGATGAACACCAAGATTTACGTGGTTCGGCCAAGCCTACTCCACGGGCAAGAAACACGATGTTCCACTATAAGAAAAACAAAATACAAGGATTACAATGGATTAATCTCAAACCCACAAACCCGCAACCCTTTCATTGCTTCTCAAACCCGAGACCGTACACCGAGAGTAACCCAAGAGAATACCCGAGAAAAAACGCTAGAGAATACCGAGAAGAAACCCAATCTCTCTCTCTCTCTCTCTCTCTCTCTCTCTCTCTCTCTCTCTCGTTTTTGTCTCTCCCCACGAGAGAGTAAAAAATCTCTCGTTTATATCACTTACGTTTTAGAAAAACCTAAAAACATTGCCGTTTTTGCATTCCCATCAAGTGGTGGGAAATTAGGCAACTTTGCCGTTTTTGCATCTCCTTTGTAAAGGAAAACACTATGAAAACAGGATTCTGTTTAGAGAATAAAAATGGGAGTGATGTGATGGTTAATTTGAACTTTTTCACGATGCATTTAGTGCCTTTATGGAGATTTGAACTCCCTTATTTTGTCTTTCAGTGGATGTGGCTCCGATGAATGATGCCCGTTTTTTTTCACAAAACGGGAATAAGCTATCTTTTATAAAGGTGATTAATCCTCACTATCATTCATAACAGGCTAGGAGCGTATCATTCCAAGCAAGGCTAGGGTGGCATTCAATGGTTCTTGTGCTCCTTGGCATGCCACGCAAGCAGACATGGAAGCAAGGTTTTAAATTTTGGTTTCGGTGTCGGTTTCATCCACCACCGAAACTGAAATGTCTCGGTTTCGAGGTGAAATTTCGGCCGAAATCTTGCAAAAATATGATTATGATTTCATTTATTCTATTTTATTTCGACCGAAATCTCTAAAATTTCGGTGTCAATTTCGGCGATTTCTGTTGAAATTTCTGCTACTTCGGTGGAAATTATAATATTTCGGTAGAAATTTTGTAAAAAAAGTCCAAAAAATGAAATTCTAACCGACATTTCGGCAAAATTTCGACGAAATCTTGTAAAGAAATGACTTCATGTGAATTTCATTAAGTTTGTGCCGAAACCGAAATATTTCAGCCGAAACATTTCGTTTTGGCCGAAATTTAAAACCATGCATGGAAGAGGGGCGGATTTATCGGTTCCCTTTAAATGGGATTTTTTGTATAGTCATGCTAGGGATTCACAACTAAGACGCAACATTAACCCACCAATGATTTTTAACCACCTATCAGGATTTTGCTTATGGTGAAAACAATGATGATTAGATGTTACTCATTAAGAATTAAATGACATGCTAAAAAAGGAATGTTTTTTGGTGGGAGGATCAATTTCTTATGGAAAATACTTCTAAAACGGATCCAGATAAAGTGGTGAGTAGGACCGATGGATTTACTGAGGGAAATGTTATCAGCACAACCATATTTTAATATTTGCACAATCCCAGCTGTCTTATCTTCTTTGACTCGGTAGAGCTTTTTGGGAAATGTAATAACCATTTGAAAGCTCTATAAATATTGATTTGACCTTTTTAAGGGGTATTTATTTTTTTGTGGGATTTGAAATCCCTTCTTTTGTCTTTTAGTCGACGTGGCTCCATTGTTTGATGCCGGTTTTTTTCGCCCAGAACGTAATCCCGTTTTCCTAGCAGTTTATGGTATTTGTGGGGATACACACTCCTTTTTTTTGGTTGCACACGTTTCACAATGAAGGAAGCGTGGATATTTTCAGCATGGGATCCATTTTTCCTAGCAACCCTCATTTCTTGTTATCTTAAGAAAAACATTAATCAATTACAAAGTGCAGTCTAATTAACCATTGAAAAAAAAATAAGTGCAGTCCAAATCAATTCACACCAAGAGCGCATCGAGCTAAAGACAGATTTACCCTTTTTTACCTTATTCATATAGCGAGTGCTGCTAGCAAAACCGGATTTCTTTCCGAAGATAAATAAACAAAATCCCATGTTGTGACACATGCGCAAAAGACAAATGAGTGAGCATGTATCCCTACAAAATGCAAAAATAAACTATGGGATTGATCAAATAACCAGTCAATTCCCTTTATCTAGGTTGGGATTGGACCTCCAACCTCAGGGTTGGAGAACATACTCTTCACCATTGAGCTAGAGGCTCAACCCCTCGTCGGTCAATCACCACCAATTTTTTTGTATTTCCTTTGCTTTCTTGTTTCTTTCTTGGAATGGGTCCCACTTGGTTTTTAAGTTGGGTATGTTGTAAATACGTAAAGGCAAGAAAGGGTTTAAAAGAAGAGTTAGAGAACTTGAGAGGCTTTTGAGTGGAGAAGAGAAGAGAGGAAAGATCTAGGGCAAGGAAAGAGGGGTTTCTCTTGGGGCAGTAGTAGGGTTTTTGTGGTGGAACAAAAACAACGATTTCTCTTCTTGTTTACTCAAGGTGGTTTTTCTACTCAAGCGTAAGAGGAGAAAATCTAAGGCAAGAAGAGGGGTTTTTCTCTTGGGTCTCTAGGAAGGCTTTTTGTGATGAAACAAAAGCAACGCGGTTCATCTTGAGGGTGAGAAGAAAGGTTAGAGCAAGGCAAGAGGAATTTTCTCTTAGGGGCTCTTGGAGTGCTTTTATGGTGAAGCGAAAGTAAGGTTCTTCTTTGAGGAATAACCTTCTTCTTCCATTATCCTTCTCCATAGAGTTTTCTTTATTGCAAGAGAAGCATTGTATTGGAGGTTTTTCCAAAGGAGTTTTCCTCATTCTCGGTGTAGAAATTTGAGAGTTGCTTAAGAATTGCATAGAAGGTTGGAGAAAAGAGTTTTATCGGTGGATTTTACTGGTGGAGGTAACATTGTATTAATTGTTCTAAATAATGGATATTTTTGTGTTGCCTTGTCCTTGGAGTAGCCCATTGTTGTGATTTCCTTTGTGGTTGTACTTGGCACATATTTTCTCTATCTTGTTGTGCAAGATCATAGGATATTTCTATGTGTTTGCTGAAGTAGATCGGCAGGTTTTATTAGGGGTGAGCATTGGCGCCCAACAAATTCCATGTTGTCTATATATTCCAAAAGAAATCCCATTTTGGAAGTGTTTTCCTTTATACATCATTTTAAATTTTCATTTTTATTCCATGTAACACATTCATCTTCATTTTATTTATTTCAACAATTGCTACAACCCAGGAAGAAGATGAAAAAAGAGGAAGAAGATGAAAAAAAGAACAATCCTAGTCAGAAAAACTATAAATACATTTGCAAAAATCAGGTTGACTCGCAAAAAAATTGGATAGAGAAGAAATATCGGGTCGACTAAGCAAAAAATTGGTCGATTTCAAACAAACATGATTTTTCCCATAGATCCCTTTTTTTTTTTTTGGCCAGCAGGCGATCTTTTGACTAGTAGGCCTGACTTTTCTTTTCTTTTTTTGCGAGTCTACCTGATCTTCTGCAAATGTATTTATTTTTGCTTATTTTGCTGGCTCTGAATTTTCTTTTTCCTTCTTATTCGTCTTCTTCCTCTTCTTTCTTGCAGTCAGTTTTTTTTTTTTTTTTTTTTGCCGGACTAATTCCTATGGATGCCAACAATCACCCGTATCCCCTCGTTCGGCATGCGTTGTTGTAAGGTGTCCATGTGGCCAAAAAATGATAAGAAACAAACGTATTTTCAAATGGTTGCCCTTGTTCCGCGTATGAGTTCTTTCCTATCGTTTTTCAGTTATTTTACTAAAATTCTACATCTTTCATGCTGGTGGCATTGATCCCTGTCTCAATCAAAAACCTCCATACAATGTTCACTGTTTTTATAAGAAAACCCATCTGAGCCTAAATGAATTGCCCTTCATGTAATCACTTACCCATACTCTGATCCACCAATCAAATGATCCTAATCGTATAGACCATTTTAAGATCAAGCAAACAATCTGCAATACAGAAAACACCATCAAAACAGAGTGGTGGGTCTGCTTCGATGTGCATATACACTCAATTTCTGTGTATAGTTTATACACAACCATTCTTCCTACTTCAGTGTTTATCAAATTGCAATCTGATGTCAGAGTAAACTCATGCAAACAGAGATACATTTAAAATGTAGATGTTTCTACAACCATTTTGATTTTGGAGAGGTAGATGCAAGGTTACCAGAGCGGGAATCGAAGGCTCCCAGGGAAGAATCCTACTCAAAGTTGCCAGAGCGGGAATCGAAACGGGAGTCGAAAGCGGGAATCGAAGGCTCCCAGGGAAGAATCCTACTTCCTTGGGTAGATGTCATTTTGGCTAATTCTATCAAATGTTGTACAGAACAAGACACCAAACACCAGCTGCTAGTAGTTTCTATAGGGCAGATAATTTATGAAAAGAAAATTCCTACAGATCTATATTATTTATACATAGCATGTAATACACAGGATGATTAATTGTTTTGCAGAGAAGAAAATTGGGAGATGATTTAGAGGCATGATTAGTTTAGCAGAGAATAAATACCACTGTCATGTGTGTGTTGGTTTATCTTCATCATGCCTCCACTTCTCGGCCAGCAGCTTCGAGATTTTCTTCATCGTCTTCTTCAGCCTCCTCGGCTAGCTTGGTCAGCTCTTCTTGGACCATGAGTTTTATAGCCGATTTTCTAGGTGTAAGATCTGTACGGAAATGGCGAGCTGGAGAAGGTAGAATTTCATCAGAAATGCAGAAGTATCTAAAATCAAAATATAAAATTGGGGTCAATGGGGCGAACCAAGTTGCTTGAGAATGTCGGTGAATGTTGCCTGAGGAACAAGAATGACAAAATACAGAGTCAGGAAAATTAGTTGTCTAAGTAGTTATTTTCTGTATAATAAAGTTTTAAACACCAAGCCTTCTCAAGAACTTCTTTAACATATATCGCACCGTGTTAAAATCGACTTCTTTTAGTATTTCACAGATGGTCTTCCTTAATTCCTTTGCACTAGGACCAGATTCCACTTTCAATTTAGATCTTTCCTTCCCTTTCGTCTCCTTTTTACCTTCATGAAATCCCGAACAATTTCAGATAGCAGTCAGCATAAATGAATAAAAAAACAGACTCGTACCATTTCTAATGTCGCTTGCTCAAATTAAGAAGTGTGGTTAGTTTATGAAACCAAAACAACCACTGATTTGGGCAAATTGAGAAGCTTGAAACCAAACCGAACCACACTTTAAAACAAATAGGGAGACCATTAAGATGAAGGAACAAGTATTACCAGATTTTTCCTTAGGGCTAGCTTTTGTTGCAGTTGAGTATTTTGGAGCTATGTCCTCACTCTTCTTCTTCCGCGAGAAGACCTTTGGGCTTGTATTACTAATGCTATTGGCCTTGGAGTCCTTGGAAGGTGTTTTGGAGGGGCTTTTTGTGGGTATTGCAGCAGGTGCTTTCTTTGGAGTCGTCACTTTCTTGGCATTAGCCTTCCCAGTAGAGCCTTTATTTGATGACTTCTTTGAGCCTTGTTTTCCCTTTTCTGAATCTTTATCGTCCTCATCTTCAAACTCATCTCCATCTTTGTCACTTCCAGAATGCTCGGGCACTTCATCCTCATCTCTATTGGCTACGCCGTTCTCATTTCCTTGATCTTCTCCTTCACCTTCATCTTCTGTTTCCGGAGCAGTGATCTTTTCTTTTGCTTTCGGAGTGTCGTCACTCGTTCTCTGTTTCTGTGGAATATAAAAATAAACGCCATGTGAAACAAACAAGAGAAACAACAATAAAACAAAATAATGTAATGCCATAAAGCAACCATCCACAAAGCTTTGCTCCAATGAAGATAATATGAAAATTATAGTGTCAAGATCAGTAATATTTAAGGGATTCGCTAGCCAATTTCGCGGAAAGCCATTTCGCGGCTGACTTTGGCATGTGAGAACAGCCACCTCAGATGAATTAAATGAATAAGACAAATCTGCCAAAAAGTCAACCTATGTGGCTGTTCTCCATGAAATTGGCTAGCAAATCCCAATAAGTAATCCTACATACAAGAGCATTTATAATAATTTGAACCCAAATGCTGGCGCTAAAAATCCATACATAAAATTCAAGATGCCCAACAAAATAAGACATCTAGAGATTGACACATAATGAATAGATTGGACAGCTTTTGAGCAGGGATAGATCTGAGATACCTTAGCTGAGCGCTTTGCAGTTGTGCTTACAGGCTTCTTCGAGGCACTTGTTATGACTGTCCTTTTGCGCTTTCTTTTGTTTGACTGGCAACATAATAGGTAAGTTTAATTTTCAAAAAATAAAATAAAATAGTAGGTATGAATTAAGATAACAGTCCAAGGCTACAAAGTGGTTGCTTTTAGATAACATCTAATTCAAAGAAGATTTACTTAAAGACAAACCTGCTCTTTCTCTGCAAGTAAGACGTCAGTCATAGCATGAGGAGCCTCCATAAAGTCCAATAGCTTTGCCACAAGATCTTCCTACATGTACATCACAAGGCACATAAAGTCAAGGTTTGAAATTTCAGTTTCAGTATCGGTTTTGGCCTTGGCCGAAATCGAAATTTCGGCTGAAATGCCAAAATTTCAGCCGAAAGTCCGTAAAAATCGGAAAAAATATAAAAATCCGGAAAAACTTAAAAAAAAAAGAGAGAGAGAGGTAAATTTGGCCAAATTTCGACCGATATCCAGGATGGACACCGAACAGGGTACTTTCGGTGTCGAACCAGGCCAAAATCCGATCGACCGAAATTTCAAACCAGGCATAAAGTGACATGATCAGCCTCAGTAGTGTTGCAATGACAAGTTCTTACTAGCCGAAAAGTGTTGTGCCAATAAGTAGCCGTAATGAAATAAACCAACCTTCCTCGCTGTAGTTTTCACAACAGGTATATCAAGCAGATCGCAAAACTCCAACAGTTTTTCTTTGACACATTTATCAAGTTTCTCTTTCATTTTCATTTTTTGCTTTTCCTGTAGTGAAATTAAAAGATAAATTATGAAGCTGAAATATGCAAGTGGACATGCCATTCATCACTGTCATTCCATAAAGCTCAGTATGTCAAATAAACCAGGTAGCAGACACATAAGAATGGACAGAGCATGCTCATTTCCACCACCCCAATAAGGATGTCGAAAAACAACAAGGGCAAATGGAAAGACCAGGTTGCTTCCCTGAGTTTTGAGTTTCTTACCGCATCATGCCATGCAAAGCCAGAGAATTGGGAAATGTTACTTCTGAATTGAATTGCCTGCAATACATATGCATGAATAATCTTTTGTCAAGAAAGCAGAGTTGCATAATATACGAATTTTGGATAAAGATTTATAACAGAAACCAAAAATGAATTTAAAAGCTAAAAAAATTAACAAAATATATCAATTTTCGATAAATAATTATAACAGAAACCAAAAATGAATTTGAAAGCTAAAACAATTAAAATCACATTATTTTTAAAAAGAAAAAAAATCCAAGTCCCCAACCTCATTCAAATGAATGAAATTAGGCTATCAGAGCTACTTCTGTCATCTACGAAAATCAGTACAGTTACAGTAATTATTGCCCAGAGAAGTGGAGGGTCCAATAGCAACTGGGAACATGATGTAAAGCATGTGTATTCCTGGACTATTCAATGGAAATTTGTTTTTTGTTTCGATTTTGTGGTTTAGTGGTTGATATTAGTACCAGTTTGGTAGGTTCAGTAGACTTGCCTAGAATTTGACATTTCTCTAGAGTAAATTAGCAGACCTTGTTGGATAACCTTACCATTGAGTGCCATTCTCTCAATGTTGTCATACGGGTGAAAGATGGGCTCAGCTATCCATGGAGGTTCGCAGATGCGATTGAGGAGATTCACAATTTGCTCAAGGGTCAAGACATTAAGGTTCGTCACGTTTGACGATCACCCAACTAGGATGCAGCTCAGCTAGCTCTTTGGAGAATCAACAGAGATGATATTATGAATTGTGATTATCTTCCTCAAGAATTTTTCCAGCTTCCCTGACTATGCTTCTTCTGTTTTGGTTTAGTTAGTTGTCACTTCCCTTTGTTTTAAGACCTCAAACTTCTTGTTCTTATGCTCCACTTAATAAAATTATAATTAAAAAACCGTCGACAAGTTTGATGGAGGATTAGAGCGAAATAATTTCCTTGAATGGGTCAATTCCATCGAAAACTTCTTCAAATGGAAGGATCCTAGTGAGATTGACCAAAACAAATTTGTGGGAACAAAATCTGGGGACACGCTTCCTTCTGGCAAAAGCATATCAAGCAGGAAGAGAACCAAAAAGGGAAGTAATAACTACCTACATGGGACAATTTTTAGGCAAAATTGAAGATCACATTCTTACCAAGGGATTTTGATCAAACCCTTTATGTTAATGGAGGAGCCCAGCCATTGTACATGCCGGGAGAGGAAGTAAAGAAACCACACGCATTCGGCTCCCTCCGAACTACAGATGCATTTTGATCTAATACCAGAGCTCATATGTCCATATCTGATATCATAGTTTACAATAAATTCTAACCTTACGAGCTCCCTGTCCTTTCGGGAAACATTATTTTTGTCCCTTTAAGCCGGGGAGGGTTTTTTAACATCTAGAAGTCCCAGGGAAGGGAAGTACTCTGGCGATCTCCAGGCTAGCAAAAGACAAGCCCATCACTTTGCACATTTCTGGCATGTGCAATTCAAACCGGCTCTTTGTTCTTACTGAGCTAAGGAGTCGTTTTTTTTTTTTGGAAAATTGACTTTTATTATTCAAAGAAGAAAACAACCAGGGGACAAGATGACCCCACGAACATCAGATACAGCCCCGCCGTGGAGCAAAACAGGAGAAAATACAACGCTTTTACAAGTCGTTTACAAACCCCGCTATCACTGGTGCAATGAAAATGGACATGGATTCCCTCAATACACCCTCTTTGGCCAAACGATCCGCCACCTCGTTCATCGATATCTTCCTATGTTCAATTGACGGAAGAAGTTCACGCACCAGATCACTTATTTCAGTGATAAAGTTTTGCAATCTCCAAGGTCCGTTTTGGTTTGTAGTTGCCCAAGCAACAGTGTTAGAAGAGTCCCCTTCTACTATTAACGGTCCCAACTTATTCTTTGAAAACTATTTGAGCCCAAAAAGGAGTGCTCTTACCTCAGCCTCATTAGCGTCACAAACTCCCACCGGTCCAAAGAAAGTCATCACTATTGTCTCCTTACTATTCCGAATAACAGCACCAATCCCCGCCTTTCCAGGATTACCTATCGAGCTTCCGTCGAAATTCATCTTGAACCAACCCGGCGGCGGGGGTTTCCATTCTGGTGCAATATTTTCCTTGACCTTCTCCCAAATTATAGAGTTCCAATTCCTAAAAATATCCCCTATTGTATAACTGATTCTCATTTTATCTTTGATCCATGAAATCAATTCAATTTTGATCTGCAAGATGACCCAACTCAACCTCCTTTCCTTGTCTTCAAAGATCCGATTATTTCTTTCCGTCCAGATGTTCCATACAATAACATAGCTAAGGAGTCTCACAGTGATCATACCAATGAGACCACCAGATACGTTGCTCGGCAGGGTTAGTCACATCCAGCGCCAAGGTCTCATTAGATAATGTGGAGCTATGGTAAGACACATCTACCGAGACCCTAGTATCAGGGGGCGACCATCTTAATCAGCAGCTAGTTGACAAGGACCAGCTTAGAATTGAAATCCTCACAGCTAGGGCTGCAACAGGGTCGGGTTTTTCAAAACCCTAGCCCAAACCTGGATCCCATTATCTCGGCCCTGACCCGCCCTGACCCTGAGTTAGGGCCGAAAACCCTCAACCCATTGCCAGCCCTACAGGGCTCAGCGCGGCCCTGACCCGCCCTGATTGGGCAGGGCCGGACCTGGCTGGCCCTGATTGACCCTAGTGAAAATACATTTTAAGAGTGCAAAAATAAAGCAACCACATATCATATAGAACAAAATGATCAATAAACAGAGAAGGGGAACAAAATAAGACAATATGAATTCAACAACATGACGGGCAGCAGAGACAATTAACAATAATAATCTAAAGAAACATCAATCCAAGATAATAGAAAACATTAGCAAAAGAAACATGCACAGATGGTTCAATTCTATAATAGAAAACTTAGGGTCGGGCCAGGTCAGGATGACCCGAGGTATTAACCCAAAACCCGATCCGTCCCGACCCTGAGTCAGGGCCTAAAAAATGAACCCTGAGCCGCCCTCAGGGTTGGAAAATCCAGCCCAGACCATGTTCGGGCTCAGGGCGGGTCAGGGCGGACAGGGCCAAACTTGCACCCCTACTCACAGCCATCTATCTTATACACCCCAGGAAGAGGTGCACAAGACTCAGAGCACTTATGGAGGTTGATCTGTCAAGAAGGTTTTGAGAACCGTAGCTCATGAACACCTCATGAACACCGAACACACCATTCAAGGAGGTCAATGAGGATTCCATGTAATTTGACGCCACAAGGATTAGAGAAGCCACACCTAAAGCCGCTCAAACTTTTCGACCTCTTTGTAAAGCGGAACCCACATTCGTGGTCAGAGCTGATATTTCTTAGAAGGCCATGATTGGTCCACAATAATTCCCGTCCTTTGGTTCTTAGAAGGGCTCGGCCCACGGCTCTCTACTACCCACTCCGAATCTGGGTTGGGAAGATGATATCCCTCTACTGGTTGGGGCACAGGTGTGGCCCCCACTTCAGTCCTCTCCTGGAACCTCTCCCCCAAATTGCAATAGCCATGGTTTTCCATGGAACATCTGTTGTTTGTCGAGGACCGCCCACATTGGAACACTTCTCAATTTGACATTCTCCTGCCTATGTCCATGCTCACCCTCCGTTAAGGCAGGGAGGGAGACAACAACAACCATTGTTTGTGGAAGCTGATCACCCAAAACCATTAGGTCCAGGAATGCTGGGTTCACGGTATCTACACCCTCCGCGATGTACAGACCCCAGAGTGGCAAACACTGAACTTTGGGATCAGCTCAGCTTCAGTCTAGGGTCCCCAAATACAGTACCATCTCCTTCATGATTGTACCCAAGGGCCGAGTTTGCCACTTTGCCACTGAACTTGTTCAGCTTGACTCAGTCCGATTCTACCCGACCAGGTTTCTGAGATGGCGAGGCAACTCACCAGCAAGGGTTTAAATTTCGGATTTCAGTGAGGACCGAAATCGAAACGTTCCGAAACCTAAATTGCCTAAATTTTGGTCGAAATTATGGAAATTTCTGCGAAATATTTGATAAAATATTATTTATTTATTCCTTTACAGAATTTCACCTGAAATTACCGAAATTTCGGGAGAAAAATATGGGATTTCGATATCTTCTACCGAATTTCGACCGAAATTTCAGGATTTTGGCTGAATTTTCGGTTTCGATGAGGACCGAAATTTAAAACCTTGCTCACCAGCACATCAACATGTGCTCTAGACACGCCTGATTTTACACTGATGACAGCCGACAAAACCCACAAATACCCTATATGAAAAATACATGTTTTCGCCTTTTATACGTCATCTTTTGCTATTCTTTCATTCTTTCTTATATTGATCAGAAGGGCTGATATTATATTTGAAACCTGCCAATTGTCGAGAAATATCCTTCGAACACAGTCTCTCTCATCCAGGCTTAATGATGCCAGCGAATTCAATCCAGCCGTGAAAACTGATTGATTTTGACAGCCAAAATTGTGTCAGAAATTTGACATGGATAACGTAGGGCCCAAGGACGGTGCACTGCTCGAAGATTCTCTTAGCTGTGTGGGCCTAGCCATGCCGAGCCAATGGAAAGTGCCACCTCATCATCCCCGATGTCTCCTTCCCAGCTACTCTACACCATCGTCGGAGTTTGACTGCCGAAAAAATATCAGAAACCTTCTCTTAGTTCTGTACCTTCCCATGTGACAAATCTCGTTCAAGCATCGTTTGACCCTCTAGCCCAGTGACCACCTCGGCCATTACTTCTACAGTAAATCAGGTATCTCCTACTTTCAATCTCACCAACTTGTATAATCTCCTCCACTCCGTGGTGGGGATCTTCACTCTTAGTCGATCTATTCTCCACCACATGATTGAAATCATGCCTACCCCTAAGACCCAACCGAAAGTAGATCCAATGGACTTCTTCAGCTTAGGCATGCAATGGGATGCCTAAAACAAAGATCCAAGTAGTGAACAGCCCTGTTTGACATGCAGGGTACCACAGGTAAAGTCGTTGCAATATCCACCACCAACCCTCGCTTCCCCTACCAGATTGTTGATCCTAGTGGCTTCCTTTTTGTCGGCTAGCACGAAGAGGTATGATCCAAGTTCCTTCACCTCCACTTTTTCCATATGTCAGCCATTTGTTAGCGGTCCACTCGGTCCACTCCTATAGGACTCTCGGATCAAGCTCTCGCTCGTCCACTTCACCTACCAGGCATTTTATCAATTTTTTCTCATCAGCTGCTGTAGGGTTTATGACAATCTAAGCTTCCTCTCTCCCTATTATTTTTGCAAAGCTCCGCATCTTCTCTTGGTTCTCATCTACACTTCGCAATGCCGCTTGGCCTCATTGTACCCCTCCCACTTTGATTCGGTTCAGCACACTTTCTTTCTTACCTTCAAAGCCTATTAAATTCTCTCCCTCTTTTAGGTCTTTGTTCCTAAACGGTTCTGGTCTAGAACTTTGCACAAATCTTGCAACGACACCTGAAACTATAACTGGGGAACTTGCATCTCAAGCCCTTTCATCTACCTCTTCTCTCATCCTTCCTAACTTTTTCTATTTTTTCCAACCTTCTATAAGTTCTTTTTTTAACTTCCTCCCATTATCTTCCTAAAACTTTTCAAGGCTCACATCATGGAAAGAAGTCTCAAGACCCTCCCTACCACCATGCTATGCATATCCTCTTCTAGTTTGTCAATCTCCTTGATTCTTATCGCGCTGTAGTAGGTTCCGGTAAAGAGAGTACAGGCCCCAACTTCACAAGATTCAAGTCGACATCAGGATTCACCTTCCTGGTGGCAACACTTCAGCTAGGCACTACTAGTTATTGTTGGATGTTCATAGTTTGCCACGCCGAGTGGGGAGGCTCCAAGACTAAATTTCATTATATAAACTTTTGAAACTAGATAACATGTATCAACTTGAAGTGAAGATGGCAGGACAATTGAGTTGAAAATCAATACAACGCTAACAGCTATTGTTATTGCCACGTGAGCAAGAGAGGGGCTATTGGAAGTCTAATGACGCAATGAGCGGGAATCAGGGGAAAAAACAAAGGAGACGAACCGCCCAAGCCCAAACAGACGCAATCCCGGCCTTGGAGAAGGTAGCAGCCAAGGAGACGAACATGACTCCCGTAACCATGCTCTCATGTTCAGAATTATATGCACCTGGCAAAGGAAATAAATAGTTTTCTAGTCTGAAGAGGACGACGCTACAGGATATCAGTGAATAGAAAAAAGAAGTGGAAGGAGGGCCAAATGCAATTCTAACACGGAATGGTTGGGGCCAAAATAGAATAGAAGCATGTATGTCCAATGCTAACGAACACCCTATTATTAATTATATGAACACTAGAGATAATACCACCAATAAGCAACCTGTTCAACAACCCTACCATAGGAGGAGCTAGAATTGCACCTGGTCGAGTTGAAATGCCTGCCCGCGCGCGTGCACGCACGCACACACACACACACAAATTTTCATGGCGGGTGGAAAATAAACCCACTGGAAAATTCTAATTTTTTGAGGTTTCCTTTATTATATTTAAGTTTTGTTATTCCTATTTGAATAGTAAAGCTCTCTAGTTCTTTTTTCCAACAAGACTTCTACATATCCCTTCAAAGGAGCTTTTATATGCTGTTAGCACATCGACGCAAGTATTTCAAAAAATATATATATAATGGGGCCCATGAACCAGACCATTCATTCGTTGGGATAGGTTGTGCCACAAAAATCATTTCCAGAGGATACCTATTCCTAACCCTCCACAGACCGGATTGCTAGGATTAGACAATGGAGTCGATCTTCGGGGTATGACCTATCTAAGTCAGGGCCCAACAAATGAATATTTTGGATCATTGAACCATGTGAGCCCCACTGTATTATTTTAAAAATACTGGGACCTACATCTGGACACCATATAAAAACTCCCTTTAAATATACAAACAATGGTCATATTAGCCATTCCATTCCTTAGATTTTTTGAGTCCTGATGGGAATTTTACTTCTTTTCTGAGACTTGAGGCTGCATCATTAATAAAGCTAAGTATATATCATCAATTGTTTGAGTTGTATTATGGAATTAAGAAACATATCGAATGAATGTCAAAAAAATATAGACGAAGAGGGATTGGCAAACAAAATATGATGAAGATTTGAATGAGGTTACTTTATGGATGAAGGGGAAGTTTTTATCATACGTTGAGCTCTATCCGTTTCAAGCAAAGAAGAAAAGCAAGATGGTTTTCTTCAAGCATTTTCTGGACTATGTTTACGATGACCAGAAAGGAGTACAAGGTAGCATTTGATGGTGGATGTTGTGAGAATTCCTTGGTGAAGGAAAATACTGGATAAGGTGAAATTTGATTGTGAGAAGCAACCCCTTCCATACAAAAAAGAAACAAAAACAACAACTCATAGATTGGCAAACACAATTGAAATCATTCACATGAATCTATAATTATTAAGAGCTTCATTCCTCTCAATGACAGGATTGTGATTTACGATAAATTAGTTATTTAGAAGTTAATATAATTCAAGACTTGATAGATTGGTAAGACTAAGAAAACTTCCCCAAGTAGAATTCCAATACTTTGTTTGAGATTTGTATAATAAAGGTGTTGAGAGTAAACATGGAAGGAATATAAATGTGCATTTCTAATTTCCTTTGATAGTTTTGCTCAGGTTTTGAAAAAACAAACAAACTCCAACCAAGCTCTTTTAGTGCTGCAGTCTCCTCATTCATGTTTGAATTTTTTGAATCCATCTCTCACTATATCAGGACACCTAAAGGAAAGAAGCTAATTTAAGAGCACCTGAAGCACAATTAGCATGACAACATTTAAAAGCATTTTAAACATGGAAGTTACAGAAACATATGGTGTCAGCAACGATAAATTAAACCTGTCCAAAATTTGAATTTAAACAAAACAACCATCCAAGGCATATTCTGAATTACCTTTCCTCTCCTTCCGAAAAGAATCATGTGAAGCATCTTAACAATATCATCAGTTTTCCTTCTTGATAACTTGAACGCCACTGAAATGGTACCAAATACAAGAATTGAACTTGACCCTTTCATTGTTCCATGAGAACATCCATCATATCTCATATAAAGAAGTAAAGAACTACTAAGTAACTGATAAATTGAATTAATGGTGGTTAAATCAAATTCAAATGCAAAGAAAAAGGACAAAATAAAGTCAAAAGAGGGTTTTATCACACAACAAAACAAGCCTCCTAATGAAAAGTGCTCATGCAAAAGGCATATCTCAAAAGGTGTCTTAGAAACTTCTTAGTTTGGGAGTTGCATGCCGGTGGGCTTGCCGGAAACTTTAGGAGGGATAAGATCGCTGAACTAGTTGGGGTCAATTTTACTAGCCATCCTTGAAGAGGGATGTCGTGTGGATTGTGTCCCACTGCCGCACATACCAATTAGGTAAAGCTAGGAAGCATAACACTAGCTTGTGCATGCCATTTACCTATTCTACACACTCTGTGGCATGTTAGTATGGATTTTGTCCTTGAGATGCCTAGGACAGCTAGAGGACATGATTCCATTCTTGTTGTGGTGGATAGATTTTCACAAAAAAAGCTCATTTCATTCCTTGTAACAAAACTTACCTACCTCCATTGTATCAGACAGGGATGTTAAATTTGTTAGTTATTTTTGGAAGACACTTTGGAAACTCTTTGAAACTATCCCTAGACCAATGATCAAACTAAGGTCATTAACCGTAGTGTAGGTGACTTGTTGAGTTGTTTGGTAGGTGATTGTCCGGGTACATGGCATTTGTTATTGCCTAATGTTCAGTTTGCATACAATAAATACGGTTAATAGTTCTACTGGTAACAGTCCCTTTGAGATTGTTCATGGAGTCACCCGTTGGCAGCCCATTGACCTAATCCTTCTACACCCTGATTCTCATTCATCTGATTTAGCTGATTCTTTTGCCAAACACATCCATGATTTAGCTGATTCTTTTGCCAAACACATCCATGATTTGCACGTTGATATATGCCATAAATTTTTTAGTAATATATGTTGAGAGAGAAATGTGAGAAAAGAGAAAAAGTGAGTTAGGGCTTCTCCCCCTAACTCATTTATTTATAATATAATAAAGAGATGTACAATGACTAAAATGCCAATAGGCATATAGGCTTATTCTAACACTCCCCCTCAAGCTGGAACGTATAAATTATACATTCCTAGCTTGTTACATATATCACTAAGCTTGGAGTTATTCAATGGTTTTGTGAACATATCTGCCAACTGTTCTACAGAACGAGTGAATACAGCGCGTATCTCCCCTTTCTGAATCCTCCGACGAATGAAATGACAGTCGACTTCGATATGTTTAGTTCTCTCATGGAAGACAAGATTTGTCGCAATATAGATGGCTGCCCTGTTTTCACAATATAACTGTGAAGGAGAGGGAAATCCAATACCAATCTCAGTTAAGAGTGACCCCAACCAAATAATCTGAGTCGTAGTATGCGCCATGGCTCTATATTCTGCTTCTGCACTCGATTTCGCAATGACATCCTGTTTCTTACTTCTCCATGAAACCAGGTTACCTCCAACAAAGGTACAATACTCGATAGTCGATCTCCTATCCGCAGAAGATCCAGCCCAATCAGCATCTGAGAACCCCTCAATCCGTGTATGACCATGCCGTTTGAATAGTAATCATTTCCCTGGAGCACCCTTCAGATACTTGAGAATTTGAACCACTGCGTTCCAATGAGATATGCGAGGAGAGATCATGTACTGGCTAACTACCCCAACGGCATAGGATATATCAGGACGAGTAACGGTAAGGTATATGAGCTTGCCCACAAGTCTTCTATACCTACCAGGATCTTTCAACAAATCACCCTCTTCTGGAACCAATTTCACATTTGGATCCATGGGTGCAACTACTGGTTTCACACCAAGATTTCCTGTCTCTTCTAACAAATCAAGAACATACTTCCTTTGAGATAAAGATAAACCACGAGAGGAGTACGCAACTTATATCCCAAGAAAGTATCTGAGACGTCCCAAGTCCTTTGTTGCAAATTCATTTTGTAAGAAGTCTTTCAATTTTTTAATTCCCCCTGAGTCACTGCCTGTAACAATGATGCTATCGACGTATACAATCAACATAATGCATCCTGCTAAGGACTGATAGCTGAATACAGAGTCATCTACAGCACACTGTTTGAGACCAAACCTCATAACTACCTCACTAAATCTACCAAACCAAACACGTGGTGACTGCTTTAACCCATAAATCGCTTTTCTGAGTCGACAGATAGATGAGGACAACTCCCCCTGAGCAACATAACCTGGCGGTTGCTCCATATACACTTCTTCAAGTAGGTCGCCATGCAGAAAGGCGTTCTTCACATCTAGCTGGTGAAGAGTCCAACTATTATTAACGACGAGGGAGAGTAGAACACGGACAGAAGGCATCTTCACAACTGGAGAAAACGTCTCATGGTAGTCTACACCGAATATCTGAGTGTAACCCTTTGCCACCAGACGTGCCTTTAGTCGATCAACCGTGCCATCAGGAAGATACTTAAGGGAGAAGACCCATCGGCAGCCAACTGGTCGAGCGCCGGCAGGTAGAGAGACAAGATCCTTGTGTTGTTGGACTGAAGAGCGCCCATTTCAAGGTCCATTGCAGCCCGCCAGCCTGGGTGGAGGAGAGCCTCATCCAAAGACTGTGGTAACACAGCAGAAGACATAGAAAAGACAAAGCTTTTGAAAGGGAGAGTTAGACGATCATAAGAAACGAAATTAGAAAGCGGGTGAGCAGTAGAATGGGAAAGAGTACGGGAAGCAATAGGAGAATCAGATACCTGAGGAGGGGGTAAGAAGATCTCTGCCTGTGAGGACAATTTCTCGGCTTGCGAGGGACGTGCCTGCTGTGGACGACGTTTATATTGGGTTGTAGTAGGGGTACGAGCTACCCTGGGAGCACACGAGTCGACTTGTCCAGAAGGACAAGCAGGAGGATGTGCAATAGGAGTAGTAGGAATGGGAGATAGCTCAGGAAGAGAAATAGTCACCTCGGGTTCTGATCTGACATTGGAAGGACCAGAGGAAGAGCCAAAGAATGGTTCTTATTCGAAAAATGTGACGTCAGCTGATACATACCATCAGCACAGCCGTGGACTGTAGCAACGGTATCCTTTCTGGGTGCGAGAGTGACCCAGAAAAATACATCGTTCTAAACGATGATCCAGCTTATCACGGCCAGGACCCAAATGATGAACAAAACATACGCAGCGAAAGACGCGCAGCGTAAGGGAGAATGGGTCCTAATGTGGATAAACTATGTGAAATGGAGAATCACCGTGAAGCACCGAAGACGGAAGACGGTTGGATAGGAAACAAGCAGTGAGAATGGCGTCAGACCAAAAGGATTTAGGAACCTGCATCTCAAAGAGGAGTGTGCGAGCCACCTCAAGTAGATATCGCAGTTTCCTTTCTGCGACGCCATTCTGCTGCGACGTGTATGCACATGATGATTGATGAGGGATGCCATGAGAAGAGAGATAGTCCTGAAAGCCATCAGTAGTAGAGAAAAACTCACGAGCATTATCAGTACGCAGGCATTTAAGATTAGTACTAAATTGATTTTTTATTTCATCATGAAAATTTTTAAAAGCAGAGAAAACCTGAGAGCGGTCTTTCAGAAGATACAACCAAGTCATGCGTGAGTAATCATCAATAAAAACCACAAAGTACTGGAATCCATTATTTGATGCGAGAAGGACCCCATATATCGCAATGAACTAACTGAAATAAACTATCAACCCTAGTAACAACTCGGGAAGGGAAAGACACTCGATGATGCTTCCCGAGTTCACAAAACTGACAATGAAAATGAGAAATAGAACTAGGAACTAAAGATGTCTGTCGGAGACGCTGAAGGGAGGGGTGACCCAGTCGACAGTGCCACTGAAAGGCATCCACGGAACTGTGTAAGGCCGACGAAGAAGGGCTCCAGTCAAGACGGTATAGGCCATCCACCTCACGACCCGATCAAATCATCCTCCCAGTCGAAAGATCCTGAAAAAGACAGTAAGAAGGAAAGAATAAGATAGAGCACGACAAATTTTTGCTAATTTGGCTAACAGATAATAAACTAAAAGGAGACTTAGATACACACAAAACTACAGATAGAGAGAGATTAGGTGAAGGACAGGTGGTACCAATACCAGTAATAGGTGTAGTGGAACCATCAGCTAAAGTAATGGACTGAAAATCAGATGGAAATGAGCGAAAAGAAGAAAGCTGTGATGAGTTACCAGTCATATGGTTTGAGGCTTCTGAGTCAATAATCCAGGACCCAGAGCTAGAGAGTATCGTAGTGTGTGAACTACCTGGCCGGGCAAAGCCTCTGACAAAGACGCTGGAGCTCCTCATAGTCTGCCCTGGTGAAGGAGAATGAGTCATCAGCAGGAGTAGTGGCTACTGTGTCAGACGAACCAAAGGTGCTGAGGTGGGCTGATCGGGACGGGCGAAGCCTTGGATGCAGCATATAACAAGTCTCAATGACATGGCCATCACACTGGCAGTGGGTGTAATAAGGGCGACCACGCTCACTGCCAACACGGCCACCGCGTCCACGAGCCCGGGAAAAAGAACCACCACCCCGGAAAGGACGAGGACCACCACCTCCATCATATGCGGCAAGAGCCGAACTATCAGAAATAGGACGGGAGGGGGTCGCGCCAACACACTGCTAGGCGCGGAAATAGACCTCGCGCAACGAAGGAATATCTCCAGAACCAAGAATCTGATGGCGCAGATGTGTAAACTCTGGGCCAAGGCTCTCAAGATAGTGTACGACATGAATCTGTTCCCGTTGACGCCGGAGAACATGAACATCAGAGGTAAGGGGCATGAAGACATCAAGCTGCTGGCATAATGAAGTGAACTTCCCATAATGAGCCTCAAGTGACATGTCGCCACGACGGAGCCGCATTAGAGTAAGTAGAGCAGATGCAAGTCAGGTTCTCAGCCCCAGAATACGTCACGGCCGTGTGATCCCAGACCTCCTTCGCAGTCGGAAGAAGAATCATAGTAGAATAAATGTATGGAGTCATACTCTGCCATAGGAGACTCTGAATCAGCGCATCTTCCTGCTCCCAACGTGTATATAGAGGATCCTTTAGCGAGGGAGGATCCTCGCGAAGAAAGCGTACTTTACCCCGGCCAAGAAGATATGTCTCAACCGCAACCTTCCAGGGTAAGTAGTTGGTTCCATCAAACTTGGCAATATTCAACTGTGGATAGGAATTTTCCACATGTGCCAATTGAGAAGACGAAGAAGAAGCCGAGGGTGTGGATGAAGCACTGACCTCAATGGTCATGCTAGAGAAGGATCAACAATGCCGGGAGGATCCATACTGACAGGAAATGTAGAGAAACAGAGAAACCACGACCCATAGCAAAAAAAAAAATGAAAAACGAATAGACAGAACCAACTAATCCCGAGAGTTGATCATATGACAATATCCGAAGGAAAGGACAAGAAACTAGAGAAGTCCATAAAGGAACAGGAAGAGGGTTGGGAAAATGAAAGACAAAAAGAAAGAAAGAAAAGTGTTCAGCACATAGATGAGAAGAAGAAGGCTTCTAAATAATGAAATAGGTTTGGTTCGGTTGGAGTGAGCGTGGGTTGGAAATTGTGGGGAGGCTGACCTGGAATTGGTCTAAAACAGGGGACAGTGGATGGCGGGGCGAATCAGGTTTCCGAGAAAAACTTCCCCGGATTAATTTTCACGGAAAATTTTGGGGGGGTGCGCAAATCAGGTTCCCAGGAAAAACTTTTCCGGAATTAATATTCCTGGGAAATTTGTGTGGGGGGGGTGCAAATCCAGATTCTCGGTGGGGGTGTGTGTGTGTGTGGCCGGGGGGGGCAAATTTAGATTCCCGGCTGAAGAGGCGAGGGAGATAAATGGGTGGGGTCGTATTGGCTGTAGGAGACAGTGGAGGTGTGCGGTCGTATTGGCTGTCTGCGGGCAAGGGGCGGGTGGAGGAGAAAGGTTGGGGCGACAGAGAGGGGAAGAAGGGTTCGAGTAGGATAGTAGGGGAAGGGAAACAGAGAAGGAGAGAGAGGAACGAGGGTAGGGCTGAGCGAGACAGATGATTAGGGTTAGAGGTTGACGGAGAAGATGGCGGCTAGGGTTAGGTTTTGGATCAAGAACCCTAAGGTTCTGATACCAAGTTGAGAGAGAAAAGTGAAAAAGTGACTTAGGGCTTCTCCCCCTCACTCATTTATTTATAATATAATAAAGAGATGTACAATGACTAAAATGCCCATAGGCATATAGGCTTATTCTAACAATATAGACTATAAACCTATTGCTAATTTGCATCGTAGGAACCTTGAATTTAATGAATGGGGGCTATGTCATGCTTCATGTGCGCCCTAAGCACTATCCCTGCCATTCGTACAAAAAGTTACATGCCCAAACTATTGGTCCTTCTTGTATCATTCGTAAGTACAACCCTAATGCTTATTTAATTAACTTGTTGATATGAATATTAGTGTCATCTTCAATGTAGAATACCTTATTACTTATCGAGGTACCTCCTTTGAGCTCCCTACTCTGTTGACAGATGTTTCTACACAGGGATGGAGCCAGAAATTTACTCAAGGGGGGAAAAGTATGGTTGCTATAGCAGGTTAGGGCCAACCATTCTACACTTCATGTTTTGATACATGGGGCCTACCATTTTACACTTCATGTTTTGATAGGTGGGGCAGCCCGACTATGTCCCCCCAACCAATGCATAAGGTGGACCACACAATTTAGACCTCATACTTTGATGTGGTTGGGCCCACTATTTACACCTCATGTTATAATGAGTGAGGCCAACTATTTTACACCCATGCATAGCATGGCTAAAGAATGGTAGTGTTTTAATAAATCCCATGCCCCCTAAAAAGGATGGCTTTCTGCTATGAAAATCCCAATAATTTTCTAGATTTTAAATGTTGTGCACATGAAGTCCAGTATTTTTCAAAAGGTATTATGGAGCCCACTTCATAGGATGATCCCATGGTTTTAAATTTCACCCGAAATGCCAAAATTTCAACCGAAATTTCGGATTTAAGCCGGGACCAACACCGAAAGTACACATTTCAGTGTTGTTCAGCTGAAGTTTCTGATAAATCATCTCCATAGATGATACTATCCCTCTAATCTATAGAGGTTTCTATAAAGGGCAATCCCATTATAGATCTGAGGGTTAGGGTCATCCTATGGAGATGATTTACCAAGTGCAACGTATTTACATTGTGGCCCATCAAATGAACAATTTGGATCATCCTATGAAGTGGGCCAACAGTACTTTTTGAAAAAAATTGGACTTCGGTTACCTGTTTAAGTTATCTCTAGAAGGGTCATCCTTCACCTTTGTTCGTTTTATCAGAGAGAGAGAGAGAGAGAGAGAGAGAGAGAGAGAGCTAAAAATTTTGGATAATTCTTTGAAGTGGGCCCACTGTTACATCAGGAGAGCGGAATTGACACGCACACACCTTATAAAATCTCGTCAAAGAGTCATCTTTGGTGGGATCTTGTAGAGAGAGAGAAAGAGAGATGAAAAAACACCAATATGGAGAGTGGAATTGGCACCCAAACCTAATAAAATCTCAGCAAAGCCAAAGAGGAATATCCTTGGTGGGATCTTAGAAAGAGAAAGAGAGCCAAGAAAAATGCTAACTTACGAAAAAAATTCAAAGCTTTAGGGGAAAATCAAAATTTCGAGGGGAGGGGGCGTGATTGCCTCTAGCTTCGTGACTGTTTCTACAAGCCGAAGTGCTAGCTCTTCTGTTCCAATCTCGGTGCTTGTCATTCCACCTATCTCGTAGCCTCATGCAGACCATATTGAGACGATGCATGCCAATGAGATTGTCGCTTCAAGCTATGGCAGATTCTAACATTATCTTGTTAACTGGCGTCGTCTACCCGATTCAGACTCCACTAGGATTATATAGGATGAGCTTCGGTGCTAACTCTTCTGTTCCAGCCCTGGTGCCTATTGTTCCACCTATCTCGTAGTTTTATGCCGACAAGACATGGTTTTAAATTTCGGTTGAAGCCAAAATATTTCGGTTTCGGCACAAACCGAAACGAAATTTACATGAAGTCGTTCCTTTACAAGATTTCGCCGAAATTTTACTAGAATTTCACCGAAATTCTGAAATGTCGATGAAATATCGCCAAAATTTCGGTTGAAATGAACTGAAATTTCATTTTTGGATTTTTTTACAAAATTTCCACCAAAATTTTAAAAATGTACACCGAAATGTTATAATTTGCACCGAAATTTCAACCATGCCGCCGAAATGTGAAATTTCATTTCTGGACGTTTTATTTTAAAAATATATACCGAAATGTTATAATTTCCACCGAAATAGCCGAAATTTCAACTGAAATCGCCGAAATTGACACTGAAATTTTAGACATTTAGGTCGAAATTAAAAAAATAAACGAAATCATAATCATATTTTTACATGATTTTGGCAGAAATTTCGACCCGAAACCCCGAAAGGTTTCGGTGGTGGCAGAAACCGACACCGAAACCAAAATTTAAAACCTTGCGACTAGATTGAGACAATAATTGCCAATGAGATTGTCACGTCACGACATGACAGATTCTAGCATTATCTTGTCAATTGGCGTCGGCGGCCCGATTTAGACGCCACTTGGCTTACAGAGTTGGAGCTTCGCCACCTTGACCCTGACTTCTTGGAGCAGTACCGCCTTCTTCACTCTCCGGAGGAGAGTTTTTTTCAGCCAAGAAGAAATGATAGAAATCATAGGCGCCCACTTCAAACTTATTCTAGGCACGGTTGCAAGCCCGTTGGGCCCAATAAGTGGCATAATTGCCCTTTAGATATTTTACTTTATTTTATTTTTTTCTATCGATTGCTTTAAATTGCCCATATATATAGGGGCTGATGTATTGGACGTTCAATTTTTGTATAATTAATTAAGAGCACATTTCCTCTCCTCTTATGATCTCTCTCTTCCCTCTTATTTTCTTCTTCCCCTTTCTCTTTCATCTCTTTGTCTTCCGTGCTCTCCGACACCGTTCTTCATTCCCTTGCATGTTAGTGAACTTTTCCACCTAAACCTTGTACCCTCAAAACCTTGCTCTAACACTTATATGTTACCATGATTGAGCTAGCAAAACCAGAACATCCACTAAACAGTATGAATCCTAAGAGTTGAGAAAGCAAATGTGGAAAGACCAGGAAATGATGCAACATAGCGTGTAAGCAAAGGAAGAAATAACTGAGGTAGAGAGGCACATGTTGCAACTGTCACTCAGGTAAAATTTGACCATTAGACAACAGTATGATTTGGACTCATACAGTAGCAATTAAGATGGCACCAGTAAACTACTAGAAACAGTTCTGTCCCTTCCTCAAAAAATAAGTGATGGCGGTTTGTTCCAAGTATATCCTTCAGTCTGAATTTATGGCAACTCAGTTTTAAAAAAAAGTATGATTCCAAAAGAATGAGTGAAAATAAAAATTACAAGCAGATAAACGTAGCTTACGGATGGAAAAGAAATATTAACAACTATGATTGCCGTGCTTATTCACAATATATGACGAGCCTCCGTTAAAAAATTAATGCGCACAAAAAAAGGGAGTAAATAGATCAGTTCAGAAGTATACCATTTGGAATATCTTTTAGAGGTGTGCCTCGGCCCTGCAAGAGGCAAAAGGGGAAGACAATCTCAGCATGACATGCATGCAGAATTCAGTCTGAACAAACAAGGAACCACAAAAATAGACAAAAGAAATACCTTGTCAATTTGGAACTCCTTAAACGGTTCTTTCTCAATCGAAGCCACCAACCTCTCAACAGATTTTCTTTCGCGTACAGGGCGATCCATAAAGGAAGCAACAGGTGTACTCAAACCTTTGGTCTTCTTATCATCCGCTTCTTTCTTCATTGTTTCCCCTTTCTCAGCATTTTCCTTATCTGTCTCCTTGGTATTTGCTTCTGACTCAACTATTTTCTCATCCACCTCCTTTTTCTTCACTTCCACTTTCTGGGTCTTTTTATAATCTACCTCCTTTTTGTCTGATCCCTTTTTCCCACCAGCTTTACGTTTTCTGCTCCGTTTATTTGATCGTTTCTCCAACTTACTCTCACCAGCCTTCTCCTCTCTCTTTTCGCTCTCCTCCTCCCCTTTTTCCACCTTACTCTCATCAGCCTTCTCCTCATTCTTTAGGCTCTCCTCTTCCTTTAACTCATCGTCTACCTCCATTCTAACAGACTCAGCTTCTTCTTTTTCGCTCACTTTCACTTCCTTCTGATCGTGACCCTCCTCCATTTTCACATCATCGGCTTTACCATCCTTTTTTCCTTCTTCTTTTACTTCTTCGACTCCATTTTTTCCCTCCTCTTTAATTTCAATAACAGTCTCACCCGTATTCTCAGTAGGATCAATCCCATTATCCGACGTCACAGCAGCTTCACACTCTGCCTCTGGTTCAACCATTTCTACTCTATAAATTCAAGTTTCAGCAACCAATGCAGCAACTAACAGCTCAAAACTCAAAACAAGATTAAGAAAAATTCCCCTGAAAAAAACAAACCATAGAAGCTCAGACGGATTCAATTCCAATTTTCTTCACCAAACATACATTAAAAAGATAATTTCAACTAAACCTTGCGTACTATAATAAGGCCCTCATGGATAAATGATATGATTATGGTTAATCTCGATGGATATTATCATAAATTGAAGGTTCCTCAATGTAAAAATTGAATACGTGGGTTCAAATTATCTTTTTTATGGTGTAAAAAAAAAAAAGGAAAACAGAGAATTTCAGAAAGGGGAAAAATCAGAAAATCCAGAGACCTAAAACCTCGATCTTCGCCATTAAAATACATGTAAGCTTAAACCAGAACCTAAAATACAAAAAGAAAGACTAAATTCGAATAAAAAAGAAGTTTTTTTTTTTATCAAATTTATCTGAAATTACAAAACCCTAAGCAAAAGACAAGGAATTTCCGCCATTAAAGAAACTTTAAGAGAAAAAATTCTACAGATCAAAATTAATTAAAATAGAAGATAAGAAGATCGCCTTACAATTGAATTCGAGATCTTCACGAAATCAGAAAAAATCGAAGAGATTTGCGTTAAAAAGCTCTCTGAGTCTTACACTATAAAAAAGGGAGCTTTTTTTTCCCTCCTCGGACCTTTCTAGGGTTTTATAGTTCGGACTTCAAACATGGATTTAAATGGAGTTTAACTAAATTCCGTGTCGGATGATTTTTGAAATTTACCATGTCTTGATAATTGCACTAAATCATCTTGTCTTTTCTATTTTAACTGGATTCTTACTTCCAGAGCTTCTTGGGAATTGTGATAACCTTTTACAGCTGATTAAATAGTATAAGACAAGGTGATTTAGTGTGTTTATCAAAAATTAGGATTGTGAATATCATATTTGTATGACACTCTTTAATTTTGTCGTTTTGTACAACTTTTTCAAGATAATAGAATTTAATTAGGGCGATGATATTGTCACCCCCCCTGCGTACGCATTCGCCCCCCTTATTAATGCTTTTTGACGTCAAATCAAGCCAAAAGGGGAGCGAATGCGTAATTTAGGGGGGGTGACAATATCATCGCCCTTTAATTATAGTTAATTACTTAGCTGGAATTCAACGCAAGTGACTTGCAACAAATAATATTCTTTGTAAAAATGCTAAGAACAAGGTGCTTTTTAGACTCTTTCTTAACATTCACTCTTTGGGCTTACATGTGCCATGAGGACTTGATCTCGTCCGTTGATTCTACCTGTAACCACAAGTTGATCCCATCGCCATTGATCAAGTTTGATCTGATGATCCTATGTCTTTGATCTATTAAGCACCACTAGGGTTTCATCGAGAAGAGCTGAATCGTTGATTTCTATAGGCCTTTTATCTTACGGATCAAATGTCCATTTGGCATGAGACCAAGACGATTAGGGTTGCCTAATGATGTCTACAAGATCAATGGCATTGATTTTTTGTCCCTATATGCCTAATGATACCAATTAGAGACTTGTAAAATAAAGTGAGTCATCCCATTATCAAAATATGATCATGCCGATTTAAGCAGCCTAACTGTATGTTGGGTTACAATATTCTATATATCATGGGATTTGCTAGGGTCCATCGTAAAAGGCATTTTACAGTCTGTCCCACGTTAAATCAGCCACCTCGCAGCTTTTGCCTCCATTCATGAGCTGGCTGGTCTGACGTGCAATAGACTAGCTGTAGTGAAATGCCTTTTGGGATGGACGCTAGCAATTCCTAATATCATTTTAGGATAGAAGATAGTTTATGAGGAGGGTATATTCTATATCTAAGAGAATTTATACCGTGGGCAAAGAGAGAAAAAACTCGCCCCTTAATTTTTATCCAGGTCAAACTCTCCTTTTTTTACTTTCTCCTTGATCTTCCCCTTGATAAAAAAAATCAAAGAGTTGATATTTTCTCTCTCCGCCCTCCTGCCCTTTATATGTAAAGGGTGGCCGCCATATAATTTATCCATTCTATATATCATTATATGTTGCCGAAGTCACCATTTATGTGATGAGACTACACCATATGTCACATGACCCGGATACAACCTAAGTTTTTTTGTTCATTCAATGAAATACCTTATCGAAACTAGTAAGCACAAACCAAGTTGTAATGGGGTTCATGATGATTCATCTCTTTTATAAATTTTTTCATTATAATAAGTATTTTTCCTAAGACGAGATGAATATCCTTTTGAGTCTACCCGTTTGGGTCACTCTCCATTTTTGCATTTTTCTATGGATGAATGAGATAGAAGGAGGCAAACGAGCCAAAGGTTGCAATGGATGAGAAATAGAGAGTTTGCATCCAATAGCGCAAAACCCATTTGATTGAGATAAGTCACCCTCAATCATGATCAACTCATCAATCATGATCAACTCAACATGTGTGATATACTAGAATGTGACATCCAATCAATATTTCCAACTGAAATTTATTTAGCTCTACAAGGAACTAGAACACCATATCTCTTACCTATACTTTTACAAATCGTGTACATTATGTTCCTAGAATGTTGCTAGGGAACCTTATGTTTTTCTTTTTTTTGAAGGGTAATCTGGCGTTCGGCGGGACCCTACTAGCTTATTTGATAAAAAGAAAGATGATACAATTATGGGTGCAATAAGCCATCCCTAACTCGGAACATATGAGAGAGGGAGATCCAAAATTCAAGATAGGCGAGCGCTAAGCCTAGAGATAGAAATGCTTAATATTTGAGAGTTACATAATCAGCTAATTTGATAGGAGTGTGTTGGGCTCTTTGTGAGCATCTTTGCCAATTTTTGTTTAGAACTTCCTGCCATAATTTAATTGATTCCTCTAGTTTTGAGCTCTCTTCTTCACTGTCCTCTTGCTCAATTGGGATAAGATTGACTAGATGGTCCTCACCTGCCCAGGATACTTTCTTTTTTCGAGCTTCTTCTTCCCGTGATTCCTCATCTTCAGAGGTGCCTTCTTCACTTCTGGTAGTGATGGGGTAAGCATCCTTGAGAGTTTGAGTGGGGGAGTACTTGGGCATCTGGGGCGGTTCCTTATTAGTAGGTTTATGAGATTTAGCATCAGGGAACCTTACCTTACCATCTAATGTAACATTTAGATGCTAGTAATAATCATGATAGTGAAAGGATAAGCTTCAAAAATATATTATTTTCTAATATCTCGTATGAGAAAAGCGCAATCTTTACTCAAGATTGACTTCTAAGTTCATAAAATTTCAGCACTGACGTGTCAAATTGTCCCTCTTGATGCACCGAGTAGTTCAGAGTTTGAAAACGGCAACAACTCTTTGCATATTACTTTTATTTGTACCTGACTACTTTTGGGGGCTAGCATGTGCCCCTAATGATATCCCTGGTATGTTTTGTATAGGCCACATGAGAAGAGAGTTTCACTATATGGATATTATATAGAGTCACACTCACTTTTCTACTTTTTTATCTGAGTCAAAAGACTGAGGCTCGTAATCCTAATATGTCTCTCTCTCACACACACACACACACACACAAGCTTTTTTGGCCCATGGTATGCATAAGGGTGTAAATGAATATTCGAAAATTCAATTATCGTCCGAACCCGAATCCGTTTAAAGTGAATATTATCCGGATCGGTTTCAAGCGGATATTATCCGAATCTATTTATGAGACATCTGGCTCTTAGCGGATGCGAATTTGGTAAACGGTATATCCGATCCGTTTAACATCCGAATCCGAGAAGTAAATCCTTTTTTATTTATTATTAATAATATCATTGATATTTATTTTTAGTAATGACACACTATCTTTTGTTTCTAAAAGAAAAGTGAATTTTCTTTTTAGAAAAAAACAAAAGCAAAAAGTGTTTTGGGTAGGAAATGAAGTAATCTCTCATTTTAAGGGCATTTTTGGAGTTTGACATGGCTTCTTTATGAAGCAACAAATGTGAGTTGTAGGATGAAAGAGACAAACGGATGATGGTGATTGAAAGAAGATGTCATAGTTTCTAGGGAATTCTAGAGCAAAAAGGCCATAGTCATTGATGGTAAATAGACGGCTCAGATCAATTTTCCAACTTAGGATTATATAAAAATCCAAAAAGCAATTAAAAGAGGGGACTTCTAAGGTTTGCAAAGAGAAGCAAGAGAGAGGAGAAAGGAGGAGGCTGAGACACCATCTTCGCCATTCCTTAGTGCCTCCAACCCCACCAAAATCCACCACCGCACCTCTCCACCTTCTCACAACCACCTCTATCACCGCCAGTCACCTCCATCTCTAACCCAACCCCTATCTTCATCTCCCACAATCAGCACTCCCGCTTCTCCTGTTCAAAATAGCCCAAACCCATTCCATCATATACATAAAAAAAAAAAAAAAAACCCAAAAACCACTACCAACATCATCATCCATCCCACCGCCTCTCTCTCTCTCTCTTTGCCTTTGTTTTAAAAGGAAGAAGAGGATCTCATATATTTCAGAGTTTGAGAGTTAATTTTGTGAAAAGATGGTAGAGGTCTGGTTTTAGGGTTTGGAAAATTTATTCGAGGAGTAAGAAGGAAAAGAAAGATAAAGTGCTGCAATAAAATGTTCGAATTTACCGGATAAACAGATACGGATAATATCTGAATTCGAACAATATCCGACGGATACGAATTCGGTAATAGATATTAAATATCCGTCAAATTCGAATCTGAATCCGAATTCGGATAGTGTATACTGTAATCAAATTCAGATGTAACCATATCTGATTCGAATTCGATCCATTTACACCCCTAGGTATGCATGGGTGTAAAATAATAGGCTCCACATCATCAAAATATGAGGTTTAAAATAGTGGCCCCACCCTATGAATGGGATTAGTGATCATAGGACCCACCCCATAAAATGAGGTAAAAGCTCACCCAACCCGATGCATGGGTTCCAGTTGAGTTGGGGGACCCACCCTACGCATAGGCTCCACCATATGCATGGTGTACAATGATGGGCCATACTCATGGATTTAAGTTTCAACCGAAATGTGAAATTTTGGGTTTCGGTGGAGACCGAAAGCGAAATCCCTAATAACTGAAACATTACTTTATTTCGACTGAAATTTCAAAATTTCAGTCAAAATTTTGTTTCCTCAAAATTTCGGTCAGGAATATCACAAAAAATCAGAATTTTATTCATTATTTAATATTTTCCCGAAATTTCAGCCCAAATTACCGAATTCGACCAAAATTTTGTACGAGGTAAATATTCCCTTTTTTTTTTATTTCGTTAGATTTCATCGAAAATTTCAAAATTTCCGAAATTTCAGTTTCAGTGAGGACCAAAACGCATTCCGAAACCAAAATTTGAAACCATGGTCATACCTTATCAAACCACATGTTGTAAAAGGAGGGCCCCATCCATATTATGCATGATGTGTGAAAAAAATAACTATAGAAAAATTTCTGGCAAAATTTTTTATAGAAACAATTTTCTCATGGAAAGACAACGATTGACAATGTAAAGAAACATGCTTACTATATATATTATAGATACATCAATACCACTACATCAAAAATTAGCAAAATATCCCTAGTGCAAACCAAAAATTAAATTTTCTTGGGATGCTGCCCCCTAAAATCCTGCTAAGGGAGAGCTGCCCTGCACCCCCAGCTAGACCTGGCAAACGCGACCCGTGCCCGCGGGTCGACCCGACCCACCCGCAAATTTGGGGGCACGGGTCTGAGTTTTAGTGACCCGTCAAAACTAACCCACGGGTGACCCAACCCGCAAAAACACGGGTCAGGTCGGGTCGGGTCAACCTGCGTGCACCCGCAAGTCACTTGGCTTTTTTAATGGTGGTGATTTTGTTATGCTAATCTAGTTAGATTGCGTTTTTTTTCTAATGCAAACGATGGTGATTTTGTCATGCAAATCTATTTTTGAAGGGTTTGATGCCTGAATAGGTTATGGCAGGCACCATAGAATATAAATAGGTTGTGGCTAGCACCATAGGTTGATCCCAACCCTCCGATTTGAATGTTAGAGGGTTGACCACTTTGATCCTAACCCTCTATAGATCGGAGGGTTAGGATCAACCTATTGAAATGATTTTTGGGGCACAACCTATTTAGGCTGTGGGCCATCTAATGGACGGTTTGGATCATCCCACGGTGCCGGCCATACCCCCCTCATCAAAATTCAGTGATAACATTTTTCAAAATAGAGAATTTATATGATGGGTGGCCGTGAAAACACGTGAAGTCCAAAAAAACTAGGTACAACCCACTTTTTTTATGATCCAAACCGTTCATCTCTTTGGGCACAACGTAAATAGGTTGTGCCCAAAAAATCATTTCCATAGGATGATCCTAACCCTCCGATCTGCAGAAGATTCCATAAATGATTTTTGGAAATCTTCATATTCAAATCAGTTCAGATCAGAGGGCTAGGATCATCCTATGGAAATGATTTTTGTGGTACAACCTATTTACGTTGTGCCCAAACAGATGAACGGTTTGGATCATCAAAAAAAGTGGGCCGTACCTACTTTTTTAGACTTCACGTGTTTTCACGGCCACCCATCATATAAATTCTCTTCAAAATAAACAACTGTTTGAATTTGCGGGTGACCCGCGGGTTGACCCGGCCCACCCGCGAGCCGCGTGGGTCACCTAAATTCTGACCCCTCAAAAATGCGGGTTATCTCCTGACCCGTGTGACCCGCACCCGCATCACCGCGGGTTGACCCGGCCCGACCCACCCATTTGCCAGGTCTACCCCCCAGCTAGTTGGCAGCTTAGCTTAACTAGCATATGCATCACGCACATGAATCCGCCGAAGTGATGAATCACTCTCAGACTACAAGACATTTGTACAGAAGGATAGATCTAGGAATTGCAATGTCTATCAACGTTGAATTAATTCTATGGTCATTTGAACAGATCTACCGTAAAATTGTGGTGCATTCTCCCAAGGATGTTTCTTTGCATTTTCTATTTGTGCTTCATATGCTCTAACGGAGATTTGAGGCAAATTAAAGAAGAGAAACATAAATCGACAAACTCACTTCCCAATGAAAATAAACTAGAAAAGCACCTCCCAAAAGCTCTTGGCCAAATCCCGCACATGTAGCCTCCACAGTGACCCCCTCCGACCATGAGCCAAAGCTGCATTGATCACGGTTGAAACATGTGAATACAACGGAGAACTTATCTGGTACAAAATACCACAAAACTTGCTCCACCAAGCCCCCTTAGTCCACCGAAACTCGTCATCGCATGATTCCCATTAAGTTGATGTTAGGTACCTTACCAATACGCCAAAAGTGCCAGAGCTGATGGAACACGTTAGGCAAGGCCCTTTAAACCTGTCTCATATCAGGCTGGGTGCCACCCCATACCATACCTAGCTAGGTGGACCTCCACTCACGACCGTACCATTCCACCGCACTTCATCATGTGTCATCCTCGGTGGCCCACTCTGTGACAGCTTTCACTCTCACGTTTTTTCCAGGTAGCCCTTTCAACAAGTTGCCCCGTACGCTGCAACCCACTATGTGGTAACTTCACTTTGGTGGCTTCACTCCGGCCTTTTAACCACGTAGCCCTTTCCAAATAGTCCTCTCCACTGGTCTCCTCTTCCGTGACTTAGACACGGGACGTGGTGTCTGCTCTTATACCAATATGGCAAAAGCTCCAGACCATCGTGTTAGACAAGGCTCTTTAAACATGTCCCATACCAGGTTGGGTCCCACCCAGTCCCATACTTAGGCGGCCCCAATATAGGACTGTAACAATGGTGCACCGAGTTACATTAATGACTTCGTAGTATAGCCGATAAAAAGGGGGCGAGAGCGGGGAGAAAGGGGGTCGAATTTATCATTCCCAATCTCAACATTTTTAATTCTCTAGTTTTATGTTCGTTTTTCTCTCTTCTCTCTCTCTCTCTCTCTCTCTCCTCTTATTGTGAGAATCTTAACCCACTCAAATGAAGTTAACATGATCCAGGGGAGGGGTGGAGAAGGGGGCTCACTAAATATCTCTTTCCAATTACACCTGAAATATTTTTCAAAACCATACATTTGCTGGCTACTACCATTCAAACCCTTGCACTTTAAAATTGTTATGGCTATAAAATCTCCATGGTTCCCCTCCCACCCTACCTGCAACAGCAAGATGAAGGGTTCATATCATGTTCCTGTTAATTATAAGGATGGCCCAGATGAAGAAGCTTCACATGCACTTCTTCTGCTATCAAAACTATCAGGCAGAAAATACTGAAATAGGGAGAGTTTGGTTGAGAAAGGCTTGAAAATAGTTAGAGAGAGAAAGAGAGGTAATCTGGTTGAGAAAAAGCTTGAAAATGGAGGCTAGTATTGTTGGGAAAGGCTTGAAAATGGAGAAGAGACTTTTCTTGTTCTCTAAGGGTGGACACGTGGCAGTTTCTGAAGCTTGTTACTTGAGGTGTTTTGAGATCAAAAATTTGATGAGAGGGAGAGAGAGTAGGCAACCAACCAACTGTCACCACCCTCTTTGGACCTTCCACGTCTTCGTTAGAAACTAGGATACCTCCCACATAAAGGGCCTTCAAGTTCAACTTAACTACAAAATTACCGCCCACGATAAGGGGATGACATTTTTTCCCTTAAATTACTAAATACACCCCCTCTAATCCATGATATTACATATTTCTCTTCTTTTATGAAAGTAACATGGAAATTGAGTGCACCAACCATATCCCTAGAATTACTCGGATTTGATAATGGCAGCCATTTCAGGGATAGATTTCAAATGGATGGTTGAGAAAAAGTTAGCGGGCCAAGCCCTCCAATCGAATGGATTCTCTAATGGTGGTGGATTTTGGGACATCTAATTTTCAAAGCAGGGAACACTGGATGAATGGCTTAGATCATGCCAATGTCATGTGGGTGGGCCCAATTGTTACAACTTATGGCAACTCTCTTGTATCATTTCCTCCTTCTTTTGTAAGCTTTTATATAAGGGTGATGATATTTTCCTACCTTCAAAATCAAAATGAAATCCCCAAGGGCAATTTCATTATTTAGAAGGGTATCAAGGGCATTCTCATAATACCTCTCCTTATAAAATCAAACAGACAACCTTTCATTCTCCACATTCCCTTCACCCAAAAAAAGAGCACCCAAAAAATATGACAAGTGTTTGTGTTTTCTTTTTCTTCTTCTTCTTCTTCTTTCTCTTTTCCTCTGCAAGTTCCATAATTCAACCCCAAAACCAGATTTTATCACGAGCAGAGCACGTATTTGAAGCTGGGTATGGAGAGGAGAAGCTTTCATCTGTACTAGTCACTGGCACGGTCTTATGTGATTCATGTCTCCATGGAGAGACTCAAACTCGTACATGGCAAGTGAGAGGTGTGTAATTAACTTATATCTCTCTTTTTTGTTTTCATTCTTTGATCATTTGAATTGACAGTAGAGAGAACCAAATGGGAATATGAATTTATTTTACAGTTCTCATTTTTTTTTTCATTGCATTTTCTCAAGTTACATGAGTAAATAATGTCCTTATATCTCTCTTTTTTAGTTTTCATTCTTTGATCATTTGAATTAATACCAGAGAGAAGAGAAGTAAATGTAAATACAAAGTTATTTTCCAGCTCTCTTTTATTTTCCATGCATTTTTCTCAATTTCCATGCACGTCACATACTTTACAACATGGGGTGTGGTGACTTAGAAAACTTACTGGTTTTTTTTTTTTTTTTTTTTTTTTTTTTCTGGATAATATGGTTAACCATGATTAATATGCAATAATCACATATAAATAAGATATAATTGTATTTTTACTTGAGAATTTATCCCTATTAGTTTTGGTTTATTATTAACCTACTGGCTAAATTGGATAGCGCTCTATGTTGCAATCTCGAGATCAGATTGATTAATTATCAAATAAATGATTTTAATACTATATATTTGCTAGCTGCTTTTGTGAAAGTGCTTAAAATTCCCATGAATTATAATAATAACTAAATATAGGTAATTTTTTCAGCATATAAAACAATGAGAAATGATAGTTCCACCCCAACTTCTAGCAATTTCATCCCATTTTATTTTTATTTCCGTAAAAATAACTTTATTTCATAAAAAGACAAACAAATGAGAGGGGAAATATTGTCATTTTTAAGAAGAGACAAATAAAAAGAGGTAGAAATGCTGGGAATGGGAGTGGAAATAGCATTTCCTCGTGTAATTTCAATATATGTTGATTATGTAATTATTTATCACGACACTCGAATATTCTTCTGTGCTAAAATAGTTTAAATGGCACAATAGGCACATACCTTAATTGTTTAACAGAAAATTGGACGGTTTGGATCATAGTTTCGAAACTCCCCCGTGTCATCGTCTACTGGCCCAAGTTTACACCCTTTTACTTTGGCCGAGTTCTCGTCCGAGTACTTAATCGCACTGCTTTCGGTGAGACTAAGATTTATTTAGGCCGTGTTTTGAGACACCAATAAATTGAAGAATTAGAGAGAAAAAACCTACAAATTGAAGATGGCCCGCATCCCGCCATTCCATAATCCTGGCCACCATAAAATCTTCCATGTGTTATTGGGGGCTGCAAAATGGAAGGCAGAGAGTGACATTAGCATACCTCATAAAACAATTATTTACACTCTCTTAAATATTTGGTTTTTCTCCTACCAAATACTTCCAATTTTTCACAATGATAAAACTGCCTCTCTCCTAACCCAAATTTGAAACTTTTGTAGGTGCACTTGTAGCAGTTACATGTAAAACTGGCAGGAAAAGAGGAAATGTGAAAGGGGCACGAGCAAGTACAGATGAATATGGAGATTTCATCATTGATCTTCCTTCCCACCTCCATGCAATTCCCAAACTAGACAAGTTATGCATGGTTAGGGTTCTCCGGCTGCCGAAAAGCTCGTCATGCCGGCAAGGTTTCCTCAAGAAAACAAGAGAAATACGATTGTCATCGGTCGGGAATGGAATCCGAACTTACACAACCGGAGTCATAAGGTTCGAATGGCCATCTAAGCCTTCGCATGTGTGCTTAAGGAAAGGAGGGGGTGGTGAAGAAGAGAGGTCGTGGTGAGGAAGAAGAGAGGAGGAAGATGAAAGATGTGAATATTTTTGTAAGCTTTTGCTATATGATTCATGTGCTTGAATTGTGCTCTACCATTCTACAATGGAATAGATGCCCGTGTACATGTCTATGTGTCTCCATTCTTCTTCTGAAAATGGCTTATGGTACTATGGTCTACCCAATACAAATACAAAATAATAAAAATCCAATAAATGTGTTTCTGTTATTAGGAGATATAAATAATAAAACCCAATAAATGGATCAGTAAATATAAATTTTCATGATAGACAAAAATTTGATAGTTGAGATGAACCCATCTCGTTTTATCAAACATATATTTCTCAAAAAAAACACTAATACAAATTTTACTAAATTAGTTTTTGTAAAAATTCTACGTACAAATCTGATCAAAATCACGATCAAAGGCAAGATATTCAAAATGACAATATTCAAAGGGAACACATGATTTACAATGTACATGGTTCAGCATGGAGGCCTATGCCCATTGGTGAGATCAAGATCTTCTATTATGATAAAGCAATGGTGAAAGGATTACAACTGGAAACCCTACTTGACTGATCGACTAGTGGTGCTGGCCAATCGGCTAGACCAGCCAAGTTTCCCTAGCTCTATAAAAAGTGGTCAATCTCATAAAAGATAAGAGGTCCCCCTCCCCTCTTTTAGGGGAAAAGGGAAAAGTTGTGACAAAATAACCCAAAAGCCACATCCTAGCAAGAAACATCATAATAGACTTAATAGTTGGCATTGCTTGTCGGGTGATGAAAAATTTGCACCCCTTTAGCTTGAATTGACATCAAAAAGCGTCAATTCAACCTAAAGAGGTGCGAATAATCCTACAGAGGGTGCGAATTTATCATCTCCCTGGTTCTTTTCATTAGTACTTCTTCAGCCCAGACGAAGGCTCAAGTGAGAGTCTTTCCCCTTGCAGCCTTGGCCTTGGCCTGACAACTCCCACAGATGATCCATTTGTTTCCCTGGTGCCCGTGTCTCCCTTTAGAATATAACTATGGTAAGGCCAAAACCGGTTAGAGGAAAAGGGAATCGGCCGCCCCAGAAGACTAGGCACCACCCTGCTAGTAGTATAGCCTTGCAGGCAAAACAAAAAGCCAGCCGAACCACCAAATCTTCACTATTTCGGGAAAGTATACCAATCGGCCCTATGGTCGGTAGGTCGATTAGACACTATTCCCCTGGGGTGCTCTTCTTTCCTTCTCCCTCTCTACAACTACATCACCACTTAATTCACACGTTTTATCCCCCACCCAAGCCTTGAGTAAAATAAAATAAAGCATGCTACCAAAGGGATTTTCCCCAGTAGAAGCCGATCATCCGATCAGATTGAGATAGTGCCTAACACTATGATCGGATGGAGCCAGTGCCTAACACCTTCCGGCTTTGTACCCAAACCACTTACCCAGTCTTGTGTTAGAATATGTGTGTGAGATCCAACGGTTGGATTGGGTTAAGATCTCACCGTTGGATCATCTTAGAGGTAGATTGGGTAAGTTGGCTAAATGAAGCAACTAGATAAATTAGCCAAGTGGATTAGAAGAGGCAAGCAAGAGAGATTAGGAAAGTAGATTTGATTAGGTAGATTTGATTATGATTATTTCCTTCCATAATTATCTTAATTCCATTCTATGTTTATCATCTAAGTGCTCTATATAAGCACACCTTGAGATTATTGTAAAGCATCCAAGAAATTCAAGAATTAGTGAAAATCTCCAAAATTCTACATGGTATCAGAGCCTCCGATCTTGGAGTGACCACAACACAAGTAGCTTCTCTCTCCGGCGGACGGCCGATCTAGCCGTCCGCCCGGCCACCCTAGCCTCTGCCTGCTGCTTTTCTTTTTCTTTTTTTCTCAAAATAACTTCAGTTTTTGCATTTGCCATTGTTTCTGTCCTCGTCCTTGCGTTGATATCTTGCTCGGCCTTTCTCTATTCTGCCTCTATCTCTGCCTGGATCGTGTGTCCCATTTCTCTCCTCTTACCACATCTCCCGGCCATAGTTTTGTTGCTGTTTTGAGTTTCTAAATAAACTAGCCCCAGGTACCGTTCTTGGCAATGTAAGGTGCACTCCCGAATGCGACAATCTATGCGCTTCTCACTGGCAAGAAGTCGCTGATTTAATCCTGACATGTCCCCGCCACTGTTGCTTCTACAAAACATCACAAGGGTAATATCTCGTAATAAAAAAAAGAAGAGGGGGTTCTGTTCTTGAGGAGATATCAATGATGGTTCTTACCCCACCTTTTTCAAAACAATATATTTTTGTTGCTTAGTGAGGAGATATCAGTGATGGTTCTTACCCCACCTTTTTCAAAACAATATATTTTTGTTGCTTAGTGCTACACAGAAACCCAAGAGTGAGCATTGCTTGTCATCTCCTCAATTTACTCAATTCACCCACTTCCTTTGTCTCTTCTGAAATGCATATCCTCTTCTATCTTTAGTAAAATGAAATCCCCAACTTCGATATGTGCAAACTCATTTTCTCGACTTTTTCAAAGTTTTGTGTTGTTGCCGTAATTATAGTAGTCGCTTCTTCTTCTTTTTTCTTTTCCATCCCTTTTCCTTGTCCTATTTCAGTTGAGGTACCTCTTTGAGGTGCGTGCCTGAAATTGATTTATCTACTCAGTTGAGGGGCCTCGATTATTTGAGGTTCGTGCCTGAGAGTCAAATTCCAAGATGATCGGTACTTGCTGACCCATTTCTTGCAAATTCTGGCATTGGTCCATAGTGACCCAATTCTTGCCCATTCCGGCATTTGGTTCATAGTGACCCATATTTACTCACCCATCAAGGCTTGAGTATTATCTAGCCCTATCGAGGCTATGATCTATTGGCTTTTAAGCCCTCTTCGTGACAACAAGTGAAGCGACATCTTCTTCGGCAACCATCGTCTACGATCCTTGGCATCAACATCAGTCTTCATCAAAGGATTTCTTCATCGATTTCTGGAAGTGTGCATCAAATCGGTTGATTTTGATTACATTTGTAATTTGGGGAATTCTATTGTATTGGGATTTTTATTGTCAAACGTATATCGATTTTCAATCCATATACGTTTGAGGGGGCATGTTAGAATATGTGTGTGAGATCCAACGGTTGGATTGGGTTAAGATCTCACCGTTGGATCATCTTAGAGGTAGATTGGGTAAGTTGGCTAAATGAAGCAACTAGATAAATTAGCCAAGTGGATTAGAAGAGGCAAGCAAGAGAGATTAGGAAAGTAGATTTGATTAGGTAGATTTGATTATGATTATTTCCTTCCATAATTATCTTAATTCCATTCTATGTTTATCATCTAAGTGCTCTATATAAGCACACCTTGAGATTATTGTAAAGCATCCAAGAAATTCAAGAATTAGTGAAAATCTCCAAAATTCTACAGGGATCAGTATCAGACAATCATATTTGCGGCTTAGAGCATGTAGTCCCTAAGTGGCAATTGTAGAGCAAAAATAAGGACGTGCCACCTCATTCTCATGAGGATCAGTGCGCCCCACATGTGCCCTAAAGAGTGCATCCCTCTTCACTAGACCTAGCAAGAAGTGAGCCGGACCCGCGGATCGACCCGCTGCCCGTATTTTCCGGGTCCGGGTCACTCATTTGTGACCCGTTTGAAAATGACCCGTGGGTCAACCCGGCCCGTACGGGTTGGGTCTGGGTCAACCAATTAGTGACCCGTAAATTTCTGGGTCATTTTTTACCCGGCCCGTTTGACCCATACCAGTACGGGTCGGGTGAAACTCGACCCGGCCCACCCGTTTGCCAGGTCTACTCTTCACAGAGGCAATTTTTTCGTTAAAAGGATATGAAACATTTGACCAAAGAAAGACAAAGCCATCGCTAGAGTGCACATGCCTCCTGGAACCAACCGCAAGGTGCCGGGGCGCGACAAGCTATAAGGGAAAAATCACCACATTCTTGGGAAAAATAATAAGACACACTTCTACATGACTGAAATAACTTCCCTTCCTAAGACTTGCTTGTCTAAGACAGAAGATGATAACTTGTCTAGAAAGAAGAAATTGAAGTCTTCTTACTTTATTTCAAAGGTAACTTTGATTAATTCCACATAAAAAACGAAACGCCCAAGTTCTAATGGAAGACTAAATTACGAAAGAATCATTATGGTAACTTCAAGAACCCTAAAAACTCTAAGAATAGTAACTACTTCATCTTTGAGAAACTAGGTCATTATACTAAAGATTGTAGGCATAAGAAAGGGAAGATAAACTTCAAAGTAAATGTGGCAGATAATAGAGTTCCTCAAGCAAAAATGGTTGAAGATTAGAGTATATGTAATCAGTAATATGCAATGTGAATCTTCCAATAATATAGAGGACTAATGGGTGGATCTTGGGCTGACCACGCACATATGTAGTGATAGAAGTGTATTTTCCACATATGAGTTAGTTGGAGATGGGAGAGCAACATTTAATTTTCTTGGAAAAATAGTCATAACCTACGGTGCCGGGTAAAGGAATTGTGCGGTGTACCTGACACGTGGCTTACTTTGGTATACATGACACATGGCTTACTTTGGCCAGTAGATCCTACGTATTGAATACTGAGGACGATGCGTACATGGCTTGGGTACCTAGGTGGAGTAATATGGTTATTTTGTGGTGTTTGCTTTGCTCGGTTCGAGGGAACAAAGGTCTTGTGGGTATTAGTTGTTTACATTGTTGTTATCCTTCACGATTATTCTATCATTACTCTTGTTGATTATCGTATCTTCGTGATCTTCGTTTTTCTCATGGCATGCCCGAATCCATCATGGATCCTCATATAAACGTACAAGGCTATTAGTTGACTGTTGATAACATTTTACAGATCATGTGAGTTAGATCGATTCGTGGCTTGGCGGCTTGGAGTTCGAGTGTAGATGGATCACTTGAACCCTTGGACTTGCTTACTTTATTTGTTTATTGTGAGTATTGTTAGAGACTCTAATTATTGGGTTATTATGTTTGGGACTCGGGTTGTGAGAACAACATGGATTTAAATATTATTTAGTTTGGGATTCATAGTTGATTAATCTGAGATAATGGTTAGATCAATTCTACTGTGGCTACGTTTACTTTTGCCTTGCATATCTGTGAGATTGCTTACAAGTATGTGGCGCTGTCACGTGCCCGTGATATGGCTCGGTTCGGTGCGTGACAGCTTACACCATGTAAAATCTCTACCTTCACATCACTTACATTTCGCAATTTACACTCCTTTCTATTACATATACAATTTCAGCCATTTAGGTTTCAAGTGGACGCGGGGTGACCACATGGGAAGTGTACTAGTAGCTAGAGGATTGAAAGAGGTGGTCCAAATGTCCTAATCATTCCACCCACATGCTGCGTGGTGTCTCATTCTCTTCCCACTAAAAGGGTAGAAACAGAGCAATGATTTTAATGGACTCTGAAAAGAGGAAGGATCCCTTATCTGCTATCGTCATTGCCTTCGTCTTATCCTTTTTTCTTGTTCTTAACTTTGTTTTGTCCTCATCCGGAAGCTCGTCTGAACTTCATTAAAATCTTTTGTAATCTGATGCTGATATTTCACCTGTTTCTCAACCAATTCCATTTTCAAAACTCTAACTCAGGTCAGAGTTCTATATGCAATACATCAAACTGGTGTAGACACAGAGATTATCGAAACATACATCAAATTGGTGGACACTCAGATTATCCACAGCCAATATTTGTTACTGTATGGGATAGACCTTTCAGCAGAATTTCTTTTAGGAAAAACTATTGATGGAGATAAAAAGGGGGACTGTTATCGCCCCCGCCTCCCCCCCTCTCTCTCTCTCTCTGACGGATAAAAAAAACCCTTTAACGTTATTCGTTAAGTTTTAAAGGCAAAGAAAAACGTTGACTCTTGCACCTGGGACTCTATTTACTGCGCTTTGATCTGCCGATGATGATTTAGCCAAGTGCTTTGCTGCCACTTCTGAAGCTAGGGACCTAACCGGGTTGCCCCCATAACTAGTCGGATGGAGTAGATAATTTCCTTGTTTGCAATAGTAGAAAAAGACCCCTCCCCAAGTCATGCTTGCATTTTTCATTGCCTGCTTCCAATAGCTCATCTAGTTGCTTTCGGAGCTCCCTACAACTGGAGAAGCCATGCCCTGCGGAAAGGAAAAAGAATTCTTCCTTTCGGGAAGGGAGGATTAGGGAAATCCTATGGATTTTTAAAAGGGGTGAATTTATCCTCAAATTCTGAACCATTCTCACAGAAACCGTTAAAGGAGAAAAAAAAAAGGGGGGGGGGGGGGGGGGGGGGAGAGAGAGAGGGGGTGGATTTTATCCGTTTAGGGTGGTTGGGTGATTCGTTGAGTTAAGGTCCCATGCTTAAATACAGCAATCATGTAAAGGGAGATGATATTTTGACCCCTTTGATTTGGTAGGCACACTCCTCTTTCTCATATATTCATTCCCTGGCTCTTACAACTCAATAGGAAACTCTAACAAAACGAGTGTAAACTTTTTTAAAATGGGTTTGTCTTCCAAAGGATGAAAGTGTTAAAAAAGATCCTAGTACAAAGTCAAAGAAAATCATAGGGGAGCTTTCGTGTATTGATACGCGCAACACGAGGACTTCCAGGATTTCATCCTAGTACTACTCTCACCACTATGGTTTTCTTATTATCAGATTTTCTCATGCAGTCATTGCATGGGACTTGGAAAGAATAGCGCAGATGTCAAATTGATACGCGCACGCCTCGTGATAACAATTGAAAATATCGGTGAGGCGGTGAATATAAAAGCGGGATATATGCGACTTGCTTTTCCCCACTAGCCACTGAGCGTTAAAACCCTAAACCCCCACTCTACTCTGTTAGAACTAGAAAGCCTTTTTTCTCTGCCCTAAACCCTAGTTTTATCGATTCGGATTTGCGTTTTCAAGGTATTGCTATTGATGTTTTTTCTCTCATCTCTCATGCCCTAAACACTGAGCTTTTTTTCTTCTTTTTTCCCTTTCTTTTTTAGGTCTCTTTTTGTTTCACTTCTTAAAATGATGTTCACACTGTTAGCATAGTTGTTTTAGAAGATAATTGTTGGATTCTTGTTAATTCTTATATCCATAAATAATAATATAACCATGGGGTTGAATATTGATGATGATGGTGATGATAGCGAGGCTTTCTTTCTTGTAAAATAGTATATTGGGTTAATGTTTGTGTAGGTCAATGTAGTGGTGAGCCCACTACCCTTTAGAAACGTACCTTAGGGCCTGTTTGGATGCAGTGTAAATGCCGAAATAGGTAGAGTATGGTCTTCTTGGAGCAACCATACTTTGAGGTTTCATAGCCGGACGTGAATGGGAAGTTCGGAATCAAGCATACGCTACCAGGAAAGCCCTCAGGTCTATCCCCAAATCGAGACCTTCGAACATAGATGAGGGAGAAGGGAGCAGTGTATGTGGATCATTCTATAGAATCTTGTGTGATGCAAAAATCAAAATCAAAAAATAAAATAAATTCTAAAATGACATCCTCGTCCTTGCCCCCTAGGGATTTTACTTTGCATTTAAGTGCCACGTAAGCAAAAGTCCTTGTTTGGTTGCCCATATAGCATTGAAATCTCTAGAGACTCCCAGTGATGTCTCCTAGTTAATCATTGCATGTCTAGTGATGCTGACATGTCACCCGTGTCCTCTCCCTATGAAATTCATCCCAGAATCCACAAATAAAGGTAGAATTTTGTTTGAATTTATTGGGAACGGTGCTTTTCCTCTCTTTCTCTCTTACCCGACTCCCTTCTCTTCTCTCTCTATATTGCTGATGACACCCTGAGCACTATTCAACGAGGTTGATAACCAAACACTACATACCACCTTTCTCTCATGTAAGTTCCAAGTAAATCCAATGCTTGTCTTCTCCATGCTGACCTACTTACACCACTATTCTCCGACGTAAATACCTGCAGCCAAACATTGACAAAAAAGTTCTCACGAAGTCAAACTAGGAAAAAAAGTTCTCTCGAAGTCTAACTAGAAAACATGACAAACCCAACACACCCATCTTACAATTCTTTTACATGGGGTTTGTTACAGTTTCCAATTGAACTATACGAGGTAAAGAATGTATATATATACAAGCAGTGTACCCACCAAACGTCATCAATAGCTCAATTAACATGCAACCGATCCTTGGTTGTTCTCATTTATGAAACCAGAAGGAAGTGTCACTCAATTCCTTTGTCATTTGTCATTTTGCTTGAACCCATTTGACATTCAGGCCTAGTCTATTGTTTCACTCAAATAATATCCCCATATTAAGGTACCATTATTTATGGGACGTAGGCCTCAGCATTGATAAGAAAACAATTCTTCAACTACTTTTTGTTTCTCCTAAACACTCATTTCAATAAAATCAGACACCCTTTCACACATATTACCTTTCTTATATATGTGGGCAGAGAAACAACCTCTACTTTGCTTGTTCTAGTGTCTCAGACAAGAGAGTAGTTTTCTTCACAGGTACACTAAGCTACTTTATTAATGTTCTTATAAACGTGCATATAGAAGTAAACACTAATCCCGGCCATTATTTGATCTATTAGATTAGTGGTCTGTTAGAGGGTTGCCCAAGTTCGCAATTATTTGGTATGTTAGAGGGTTGCCCTAGTTGCTTTGGATTTCTCCTTTCTATGTTCTTCTGACAGTTGGGGGGTTTGCGTGGGTGGTTGTGCCTCTCTTCTTTTTTGTGGTTGCTTTTTAGGGTTTGCCTTCTTTTTGGTTCTCGAGCCTTGCCCTTTTGCCCTATTCTTTTATTTCTAAGTACTATTATATAAATTTCGAGGTCAGCTCTGGGCCTCATTCTATTCTGGGTTATAAAAAAATGAAACACTAATCCATCTATCTCTTTATTTTTTTTATGATGTTTCTAGTAAGTGGTTCAACTTGGGTCGTTTTTTGGGAATTCAGGTTGATCTTTTACCACAAAATCATGTCCGATTCGGGTTGGTTTCACTTCATTTTTTAGCAAAAAATCAACCCGACCAGACCCAAATTGCACCCATATTTTAAGCTTATGTTTCATTTATATGCTCAAGCAGCAAATAATACTGATTAACATACATTGTTTCATGTGAAGGGGCAGCTTAATGGAGGGATTATGTAAAAATGGAGAAATATTTACCGTAACAAAGTCCGAACCCGTTTTAGTCCCTCCGGCGGGGAAAACCGACGAAGGGTTCTATTTCCTATCGAACCTCGACCAGAACATAGCCGTGATCATGGAGACAGTCTATTGTTTTAAGGCGGATGAGACGAAGAAGAGCGACTATGCGAGTGATATAATTAAGCAAGCCCTGGCTAAGATCTTGGTACATTTTTATCCGTTTGCGGGCCATCTTACGATAAGTTCCGAGGGGAAGTTGATAGTGAAATGCACTGGAGAAGGTGTGATGTTTGTTGAAGCAGTTGCAGACCATGAGATGGATGTGGTTGGTGATCTTACCATGCCAAATATTCATAAACTAGAGAAGCTTGTTCATACATTTTCAGGAGCAAGGAGTCCCTTGGAAGTACCTTTATTCACAGTGCAGGTATGATGAGTTAAGATACACGCATGCATGCATCACAACACACACGGACATATAAAACATATGTGGGTGTTTAAAATTCTTAAGGAAATGTTTGGCCTTGAAAAAATATTCCATGGAAGATTTGTAGTGCCAGTTGCAAGAGATGGGGGGAGAACCGGAGAAGGAGAAACTTAGTTATGAATTCCATTTCTTTTTGGCCAGTGGCACGAAACGCCTCGGCGTTTCATTTCAGAAAAGAAGCTACGACGACCAGAATTTTTTTAATAGTTAAAATTTTAAAAAAAATCCCAAAGAAAACGCTGAAATTGCTAAAAATTGGAACAACTGGATCATCCTCTAAAACAAAATCCATCATAATATCAAGGTTGTAAAGATCCAACATTTACTTAAAGGAAAATGTATGTATTGACCGGTGCTTGACTAGATGGAAAATTTTTAGAGACCGAGTCATGAGATTTTTTTTACTGGACTTTTGGAATTTAATAATGTTTGGACATGATAGAATTTATGAATTTTTAAAATTAGAAAAATACCCCATCATTTGGAAGTTAAGATTTTGATCCGTTTCGAAATGATCGAAATATGTTGAATTTTGTACTAGAACTAAAAAATTGACTTTTTATCCTTTTAGAACTAGGAATTAGGTTTTGAAACTATTTTTAATAAATCCAAATTGAGGATATTCCTTTATTTACATGTAAATCTTAAGTAAATGGACAAGTGTTTTTCGGACGAAACGGAATATAAGGGTGTTCCGTTCTGGTTTTCCGGACACCATTTTGACCGAAATGAAACAAAATAAGGAAAACAAAATACCAATTTTAAGTAGGTATTACTTTTTCACTATTTTTTTGGAATTGGTGATGCTCTCTCCACTCCCACCAACTTAGGTCTTTCGGTCTCCCTCCTTCTGCTCCCATCTCGCAATCGTATACTTGAACCCATGATTATTCTGTGGAACAATTTTTCCCTAAGATTGTAGGCTCCGTCCCTTTCGACATAAAAATGGACGTAAAATTTGTTTTATGTTCATTTTATCACCATAAAACAAATTTTACGTCGAAAGGAACGGAGCCTAAGTAAAAGGAGCAGGAAACAAATTTTATACCCATTTTACATATAAGGGTCGATCTTTTTTTCCTTTTTTTTTTTTTTTTTTTTTTTTGAGAAGGTTACTTAAATTTATTGATAAACTTAAGTGGATCATCAATTAGCCTTCGACCGAGTTCTCTTTTGAGTCAAATTCTTGGGCTGCCAAATCAATCGTTAACTAATATAACTTCTGAGTTGACTCCTTTTTACCTTGACCGAGTTCTTGTTTCAGTCCGAGCTCTTAAACCCATGTGGACACATAGAGATAATACCCATACACATAGAAGTACATATTTGTTGATTACTAATTGCTAATTGCATGTGGTGCATAATAATATGTATCTAGGTTTATATATATACATATATATATATATATATATATATATATATATATATATATATATATATATATATGTATGTATGTATTTCATGTACACATATATGTTTATAAATTAACTACATGTCATATATGTAGTTAAATTACTTGGACTTGGCAATCAAGTCACAAGTTTTTCAACATTGAACCTCCCTCCTTACAATCACCTTATGGTCTGATTTATACATCTGATAGTGAGTGATGGTATGCACAAAAATCAATTTTTTTTTGGGTGCAAAGACCTTTCCATGCTAGAAATATCAGGCAACATATATACGCGAATAATTAAAATTATTTAAACGTAATAAAGCATTTAGCAAATGAATGAAAACAAAAAAATAAATCTGAAAAAAAAAAAAAAACTAAAAACTGAAGCCTTACTTATACAAAGCTAGGATACAAGTGTTTAAATCAACAAAAATGAAAATAAATCCTCACAAAAGTAAAAAAATCTTAACACTTTAATTAATCTAATGAAAGTTTAAAAATAAAGTAAGTCAAATACATATTATTAAAAAGGAACTTTTTTTTTAAATGATAAAATTATATTAAAGAGAGAAACAAACCCCAAGACTGAGAAGGCCTAGGGAAGAAATACAGGCCAAGAAATAATATGACTGGCCACAGAAAAAACAAATCACTCCGGAAGGAAATAAAAAAAACTCTAATGAGACGCCCGATTCATCCCTTCCCTTGCTAACCGATCAGCATCGCTATTAGCCGAGCAAAATTGTTAAAAATGAACATTAGGCTAGAATCATCAAACTACATGCATGTTGGCCCCACATGACCTTCTGTGATATGTTGTTACTTAGACATGCGGTTCCATTGATTTTCTTGGCCATAGGGTCCCTCCATGTGAGCGCCACTAGCTGATCTGTCGTTAGCATACATGTTGTTCCTTTTATTTTGCCATTAGGCCATCTACGTAAGACACTGACAGATTAGTCGCTTATAAACTTATGCCCTACTGCAGACAATTCATGAGATTCTTGTAGATACCTTTTGATGTAGGGACTTTTAGTTGTTTTCCCACTATTTCATGGATGGGTCCTACGAGTTTTTGGCCATTTGACCTTCACTATTAACTCTACTAATATATCACAGTTAGTACATATATGTGTGGGTTCCATTGTTTATCCATTAAGACTTCTTTCTATAGGTGCCACTATCATATGAACTATTATTATAGACGGGCCACATTACTTTTGTGCTATTAAGCCTGTCATATTTACAATATTTTTTGTAGTTCGTTATTTTTTGTTGCCTTTAGGGCATCCATGTAGACTGCACTAGTATACTATTAATTATTATATACAGGAGTCCTACTTGGTTTTTTGTCTTATGTCCTCTATCTTAAGTTCTTAACCCTACATGAGTCCTACTGAGTATTATGCATATGTTGAACTATAAATGATTAAATAACACCAACTCTAACAGCTTAAGCTTTCGAAGTAATTAGTTGTTTCGCATGGTATCGGAGCTATTGCCTCAGGGCAGCTCCTAGGTTCAAAACCCAACAACTCCCTGATAATTAGTTGCCCTACTAGCAGACTACTCATTACCGAGCAATGACGATTACAGATTACTACAATCCTCTGCCTTAAATAGCTTTCAAATGTTTATTTAACAATTTTACCCTTAATGATAATTATTGTTTACATTTAATTAGAAGATTAAGGAAAATAACAGACAAATCCCCTAAAATATCTCCTATATAAGGTATTAGAAGCACATTAAAAACACTAATCTTGGAAAACCCTCTCTCTCTCTCTCCCGAATAGAATCCCATCTTATCTCCATTTTTGATACAGAACTCTCTCTCTCTCTCTCTCTTAAATGATTGATTAATGCCTAAGCTGACTAGCATTCTTGGCTCATGCTATGCATGGGTATAAAATAGATGGCCCCACTCCATCAAAACATGAGGTGTAAAACAGTGACCGCACCACGTCAATTTATTAGGTGTTAATGGTGGGACTTGCCCTATTCATGAGTTTGGTGGAGATGGGGTAGCCTCCACCCATCAAACATGAGATATAAAATGGTGGGCCCCACTGGATGATTGGCTTGGGTGGAGAATGCTAGTCTATTGTTTCACTCAAATAATGTGCCCATCTTAAAGTAGAATTATTTAAGGGTTGTAGGCCTCAGCATTGATAAGAAAACAATTCTTCAACTACTTTTTGCTTCTCCTAAACACTCGATCATTTCAATCAAATCAGTGCAGGTATGATGAGTTAAGATACACGCATGCATGCATCACAACACACACGCACGTATAAAACATATGTGGGTGTTTAAAATTCTTAAGGAAATGTTTGGCCTTGAAAAAATATTCCATTGAAGATTTGTAGTGCCAGTTGCAAGAGATGGGGGGGAGAACCGGAGAAGGAGAAACTTAGTTATGAATTCCATTTCGTTTTGGCCAGTGGAAAGGAACGCCTCAGCGTTTCATTTCAGAAAAGAAGCTACGACGACCAGAATTTTTTTAATAGTTAAATTTTTTTTAAAAAATCCCAAAGAAAACGCTGAGATTGCTAAAAATTGAAACAACTAGATCATCCTCTAAAACAAAATCCATCATAATATCAAAGTTGTAAAGATCCAACATTTACTTAAAAGAAAATGTATGTATTGACCAGTGCTTGACTAGATGGAAAAATTTTAGAGACCGAGTCATGAGATTTTTTTACTGGACTTTTGGAATTTAATAATGTTTGGACATAATAGAATTTTGAATTTTTAAAATTAGAAAATACCCCATCATTTGGAAGTTAAGATTTTGATCCGTTTCGAAATGATCGAAAAATGTTGAATTTTGTACTAGAACTAAAAAATTGACTTTTTATCCTTTTAGAATTAAGAATTAGGTTTCGAAACTATTTTTAATAAATCCAAATTGACCTTCTGCTGATCTGTCGTTAGCATACATGTTGTTCCTTTTATTTTGCCATTAGGCCATCTAAATAAGACACTGACAGATTAGTCGCTATTATAAACTTATGCCCTACTGCAGACCATTTATTACTAAGCAATGATAGATGCACCTACTGCAGACAATTCATGAGATTCTTGTAGATACCTTTTGATGTAGGGACTTTTAGTTGTTTTCCCACTATTTCATGGATGGGTCCTACGAGTTTTTGGCCATTTGACCTTCACTATTAACTCTACTAGCTAGTATATCACAGTTAGTACATATATGTGTGGGTTCCATTGTTTATCCATTAAGACTTCTTTCTATAGGTGCCACTATCATATGAACTATTATTATAGACGGGCCACATTACTTTTGTGCTATTAAGCCTGTCATATTTACAATATTTTTTGTGGTTCATTATTTTTTGTTTCCTTTAGGGCATCCATGTAGATGGCACTAGTATACTATTAATTATTATATACAGGAGTCCTACTTGGTTTTTTGTCTTATGTCCTCTATCTTAAGTTCTTAACCCTACATGAGTCCTACTGAGTATTATGCATATGTTGAACTATAAATGATTAAATAACACCAGCTCTAACAGCTTAAGCTTTCGAAGTAACTAGTTGTTTCACATGGTATCGGAGCTATTGCCTCAGGGCAGCTCCTAGGTTCCAAGAGGGTTCCTACCAATACAGTGGTTTCTAAATATTCCTCCAATCCAAGCAAGGCCTTATAAGAGTATTTGTTTCCTTTAACTGCTCTTAATACAGTGGTTCTAAAATCAAGTCTTATTATCATCAGGTGACAAGGTTCAAGTGTGGTGGCTTTGTTCTGGGTTTAGCAATGAATCACTGTATGGCTGATGGGATATGTGCAATGGAGTTCATAAGATCATGGGGTGAAATTGCCAGAGGGTTACCCTTAACCATTCCCCCATTGCTAGACAGAACCCTACTGATATCTAGACAACCGCCCAAGATAGAATTCCCCCACCACGAATTTTCCGAGATGACCGATATATCGAACCTCTCTTCTCTCTTCCAAGAGAAAAAAATTCTATACCAATCCTTCTGTTTCGACCATGAAAAGCTTAATCAACTGAAAAAATTAGCAATGGAGGATGGTATCATAAAAAATTGTACCAATTTCACAGTACTCTCAGCATTTGTGTGGCGGGCCCGAAGCAAAGCACTTAAAATGGAACCCAACCAACAAACAAAGCTTCTCTTTGCCGTGGACGTGAGGTCTAAATTAAACCCGAATTTGCCTACGGGTTACTTTGGCAATGGCATTGTTCTCACTTGCTGTCTATGTACTTCAGGCGAATTACTGGAAAATCCATTGTCTTTCGCGGTTAAATTGGTACAAAATGCAATCAAATTGGTGACCGACGATTATATTCGATCGGTAATCGATTGTTTCGAAGTAACTAGAGCTAGGCCTTCACTGACAGCTACTCTTTTGATCACTACATGGACTAGAATGGCTTTCCATAGTATAGATTTTGGTTGGGGGAAGCCTAAGAAATCGGGGCCCGCGAATCTGCCAGGAAAGGAAGTAGCCGTGTTCCTCCCCGACGGAAAAGAGAAGAAAAGTACATATCTTTTATTGGGTTTGCCTGCTCCTGCAATGAAGATCTTCCAAGAACTGATACAAGTGTAGTTGTAAGTTTCTACAAAAATCAATATGTCTGTATGAATGGGCAAGTAAACATGGGGGATTAGTAGCTTTGTTGTTTATCTTTGCCAGAATAATCACTATACTTTTAAAGGAGGAATTCAACTCTTATAGAGTCTATTTGAATTGTATGTGTAAAGTGTATGTTTTGATGATACATTGAAACAATCAATTACTCCAAAAGCTTAAGCCATTTGAGAATGCGTTATTTAATCTTTTATACTTTAACAGGTGATGATTCCACAGAGAAAGGGGTGTATCCTCTTCACTTCGAGTGTTTCTTCGGTGGCGAGTGTAGGCACATTGCACGCCTATAAGGCATCTAAGCATGCGGTAGTGGGTCTGACTTAGAACTTTTGTGCCGAGTTGGGGAAATTCGGGATTAGAGTCAATTGCATCTCTCCTAATGGAATAGACACTATATACTTATTGGAATAATAGAAATATTCTTGAAAAATTCCCAAAACATTGCTCTAAGGATATTTGGTACAGAAATAATAAGACTGGCCACAGAGAAATAACAAATCACGTACTCCGGAAGAAAATTAAAAAACAACTCTAATGAGACGCCCGATTCACCCCTTCCCTTGCTAACCGATCAGCGTCGCTGTTAGCCGAGCCAAATTGTTAAAAAGGAACACTGGGCTAGAATCATGAAACTACATCCATGTTGGCCCCACCTGAACTTCTGTGATATGTTGTTACTTAGTAGGTATAACATGTTTTCTTGGCCATAAGGTCCTCCATGTGAGCACCACTGGTAGATCACTCGTTAGCATACATGTGATCCCTTTTATTTTTGCCATTAGGCCATCTACGGAAGACACTCCTTTTATTTTGCCCTACTATTATTCACTAGGGAAAACTACTAAAAACCCTACATCAAATCTTATCCACCGTAATCCCCATAAAATTTTCTTAATTACGAATACCACTGTCATCTGCCTTGAATAGATCACTTGTTAGCAGACATGCAGTTCCTTTTATTTTGCCCTTAGGCCATCTACCTAAGATACTGATAGATTATTCACTATTATAAACTTATGCCCTACTAGCAGACTATTCATTACCGAGCAATGATAGATGCAACATATCCCCATAAAATTTTCTTAATTACGATTACAGATTACTACCATCCTTTGCCTTAAATAGCTTTCAAATGTTTATTTAACAATTTTACCCTTAATTATAAATATTGTTTACATTTAATTAGAAGATTAAGAAAAATAACAGACAAATCCCCTAAAATATCTCCTATATATGGTATTAGAAGCACATTAAAAACACTAATCTTGGAAAACCCTCTCTCTCTCTCGACCGAATAGAATCCCATCTAATCTCCATTTTTGATACAGAACTCTCTCTCTCTCTCTTAAATGATTGATTAATGCCTAAGCTGACTAGCATTCTTGGCTCATGCTATGCATGGGTATAAAATAGATGGCCCCACTCCATCAAAACATGAGGTGTAAAACAGTGACCGCACCACGTCAATTTATTAGGTGTTAATGGTGGGACTTGCCCTATTCATGAGTTTGGTGGAGATGGGGTACCCTCCACCCATCAGATATAAAATGGTGGGCCCCACTGGATGATTGGCTTGGGTGGAGAATGCTAGTCTATTGTTTCACTCAAATAATGTGCCCATCTTAAAGTAGAATTATTTAAGGGATGTAGGCCTCCGCATTGATAAGAAAACAATTCTTCAACTACTTTTTGCTTCTCCTAAACACTCGATCATTTCAATCAAATCAGTGCAGGTATGATGAGTTAAGATACACGCATGCATGCATCACAACACACACGCACATATAAAACATACGTGGGTGTTTAAAATTCTTAAGGAAATGTTTGGCCTTGAAAAAATATTCCATTGAAGATTTGTAGTGCCAGTTGCAAGAGATGGGGGGAGAACTGGAGAAGGAGAAACTTAGTTATGAATTCCATTTCGTTTTGGCCAGTGGAATGGAACGCCTCGGCGTTTCATCTCAGAAAAGAAGCTACGACGACCAGAATTTTTTTAATAGTTAAAATTTTTAAAAAAAATCCCAAAGAAAACCCTGAGATTGCTAAAAATTGAAACAACTAGATCATCCTCTAAAACAAAATTCATCATAATATCAAGGTTGTAAAGATCCAACATTTACTTAAAGGAAAATGTATGTATTGACCAGTGCTTGACTAGATGGAAAATTTTTAGAGACCGAGTCATGAGATTTTTTTACTGGACTTTTGGAATTTAATAAAATTTGGACATAATAGAATTTTGAATTTTTAAAATTAGAAAAATACCCCATCATTTGGAAGTTAAGATTTTGATCCATTTCGAAATGATCGAAAAATGTTGAATTTTGTACTAGAACTAAAAAATTGACTTTTTATCCTTTTAGAACTAAGAATTAGGTTTCGAAACTATTTTTAATAAATCCAAATTGAGCGTATTCCTTTATTTACATGTAAATCTTAAGTAAATGGACAAGTGTTTTTCGAAACGGAATATAGGGGTGTTCCGTTCTGGTTTTCCGGACACCATTTTGATCGAAATGAAACAAAATAAGGAATACAAAATACCAATTTTAAGTAGGTATTACTTTTTCACTATTTTTTAGGAATTGATGATGCTCTCTCCACTCCCACCAACTTAGGTCTTTCGGTCTCCCTCCTTCTGCTCCCATCTCGCAATCGTATACTTGAACCCATGATTATTCTGTGGAACAACTTTTCTATAAGATTGTAGGCTCCGTCCCTTTCGACATAAAAATGCACGTAAAATTTGTATTATGTTCATTTCTACAACATAAAACAAATTTTACGTGCATTTTTACGTCGAAAGGAACGGAGCCTAAGTAAAAGGAGCAGGTAACAAATTTTATACCCATTTTACATATATAGGTCGATCTTTTTTTTCTTTTTTTTTGAGAAGGTTACTTAATTTTATTGATAAACTTAAGTGGATCATCAATTAGCCTTCGACCGAGTTCTCTTTTGGGTCAAATTTTTGGGCTGCCAAATCAATCGTTGACTAATATAACTTCTGAGTTGACTCCATTTTACCTTGACCGAGTTCTTGTTTGAGTCCGAGCTCTTAAACCCATGTGGACACATATAGATAATACCCATACACATAGAAGTACATATTTGTTGATTGCTAATTGCTAATTGCATGTAGTGCATAATATTATGTATCTAGGTTTATGTACATATGTACATATTGCATGTACATATGTACATATTGCTAATTGCATTTACATATGGAGCATAATATTATGTATCTAGGTTTATGTACATATGTACGTATTTCATGTACACATATACGTGTATAAATTAACTACATGTCATATATGTAGTTAAATTGCTTGGACTTGGCAACCAAGTCACAAGTTTTTCAACATTGAACCTTCCTCCTTACAATCACCTTATGGTCTGATTTATACATCTGATAGTGAGTTATGGTATGCACAAAAATCGATTTTTTTTTTTTTTGGGGTGCACTTATGCCCTACTGCAGACCATTTATTACGGAGCAATGATAGATGCACCATAATCCCCATACAAGTAGGCAAGTAGCCCTATGCCCCTATTCATGAGTTTGGTGGAGATGGGGTAGGCTCCACGCCTCCACCCATCAAACATAGAGATATAAAATGGTGGGCCCCACTCCATGCATGGGCTATTGGGCTTGGTTGGAGATCATGACGCCTGCCACACAAAAAATGAAGTACAATGGTGGGCCCCACATGATGCATTGGTTTGAAAAGAGTTGATGGGACACTACGCATCAAAAGATGAAAAAACAATGGTAGCCCCACGCCAGAGTTGATGGTTCCACCCAACTCTATCTCAAACTACGATTAAATTTGGTAAAGAAAAAAATTAAGACTTATTAACTATTAAAGGTAGATGATAGTGATATTGGTAATTAAGAAAATGTTTAGGAGATTCTTGTAGATACCTTTTAGTAGTTTTCCCACTATTTCTTGGATGGGTTCTACGAGTTTTTAGCCATTTGACCTTCACTATTAACTCTACTAGTATATCACAGTTAGTACATATATGTGTGGGTTCCATTGTTTATCCATTAAGACTTCTTTCTATAGGTGCCACTATCATATGAACTATTATTATAGACGGGCCACATTACTTTTGTGCTATTAAGCCTATCATATTTACAATATTTTTTGTGGTTCATTATTTTTTGTTGCCTTTAGGGCATCCATGTAGACTGCACTAGTATACTATTAATTATTATATACAGGAGTCCTACTTGGTTTTTGTCTTATGTCCTCTATCTTAAGTTCTTTACCCTACATGAGTCCTACTGAGTATTATGCATATGATGAACTATAAATGATTAAATAACACCAACTCTAACAGCTTAATCTTTCGAAGTAATTAGTTGTTTCACATGGTATCGGAGCTATTGCCTCAGGGCAGCTCCTAGGTTCAAAACCCAACAACTCCCTGATATTAAAAATCGACAGCCAGCACTCAATAAAATAAAAAAAAGAGGGGCCACACGTAAAGGGTGTTGAAGTATAAATGAATAAATAACAACAACTCTAGTAGCTTAGAATTCTTTTTTCTAGACAATAATTATTGCGAAAATTGGAATTACTTCCCAAGAAAAATTTATCATGTATATTGAACCAAATGACTGAATATAGTTTCTCCAAAAAGTAATGGAAAGGAAAAGGTTTTCTTGGCAAAGCTTTTTGGGGTGGAAAGACCTTTTTTTGCCAACAAACTTTTTTTCCAACAAAATGAGCACTTAATTTGTAGAACGTGCACATGCATTTATGTGTCTGAACGACATGGCCCCTCATTTTGAATTTCTTCCAAGAGAGTTCCTAGCAATACAGTGGTTTCTAAATATTCCTCCAATCCAAGCAAGGCCTTATAAGAGTATTTGTTTCCTTTAACTGCTCTTAATACAGTGGTTCTAAAATCAAGTCTTATTATCATCAGGTGACAAGGTTCAAGTGTGGTGGCTTTGTTCTGGGTTTAGCAATGAATCACTGTATGGCTGATGGGATATGTGCAATGGAGTACATAAGTTCATGGGGTGAAATTGCCAGAGGGTTACCCTTAACCATTCCCCCATTTCTAGACAGAACCCTACTGATATCTAGACAACCTCCCAAGATAGAATTCCCCCACCACGAATTTCCGAGATGACCGATATATCGAACCTCTCTTCTCTCTTCCAAGAGAAAGAAATTCTATACCAATCCTTCTGTTTCGACCATGAAAAGCTTAATCAACTGAAAAAATTAGCAATGGAGGATGGTATCATAAAAAATTGTACCAATTTCACAGTACTCTCAGCATTTGTGTGGCGGGCCTGAAGCAAAGCACTTAAAATGGAACCCAACCAACAAACAAAGCTTCTCTTTGCCGTGGACGTGAGGTCTAAATTAAACCCGAATTTCCCTACGGGTTACTTTGGCAATGGCATTGTTCTCACTTGCTGTCTATGTACTGCAGGCGAATTACTGGAAAATCCATTGTCTTTCGCGGTTAAATTGGTACAAAATGCAATCAAATTGGTGACCGACGATTATATTCGATCGGTAATCGATTATTTCGAAGTAACTAGAGCTAGGCCTTCACTGACAGCTACTCTTTTGATCACTACATGGACTAGAATGGCTTTCCATAGTATAGATTTTGGTTGGGGGAAGCCTAAGAAATCGGGGCCCGCGAATCTGCCAAGAAAGGAAGTAGCCGTGTTCCTCCTCGACGGAAAAGAGAAGAAAAGTACACATCTTTTATTGGGATTGCCTGCTCCTGTAATGAAGATCTTCCAAGAACTGATACAAGTGTAGTTGTAAGTTTCTACAAAAATCAATGTCTGTATGAATGGGCAAGTAAACAAGGGGGATTAGTAGCTTTGTTGTTTATCTTTGCCAGAATAATCACTATACTTTTAAAGGAGGAATTCAACTCTTATAGAGTTTATTTGAATTGTATGTTTTTAGTAGCCAATCACAAAAAAAAAAATTAAAAAACAAATCCCTAAACAAAGAGGAGAATGTGTTATATTACCAAAACAAGGGAGTGTGGACATCAGCTTTCTATGTGTAAAGTTTATGTTTTGATGATACAATGGTCATATACGTATCCTATATATATATATATATATATATATATATATATATATATATATATATATATATATATATATATATATATATATATATGAGGAAACTGTTGGTGCGCTTAAGCTCACCAAACTTTTGGTGAGCTTAAGCGCCCCAATCACATGGGGGCCCACTTTGTTAGGTGATCCAAAGCATTCATTTTAAAGTCCCTTACATGGATAGGGGGTGTACCAAAAATCAGCTCCATAAGATCATCCTAACCCCTCCATTTGTGGAGGACAAAAATGGACAGACACAAATCTGCCCATTTTTATCCTCCACAAATGAAGGGGTTAGGATGATCCTATGGAGCTGATTTTTGGTACACCCCCTATCTATCATAAGGCCTTTAAAATGAATGCTTTGGATCACCTAACAAAGTGGCCCCCCATGTGATTGGGGAGCTTAAGCGCACCGTAGGTTTGGTGCGCTTAAGCTCACCAACAGTTTTCTCTCTCTCTCTCTCTCTCTCTCTCTCTCTCTCTCTATATATATATATATATATATATATATAAAGCGGAATCCTCTAAGCGGTAGTTGTGCCACGTGTCAGCCCCCCCTCTTTCCACCGAAATTTCAAAATTCGTTTTACTTCCGTGTGTATCTTTTCTCTTCCCTAATTTTATTAACTTCAGTGTGTACATCTCATTTAAAGAATTGAAAGAAAAAAAATTTATATTCATTTCAAAGGCCCTTATTGGCAGTTACAAAACGTAAATTTATTTCCTCAAAAAATTACGATATAAAACTCCATAAATAAATCGTTTCCGTTTCCCTACATGGTAAGTTACCAAACGTTATTTCTACTTTACTTTCCCAAACGTTTGGCAAACAGGAAGCACGGTGGGTGTGGGAAAGAGACAGTCAGATATGGGAACTAGGAGAAAATGAAATTTTGCCGGCTCTAATATTGAGCTATATTAATTTGCCATCTCATCTAAGGCAATGCTTTTCGTTTTGCTCTGTACTCCCTAAGGCTTTGTTCACTTGCGTTCCCGGGAAAGCAAGTCCCTAGAAAACAACATCTTTTTTCCTTGACAAGACGGAATTCTGGTGTTCACTTGCTTTCCTGAGAAAGTAACAAGCCTAGGTGGAAAATGTCAAATAATGACATGGAAATTGCCAAAAGTGATGTGGGAATGTCCCTTTTCTTGCAAGTGTGGAAAACCAAATCCCACTATTTTGGTCGGATTTGCTTTCCCGGGAAAACTAGTGAAAAAAGGTAGGCAAGCAGTTTCTCGGGAAACCTTTTCCTGCACAGTTCCTGCGCACGTGAACAGGTGCGGGAAACCTTTTCCTACACAGTTTCCTTGGATTTCTTCTCCTAATGCCACGTCAGAATCCCGAGAAACCTTTTCTTTTCCTTTCCCGTGAAAACAAGTGAACAGAGCCTAGAGGCTTTACCATTCAGAAAGAAGAACTTATTCTTTTGTGGATGGCTAATGGCTTTGTTACCCCTAACGAAACTATGGAGTTGGAAGACATTGGAAATGAGATTTTCAATGATTTATTATGGAGGTCTTTCTTCCAAGACATAGAAAAAGACGACTCTGGAAATATAACAAGTTGCAAAATGCATGATTTGGTTCACGATCTTGCACAGTCTGTTATTGGGAACAAGTGTCATATCGTGGATCGGGAAAAAATTGTAGATATTCCTACATCGACCCGATATGTCTATTCTCATTTGCCTTCACTATTAAAAGAGCAGAGGTTATACAAGGCCAAAACCATACGAACAATACTATTGGGCCATGTTTATTATAATTTTGTCCCTAGCAACATAAAGAAACTTAGATACTTGCGATGCCTAGATCTTAGTGTAGTTCGTTGTAGTGAGATCCCATATTCAATATGCAATTTGAAACAGCCAAGATACCTCAACCTCTCCGATAATTATGCCATTGAAACATTACCTGAGTCGATTACCAAGCTACAAAATTTGCAAACATTGAAACTGAGAGAATGTCACAAACTCCGTAATTTGCCTAGGGACATGAGAAAAATGAGGAGCCTCAGACATGTAGATACTTATAGATGTTGGTCATTAACTCGTGTGCCCATTGGGATTGGGGAGCTGAGCTGCCTCCAGACGCTATCCATTTTCATTGTGGGTGACGAGGAAGGACGCCGCCTCAGTGAGTTGAGCAATTTAAAGCTTAGAGGAGAACTATCAATAAAACAACTTAACCTTATGAGAAATGCAAGTGATGCGAAACAAGCCAACTTGAAACGCAAGAAAAACCTCAGAGAATTGGAGTTATCATGGGGGGATGATCGTGGTGATGTTGAGATGCAGGAAAAAGTGTTAGAAGGCCTTGAGCCACACGGTAATTTGAAATATTTGTGGATAGGAGGCTATGAGGGTATTCGATTTCCAGGATGGATACAGAATTCATTGCTCACAAATCTAGTTAATGTTTCTCTTTCAAATTGCATGAGATGTGAAAATCTCCCACCACTTGGCCAACTTCCCTCGCTCAAGAATCTTAAGATATGTGGAATGCGTGCATTGAAGCAAATCGACAATGAGTTTTACGGTAATAGCACATTGAATGGATTTTCTTTTCCATCTTTGAAAAGCCTAGGGCTATGGGATATGGAAAATTTAGAGATGTGGGCATCACTAGAGGAAGGAGGACCTTTTCCTTGCCTCGATGGATTGATGATTCAAGGCTGCCCAAAGTTGATCACCCTGCCATGTTTTCTGCATCTTACCTCCCTTTATATTCATAAGCTTGAAGAGATGTCATCCTTTCCAGAAAGCTTTCTACGAGACGGCAATGCACTCCAACGTTTAGAAATTTCGGATTGCAACAAGTTGAGTAGTCTTCCTAGGGAGCTCGACAATTTCGCTCTCAAGTCATTGAGCATTCGGGATTGTAAGGAGCTGGTGTCTTTGCTGAAGGGATTGCGAAACCTCACATCTCTCGAAGAGTTAGAGATTATAGGGTGTGAAAACCTGGCATCATTACCCGAGGAGGAAGGGGTAGTAAGGGGCTTGAAATCTCTTCAATCATTGGTTATTGACGGCTGTAAAAAGATCGTTTCTTTGCCGACTTGCGGTACCTCACTGCCCTCCAAATTCTGAAATTTCGTGGTTGTGATGAGTTGGCATCATTGGCAGAGTGGGTCGAAAAGCTCACATCACTTCAATATTTGTTAATTGATAATTGTGGTAAAATGACTTCATTGCCCGTTGGACTACAACGATTCACCGCACTCCAACATTTGTATATTATCGATTGTCCAAATTTGGGGAGACGATGCGAAAAGGGAGAGAGGAGAGGATTGGCACAAGATAGCCCATGTACCGGATATCACCATTCGGCCAAGAAAAAGCAGATGCATCAATACCCTACTCCCATGCTACCGTGGCCACTGAAACGGTGATTTTATCTCTCAACCGTACCCTTCTCCGACTGACTCTTCCATCCCAGGTTCGTTATTTCATGATCCCCCTCTTTTATCTTTTAATTATACAACGTACTTTCCTTCTTTAATTTTCCTTCATCCATCTAACCAATTTATACCAAATAATGTTCTGCTACCTTTTTTGCTGCAAGTTGGAGGATTTTCTGCAGTTTTGTGGCTAAGGTTGGGGATAGAATTCTCTGATCGGGATTTTTGCTCTGCTCTTGTGTCAGAGGTCTATGTTGGTTCTTGTATGCTTCTTGAGGTTGTGGTCTGCTCTTGGGACACAGGATTGCTATTTGGTTTTTGCTTCTATTTTCACTCATGTACTAAGCCTCTGTTCTATCTGATTGTTGTCTTCTTATAGCGTGTTTGCCCATGTTATGTCCGAGGCAAGGTGGCTACTCCTCCTCTTGTTTTTTTCAATAGATTTCAGATGTGGATTCTAGTGTGGAGATTGTGGTTTATGAAGGCTCTCTTCATCAAAATTTAGTGAAATGTATTTCTGATAAACATTATCTCTATTTCAACTTTTCTAGAGGCTTATTTGTATCACTAAATTCTGTACCCACTTTTGTTGATGCTGATTATTATCACTAAATTATCTACTCTCTGTAGTGTCTCTATTTTTAGTGTGTTTTCCAAATTCTGCTGGATCCTATTATTGCTTTACCTAATTAAAATTTGTAATGAGTTGGAACTTTTAGTGTAGTTTTAGGCACTGTTTGTATTGCATGAATTTTTTGGAAAAGAAAAGATTTACCAAAATTTCTTGTTTTTCCATCGTTTGATTAAAAATAAAACCAATAACTGGAACCACTGTAGTTCAATATTTAGAGGGATCTTCAATTTTTAGTGATATCCTTTTAAATAAGCCATAATCATATAATTTCCCTATGAATCAGGGAAATGAAAAAAGAAAATTAGGAAAAGAAATTCCACGAGAAATGTTTTTCCTCCAATCCAATCAGGGCATTTGATTTGATTTAATTCATTCTAATCAGATTTTATTTTAGTTATGTACTTCTCTTCTTTTATTATTTAAACGGCTGTCAAAGGTTATTACAGTTTCCAAAACGCTCTTAAAACCAATTAAAACAGAAAAGACAATCTAAGTTTGTGCATTTCCTAAAACATGGTAATGCCAATACCGGTGGCCTGAACAAAACATCTTGCTCTTATTATTCAATAGAAGGTACAAAAAATTAATTAGACATAAGAATGTAATTGTTCAATCAACAACAAAACAAACACACTATAATCAATAGTTTCCTCTTTTACTAGGCAATTCAGTGGTATCAGGTTCATCACACATAGGAGATGTGAAGTAGAAGGGCCCCAGTGTATACTTGATCTGATCTCCATAAACATGAGAGGGTCGACTGAGCTTCACCCCTGCCGGCCTCCGGCAAAGTCAGTGAGGATGTTACAGGAGGGTTTTGGCGATGACACGAGCCTCACGGAGCAATCTCTGGTTTTCAATTCCTTACCATTGATGTATCTCCCAACACTCAATCATTTCAAACTCGCCCTGTCCATCGGTCTCGTCACTTGTATAGTACACTACTCTTCCCCGCTCGTTCATGCATGTAAAGGCAACCGTGCAGCCTACATGTAATATACTTTTAATCATTTCACGAGCTTAATTGACGATTGTTATTAATGCAAATTTGTGCGTATTTAGATGATTCAAAACACAATTTTTGGTAAACTACAAGTAGAGAAACTTTTTTGAACGATCATTATTTTTGTAAAATTTGTTTTATGACTACTTAACGTCGAAAGAAACGGAGCCTTAATAGTTTTTCTTTCGACATAAAATAAGAGTACAAATTTTACACCCATTTTTCATTGGAGTGGAAAAATGAGCATAAAGTTTTATGCCCATTGTACGTGGAAAGATATGGAACCTTAAAAATGGTTGTAAAATTTGCCAAACACCCATTTTTGGTCGAAAGAAAGGAAGCCTTGATGAAACAATCATCCTATAGATGGAAGATTAGTCTAATGATGTTTGTCCCACCTTCATCGGATGATTCAAAACCATCAAACGGTTCCTAACCTCCTTGTTTAGATAGAATCATTGCTATTAACCTTCAAAAAGCAAGAGTGATGCAGAATGCACGGCGTCGAACAAGTCTTTTATTTTTTATTTTCTATTTTCGTCATTTTATTGGTAGTTTATTAGGGCATCAAAAATTGTTCTTTTAGCCTGATTTTGGTGTTTCAAGAAAGGTTTTTCTATTACCTAAAGAGCCCAAGATTACACGATTTGAACTTAATTTGGCTAAGTTATAGGTATTTTACGGATATGGTATAGGTATATTACAGGATTACTACTTTAGGAATATTTTAATCATGTTTCTACTTTTTTATTTATGTTGTTTTAGTTAGAAGATTGAGAATAATGGTTTGGCAAGTATTTAGGGTTTCTATTTTTTTGGTTTAGCTATCTATATAATGTAATGATATGATGAAAGAAAGAAAGAGATTGAATAAATTTTATTTTGGGACATCACTTGTGACGAGAGCATTGTGGATCTTTTACATGGGTGAAGGAGCTTCCCTCCTTTCATGTGTTATATTGAAGTTTTTTCTCCAAACCATGGCATGTGCCTGCAAGATTATGTTAGTCGCTTCTTGTGTTGATCTTCATCTTGGTGATGACACTCCACGCTCCCTGCATCAAAGAGCAAAAAAGAAACATAAGTAGTTCAAGATTTGTTAATTAAGGCCTTGTTTTTTGTTTCTTGTCTTTTTTAAGAACCAATTGTGAGTCCAAAAGGGATCATTGGACCTGAAAATTAAACTTAAAATTGAGTCCAATAATCAGTTTTGGACTCACAATCGGTTTCAAAATCCAAAACAAACAGGGCCCAAGTGAATTGGAGTTTTAATTGTTGACATGGCCATCTTTGTTGGGACACATTGTCAACTTGTATTTATTGCATGTCCATTTGCCATCTTCAATATACTTGTATTCGTAGTGTCCTTCCTCTAAGAATGGGCTTAAATGAAATCCAACACTTTTTACTTTTATAGAATTTTTCCTGCGTATAGATTTCCATTTTTGGAAGAAGAGTGAAAGATATGCGCTTAAGAGAATAGCTGTGAAGAAAGACTTTTAGAGTTGCAAATCCATAACCCATTGGAGCGGTAGGGTTCTTTGTCAAATTTCTCAAGCATTATGAGTTCTACCATGTAATTATATATGACATAAACTATTTTCAGATCTAACATTGTTAATGAAAGAGAATTTTACATTTTGGATTTGTTGCAGAGTTCAGGAATACCATTACACCTTATGCGCATCAGTACAAGTACGAGTGTCGATTGACATCTGCCCGAATTATTGACTCAGTCCAGCTAATTGTCATGCCAGTACAGACCGCATCCCGGTTGATCACCCATGAATGACAATCAGTGTGTAAGTCCAATCGTTCAACCCTTGGCAATCTTCTAATTGTGTATTTGTTTAAGTGAAAGTGTTTTAGCAAACTCCAAACTACAAAAGTCAAGGAGCAATGAAGGAAAGATGGATCCAAACCAGTGATGCAAGCTTGAAGATCAAGGAAGCCAAAAGAATACAAGAGAATTAATGAAGATGTTAAGATTTTAAGTTAAAGTTCAAATGGAAGAACAAAAACCAAGTCTTCGTGTTGTTAGATTGTAAAAAGTCCAATCCATTAAGTAGAATCCACAAGAGGCGTCAAGAGGCATTTAAAATAATACTAAATAAGTTAAATATGTAAAGAAAATCATGTGGACCCAAAGCCCTAGTGCCAAAGATAGGTTAAATGTGAAAAAGAACAATATATTGGCGGAATCAGATATTGAGTTGATTCATGTTAGAAGGTCTGCTAACGAGAAGGCGGATGAGCTAGCAAGAAGAGAGGTGGTATGCAACTCGATGAATTGGTCTGACCAATTACCTACTTGATGTCCTATCCATTGTATAATTAGTTTTTTTTTATTTTTTGTTCCATATCTTCGGGTACTCCCTTTGGGGTGTCCCTTATGATTCTTTTATAATATTTGCCATTTCAAAAAAAAAAAAAAAAAACAATATTGGCACTTGCTTGGTTGAACAAAGTCCATTATCTTATAGATAATGAATAGAGAATTTTCAAATATTTTTGAAATTATTTTTGACAGAAAGTAAGCTCTCTTAGCTTTCCGTATAGGGGTGTTCATTATTCGGTTATAACCGAATAACCGAACCGAATTGGTTTCGTCGGTTCGGTTGGGTTTTTTTCCTTTTCGTTTCAGTTTCGGCTATTTTTTTTTGGAAATTCGGTTATTCGGTTTCAGTTATCTCAAAAAAAAAATTTGGTTAACCGAATAACCGAAATTATGATAAAAACCATTAGTTTTTCAAAAAAAAGTGTTATATGGGCACTCCATAGGATGATCAAAACCGTCCATTAATTTGATTGATCACAACTTAATTAGGTTGTGCTCAAAAAATCATTTCGATAGGATGATCCTAGCCCTCTGATCTATACTGAGATTTTGCTTTTTCCCTCTTTTTCTCCCACTATTCGGTTATAACCGAATAGCAGAACTTTTAATTGGTTCGGTTTCGGTTTGGTTTTTAGAAATTTCGGTTCGGTTTCGGTTATCGAAATTTGATAACCGAAATTATTTCGGTTACCAAATTTCGATCTATTCGGTTCGATTATAACCGAACGAACACCGCTATTTCCGTAGAGCAAAAGATCATGAAAGTCTGATAAGAAATGAGCGAGTTATGAATTGTCAAAGATAACTACACAAAACTTTAAAAACCAATAAGTTGACCGTGGTCGATTGCTAGAGAACTCCTGGATTTTTTTGTGAAGCCGTAACTACTAGTGTCCCGGTCGACCGAGGGTTGCCCGCACCAGCCGTTAGAGCCTACAAATGGTTAGTTTTGGGTCATTTTCTCTATATAAAGGTATTCCACTACTTAATCGCTTTTCACTCACTCTAAAAGATCCTTGGAACATATTTATTGAGTGATTTCACATCTTGAGCCGCTTTGGAATCTGGATAATATTTGAGGGATTGGATCGCAGACGTCAAATAGTATACCTTTCAAAAGAGAAAAATTTGTAGTGAGCTATCTTGTTGTATTTGCCATGTGAGAAGGCATTGCTCTTCATCTTGCTTTTACTTCTTTGTAAACGGTGTACGGATGCTCGCAGGTAGGGGTGCAACTCGGGTCGGGCGGGTCTGGTGGGTTGGGTTTTGAAGAACCCTACCCTACCCGAGAAATATCTCGGGTCGGTTGGGTTTTTTTCCGGAAAACCCACAATTCCCAAACCCGGCCCTACCCATGATAATTCTCGGGTCGGGTTGGGTTTTTTCATGTCGACGCGTTGTAGAAAAAAAAAAAACAAATCTTCACACCAAAAATCTCTAAATTTATGTAATCATGTGTATAAGTTTAAGAAGGAAATTATATTTCCACATCACAGACATGATCACCTCAATGAAAACAATTATATCAATATATTGAAAAATAATTTGCTTTGTTATTCAAGAGATATATAATTAAAAACGTCATAGTACACCTACATAAGTTGGGTCAGGTTTCGGGTTTTTTTTTTCTTTAAATCCGACCCTACCCAATTTTTAGGGTGGGACTATTCCCTACGGATGCACTCTTCTCTTTATCTTTATTTGCATCTTGGTGTTCATTTTCATAAATTAAATTTGCTTTTAGTTTTAATTTGTTAATTAATTTTAACAAAGGCAAAAGTTTTGAAACCCAAACTCACCCTCCTCATGGATTGCCACCTCTGACCTAACATTTCTAACATTTCAGTGCATTCGATCGGCCCCCACCGCCCAAGAATAACACATGTGGAGTCATAGAGAGAGATCCAAAAAACCCAAAAATAAAAAGGGATTGGTGAGAAAAATAGTTTGAAAAGACGAAAAAGATATCCCCCACTTGAAACCTTCTTAATCCCCAGTAGGAATTACCCTTCATCTATCCCTTCCTGGCTTCCTTCTCGAGAAGCACGTAGCCAGTGGTAATGACATGGCTGTCTAGCAATCTGAGGAGTGCGATCCAAAGTCGATTTAAGTCAGCTATAACCACTGTCCTCTTTGTTGTTTTCATTATAGCATAACCATTCATGTCCCCTTTCTTTTTGAGCTGTCCTCACAAGGGCCTATTAGTCGCTCCATGGAATCCTAGCTTTTAGCATAAAAAGTAAGAAAAAAATTTCAGAAACGGCCTTAGTGGGCCAGTTAGCCGAACGAGATTTTTTGAAATACCTTCGCCTTACTCATTCTCCATGCCAAAGGTGAGACCCATCATTTTACACCGTTGCATCAACATAGGTGTAGGGCACCAATTTATGCCTCATGTTTTGACATGGTAGTGCCCACCATGTCTACCTAAACCCCATTGCATCAACATAGGTCTAAACCCCATTGCATCAACATAGGTGTAGGGCACCAATTTACGCCTCATGTTTTGACATGGTAGTGCCCAATATGTCTACCCAAACCCATTGCATCAACTTGGTTCCCTACATTTTACATTTTTACACACGAGTGAGCCCGCCATCTCACCCATTTGAACAGTGGGATCCATAATTTTACTTCATGTTTTGATGGGATGGGGCCCGTTATTTTTACACCGGTAGACACACCATCTCATGCCTAACAAAGGATTAAGACAAAATCTTCTAAAAAGTGAGCCACTGTGGTTGCTCTCTCCACCGATAGTGATTCGGGAAATGTCTCTCAGCAAAATTGTCGAGCAAATCCCTTAAAAATCTTTGAAATTTTCCTTATAAACAAAGCAAATTATAGCATTTTTAAAAAAAATATATGGAAAATGAGTTTAGACTTTTGGACACCTATCAACTTCATGGTTGTCGCTTGTGCCAAAATAAGGGATCTTATTATTTTATAAAACAAGTGGACATTTTTTATAAAAAAAATAGTTTTTAAACGTAGTGTTTGGTAGGGGTGCAACTTGGGTCGGGTTTTACTCGTCCCGCATCTACCCGACCCGAAAATACTCTGGTTCGGGTTCTTAAATCATGGGTCTTGGGTACAGTAGGGTTTCAGGTTGAAAAACCAGACTCAATCTCGGGTAGGTTGATCCTAACCCTCCGATCTAAATGTTAGAGGGTTGATCCTAACCCTCTCCAGATTGCAGGGTTAGGATACCTGTGGAAATAATTTTTGGGGCACAACCTATTTAGGCTGTGGCCCATCTAATGGATGGTTTGGATCATCCTATGGTGCGGGCCATACCGTACTTTTAATAAAGTGAGGAGTGCCCTCATCAAAATACAGTAGTGGTGATAACATTTCCCAAAGAATAAAGCAAATATAACACCACCCAAAAAATGAAAATAAAAAAGTAATAGTAAAAAGTTGAAGAGTATATAACAAACCATCTTACAGGAAGAAGCTTGGAAGATATCCTTGGAAGATATCCTTGTGATTCTACTTGCTCTTGCTCTAGAATTTTTTTTTCTTTTCTGTTACCAAGGAATTATGGCGGATGCTATTGTTAGTATACTGCTTGGGAATTTGAACTCTCTAATCCTAAACGAGGTTGATTTACTCGTGGGTGTTAAGGATGATTTGGAAGAGCTTAAGAGACAGTTAGGATTGATTGGTGATGTACTCCCAAACGCAGAGGAGATGGCCATGAAGAATGGGCAGCTCAAGGGTTGGCTCTCAAGTCTTATAGATGCGGTCTATGAGGCGGACGACATCTTATCAGACTGGGCTGTGGAACCTCAGCGATTACACTCAATTGGTTGTGGCCAGGTAAGTAATACCTTCTTACCTAGTTTTCAATTCCAACGCCATAATATAGCAACTAGGACAAAAAAGATTCTCACGAGAATACAAAAAATTGTACAAGCGAGGGTGGAGTTCAAATTGGATGTAACAACTACTAGTCCTGGGAGTCAAGAGAGAACACATACTGTGTCCGATGTGCATGAATCTGTGTCCGATGTAAATGAATTAGAAGTTTATGGGAGAGATGAGCATAAAGAAGAGATTGTGCGGCTATTGCAAGCCGATGTTAATAATAATGAAAATGAAGTCCCAGTTATTGCCCTAGTTGGCATGGGGGGTCTGGGGAAAACCACACTAGCTACATTGGCCTTCAATCATGAGATTGTAATAGGCCATTTTGAGCTAAGAATGTGGATTTATGTGTCTCAAGATTTTCATGTTAATGGAATTGTAAAAAAAAATTTAGAATCTGCAATTGGAAGTAAAACAGATGTCACACAGTTAGAGGAGATGCGAAAAAACTACAAAATATAATATGTGAGGAGAGATTTTTGCTTGTACTTGATGACGTATGGAACGAAGATGGAGGAAAGTGGGATAATCTGAAGCAAATCTTAAAATGTAACGTTAAAGGAAGCAAAATCATTGTGACTACTCGTAAAGAAACGGTTGCATCGATGATGGGTGGGCTTCATGGATCCCTCCTCCACCTAACTGGTTTATCATTCAGTGATTGTTGGTCTCTGTTTGAACGTCAAGCATTTGGATCAGAGAGAAGTGAAGAGCCTCAAAATTTGGTTCCAATTGGTGAACAGATTGTCGAAAAATGTGGGGGTGTGCCATTAGCAGCAAAGGCATTAGGAAGACTCCTGCGTGGCAAACAGGAAGCACGGTGGGAGTGGGAAAGAGACAGTCAGATATGGGAACTAGGAGAAAATGAAATTTTGCCGGCTCTAATATTGAGCTATATTAATTTGCCATCTCATCTAAGGCAATGCTTTTCGTTTTGCTCTGTATTCCCTAAAGGCTTTACCATTCAGAAAGAAGAACTTATTCTTTTGTGGATGGCTAATGGCTTTGTTACCCCTAACGAAACTATGGAGTTGGAAGACATTGGAAATGAGATTTTCAATGATTTATTATGGAGGTCTTTCTTCCAAGACATAGAAAAAGACGACTCTGGAAATATAACAAGTTGCAAAATGCATGATTTGGTTCACGATCTTGCACAGTCTGTTATTGGGAACAAGTGTCATATCGTGGATCGGGAAAAAATTGTAGATATTCCTACATCGACCCGATATGTCTATTCTCATTTGCCTTCACTATTAAAAGAGCAGAGGTTATACAAGGCCAAAACCATACGAACAATACTATTGGGCCATGTTTATTATAATTTTGTCCCTAGCAACATAAAGAAACTTAGATACTTGCGATGCCTAGATCTTAGTCACATAAATGTTGATGAGATGCCCCATTCAATATGCAATTTGAAACAGCTAAGATACCTCAACCTCTCCGATAATTATCGCATTGAAAAATTACCTGAATTGATTACCAAGCTACAAAATTTGCAAACATTGAAACTGAGAGATTGTGATAACCTCCGTAATTTGCCTAGGGACATGAGAAAAATGAGGAGCCTCAGACATGTAGACACTTATGGTTGTAGGTCATTAACTTGTGTGCCCATTGGGATTGGGGAGCTGAGTTGTCTCCAGATGCTATCCATTTTCATTGTGGGTGACGAGGAAGGACGCCGCCTCAGTGAGTTGAGCAATTTAAAGCTTAGAGGAGAACTATCAATAAAACAACTTAACCTTGTGAGAAATGAAAGTGATGCGAAACAAGCCAACTTGAAACGCAAGAAAAACATCAGAGAATTGGAGTTATCATGGGGGGATGATCGTGGTTATGTTGAAATGCAGGAAAAAGTGTTAGAAGGCCTTGAACCACACTGTGATTTGAAAGATTTGCGGATAACAGACTATGAGGGTATTCGATTTCCAAGATGGATACAGAATTCATTGCTCACAAATCTAGTTAATGTTTCTCTTTCAAATTACCGGAGATGTGAAAATCTCCCACCACTTGGCCAACTTCCCTCGCTCAAGAATCTTGTGATATCTGGAATGTCTGCATTGAAGCAGATCAACAATGAGTTTTACGGTAATAGCACATTGAATGGATTTTCCTTTCCATCTTTGAAAAGCCTTTCGCTATGTGAAATGGAAAATTTAGAGATGTGGGCATCAGTGGAGAAAGGAGAAGCTTTTCCTTGCCTCGATGAATTGAAGATTGAAGACTGCTCAAAGTTGATCACCCTGCCATGTTTTCAGCATCTTACCTCCCTTGATATTGATCATCTTGTTGATATGTCTTCCTTTCCAGAAAGCTTTCTTCGAGACGGCAATGCACTCCAACGTTTAGAAATTTCAGATTGCTACAAGTTGAGTAGTCTTCCTAGGGAGCTCGACAATTTCGTTGCTCTCAAGTCAATGATCATTGTGCGTTGTAATAAGCTGGTGTCTTTGCCGGAGGGATTGCGAAACCTCACATCTCTCGAAAAGTTAGAGATTAGAGAGTGTGAAAACCTGGCATCATTACCCGAGGAGGATGGGGTACTAAGGGGGTTGAAATCTCTTCAATCAATGGTTATTGATGGCTGTAAAAAGATGGTTTCTTTACCGGATGACTTGTCGTACCTCACTGCCCTCCAAATTCTGAAAATTGGTGTTTGGGATGAGTTGGCATCATCGCTAGATGGGCGGCGTTTGAAATTTCTTCGGTCATTGGAGATTTTTAGCTGTAAAAAGATGGTTTCTTTGCCGGATGACTTGCGGTACCTCACTGCCCTAGAAAACTTGGAAATCCGTTATTGTGATGTGTTGGCATCATTGCCAGATGGGCTGCAGCATGTCACCACACTACAAAGTCTATCTATTGTAAAATGTCGGAGCATGGTGAATTTGCCAGAGTGGGTCGAAAAGCTCACATCACTTCGACATTTGGCCATCCAACATTGTGGTAAAATGACTTCCTTGCCTGCCGGACTACAACGCCTCACCCAACTCCAAGAATTGGATATTATCTTTTGTCCAAATTTGGGGAGACGATGCGAAAGGGAGAGAGGAGAGGATTGGCACAAGATATCCCATATTCCCATGTACCCTATATCACAATGTTTGGGTGATTTTAACTTGTGCCAAGAAAAAGCAGACGTACCCTACTCCCATGCTACCGTGGCCACTGAAACGGTGATTTTATCTCTCAACCGTACCCTTCTCCAACTCACTCTACCATCCCAGGTTCGTTATTTCATAATCCCCTCTTTCATCTATTAATTATATAACGCAATTTCTTTCTTTAATTTTCCTTCATCTATCTAACCAATTTTTACCAAATAATGCTCTGCTGCCTTTTTGGCCGCAATTTGGAGGATTTTCTACAGATTTGTGGCTGAGTTTGGGGGTAGAATTCTCTGTTCGAGATGTGCTCTGCTATGGTTTCAGAGGCCTATGTTGGTTTTTGTATGTTTCTTTGAAGTTGTGGTCTGCTCTTGGGGCAGAGGATTGCTATTTGATTTTTGCTTCTATTTTCAGTTATATACCAAGCCTCTGTTGTGGTAGTTTTGATAAGGGTTGCCTCTTTCTTCTTGTATTGTGTTTGCGCTTGTCATATCCGAGGCAAGGTGGCTAGTCCTCCTCCTCTTGGATTTTTCAATAGATTTCAGATGTGGATTCTAGTGTGGAGATTGTGGTTTATGAAGGCTCTCTTCATCAAAATTTAGTGAAATGTATTTCTGATAAACATTATCTCTATTTCAACTTTTCTAGAGGCTTATTTGTATCACTAAATTCTGTACCCACTTCTGTTGATGCTGATAATTTTGATTCCAATAATCAGTTTTGGACTCAAATTCGATTCTCAATATCCAAAAGGAACAAGGCACAAAGTATAACTGATACCATTGAATTGATCCTGTTAATTTTTTTTTCCACTGCCAAACTGTTTATTAGACTCAAACGAGGGCTTAGTTGAAGGGATTGGTGAGAAAAATAGTTTGAAAAGACAGAAACAGATATCCCCACTTGAAACCTTCTTAATCCCCAGTAGGAATTACCCTTCATCTATCACTTCCTTCTCGAGAAGCACGTAGCTAGAAGCTTGAAAAAAAAGGTTCCTGCTAATGACATGGCTATCTAGCAATCTGAGGAGTGCAATACAAAGTCAGCTATAACCACCATGTCCTCTTTGTTGTTTTCATTATAGCATAACCATTCACGTCAACTACTCATCCCAAATTGGAGAATGGGGTGGCCATCCCCTTTCTTTTTGCGCTGTCCTCGTAAGGGCCTCGGACAAGTGGTCATTCTCGAAGCTTTCTAATGCTAAACGGGTGAGAGATGGATCGATGAGAATCATTGGAATCCTAGCTTTTAGCCTAAAAAGTAAGAAAATATTCAAAAACAGCTTAGCAGAAGGAGATTTTTTGAAATACCTTTGCCTTACTCATTCTCCATGCCTAAAAGAAGGTAAGACCCATCATTTTACACCATTGGATCAAGATCAAGATAGATGTAGGGCACCAATTACGCCTAATGTTTTGACATGGTAGTGCCCACCATGTCTACCCAAACCCCATTGCATCAACATGGTTCCCTACATTTTACACACGACTGAGCCCGCCATCTCACCCATTTGAACAGTGGGATCCATAATTTTACCTCATGTTTTGATGGGGTGGGGCCTTAGATATAAATTCCGTTCCGTTCCGGCCGGAACGGACCGGAATTCCGGTTCCGGACCGGATTCCGGAACGGAATGGGCATATTTTCCGTTCCGGTCGGAATTCCGGTCCGTTCCGGCCGGAATTCCGGTTTCCGGCGGAATTCCGGTCCGTTCCGGCCGGAATTCCGGTTTCCGGCGGAATTCCGGCCGGAATGGCCGGAATTCACTATTCCGGCAGGAAATGCTGAAAATTTCAAAAAAATTCGAAAAAATTCAAAAAAAATTCAAAAAAATTACAAAAATGCCATTAAGGCCGTTGGAGAGTGTATTTTACAGATTTACCCTCGTTTTATGACCGTTTTATAGTTGTTGAGAGGGCATTTTTCGTCTTTTTCCAAAAAATTCGAAATAAAATAGTAAAAAAATCCAAAAAATTACAGAAATGCCATTATAGCTGTTGGGACTGTTTTTTTACAGATTTGCCCTCGTTTTATGACCGTTTTATAGTTGTTGGGAGGGCATTTTTCGTCTTTTTCCAAAAAATTCGAAATAAAAAAAAAAATCCAAAAAATTACATAAATTCATTTATGGTTGTTGGGGAGTGTATTTTACATAACGGAAAGTTTCGACCGGAACGCCGAACGAAACGGCCGGAATACCGGAACGTTCCGTTCCGGTAGCCAAAACGGAACGGCGACCGGAACGGAATTTATAACTAAGGGTGGGGCCCATTTTTTTTACGCCGGTGGACACGCCATCTCATGCCTAACAAATGAATAAGACAAAATCTTCTAAAAAGTGAGCCAATGTGGTGGTTCTTTCCAAAAGTTTACCAAACGTTTCTTTTACTTATTTTCCTCCATAACTTCCTTTATAAAACGCCAAAATTGACGTGTAAATTTTCTCCAAAACTAAACTCTCCAACGATTGTAGCAAATACTCTCTCCAACGATCAGGATTCCTTCCTATTTTTTCACACTTAATTGCAATCGCCAAGAGTTTTAAAGGCATACGAAAAGAGAAAATATAACGTTTTCTCTTCTTTTTTTTACCGTTTGTGAGTCCCAACCTAGTTATTGGACTAAAAAACTCAACCTGATTATTGGACTCAAAATTAATTTATTCCCTATAAAATATTTCCTTGCTTCTTTAGATGGTTTTATGGCCTCTTATGTTGAAATTTTCTCTAGACCCTCCTTATGAATGTTTCTTCTTTCAGCAGTAGTTACCATCGTTAATCACATCACTATAGATGAACCATAAAAAAAAAACCAACATAGATGGAGGTTGGAGGAAACGCTTCTAAAAAGTTTTGTAAATGCTAAATAGATGTGTCATTGACAGTTACCATGTATAAACTATTAAAGGTATTGATTATTTCTTACTATGTTATTCACTTTGTTTGTTTAAGATCAGTACTGATATATTTGTTTCAAGTCCCATTCATAAGTTGTTATAGTTTTGATTGGTTTATTTTAGTTATTATTTGCAGACATAACGAATTTTGCTCGAGGTAGAGGTGAGTAGATTCTTCCTCTTGATTTTTTTAGTTTCCCTCTCCGTTGTTTTAATAGAGATAGATGTTATATTTATGATGATGATTATTTTTAGTTTTTCCTTTTTTTGATTGTTGTTTCTCTTTGTTTGTCGTTCCCGTGCGTTTTAGGCATTTTTTTTCCAGATCTTATGTCTCATTGTATGTGATTTATATATGCAATTATATTCTTTTAGTGGGTTGCATGGATCTCTTTAAGAATGCATCTTTGTTTAAAACAGTTTTAAAGCATTTATTTTTATCGCCGTGTGCATCGCACGGGTCAGCAACTAGTTGGAATAATTGAAATATTCTTGAAAAATTCCCAAAACATTGCTCTAAGGATATTTGGTACAGAAATAATATGACTGGCCACAGAGAAATAACAAATCACGTACTACGGAAGGAAATAAAAAACAAACTCTAATGAGACAACTCTAATGAGACGCCCGATTCACCCGGTCCCTTGCTAACCGATCAGCGTCGTTGTTAGCCGAGCAATATTGTTAAAAAGGAACACCCAAAAATGGATTCAGAATGGTGCAAAACCCCCAGAACCACTATAATCCGACAAAACATATCACAAAAATGGGCCAAACCGAGTCAAACACAGATTTGGGCCGTTTGGGCCTATGGGCCGGTTCGGGTCAGGTTGGGCCAAGCGGTCTGGTGGGCTTAGAGGGTCTACTGGGCCTTTTTTAATTGAAAAACCGATTGCGGATCCTTGATGGGCCAGCACGGCCAGGTTCGGCCCGCGAAGCCCGACACTATTCATCGTCTTCTTCATAAATAGTAACAATTCCAGCAAAATCCGAAAAATCACTCAAAGTTCGATTTATCATTGCGGTTTCGTTTGAAGTCCGATTGAGGCACACAATACGCCATTGGACTCGTCTCTCGTCGAACTTCGCAACCATGTCGGAAAATCACCGGTTGGAGCAACCGTTTTCCAGAGGCACGCCGTTTTCTGGCGATGTGCAAAACATCCCAAAAATTAAAATTTTCATCTTCAAATCGCCGCCAAACGCAATCCAGACATTGGATCGACGAACCGTTTGTTGCGTTGGATTCGTGGGAACACAAGCAACGTTTCAGTGCCATTTAATCATCGATCTGACTCCAGAATTGATGGCGGCACTCAAAATATAAGTTTTCACAAACCCTATTTCAATCACTTTTATTGCGATTTTCTCGCCATTTTCTTGCCGGAACCGTGGCTTTGATACCACATGTAAGTGTTCATCATAAAATGAACACGAGCAACGGATCTTTGGCGCTCCAACTTTGAGAAAATCACAATTAACCATATGGATTGAAATTGAAATAGTAAAAGAACATACCGGAAGCCATGGATATTGTCTTACTGTCTCTTGAAATGGTTCCACTCCAGATATCTCCTTGTTCCACAACAGACAGTGATGGGAATTGTTTTCCTCTTCTCTTAGACGTGGATTCACAGAGAATGGAAAAAATTAGTTGTGTACAAGCAGGGACCGAAGGCTTCTCTTATAGACGTTTGAGAGAATGGATGCAACTCTTCATCACGCTGACCCTTCTCTCAAACATCTTGTTGTTTACACCTGTTCCAAATATACCCTTTCATGAAATTGCCAGAGGATTACCCTTAACCATCCCCCCATTTCTAGACAGAACCCTACTGAGATCTAGACAACCTCCCAAGATAGAATTCCCCCGCCACGAATTTTCCGAGATGACCGATATATATGGAACCTCTCTTCTCTCTTCCAAGAGAAAGAAATTCTATACCAATCCTTCTGTTTCGACCCCGAAAAGCTTAATCAACTGAAAAAATTAGCAATGGAAGATGGTATCATAAAAAATTGTACCAATTTCACAGTACTCTCAGCATTTGTGTGGCGGCCCGAAGCAAAGCACTTAAAATGGAACCCAACCAACAAACAAAGCTTCTCTTTGCCGTGGACGTGAGGTCTAAATTAAACCCGAATTTGCCTATGGGTTACTTTGGAGAATGGCATTGTTCTCACTTGCTGTCTATGTACCGCAGGCGAATTACTGGAAAATCCATTGTCTTTCGCGGTTAAATTAGTACAAAATGCGATCAAATTGGTGACCGACGATTATATTCGATCGGTAATCGATTATTTCCAAGTAACTAGAGCTAGGCCTTCATTAACAGCTACTCTTTTGATCACAACATGGACTAGAATGGCTTTCCATAGTATAGATTTTGGTTGGGGGAAGCCTAAGCAATCGGGGCCCGCGAATCTGCCGGGAAAGGAAGTGGCCCTGTTCCTCCCCGACGGAAAAGAGAAGAAAAGTACATATCTTTTATTGGGTTTGCCTGCTCCTGCCATGAAGATCTTCCAAGAACGGGTGAAAGTGTAGCTGTAAGTTTGTAAAAAATAAAAAATAAAATGAACATAGGGGGATTAGTAGCTTTGTTGGCTATCCTTGCTAGAATAATCACTATATTTTTAAAGGAGGAATTCAACTCTTATAGCCAATCACCAAAATATAAAAAAAAATCAAAATCCAAAGAGGAGAATGAGTGTTATATTACCAAAACAAGGGGGTGAGGATATCAGCTTTCTCTGTGTAAAGTGTATGTTTTGATGATACAAAAGTAAGATACTTCTTGGAATAATTGAAATATTATTGGACAAATCCCAAAACATTGCTCTAAGGACCGGGCAGTGGTCTTGCTCCTAGTATTGTATCATCTTTCTTTATTTATATTCCGGTAGGAGTTCACCTAGCCCAGCTTTTCTTTTCTTTTCTTTTTATGAGTAAGCTAGGGTTAGGAGTCCACCTACTCCACCTAGCCCAGCTTACCCATAAAAAAAAAAACCCAAAAATTTGATACCCAGTTCACTTTTTTCGGATATAATGTATGTGAATTTTCTGAAATTACCTCCAACTCTCCATAACAGAAACAAATCTGATGAATAATTTGTCAAATTATCCTATATTATTTTTAAAGGATTCGCTAGGGACTTTCACAGAAAGGCATTTCGCAACTGGCTGTTGCACGAGAGAGCAGCAATCTGATGAATTAAATGAATAAGACAAACTCTGCTGAAAAGTGAGCCTATGCGGCTGCTCTCTCGTGCAACAGACAGCCGCAAAATGCCTTTCTGCGACAGTCCCTAGCAAATTCATATTTTTAAATATCTTGAGAAATATAAATTTATTGAAAAAGACATTGTAACGAAAGCTGAACACACTCTAGCTAGTGTATGAACCTAACCATCCCTTCTTTCTTTTTCTTTTTCTTTATTTCTTTTTTTAGCTTTTTACTTTAAAAAATGAGTATATTGAGCGGTAAATAGAAAATCTTCCCAATATTTCTCCATTTTTCCGAACATTATGCTCACTGAAATCTCCCCTACGCCTGCGTGGACTTGCCCGAGTCGACCCCCTTTTACCTTGGATGCATTCCGCATTTTGCCGCCGCATTATGCGTTTTACCCTACAGAGTTAATAAAAACTCCTTTTGACTCTCCTGAATTGTGACCGCATCAACCGAGTACTCAATTGCGTCAGCCGAATACTCGACCGCATTGTGCCGAGTTGACTAGTATTTTCTTTGGCCACTTTCCGCTCCACATCCCGCATAAACACGGGATAAAACTAGGTTTCTGGCCTACGGAGATGAAAACAATGGCATTTAAGAGTTGCCTTTCATGTGACCCAACACGCAAACGAAATAAAACATTTCTTCATGGTTGTCACTCTCGCTGTCTAAACTGAGGTGTGGTCAAGCTTATCCCACATTTCTAGCCAACGAAAGGTCACTAGAGAAATCTAAAGATGACATCCTAGTAGATGTGTCTCATTGAGTTTGGATAATCATTTAAAAGCTTTAACACTACGAGAAAAACAGGTTTGGACAATCATTTAAAAGCTTTAATTCCACTACAAGAAAAACACCCTATTGTGACAGAAATTTAGTCGCTATAAATGGCATATGGCGTTGGTGTTTTTCATCAAGTGTTAAACTCTTCAGCAACGGTATCCGTAAGTCCCACTATTAGTATCTATTTAGCGTGTACAGTTTCCTGCCGATACTGCAATCTGTCTCTATAGGTATGGGACTGGGTGGGCCCTTGGTATGGGACAAGTTTAAAGGGCCTTGCCTAACACGTTCCATCAGCTCTTGAGCTTTTGGTGTATTGGTTAGGTACCTAACATTTGGTATCAGAGTCGCCACCACGTCCTGTGTTCGAATCACGGAAGGGGCGACCTTTGAAGAGGACTACCTGGTAAAAAAAACAAAGTTAGAGTGAAAACTGCCAGAGTGAAGTTGACACAGAGTGGGCCGTCGAGGAAAGGACGACCTGTGGAAATGACTACCTGGAAAAAAAGGCCAGGGTGCAAGCCGTCACAGAGTGAGCCAGCGAGGACAGAAGGCGCGGAAGCGTGGTAGAATGTTATGGTCCTGAGTGGGGATTGCCTAGGTATGGGGCTGAGTGAGAAGCCTGGTATGGGACAAGTTTAAAGGGCCTTGCCTAATGCGTTCCATCAGCACTGGAGCTTTTGGCTTATTGATTAGGTACCTAACAGCTTTTCCCAACCTGATCCGAAAAAATGCCAACCCTACAAATGCCGAAATTGGGTTGAACCAGTCGGGTTCGGGTTGAGCTGGACCCAAGTTGCACCCCTAACCTCGCCAAGTCCTCCCCACAACAGTGGCATGAAAAATCTGCTCCTTGCTCTCAATTAATTCCAAGATGATCTTGCTCTCATCCAAGGCCCAAATGATTCTTACCTCGAAGGCAACATCTCAACATCAAGAGCGTGAAGCCGGTTCTTCAGTTCATCCGTAGTTCCTAATCCAATGGAGCATCATAATTCACCTCATAACAACCGACCTTCAGCTTCAAATGATTAATCTTGAGGACGATGAAACACCGGCTTACCAATGTTGCATGGGTTCGGATTCGCATGTCAGGATCCGACACGGATTCGACAAACCCCCAAAAGTAGAATTCGGTAATTTTTAAATAAAATAAAATTTGAAATATATATATATATATATATATATATATATAGAGAGAGAGAGAGAGAGAGAGAGAGAGAGAGAGAGAGAGATAATGTTAGCAGCTAGCTTAGCTGCTAACGTTAGCGTAAAACAAGGGTGGGTCCCACATTGTTGGGGGATCCAAAGCATTCATTTGGAAGGCCCCATCGTGGATGAGGTGTGTACCAAAAATCAGCTTCGTTGGATCATCATAGGATGTCCATTTGTGGGGGTGAAAATGGACAGATACTGTTTGTCCACTAATCTGCCCATTTTTTCACCCCACAAATGGACACCCTAAGATGATCTAATGGAGCTGATTTTTTATGGACACCTAATCCATGAAAGGGCCTTCCAAATGAATGCTTTGGATCCCCCAACATTGTGGGCCCGACCTTGTTTTATACTAACGTTAGCAGCTAAGATTAGCTGCTAACGTTAGCAGCAACCCTTTCCTCATATATGTATGTCTATGCATATATATTCATGAAAAAATTGAGCGTAGAAGATTGAGGTGAGTTTTGTATTAAGAGAGTTGAAGGAGGAAGGGAGTCAATGTTTGAGGGTCAAGGGGCTAGGGCTTCATTAAAAGTGTACGAGTTGTGCTTTCATATAAAAAAAAGTTAAGAATATACATTTAAAGGGAAAATATAGAGGATTCGCATTTCAAAAGAGACAACGATTAAACGGATTCACCCAAGGAAAACACGATTCGTGGGACACGGCTACGACAAGAATCCGAGTGTGTCCCACATGAATCCATGTCCGATTCGGATGCAGAGACATGTCGACACGGATTCTGCATAGGGGGGCAAAGAATCCATGCAACATAGCCGCTTACCCATCAAGGTATGGCCCGGTACCATACCTCGAACCATGCCTCAAAGTTTTTATATCTGTCCATCTGTTGCAAACCAACTTTGCAACCAAATTGGTTCGCAACAGAATTGATCCTCTTAGAGGGAAGATCACAACCTCTTGACCCATTTCTAAGTGGTCCAGTCCTTCGTGTGCAAAGACACAATTTGGAGATAAATTTCTTCATTTAATTACAGAAAGCTAATGAGTTTTTATATAATACACTCAAGAGATAAACATATAATACACTCAAGAGATAAACATAGAAAGATCTTGTAATAATAATGGAAATAACAAAATAATGATTAACCTAATCTTGACTAGTATCCATATCAATCCTAGTTGCTTAATCTACCCCCACCTGCCTAATCTACCATCCAATTAATCCAATGATCAGATCTTAGAAGATCAGATCTGATATATGCTCAATCCAAACTAATTTATTCCACTCCATTGGGACCCATCTAGGCACGTAACACCATCTCAACCATCTACGCATGTGATGCAAGAGGTCTTCCCACCACTGTTTCATCATAACATAGGGAATCAATATGCACAAGAGACACTCCCTTCACCAAATTTCACATTCGCATCCCAGCAACAAGGGGCACCTTCAGCACCATCCTTCACACTTTCACCCGAATTCTTCGGATCAACTGACAATGAGACCCACCTACCTGATTTGCTGGCCTGAACACTTTGATCGGGCCAAGCATCATATAATTCCTCCTAAATCAATTCTTCCTCCAAAAAAAATGAAGTTTGATAGCATGTGTCCCTTACTCCGTTACAAAAGCAAATCACATACATAGATTACATGAAATAAAATGTTGATACACTATCATGTTTTGATAATGGCGTTCCCAAAGACTTTTCTGATTGGCTGTGGATGGCTAATGAGATAAGTGTAAAAGAAAGAAGAGAGTGACAATATGAATATTAGAGACAGTAGATATCATTCTCCTTACAAGAAACTAGAAAAAACCTTCCTAAAGGCCCAAGCGGGTTCGCCTTTTTTTTAAAAAAAATTTGATATATGTACATGCACATCATACAATGAAAAGAATCATAACAGCAAAACAAATAATTTCCAGAGGTTGTGTGTGACAATCAATTCTATCACATTATGCAAGCATATATGTAGCAATGAGGTGGAAAGAGCCTACCTGTTTATGCAGAATACTGGTATAGACTTGATCTTCTATAAGTTTTCGTCACTAAGATCTCCCCAGCGGACATTGTGTCTAGCAGCAAGGTAATGCGCACCCACCGGCCCTCTGCTACCATATGGGTACAGCTCTGGCACAATCTTTTTCTCTTCCAAATCCTTTAACAATGGTGTAAAAAGTGCCCATGCCGCATCGAGTTCATCACTTCTAATGAAAAGTCGGCGCTCTCCTTCTATAGCATCGAGGAGTAGCCTCTCATATGCATCAGGTATTTCCTTTGGATACCTTTGATAAGACAAACCAACAGTGAGTCACAATTTTTTTCTTTTGTTTTGTAAAACAACTATGCATTTTTCAAAATCTAATAACCAAAGACATGGATATAGATGCAGATACGAGGAACAGAGAAACGACTGCATTTTTCGAAATATAATAACCAAAAATAAGTATAATATTTATTTTTCTTCAGGGTTTTTCTAAAGGGGAATGATCCAGTTTGGATCACCTATAACTACGGGTGAAAGTTAGGTTGGGCTAGCCTGAAAGTCATAGTAAGTAACCCACCTTGTGCCGGTATCTGGTCTGAGTTTAGACTTCTGGTTGGGCATGGCTATACCTGAGAAACCCAACCCACCTCATATACAAAGCTATATATATTAAACTTACTATTTTTCTATTTACAGGTAAATAAGAGTCGTAAGATATGTAGCACATAAGTGATATATATATATATATATATATATATATATATATATATATATATGTTAAATCAGCTCCATAGGATCATACCTCCACAAATTTGTCCATTTTTAACCTCTACAAATCAAAGGGTTGGGATGATCCTATGGAGATGATTTTTTGGGCGCACCCTATCTTTGTCAAGGTGCATCAAATGAATGGTTTGCATGCATCACCCAAACAACACGGGCCCCACTTTGTTTCAGGTCGACGGACCAAATAAGTTATCTGGTCGATCGACCAGAATCACTTTTTCATATATATATATATATATATATATATATATATATATATATATATATATATATATATAGAGAGAGAGAGAGAGAGAGAGAGGAAAAGGATTGTACGCTTGAGCGTATCAAGCTTATGGTACGCTCGAGTGCCCAATCACATGGGTCCCACAATTTTTGTGGTGATCCAAAGCATTCATTTGCAAGGCCCTATCATAGATAGGGTGTTTACCAAAAATCAGCTCCATTGAATCATCCTAACCCCTTCCAAAGTGGAGGGCAAAAATGGGTAGATTTGTGGACAAACAGTGTCTGTCCATTTTGACCTCCACAAAAGGATGGGTTAGGATGATCCTATGGAGCTGATTTTTGGTACACACCCCATCTATGTAAGGGCCTTTCAAATGAATGCTTTGGATCATCCTAACAAAGTGGGCCCACATGTGATTGGGCACTCGAGTGTACCATAAGCTTGGTACACTCGAGCGTACAATCCTTTTCCTTATATATATATATATATATATATATATATATATGAGGAAAGTGTTCCTGAGCTCGTGCTCAGATAAGTGGCCCCACATTTTTGGGGTGATCCAAAGCATTCATTTGGAAGGCCCTTCCATGGATAGGGTGTGTACCAAAAATCAGCCCTGTGGGATCATCCTAACTCTGCCATTTGTGGAGGGAAAAAATGGGCAGAAACATGGACAAACTGTCCATTTTCCCCTCCACCTTTGATTGGGTTAGGATGATCCTATTGATCTGATTTTTAGTACACACGCTATCCATGGAAGGGGCTTCCATATGAATACTTTGGATGCCCCAAAAAATGTAGGGCCACGTGTGTTTTTGAGCTCGAGCTCAGGAACACTTTCCTCTCTCTCTCTCTCTCTCTCTCTCTCTCTCTCTATATATATATATATATATATATATATATATATATATATAGGGAGCGAGGTTTCTGAGCTATAGCTCAGATAAGCTATCTGAGCAAGCCACTATAAATACACCATCTCCCATGTTCTTTGACTCTTCCAACCCATTCATTCCATAGAACCTCACCCTTTGACTCTTCCAACCCATTCATTCCATAGAACCTCACATAGATAGGGTGTTCCTAACAAACCATCTCCATACAATCATCCTAACTATTCAATCTGTACAAGCACAAAATGGACCATTTTCTAGACGTCCATTTTAAACCTCCACAAATCAACGCTTACCATGATCCTATGGAGATGATTTCTTAGGGACACCCTATGTATGTTAGGTCCTATAGAATCAAAATGTAACATAACCCAAACAACATAGCTACCTACCCTATTTATATGAGCTTGCTCAGATAAGCTATCTGAGGTATCGCTCAGAAACCTTTATATATATATATATATATATATATATATATATATATATATATATATATGTGTGTGTGTGTGTGTGTGTGTGTGTGTGTGTGTGCGTGTGTGTGTGTGTGTGATGCTAATGACGCAGTCAAGGCTCTTCTTTTTGGCCTACGATGGGCTTATGAGAACAACCTGCAATCTTTAACAGTGGAAGGGGACTCGACTAATGCAGTGGGTTGGGCTTCGGGTACTTCAAAGGGGCCATGGCGCCTTCAGGATATGATAGCGGAAGTCCTTGACCTCATAAGGGTGTTGCGCCCTAGAATTGAGCACCGGAGAAGATCAGCGAATGAAGAGGCGGATGTTTTAGCCAAAGCAGGAGTCCTAAAGGAGGAAACAATGGTTCTTACATCTTTGTAATCCTCTTAAGGATTGTACTTGGATTTTGACCCACTTTTGTAAAATGGCAGGGACAACTTGTTCCAACCACTATTCAATAAAATGTCAACTTTAAAAAAAAAAAAAATATATATATATATATATATATATATATGAGAAAACGGTTTCTACACACAAGCGTAGATAAGTTATCTACACACTAGCTTAAAATACAGTGGAGGGCATATTGTTTGGGTGATCCAAACCATTCATTTGATTGGCCCTCACATAGATAGGTTGTCCACAAAAAATCAGCTCCATAGGATCATCCCAACCCTACGATTTGTGGAGGTAAAATGGACATGTATAAACCTTCACAAATCTGTCCATTTTTTGCCTCCACTGTTCGAAGGGTTAGGATGATCCTATGGAGCTGATTTTTTGTGGACACCCTATCTATGTGAGGGCCAATCAAAAGAATGGTTTGGATCACCCAAACAATGTGGGACTTCACTGTATTTTAAGCTAGTGTGTAGATAATTTATCTACACTTGTGTGTAGAAACCGTTCTCTCTCTCTCTCTCTCTCTCTCTCTCTCTCTCTCTCTCTCTATATATATATATATATATATATACACACACACACACACACACACACACACACACACACACACACACACACATGGGAAAAGTGTCTGTGAGCTAGAGCTCATATAAGCTTATATGAGCTAGAGCTCACAAACATAGGGGGCCCACATTGTTTGGATGATCCAAAGCATTCATTTAATAGGCCCTCATATAGATAGGGTGTGCCCAAAAAATCAGCTTCACAAGATCATCCTAACCCTTCCATTTGTGGAGGTTAAATGGGTGGGTACAAACCTCCACATTGTTTGGGCCCCTTGTGTTTGTGAGCTCATATAAGTTTCTATGAGCTCTAGCTCACAAACACTTTTCCCTATATATATATATATATATATATATATATATATATATATATATATATATATATGTGTGTGTGTGTGTGTGTGTGTCTTAAAAAGTGATCTCTCTCTCTCTCTCTCTCTCTCTCTCTCTCTTAATAAATATTAGTGCCTTGCAAGTTGCAACATACTAATATTAAATGAAACATATCTCTCTTTTTAAATAAAGCGTTTGTTGATTTGCATTTTTCAGGCACATCAATAACGATAACCATTTGTTGATACTCATTATAGTTGTTCACCTGTTCACCAAGTATTGATGTTATGATCTTTTCCTTTTAGTGATACATTGATTTTTATGGTAGCACTTATGGTATTTGTAGACTATAGATGTATTCTTGTTTATCTTTTTTCATATTATACAACTATAAACTATGATGAAAAGGTGAGATTTTTTGGACCTTATTCATCGTTAGACACATGTCAATTTTTTTGTATTTTCTTCGGAACACACCACCCCCCCCTCCCCCCGCGCGCGCGAAACGGTTTCCCCTCCTTAAACATCTAAAACTCCACCTAGTCTCCTAATAAGATTTTATAAAATTTTCACCGAAATCCATGACCGTAATCAACATGTTTCCATTTCTAGGGCGATTAACATGCATACCGAAACTGACATTTAAAACCTTGAGATTAGCTCTATCAGTGTTACTTATCGGTTGAATCAGCGATAAGCCAGCGAATTAGGCCATACAAATTCTCACGGGCCCAAAAATAGTGATACACATGTTCCGACCAAACTTTTACATTTACATTCATTTTTAATGATTTTGACATATTTTGTGCAATTAAAATAATGATTTGATCATTTTAGCTTGATTTGTTAGATTTGTAGTATGTTGGCAAGCATCGGTTGCATGTCTGTCAAGTTCTTTATTAACTAAAATTGTTGAAATAATCATTTTAGCAAGAATAAGCCTACAGGCCCTACACACAAATCTAGATCAAAAAATGTAAAATATCAAACATAAAAGAAAGATAACTGTTAAAAATTTGAAGAAAAAATTATGAAAATTGTAAAAAAAAAGAAGTAATTAAATTGGGCACATAAACTCAACGCACATGGATCATTCTCAAAACAGGTACATCTACCTCAATAAGAGTTAAAAAATAGCATATGTTAAATAAAAATTAAAAAAAAAAACTAATATTGGTCAAGTCACTTAGTTAAAAATACCAAAATAATCAGGTATTGGTCGCATTTGTACGCAATTTGAATATACCACACATTAACATGAACTCGAGCTAAGAGCAGTATCACCGAGTCATGTTGCATATCTGTTGTTGATACTACGGCTACGAAGCACGGGTACTCTCTCGGGGGTCCCGTACCCATACCCCACACGTATGGGGTGCGGATACGCTCGGGTACGTCCCGGGTACGCACCCCAGAAAATTTTTTAAAAAAAAGAAACTTTTAAAAAAAAAAGAAACTTTTGTGATTCGGGTGCGTGTCGGGTGCGTTGGGGGTGCGCACCCGACGCACCTGACACGTTTAAAAAAAAAAAAAAACTTTAAGTAAAAGGGGTGTGTGTGGAGTAAAATGGGGGGGGTTTAAAACTTTAAAAAAAGTATAAATGCACGATTTGGGTTTTTTAAAAACCCTAACATATCTCTCTCTCTCTCTCCCTCTCCCGACGGCTCTCCCTCTCCCTCCGGCCCCGACGGCTCCCTCTCCCTCCGGCTCCGTCTCCGTCTCCCTCCGGCTCTCCCGACGGTTCCCTCTCCCTCCGGCTCCGGCTCCCTCTCCCTCCGGCTCTCCCTCCGACGGAACCTCCGGTATTTCTCTCTCTCTCTCTCTCTCTCTCTCTCTCTCTCTCCCTCTCTACTGCTCTCTCTCTCTCTCTCTCTCTCTCCCTCTCTACTGCTCTCTCTCTCTCTCTATTCCTCCCATTTTTTATTTTTTTTTCCTTCCTCAGATTATGGCAACCGATTGTGTTCCCCAAAACCTATTTCCTCAGATTAATAGGTTTAGGGCTGACAATCAGTTGTCATAATCTCCAAACTTAGGCCCTTTTCGTTTGAGATTTTGCCAACTGATTGTTTTTAAATTTTAATCAAACCTATTTAGGGCTGACAATCAGTTGTCATAATCTCCAAATAGGTTTTGGGCTTTTTCCTTTTTGGGAGCACAATCGGTTGTCAAAATCTGAAACGAACAGGGCCTTAAATCTGTGTATCTCTGTCTCTCTCTCTCTTTTTGGGGATTTTGTGAATCTGTTTTTTTGGGGATTTTGTGAATCGATTTTGAGTCCAAAAACAGATTATTGGGCCCTCTTTCTTTTGGATTTTGAGGACAGATTGTGAGTCCAGAGCAGATTTTTGGACTCAAAGTCTGTTGAATCTAATTTTGAGTCCAAGAATCAGCTTCGGACTCACAATCTGTTCTCAAAATCCAAATCTGATTTTTGGGTGCAATACATGTTGGCTGTTGAGAGTCCAAAACTGAGTTTTGGGTGCAATACCTGTTGACTGTTGAGAGTCCAAAACTGATTTTTGGGTACAATAACTATTGGCTGTTGGCTGTTGGCTGTTGAGAGTCCAAAACTGATTTTTGGGTGCAATACATGTTGGCTGTTGAGAGTCCAAAACTGATTTTTGGGTGGAATACCTGTTGGCTGTTGAGAGTTCAAAACTTATTTTTGGGTGCAAATACCTGTTGTCTGTTACTCTGTTGAGAGTCCAAAACTGATTTTTGGATGCAATACGCCAGTACCTGTTGAGACTTGAGACTTGAGAGTCTAAAATTGCTTCATTATAAATTTATAATTGCATTGCATTGGATTGCCATTTGCCATTTGCCATTTGTCATTTGCCACTTGCCTTTTGAATTTACATGGGTATGTTTGGTTGTGTAATGTGTATACAATTGTTTAATTTACATGGGTATGTTTGGTTGTGTATACAAATTTACAATTGGTGTTGCCTTGTAACCTTGTTTGTTTCAATTTGTGTAATTGAGAATTAGAGTCCTTTGTTTTGTTGGGTTGCAGCGTTGCGTACTAAAATTGTTTTTGTTGTTTAATAGATTTTAGAATGTCTTCATCCGGTGCTAGTAGCGCCGCCCAAACCGCACATACGTCTTCTACTGATGAAGATTTGTCGAAGCCTTTATGGAAGCATGTCTCTAGATTTGATAAAGATCCTAAGGGTGGAGGGAATGTGAGGTGGCAATGCAATTTTTGCAGTAAGAGCTTCAGTAGCTCCTACACAAGGGTTAGGGCGCACTTGTTGAAGATAGCGGGACAAGGAATCGGACCATGTTCTAAAGTGAAAGCAAGTGATCTACTTGCAATGCAAGGTTTGAGGAAGAATGCAAAGAGATTATGAAGCAAAATGCTCCCAAGAAAGTGCCATTGCCGCCATCGTCGAGTACTGGATCATTGGGTTGCACAAGTATGTTTGTGGCTCCAAGTTATGATTTGAAGAAGAGAAAGACAAGTGGAAATGTGAGTGCACTTGAAAAAGCTTTCAACATGGCGGCCCGTGATCAACTACATGCCGAGATTGCTAGGATATTTTACTCCGGTGGCTTGCCCTTTTACCTAGCAAGAAACCCATACTATGCTAGTTCCTACACTTTTGCCGCCAACAATGCACTTTCGGGGTATTTGCCTCCGAGGTACAACTTGCTTAGGACAACTCTACTTCAAAGAGAGAGGGCTAATATTGATAGGTTGTTGCAACCTATTAGAGACACGCGACTCACAGAGGAGGCTTTTCATTAACTTCATGGCGGTATCGGAAGGTAGAGCTATGTTTCTTAAGGCGATAGATTGTTCGGGGGAGACAAAAGACAAGCATTTCATTGCTAACTTATTGAAGGAAGTCATTAATGAGGTTGGACATGATAAGATTGTCCAGGTAGTTACCGATAATGCTCCAAATTGCAAGGCGGCCGGACAACTTGTTGAAGCTCAATTTCCTTCCATATTTTGGACCCCGTGTGTGGTGCACACACTCAATCTTGCTTTGAAGAACATTTGTGCGGCAAAGAATGTGGAAGTAAATCAAATTGTCTATGGAGAATGTAGTTGGATCTCGGATATTGCGGGAGATGTCATGCTAGTGAAGAATTTCATCATGAATCATTCGATGAGATTGGCCATATTCAACGACTTCAATAGTTTGAAGTTGCTTTCCGTTGCCGAGACTCGCTTTGCGAGTGTTATTGTGATGCTTAAGCGATTTAAACTCTTAAAGCAAGGTCTACAATCGATGGTGATTAGTGACAAATGGAATTGCTATCGAGATGATGATGTAGGAAAAGCAAAGTTTGTGAAAGAGAAGGTGTTGGATGACATTTGGTGGGATTCTATCGATTACATACTCTCTTTTACATCTCCTATGTATGACATGCTAAGAGAGTGTGACACGGATAAGCCTTGTCTTCATTTGGTTTATGATATGTGGGACACGATGATTGAGAAAGTGAAGACGGCAATCTATAGGAAGGAAGCAAAGAGAAAAGAAGAAGAGTCTAGCTTTTATGAAGTGGTGCAAGAACTTCTTTTTGATCGTTGGAACAAGAGCAACACTTCGCTTCATTGCTTGGCTCATTCATTGAATCCAAGGTTAGGTAACTTCAAATTTTATTTAGATTAATAGTTATGTTCATTGTAAACTTTATTTCCTACTTTTAACATGAAACTAAATTATTTTTTCTATTCTTAAAGGTATTACAGCGAAGAATGGTTTAGTGCCGGTTCAAATCGTGTTCCTCCACATAAGGATACAGAGATTTATGCAGAGAGGGTAAAGTGCCTCAAAAGGTACTTTCCCAATTCAGCAGATCGCACGAAGGCTAATGTGGAGTTTGCCCACTTCTCTATGAAGTCTGGATTATTCAATGACGTTGATTCTATCAATGACCGAGCTACTTTAGAGCCTCATGATTGGTGGGCTGTCCACGGTACGTGTGCTCCTATGTTTCAAAGCTTAGCTTTGAAGCTTCTTATGCAGCCTTCGTCTTCATCTTGTGCCGAGAGGAATTGGAGCACTTACTCCTTTGTGCATTCTTTGAGAAGGAACAAGATAACTCCACAACGGGCTCAGGACTTGGTTTTTGTTCATAGTAATCTCCGTCTTCTATCAAGACGATCTCCACAGTATGCACAGGGAGAGACGAGGATGTGGGACATAGGTGGAGATTCATTTGACTCTTTTGAGGATGTTGGGGTGCTTGAAGTTGCTAGCCTTTCACTCGATGAGCCGGATTTGGAAGCCGTTGTTTTTACCGATGATGTAGATGATGATATTGGAGATGAGGCGACGGACATTGTATCTAATGAATGATGCGATCGTAACATTTTGTACTTAAAGTTGGAACTTATGAAATATGGAGTAATATTAGATTTTGCTATTTTGCTGATGTTAATTGTAATTTGATTGTTCTTTAATTGTTTTTAATTTTTATAAATATATAATAAAATAATAAAAAATATTATTATATTTAACGTACCTGAACGTACCCGCACCCGGGTTTTTTGGAAAATCACGTACCCGCGTACCCGTGTCGTGTCGTACCCCGCACCCGTACCCGTGCTTCTTAGTACTACGGATACAGAGCTAATACACCTTTGATTTTTGGTGCACAATGGGGTCCTCAGAATCTGATATGTATCAACCAACCATGAGTATGATATAAAATTTGCAATCTAATTGTGTTGGCATTTTGGGAATAAATGGTCAATAGGAAAAGAAGCCCTGGACCTAGATGGTCAAGAAATAGGGGTACAGAGGAAGAAACGAAAAGAACAACACTAAGACATTATAAGAACTACAACATCAAGGAGGCAAAAAAAAAAAAAAAAACCCACTCCTATCAAGCCCCGATCTGGCCAAATGGTCCGCTTCACTATTAGCAGATCTCCTGATGTAGTGGAAATCAACAACTCATGTGATGGAAATCAACATCATGTCCCTCTGTCCAATCGTGAATTACTTCGATGGCATCCACAAACCTCCAAGGGTGGGGATTCCTTGGATCATCCATCTAATTACATCAAGGGGGTTGCATTCAACAATCAAACAATACAAAAGACAGGAATCAATGCACCGAATACCATGCAAAACCGTTGTAACTTTCATCTCGTTGGAGTTTGAATCCAATAGGGATGAAGAAGGCCCACTTAGTGACATCCATCTCATCTCTGACAAGTCCCACTCTAGCAGGTCCAAGATTTACAATACTAGAGCTGTTGAAATTCAGCTTGACCCCTTCCTGGATCTGGAGGGGCACACCTTGGAGAAGGAGCATCCGTTCACTCATTACTGGAACAAAACTCTCTCCAAAAGTATCTTAGATCATAGTTAGGGATATTTCTAAAGCAAGGTAAGATCTTAACCCGCATGATAGCTATGAATATTATCTTCAAAACATATAGCGAGGGCCTTTGGAGGAATTTTTAAAATGCTATCATTCATTTCCTTCCAAACAACCTAGATAGTACTAGAAGGACAACTTTCCACAAAATTCTCCCATTAGTAGGCCAAGGAGCGAAAGCTCTCAACTATCAAGCAACTCAGCAGTCCGAAAAGGGAAGGCACAAGACACCCTAGATCTCCTTAGAATGCGGCTTCATATGTCTCTGGTGAACCTGCAATGCAAAATAGGTGATCTACATATTCACCCGCCTAAGGCAAAGAGCACAATCATCAACGATGAGAAACAGTCAGTTGCGGAGAAGGTCCACCGTTAAGATCTTGTCAAGGAATGATGTCCAAGCAAAAGCACGTACTCTAGGCGGGAATGTTCCACACTCTGTGCAAGGCAAAGGGAGGAGAAGCAGGTGCAACATGGAGGTAGAAGGATTTTATGCTAAAGACCTCGGTAGAGATCCAAATCCAAACCCTTTTGTCGTTTCCTTGATAAAATCATGCTCTAAAGTATTTAGAAACACTGCAACCTATCAATTTCTCTGTCGAAAAATTTGTGCCAGAGCCTAACTTTCTAAGAGATATGATTGTCAATCCGCTCGAATGCATTTTGGATCAAGACGTCTTTATCACTGGCCATAATGTGCGGTCAGGAAATACTCCACAAGCGAGACATTCTTGCACTTCTTTCACCACATAACCATCTAGAACCTAACTCTCTCTCTCTCTCTCTCTCTCTCTCTCTCTCTCTCTCTCTCTCTCTCTCACACACACACACACACACACACCTCACGAAGCAGTACCAACTTGGAAGCCATGTCACACCTACGCTTAGGTGACTTAGGTGGAGCATCCGAAGTGGTTTTGTAATAAATGCTTGGAAGACTTTTTCTACAACTAACTCATTTATTAGTCATAGTAAGTTGCATTTCATTAAGAGATTTAGTAAGTTGTGTTTCATTAACCAGTGCCCAGTAAGTGGTATTTCATTAACCAAGTCTCGTAAGTTGTATCTCTTTAAGTCTAGTAAATTGTAATGTTGAGAATTGTAGTAGTTAATGTTGTAAAGAGATTCCTATGTGTAGTTAATGTTGTGTAGGTATCCCTATGTAAAAGTTCTATAAAATGCATTGTAGGAGATGGAGTGGGGGATTTTGGACATTTTTATATTATTGATAACATATCAATTTGGTTGAGCATTGCTCTCGTTTCCTTTTTCTTCTCTTGGTTGTGTTCTTGTATTCTACTTTCTTCTTCTCCCCTCTTAAGAACTCGCATCATCTAACATCAGAGCCAATGTTACTCTCTCGGGCTAGCTTCAATTTAGTTTCTTTTCATGACGGCACGAAGAGGTAGAGAAAGACATGGTAACCAAATGATGGACGATTTGCACTTCAAGCACTTCAAAGACAAGTTGAGCAACTTATTATGCAACTTGAACGCCAATAAGCTCATAGTGAGCGTGGTGGATCAAGCTGTGGAAATTCTAGTGACGAGTTCTATGTGAATCCCACATATGATGAGGAAGGTGACATACGACCATGGTTTGAAATTTCAGTTTCGGCTAAAATTTCGGACTTATCCTAGACCGAAATTTAAGCTGAAATCTCGAAATTTCGGGCGAAGGTATTGGCTAACGAAAAGCCGGATTTTAGGATGAAATTTTGATCGAAATTACCGAAATTTCGGGTAGTTTCGGTAATTTCTATCAAAATTCTTTAACGGAATTAAAAATTATTATTTTATTATAAATTTCGATGAAATTCCCAAAATTTACTAAATTTCGAATGAAATTTCGAACGAAATTTGGTAAATTTCGGGAATTTCGGTTTCAGTACCTTTTCGTTTAAGTCCTCACCGAAATCTGATTCGGATTTCGGTCGAAATTTAAAACCATGCATACGACACGAGAAGATTGAACCCGAGGAAGGTGAGAGCTTAGTGATCTAAAGAGAACTTGCCACAGCAAAGGTTAATTCCAGTGATGATTGGCTTCATTCCAACATTTTCAAGACTCGATGCAAATCTCATGACAAGGTATGTACCATTGTGATTTGTTGAAGTATAAGTGATTAAATAACACTAACTCTAACAACTTAAGCATTTGGAGTAATTGCTTGTTTCATAAGGTATCAGAGCCATTGCCTCATGGCAGGTCTTGGGTTCAAAACCCAACAACTCTTTGATATTGAAAATCCATGTGTACGGCTAACCCAAAAGATGGGCCACACGTGAGGGGGAGTGCTGAAGTATAAATGATTAAATAACACCAACTCCAACAGCTTAAGCTTTTGGAGTAATTGGTTGTTTCACATGTTTGAGAACATTGTATCTCATGAAATGATGAACATGCTCAGGCTTCAAACCGAACCCCATCCAAAGCCCTATCGGATTGCATGGTTTAAGAAGGGTAATGAGGTAAAAGTTACAAAGCGATGGTTGGTTTCATTTTCTAGTGGTAAAAATTATCATGACCGAGTTTAGTGTGATGTGGTTCCTATGGATGTTTGCCACATACTCCGAAAAAGGCCATGGCAATATGATAGACATGTCACCTATGATAGACGTATAAACACATACACCTCTAAGATGGGAAAATTAGAAATTGTTCTTTTGTCTAGTAAAGAAAAAAAGGTACCCAAATCTTTACAAAAGGAGGGTAGAAATTTTCTCACTCCATCGAAGTTTGCAAAAGAAAGTGAGAGTAGTGGTATTGTGTACATGATAGTTGCTCAAGGATTGGAAGTCTTTCAATGTGCCTAGAGAGTTAGAACCTCTCTTGGAGGAATTCAAGGATGTTACTCAGGAGTGACCCAATGGATTTCTCCTCTAAGAGACATTCAACATCAAATAGATTTGATTCCCGGTTCTAATCACCCTACTAAAGCTCACTACCATATGAGTCCTAAAGAACATGAAGAGTTGAATACGCAAGTCATGGAATTGTGGAAGAAATGTTACATCAAAGAAAGCATAAGCCCTTGTGCAGTGCCGGCTTTATTAACTCCAAAGCAAGAATGAAACATGGCGTGTGCGTGGACAACCATGCCATGTACCGAATCATTATCAAATACTAGTTTTCCATTCCAAGAAATGATAATATGTTTGACATGCTTGTCGATGCAAAGATATTTTCTAAGATTAACCTTAGAAATAACAACCATCAAATTCGGATCAAGCAGGATGATGAATGGGAGACCATTTGGCCTCTCCAATGCTCAAGTACCTTCATGCAGAATGAATCAAGTCCTTCGTCCTTTCAGTGGAAAGTCTCTTGATGTTTATTTTGATGTTATTCTTATTTACGTCATGATAAAAGTGATCATGTAGAGCATTTGAGGGTCTTTCTAACCACTTTGAGACGTGAAAACTCTATGTAAACCTCAAAAAGAGTTCTTTCATGAGAACTAACATAGCTTTCTTAGGCTTTGTATTGACTTCCACATGAATTAAAGTGGATGATGAGAAGATCAAAGTTGTACAAGAATGGCATATACCAAAAAGCTTGAAAGAAGTGAGGACTTTCCATGGATTGACTTCATTTTATCGTCGGTTAATAAGAAATTTCAGCACTATATCAACCCTTTGACGGATTGCATGAAGAAAGATTAATTCGAGTGGACAATAGAGGCTAAAAAGAGTTTTCAAGTTGTCCAGTGATGTTGTGCTTGCTTTGCCGAACTTTGAGAAGATGCTCGAGGTTGATTGTGATGCCTCTCACATGGGCAATGACGAAGTACTTAGCCAAGAAGGTCATCCCGTTGCTTTCTTTAATGAGAAACTCAATGAAGCAAAGAAGTACCCTACCTATGATATGAAATTTTATTCCCTTGTTCAAGCACTTTGGCATTGGCGATCCTATCTTATTCAAAGGGAGTTTATTTTAAATTCCAATCATGAAGCACTCAAGCACATCAACAATCAAGGAAGCCTAAGCCAAAGACATGCAAAATGGGTTGTTTGCATACAAGAATATACTTTTGTGTTAAAGCATAAGAGTGGAAAATGCAACCAAGTGGAGGATGCTCTTAGTAGAAGAGTAGCTCTTCTTAATTTCATGAGTGTGCAACTTGAAGGGTTTGGCACCATTAAAGACATGTATGCCAATGATGAAGAATTTGCTAAAATTTGGAAGCTTTGCAAAGAAGGGCAACATGAAGATTATCTTCTCCAAGCTGATTTTCTCTTTAAGGGGATTCACTTATGCATTCCAAATTGTTCCCTCAGAGAACATGTTATTAAAGAGTTACATTTAGGAGGTTTAGGAGGACATCTTGGATGAGACAAAACCGCTTTGCTAGTGAAAGAGAAATATTTTTCGCATACCATTTGACAAGATGTTACCTGTTATGTGAAGAGGTGCCGAACTTGCACAGGACATACATAAAACACGGTTCCTACAGTCTGACTATCACTTCCTACGACTCCATGGGAAGATGTTGGATGGATTTTGTAGTTGGCTTGCCAATAACTCAAAGAGGTAATGATTCTATTTTTTGTAGTTGATGATCGCTTCTCTAAAATGGCTCATTTTATTCCTTGCAAGAAGACAATGGATGCTTCCTATGTAGCTAATCTTTATTTCAAAGGGGTGGTTAAGCATCAATATATTCCCAAATTCATTGGACAGGGATACTAAATTCCTTAGTCATTTTTGGAGATGTTTGTGGAAAAGAATTGGTACTAGCTTGCTTTATAGTAGTGATTATCACTCTCAAACCGATGAACAAACCAAGGTTGTGAATCGAACATTGGAAAATTTGCTTAGGAGTTTGGCGGCAAAGAGACCCAAGCAATGGGATATGATGCTTCCTCAAGCGAAGTTTTCTTATAATTATGTGGTGAATCATTCCACCGGCAAGAGCCCATTTGAGGTAATATATAGAAAAGCTCCAAAACACTATCTTGGTATTGCACCCATTCCTAATCTATCATTGTCAAACAAGAAGGCTGAAGATTTTGTTACCACCATAGCAAGAATTTATAAAGAGGTGATGAAGAATCTTGAAGAAAGTATCGAGAAGTATAAAAAATCGGCCATACTCATCGCCAAACAAAAATCTTCAATGAAGGTGATCTTGTGTAGGTTTATTTGAAAAAGGAATGTATCCCTCCGGTTAATATAACAAGCTCAACAAGAAGAAGAGTGGTCCATGCTGAATTCTCAAAAAGTTCAATGACAATGCGTACAAGATTGATTTCCCTTCAGATATCAACACTCACCCAACTTTCAATGTTCAAGACTTGACAACATATCATGGAGAGTTTGATCAGAACTCATGGGTTCTTAGCCGGAGATGATGATGCAGTGCCAACTTGACAGCCATGTCACGCCTAGGTGGCTTGGGAGGAGTATTCAAGGTTGTTTTGCAATGAATACGTTGAAGACTTTTTCTATAACTACCTCATTTATTAGTCATAGTAAATTATATTTCATTAAGAGGTTCAGTGAGTTGTGCTTCATTAACTAGTGCCTAATAAGTTGTATTTCGTTAACTAAGTCTAGTAAGTTGTGTTTCTTTAAGTCCGTCTAGTAAGTTGTGGTGTTGAGAATTTTAATAGTTAATGTTGTGTGGAGGTTCCTATATAAGAGTTCTTTGAATGTGTTGTAGGAGATGGAGTGGGGGATTTTGGACATTGTTATATTATTGATGATATATCAATTTGGCTTAGCATTGCTCTTGTTTCCTTGTTCTTCTCTTGGCTGTGTTCTCGTGTTCTACTTCTTCCCTCTTAAGCACCTGCATCACTCCCTTGTACACTCAGAATCTTATACCTTCTAGGAAAGATGCAATTTAATAAGGACGCAAATTTTCAACCTAAACAGAGCATCTTGCAAATACATGGTACAAATACTTAAATAGGTTACTACTCTGCAATCTGATGAGTGGGAGAAGCTTAGGACCAAATGGCAATCTATGGGGTAGAGAAATGTGTTTATATACAAATCTTCATTTTAATGGATAAGACCATTTTGAAAAAGAACTCTACAAACAGTAAGCAACTTTTCAATCTAATGAGTGGAGGAATAATTTTGGGAATGTAAAAAACAATCACTTGGGTTCCTAGGTTTCAAACTAGTTGGTAGGGACATTAAGGTAATCAATTGTGAATTTAATTAAATGGAGCAAGAAATTTTGAATCTCACTGGGGTGGGCATTTCGTAAATAAAGGTATAAAACATATAGAAGTTTTGCAGTATGACAGGTTTAGAGCTTATATAGATAGGCCTATCAGGAGAGATGTGGTATAAGGCTCTGATCCCCACCTCATCGGAGCTCCATCGCACCAAAATCAGTCATTCAATTTTTGTAATATGATGGGGTTAAAAATAAAAGAAAGCATGGTCGATGTCGGTCAGCAAGAATGCTTAGGCTTTTTGTGCAACTAGCTCCCTAGCAATTGAAGTTAGATCATGAAGCATGATGGCTTGGGGGACAATTGATGAACAAAGATTGTATGATTGAAATAGAAGAGAAATAGTGATTTTTAGAAGAAAATTAGAACTTCTAAAAATGAAAGGAAAGGAGTTGTGGCCATCATGAGCATCACGGCCATGTCTAAGAGCGATGGAAGTCACATCCACGCAAGAGTAAAAGCTTTTAATCTTTATTTCATTCTATCATTCTTCAAAAACATACAAGGCTTTCTCTTTTAAGAGATGAGAGGTTCTGGTAGTTACATAACTACATGGAGCTCTCCCTTTAAAAGAGAGAATGACACAAGGTAATGGGTGGTTTTGTAGGACAATTACTTGGGACTTTCTCTTTGTACAATGAGTAGTTCTGGAAGGGCATAACTACCTAAGGCTCTCTCCTTAAGAAAAAAAGACCGACACATGACACCCAATGATTGTCTACATACATTATTACAAACATACAACCATGGTTTAAAATTTCGGTTTCGGTAACCGTTTCGGACCCCACCGAAAACCAAAATTTCAGCGAAATCCGAAATTTCGGTCTGAAATTTGGTAATTTGGTTCGAAATTCCGGAATTTCGGACAAAATTCTGAAATTTCGGCCGAAATTTTGTAACACTTTTTTAAAAAAATAAATAATGGCATTTAATCGAAATTTCGGACCGAAATTACCAAAATTACCGAAATTTCGGACCAAAATCCAATGGCGAAAAATGAAATTTCGGAAAATTTCGGTTTCAGTCCCCACCGAAATCCGAAATCCGAAATTTCCGAAATTTTGGATTTTAGTCGAAATTTAAAACCATGCATACAACATAAATAAACACCAACAAAAAGAAATGGTTTTCGTGAGTGATGGTACCCCCATCAGATCACATCATCTATAATTATGTAGTAGTATAGGTTTCCTAAGATCGAGCCCATAACACAACTAGGCGGTGCCTTGTGTCTCAACCTAGTCATGTTTTAGGCCCCAGCTTACCTACTGACCAAATCAGTGTAGATGTACGAGATTTTTTTTAATCTAAGCTTAGCATTTAATTAAGATGGCGTATTACTGAAGCATTGGCATTATATTATAATGTATAATATATATTAACCATGATAACCTCTACTTTTTTTTCAGCACACAACCATGACAATAAAAAAAATGGTTTCCTTGTTTAGATGTATTGGTTTGAACTTTCCACATTGTATCCCTTGCTGTAACTGTTTTTGTCCCTTCTAGGGATTATAAGGATAAATGGATAAAGCATTTTTCAGGTATTAATTATGCTATTCTTCAAAAAAGATCCAAGAGAATACTGAAATAAGGAGGTCACCCTCACAAGTAACAAGAAGGGAATGCATAGCAACATCTCTAAACAACAATGTATTTCTGATAGTTTCTCACCTTGTAGAGTAAAGTAGATTCAGATTACTACGATCTAGTCTCATGCCTAGTCCTGGAATCTTATTGTTGATCTTCAGATATATGGCTTCATCAGGTTGTACTCGAATCACGAGCTCATTTGTCGCTTTATCTAAATCCGTTCCGAAATTCCTCTTAAACAAGTTACCTGGTACATGCCTAAACTGAACTCGAATTTCAGCTCTGTATTCTCAATGCAACAACATTTACAGTCACCCACTAAACACAATCAATATAAAACAAAACCGGGAAATATAACGAGATAATTAAGTCTAATAAATAAATAAATATAATCATACCGCCGGGTATGCAGGGCTTTGCCGGCTTTCATCAAGAAAGGCACCCCATCCCACCGTGCATTATCAATGAAAAGAGCAGCCGCGGCAAATGTGGCGGTAAGGCTATCATTTGGCACAGTTGGGTCATCTATATATGCTGGATAAGTTCTTCCACCCCTTATATGGGCCTTATACTGTCCAACTATTACATCATCAAGCTTAAGTTGCCTCATTGATCGCAAAACTTTCACCTGAACACGCACCATATCCAATATAAGAAAATAAATTCATGGAATTTCTGCCGTAAAGGTTTAATTTCAAGAACCTTTTCATTCCTAATGTCCTCCGCATCCAAACTGACAGGTGTCTCCATCGCAAATAAAGCTAAAATTTGAAGGAGATGATTTTGCATAATATCTCGGATAATTCCATAGTTATCGAAGTATCTGTAGATGAGAAGGAACCCGGTAAGATCTTCACCAAAAACACAACTAAATTATCTAACAAGAGGGATTTTTTTTAGTTTTTTTTGTTAACTTACCCGCCTCGACCCTCTGTTCCAAAATCTTCTGAGAATATGAGTTGCACATTCCTGATATACTGCCTGGACCATAGTGGTTCAAAAACAAGGTTGGAGAAGCGAAGCACCGAGAGATTCTCAACAAGTTCCTTGCCCAAGTAATGATCAATCCTACATGTTAAAGTATAAAAGATTAAATAATGCCATCTCCAACAGCTTAAGCTTTTGGAGTAATTGGTAGTTTCACATGGTATTAGAGCAAAGGTCATGGGTTCAAAACTCCTTGATATTAAAAAATCACATATAATGGCCAAACCAAAAGAGGGGCCACACGTGCCATGTGTAGGCCAACCCTAAAAAGAGGGGCCACACCCACACGTGAGAGGGGAGGGTGTTAAGGTACAAAAGATTAAATAACGCCATCTCCAACAGCTTAAGCTTTTGGAGTAATTGGTTGTTTCACACTACACAACAATAAAAGTGCAGCATTATTTCTTATTAATATTGTAGTAACTGAAAAAAAAGAAATGTTTCTATTTTATAAATAGGGAAAATATGTATCAATTTCTCCAGGCATCACATAGTATACCTGAAAATTTGGTCCTCGGTTAAGTACTGCTTTAGACATCTCGTCAGCTCTCCAGATGACTCTGAGTCACGACCAAATGGCTTTTCAACAATAACCCTAGTCCATCCAGTTGGAGAGGAAGAGCAACGACTAGCACATCTCACTGCGTCTACAAATATATTTGGAGGAATGGAGAGGTAAAATAACCTATTCGGCAGTCTCCCAACCTGAAAGAATGTTAGAGATCAAAATGTAGCAGGTTCGCAATTGCAGTAAAACAAAAGGATTTCTAAAAACACAAGGCTTTAAAAGTCCAGTTGCACCAAGCTGAGCATTCTTGACCTAATATAAAATAAATATACAAATACAAAGGTGAAAAGTATGGAGTTCTAAGAGTGAACTGGATGGAATCCAGTAAGGATTTCAAGAGAATCCACATGGGGTTTCCTGAATTAGAGAAAATAGCTAATTTTAGCTCCTGGAAAAATGGAATGGCAAAGATCTGATCGTTGATTCTCTTCAAAATTTTAGGACGTACTAGGAATGACACTTTTGAAACATAATAGCAAGAATTGAGATCAATATGATTACAAATGATCAAATATGGGTGATCTTTCCAAATCTACAGAATTTACCAATACTCATATCTAGATTGAAGCATAGATCAAAATGTTACCGTTGAATCAGGCAGAGAGACTCGAGTATTTGGGTCGGTTATAGGCTAGGCAAAAATTGTGAATTTTAAATCAGATCCATCTGTGAGATTAACTGCTTTGGTACTATTTGCATAAAAGCGACAGACAAATAATTGAAGATTAAAGAACAAGAAGAAGAAAGGAACAGATTGAATAGTAAAGAAACTGGATGATTGGAAGTAGAAGAAAATAAGAGATTAAATAAGGAAAAATGCAACTTTTCTAAGAACGGATAGGAGTTACGGTATCGGACAACTGACCAACCAAAGGCATCATACTAACGGCATGGTCACGAGCCATCACACCCATGTCTTCGAAGATGGGAAAATGTTTCTCATTGAACACTCTGCCCAGCCCTCTGTAAACTAGTAGGTGCAGTGCTGGCAAGATGTCCAATGCCACATGTCAGCTGCTAAGAGTCACCGGCCACGGGCTCTGTTGGTGTGAAATTGGTGATGGATAACAAGTTGAAGAGGCATCGACATGAGCAGTCAATCTGGTCAATTGGTTTTTGAGATAACTTGCCCATTTAATTAGTAACGGAACGAGTAAGGCTAAGGTGGGATTTACAGTGAGAGATGGCATGCGAGGGACAATTGGACTTAGTGATTGGTAAAATTCCTCAAGGGTTGGTATCTTAGATAGGAGAATATGAATGATAGGAGAATGGAATTTGAGGGAAAAAACACGCTACAAACTTCAGAGAAATTTCTCTCCAACCGAAAGTCTAATATTTCTCATGAAAGTCACTCAGCGAATGAGAAAGTTTGAAGGAAATGCATGGAAAAAGTAGTTGTTGAGAATTTGAGATTCCTTGGCTTAAAATGTTGGCATTAGAAATCAACCAAAATATTTCATAAGAATCATCCACCTCCGGACTCAAGGCAACCATTATGTTACAAAGCTACATGAAGACTAGTATAATAGCAGATAAACCATACCATGTGGCTGGAACAGATACAGGAATAACATACTGTTTTAGTATGCTTGCTTAGAGATACGTAATTCCCATGTTACACTTCAGTATGTACAATCATTTAGGATGTGTGTGAGTGAACATCAAGATTACAATTTGGGAAAGTAAATGAAAGTAAAACTCATTCTAACATTAATCGATTATAAATCTGTGTTTGCTAGGTCATGCAGTAAACTAACTGCAATCCAAAAAGGCACAAATTGCAACCAAATTGAAGTTTGGATGTACATTCAGTAATACACTTAAGTGTACAGTTAGTATACAAGTAGCTTGCAGGTGGTTTTATTCTCTATGTACCCACTGGCCAAGCTAATAAGATGAGTTATAGTTTACCACGATAATCCTCAAATTGATAGAACTCAATTAACCATGATGAAATTCATGACCATTAGAACCAATCCACTCCTTGTTGTTGCATTATAACCAGGAGAAAAGATTGGAAAATAGCTCCTACGCTGATCATAAAACCCGAGTCATATAATTGATCTAAGGTAAAGATACTGCTGAAATATTCAAAACAGGCATATACACACGCGCATATTGAGATGAAGCTACAACGAGCGAAGAGCAAAACACGACTATTAATGATATTTGTTTCTACCGTGACAAACATGGAACGGGTAGAATAACAGATAAATAGAACAAAATTCCAAAATCCCAGAATGGTTAGACCCATTACCTCTTTCTCTTTAAGTTTTAGGTCTAACTCTGAGAAATTTTCCTCGGAGTTGTATTGACCGGAATGGTAAAAGCATCTCTGCAAGAACTGATCCATCTTGGCGCTGCAATTTTCCCTGTAAACCAGACAAAAAGTAAATAATAGGAACAGAAGGTTGAATAAGTATAAGCACCCCAATCAAGTATGACCGTCATTCAACAGGGGAATTCAAATAAGAAAAGACAATGGGCTGAATTCCAAAGATAGATAATATCACAAGCACAACATCAAGAAGTCAGAGATTAATAAAGAGAATTCCCAAAGAGAAATGCAATATTAAGATCTGGAATAAAACTAAAGACCCTGCGAAATAAGAAAATGATACTAGGGAATTTTAACTTGAGAATAATACCTCTGGTCAATTCTGCAAGTCAGGGTTTTGCTAATCATATCCCTCAGCTCTTCATCGGTCAAATTACTACGAGCATAACCAAAAACTGTAAAATTCTGCGTAAACAAAAGACCCAAATCGAAGCAATTCAGACATAATTAGACCAAAATATCAACAAAAAAGGAAATAAATAATGGGAACCAAACCTTGGGCAGATGTTCTTCATAGAAAAGTGCAAAAAGAGCGGGAAATCCAAGCATTTCAGATATCATTAGACCAAAATATCAACAAAAAAGGAAATAAATAATTGGGAACCAAACCTTGGGCAGATGATCTTCATAGAAAAGCGCAAAAAGCGCGGGAAAGATCTTTTTCTTGGCAAGGTCCCCAGAGGCTCCAACAACAGTGATACTGATAGTAGATTCAGTTTTCTCTGATTCAGAGGAGGAAACTGTCACATCTTTCTTTTGATTCTCAAGAGGTTCTTTCAAACCTAATCCAAAAACCCATTGCAGGCATACCCATAGAAGGACAATCAAATGACCCATTTGAGAAGAACACAAGAGTGCACCAATCAAGCAAGAAAAAACTCATTTGAAAATTTAAGAAAAGCACAAGAGTGCTCAGAAAAAACCCATTTGAGAATTTGAGAATTTGAGAAAACACAAAGAGTGCACCAATCAAGCAAGAAAAAAACCAATTTGAGAATTTGAGAAAAAACACGAGTGCACCAATCAAGCAAGAAAAAAAAAACCCATTTGAGAAATTGAGAAAAACCCAAAGAGTGCACCAATCAAGCAAGAAAAAAACGCATTTGAGAATTTGAGAAAAAACACAAGAGTGCACCAATCAAGCAAGAAAAAACCCATTTGAGATTAGACTGTAATAACTCTTACATAAACAGGTACAGAAAGTAAAGGGGTCAAGCCATAAAAGCAAACCCGTTTGGTAAAAAGGAATGCATAACCAGCAAAGCAAAGAAACAGACAAAAAATAATTAGCCCAAAAGAGGAACAGAAAAAAAAAACCTGCCTTCTTGAAAAGAAACAGCATTTAGTGGGTACCCATTTGAGGATTTGATTTGCAACTCTCTCCTGAAATGGGCATTTGCACGAATTTGAAACACGGGGCTGTTATTCCTCTTTGTTGAGAGTAGTCTTTGAGAAAGGTTTTTCTCGTGTTTGAAGGAAGAGGGTGGAATGGTTGGAGAAGAACATGTAGCCATCCAATTGGGTTTGTAGAAAAACTTTCAATTTTTCTTGGAGAAACAAAAGAACCATGCAAAATCTAGCAAGATGGTGAATTAGTTCAGAGAGAGAGAGAGAGAGAGAGAGAGAGATAGAATTAAATCTGAGATTATCCCCTTTGGCATACATTGACTGTGAGCAAAGATAAGAACGAGTAGTCCACTTTCAAGTGCAAAAAATCTGATCTATTAGATGGTTAGTATTGCCCAATTAAATTAGTTTTTGAGGATGGCAATACAAGTTAGGGCCATTTAAGAGATAGGCACCACCATAATAGGCGAGGTCGGTTTCTATGTAAAGGATATCTTTCGGTAATTATCCAAAAGGAAGTGATATATTCAAAACACTTCCCTACTGTTTTTTTTTTTTTTTGGGTTCCTACTGTATTTATTTATGAGTTATGACTACTCCTTTTGGGCTACAAAGGGGTGGCCCAGGGAAGAAAAGGGGGCAAATATATAATTTCCCTTATTCTAACCACTATGAGAGTTAGGCGTGCAACTCGGGTCGGGTTGGGTGTCTTTCGTGTCGGTTCGGGTTTTCCTAACCTGGGTGAGTTCGGGTTGAGGGTTTGGGCAACCCGACCCGAGTGAAACCCGGCATTTTTTATCAATTTTTTTTTTTTTTTTTTAGTTTTTAGTAAGCTTAAAAACTCAAGTTGGGTCAGGTTGGAACTCGGGTCGGGTCGGGTTTTGGAAAAAAGGGTTCGTCAGGTTGGGTCGGGTTGAACCTCATCAGGTTGTAACCATGGTTTTAAATTTCGACCAAAATCCGAAATTTCAAGTTTCGGTGGAGACCGAAACGAAATTGGCACATATCCGAAACGTGTATTAATTTCGCATGAAATTTCGGAATTTCGGTCAAAATTTCGTTATTTCCGAAATTTCATGTGAAATTTTAGAGATTTCGACCATTTTTTTTGTTTTTTAATTATTTTATAATTATCCCGAAATTTCGACCTAAATTTCATGGATTTCGATAACTGATAAAATATTGTTTTTATTAATCACCGGATTTCGGTTGAAATTTCGATTTTTGTGGGGCCCGAAACCGGTAATGAAACCGAAATTTAAACCTTGGTTGTAACTATGGTCAGATCGGGTTCAGGTTGAGTAAATGGTTCCTTGGGTTGAGTTCGGGTAAGCCTCAACCCGACCCAACCTGACCCGAGTTGTTTCCCTAATAAGAGTAGGTAGCAAACAACTTCAAAACAACGAAAGCAAAAGTCCCTTGTTCATAGGGCAAAGTTACAAAAGGATTTTTTTCTTTGACACCCAATCTCAAATCCCCGTGTTAAAGTATAAAAGATTAAATAACGGTATCTCAACGTAAGCTTTTGGAGTAATTGGTTGTTTGACATGGTATCAGAGCAAATTGCTTGAGTTCAAACCTCCTTGATATTGAAAATTCAGATGTAATGGCCAACCCAAAAACGAAAGGCGCCTTTTGGAGTAATTGGTTGTTTGACATGGTATCAGACCAAATTGCTTGGGTTCAAACCTCATTCATATTGAAAATCCACATGTAATGGCCAACCCAAAAGGAAAGGTCATGTGTGTGCCGACCCTAAAAAGTGGGGCCACACATGAGGAGTGTTAAAATATAAGACATTAAATAATGCCATCTCCAAAGCTTTTGGAGTAACTAGTTGTTTCACACTCTCTGAAAGAAGCAAACCAACTTCAAAAAAGTTAAGCAAAAATCCCTCCCTAATTTATGCTTTTAGTAACTTCTCTTCCCATATCTCTGCATTCGTAAACAACTATATTGGAGGCTATTTCCTTTCTCCTCATTCAATTCATTCATTTGGGTCTCCTTTTCTATTTGTTTTAGAGCAATTCAGATGATGTTTTAGATGTTAGAACTCATACACAGAGCCCTATGAGCACTTGCATTCATTAGTATTTTACATAATTGTAACTTTTGAAAAAACCCATTTTTTATGCTAATTGTTGGGGTTGCACACAAAAGCAAATCATCCCACACCGAAAAACTTAGTGGATGTAGATGGGCTATAAGGGAATGGGCACCTTCCCCTTAACGGCTAGCTTTTGAGGGTGAGTTCTACCTGGTTAAAATCCTTACAAATGGTATCAGAGCTCAGGGCGTGATAACCCTGGTTTGTCTCCGAGGGCCGAAATGTCCTTCGGGGAAGATCTCGGAAACCCCGATGAAGGATCTCATGGTTCCTGCATCGCCGCCGAGAGGAGGGGCGAGATTGTCCATGTTGCTTCCGTGTGGAGAGGGAGATTGTTGGGGTTCCACGCGAAAGAAAATCACCCCACATCGGAAAAACAAGTGGATGTGGATGGGTTACAAGGGAATGGGCAACCTCCCTCTGACAAAATTAAGAGAATTCTATTATTCTTGGATGCCATTATTACAAGAGAACCAACCGGTGCTTTTATAGAGCACTTACATGATAAACATAGAAATAAATTAAGGTAAATATGGAAGAAGATATGTATAGAATATTCTAACCTAATTACTAATCAAATCTAGTTTCCTAATCTATCTAGGTTATCTCTACTAGCCAACTTGCCTAATATAATAAGATGATCCAATGGTGAGATCTCAACACAATCCACCAATGAGATCTTATGAGATCTCACATATTCTAACATTCCCCCTCAAACGTATGTGGATTGAAAATCAACATACGTTTCCCCAATAAAATTTTCTCCCCGTAAGAAAATATAATCTTTTGAATGAAGCGCACTGCTGAAGTTTAATGATGAATATGCCTTGATGTTGTTGCCGAATGTATATTGCTGAAAAAGACGTCACTTGTTGATTTGCCGTGAAGAGATGGATGAAAACAATTCATAGCCTCAATGGGCTAGACAAGACTTAAACCTCGATGGGCGAGTAGTAATGAGTCACTATGGACCAATGCCGGAATGGGCAAGAAATGGGTCACTATAGACCAATGCTAGAATAGGCAAAAAATAGGTCACTATGGACCAATACTATGGACCAATGCCGGAATGGGCAAGGAATGGGTCCCTATGGACCAATGCCGGAATGGGCGATGGGACCAATCCCGGAATGGGCAATAAAGATGAGAAGAAAAAAAAAGAGAGAGATGGGCAGCAATTAGCGGCATATATGATAAAGCAAATATCAGCAAAAAAAAAAAGGACAAGGCATTAAAAGGAGGGTGCTTTATCAAATTTGAGGGTACAAAAAAATTGGCATTAGGAAAGTTCATAAGAGCATGCCAAGAATCCATAATAAATGCTAAGACTTTTATTTTGGAAATCGGAGCCCATCCTTCTACAGAAAAGGGAGAGGGTGTAAGAATCAAAAGAAGGGATGACCAAAGTAATCTTGGGGTTACTTTTCCAAGAGGGGATGCAAATATGAAAGTAGAGATGGGAAACTTTCAAAGCACTGATAGGATCGTATGCCTGTCTAGTAAAAAACTGTAAATGGCTTAGTAGTAAAAATGTGAGAAGCTTTGAGCATTTTGCAAGGGCAATAGTAAGAAGGTTTATAAAAGATGGGATTTGCAAGATGGGAGTTGGGATTATGAAACCCAAGAGAAACTATTCTCATCTTCTAAACTCCGGCCATGATAGAGAGAGCATGACCGTTTCCTATGCGGATCCGAGAGAATCACCCTGTCTAAGATTAGAACAAAGGGAAACAAGGAAAAGAACACAGAGAGAACATGACCGTTTGGTGAGAGATGGAGGTCCGGAGGACGGCTAAATTGGCCGTCCGCCGGAGAGGAAAACTGCTTGGATTGAACTCAATGCACGGTCCGATCGACCCGCTCTGATACCATGACAAAATTAAGAGAATTCTATTATTCTTGGATGCCATTACAAGAGAACCAACCGGTGCTTTTATAGAGCACTTACATGATAAACATAGAAATAAATTAAGGTAAATATGGAAGAAGATACGTGTAGAACATTCTAACCTAATTACTAATCAAATCTAGTTTCCTAATCTGTCTAGGTTACCTCTACTAGCCAACTTGCCTAATATAATAAGATGATCCAACGGTGAGATCTCGACACAATCCACCAATGAGATCTTTTGAGATCTCACATATTCTAACAACGGCTAGCTTTTAGGGGTGAGTTCTACCTAGTTAAATTCCCTACACTGAGTTTAGCTCACTATGGATATAAGTTGGATATAAATCGTTTAGCATTTTTTGTTTATTTACTATTTAGGCTTTTTCTGGTTCTGTGTGCATGATGCTAGGATCCATTTATTTAGGTTTATTTCTTTCCCTTTTTCTTGTCCTTTTTTTAATTTCATTTTCATTATTTACTTTTGGAAAGCCCATTCAATCGATGCTACATTTGATCATCCCTTTCAATTGCTAATTATTACATTCTCATTCAGTCAATTGAACTTAAAAACATCCTAAGTTCTTATCTAGGATGAATTCGATTTTATGCAATATACATTTGGATGTAACAGATGGGTTTCAACAGATTCTACTCTCTTTACAACAGCCGAGCTAATACCCAGAAATGTTGGATTGGTGATAACAAAAACCATGTTCTATATAACTTCTAGATAAATTTCTTAAAAAGAGGGAAAAAGTAAAAGAGGAAGCTTATGAGTTTCCTCTTTAAGTGGGTGTGGAAAAGATATTATCTCGTGTAGGGTTCTCTTTAGCGTTTTCTTCTCTAAGAAAAAAATGGGAAGAGGAGAAGTTTTCTTTAATTCATCTTTCTTCATCAAAAGCAAATCAAATATAGATATTTCAACATGGACCAGGCACTTTCCGATGCTAAAAATTGCATCAAAGAAAGGTGATTCTTTGTAAGTTTTGCAAGAGTTAGAGGTAACTTTATGCTATGATCTTGTGTTTATCTCATCATATATAGTGAATTCTCATTTTACCACTTCCGTGGACATAGTCATATACCATGACAAAGCGCATGCATCTTGTGTGTGTTTCATTTATTCTTTTTGTGTGGTCTTCTTCAATTATCACACGAAAATGTTCAGTGCTCCACGTCTTCATAAAAAAGAGAAATTATATGATGCCCGACCGTCAAAAGAAAGGGCAGAGAGAGACAAACCCTCTCTCCCTTGACTTTTAATCCAAGGTAAAGCACCGTTTTTTACTTTTCCTTGGTTCAAAAACCAAGGCAGCAGGTTTTGTCTCATTCCGCCCTTTACATTTTGACAGTCGGGCATCATATAATTTCTCCATAAAAAATATGCAATTTTCAGTGCTCCACCTTTGAGATCTCTGTTGAGATCAATATTGAGACTTGCAAATAGAAGTTTTACGCGTTGGTATTTACATCAAACCTAAATAGAAGAAAAAATAACAGAATATTTCATAACTGAAATCTTGGTGGTATTATTTAAAGTCTGAATGATACAAAGTAATTGTAGAAACCCATGTCATTTTTTGTAGCACCTTTTAGCATTGGATTCTGTTGCATAATAGAGAGAATGCAATGCTACATGTCCTTCCTTTTTTTCTTGTTGAATTCAAACAGGATGGTGTCTGCTATAATTGTGGATTATTCCAATGTTGGTTTGGATTGTGAAGTCCTATGTCTCATCTTCACCTGCGAAAATCTCATGTGGAAGGCAATAGAAGTTTGCAGGTTACTTTCCCTTGGAATGATTACCCTTGAACAACACAACCCGAACTCCAACCCCACACACACCCAATTCACAAACCACTAGAAGGAGGTGCATTCCTAGTAAATAAAGGGGCAAATTTATCATATCCCTTCTACAAAATTGACCTATTTATGGAGACACCAATTTGTTCATAAGCAAAGCATCTACTCCAAATCTGTGTGTAGTTCTAGCACCTATATGTAGCCTCAAATACTTCATGTGGCTCCCTTATGCTAAACTTGATGGAAATATTGTGGCTGATCTCTTAATTATTCCTTTCTATTGGATGACAAGTTGAGGGGGAAAATACTGAAATTCTGTCTGTGATATGTCCTAATTATTCCACTACCATGGACCTCCTAGGTAGAGTTTCTTTTCAAGCCTTGATGGGGACCATCCTTATATTCTAAATTTTATGTGTCTTTTAGATGTTTTTAAGTCCTTTAAAGGAGAGGTATCACGGTATTTTCCCATCAAAATTACTATGTTGTTTGAGTTATGAATGTTTTAATAGGGCCCACATATGTATTACGAAAATTTTAAGACATTAAGTTCTCAGAGGGTATTTTAGTCCAAAGTATTAGGTTTTTTATTAGGGTTTTAGAACTTTATAGTTCTCTTTATTTTCTTATATATATAGCTTCATGACACTTTTCTTGAGGATATGCAATGGAATGAAAAAGATTTGAAGTTTCTCTCTCCCCCTATCTCTTCTTTCTCTCTCTCTCTCTCTTTGTATCTCTCTCTCTCTCTCTCTCTCTCTCTCTCTCTCATGTGGATGCTATGCTTTTTTAAAGTATGATGCATCATAGTAGGTCAGTTTTCTATCCCTAAACTCATATTCCTCTCTTTCTTCATCTTCTTCTTCTCTTTTCTCCCATCACTTTCCTCATCCTTCCCGATTGGATTTATAAACCGCTCTTCTTTCTATCTCTATCTTTATCCTCTTCATGATCTTGATCTCTTCTCTTGGTCTCGATTCCCTTTTATTGATCTTGATTTCTATCTCTATCTTTCTCCTCTTCGCTCTCTCTCCCCCTCTTGGCTCATTCATTTTCAGCCCTCCAAGTTTTCGATAAAAGTCCAGTTTGAGTCTCTCTTAATTAAATGCCTTAGGTAAGTTCATCTAGCGCCCTCCAAGTGTTCGGTAAAATTCTCGATAGAGCCTAAGATCACATCAGTTTGGTATCAGAGCCTTAGTTAGCATGGCTACTTAGGATAGCATGAATGTGACGAGAAGATCCCAACTCGTGGATCCGAGGATTAGAGACATTCTAGGATTTATGGAGTTAATGAACAGGAATGTCTTGATTGGGTAGAAGCACTAGAGACGTATTTATGCAACATAATCCTAGCGATGACTGAATGATTTCCATTACCAAGACAACTTTGGCCAGGCTTGCCTTAGAGTAGTGGCTAGCACTGAAGCAGAAATGATGCGTAAAGGGAAAATTGCCTATCACTAGTTCATGTAACATGAGGGACCTATTTTTGAAAAAGATTGCTCCGAAGACTTTTCAAGAACGTAAAATATTGCAAGCTAGAATGATTCAAGAGGAAAAGGATGAGGAAAAAGCCAAGGCAAGAGCAGTGAAGCATTCCGCATGTCTGAGGATCTAGAAAACTTGGTGAATGTACAGGGTTAAGCAAGTGTACAAGTGACAACTTACTTTAACCATCCAGTTTCAGGCTTGTGTGCAAGGATTGATAGTGCCAGAAGTGCTTGACATCAAGCGACGGACTAGAGTTGCACTCATCATCCAGAGTCAGTTCCTTCAGAGTTGGTTTCGTCAAAAGTTAGCTGGTAAACGCTATCTGATGGTTAAATAGGCGACAACCAGCATCCAGCAGACTTGGAAGAGGAAAGTCGTTCGGCATAATCGGCAAGAGCTTCAGATCACTCTAACAAAGTCATTGATCGTAGTATAGGGATCCCTCCTAGACTGTTACTACTAAATCGGGCCAGCTCGAGCAAGCATCTACAAATCTAAGGAAGGGGAATAATTAGAATTTTTTCTACCTAAGTTGTCACGGTACAAGGAGTAAATCAAAGGCGAACTTTGAGATCACATTACTTCAAACCGACAAGCCAAAACTTCTAATGCGTTAGAAGGGCAAACCATTTGCAGAATGTAAAAGGGGGGGCTGGCTTACTAATTTGTTGTAATAATTCCTGCATATATCAGTACTATAAAAGGGATTTTGCAAGTCATTGGGGGGTCGTGGCCACCCCCACGCTATATGTCCCTCCACCCTTGTTCACATAATTATATTCGTCGGGGTCAGATCTTTTCAGGAGGGGGAATATGATGGGGACCATCCTTGGGCTCATATTCTAATTTTTATGCATCTTTTAGGTGTTTTTAAGTCCTTTAAGTTATATGAGGGGTATCATGGTATTTTCCATCAAAATTCCTTATGTTATTTGAGTTATGAGTGTTTTAAATAGGGCCCACCTAGGTATTACGAAAATTTTAAGTCATTAAGTCATTAGAGGGTATTTTAATCCAAAGTACTAGGTTTTTTTCTTGGGGTTTTAGAACTTTCTAGTTCTCTTTATTTTCTTATATATGTAGCCTCATGGTACTTTTCTTGAATGCTATGCAATTGAATGAAAAAGATTTGAAGTCTCTCTCTCTCTCTCTCTCTCTCTCTCTCTCTCTCTCTCTCTCTCTCTCATGTGGATGTTATGCCTTTTTTGAAGCGTGATGCTTTATATTAAGTCAGTTTTCTATCCCTAAACTCATCTTTCTGTCTTTCTTCACCATCTCCTTCTCTTTTCTCCCATCACTTTTCTCACCCTTCCTGGTTGAGTTTATAAACCGCTCTTATTCTGTCTTTATCATTCTCCTCTTCATGATATTGATCTCTTTTCTTGATTTTGATCACATCTCTTGGTCTTGATTTCCTTTTATTGATATTGATTCCTTATTTCCTTTCTCTCTCTTCCTCTTGGCCCATTCATTTTCAGCCCTCCAAGTGTTCAATAAAAGTCTAATTTGAGTCTCCCTTAATTAAATGCCTTAGGTAAGTTCATTTAGCGCCCTCCAAGTGTTCAGTAAAATTCCCAATAGAGTCTACGATCACATCAAGCCTCATGTAGAAAAATAGAAGTATGGACACTTGGTAGTATCAAAATAACTTATTTTAGTTCAAATGTTGTTAGAGAATTTACTAGTTAGTACCATAAGCTGGAGTACACATGCTATATACACAGATATTATGATGAGTGTCAATAAGTGTTTGGAACTATTCCAGTTGGTCACTCTTGTTATTATTATCAGGAAATTGACTCAAGTGGATGAGCCTCAACCAATCTGTCACCAGTTGTAGGAATCCATACCCATGCTTTTAAAGTTAATTATAGCTATAGAGAAGTATACCGATCATCTGAAATACAGACGGGGCGGGGCATCTTTCTTCATGTAATTGAAGATGTCATTCATTTCAGAGAAGGATATGAAAAATTGTTAACTGGTATCTGGTTCTTGTTTGATTGAACCAGTTAATCAGCAATTATAAGAAAAACGTACACTTCTCCTTCATGTGCTTTCTTATATTGATATCTCGGACCTCTAAATACTTAGCTAATATGTAAGTCTTCTGAACTTGCTTACCTCTGTAGGATCAGAAAATGGCCTATGTTGGACTTATTCCCAGTAGAGCAGCGAATTATATTGTCGAAAAACAGGAAATATTATTGGTTAAAGCCTTAAATAAATGTCGTCATGTTGGGGGCAAGAAGTTGGAAGTTGAAAGTTGAAACAAAGAGAGAATGCAAGCTTCTCATGGTCACAACACTTCTTGTGGTGCTGATAACTGTCGGACGATTTTCTTGTTTTAGATTGAGAAACTGAACCTCATTGATTCCTTTTACTGTGTTTGCGCAACAATCACCACTTTAGGATAGGGGACAAAAGTTTCTCAACTGAAGGTGGGCATATTTTTGCCATCTTTTGGATATTAGCTAGCACCATTTGTTTAGCTCAATTCTTTCTCTACCTTGTTGAGTTATACTATGAGAGCAGATAAAAATCTCTAGCCAAATGGGTTCTTACAAGAAAGATGACATATGTAGATCTTGAGGTGGCAGATGTTGATGATGATGGGGTTCTGAGGTAAGAAAATTCACCACCAAAGATCGTAAATTTCTATTCATATGGTACTCAGATTGTTTTTTAATGAATTTGATCTCTAACATTGATAACATTATTGAGTTAGTTTGGCATGTTAACTGTTTTAAGTATAATTGGGGCAATAATAATTAGAGGAAAGTGTTTAAGAGCTCGAGCTCAGATAAGCTTATCTGAGCTCGATCTCAAAAACACATGTGGGCCCACATTTTTGGGGTGATCCAAACCATTCATTTGAAAGGCCCTTACATGGATAAGGTGCCTGCAAAAAATCTGGCCCATACAATCATCCTAACCCTTCAATTTGTGGAGGAAAAAAATGGGCAGATCTATGGAGATGTCCATTTATCCCTCCAATTTTGGATGGGTTAGGCTAATCCTATGGACCTGATTTTCGGCACATAGCCTATCCATGTAAGGGCCTTTCAAATGAATGCTTTGGATCACCCCAAAAATGTGGGCTAATATGAATTTTTTATGCTCGAGCTCAGATGAGCTATCCGAGCTCGAGCTCAGAAACACTTTACTCTAATAATTAGGGGTGTAAACGAGCCGAGCTTGCCAGGCTCGGCTCGGCTCGTTAAGCTCAAAAGCTCGACTCGGGTTCGGCTCAGGCTCGAACCAAGCTCAGGCTCGGGCTCGGCTCGGCTCGGCTAGGCTCGCGAGCCTTACCGAGCTCGAGTTATATTAAGTTCATACCTCTCATCTTCCCTGGACAGCCCTATCTAGTGTAATTTGACTACTTTTTTTACACTATGGGGGGTGGTCCAAGTAACAAATGGGGTCCAAAAATGAAGCGACATATTTTGCCTCCCCCTTTCACTCCTTGGACAACCCTTTTAGTGTATATATTAATATAAAATATATATATTTAAATATATTAAATTCTTAACGAGCCGAGCCTGGCCTAAATCGGGCTCGACTCCTTAAGCTTAACGAGCCTGGCGAGCCGGCTCGGCTCGGCTCGGCTCGTTAAGGATTCGAGCCGAGCTTTTTTCGAGCCGAGCCGGCTCGCCAGGCTCGTTAAGCTTAACGAGCCGAGCCCGATTTATAAGCTCTTATGTCTTATTGCTCAAATCAGAAACCAATATTTTTCCTATATTGATAATGAATACTCTCTCTAATACTTAATAGCAAAATCAAGTGATATATGATATAAGAGAGTACTTTCTTAGGGAACATTGTTCAAAGTATATACCCATGAACATTAATGATGTTCAAAGTACATACTTAGGAAACATTCTCAAGTCTCTTCGAAGGAATATTTTGCACTAGTCATAGCAGCATGGACCCTATCATTCCAGTTGCAGCCGCACCAATAGCAGATGCAGGAGGGACTCCCACTTGGTTGTTTTAGTAGGAAGTTGTCAAGTTTTCTTCTTGCTGGATAGAACCGCTATATAACCTAGTGTACAGATATGTGGACGGGGCAAGGGCAAAGAGTTGGACGAAGGAAGTGCCACATGGTTATGTGTAAAGGGCGAGGGTGATGAACAACACATAGCTAATAATTAATACTCCCTAATACCTTATATAAAATGTGGCCATGGCAGTATTAATTATTAGAGCTCCAAAATTGTATCGTAATTGATGTGCAGTTGAATTTGCATCTTATTAAACATGAGTATCATAAATCGAAATAAGCACTTCATTTTCGTTGTTAGTGGGAAGAGGATTTATATTGGTCTTGTCAACTGTACTTTCATGTTCCCAAATTTCAATGACTGCCTTGTATGTGCATTGCTTGTTATCAAGTGTTCCTTAGAATATCGGATTGAGCATATGAGAAGATCGACTAATGAGGCAGCTGACAACTTAGCAAAGGAAGGAGTATTTAGGGAGAGCATGTTGGTCGTTGCTTCTGAAAATTAACTAATGTGGCAAATCCTGTAATTGCTTTACTTTCCACTTATGCACTTGGTGTGGGACATCTTGCCCCCACCTTGATTATTAATAAAATTGTCATTTTTCAAAAAAAAAAAAAATGTGTTCCTTAGATTATCTTGTTTCTTTTATAACTTACCATATTCATTGTTTTCATTTCCATAGTACTTCTGAGTTTACCATTTATACACTCAAAGAGATGGGGAAATTTAACCAAGAAGATATTTCACTTGTGATCGAGGATTTTTGTGATCTTGATGTCGATCAGTCTGCAACATTGTCAACTAGCTTCTTACTTGGTACTTTCACAATCAGCTCCATAAGAGAAACATCAATAAAAACATTCATAGAGAGGCTTATGAATGAGTATTTTAAGTTGTTTGGCTTCCAAAAATGGATGTGAATATGTTCCATAGATCATTTCTTTTTCGTTTGTTCCTTTATACAATGGAGATTACATTTATGCCCACAATATTCTTTTGTTCTATTTTTTACACTGAAGATTACATGGATGCCCACAATCTTCTCTTGTTCAACTTTTTACACTGAAGATTACATGCATGCCCACAATCTTCTCTTGTTCTAAGAATATATTTTTTGTATCATAAGCACCTAATTCTCAAAAAGTTTACCTACATAGTACATGCCCAAGGTCACAACCAAAAACAAGAATTCAAGAGAAGATGATTCCCCATTATTAGAAAGCATCTAAGGCTTGGAGAATCATCACGTATTAAGGATACTTCTCCATTCCCAAGAGGTTAGAGATAGAATATTTAAATGTTAAAAGCATCTAATTTTGATATATTTCTTTTCTACTCAATGTCTATCGAAATAGATGATCGATCATTTACAATAAACCGGACTTAAACATTAAAGACTGCTCTATTGCAACCTAATACAATGTTTTGAAAATTAGAATTGAATTGTATCATAAATCGTAAGATTCATACAAATTAACATTCAATCATGAGATTCGGATTTGAATCGTAAGAATTGAATCATAAATCATAAAATTTTCAAAATAATGATCCAATACCTCTTTCCTCCCTCTCTGGCTAGTCTATTCGCTTTGTTATTTGCCGCCCTTATTCTATACACTTTTAATGTGGGTATAACTGGTTAGAAATTTAGAGCCATACTAGAAACAACTAACCAGTTTACCATTTTTCTTGAAGCAATCATGCCCACAAGGTGTCAATCAATTGTTTTAGCTCATCTTGGTCGGATCAGAACGGCCAGACTAGTAGTGATAGTGCAATGGGAGCAATTGGCAAGATTTACAGCTCCGTTTGGATGCCAGAATTATTTTGGTTCTTGGGACTTTTGTGGAACAAAAAACTTCCTGGGAGATTGGTGGGAAAAAAAACTCCTGGAAGTATCCCGGTAAAATAAAAATCCCATGTTTGGTTGACCGGACTATGGTGGGAAAAAAAAATCACAGTAAAATAAAAATCTGCTTTGTTTGGTTGCTTGAATTGTTGGGAAGAAAAAAGTTCTTCTTTTGGTTATTTTGGTTCCTCGGATTTCGTGTGGGATTATTTTGGTTCCTCGGATTTTTTTTTTCCAGCTTTGGGTTTTGTGCGGGGTTATTTTGGTTTGTGGGATTCTTTTTTGCCCACTATATAACTAGCAACCAAACGTGGGTTTCCTGCGGAAATTCCACAAAAGTCCCGAGAACCAAAAAAATTCTGGCATCCAAAATAAATTATTAAAAATTGTAAGGATCTCTCTCTGTATACTTCTAAAAATTATCTGCAAATGTTTTTGAAGTCAAATATGATTATTAACAAACAATGGTTATAATAATTTTAGAAAGTTGTAGTTGAAAACATAAAAGTATTAAAAATTGTCCCACTTTCAAGTTAAAACAAATTCAAGACCAAATTGGGTCGCATTCCTCTAGTTTGTAAGCAACAAGGGAAAGAGTTTAAAACCAAAAAAGGGGTGTCTGTATCAAAAACAAGGCTCGGTATATATCATTTCATTTTCTAGTGTGGGAAAATAAATAATTGATATTGTCGGTTGTGTTTCCAATTCTATCTTTGACTTTTGTTAATAGCTGAGGTGGAAGGCACTACAGCCTATAGAGAGTGAGGTGCGTAATAAGCATCATGCGTAGTTTAAGGAGAAAAGGATACATCCAATAGAAAAAAAGAAAAGAAAAGGAAATGATATTGGCACTACCATGTTTTAATAATTGCACTAACTCATCTTGTCTTGCATAAGTTCAAGAGCTGTCAAAAGTTGTTCTAGTTCCCAAACAGCTCTCACAAGGCAAATAAAACAGAAAAAACAACCTCAGTTCGTGCATTTATTAAAACGTGGTTGTGCCAATATCATTACCTTAAAAAAATACATATACAAAGAAAAGAGGGAGGACCCATCCGTCATTAATATTATTGTTATACACCCAAATTTACACAGCATTTCATCATCATAGAGAGACAAAAAAAGAAAAGAGAGAGAGAGGGTTTGGAATCCTTCTCACTGTGATTTTTGTGTGTCTTCTGATTCTCCCGGACGTCCGGCGACATAATCTATTAACTCCTCACCGGCATAGTCGCCGGAGGTATCAGATGCCGGAGGAGAAATCCGGCCAAAAAAGACGACGGCGATAAGGAAAAGAGCAGTAGAGAGAAAGAGTGGCCAAAAGTAGGCCAAAATGTTCACAAATCTGGGTGCAAGATAAAAGAGAGAAACAACTAGAATGGAGAAAAGGGCTGCCAATATCAAGTGGAATTTGAACTTCATGAGCTGCTCTAAGACATCCATGGTGGAAAAAATATAGAGATAGAGATGGGTTTTGGAGAATTTTCACAAAGATAGAGATAAGAGAAGGGTTTCTCTAGAGAGACAGAGAGGGGGGGGTGGGATTATTGGAGGTTGCCTTTGTCTAGAGAGATTCTCTTGTGGGAAATGTTTGTTTACAGATTTGGAATAGTAATTACGTACGGTTTTGATTTGTCTTGTTCGTTTTAAAAGAGAGTTGTTTCCCAAACTACCCTTAAACTCTCTATCTTTTTTGAAAATGGGAGGGTTGAGATCATCCCATGGAAAGATGGAGAAAAGGGCTGCCAATATCAAGGTTAATTTTAAGTTAAAGAAGCTATGATACCAAATGGGTAGGCATGGGGGAGGCCCTATCTTTATGTACGGGGAAGCTAAAGGTTTGGAAGGATAAGGAGGTGAAAAGTAAGGCAAAAGGAAAGAAAAGGGATTGATGTAACTAATAATTTTGGGCCCTTATGAAATATGGACCGTTGATTTCACTAGTGATCCGATCTTTGATGGATCTTGAATGATCGACCTTTGGAAGGCATTCTTCCGCCAAAGGGTGGGATTGATTTGATTGACAATCTAGATCACTTGATTGTCGATCCGAGGGTCCCGGATAGTCTGATCGATGATCTAACACTCTTAGCCGTTGATCTGCGCAATCTGGAGGGATGCATGGAAGAAATGGGGAGATGGAGATTACTTTTGGAGGGTTTTTAGAAAGTGAACCAAAGAATAAAGGGCAGTGATAAATCGACCCCCCAAAATGATAAATCGACTCCCCATGTGTCTATCTCTCTCCTCTTTCTCTCTCTAACCCAGAGGAGAGAGAAAGACACATGGGGAGTCGATTTATCATATTTGGGAGTCAATTTATCACTCCCCAAGAATAAATTATAAACTCTTACTAGCTAATTGGAGTACTAAATTAAAGAAAGGAGTGTGATTATCAAATATGGGGGTGTATTTATCAATTATGTAGCCAAGCCAAGCCAATCCTACTTAGTTTGAAACAAGGAAAATGCTACTATCACTCTCCTAAGTCATACTGCACAGGTGGCACACGCAAATGGTGATAGCGCTGCCACAGACTATATAAGTCAATGGGATCAAATGATCCCAACCATCCAATTGGTATTTGACGATCATCCGTGTGCGTGTATGTTAGGGATTGAGGTATAGTATGACGGGCGCGGGTGACAGTAGCACGGCTCTGAAAACAATGTGAAAGACGCTAACAGTGGAGCGCCAAGGGTAAACCGGTCATTTCCAAAAAATTACCGAAGGAATAATTCATTAACTTGTCGGCTGCATGTTCTTTTATTTTGTATTTTTGTGATGAAAATGGAGAGCACATGTGGTCAGCTAGGGTTAGAAGGAAAAATGAATGGATGTGGGCCCACATTTTCTTGACGGTTGAAAGGGGAAGGAATAGATGTGGGCCCACTTTTCTTTTGGGTTAGAAGGCAAAGGAATGGCTGTGGACCCACTTTTCTTGAGGGTTAAAAGGCGAAGGAATGGATGTTGGCCCACTTTTCTTGTGGGTTAAAAGGGAGTGGAAAGGGTGTGGGTCCACTTTTCTTGTGGGTTAAAAGTAGGGGTGCAACTCGGGTCGGGTCGGGTTGGGTCAGGTTGAGGAGGCTAAGGCGAACCCAAACCCAAACCGAGGAACCATTTACTCAACCTGACCCGAGTTCAACCCGACATTTTAAACTTACTAAAATAAAAAATGATAAAAAAATGTTCGATTTCACTCTGGTCGGGTTGCCCAAGCCCTCAACCTGAACCCAAACCGGGTTGATAAAACTCAACCTGAACCCAAACCCAACCCGAGTTGCACCCATGGTTAAAAGGCAAAGGAATGTAAGTGGGCCCATTTTTCTTGTGGGTTAGAAGGCATTGGAATTGAAGTGGACCCACTTTTTTCTTGTGGATTGAGAAATAGGAAAGGCATATGTTCTTTATCCTCTTTTGGATTGATTTAATGGCCAAAAAACCACGAAGGGGATGAATGACAAGCTTTTCTAAAGAAGAATTCTCATCTCCACTTTTCCTTTTTGTATTCTTCTAATAGGGTTTGCTTTGTGCTTAGCTTCTTTAGTAGTGAATGTGAGAGAATGCTTTTGATTTGAAGCATGAGAATTAGGTCATGTTCCTTCTTTCTTTTTGTGTTCCTTTTGGGCACATCTGGCGACCATGAATTTTATTTTTTCATGATAAACCGGCACCTCCATGTGGTGAGAGAAGGGTTGTGTGGGTGAAATGGCTAAAAATCAAGAAACAAAATACAGGAAACTCCTAGTGATAAGTAGGGCCTAAAAATTAGGAAACAAAAACTACACTCAAAATCAGATCACTGTTTCCTGAATTTTTTGCCACTTCTCATCACCAGAGACACTAGTTTCGTTTTTTTTTGTTTCCTGATTTTTAGCCGCTTCACCTTCATCTCCACTTGGAGACACCGATTAATCATGAAAATAAAAACTCATGGTAGTCAAACATGAAACAAGCCATTAGCCCAAAAGCTTATGCTATTATAGTTGATGTTATTTAATCATCTATACTTAAGTCTCCATCTTATGTAACAGTTTATGTAACTAACGTGATGGGATTGTCAAATGCAACTTTGAATGACTTAAGTCTCCATCTTTATATTAGATGAATTGATTCAAACCCTGGCAACTCGATGATCAATTCAATTATGTTTTAAGTCAGATTTGATCGAGCCACATCTAATAAGGCCCTGTTTGTTTTGGATTTTGAGAACAGATTGTGAGTCCGAAACAAATTATTGGAAGTTAAAATGCATTTATTTTTTAGCCAAAACTAATTATTGATTCAAATCTTGGTGTATGCATCTTGTCATCGCATTTTACCACTGCTGGTTAAAACATACGACAAGCTGATTGAGTGATCGCATTTGAGTTTTTCAAACCCATGCAATTTGGAGGGTATTTTTGGAACTCCATGCATGTCATTCTTTGATTGGTTTAGATTAAGGGTGTTTTTGTCTTTTTACTAAGATTGATTTAACCCTTAATTCTAATCCGATCAATGGCCTTGTTTAGTAGGCTGAATTAGGACATCATGAAAACTTGATTAACATTTATTTATTTATAACATACCAAAAGCTGCATTCTTGGGAATTCTGTCCCAAGGTTCATCAAATGAATTTGGGTTATGATTGGAATTTTAGATAAAGATAAGAATATTTTCAGAAAATACTTTTTTCAGGTCTATTTTTTTTCCTAGAAAATGAGGGATTGTAGGCTTGGCATCGATCTCGACCTTCAATTTTGTCAAATTTGCATATCAATCCGTTAAAAAAAATGCTTATTTTAGCATTGGGAATTAATTCTCAAATTTCTCAGTGATCGTAGTCGATCAACACTGTTGGATTGCTTTGATGTGTAGTCAATCATTGGGAATTATCTTTGTTACATATAATTTCCTTCATTTTTCATTGAATATAGAACATCCGTCGTTGAAATACTCAATATGATTGCTCTAGGCTTGATGTTGGCCATTCAAAACTTATGTTATTACATTTAGGGCCCATTTGGATACCTCTCATTTTGTATTTGGATTTGGAATTAAGTTTTGAATACAAATTGAATAGATCCAACAGCTCATGAAGAGGGAGACAAAGAGGGAAGGGGGTACTTCCTATTGGAGGGGAGAGGTTGAAGAGCAAAGAGGGTGAAGAAAATTGCCAGATCTATGGATTTCCAATTTCTTATTTCCACAACAAATTTAGAAATCTGATTTTTTTTCACTGTCAGCTGTTGAATTAGAAATTCAAGAATTTGATCCGATCCAAATTAAAATGTAAAAAGGGCTGGAAATGTGAGAAATCCAAATCAAAATCTTCTCGGCATCCAAACGGGCCTTTAGGGTCTGTTTGGTATGGAGAGGGAAGGCCATTCCACATAGAAAGAGCTTTTCTCATGAAGCTTTCCCCATTCAATCTCTTTCCTATAAAACTAGTTTTAACCATTAGTTTCAACAAATATGAAATGTAAACATTTTGTGAAGAAGTATTTAACCTATTTGGATGTTTGTTACGTGAAAAAAGGAGAATGAACATATAACTTATATCCAATGATGTACTTTGGTCAGTGGGGTAGACATATATCCCAATGAATTATCCATTAATGAGCCAAACGTAGAAGGCTTAATGGCATTACAAATAATAAACCTTAAATGTATAGTAACGAATGATCTACTAGTGGTGCTAAGATAAGAGACCAATGTCCAAAAACTAATGGCCACATAAAAAGTAATGAGTTGTATTCTACAGGGCTCTACATAGAGGGCCTGATGTCTGAAAAGTCAACATACCCCACAAGTATGTAAATCAACTATCTACTAAGGGGCCTAAGATGTAGGGCGCCCCATTAGCAAAAAATTAATGATGCCCACATCTATATTTGTTAGTTATATAATAGTGGGGCATACATAGAGGACCTAGTGGCTAAAAAAAGTAACGATACCCACATGTATACCAATCACTAGTCTATTAGTTGGGCTAAGACCAGCGGGCCCATACTACTGACCAAAAATTAATTGAGTCCATATATAGTCATGACTTACATAGTACTAGTGGGGCCAACATAAAGGATATGATGGCCAAAAATTAAAAATAATTGACCCCACATGTACACTAATCAATGATCTACTACTAGGGTATTGAGAACCCAATGACCAAAAACCAACGGGGACTATCTTTAGTAATAAGTTATATACTATTAGGAGCCTAATGGAAAAAATAATGGACCCATATGTATATTAATTAATTGACGGTAAAAAGCTGGCTCAAATATATCATAACATACTAGATATGAAAAACCATTGAAACCCACATGTTTGGATGTTGCCCAACATTTTTTTTTTCCAGGCAAAAGGAAAGTCGCATCCAAAAGTTTTAAGATAAAAAAAACCTTTAAGGGGCCGTTTGGTTACGCGGATTTTAAAATCCAAGTTTTTAGTTTGAAAACAGTGTAAAAGATGGTTCATGATCAAGCTGCTGCATGCTGTCCTAGCAGCGTTTCTTGGATTTTAAGTGAGAAATTCAGGTTTTAAAAATCTCTCCTGCATCCTGAGATTTCTAAGAGCTGAAAATATGGAGGATCTGCTACTCTCTTGCTGACGGAGAGAAGGGCGAGAAGTCAAAAACGACTGCTAGTCCGCTTCTTCTCTTGTCTCTTAGCTGTAATTTTGAAGAAATCCAGGATTCTAAAATCCGCGTATCCAAACGGCCCCTAAAGATAAAAAATGGCTATTTCTCTTGTCAGATGGAAAAATCTTCCTACAGTGGAAAGTCATTACTGTTGGTGGAATCTGTGGCTGATGGAGATTTAAAATCAAAAGTAGTGATACTTCAAGGCGCGTAATCGCTTTCCTTAAGACAATATTCGCCCCCACCAGTAGTGTGCAACAGGGATCTGCGAATTGCCTCCAAGATACAATGAAGCCTTATAGGATGATCCTACAAATGTCTGATGGCGATTTCCACAAGCAGAATCAAACCCAAAACGCCATTTAAGAATTACAAGCCTTAGAGAAATTCACTAAAACTGTTTCTGCAGTAAATCAGTATTTAGTGTAATGTCTTGTAATAAAACTTATTCTTTAAAACAAGAAAGTAGGGGAATTTCATGAGAGAAAAGTTCAATAATAACTCTATTTAAAAAGACAGATTTTTTGCTCTTTTTATAGAGTCACAGATGTCTTTTCATTAAGGGAAACATCCCTTCAAAACATCTCTTGGATTGGTTTGAATAATAACCATTCGATCGCACATCTTTGCGATTTAAAGGTTTTGGATCATCCGCAAGGTATCCCTTGTGCTTGAGAATCATCCATGACTTTTGGGAAGCAAAATGACACTAAGAAATTCAAATTTGGAAGTCAAAAGTTGTGTCTATTTTTCTCCCAACGGATAGATTTTCGCACTGCCGCGGTCGACCGGGCTACCCGCAGTCGCCCGCCTATAGGCTTCTGTCTCTTTATTTTTTCTCGATCCAAAGAACCGCGGTCGACCAGACCTACCGTAGTCGACCGACCATACTTTTTTGGAAATCGCATATATTTCCAGGTTCCAATCCGCGGTCGCCCGGAAACCCTCGGTCGATCGGCCCTCTCTGAAAATATGTTTTAATTCTCTTTTTATTTTGATAAAATACTTCAAATATTTTGACTTAACCCAAATTTTTTTGAAAATTTCCAACAATTACTGGTGAGACCAAACAAAGATCAGTAGTAAAAACTTAAATATTTTTTTTCCTTTCCACCACTTTCCTGCCAACCAAACAGGGTTAGTTAACAATGGACAAGATAATTTCAAAATAAACTAATCCAAGGACGGTCAATCACAAGAACAACTTAGCTAAGGATTTCTATCCCGCAATAATTAGTTCCAACTAGGGGTGTCAGTGGACCCAGATGGTCCAATGTAAATAGACTAGATTTAAGCATAGTAGTTGAATCCTAACTGTGTACATTGGATTCATATCCTAAGGTCCAAAAAATTTTCGGATCGAATTGTAACAGAGAAGTAAGCCACAAAATCCAATGGAAATTCTTTCCTCTTTCCTTGCCCCATGCCCTAATCCCTAATTATATACAACTAAGTAGGACCTATGACATTCGGATGTGTGGTCCGATTCGAAATGGACTGTGACCCACACTCAGAAAGTACAGCCCGAAACGATAAATAATTTGTACCCTGTAAAGAGAAAGGAACAAATGGTCCCTTTGTGAGTAATGCCAAAAATAATTCAAAACTGAAGGAAGATACTGTAACAAAAGCATGCTCTAGTTCTAGTGTAGTATATATACTGGTTCATCTATGTATAGCAGAATGATCACTATTCCTTAATTGCAAATCAATTGGGATTAATTTAAAGTGGGACCCACAATTTTTCTATGGATTTAAGTATGTATCTGCAGTAGGTAGCCATCTCCTCAGGTTGATCACTTTCAAATTGCGATAAGACGCTGATCATTACACTAATACATTGTTTACCCCCTATCATTCTTCTTAGTGATAAGGCTGTCATTATTGAAATTTGACATATTTCTCACTTTAAGATAATGGGTTTGATTCTTCTTTGCACATGTATCTGTCTCGGGAATTTCTCGAGAAGGGGGGCGTCTCGGGATAATTAAAATCTTTTTGTTATTTTCGGGTTTATATCGAGAAAATTTGGGAAATAAAACATTTTAAATACATAAAAATATTATTTTTTGAACAAGATTAGGAAAACAAATAATATCGTGAATTTATCGGGATATTTTTTGTGATATTTTCTCGTAAAAATTAAATATCAAGATACGTTGGTGTTGGTAATTTTTCAGAATCTCGGAAAAAAATTGGAATTTTATTGTTTTATCAAAAAAACTATAAAATATCACTATCTTTTATAAAATGTGGGAGACATTTGTGACTCTGCTTTGCAATTTCCTTAAGTCTTGTTTAAATGCCTAAAACAAGAAGATCCACTCAATTAGAAAGCAAGAAACTTGGTATTAGCTTTATATCAATGTCATTAGCTTATAATATTCAATGCTAGACATTATATCAGTGGGCCACCTTACTGATATATTTTCCATTTGATGTTTTTGATGTGTTTATATACTTTTGTGGTGGTTTTAGAGGTTTAAGGGGTGTGTTGTTGTTGGTGGGTGTTGGTGTTTTCTGTTTGTCTGGATTCATAAACATCAAACCCTAGATGACCATATGGCAGTGTCAAAAGAGAGAGTATTTCATATTTCAATCATCCTTCCAAGCAAAGATGGTGACTTGTTTGTGTTTGTTCTTTGAAGCCACTTCAACCTCATCCACGATCTCATCTCCCACTTACTAGTTTTCCTCTTGGAATGAATATATCCATTGCTCATAAATGAATGGATTAAGGAGGGTTTCTCGTTTAAGCAATTGAATAAACCAAACAAGAAGCTTTCATTTGATATAGTGACGTCTCTGTCTCTATCTCTTATTTTTTTGGGTGTGGAATTTAGTTTGTAAGGGGTCTTCCTCCAAAATGTTTTAGTAACTGAGAAAATGTATCAAACCCATTAAATCTATCAAATTAATTCACCTTCCAAAGTTCCCCCCCAACTCTCTCTCTCTCTCTGATTTTTTGGGTGTGGAATGTAGTTTGTAAGGGGCCATTCCTCCAAAGTGTCCAAGCAACTGAGAAAATTGGCTCAAACCCCATTGAATTTATCAAATTAACATTCCAAAGTTACATTCTTAATCTTCTGTTTGACTCTCTGCACTATTTTTTCTTTTATATAGAAAAAAACTTGCATGGTATATTTGATCATCAAAAATAGTTTTGTTTCACCTCTAGAGCTAAATTTTAACCTATGGGAAAATGACTTGAATTCATAGAAGTATGGTTGCAAAGCCACCTAAACACCTAGACTAACAGCGACAAAATGGTCATATTTCCTCTCTTTTGTAGACCACATCAACTTGGTTGCTTAATGGGTAAATTGATAGTCTTGTCCCCATCAAGAGATTTTCACAAGTTTCTAGAGGTGCAGACTAAGCTCCTATCACCACTAGTGCAGGTTAGCATAAACACCAAACTATGACAAAAATATCCACCTTCTAAATTACATTTGCTTTGGAAATTAATAATCATCTCTACAAACTAATACACCAAAGCTCAGCATATAAACCGCGCCTACCGTCCAATTTGTGTGCAATCCGATTGATCCAGACCGCCCAATTGATGGCACTATAGCCTAAAAATAAGACCAATCAGATTTTTCTAAATATCCAATAATTAAACTGTTTTCATTGTTCAACTAAAGTCATAAACACCGGGACTCGCATTAATCTGATCATTAGATCATTCAGTATGACCTTGAAGCTATCACATATACAAGATGGCCAATCGATCAACCAAATGTTAGGGAGTTTACATACTGAGCTTCGGTGTATAGGTTTCATCATCGATGCTAACAATCAAATTTGGGGTCCCACATGGTAACAAGTATGTGTAATCTAGACCATTGATCTTGTAGAGACCCAAATGAGGCCATATCGATTGAGGGGCTAGGATCGTCCTATCAACCCGCTGTCAATAGCATTTGTCTGGACTTGTGGTTGCGGGTCGGATCAATGGATCCGATCACTTACTCATGACACAAATGGGGTCCAAAAATATTGTTAGGAAGGACCCTTTTTTTAAAGCATTTTTCCATAAGTTTGTACACATAGCCATGGTCTTGAATTTAATAGTTAGTTTAATACAAAGAGAGCAATAGCCATGGGTCTTGAATTTAAAAGCTACTTTAATTAATATAAAGAAGGTTTAACCTACAATGCAAGAGATAGAAATCATAAGTTTTTAACAATGCAAGGTAGTTTAAAAAGACAATCTTTCAGAACCGTTGGAAAAGGGAGTCAGTAGAGACCCGTTTTTTATTTAGTTGTAGTTGATATAATACACATTCTGCTGATGAAAAAATATAATACTAGGATTAGTATGAGAGAAGCCGGCTAGCCGGCTTTTGCTTCACAGCAAGGGAACTCTCTCCCTCTATTTGCGGTCAATTCCTTACAAAATGGGCTCTTCTCTACAAGACTCATGTCTTAAATTCCTCAAAAAACCTGGGTTTTGGTTGTTGGGTTGGTTTGTTCTGTTGGGAAGAGGAGTTTTACACACAAAAAAATGGTGGGTTTTGAGGAATATGTTGAGGAGGAGCTCCATTTTTCTTCCTCAGACCCAGTTGTGATTGAACTCAACCGTTTGCAAAATCAGCTCAAAGGTATACTGTATACATCTTTGCTCTTTTTTTTCTTGTTCTTTGCTTGTTTTTCTATTTGTTAGGGTGAATTCTTTGTGTTATGTAAGGAGTGTAGCTGGGTTTCTCTTGTGCTCTTTTGTTTCTTTTAGTCAAGGAACTTTCTGGGTTTGCTGTACAGTTTTAGAGAACTGATAAATTTGCCAACCCCCTTTTTTTTACTTGGGACAGCCCCTTCTAGTGTATTTATGGCTACTCTTTTACACTAAAGGGGGCTGTTCCAAGTAAAAAAAAGGGGTGAATTATTGAGGCTCTAATGCTTATTTAAATTTATATGAGTGTTGGTTATATTAATCCAAAGAAAAATAATGAAGATTTTCAGTTCAATTGGCAGAAGTGCTCCTTCATTTTGTGTGTGTGTTTGTTTGTTTTTTTATTTTTTTGAAGTGTGTGTGTGTGGTGTGTGTGTGGGCTTTGTGTAGCAGTTGGGTTTCTCTTTTCTCTTTTGCTTGTTTTACCCTTGAAATTTTACTGGGGTTTGAATATGTTTTGCTCTTTGATTTGTTGGTAGCTTTAATAGTGAGAGTAGAGGTTTTTCAGTACATCATACAATAGCCAGAAGTGCTCTTTCATTTTGTTTGTGTTTGTATTTTTGTGTGTGTGTGTGTGTGCGCGTGTGCGCGCACGCTCTGTTTTATACATTAAGTAGCAGTTGCATTTCTCTGTTCTCTTCTGCTTGTTTTAATCTTGAAATTTTATTGGGTTTTGTATATATTTCGCTATTTGGTTTGTTGGGGGCTTTAATTCTGAGAGTATAGGTTTGTTTGTAGATCAGACAGTTAATTTCTCACTTTCGTTTCGTTTGTCTGTTTGCTTCTGTGGTTTATTTTATACATGAAGTGGCAATTGAGTTTCTGCTCTTTGCTTTGGCTTCTTTTTTTCTTTTTTTTTGAAGTTCTTCTGCAATTATTTTTTATAATTTAGGTTGATATTGCCTTTAATCCTGATATAGTTTTTAATAGAATATTTGGTTATCTTTATAAAGAGGTGGAAGAGGTGTTCTAGTTCAACAGGCAGAAATACTCTTTGTTTCATTTTGCTTGCTTGCTTATTTTTTCTGTCTTATGATAAAGTGGCAATTGGGTTCCCCTTTTCATCTTTTTCTTCTTCTTTTTTCATGGGATTTTACTGGCTTTCCTGTGGTTATGTCTTACAATTTGGTTTCATGGTGTCATAATGTTTCACTAAGTTTAGATAGAGCATTAGTAATTAGTTATCTTAATACCAAGTAGAGAAGAGGTTTTCAGCACAACAGGCAGAAATTGTTTTATTATTTTCCTTGGATTGGGAATTTTTTTTCCTGTTTTCTGAATCTCTTCTGAAAGAATTCTAGAGCCTTGATGACATTTTAAGTTGTTAAATATTTATTTATTTATTTACTATGAGCTAGTTAAACTGGGATCAAACCTGCAAGATGTGATATGAAGCAACTAGTTTGAATTAAGTGTTTCTTGTTTTCTTAATGCCATCATGATCAGTTTGAATGAAGTGTCGCTTGTTTTCTCAATGTCATCAAGAAAAGGCATTAGGATAACATCGGGCTTCTTTCAACTCTGTGATTCCTTGTGCTTTCGGTGATTCAAATTCATAATTCGGGTTAATGGTGGCACTAATTAGCTAGTTATGATGTCTGATCCTGTATTAGTTAGAACACTGGATTTCTTAACATCAAATAATATATTGTATTTCGTATTAGTTAAAACTTTCCTGATATGTAACACACACGCCCCCCCCCCCCCCCCCCCCCCCCCCCACACACACACACACACACACACTAGTTTTCTTTCCTTTTTCTTTTACTTTTCATAACGTGTTCTCACAAATTTGATTACAATATTGAGAGGGGAATAGGGCTTTTGATTGATTGGATGGGTTTATGTTGAAGGGATGGTAATCAATATACAGAGTTTGATTTGCAGTGAGTCTAAGCTAGGGGAGTATTTTAAAATTCTGATTATTGTCTTCATGTAAATGATTCTTGCTATGGGTTAAAAGATTTCGGTCTATACATGAAGAGATTTTGCAGAATTTGTAGGACCCCTCTGCTGACATTGCCTCACTCTCTGGCATGATAGCAAAACTTCATGCTGCTTTGTAGACAATAGAGTTTCTATCCAGCAGAAATAAAGAAATCCAAACACAAGTACATTTTCACATAATAAATATACGGTGAGATCCAATCAAGGCTGAGATCTTCCTAGATGAGGAGCACAAAGGCCAATCAAGGCTGAGATCATCTAATCACAAATTTTCATTTGATGGAAACCAAACAATAGATCAAACCTTTTCTTTATAGAAGAAGCTCTTATATTTCCGCTCTTAACTCAACTAACTCATAAGCCTTATCTAAGATAGATACACTTATCCATATGTATTACCCTATCTTACTAAAATCTTTAAAGTGGAGAATACAGAGGAAATATAAAAATTCTAATTAACCAAAGAAAATGACCATGGATATGTTGTCGAGAATGAACTTGAGGGTTTCGGATTATACTAATAAATAAGTAATTGCGGTAGTTGTCGAGGCACGAATATGAATTTGTTGTCCTTAAGGCAAATCTTGCCCCCACTATGAGGAATCATTGGTGCAGATAGGTTGTCTAGCATATGCCTCTCAGATTAAATGTCCTCTATCCTATTTTAATGAGAGGTCTTGAGATTTAGCCCAAATCTCATAGGAAGCAACCATGTTTTCACACTAACATAGGTTTATTTATCAGGAGTGCCTTTTCCACATAAATTTGCTTGTTGTCAATGTAATTTTCACTTGTGTTACACTGTATCATAGCGAGTAATTGTGAATCTTTAGGTATTTCTGGTCCTGTCATTAAGTTTCTTCCGAAATCATCGTGATAGAAAGTATAAAATTGTACCATAGTTTTTAGAGTGGGAAGCGAGTGCTAGAAGTGAAAAGCTCTTATCGAACATAAAGAGGAAATATGTGGTAAGCATCATGATAAGTCAACATGAAGCATGTAATAAGCCTCTTTGGAAGCAAACGAGACGTGTACAAAAAAGAGAGAGTTGATAGTTATAGAAAGTTAGGAAGGGTTAATGTAAGGGTTATATGTGAATTTTTAAAGTTTTAAATGCAATTTTTTTAAATACACTTCTTCGACATTATCAAAGAAGTAAACAACTCTTTTTAGAAAAAAACAATCAACTCAACATGAATTGTACTCTTAATTAAGAGAAAGTGTGTAGGAAGCGCACCTCCCCCTAAATTTCGGAAGAGAGAAGAATTAAGTTTCTGAAGCGAGCTTTCATGGAAGCGAGCTTCCTACTCAACTAGGAAGCTTTCAGTAAACTATGGATTGTACTTTTTTTTTCCATTGCATAACATAAATAATATTTTTAACTCACACCTTCATTTCATTTTTCATTTGAAACATTTCCATATGCCTTGTACTCTATCCCAGGTAAAGACAGGGAGCTTGGAATTGCCCAGAGTGAAATAAAGGCCTTGAGAGCAACAGAACTTCTGAAAGAAAAAGCAGTTGAAGAGGTAATTGATATATGCACACTCATGTATGTATGTGTTATTGTACACACATGCTTAATGGTGCACGCCGACAGGCAAACATGCCACAGCATGCCTACGTGCCCACACATCCGCAACACACTTTATAAATAAAGAGTTATGTTTCTTATATACATCTCACTTCTATTATCTATCAACCCTACCAAATTTGCTTTATGATTATTTTTCCAGGTCAGTAATGAATTGAATAAATTGGACGAGAAGCTCCGAGTAACTGAGAATCTTCTTGAACACAAGGTGCCTTGTTCTGTTTATTTAGATTGTTATGTGTTTGAAAATTTTCTCCATTAACACAAGATAAGTAGTATTTTCAACATTCACATTTGATGAATTGCAGAATCTTGAAATCAAGAAATTAATCAATGAGAAGAAAGAGGCATTGGCTGCACAATTTGCTGCAGAAGCAGCTCTCAGAAGGGTTCATGCAACTCAAAAGGATGAGGAGTTTGTTCCAGTAGAGGCCGTTATTGCACCTCTTGAATCCAACATTAAATTGTATAAAAATGAGGTATGTAGATGAAAATTTTCTGACGGTTTGTCTAAATAATACAAAAATCATGGTCCAATGCCTAATTCCTTGGACTCCTTATGTAACAGGCTCAGGTTTTTTTTTTTTTTGGCAGATTGCAATGCTACAGGAAGATAAGAAGGCTTTGGAACGTCTCACTAAGTCAAAAGAGGTGGCACTATTTGAAGCTGAAAAGATATTGAAAAGTGCTCTGGAACGGGCATTGATAGTAGAGGAAGTTCATAACCAGAATTTTGAGTTAAAGAGACAAATTGAGATCTGCCAGGTACAATCTCAGGTTCTCAGATGATTATGTTTTGTAATTAATGTGTTTAGAAATTGATATATTCACCCCTTTGAACATGTCTGATGATCCAGGAAGAAAATAAAATTCTTGATAAAACTAATCGTCAAAAGGTTGTAGAGGTCGAGAAGCTTAGCCAAACGATTCGTGAACTTGAGGAATGTATTCTTGCCAGTGGTGCTGCTGCCAATGCCGTTCGCGCTTATCAGCGTCAGGTTTCTGAATTAAATGTAAGACGTCGTCCCATATATGATTAAGAATGTCATTTTTTAATTAAGAAGACCGTTATGTTAAAGTATAAAAGATTAAATAACGCCATCTCCAACAGCTTAAGCTTTTGGATTAATTGGTTGTTTAATGGTATCAGAGCGAAGGTCCTGGGTTCAAAACTCCTTGATATTAAAAATCCACATGTAATGGCCAACCCAAAAGAGGGGCCGCATGTGCCGCGTGTAGGCGAACCCTAAAAAAGAGGGGCCACACTTGAGGGGGAGTGTTAAAGTATAAAAGATTTAGTAACGCCATCTCTAATGTCTTAAGCTTATGGAGTAATTGGTAGTTTCACACGTTATAATATTGTCAGATCTATCATTTTCATGGGGCGTATAATCCATGATTGTTTGCTAACCTTATTCATACTGGCATTGAAAACCCAAGGGCTCTGATACCATGTTGCATGACAGATGGGAATAGAGAAGAATGAGAGAGAGAGAGAGAGAGAGAGTCGTATGTGTCCTTAACCAATTTATATGTGTGTATATGTGTGTGTGTGTGTGTGTGTGTGTAGAATGACTAATATACCCTCAATACATCCAAAAATACTCAATGTTGTAGGAAGAGAAGAGGACCCTTGAGAGGGAGCTGGCAAGAGTTAAAGTTTCTGCAAATCGAGTCGCAGCTGTGGTAGCAAATGAATGGAAGGAAGACAATGAGAAAGTCATGCCTGTTAAGCAATGGCTGGAAGAGCGAAGGTTCATGCAGGTACTACTTTTTTGCTGAAAACCTTTTGATCCCCCTCTAATTTTCTTACACAGAAATTCACCATGTAATTTTGAAAATTCAAAATTCTCTTGATTTGTTCAAATTATGAGGGACGGGAACCTTCATTTTTGTCCATTGCCCAAAATATAGTTAGGCAAGTTGCAAAACTTTTATCTTACCTTCTTGCTAAAAATAGTACTGGATAGGAGAAGTGCCAAACACTAAATAAAGATCATTTTTTTCTTTCTATTTTTATGAATCATGAAGTGCCCAGGGAAGTATCAAGGCAAAATTCCATTACAGCAAATTTTTCATGGATAGTAAAATCTTCGAACTTTTTCTACATTTGAGGTATATATGCTTAAAAATGTATTGCATCTGTAGGGGGAGATGCAACGATTAAGGGAGAAGCTAGCTTTGTCAGAGAGAACAACTAAGGCCGAAGCACAAATCAAAGTATGAAAAGTGAATGCTTTTTTTCTTGTCAGATATTTGTACTTTTGTTTTCATTACCACCAGCCTTTTGATTTCTTCATTCGTGCAAATTTCATCTCCACTAGGATAAACTGAGGTTGAGGCTAAAGACATTGGAAGAAGGTTTAAAGCACGTATCTAGTTTCTCAGTTAATACCAACGCATCTCCGAAATCTCAACAAACCGAAAATTCCAAGCATATCTTGGGATTCCTTTCAAATAATGAGGGACAAAGGAAGAGATCAGCATCTCAGCAAAGGGGTTCTCTCACGAACAATAAAAGCTATGTGTTGAAGCAGCCGAGTGTGGCCTTTGAAACTGAGAATGCCACGGGAAATCTCAAACGAGTAAATAGCTTGAAAATGAAATATGTAGCTGGAGAAAATATGGTAAGAAATAATTTATCGGCTACTAGAAGTAAATTTCTTGATAATGGTGGAAAAGAGAATGCGGAAAGCAAGGTGAACTCAGATGTGAATGGCACTGATTTTATTCATGGTGAAGTAGAAATTTCGGAAGAAACAAAAACCAAGGGTGTTAATGATGTGGACATTCAAAATAAGGGAAGTTTGGATGTTGAAAATGAAGATTCTGTTTCCGGTTTTTTGTACGACAGGCTACAAAAGGAGGTTATCAATTTAAGAAAATCATGTGTGGTTAAAGATGGGATTTTGAATGCTAACGATGAAGAAATAAAGGTAAGGAATTGCAAGTTTTTTTTCAAGGAACATATTTTTCAGTAGTGACTCTCTCTCTCTATCTCTCATAAGTTTCATGTGCTTGCATTCCTTCTCTAAACAGATGCTCCTAAGGAAGATTGATGCATTAACAAAGGCCATGGAAATAGAGTCGAGGAAGATGAAGAGAGAAGCGGCCACTAAAGAAAAGGATGTAATGTTGGCTGAGGTAGAGGAAAATAAACAGAGGAGCAGAACCATGACTAAAAGGTTAGTAGATTATTCAGCCACTTCTATTGCATCAAGCCGTCCTTTATTCTGCTTACGTACTGTCTAGAAATGAAAATAAACTGAATTCTTCCACTGTGTATTTTTTATAAACCATAACAAATTTAGGCATATCAGTTTGCCTACGGATTGGCTTTCTAATGTCCTATGGTGGTTACACCAAATTGGAGGATCTTGTCTATCACAATAGTTAGAGAATTTTGTCCTTGAAGTTGGATGTCCAATGAGGAGCAAATTTGAGCCCCAACAACTTAAAAATTCTCCCAAAATTAATGTACACTCTTAAGGATATTTAGCCTCTCAAATTATAATCTTTCATCTTTGTATATTTATATCGATCAACTCCTATTATTCAGTAAGCCCCACATCAATGTTCCAAACACAACTAGTCTCTTTTTTATTCACCATTGGATTTTTCAAAACACCAATTTCTGAAAATTTTCATCTGTGTCCTGAGACAATAATTCAATTCCATAATTCCCATTGGACCTCTATTTGACTTGATTTCCATGTTGTTCATGATTTGACCCTTTTGAGCTTTCTTAAGCTCTTAATTAGCTATCTGCCCTTCCCATTTTTGAAAATAACCAATCAACCTTTTTGGGATTTATGGGATCTTGAAATTTCTCAAAACCCTATGAATCCAGCCCCTTATGCCATTATCTCCATCTTTAACCAAAATCCCCCAAGCCATAATTCACCTTTTTATATACACCTTGGATCAGACCTGATCCAAGGGCTGCCCCATCCACAAGTCTCTCTTAAAAATCCTAGCCATCCCATGTGCTTAGTTAATCTTGAACCTTGCTTGAGACCTATTCCAACGTCTCAAAACTTGTAGGATAATAATAACGAAAACCTACTCTCCTTTGTTTAACTACAACCTTTAAATCCCTGCATGATCCTAGCCTTCCATGCATGCAAATTACCAAGTGGCACCAATCCAAGCCCCTTGCTTAATAGCCTAATTGCACCAACCCATCTCCTACATCTAATAGGATCATCTTCAAACTCTTTTCCATCTAATAGGATATTCTTCAAACTCTCCTCTACACTAGGGATCAAGGCCCTAAAGAACTGGGAAGAATTTTTATTTTTTTTTTAAAAGGAAAAGAACCGAGAAGAATGATCACCCTCTTTTGGAGGATATCTCAAAAGGAACTTTGGTTGCTTTGCTTACTCTCCATTTCCTCTCAGTAAAAGCCTTTTACTAGCATAGATTGAGGACACAAAGTGCTGGGTTCTTTGTAGCATTGAGAAAAAGGAAAATTTTCTGATTAGCCTTCCAAAGTATTTTTCTGGTTAATGCCCGTGATGTGAGTTGGCACTGAAATTTCATGGGTACATCTGAAAAGGGCTCTATTGAGTGGGGAGTGCAGGAAACTCTTTTTTGTTTTTTTGATGTTATAAATCTAATGAAAAACTCTTTCCATTTTTTCTCTTGAAATGAGGAAGATTTCTTGCTTAATTGAGCTAAACTTCAGCCAGGAAATAAATTATTTTGATGTTTGTGATTTCTGTCCATCACTTTGCAAACTTATGGCAGACTTTGAAGAGACCAACAACTATTTCAATGTTCTTAAGTAATATCTTGAACTCAAAATGTGAATGGTTTTTCTGTTCTTTTAACTTTCTGTATAGTAGTTTTGTATGTGTTACACTCCATCATATTTGTATTTGAATGGGAAGCATTTAAATTGGTGATATTTCTTAATTTTCACATGGGTGCATCTCTACAGGGCCGCGAAATATCTCGAAGCCTCAGTAAATTCAAGAAGTTAAATCTTCATGAGTTTCTTCTGTATATATTGGAAAAGGTTGGTGATGGTTGTGACTTAAATAGATGAATGTAAATTCAGGGAACTCAGAATTTGTTGATAGTATTGAATTTGATGAATAAAGCCAATGTAACTTTGTATATAAAGTGTTTGTTTGGAGTTCTCCTTAGCTTTCAGATGATGAATGGATTACTATTGGATTTTTTTATTTTTCACTTATAAAAAAAGAGGAAAAGGGTTTTCAGCATTTGAATAACATGGTTGTGCGGATATCATTTTCCTATATATTTTAGGCAATTTCTCAAAAGCACCTTTGCAGCCCCTCTTTTTCAGGAGAGATGTGCCACCTCATATGAATTAAATGAATAAGACATTCAGCTATGAGGTGGCTCTTCTCTCTTGAAAAAGAAGGGCAGTGAAATGGTCATACATGAAAATTGCTTAGACATTCCCAATAAATATTCCATAAGAAAATGATATTGGCACTCCCTTTTCTGGTAAGGACACCCCTTGTTTTGATAACCATACTCCTCACGTTATAAAAACATGGGTCTAACTGGCAGGTGATAGGTTTTTTGTGAATTGTAATAGCCTTCAACAGCGAATAAGAAAAGTGGAAAATAAAGAGGAGTCTCATTATTAAAACAATAGTGCATTTCTCATTTCCCTTTAAACCAGGTTAGACTATTTTAAACAAGGTGGGTCTCATTATCAAAACACGGTCGTGCCGATATCAGTCCCCTAAACTGAAATGGCCCCATTGGAAAAGCTGGGTTTATCATTCGGTGATGTGGATCCAATGGGGTGCCCTTGCTTGCGGGTTTTCGAAAGTATACCCATAAGTTCAGCATTCCTCTATGAGAAATTCCATAATGGTCTTTGTTTAGAGGCTGTTAAAACTCGTTAAAAAAAATCTATCTTGTTTAACAAACTGAGTAGTGCCAATATCAAAGCGCTGGATATCATTTCCCAAAATAAAAAGATTAAATGCAGATGATTTACTGTACGAGCTTTGGGCTTTGAATTTAAAATTGTAGAAAAGGAAAAGGCAAGGAGATTGAAAGATATTATTGAATGAGCATTTTGTTCTCTGTTCTTTCCTTTTTCTTTCTTTCAGTTTTGGTTGCCATCTTGATTAAGGATGCTTTCTGGGCCTACTGAAATCTAATGAAATTGGGCTTTTGTTGGATCAAGACTCCAAAAAATAGCATTTTTTGCCCTTTCTTGATTATATGCAACCTTGGATTAACTCCCACTTGGATCTTTAAAGTGGGTCTTTGTAGATTAACCAAGAATATGATTTAAATGGCTCCCAAAAAGAGCAATTTCTTTTTCCTTTCCTTGATTATTTGCAACCTTGGATAAACTCCCACTTGGATCTTTGAAGTGGGTCTTTGAAGACTAACCAGGAATATGATTTAAATCTTAAAAAGTATAGGCCAACTGTTAATATATCAGAAGGTTACTAAATAAAGGGCAAGAAATCAGAGGGCAAAAGGAGGAAATGCAGCATAAACCTGAATTTATTATGTTTGTTATAAGATACTGATAAGAAACAACACTTTAACTGGGCACCATGATTCACAAGGGTGACTAGCTCAAGCATGTTAGAAGAAAATAACCCAGTCACACAATTCAATCCACGCAACTTTTGGTTTCTCTTTGACTGTTGGATCGAATGCTGCTTCGAGGCTGCGCTATGTACAGGTCCCATCTTCCCAAGTCGAAGTGCAGAGGCCTGATCATTAGTTAAATTTTCCACCTGATTGGATCACTTGGGCTCGATATGGTGAGCCAAAGGAAACTCAACAAGAATGATGAAGGATGAACTCTCTGCTTCCCTAAGGTATTGTACAGTGCCATTCATGATTTTCACAAGCTTTTGGCTGATGTAGAGGCCAAGACCTTCTCTCGAGATGCTTCGAGTGTGGTGGAACATCTCTTGAATCAAAGCCTCAGGAATCCCAGGTCCTGAATGGGCAATCCTACAAATGGTTAGCACAAAAGCTAAATCAGTATCAATTGTTTAACAAACAGGTCAGAAGATTATTTGGAAAATCGTCCATCATATGAAATGAAAGCTATTTTCTATAGTATATATATAAAGTTCAGCAATTTTGATAGGTCTCATAATCTAAAAGGTTCAGTCTATGTTTGTAAACCCTAACTTAGGAATGGGATCAAAATGGTTATTCCTTCCATCAACGTTAATTAGATGTACAATGTGTTTGAGAAAGGTCTTGATTGCCTCTAGATAGTGTGGAAGCAGATATATTTGATAGGGAGGGGGCGACTAGTTTGGGTGATTATCTCGCTTGGGGTTGCTAGCACTTCAGTTTTCTCAATAAATTTCAGCTAATCATCCAAATAAAAAAAAATCAACAGACCATGCATGAAGGTTATTAGTAAGCCAAAGATGGCAGTATTTTTTTTTATTTATGTTTTTTGGTAGGTAACCATTGTATGGAATCAAACGTTATCGATTTTTCAATCCACATACGTTTGAGGGAGCATGTTAGATAGGTTAAGATCTTACTGTTGGATCATCTTGGTGCTAGATTGGGCAAGTTGGTTAGATGGGGTAACCTAGATAGATTGGGCAACGAGATTGGATTAGAATAATCTCTTCCCATGGTTATCCATATTCGATTCTATGTTTAATCTAAGTGCTCTATATAAGCACTGTTTGATTCTCTGTAAATCAACCGAGTTTAATAGAAATCTTTTGATTTTATCAAAAAAAAACATTGTATTATGATACGAGTCTTTCCACCACATTAGCTACGGAATAGGAAAGTGATAAAAGGTGGCTTGTTGGAAAATGAGACTCACCGGAATTCTAAATGAACAATGTGCACGGCAGTACCTATACGTTCCTTTCTTGGAATTAGCCTGAGCATGACTGACCCTTCAGAAGGTGGCGTGAACCGAAGTGCATTCAGCAAGAAGTCTGAGAGAGCTTGTTGAAGCCTCAAATTGTCTCCATATAAATACATGGAGGATACTTCCGCAGGCAAATCACAACTAAGCTCTACTTGTCGTTCCCTGCTAAGAATCATCCCTTGAATTATAACTGCCTCTAAGGCTTCACCAAGGTTGAATTTTACAGTGCTTGTCTCCATATAGCTGTATAAAAGTAAGAGAGTATCAATCAATTGCAACCAGAAAAAAAAATACAGCACCTGTGGCAATCGACGCATAAATCAATATATTTTTTATTGGTACTCATTAATCAATACATTATCACTCTAAAAATGAAATTTTGATGGAAAACAAAACAAGAAAAGACTAAATTAAAGCAAGCCTGATAAAAAAATAGGAAGGGAAATATGTTGCCCCCAAATGCCGAAATCAACTAAAACTAAAAATAACAGGTCAATTCGCACATTTCCGCACCATTTATTCGAGCACAAATCTTTCCCAAAATAGCTTACTATTACATGGGTGATTCAGATAGTAGGCCAATAAGTGGCATATTTGCCCATTAGGATTTATTTCCATGTTATTTAGTTTCTAGGATTCTTATTTCCATGTTTTTAGTTCCTAGGATTTATATTTCCATATTTTTAGTTTAGGGCTTTTATTTTCCATGGAATTTTATTTCCATCCCATTGCCTATATATAGGCCTCATATATTAGGAATTTTATTTTTTTGATGAATAAAGATTGATTGGCTTCTCCCCTCTACAGGTTTCTTCTCCTTCCTCTATTCCTCTTCTTCTCCCCTAAGTTCTTCATCTTATTCCCCAATTCTTCTTCCCCTACTCTTCTTCTATTCTTCTCCTTTTCTCTTCTTCTTTTCTTCTCCCCTTTCTTCTAATTCTCTTCCTAGTCCTACATCAAATTTGGTATCAGAGCAAAAGATCCCAGCTCTCTTTCTCTCTCTCCCGGTCGTACATCAATGGCTTTTTTTTGGCACCATTCCTTTTTCTCCAGAGAAAGATTCCAGGCAGCTGATTTTGTATTTGAAGGTCATTAGTTTGATGTTGAAATGGTACATTGAACAGATTAGAATTATCGATGTCAACAAAAATCTGTTCATTTTTCTACAATTTCATGTAAATACTTTGGCATAATTTTCTATAGGGAAAACTATACTTTGCCCTGGTATGCCTGTTTTAATAGGAATTCTACAAAAACCATTGAATGCAGCAAATGTTAACAAATAAGCTCAGAGAAGTGTCTACATCTTCCAAATTCCAGATGTCCCCCTCTCAAAAGTTTCAGAAACATCATTGATATTTCAAAATTGCAAAATTCGCCAGACTAAGATGCCAAAATACCCGTAAGAACTTTTCACTTGTTCATCACTTATAAACCAGCTGACCCTACCGATGCAATTACCTACAGCAATTCTTCTTGCTATCTGACAACGGCAATTCTTCTTGCTATCTGACTCTGCCCCCTGGTCCTTGGAAATATCAACAATACATTAACATGCCAAAAGATACTCCTAGACACCTTAGGTAGCGGAAACATTCTTAAGGGTCTATTTTTAGTAGTTTTGTCTTATGCTACCTGGATAAGGATACGGACACGGACATCAGAATAGATATAAAACTCAGCATTCCCAAAGTGTAAGATACGGATACGGGTATCCAATGCCATGAGACAAGACGCGACATCTATAAATAAAATATCATAAAACTTAACTAGATTTAATTAAGGCGATGGAAATATTAACAAATTTAAAATACATTTATAACACGCATACTCACAGTTATAATTTCAAATTTGACACTATTACGCCAAAAACATGATAATTAATTTGAACAGCGAAGCAGATGTTTGAAACAAGACAATTATTTGACCAACAGAAGTATCAGAGTATCATATGTTTTCTCTTTCTTCTCACTCAATATGGGAAAACACTTCTAAAACCGGTTCCTGTTTAGAAAATAAAGACCATGATGAAATTGACAGATGATTTTGTCAATTTCAAAGTGATTTTTGGCTTTTGTCGGAAACGTGCCTCATCCTTTGTCTTATTGCATACGTGTGACGAGATAGGCTCCCGTCTTTTTTTCCAAAAGGGATTCCCATTTCGCTAGGAACCCTCCTCAATATAAGTGTAAGTAGGTTTCCCCAGAAGGTTATTACCTATTCTGATTCATTACGTAAGTATGCCGAAATTTTCCATCAAATCATGTCAGCATGACTATTAGGAAAAAACCAGACTTTCAAAATTTACATATATGGTATTAATATCATTCCAATGCACTTTTACTTATATGGATATTTTTCTATATTTCATACTTATATAAACTACTTACTATTCATTTAATATCTTTCCCCATTACCATATAAATTGTATGGTTCCTCTTTATAATTGTATTTATCAGCGATGAAGGGGGAAAAGAAAAAGGAAAGAACCAAAAATAACTCACATTTTTTACCAAGTATATTGATCCATGCAGGTACCACAGCCAAGTGAGCATTTCAATCCAACTCAGCCAAAAAACATGGGTAACAAATGTATGTATGGTTATAACAAATGTATGTAACGTGACGAGCCCCTTTCAGGAGAAGAAAACAGGGAACCGAGTATGCATGATATAAGCAAGAGATTTTATTTTTTATTTTTTATTTTTGAAATGGTATAATCAAGAGAAATGTTTCATACAAAGAGGCAAATAAGACTTATTTTCCCTTTGATAAATATAAAAGCAATGTTCAAAGCATTAACAACCAGTCATCCTTTCAAACTTAGCACTGCCTTCACGTATATGTCAAAGCATCAGTGTTCGGGTTCCAGTGAGCTTTGGATTGTTTTCTTTTAACCTCTATGTTTCAAAAACTTCTATTTAGTGCTCAAGCAAATTTTGTGCCATGATAACAAAAGATGATGACAAATTCCCCCATTGGGAGTTTTTGCAATTCATTTATCAGATGATTGTTTTTTTTTTTTTTTTTGAAAAGTGAAAAGATTTATTGATATCATACGAAGGTTACATTAGAATGGACCAGGAGTCCCCCATTTGCTCCTTCGCATGTAGCCTAGGAAGGATCTCCAGGGCCCTCGGAGATAAACTTTCCAAATCTATCCTTTTACAAAACGATTCTTCCTCACATATGACATTATAGTCACCTTAATAAAAACCTTACACAAAGGGCGAGACCCATTTTTCTTTGAAAGCTGGGTACTCCTGATAGCTTTCAGAACCATTTTTCATGGAAGGTATCACCTGCAGCTACACCTTCCTTCACCGATGCTTGAACTTCTACTAAAATCTACGAGAAACCTACTATCTAACCTACTATCTGGTTAACCGTCTATATCAGAAACCGAAGACTGAGGGAATTCTTAACTGAGGAAAAACTATCAGATGATTGTATGTACAACTCTTCGGCACTAACAAGTAACAACTGTTAATTACATTTCCCCTATCTTCTGTATTTCCCCTATCAATGTTTTCATCCATACTCATCATTGTCACATGAAAAGGGTGACAAACAAAGAGGTATTGGATATCGTAAATCTCTGTTTGATAAACAAACCACATGTCCAATGTAGGCATGAAGTGACAAACACGAATTAGCCGTGATATTGGTCTGCTCATCTCTCAACAAACCAACTAACTACAAGCCCTTAAGAATGGTTTGACTGGTGCAGCCAAACTAACAACAACCATAAGCTCAGAACTTAAATTCAACTCAAAACAAAGCCAAGCACATAGCTCAATAAAAGATAAGAAGAAGAGGGTATCAGGGATACTTCCAGCAAGAAATATATCGAAGAGTTGGAGCCGGGGCTAGCCGAAAATCTGAGTTTATCGTAAGCTTGGTCTAAAATTCCCGAAAAATTAGCTTTTCAAAGAGAAAATAGCAGAGTAAAAGGTAAAATTATATGCATACTCTTCAATTTCATAACGACCCCAAAACCAGTCCAAAAACCTCTAATTTAGACTCATAGACTACATGCTTTCCCTTTTATGACCCCAAAGCTTTGCCAAATAAAGGAGTCTTAACTCCACACACCTACTAACTTTAAAACAAACGCAAAAGACTTCTGTTTTAACTCATTCTAATCATACTCAATATATAAACTTCTAACTAGCCTCTAAATATGTTAAATGGAGACTTCCTTAAACCAAGGTTTTAAATTTCAATTTCAGTTGCTATGGGAACGAAAACCTTTCGGATTTGGTTAGAAATTTCGGTAGAAATCCCGTAAAATCACGGAAACATACGAAAACATATGCAAATGATAGAATATAAAGATGAAATTTCAAGAACTGCTAGAACAAGAACAGATACAAACTTAGAAAATATCACATAAGCAAGACAACCATCCATAATGGTCTAAAACATTGAACACCTAGTGACATGCAGTGTCCCAGTACATGTTTGATAATCTGGTACACACTAAATTTCAAATGTAATTTAAATCAATGTTTATACATAATACATGCACCACATTTCGCATGCAATTCATATACCTATAATTATGTAATATATAGCTATAAATATAGTGTAGCCGACCCCAACTAGTTTGGGACAAAGGCTTTGTTGGGTTGAGTTGAGATACTGCTATAGTGTACCACTATTACACTTACGATTTTCGTTTATGCATTTCGGTCGTTTCGGTTTCGATTTCGGTTTCAATGGGGATGGAAATGAAAACATTTCGGTCGTTTTGTGTCAGTTTCGGTGGAAATTTAAAACCATGCCTAAAACCCACATACAAGTCATCAAAAAAATTCAAGTAAAAAGTCACCAATATTCATGAAAATTTCATTCTTCAAAGGCCATCCTTCTCCAATTTATGGTTTGGAGGACCTATGGACTTCTACAATGACAATTGCCTATTGATTGGAGAAAATTCAGCCCCAGCAAATTAACAACAATATGAGATTGTCTTAAAGTCCAATCAAAGATATTGTGAGTGATGTATTCAGCATAGAACTCTATACCATTCTTTAAAGAACCTCTACACGTTTAGAAATTCTTGTTCGTGTATTTTTTTTATGGGCATATCATCTTCTTAATGGAAGTTCGCAGGATCATTATGAAAAATGAATTTAAAATCTTATCTTCTCTGACAACTCTGTTCAAAAGCTTTGATTCTTGTAGTGCTAAATTAATAATGAATGTAACCCAAAAACTTAAAAATAAGACATTGGCTTATTATTAAATTGGCTTATCAAAAAAACTTCTTAGAGATCCTTCTTTCAAAAAAAAAAAAACTTCTTAGAGATCCTCTTGCTTGCTGTAATCAGTATTTAAAAATGCGGATGCGACAGGAGACACGGCTAAGAAAAATCATTGTCGACTCGGCACGGACGCAGCCAATAACGCGGTTGACGCGGTCATAACTTGGGAGAGTCAAAGGAGTTTTTATCGACTCCATAGGGCAAAACACGGAATGCGGATGCGGTGCAACACGGAACGCGACCAAGGTAAAAGAGAGTTGACGCAGACTTGGGGGAGTTTTAAAACTATGGTTGTAATATTCATCAAAATTGAATTCCAAATAGAACTTCAAATCCTTGACATCTTCTTTTGGATACTCATCATAGTTAAGATCATTAATGATCCTAATACCTTCTGAAAACTCTTCATAATTTTCATCATCTTCGGAGTTCTTCAGAGATGTTTGGGGAATTTTTGTTTATTTTTTTTATTTTTTTTGAATGGTATGTTTGGGGCATTATTGAAGATGAGTCACTGAAGATGAGTGATGTAGGCTGGAAAGAGGAAATTAGAAGAAGAAGAAGAAGAAGAAAGAAGAAGAATTAGGGGGAGAATAGAGAGAAGAATAGGAGAAGAGAAAGAGACAAACACAAGAGGGGAGGAAGAGTTCTCAATATCAATCAATATTCATCCAAAGGTACCAATAAACGTTGGTTTATGGCTTTAAATAGCCAAATACAACCCACAAAAATAGAATCATACTAAAACTAGAACTTTAATAATTAGAAACCTACTAAAATAGAACTCTAAGAGATAAAAGGCTAAAATATCCCTAACAAAGCTAATAATAATAAAAAGGTCCATGTGGGACCTAAATAATAACAAAAACAACTCTATGGGCCTCTCGGAGGGCGGGCCCGTCTCGAATAGATGCGCAAAGGGCGCCGATCTCCATCATTCCCTGCTGAAAAGAACTCTCCTCCGGAGAGTGAAGAGAGTGGTACTGCTCCAGGATGTCAGGAGGAGGACGATCATGCCATTGAACGAGGTAACGCTGACAACCACCATGGCGGGAGGAAACGATCTGATCGTCAAGTATAGCCTCGATTTGGTCCGAAGGAAGTGGGGGCACTGGTGGAACCACTGGCACAGGTGCTGGAACAGAAGAGCTGGCAGTCCGACCTGTAGAAACATCTGTAGGCATAGAAGGAGGCTCAAAGGTACCTCGATATGGGATTAGATCTTCAATAATGAAAACAGGACTAATATTCATATCAGCAGGTAATTCAATTAAATAAGCATTCGGGCCATATTTACGAAGAATACGAAAAGGTCCGATGGCTCTAGCATGCAACTTTTTAAAAGAATGGCGAGGGTAACGTTCGGGACGAACACGAACTATTACATAGTCGCCTTCATTAAATTCAAGGTTCCTACGATGTACATCAGCTGCTAGCTTATAGTCAACATTACTAGTAGCAATCCTGCGACGTATATCAGCATGAAGATCATGGATGTGTTGGGCAAAAGAATCGGCTGACTGAGAGGGACGGGCATCAGGTGGTAAAAGTATGAGATCAACAGGCTGACGAGGGTTGACGCCATGAACACTCTCAAATGGGCTCTTTCCAGTAGTCCGATTGATGGAACCATTGTACGCAAACTCAGCAGTGGGTAACAACAAATCCCATGTACCAAGACGATCGCCAACTAAACAACGTAATAAAGCACCTAAACTACGATTAACTAACTCTGTTTGACCATCAATTTGTGGGTGAAATGCTGATGAAAACTTCAACCGTGTGCCAAAAAGTTTCCAAAGTGTTCGCCAAAAATGGCTAACAAACTTTACATCTCGATCGGACACAATAGAGAGAGGGAGCCCATGAAGTTTAACAACTTCCTTAAAGAACAGCTTAGCTACCTGTACGGCATCAGCTGTCTTGCTACACGGACTGAAGTGTGCCATCCGTGAAAAACGGTCCACCACAACCATGATAGAGTCATGTCCTCGAGCTGTCCGAGGCAAACCAAGGACAAAGTCCATGCTGATATCTTGCCATGGAGAGTGGGGAATAGGCAAAGGTGTATATAATCCAGTATTTTGTTTCTTAGCCTTTCCTAATTGACATGTGCGACACTGAGACACGATGCGCGCTACGTCTTTCTTTAACGATGGCCAATAAAATCTATCCTCAACTAACGCGATCGTCTTATCACGGCCAAAGTGTCCTGCTAGGCCTCCAGCATGCATTTCCCAAACTAAGAAATCACGAAGGGAAGTGCGGGAAATGCATAGCCTAGTACCTCGAAAGAGATAACCGTCATTTATCAAGAAATCAACATGTTCCCGACGGTTACCATCGTGGACATCTTGAAAAATGATGCCAAAATCAGGACACGTAGGATAGTCGTCCTTCAGCCAATCAAAACCTATGACTTGGACACTCATGGAGTGTAAGACCATAACTTTATGACTTAAGGCATCGGCTACTTTATTTTCAATTCCTGCCCGATGATTGAGTACAAAAGTATACTCTTGGATAAATTCTATCCACTTAGCGTGACGTTGACTTAATTTCTTCTGTGAATGAAGGTATTTCAACGCTTCGTGGTCAGAATATAAGACAAACTCCTGAGGTAAAAGATAATACCTCCAATAGAATAATGCCCGTATAACAGCGTATAACTCTTTATCATATGTGGAATAACGTTGTTTAGCCTCATTAAGTTTCTCGCTAAAATAGGCTACAGGGTGTCCTTCTTGACTTAAAACACCTCCTATCCCTACACCCGACGCATCACATGATACCTCAAAGACTTTAGAAAAGTCAGGATGAACTAAGACGGGAGCTTCCATCATCTTCTGCTTGATATTTTGAAAAGCTCGTGTAGCAGAAGAGGTCCAACGGAACTCACCTTTCTTCATGCAGTCCGTTATGGGAGCCATAAGGGTACTAAAACCCTTAACAAATCTGCGATAAAATGTGACCAGTCCATGAAAACTTCGAACCTCAGAAAGTGTAGTAGGAACTGGCCAATCATTTAACTTTTCAGGGTCTGCAGATACACCCTTTTCCGAGACGATAAAGCCTAAGAATATCACCTGGGTTCGCATAAAGGAGCACTTCTTGAGATTTGCATAAAATTTAGATTCTCGAAGAACCTCAAGAACTTGCCTAAGGTGATCGAGATGTAATCCTTTTGATCGACTAAAGATCAAAATATCGTCGAAGTATACCACCACGAATGTGCTTAAGAACGGACGTAATATCTGTGTCATTACCCTCATGAATGTGCTCGGGGCATTAGATAAACCAAAGGGCATGACTAACCATTCGAATAATCCGTCTGGTGTCTTAAAGGCGGTTTTCCATTCGTCTCCTTGACGAATCCGAATTTGATGGTATCCACTACGTAAGTCGATCTTACTGTACCAACGCGACCCGGCTAATAAATCAAGCATGTCCTCAAGACGGGGAATGGGAAATCTATACTTGATTGTGATTTTATTTATGGCGCGACTATCCACGCACATTCTCCATGATCCGTCTTTCTTGGGTGTAAGTAATGCGGGTACAGCACAGGGACTAAGGCTGTCTCGGATTACACCACGCTCTAGTAATTCCTCCACTTGTCGACGTAACTCTGCTCGCTCAAGAGGATTCATGTGATAGTGTGGAAGGTTGGGCAACTGAGAACCTGGAATCAGGTCAATCGCATGCTGAACATCCCTCATAGGTGGTAATTCTGCAGGGAGCTCATCAGGAATCACGTTGTGAAATTCCTGCAATATCTGGTTGACCTCAGGTGGTAGGTCAACAGGTTGCTCAGAAGAGAGCTGAAGAGCTCCTTCATCCACCAAAGCCAACATGTGTCCTGTCTCTTGACTTGCTCCTTCAAATTCTTTACGGTTCAGGATATGGAGACTCTTTTGTTTAGCTGGCTTTGAGGGTGTAGTAGGTTTAGAACTCTTAACTTTCTCGACAGGTAGCGCGGATTTCAACCTAATTGTTCTCCCAAGATGCTTGAAGACATATGAATTTTCTTGCCCATGATGAAGTACGTCCATATCATAAAGCCAAGGGCGACCGAGTAAGATGTGGGCAACATCCATGGGTAGGACATCACACCATATCTTATCTGAATAATCTCCCATGTTGATGGGGACAAGACACCTCTGTGAAACAGGTAAGGATGTCTTATCAACCCAAGCGACTTTGTACGGTTGCGGGTGTGGTTCAAGTTTGATTTTCATTTTAGAAACACCCGCTTGAGAGACAACATTCATGGAACTACCTCCGTCGATGACGATTTTACACACTGTGCCTCCGCAGGCGAGATAAGTATGAAAAATGTTAGTGCGCTGACAATCATCTTTTGTTGCAGGTGTAGACAAAATGCAACGCACTACACCAACACGTGTGCCATCGAAGTCATCTTCATCTGCCGAGTCGACAGGATCAAGAGGCTCTACTTCTTGCTCGTCATCTTGGTCCTCGAAGGGTTCACCATGCTCCTCCTCTATAGTAAGGGTGCGATGTGGACAACGGGAGGCAATGTGACCTTTCTGGTGACAGTTAAAACACTCAGGACCTTGGGGTACTTGTCGGGAATTGGAAGTTACAGGTCCTTGACGAGAAGTAGGATTTACCGGTCCTTTATCTCGATTAGTGCTAACTGTTGGACCAAAGTTATTGCTTCCTCTAGAAACAGTGGTGGTGTTTCTTGAAGCAGACGGACCGGACTGGGCAATTCTACCAGGCTGCTGTGAGTACCATGATCTACTCGTTTGGGTTTCTCTCATTTGGGATGTTCCACCTCTAGGGTTGGGGTACTTGAGATATTTTTCAAATGCGAGGCCTTCTGATAGGCTTCCTCCATGGTCTCAGGAGAATGGAGTTCGACTTCTCGCTTAATCTCGGGTCGCAACCCATTTATGAACTTCTGGATAGTCATGGAAAGCTCGTCAGTTACATCGCATCTCAGCGAAAGCTCTTCAAACTTAGACAAGTATTGAGTGACTGTAAAAGTCGATTGCCTCAAATTTAGCAATTCGTCCAGCAGTTGATGTTTATAAAAGGGGGGCACGTACTTATCTGTTAACATGGTTTTCATCTCATCCCAGGTAAACTCGTATGGCTGTCCGAAACGCACTACGTTCTTATGAACAGTTTGCCAATGCCGTTTGGCAGATCCCACTAACTTAACCTGACAAAACTGCACACGATGAAAATCATCCATTTTATACCACGCAAAGTAGGCTTCCAAGTCTCCTAACCAATCGAGGAAAGCATTGGAATCCAACTTTCCATCAAAACTAGGAACCTCCAGTTTGACCTTTTTAGTTATATCCATATGATCAGTATGGTGACAATTTGGACTCTGTCTCGGAGGTCGAGTAGCAAAACGCCTATCAAGATACCTAGCCTGGGTAGGTGACTGGACATAATTCTCTGGGTCGTCTTCCTGAAATTGTCCCTCGTTAACAAGTCCCTCGTTAACAAATCTCTCATGGTAGGGATGGCCAACATGGTGATTTCTTTTATCATTGCCCTGCATATGACTTTCCCTAGCAGGGGTTTCTCTAGCAATGGGACGAAGTCTCGCAGGGGTGGGGAGAAGACCTCCTGGACCGTCAGGATGTCCACGAGCATTGCCGGATTGGCCTGCCTGGAGCCCAGGTCCATCCACGTGAGTGGTAGACCTGTCACCCAACTGCGTAAGGCGCTCTTCTAGTTGTTCTATGTGTCCTGCCATTTGTTGTACGGTTCCCCTAAGAGTTTTCACGACATTTTCCAAGGCGGTGACTCGTTCTTCCATTTTGGTTTGTGAACGTGTTTGTATGCTCATGAACTACGGGTAAGGAAAGGATGGGGTTTTGGCTGATATACAACGCAAATAACTAAAAGTAATGCAACTAAACTATGCTAATGTAATGCAAGGAAACAAGTACGTAATAAAGGAAACTACTTAAGGTTGGTGTAAAAATAGAGTTCGAAAAATCACGGTAAAAGGGGTTCTAATGTAGAGGAAATAAGGGTTTGATGAAAACAAGGTGAATATGGGCCCTAAGTGCAAATTTAATGACTATCTACTGCTAGGAATATTATATCTTGATTTCAGTAAAGAAGATGTTTACCTCGGCAGCCTACGAATAGCCTAAGAAGTCCGGGTGGTCTTCCTGACAGCAGATCTGTCACGGATCGTCGATCGGATGTGCGAAAGCTGATGATCGGATGAGGGGCACGACCAACGGTCGAGATTGCTCCTGAATCTGGGCCGATGCCTGCTGTCCGCTGCTGAAAATAGGCTGGCGATGCTCTAAAAGTTGTCACGAACAACTTTCGTGTTGAGGCCGCGGACAAATTTCAAGCGGAAATAGCCCGAAAGTAGAGAGAGAAACTAAGTAGAAGGGGAGAGAGAGTGTAAAGAGAGAAAACAAGAGGTTATATCTCTTTCTTTTTTTCTTTTTTTTTCTTTTTTTTTTTTTTTTTGGGAGAGGGTGCCTAAAGATAAAAGAGCGGGGGTTAAATTGGTTTGTACGAAATAGAGGGGGTGTCTAGGGGAAGTAGGGGGGGTATGATAAAAGTCCTCTTCTTTTTGGCTGCTACTCATTCACGTGACAGATTGTCACGTCAAAATAAGACAAGAAAAGATGGGGTGTCCAAGAAGAAAGTAAGGGATGACAACTTAGGTATGAATTAAAAGAAAGGGGGTGTGTAAGGGAGGAAGGGGAGCTCCTTCAGCTTTCTATGCAAAAGTAAACTTTCTTTTTCTGTTTACTATTGATGGCCAAGTGAGATACGCCTACTGTGCTTGTGCCTTACGGTAACTTTCTTTGCATGTAACAGCTGTAACTTTCTCTTTCAAAAACAAGCAAGTGTATCTCTGATACTTATCTGTTGCCTATTTTATTTCTCCAAAAGATTAGGCAGGAACAACGCAACACGGCAGCAACAGCAACTTGCCTTTCTTGGATGGAAAAAAAAAAATTGTCCTTCCCCTGTACGACTCCAAAGTCTGGCCTGAAGATATGAGGTTTCTTGGTGGTGATTCCGGAAAAATTGCCGGAAAATAGGAAGTGGCAGGATGATGGCGCAACTGTGATTCCAGCGTGAGGGTCTCGTGGTCTCTCTTTTGGTGGTATCACCACCTAAAAATCTGCAATCGTTTAATTCAAAGAGACCACTACCTTCTTCTGCAATCTGCTACCTTCTTCTTCAATTTTTCTTGCTTCCAATATCTGCAAAATCTGAGTGTGGAGTGCACGTGATGGTGCTGTTTTGTTGGATGTTGCGAGCTGGTTTTGGGTTGGCTCCAAGAGTTGGGTTTTGTACGATTGAATGGAGGTTTTGTGATGTATTTCATGGCTGGTTTGAGAGGGGTTTAAGTAAACACAGATAGGAAAAGGGATTTTCGGCTAATGTGAACGGGGTTCCTGGTAGCTAAAAACAAGGGGCTGTTTGGAAGCTAAATTGTAGAATGGAAAGGTGATGCAAGGGCTGTTGGACAGATGTCTTCGGACTGAAGTAAAAGGGTAAAAACTGGGCTAGGAGGGACTGATTTTCACCACAAAAAGTAAGGTGCAGCGCAATAATGGTGCGGAAAACTTTGCTGAGGGGGAGATTAAACACGATCTTGGATCCTTTGCTCTGATACCAATTTGATGTAGGCTGGAAAGAGGAAATTAGAGGAAGAAGAAGAAAGAAGAAGAATTAGGGGGAGAATAGAGAGAAGAATAGGAGAAGAGAAAGAGACGAACACAAGAGGGGAGGAAGAGTTCTCAATATCAATCAATATTCATCCAAAGGTACCAATAAACGTTGGTTTATGGCTTTAAATAGCCAAATACAACCCACAAAAATAGAATCATACTAAAACTAGAACTTTAATAATTAGAAACCTACTAAAATAGAACTCTAAGAGATAAAAGGCTAAAATATCCCTAACAAAGCTAATAATAATAAAAAGGTCCATGTGGGACCTAAATAATAACAAAAACAACTCTATGGGCCTCTCGGAGGGCGGGCCCGTCTCGAATAGACGCGCAAAGGGCGCCGATCTCCATCAATGAGTACTTCGGAGAAGATAGGCTTTCGAATTCTATTTTAACGCATATTATAACCACACTTGAAAAAGAAATCCAATCTCCAAATATGCGAAATTGGGACTTTCTAAAACTGGCATATAATTAATCCAGAAACTCAACAAAAAACATCAATATTAATGAAAATTTCTGTAACAAACCATCTTTCATTCTCCAATTTATGGTTTGAAATATCTATGGATTTTTGCTGCATCAATAACGAGGACTAGGAATTCATTAACAATTTAACACCCATAGAAGAATGCAAAGAGAGGCGGACCAGACAGCTACAAGAAGTAAACAAAAAACTGCACACAAAGACGAATGCAAAGCGAGGAGGCAAGATGGCTAGAAGAAGAAGAAGAAACGAAACAAACAAAACAATATTATTAAAACATATTTATAACAATATTTAAAAGACAGAAAAATGAAATTATTTAATCAATGTTAATAAAAAAACTAGAAGTTTTAAAAGTGGTCATGACAGAACCATGGTATGATCATAGTTAGTACTTGAATAGATTCCAAAGCAGGAATTAAATTCCGATAATAATGTATTTTATAATATGCTAAAATTGAAACTGCAACATATTTCATGCATATACACACAACAGATCTTAGCAAGATAGTATCATATAGAAATATTCTATTTAAACGAATGGTTGTCAACGCATTCAAATTTTTGGAAGGAATAACCAAATAATAAAGAGAAAGATCAATACCATTCCTCAATTCTTTCTAAATCCATATCATCTAAAATCTTCGCTAACTGTTCCTGACAAAGAGTGCTTGTCCTCAATAGTTGCTTTTGCTCTTTAGTCAAATCAGAAGCCTCTATCAGATTGCGAGTAAATTTTATTCCTTGAAGTGGGTTTCTAATTTCCTGACGAATGTATGCCAATTCCTTGAGGCTATTCACCTCAGCCTTTTCTGAAATTCTCTGAACATGCAAAGCATGTTGAAGTTCTGGACTCGCCACGTGCAAAAAACAGAATACTCCAGTGATTTTACCCTCTGAATTAGTTCGCTTGTTTGCTGAAAGCAATGCCTCTACATATTTACCGTCCTTGTCAAAGAACCCAAACACTAATTTTTCTGTATCCTGGCCCGCAATTACACCATTTAGTACTATTCTGAGTTTAGTCAATGTGTCGTGTCCTTTGACACGGCACCCGAAATTGTGAACACTAAACACTTCCCCAACAAGCATTCTATCAATTGCATCCTCGCGCTTCAAACCAGACAATTTTTGCATTGTTGAGTTCCACTCAAGGCAGGAACCATATTCGTTGACTATAAATATTGGAGGAATGAGGGCATTGGGGCTATGCACGATTGCAATGTAATCACCTTGAATACGAGTATATTTGTCCATCACCATCTTTTGCCCCGTCACGTCTTGTGCAACAAAGCATACCCCTACAACATTTTCCTTGAGGTCACGGCTGCAGCATGCATTAACCTCCAAGATTATAGGTCCACTATTCACCTGAGAGCCTAATGTTTTAAGCTTGATTTCAACATTTCTCTCTTCTTTGCCTGCCACGGAAAATCAGATGGAAAAGGCCAAGATTAATATATTGGAAGCTTATAAGAAATGAAGGACGAAATTTTTCACGAGCATAGTTTTAAATTTCGGCCGAAATCCAATATATTTCGGTGTCGGTTTGGGCCGACACCAAAAGAAAGTGGAATCAGTGTCGTACAAGATTTCGGCGATATTTGGGCATTTCGCGTTTTTCATCCCTTTTTACAAAATTTCCATCGAAATTTTAGAAATTTTGATAGAAAAATTTTAAAAACCGAAATTTGATCGAATTTTTTATATGATTTCAGCCGAAACCGAAAATTTTCATTTTCGGTCGTGGCCGAAACCAACACCGAAACTGACATTTAAATCCTTGTTCAGGAGAACATCGAATTTGAAAAAGAATGCAATGGGTGTGCAGGACAAACCATATATGAATTTGCCATGGAGTGAGGATGCATGCAAGTCTTCATAAAAAGTAGAGCATATATTGATAAAAAGTGAAACAACAAATAAAGAGTAGTCTCACCTTGCAAAGCCAAGTAGAGCATATTTTTCACCACTTCAACTGAATCTTCCTCAACAATATCAATTAAGGCCATACCAATAGCATCCTGCACAGATAACCCTGTTAATTCAGCTGCTTTAGTATTCCATCCATTTATATTACCAGAGGCATCAACAGCCAAAATGGGGACTGTTGCAGTTTCAATAAGCCGAACCATCTCATTCGTGACTACACGCAATTCATTTATCCCCTGAATCTCTGCATCACCCAAAGGTGCCTTCACAATAGCCTTGGAGCCACTCACAAAGTCTTGTTGCAAGGATCCTCGCAATATGAGTTGCAACGAATGGATGGCATCCATTTCAACATCTTCCCAAGGTAGACTCCGCCGCTTTACCACATCGAGAAAAGCCATAAAAGATGACCGTGGATGCATTTTTCTACTGTCACCATCCTTATCGCTAGGGTCATGTTTAGCACCTCCCCACTTTATCTCCTTCGCGGTATGAGATCGGAACCAAAAGAGAAAGTCCTTATTCGTAATCTTAACGGCAGCCATCCCACAAACAGCATCCCCAAGAATTGAAGCTCCCGGATAGGCTGCCTCCATCAGACTATCCGTACTTAAGCCGGTAGTATTGTTGTGGTACTCCAAGAGCCATTCGGCTATATCTCTGATCTGGACCTCAGTTGGGGTTGTTCCTAGCAACCAAAATTGATTACGGTAATAAAGAGCCGCACCATCACACTTAACAAGATCCATTACATTAGGCGATTGTGTGACAATACCGACTGGCGCATCTCTAAGAAGCATATCACAAAGCATAGTTTGTGTCCGTAACATATTCTTCTCCCTTAATTGAGCTGCCAACTCAACTTCTTTGTTCAGTTGTATGCCAAAAACTTGTATCAAAAACTCACAAGCATATCTCAATGGGAAAGGGACAAACCTAGGAGTCATGTGGTGGCATACCACCAACCCCCAAAGCTTTCTCCCCTTTTGCCGGTGCTCCTCACTTGACGCCTCATCGTCATCCTCACTGATTGTTACAGACATCACGAGAGACGCAATCGAACCCATATTGGCCATGTATTGTGCATGACATCCATGTGGAGCTCTGAGTGTGGACCCACACAAACTCAATGGTTGTGCCAACTTTTTGTCCTGGATTACTTTAACCGGCCGTGCCGTACAATCACATATCATCCTAACCTTATTTTTCATGAACAAAAACCTCGAAGCTTGAGGGATATCAGTAGCTGGATAATGCAAGCCAAGATAAGGTTCCATATCATTTCTCCTACATTCAGCAATGACCTCCCCATGCTCATCTTCGTGAAACTTATATGTCATCACCCGATCATAACCCGTAAGCTCACTTACCTCTCGAACCAAGACATCGCACAAAAGTGAGATATTTCCACTAGGCAAAGACTGCAACTTTGAAATGGCTTTGGCAGCGAGTTTATACGATTTTAATGCCCCCGCAGCGGTTACGGGTACATCAGCGGGGTTTACGGGCTCTAAATCTATAACCAATCCAACGTCAATCCGATGCATAATCGCATAAAAGGGCTTACCCGAATTTCTACAGTGGACTAGTATTGGATTGAGGAGATTAACTTCCCCAAAACTCGCAGCTTTTTGCAAGGCAACGGCACTTGGAGATCGGAAAAGGGTTCGAGCATCCGTGCCAATTGTCAAAGCATCTTGTTGCTCGATGTTGGGGACGGCATGTGGGGCCAAATCCAACATCTCGGGAGCGTTCTCACTATAAGCGAGGACTAAAAATGTGTGTTCTTCGACAGCAATCATACAACCAAAGGGTTGGATGAGTTGCCCTCTTTGCATCCTTCGGAGGTAAGCAGACACAGTTGAGGATAGAGCATTGCTATCTGCATTCGAGATATTGACATCAATCGAAGTAGAGTAATCGAAATGTTCGGACTCTTCAAAGTCTACGTCTAATTTCGCATCGATTGGGGTTTGAGCAACTACTCGAGCACTGTGTTTCGATCTAGCAGAACTGCTCCTAGAACATGCTGGTCTATTCGATTTAGACGACATCTTTCAGACCTTCATCAATTCTACTTGTTCAACAAAATAGAACTCTTTATGAAGTTGCTACAACTTAAATAAGATGGAACCCATGAAAGCTACCAAATATCTGAACCCGCAATTTCCTGTAAATAATTCAATGCCCTTGAACATAACACCCAAATTTTCATATAACAAGACAAAATCAAATCCAAAACCAAACTCCCCAACTTATCAAATCACAAGAAATCCACCACTTTTATCCGAGTAGTCCAAATAGAAAAGCAGATAAAAGTTCACACTGACCCCATGAATCAATTCCCACACAAAACCCAGAAAAGAACATTTGATTCTCCTAGAAACATCTGTTTTTTTTTTCTTCCTCAATTCCTCAAAAACCCTCCAAACCCACAAAAATTACAAAACCCTAAAAAACCAGATACAGGACACAAAAATCAAAACCCATCACTAAGATTCATTTATCTTTCAAGAACTTCAAAACCCATCATCCAATACAAGTAATAACAAAGGTTTTCCTTATATACACATGAAATCTATATAAAAAAAAGATCAATTAAAATCCAAAGAACTAAAACATAAAAAAGATTTAGGAAAAGATGGGTAAACAAAAAACAAAGAAAGAAGAACAGGATGACCGACCATTAAATCTGAAGGAGTGTGGTCAGAACAGGTGAAATCTCCCATGAAATTCAATCAACCAATAATACTCTGAAAAAAAATGGGCTGAAAAAATATGAAGAGAGTAAAACAGAGTCTTCTCTTTGGCAAAAAGAGGGTTATGATTTTACCTTTTTCTTCTCTTATTATTATATTCTTTTCTTTTTTTTAACAGTGGAAAACATCACTGTCTCCTGACTGAAGATTTAAGAAGATTATCATACCTGGGGTGATATATTCACACCCCCTTTTTTTACTTGGGACAGTGCCTTCTAGTGTATTTATTATTATTCTTTTTATCTTTTAGACTGATGCGGTTCCCCCAATTAAAAAGGGGGGAGAATATATCATTTTCCAAATTCCAATTTTGCTAGGGTCCATCGCAAAAGACATTTCGCTGATTTCTGTCGCATCTCAGACCAGCCACCTCATGAATGAAGACAAACAGCCATCTCGTGAATGGAGACAGCAACTTTTGTCTCCATTAAAGAGATGCGTGGTCTAACTCTAATATGGGACAGACCAGCAAAATACATTTTGCGATGGAAGCTAGCAATTCCTTACATACAACGTTGCTGAGTATATATATATACATTGGAATTCAGTGTATAAACCATTTTGATTGTTCCATTGCTGAACATGAACAATAATCTACACCGCCCAATTGATGGATCAGTTGTGGGATAGTTGGATCTGATCAATGGATTTTGTGGATCATTGCAGTGTTGATTATCGAAAATTGAATGATTTGATTGGGATTATTCTCGAATTTAACGATCTGATTGGAACTATTCTGAACGTTTGATCTATCCGAGCCAATCCTGTTCATTTGATTATCTGGGCCTGCTGGGATGTGCAACAATTGGACGGTTAAGATTGATTTATATTCTTGTGTTCTAATGTATGATACTCAATAAAGATTGACAATGGACCCAAAACGGTTCGATGGATCCAAAGGATCCGAATATTAATGGACAGGATTTGGGCACACACAGTTGTATCTGTCGTGTCCAATTGGATCCATATCCTAAGGTCCGAAATTATTTTGGATGGAGCGTCCTAGATCGAAATGAAGGAAAATGTATTTTTTGGTTCATTTATATAAATTCACAAGGGTGTTTTTTTGTAATATTAAAATATCCCACTCTTAAAATTTTAGTTTTTCACAATTTAATAAAGAGAAATGATATCGGCACAACTATGTTTTCTTATAGACGCTCACATATCTTGTCTTTTAATATTTAATGAGCTGACAAAAGGTCATTACATTTCACAAAAAGCTCGTACTGGCCATTTAAATATTAAAAGACAACAGACATGAGCGTGTAACAAAACATAGTTGTGCTGATATCATTTTCCTAAATAAAACATTTAATTTGTAAAAGGAAATGATTTCAGCACAAACATGTTTTGATACAAGACGCTCATGTTTCTTGTCTTTTAGTTTTTATTGTCAGGTAAGTGCTTTGCTTTTTGGGACACTAAAAACCTTTACAGCTCTTTAAATATAAAAGACAATAAACATGAGCGTCATGTATCAAAAACATGTCTGTGTTGAAATCATTTCCCTTTATAAAACATCTTATCAAAATTTCAGAATACCACCTCTTGGGAAGGGATATAGATTCCGGCATATACCCTTTAAATTTCACCATACCTTGACCTTGAGACTTTGCTCACTTTTTAACCAAAGTTGTAGTCGGGCAGAGTTGGAATGGGATGTTGATTCCATCACCTGATTAGAGTAATCCAAACACACTGTACAACGTGAGCTTTTATATGGTGTAAACCCATATGATCCAGTATTTTTCAAAACGTATTGTATGGGTTACACCATAGGATGATCCAAACCGTCCTTTTGATGGGCCACAACGTAAATAAGTTGTGCCCAAAATCTCATTCCTTATTATGATCCTAAGCCTCTGATCTATAAAGGTTTCTATAATATGCCGTTCCTCTCTAGATCGGAGGACTAGGATCACCCTATGGAAATGATTTTTTGGCACAACCTATTTGCATTGTGGCCCATATTAAATGGACAGTTTGGATCATCCCATGGTTTAAGCCGTACAGTACTTTCGGAAAAATACTGGATTATACGTGGTGACCCCATATAAGAACTCGCACAGCATAGGCTAGACCTGGCAAAAAGTGACCCAGACATGCGGGTCCACCCCGACCCTCCCGTAATTTACGGGTCTGCATCACAAAATTAGTGACCCATTGAAATTTGACCATGCCCAGCTAAACCCATAAAAATTGGCCTGACTGGGTAAGCAAGCGGGTGCTCGTAAAAACCCAAATGATCCTGATTTTATATGGTGTAAGCCTTTATGGTCCCATATTTTTCAGAAACTACTGTACGGATCATATCATAGATGATCTAAACCCTGAATGCGATGGAACACAACGTAAATAGGTTGTGCTCAAAAAGCATTTCCATAGGTTGATCCTAAATCTCCGATCTATAGAGGTTTCCATAAATAATAATATGCAATTCTCCCATAGAACAGAAGGCTAGGATCATCCAATGAAAATGATTTTTTTGTAGCACAGCCTATTTACATTATGGCTCATCACACGGATGGTTTGGATCATCCTATAGTGTGGGAATAAAAACAGCAAAAAAAAAATATAAAAACTGGGTGACCCGCAGGTCCACCCAGCCCATATGGGTGGGGTCTGGGTTCACAAAATAGTGATCCGTAAGATTCCCAGTCATTTGTGATCTGGACTTGTACGTGTTGGGTGAAACCCGGGTTGGCACACCCGTTTGCCAGGTCTAACATAGGCAGGAGTTAAGACACTCCAATGGACAGTCTGATTCAAAACGGGGACAGTCTGATTCAAAACGGACTGTGATCCGAACTCAGAAAGATGAAGAATCCCAACAGTCCAGCAGACCCCTGAAAAGATATAGGTGGATCCGATCGGAAGTGAATCCATTGACAGCCCTAAAATTCTACTTATTTAAAAAGAACCAGTTGTGGGACCCATCAATAACAGGTCATGGGAGACAACGGACACGATAAACTCAAAAGATGAACCGTTGCAATTTGTTTTACCGAAAACTTGGTGTATAAACGATGTGATGTTATTTAATTAAAGGTTAAAGGCAATGGGAATTAACTGAATTAAGGTTATTTCAGTCATTTGAAGAAATCTCGAGGAGAGAGTCGTCATTTCGTCGAACTAGAACGTTTTGCTGGATATTCTTTTTCATTCAGTGCTTACAGTATGGGTAGCACGTGTCAGTCTTTCGTGCCAGGATAATTTTGTCCGTATCCTTTAGTGCATTGCCACGTGGGTCGGCATGGTCCCGAAGTATGTGCATGTGGGTTTGCATAGGAGGCACATGGGATTGCCACCTGGCACATTATTAGTTACTCGATTTCCGTGTAGCTTTTTGGTAGCTTTACCCATACCAAACATCTGGTTTCAAATTCGGTTTCAGAATGCATTTCGGTCCGAAACCGAAATTTCAGCCGAAATTGAAATTTCATGAAATGATTAAGTAGAATATTTTATCTTATCCCAAATTTCGGCTGAAATTCTGAAATTTTAGCCGAAAATTGGGTAATTTCGGTAGAAATTTCGGAAGAATATTAAGTGCGTGTTTGGCGTACCGTTTAAAACACCGTTTGGCGTTTGAAACACCGTTTTGGGGCCAAACTGCTGTTTGGGAGTGTTTGGGTGCGTAGCCACCGTTTGAAACGTCGTTTGAAACACCGTTTTGAACCCTCAAAACGGCGTTTTGCAAACGGAGGGGGTGAGGTCCGTTTGCAAAACGCCGTTTTGAACGGAGTTTTTGGGCTAAGGGTTTTTACATGTTTGCCCTCACCAAAACCCATTGTTACGTATATGCGTGTGATTTTATGCGTTACGTCAAATATAAAAAAAGTGGGGGTGTTAATATCATTCTTGAGGACACAAATTTGTTAAATTGTTAATATTTAATTCAAAACAAGGGGCTGCTGATATCATTATATGATCTCTTAATTTTGATTCTTTAAAGATAAAAGAATTTCATCTACTTTGCAAAATTGCAAACCCTCTCACGCCTCATTGCCTCACTGCCTCAGCGCCTCCACTCGTCCCTCAAATCCGGCAAATCCGGCCTTTGAGAAGAAGAAGGAGAAGAACCCCAAAGGTATAGCCATTTTTTTTTTGGCAATGATGTTAAATTTTAATAGTGTTTGAATGAGATCCTAATGACCTTTTAATATTGGGCCTAATGAGAGAGTAGTTGAGTTACATTGAAGCCAACCAAACAATGCCCTTTTTGGTCATTTTACCACTAAAACTCCGTTTTGGGGCATTTGCAACCAAACACACAATACCTCCGTTTGCAATTTAAAACGTGTTTTTTATCTGGCCAACCAAACATGAAAGTGCCGTCTGGCAAAACACCGTTTTGCAAAACGGAGTTTTAAACGCTATTTCAAACGGTATGCCAAACACACCCTAAATAAGTTAAAAAAATCGAGATTTTTGACTGTTTGGATCATCCTATGATGCGGTCCGTACAATACTTTTTGAAAAATATGGGAATATAAGGGCTTACACCTTATAAAGTCTCTTGTATGTAAGCTGATTGAGTAGTTCTACAGTACTTAGCATCCATTTTTAAGAATAATGTAAAATAGGGGTGGAAATGAAGCTTCATTATTCTACATCAATGTTTTCCTATTATTTCTCCTTTAGTATTGAGAGAGCATGATACCCAATGACTCGAAATACCCCGGGTTGGGTTCAAAACTCAAGTCTTGGTTTGAGCTGGTTTTTAGGTTGAAAACCCCCGACTTTTTATATTATAAATTGAAGGTCCCTCCAAATAAAACTCTAACTAAGGTGATTACAGGAGTAATCAAACAATGCAGAAGTAGGAAATTCTAAAAAGTGTTTGATCTGATAGTCTATTTTAATGCCAGTTGGTTGTTGGATCAAATATCATACGCGGCACCGACACAAGTATGCTATCTTTATGATTTTAATTATATTTGGGTAAAACTAAAAAATGATCAATGAAAAAAAAAAAAAACATAAGGGGAACCTTAAAATCTTTGATCATTGCTTTTAAAACGTCAATTCTTGAAGTTCCTTGACTACGACACCATCATAAAAAAGTTCCACCTGGGCTTGGAGAGAATAATAGAGGAGGGAAAATCGGGATTTGCTAGCAGCCGCACAGGGTCACTTTTCAGCAGATTTTGTCTTCATTCACAAAGTTGGCTGCTGTCAGATGCAATAGACCATCCGCGAAATGCCTTTGGCGATGGACACGCTTGCAAACCCCATGAAATTTGTTTCAAGAGTCTTATCACAAAGTTTGGAGGGAATTAAATAAGAGGAAGCATTCTCCCTAAGCTGTTATTTTAATAGTAACATTAATTTATGAGGAATGATAGATGCAAGGGCCGGAGAAGGGTAGGGGTGTTCGTTCAGTTATAACCGAACCGAATAGACCGAAATTTGATAACTGAAATAATTTTGGTTATCAAATTTCGATAACCGAAACCACCGAAATTTCCAAAAACTGAACCGAAACTGAACCGATTAAAAATCCAGTTATTCTGTTATAACCGAATAGTGGGACAAAAAGAGGAAAAAAAGAAAAATCTTGGTTTGGATCGGAGGGCCAGGATCATCTTATCGAAATGATTTTTTGAGCACAATCTAATTAGATCAATCAAATGGACGGTTTTGATCATCCTACGGAGTGCCCATATAGCACTTTTTTTGGAAAAATAATGGTTTTCATCTATAAAGGTTATTCTGTTAACCAATTTTTTTTTTAAAGATAACCGAATCCGAATAACCGAATTTCCAAAAAAATAATCGAAACCGAACCAAAAAGGAAAAAAATTGAATCGAACCGACCAAACCAATTCGGTTTAGTTATTCAGTTATAACCGAATAATGAACAGCCCTAGAGAAGGGCCCTTGAATAGATCCACGTCATTTTAAAACTCGGTTGAGAAGCTGAATTCACTTACACTTAATGACGTTGATCTATTCAAGGGCCCTTCTTTAACCCTTGCATAAAGAGAGCCCTTGCATCTATCATTCTTCTTAATTTATTGAGTAATAATTAACAATGACATCAATTTAGGCTACTGATATTTGCACTACCATGTTTTAATAATTGCACAAACTCAGTTCATCTTTTTTTCAATTAGCTTATGAGAGGTTTTTGGGAACTCTAATAACCTCGGACAGCTTTTTTAATTAATAAAAATACAAGATGAGTTAGTGCAATTACCAAAACATTGTAGTGCCAACATCACTACCTTAATTTATTGCATAATAAAACCAGAATGACTGGGTATAGATCATGCCAACTATCTTAGAACTTCTCTACTTAAACTGTGTTTGACAGCCCTATAAGGAGACAGAATCCCCTCCGATAGTACTCTTCTGGCTAATCACTTATTTCGCCAATTTATATGCTAATTTATTTTACAGACAAATGTCGATTCCGAATTTATCATTTTCCCTAATAAGAGGGATCGAATTAGGGCTGGGCAGAGTGGTTTTCATTTTGTAGAGAAGAAAATCGATTACCCATCTCCATCATCACCACCTCCGGCCACGCATCTTCTCCGACCTCATTCCCTCCGGCCGGCCATCTTCCTACTCCATCACTGCTATTCCCCTCAACAGATCTTTCATCTCATCTCTAAAACCCATTTCAAAACCCATCAAACCCACTTGGATTCTGTCCCTTTTCAGCCATTAAAACCCTTGAAACCCCATGGCCACCTTCACCTCCGATCATCTCCTCCATCCCATCCACCACTAGGCTTGAGTGGAAATTAAGGTAGAGGAGATTAATTGGGGCTGATTTGTAGAGGTGAAGAAAAAGAGGGATTTGTGAGCTGTCCATTACAAGCTTCATCAGCGTGGCTTCGCGCAAGTGCAACTCCGGCAACTCACATCTACTCCGGACACCATCTCCAGCCATTGCCACAAGCTTCATTTTATTTTTCTTCATAAGTACAGAGCTGCTACTAGTGAAAAGAATCAAGGTGCAGGTCTCATACTATCTGCAGATGAATCCAGGTAATCTTCTTCTACTTTCTTTATTTCTCAAAGTATAGTAGAAATCATATATACTTTTGGAATGCATAGGTTCTTTTACCTGCATAAGATTCAATACTCTTTTGATTATATTTTTAAAAGATACCCCTGGTTCATGCACATTGGAGGTTCTATTTACTACTGTATACTTGCATTACCTAGTGTCATATACTCTTACATTGCAAAATGAACTATGGTGATCCAAGAGCAAGACCCTATATACAAGTTATCCCTTTTGTTTGTGTAATATACTCTGTAGATAGTGTGTGATAAACTTTTGAAAGCCTCTGGTTAATAAAAGTTTGAGATAAAAATGTATTTCCAAGGATTCCTTTTCTTGAGCTTCATGATGCTTGATCCATTGATTACAAACTTCACCCCTTTTCCAAACAATTCTTTTTGCTCCTTGGGGAATGATGGGGTGTAAAATCTCCAGCCTCTCACAGGCTGCCACCTGTCCCAGAGTAGGTGAGCTTCAGCCTCTCACAGGCCGCCACCCTGTCCTGGAGTAAGTGAACTCCAGCCTCTCACAGGCCGCCACCTGTCCTGGAGTAGGTGAACTCCAGCCTCTCACAGGCCGCCACCTGTCCTGGAGCAGGTGAGCTCCAGCCTCTCACGTTCTGCCACCTGTCCTGGAGTAGGTGAACTCCAGCCTCTCACAGGCCGCCACCTGTCCTGGAGTAGGTGAACTCCAGCCTCTCACAGGCCGCCACCTGTACTGGAGTAGGTGAACTCCAGCCTCTCACAGGCCGCCACCCGTCCAGGACACCTGTCCTGGACACCTCACCAGGTTTTCCCCTATAAATAGGGATTCAAAGCTAAAACCAACGGGTAATGCGAAAAACCCTCTCCACCCAAACTCTTAGACTTCTCCCCTTCACTCCTGCTCATACTGACTTGAGTGTCGAAGGGCCTGTCCGGAGTAAAACCCGGGTTGGTCTTCTGACCTCGCTTGACTTGTGCAGGACTCAGCCCTCATAGCAGGACTCGTTCTCGACCACCTCACTCCTCGTTCACTCCGGTCCCTCAGGACTCAGCTCCCCTAGTCATCCAGCTCAGCTCTTACGTCACTGCTGTACCTGTTACCGATTTTAGGTCTAACAGATTGGCGCCATCCGTGGGACGCCAGAACTAAAAGCTGTCCTTACACATCCCACTCACAAAAATGGCAGGACGCAAGAGTACGCGGATGCCTACTGCGCGGGCGCGGACTACCCAAACCGCGCTACCCCGTAGAACCCGGAGCGAGCGAATTGCATCACTAGTAGTAGCAGCTTCTGCTACAGCAGAGCAGAGCCCGGCTCGCTCAGAACATCTGAATCCCTTGCCCACCCCGGAGCAAGTTCAAGCTCTATTTCAGCAGATGACAGCCCTCGTTGGGCAGTACTAGCAACTACTTCAAGTGCCCCCTCAACCTCCTCCAGAGGCCCCGCGACCTGGCCAGGAAAGGCCAGGTGTCCGCAGGGGAGAGTCATCACACCATGGTGAGGGCCGAACTCATCATTCCACCAGACAAGTCCATCACCCCACAGTGAGGCATGCCCAAGCAGAGCCTCACCGCCGTCAAAGGTCGCAGTCCCGCTCCGCACAAAGGCGCCGAGCTCATGAAGATCGTGCACCACCAGTGAAGTCCCGGCCTCGTCGTAGGAGTTCGGAGAGCCAGTCCGGCTCCGCGGCGAGCCAATCTGTGAGAAGAATCAGGTCCTTGGAACATAGAACGGATCCGCTCCTACAGAGAATTGAGGAAATCGACCACCGGATAGAGGAGCTGGCGAAGGATCAGAGCCGGCCCGCCTCCAGGGCGTTCTCAAGCAGAACGCCGTTCACTGATGATGTCCTGGGTGCCCCAGCACCCAGAGGGTTTAAAATGCCCGCCGTCCCGCAGTACGACGGAACTACTGACCCCGTGGACCATTTGGAGACATTCAGAACAATGATGCTCCTCCACGGCACCTCCGACGGCTTCATTTGCAGAGCGTTTCCAACGACGCTAACTGGCGCGGCGAGAGACTGGTACTCCAGGATCAAACCGAACTCCATCAGCAATTTCGATGACTTTGGAGAGGATCTGGTCCGCCACTTCATGAGTAGCCGCAGGCCGAGGAAAACGACAGCATCCCTGATGGCCTTGCGGCAGGAGGATAATGAGCCCCTGAAAGTATTCGTCCGCCGCTTCAACACGGAGGCACTTCAGGTGCCCAATCTAGATCCCTCAGCAGCTATGAATGCGCTCCTCGCGGGGGCCAGGTCTAATGATTTCCGTCGGGCTGTAGCTCGACAAAATCCGCACTCACTAGCAGACCTCATGGCCGGGGCAGAGGAGTATATAGCAGTGGAGGAAACACTGGCAGCCCTGGACTTGACTCGGAGGAGAACCTCTGAGGACAAGAACCCTACCAAGCAGCGTAGGGAGGATAAGGCCCCCAGAAGAGAGAAGTCCCCGCAGAGGAGGGAAGAGAACTTCACCCCTCTCAACACCTCCCGGAGACACATACTGACCGCTATCAGTAGTGAAGAGTTCGTGAGGTGGCCAACCAGAATGATCTCCAAGGGAAATAAGAGGGACCAATCAAAGTACTGTCGGTTCCACAGGGACCACGGTCACGACACAAACGAATGTTGGCAGCTCAAGAAAGAAATCGAGCAGCTAATTGGCTGGGGCTACTTGAAAAAGTACGTTCGCAGTGACAGCCACAGACCGGAGAGCAGAGAGAAGAGTCCGCAGGGCCGCAGCCCTCGACGGTCGCAACCACCCCCTGCGAAGAACCAATCTCCCCCTCCATCCAGTCCACAACCAGAAGCGCACCGATCCCAGCTAAGGGGAGTCATTGGCACAATTATGGGCGGACCCACCGCTGGGGGCACATCGTCTGCTGCTCGAAAATCATATGCACGACGAGTCAACGTCGTGCACACATGCAGTAAAAAGCCGAAGAAGGAGAATGAGATCTCCTTTTCAGACGCAGATCTGGACAACCTCATACTGCCTCACGAGGACGCCCTGGTCTTAACTATTCTCGTCGCCAACTGGGAGCTGAAGAAAATCCTGGTCGACAATGGGAGTTCGGCGGATATCTTATACTATCACGCCTTTCAGAAGATGATGATAGGCGACGACCTGAAGCCGGCAAGCTCAGATCTGTTTGGCTTCTTCGGAGAGGTGGTGAAAGTAGAGGGGCAGATTGAGCTCCCAGTCCTTGTCGGAGAGCCTCCCTGCCAGGCGTTCGCCATGGTCAACTTCCTGGTAGTAAAGGCCCACTTCGGTCTATAATGCTATCCTAGGACGGCCTGGCCAGAACCTGATTCGTGCAGTGGCTTCGGCTTATCACCAAAAGATGAAGTTCATAACCCCCAACGGCGTGGGAGAAGTTCGAGGAGATCAACCCCAATCCAGGGAGTGCTATGCGATGGCACTCAAAGGCAAAAATGCAGTGGAATCACTGCCAATCGAACTACTCGATGTCAGGGACGAACTCAGGGGGACTCAACCCGTTGAAGACCTCATCTTCATCCCACTATGCCCAGAAGATAGTGAGAAAGTCGCTCTGATCGGCTCCTCTCTCAGCAGCAGCACTCAGCACCAACTCACTAAGTCAAATCGTCCTGCATGAAAGGTGATTTTGTAAATTAAATTTATGTTAATATGAATAATATAATCTTTTTGCAGACTCAGTCTCCCTCTTGTATCTGGAAACCCAGTTCAGAAAACTTGGGTACTCTCTGGAAACCCAGATCATAAAACTTGGGTACTCTCTGGAAACCCAGTTCATAAAACTTGGGTACTCTTTGGAAACCCAGTTCATAAAACTTGGGTACTCTTTGGAAACCCAGTTCATAAAACTCGGGTACTCTGGAAACCCAATTCGCTAAAACTGGGTACTCGCTGCTTGGATCGCCACGGCTCGTCTCCGCAAAGATCGGGAGCTCACTCCTGGTCCGGAACCAGCCCGGACGCAAAAACCAACGCCGCTTGGAAACCCAGTTCACTAAAACTCGGGTACTTTGGAAACCCAGTTCGCTAAAACTGGGTACTCGCTGCTTGGATCGCCACGGCTCATCTCCGCAAAGATCGGGAGCTCACTCCTGGTCCGGAACCAGCCCGGACGCAAAAACCAACGCCGCTTGGAAACCCAGTTCACTAAAACTCGGGTACTCTGGAAACCCAGTTCGCTGAAACTAGGGTACTCGCTACTTGGAAACCCAGTTCGCTAAAACTAGGGTACTCGCTGCTCGGAAGCCCAGTTCGCTAAAACTAAGGTACTCGCTGCCCGGAAACCCAAGTTCAATAAAACTTGGTCATCCTAAGCCGTTCAGAACATCTCAAGCCGAACTGGATATAGCGCAAAGCGCTACAGGACAAAATTCAGTTCATCTCAAGCCGAACTGGATATGACGCGTCTCGCTACAGGACAAAATTCAGTTCATCTCAAGCCGAACTGGATATGACGCGTCTCGCTACAGGACAAAATTCAGTTCATCTCAAGCCGAACTGGATATGACGCGTACCTCCAAATGACAACCGGACTGGATCTCCGGACTGGATCTCCGTACTCCGGACTGGATATGACGCGTACCTCCAAATGACAACCGGACTGGATCTCCGGACTGGATCTCCGTACTCTGTACTGGATCTCCGAACTGGATCTCCATACTCCGGACTGGATATGACGCGCACCTCCAAATGACAATCGGACCGGATCTCCGTACTCCGTACTGGATCTCCGTACTCCGTACTGGATCTCCAAACTGGATCTCCGTATTCCGGACTGGATATAACGCGTTTCTGAAAAATAAAAAAAAGCAGTCCGGTCCGAACCGGACTGAGCGTAACACGACAAAAATCAGTCCGGCCCCAGCCGGACTGGATATAACGCGTTTCAGCAAAACGACAAAAAGCAGTCCGGTCCAAACTGGACTGGGCGCAACACGACAAAAATCAGTCCGGCCCCAGCCGGACTGGATATAACGCGTTTCAGCAAAACGACAAAAAGCAGTCCGGTCTGAACCGGACGGGGCGCAAAATGTCACAATCAGTCCGGTGGAAGCCGTACTCCGGACTCCGAACTCCGTACTCCGAACTCCGGACTGAATACGACGCGTCCTACAAAACGTCAAAATCAGTCCGGTGGAAGCCGTACTCCGGACTCCGAACTCCGGACTGAATACGACGCGTCCTACAAAACGTCAAAATCAGTCCGGTGGAAGCCGTACTCCGGACTCCGAACTCCGGATTGAATATGACGCGTCCTACAAAACGTCAAAATCAGTCCGGTGGAAGCCGTACTCCGGACTCCGAACTCCGGACTGAATATGACGCGTCCTACAAAACGTCAAAATCAGTCCGGTGGAAGCCGTACTCCGGACTCCGAACTCCGTACTCCGAACTCCGGACTGAATACGACGCGTCCTACAAAACGTCAAAATCAGTCCGGTGGAAGCCGTACTCCGGACTCCGAACTCCGGACTGAATATGACGCGTCCTACAAAACGTCAAAATCAGTCCGGTGGAAGCCGTACTCCGGACTCCGAACTCCGTACTCCGAACCCCGGACTGAATACGACGCGTCCTACAAAACGTCAAAATCAGTCCGGTGGAAGCCGTACTCCGGACTCCGAACTCCGTACTCTGAACTCCGGACTGAATATGACGCGTCCTACAAAACGTCAAAATCAGTCCGGTGGAAGCCGTACTACGGACTCCGAACTCCGTACTCCGAACCCCGAACTGAATACGACGCGTCCTACAAAACGTCAAAATCAGTCCGGTGGAAGCCGTACTCCGGACTCCGAACTCCGTACTCCGAACCCCGAACTGAATACGACGCGTCCTACAAAACGTCAAAATCAGTCCGGTGGAAGCCGTACTCCGGACTCCGAACTCCGTACTCCGAACTCCGGACTGAATATGACGCGTCCTACAAAACGTCAAAATCAGTCCGGTGGAAGCCGTACTCCGGACTCCGAACTCCGTACTTCGAACTCCGGACTGAATACGACGCGTCCTACAAAACGTCAAAATCAGTCCGGTGGAAGCCGTACTCCGGACTCCGAACTCCGTACTCCGAACTTCGGACTGAATACGACGCGTCCTACAAAACGTCAAAATTAGTCCGGTGGACTCCGTACTCCGGACTCCGAACTCCGGACTGAATACGACGCGTCCTACAAAACGTCAAAATCAGTCCGGTGGAAGCCGTACTCCGGACTCCGAACTCCGTACTCCGAACTCCGGACTGAATACGACGCGTCTTACAAAACGTCAAAATCAGTCCGGTGGAAGCCGTACTCCGGACTCCGAACTCCGGACTCCGGACTGGACCTCCAGACTGAATTCCCCGATTCACTTCCAAACAACGCCTACCCATCCAGAGAAACGATTGATCACACTTTCCCAAGTCCCTCAATGAGTCAATGACTTGGAAAACTGGGGGGCAACTGATGGGGTGTAAAATCTCCAGCCTCTCACAGGCTGCCACCTGTCCCAGAGTAGGTGAGCTTCAGCCTCTCACAGGCCGCCACCTGTCCTGGAGTAAGTGAACTCCAGCCTCTCACAGGCCGCCACCTGTCCTGGAGTAGGTGAACTCCAGCCTCTCACAGGCCGCCACCTGTCCTGGAGCAGGTGAGCTCCAGCCTCTCACAGGCCGCCACCTGTCCTGGAGTAGGTGAACTCCAGCCTCTCACAGGCCGCCACCTGTCCTGGAGTAGGTGAACTCCAGCCTCTCACAGGCCGCCACCCGTCCAGGACACCTGTCCTGGACACCTCACCAGGTTTTCCCCTATAAATAGGGATTCAAAGCTAAAACCAACGGGTAATGCGAAAAACCCTCTCCACCCAAACTCTTAGACTTCTCCCCTTCACTCCTGCTCATACTGACTTGAGTGTCGAAGGGCCTGTCCGGAGTAAAACCCGGGTTGGTCTTCTGACCTCGCTTGACTTGTGCAGGACTCAGCCCTCATAGCAGGACTCGTTCTCGACCACCTCACTCCTCGTTCACTCCGGTCCCTCAGGACTCAGCTCCCCTAGTCATCCAGCTCAGCTCTTACGTCACTGCTGTACCTGTTACCGATTTTAGGTCTAACAGGGAATAACATTTGGATGGTTGCCTTTCATTGATTGAATTGAATCAGTATGCTTACATCATATGGATAGCTGTATAGACAAGGCTTTGTTCCCATGTGTTTGGTTTATCATTTTTTTTACGGGTTAGATTGCTTTTGTTATGTACTTTGATGACTGAAAATGGCGTTATTGCTAGTATGTGGCAGTGTTGTTATCATCTTTTGGCCTTGATATTGGAACCTCTAATTTTGTTTTATCATTAAGTCTTGTGATCTCCATCTCAGGAAACCTCATAGTGGTATGTGTCACCATTGCCTAGTTCAGATGTGGTGCTGGATCAGCCATTCACTTGAATTTCAGACTATAAAGCTTTTCTGCTTCAATTGGACGTCCATTTTGAGTAAATAGATAGACCTAATTTTTTTTAGAGGAGAAGTGATACTCTTGTTTTGAGCCTCTTGTTTGGTGACCTACAATTTCTCTTGTCAAGATAGTAATAGTAGTGCAAGCATTAGTCAAGATTGCTTTTCGTAAATGTTCAGGATGGCATCATACATGTTTAGAAACTTAGTTGTATGTAATGAGCAGTTGATGATCTTTATTTAGGAATCACATGATTTCAGTTGAGCTGTGTCTCTATCGTCATAAGCATGTTCAATTTCATTCCAGTTGTATCTCTATTATCATGAGCATGTCCAATTTCAGTCCAGCTATGTCTCTATGTTCTGTTTGTGAAACAGTTCCTCCATTTGTATTGTAGTTCAATTTCTGTTGTGTATACAAGTGTGTGTTGTGTGTATATGGCTGTGAGTGTGCGAGAATGTGCGTGTGTGTCTGTTTGTATGTGTTGTGTATATGTGAGTGTGTGATGTGTATATACGAGTGCGTGTTGTGTGTGTGAGTGTGTGTTGTGTGTATATGGTTGTGAGTGTGTGTGTGTGTGTGTGTGTGTGTGAGAGAGAGAGAGAGAGAGAGAGAGAGAGAGAGAGAGAGAGAGAGAGAGAGAGAGAGAGTGTTGTGTATACGTTTGTGTGTTTTGGTGTGCATGTGTCTGTGTATAAGTATATGTGTATATTGACACAATTCAGCCCATTTATTACTTTGATGTGCATAGTCTTCATCTCCTTTTGAAATGCGCAGCCCTCACCTTGCTATGATATGTGTTGCCTTCTTGGTTAGCCCATGTGCAGACCTCATCTTCTTAATAATAGCAGCCCTCACTACTTTGTTATTTGTATAACCCTGTTTTGGCTAAATGGGAACTCCACTTTTAATTGGATTACTGGATGAGGTTTAAATGAGACTGATTTTAACTGTTACGTGTAGGGTGATTGTCATGAGTGTTACAATACAATTTGTTTTAAGATGTTATACGGTTGGGAGTTATTTCATGATGACACAGATTGATTGTATATATGCGTCTGTATATACATGTGAGAGTGAAGATATGTATGTGTGAGTATTGTCTATATGCAGGTATTTGAGAATGTGTATTGATAAAACAAACGTGAATATATGTCTGTGTGTTGTGTGCATGCAAGTGTCTGTGCATATGTCTGTATGTTGGTATTTTGTGTGTATGGTTGTTTGAGCAGCCCTAACTATGTCAGTTCTCATTTTCTTGCTTGAACAGGGTATATGATCATAGCATCTCCTCATTTTGATAATTGAGACATGATAGCATTACCATTGTGACTTATTAGTTACAGGGAATTCTGATATGGTGCTAAAATATGCCTTTGGTATGAGTGAGGTCTTTGTGTTAGTAAGTGTGGTCATATCATTAAAAAGCACTATCAGTTTGCTATTCCCGTTTCAATATCATCATTTTCATATTGGATTTACCTTCTTCCAATTGTATCATGTGCTAAATAAATGTGGACTTGGAGCTGTTGACTGCATCATTTAAATTTCAGATTTTAGTTTTTACAAGTCTCTAAACTTTCGGATATCTATTTGAGCATGATGTTAGTCTAGTTTAATCTCCTGATGTTTGTCTAGCTTAATTATAAATGACAACACCAGTGCGGTTAACACCATAGCTGGAAAGGGAATGTTTCTCTTGTATCCTTGTGGCAATGGTATTTACATATACTTTTTCCTAACCTGTTTGTGGAGGTATTACCATTTTAAAGTGGTGTCAATGAATTGAAGCCCATATTATTTTATTAGGATGATGATGTAATTCATCTTCTTTAAGTAGTTCACCTTCTTATTGTAGAAAGTGTGTGAATCAATTGATTTATTAACATGAGCTAGTGAGAGTTGATTTGGCAAAGTTTCTTTCTGCAGCTTGTTGAAGGTATAGTACCTCTGTTTGTTTCACCTTCCTTAGTAGACATGATTTGTCTTATTAGAACCTTTCCCTTATCCCATTTGAGCATTATAGCCTAGAAGTTATGACGATAAAGGAGTTATCCCAAGCCCATAATTTTAGGGGACTTACTAAGTCCAAATAGCATTCCCCTCTTTGTTTAGTAGACTTTCTCAGTCTTTTAGACACCCTTAGACTTTAGTTTTTTATTCATTGCAATGGCGATGAAAGAGTCATCTAGAGCCCCAATTTTTAGGAGACTACTTTAGTCTTATAGTGGTTTTTCCCCCTTTTAGGAAACAAGCTTCGTCTCATTTAGAGTGTTTATCCCTTTTATGAGGCTTGCATAGCCTCATTTATAGAAACCCCTCTAACTTGTACCCCAAACTAGTTGGAGACCAACTTGTCTGTTAGTTGTCTTAGCTTTACTTATTCATTGCAAGGGCAATGATAGGGATACTTGGAGCCCCCATAAGAGACATACACTGTCTCATTAGAGTTTAGTTGTACCCTATAGGGGACATACATTGTCTCATTAGAGTTTAGTTGTACCCCATAGGAGACATACACTGTCTTATTAGAGTTTAGTTGTACTCCATTGGAGACATACTTTGTCTTATTTTTCTTGTTTAGAGAGTCTTTGACTTATTTACCCCCATGTTTTGGTAGCGTTTTTAGAGTCTTCGACTTATTTGCACCCCCTCTTTAGTGGTACTAGTTTAGGAGTTTGTCCTTTAGTTTAGGAGTTTGTTCTTTAATGTTGTTACCACTCCTCTTTATTAGAGATTAGCATAGTCTTATTAGAGCTTTGCTTACTTGGGATCTTACCATGTTTGTTTTAGTTGGGACATTAGTTTGTTTGCTTGGGATCTTGGATCATTTACTTGTTTTGGGATATTAGTTTACTTGTTGTGAATCGTTTCATTTTGATATTAGTTGCTTGTTTGAGGTTTCCTCTTTAGCTTTAAGACTTTGCCCTAGTTTGTTGTGTTTGCATGTTCCCTTTAAGGGTGAAAACGTTTAAAAGTCTAAAAATATTTGAACATTTAAAACTTAAAAACATCAAAAAATTTGAAATCCAAAAACATTTGGAACATTTTTAAAATGTCAAAAACATTGAAATATCTAAAAAGTTTAAACAATAATAGAAGTAGTTAGGAAAATTTGTTTCCGAACTACATTGGCTTGATCTTTTTCCAAAAGGTACGTAGGCAGCTTGAGATTTTTATCCCAAGTTCAGTTAAACTTTGTAAATAAAATTTTTCAAATTTTGTAAATAAATCATTTTATCCTTTTAAAAATACAAAAATCCATAAAACATGTTTTCGAAAAGATCTTCCTCTAAAGTTGGGAGTTTGTCCTAAATAGAGGGTTTTAGAGTTAGGAGTTTGTCCTTGATATGTTGTGTGTTTTGTTTGTGTTTATTTTAGAGTTAGGAGTTTGTCCTAGCTAGGAGTTTGACGCCTCTGTCCGGTCAGTTGGCGATACTCTTCGCTAACTGATGATTGGAATAATGTGCGTTAGATAGTCCATTGTTTTCCCTAGGAATACCACCTAGTTACACATAGGATATAGGGACTACCTGCATTAGTCTAAGGTTAAAATAAATTTGCATTTAGTTAGGGAATATAGGGAATCCTAAAATCTGCAATTCACTTTAACCTAAACAACGTTCAAGAAGCTTTAAAAATCGGTCCGATCTTTTAGGATGAGTCTAGTTTAGTGGTATAGATGTCTTAGGCATCATAGTTTAGAATAGACGTGCAAGAACTACGTTGCCTTGATTCCTGGGAGGCGGGGATACGTAGGTGGCTTTGGATAAACTCCAGACCATCCAAAGATTCGGGCGACAACGTTTAGAGTCTTAGGGTTTGTTGTTAGTATTTTTTAGAGTTTGTGTTTTTTGTTATCATTTTTTCTTGTGTGTTTTCTTCAGATTGAGATTATTTCCTTATTTAATCACTCATGTGCTTAGCTGTAGCTCTTTACTACTTACCAGTCTATTACTTGTTGATTATATTGTTAGCTATAGTTCTTTACTGTTTTTTTTATTGCTATTTCACATGTTTAGCTGTTGCTTTACCGTTTTTCTTGCTTATCATATCTCATTATACTTGCACCTTTATTTACCTTATACTTTTAGCTATAGCATGCATGTGTTTGCCCACCAGAAGTTAGACACCAATTAGGCATGACATTCATGACCTAGCTATGCTTAGGCGACATTTCTTTTATTTATTTTGTGTTTGCATTATTTTTATCCCCGGGCCATGCATGTTTAGGTAGACGTTATCTCGGGGATATTTGTTCCCATTTCACATGATTTTTGCCCAAAATTCTTCAAAGTTAATAAATAAATGGCATAAGAGACCGAGTGCTTGCACTTGGGCGGATTTAGGTGCTCTTCGGACCTTCCTCATTCGTAATCAGGCACGAGCCCATATATATCTGGTTATCCATTGCACAGAGGATTTGTTTTTGGGATTCCATGGCCTATCCATGGATGACGACTCTGATTTGTTTTAGGTACGTCTTGGTTTGGGGATTTATCCTTTGATCAAGAGGTATCTCATTTATATCGCCACTCGTGCTATGCTATGAAGGTGGCACTTATTTTGAGAGTTCCTTGGTAGAGCTCTCCTTTTCATTTGGAGATCCAAAGGACCGACGGGGGACTCGTTCCTCGCCTCCCTCCTCAGGATCGGGGTCCACAATAGGTCATGTATGTCTCGAGGTGGTGTTCTCTATAGAAAATGGAGGAGTGGGGAAAACAGATCCATGCCCCTTTGGAAGGCAAACATCAATATTCAATGTTGGAACCCTGCATGCTGGCAGCGTAAGCTCTGCCATTATATCTGTGGAGGTAAGTGTCTCGATTCACCCTGCTGCTGCTTGAGGGTGGCTAGGGATGATGGAGGACACTAGTATCCCCGGGAAGCATCGAAGCACATGACCATTTGTTCATAGAGCTCTTTGTAGGACCCGATAGAGTTAGACTGGAACGCGGTGAACTAGACTTGCGCCACCCCTTCGAGGGTGTAAGGAAAGATCCGGCATATGACGGCTTCCGGAGCGTCCGTAATGAGCAAGGTGGTACCATATGCATCCATATACTCCTTAGGTTCGACGGAACCGTCGTACGGGGCGAAGGGTGGAACTTGCAAGCCATCTTGGAGTGGGACCCTTGTGATTCTTGCCGTGACGGGATATCGTGATGGGGACCTTTCGACACTCAAGTCAGATCGAGGTACCAGGAGGAAAGGAGGACTGGAATGTAGAGGGTGGTGACACATCTGGAAGGGTTTCTTACCCTGACCCTGGGATAATAAGGGTTTTCCTGTGTGATATGGAGTTCTCTTGTGTTTTTCCTCTCTTGTGAATGGGAATATATGTGGGGTGTCGTTTGAATGAGGGGCCCCCTTATATAGGTCGGGGTTCCGGTATCCTAGGCTCTATGTTACGGTGACGTGGACCGTGTATATCACTAGAGATGTCAGTGTGGCAGTGCATGCATGTACGATCCTAGAAGGTGATTCGACAGAATAGGAGATCTCGTGGTGACAGATTGGCGGCTGCCTGAAACTGACTTCGGTACGGCAGAACTGGGATTTGGGACAGATCCTGGCTATGTCAGTTCATGATGGCGGTGAGCTGTCAAGGTGCTTTCTCATGGAAGACGCTATTTTTGCTCGGGAAGGAGTGGAGGTCAGTCGGAGTCGGGTCCGGCCGTGGAGACGGCTGAGGCGTAATGCCACATGTCACAATTGGAGAACTTCTTCATTTTCATTTCTGTGATGTGGCGCTGGGTACACTACTGGATGGATCTTGCGCCATGCGTCGTGATTGAATTTTACCCCCAACAGTCGGTGTATTTTCCTTTTCCTCTTGAAACCATATGACAACAACTAGGAACTACTCGAAGAAGAGACTTATAGAGTTCCTACGGATGCCATGTTTGACTCTTCTGAATTCAAATGTAAACATAATGAATGTACTTGGAGAAGCAAACAGTTCACCTCGGCACTATATATTTCCAGCGTCATACTAGGATCGGTCACACCATCCCTTGGGATAGGTCATAGCTTCGGGATCTTGATATCGACCCCTGAGCATTAGTTGTAGCATGTTCAAGCCTTCTTTGGGATTGGTCACACCATTCCTATACTTCTTGGACAAGAAAAGGCTTCCTGCACATATCATAAAGCGATAAAAATAGAACTTAGATCACTACTGAAGTGGCTCTACAAAGAGCAGCTCACCTATTCAACACTCCATGTAGAAAAGATCCGGTACGTAGTACCTATAAAATGACCTTTAAGTGCTATAGTAGCAAATGGGTTGGGAAAGAACAATTGATGGTGGAGTTACTCGATGCTGATCTGCTGCGAGGCCTAACAAGGTTGAGAGAGAGAGAGATATAGTGACGAATTCTTGCAGAGAAGATGAAGATGGGGATCCGCAGTTTGAAGTGGAAGGAAGAATTCAAATAGACATGAGAGTTAAAGAGAGGAGTCATCTTCACTGGAGCTATGAAACATCAGGCGCCAAAATGCATTACTAGCTTGAGACACAACGTTGCATAATTGATACATTATTTGCCACCTGACCCAATTCACACTGAAAATGCATCATTTGTCATCGTAACATTTTTCAATTGACTAAATAAGACGAAGGTACGGACTCATCATAGCAGAGATAAGAAGACCACTCATTAAGAGGAAGGGATTATCTTCGATGTCATCGCATTCGTCCATCAGCAACTCCTCTTTTTTGTCTTGATGTCCAAGGCCCCAAACAATTAGGGCTGCAAACGAGCCAAGCCGAGCCGAACATTGGGGTGTTCGAGCTTAGTTCGGCTCGGCTCGTTTAGTAAACGAACGAGCCCGGCTCGAGCTTGGTGGGGTTTGGGTTCAACTCATTTAATAAACACATCAAATAAATACCATTAAGCAATCTATCATATATAATATATGAGAAAACGATTTCTACACACAAGTGTAGATAAGTTATCTACACACTAGCTTAAAATACGGTGGGGGCCCACATTGTTTGGGTGATCCAAAGCATTCATTTGATGGGCCCTCGCATAGATAGGGTGTGCCCAAAAAATCAGCTTCATAGGATCATCCTAACCCTTCGAACCGTGGAGGCAAAAAATGGACAGATTTGGGAAGGTTTATACACATCCATTTTACCTCCACAAATCGTAGGGTTGGGATGATCCTATGGAGCTGATTTTTTGTGGACACCCTATCTATGTGAGGGCCGATCAAATGAATGGTTTGGATCACCCAAACAATATGCCCTCCACTGTATTTTAAGCTAGTGTGTAAATAACTTATCTACACTTTTGTGTAGAAACCGTTTTCTCATTATATATATACTAGTTGCAGTCCCGTGCGATGCACGGGGAGTATCCGTTGAGATAGAGAGAAAGAGAAGTGTCATTTGGGTTTTGACTCTTGATTAGGAAACATGCCATGTAATTTGGAAAGAGTAACTTTTGGAATTCCTTGCGGTATTATCCTTTAAAAAAGACATTTTTTAAATAAGGGATTGCAAGCGTTTTTAAATTTCGGGGTGCCACGTGGCACTCTAGCTTACCACGTTCAACTTATTGATTAAGGCATTAGGAAACATGCCATGTAATTTGGAAAGAGTAACTTTTAGAATTCCTTACGGTATTATCCTTAAAAAAATGTTTTTTACATTAGGGAATGCAAGCGTTTTTAAATTTCGGGGTGCAACATGGTGACACCCCAGCTTACCACATTCAGCTTTATAGATATAGATAGATACATGCTATGCATGGGTGTAAAATTGTGGACCCGCCCCATCAAAAAATGAGGTGTAAAATGGTGGGCCCCACCCTAATGGATCAGTTTGGGTTGAGGTGGTGGGTCCCACTCATCAATAACATTAAGGGTAAATGATGGCCCCATTCATTAAAATCTGAGCTGTGAAATGTTAAGCCCCATAAGAAACATGAGGTGTAAACGGTGGCCCCATCTATCAACAACATGAGGAATAATATGGCAAGCCCCACTTAAATATAAAATCAGTACTAAATTTAATATCTAGAGGAGCTTGTTTTGTAATAAATAATTTTGTTAGAAAGAAAACGAACAACAATGCAAAGAAAGATGGTTAGTATATAGCATAGATAGATATTATATATACACGCATAAGTATCTATATAGACAGAATATGAGAGCTTTCATATTGTGAGATCACAGATATGATCTATATAGACAGAATGTGAGAGCTTTTATATTGTGAGATCATCCAATCTAGTTGCTGGATTATATCCTAAATTTAAACCATTAATCAAATGTTAGTGCTTCGCTTTTGGCAAGTGTTGGCGAATAAAAGTTGTGAAGATTTATAAAGTTGGCTCCTAATTTGCTATTTGTTTCAGATTATTACCGATTGTGCACCCAAAAATGGTTATTGGATCTGCTTGTGGATTGAAATGGATGGAATTACTTTCCTACATAAACTCAGTTGTATAACCTTCAACATCTTCTCCCTTGATTGCTTGCTTACCGTAGCTTTCCTGTATTCTGCCTCCTCACTAGAAAGTTCATCTCCTCGGATGTATCAACTATACTCTTATCCCAAATTGTTTGTTTTGAGAAACATGCTATAAATATCTTATCTTTTATTGAAATTGCTTGTTTTGTATGCAGAGTTCTTTGTTTTTGGGATGGGCAATAGCTCAATTGGGTTCAAGTTCCAATAGATATTCAACTTCGTTCAGGTTCACCCTTAAGAAGTTGACACCATTAGATCCAAGTGTTTTCAATGGAGACTGATTATCTTGAATAATATTACGAGGCAATCTATTTGGTGGGAAGGCTGCTCAGATCAACGGATCCAATCAATTCAGTGTTTGACATTTGGAGTTGCAGTTGCATCCAAAGAGCATGAGTTCAAGATACTTCCCACAATTTTGTATGAATAATTTTCTATTTTTTTGTCGCCCTGTGCGCTGTGACTAGTCTATAATAAAGAGGGAAGGGTTTTCTATTGTTCATGCCACGTGTTGGCCTCCCATTCTTCTTTACCTTATATTTTGCATTTTTTAAATTGTAACCTTTTCCCCCACTTTTGTGGAGGCTAGGAATGTGGTATTTTGGTGGGCTTGGATTTTTTTAGGCATCTGATTTATTGTTAATTTTTGCTCCGCTAATGTTTTCCTTTTTTTCTATGGTTGGTATTTTGGTGTCTGTTTTCTTTATGATTTCTTTGCTTCCTTTTCTTTTGTTTTCCCCCTTTTCGGAGGGATGTTTTGGGAGCTGTTATTAGAAATTATGCCAACTATGTAAATTATCCGTTTGTGTTCCTAGGTGTCTTAAGTTGGAATGGCGCTCCTTGATCATGAGTGTAAGTGAAAATTTTGGGAATTTAGAACTTTTGTTACATCGTTTACACTTAGTTTGTATGATTGCTGCTTTTTATAACGAAATATCTTGCTAAATGCGTCCTATTAGCATTGGTATGCTAGGCGAAAGCTCCAAAATTAGCATGATATCATAGAATCCAACACTTGCATGAGAAGAGATTCTCGGGCGGGCAGTCCTTATCTCTCATCTGTGAGCTCGGGACCATGTGAGCTTATGGTATAGTTGGATATTTTTTGGGTGTCATTAAAAATGAATCTTACATATGGGTTGATCTATTTTACTTCATATCTGAGAACACCTTCTATTAGGATGGGTCGTTGATGCTTCCATAAATTCCAAAAGAATTTTAGGGGGCTTTGTGCCTGTTATGTTCCTTGCTTCTGTTATTTCCATTTCTCATTATGATGTAGCAATTACCAACTAACACATTAACCTTTCTATATTAAAACTGATTTTCGGTCGTCCTTCTTTTCTGCTCCCCCTTTCCCCATTTATTACTACAATCGTTGCGATGAGCTGTTTTTTTTTGGGGGGGGGGGGGGGGGGGGGTGGGGTTGGTTTAGCTTATAATTATTTCTAATTTATGTATACCCATGTGCTTGGATAAATTCTATGGCGCGCCTTTGGAGATGGAAAGAGGAAAGAATGAACGACTTTCTTTTTTATGTGTTTCAGGTAACCTTTTAATTTTTGAGGCTTTTGAATTTCCTGTCTGCAGGGCCGAGGGACAAGAAAAGGAGCGTAGGGTTCTGTTTGACCCTAGCTTTTTGTCCATCTTTGCATGTCTCATGTATGTATTTCTGCATTTTTCCTTAAATTTTGGGGATACAAAATTGCTTGCATTCCATCTTGGATTGTACAATTTCAGGAGGAATTTGTTACTTCCAAATCTGACAATTGGTTGGGGTTAATGGACTCAACAATGATGGATTCATAACCCATTTATTTTACGCATTTGGTTGTTGCAAAAGTTGCGGGTCAATGTCTTTGACTTCATAACTTAGTTACATTCTTTCTTCGTAGGTTTGTTGCTATATTTTTCTTTAAATAGACACAATTTGGAAGACATCTCCTATTGGGTCTGAGAGGCAAGCCATAGTGCTGTTGCTAAAGGATACACAGGACGCTGTCCTAACTGCCAGCATGCTGACTCACCAGGTAGATGCCATCCTCATGTGATTTGATGTGTCCATTTTGTTTCCCACTTATTGAGGTTTTTGGACTTCGTGAAAACATGGGAAGCAATGTTCTTTGCATCTATATATATTTTAAAAACTGCTCTTGGAATGTTAAAACAATGGTTTTCAAATCTATTTCTTTTTAAAAAAATGCTATTGGAAGGTTATTCTTTTCATTGGTTGGCTTTTGTGTCTTTTTGAGGCTTTGGGCTATAAAGTGTTACAGTGCTTCGTTTTCCCTAACTTTTTTGAGGTTTTAGGACTTCTCGGCAATTGGAAAGATCATTGTTTCAAGATGGTAGGAAATCATGTTCACATGAATCAAAAATGTTGCCCGACTCGTCAAGAATCATCGAACAGTGGAGCTCCATTCTTTTGATAGAAAGGTAGCACTCTCTTCTTTTGATACATAAGAGTTGTTGGCTGGGTCATTAGAAGATGTAGTTACCAAACATACGCTAGAATCAGTTAATTCCCACTAAACTTTTTCTTTCCTTTATCCCATTATTTTTTCTTTTGTTCAGTGTTGTTATCTTGCATTATAAAATTTGAGATAGATAGTATATGCGTTGGGCGTAGGCAGGGGCCAAACATATCATATATTAGTTTTTAATTTCAAGAGTTGCTTCCTTCGCATAACAGGCCTATATAGGTGTCCAAGTAAATAGTTTTTGTATGTTTTTTTTTTTCTTGGTTATTTAGGGGATTTATAAATCATTTAAGAGTGATGGAAGAGATGTGCAGTTGTGGTTGTGTGGAACCTTCCTTTCTTCTTTCATCTTTTAAATTGAATAATTAGTTATTCCATATGTAGGAAATGAATCAATACGAATAGCTTTAACTTTAGTCTATTTTCTTTTGCTATGTTTAAAAACCACAAATCTAAATATGTACATTTTATGGCTGTACCTTTAGTCTAACAAGCACACGAACTTCATTTTGAAGCAAAAGAGTGATAAGAATGGTTTCACCATCATTACACACAACACTTTAAATTTGAAAGAAAATTAGGCATTGCCAATCTCACTAAAAGTTATTGAAGAAGTAACTAGTGTATATTTGCTCTGTTTGCTTTGCATTGGGTTTGACTTTATGCATTCCAAATAGTATGATAGGGTGGGTTGATGCTTTCATTCATTAAGCTTATGATTTCTCTCTCTTCCAGCTTCCACCACCAAATGTGGCGGGTTATGTGTGATGCTGGTTACACACGTTTGGCATACACAACCATGGAAAGCCCGGTTTACTGTACTGAGTACTGAGGCGCCTACCCTACACAAACTTCATGTGCCGGACATTCTATATGTGTGTTGTCTCTGCCAACAGGCCCCCAAATCTCCACATGGCCTTTTCTACATGTACCTTTACATTATTCAAGTCCCAGTTTTCTCATCCAGGCAAAAGTCATCATGAGATTTTCTCTTAGTTTTATCATCATTTCTTCATTTGCTATCTCATAGACCTCAATTTTTTTAAATTTAGACCTTAAGCAGCTTATTTCTTTTTATGTTTGCTGCCATAGTTCTTTGTTTAAACAAACACAATTAGAAGGGATTCGAAGGGTGTGAGGGGCAAGCCATATTGCAGCTGATAAAGGAAACGCATGACCTGAATTATGACCATATTGCAGCTGATAAAGGAAACGCATGTCCGTGTAGATTGGGTATGATCATTTTAATTTAGTCATTCCTTTCTTATGAGTACCATTCCTACATATACCCAATATTATCTCTCTGCTGGGTTATGTGTCTGTATAGGAGCTGTGACAATATCATACTTTGCAGAAGCTAGCTTGAGGACCTGTTTTGATCGCCTGATGGTGATAGAAATGAGGATTGTGCTCCTGAACTATTTCTTTTGCATTGGCTACCACCATTGTAAAATTATTTTAACACGATATAACAAGTTCATTCGGTTGTGGTATCTAATCTATCAATTTATGTATTTAGAATATGACAGTGCCAATATTTGGAGCCCCTTTAATTTACTTTGATTCGTTTTCTATCCTACCCATTAAATTCAATTGCTTCGTTTCCTATCATGCCCATCAAATTTATTAATCAAATCTGCTACACTTAATAAAATGGAACTCCATATTTGGCATTATCTACTCCTTATATCATCTAATTCCCTCAATCGTCCCTTGCATCGCACGGGGTTCTTACCAGTGTGTGTATATATAACGAACATCATCCTATGGAAATCATTTTCGAGGCACAACCTATATGCATTGTGGCCCATCAAATGGACGGTTTGATCATCTATGGTATGGGCCGGACAGTGCTTTTTGAAAAACACTGAAATCCATAGGCTTACACCATAGAAATTCTCCATATTTGATGTAGTGGGGTCGTTAACTAGGTAATTTAGGAATCTTTTCAACTTTAAGTGGTCAATTTTTCCATTAAATAAAGAGCACTTGACAAAAAAAAAATTATGAAGAATAAAAAATACAAATTTATTGAAAGAGTCAAACAAAGGACAAAGCATGAAATGCTTATAAATTCCAGCAAGGTTTGCTCCTTACAAGATGAATGGTCTAGATCGCCTCGCCTACATTCTTGACATTCTTGTATCCTGTATGGGCAGTGATGAGGAGGAATGAGTTGATCGTTAGCTGATTTTACTGCCAATTCAAATGGATCAGACTGGTAGTTGAAGCTTGAGATATCTAGAACTGAAGTATAATAAGTATGGCTATGCATCCAAGGTCGAATTCCATTGGGAGAATTATTGATAGCTTTAGATCCTCACACTCCCCAGCTTCTCCATGGCCGCAAACCAATTGCTTAAAGAGGATGAAACATTGAGGAGTGAATGCAAGGAACTAATCTCCTCCCTTCCAAGAGGGAATGGGTGGTACATTCCTTATTACTACCAATATCAAGGCTTTTGGTATCCTCTAAAGTACTTGAAAGGAGCAGTGGCATTCCATCAACAGTTTAAACCCCGCGAAGGGGATGCATTTCTAGTCACCACGCCCAAAGCCGGCACCACTTGGCTCAAGGCACTTGCTTTCACGGTTGTGAACCGGACTCGTTACCTTGTCACTGACCACCCTCTGCTAAACACTAGCCCCCATGATCTCGTCCCTTTTGTCATCTTGAAGTTCTTTGTATATAACCAACTTTCTGAATTTGAGAGCATTCCCTCCCCTAGGCTCTTGGCTACTCACATCCCTTACACGTTTTTACCGGAATCGGCAATACAGTCAAATTGTCGGGTAGTTTACTTGTGCCGGAATCCTAGAGATACCTTTACTTCCATGTGGGTTTTCTTCAGCAAGTTGAGACATGAGAGTCTAGGACCATTTTCTCTAGAAGAGGCCTTTGAGTTGTTTTGCACTGGAGTTTCTATATTTGGTCCTTATTGGGATCATGTGTTGGGGTACTGGAAGGCAAGCCTGGAAAGGCCTGAAAGGGTCTTGTTCTTGAAGTATGAGGAAATAAAACAAGAACCCATACTTCATTTGAAGAGGTTGGCTGAATTCTTGGGGTATCCTTTCTCCCCAGAGGAAGAGAAAGAAGCAATGGTGGAGGAAATATCACAACTATGCAGTTTTAAAAATTTGAGCAATTTGGAAGTGAACAAGAGTGGAACAATAGAGCTAGGTAGTGTTGACAAAAAGGTATTTTTTAGGAAAGGGGAGGTGGGTGATTGTGTAAATCATCTGACCCCTTCAATGATAAAGCATTTGGATCAGCTCACGCAACAAAAGTTCCACAGTTATGGTCTCACCTTCCCCTCTTAGTTATTGGGTCATCATCATATATATATCCTTGTCTTATCTTTTTTTTTTTTTGGTTTCAAGTGAAGCTCTTTCCGAGCAACAAAAAATAAATAAACTGCTATTTATGTATTGGATCATCTTCTTAAGTAATATTTTCTTTTCGTACTTTTGTTTTGTTTCCGATAATGCCTTGTTTGGATTTTTGCCGAGAAATATTAGCAACAATTTTTTTTCACTATTTTGAAAGAAAATAAGATTAATTGAAGGTCCCTTTAAATAAAACTTGAACCTCAAGCAACTTTTGTGATGCATCAAGAGGGAAACAACCTGGATCACTAGCTAAGGCCCCTAAATGACCGCTCAGTGATAACGGAGGTAGGGATGCAAAGGCAGCCAGGAGATTTGCCTAGAAGCAGCCACCCTTGAAAGAGTGCGCAATAGCTTACTGATCGAGCGCTCTTGCGCCGAAGATGAATGGGGCCAAGGGATCTGCCAAAGCTGTGGGATGCAAAAATGCATTGGTAGGGGAGCGTTCCGCTTAGATGGAAGCTGCCGCGCGAACAGCAACAAAAAATTTTTGTAGCAAAATAATTTTTTTTTTTCACTTTTTTGAAAGATAATAAGATCGGTATCGCTTATTTCCAGGCCTCTCGATGCACTTCTGGCTGAAAGAGATGAGCAAGAAGCATCCCAGAAAATGAAGAAGACAACTGACAAGTCATCCTCCGGAAAAAGGAAACTAAAAACTAGAAAAAAGAACACTGAATCTCTTTCAGTACCTTCTACAACCTCTCCGACTAGCAAACCTTCTCCCCCCTACCAACCCTTGATGAGTTCATTAACTGAAACCTTCCTTGGGAGAGAGCTTGAAGACGATTCCTATTCTAGGAAAGTCCGGCAAAACCCCTAGCAATCACCCCAAAAATAGAGAAAATATGAAAAGCTACCCTATGGCTGCTATAAAAGATGGTAGCTGCTCTTACCATGATAGTTGTAGCCTTGAGCCTCACTAGCTGGTCTTATGATCACTCACCCAAGGAATTCTATGCTGCCAGCTCACATTACAAAGCAACCTATGGGTAATAACCACGAAGAGCCTTGCACTCCACGTGAATCCTACCAAAATTTGATTTCGGAAAATGAGCCGGAAATGGTACACACTCATTATTGGCCTCCACTACTGTCCGAAAACCCTAAAAAACCTGTTGAAAGGAAACTCATGGAGCTCCCTGTTTGAAAATGATGTCCAAGTGTCCTCCAAACTGGGTTTCATTCACTCAGTGGAAATAGAGAGTAAATCAGAGATTGATTTCGATGACCAGGAACTAGAGGAGAACGGTCGAAAATGGGAGACCTCCCTAGTTGGTTAGTTTCTAGGCAAAAGGCCTTACTTCATGACATTGAAGGATCATTTGAAGAGGACTTGGAAAACAAGGGTGATTTTCAATGTTTCAACCTCCACGGTGGATTCTTTCTCTTCCAGTTCAACGACTCTGAAGATTGTGAATAGTTCTTGAGGGAAGCAATTGCAGCTATGGAGGACACCCCCTTTGTGCTTCGAAGATGGACCCCAGACATAGCCCTGGAGAAGCTAGCTCTTTCTTCTGTCCCAGTTTGGGTGAGATTCCCTGGTCTCCACCTGAGATTTTGGTCTGCTCATTGCCTAAGCAAGATAGCTAGTAAGATTGGAAACCCCCTTTACATGGATGCCCACACAACACAGGCTACTCGCCTCAGCTATGCAAGGGTTTACATAGAAGTCAAGGCTGGAACAGATTTGCCAGAGAGTTTAGATCTAAAAACTTCCTTGGGAACAATTCATCAAAAGTGGAATACGAGTGGAGGTCCCCTTCTTGCACAGAGTGCAGAACGTTATCTCACTCTAGCTCATCATGCCTCAAAAACCAGACAAAAGAGTGTAAAAAAACAGACGCAAGAATGGAGACCCATTCCCCCAAAGGATACCAATTGCACTACAGAAAATCATCCAGAAAAGTTTGATGAAGTGGTGGTGAAACGCTCAAATCAGTTCCAAGAACAGACTTCCCCTGCTTTGCTAGGGACTCGCCACAATGCATATAGGTTGTGCCTCAAAAATGATTTCCACTCCACCAAGACTTCTTGGTGATTTCAATACGGATTCCATTAACGGTGGTGAATCAACCCAATTACAAAGATAGTGGCTCCGCCTCCAAGACTCTCTATCCAAGAGAAAGCTCTGAGTCTCCAACACTCGCTCTTGAGAAGGCTCCACGCGTCTCCTTACACTCGCCCTATGAAGATGGCTATTACGTCTCCACCACACTCGCCAAATACAATGATTGAATCGAATATGAAAAATAAATCACTTCAAAGAGGGTCACAATGCATGTAGAAAGGATGTACAAATCAAGCCTATATCCAATTCTTGCTCAATGAATGTGAGAGGCACTAATCAAGGTTTAATCACTCTTTAAGATGTTCCAAATAAGTTTTATAGCGTCTTAGATGGTTTGGAATGAAAGGAGGGGAGGGGGGGAGACACACACAGACACAAACTTGTATATATATATATATATATATAGACACACACACACACACACACACACACACACACACACACACACACACACATATATATATATATATATATATATATATATATATATATATATATATATATATATGAGGAAACTGTTGGTGAGCTTAAGCTCACCAAACTTATGGTGAGCTAGCTTGCCCAATCACATGGGTCCCACATTTTGGGGAGTGATCCAAACCATTCATTTGCAAGGCCTTATCGTAGATAGGGGTCTGTCCATTTTTGTCCTCCACAAATGGAGGGGTTAGGATGATCCTATGGAGCTGATTTTTGGTACACCCCCCATCTATGTAAGGGACTTTCAAATGAATGGTTTGGATCATCCTAACAAAGTGGCCCCCCATGTGATTGGGCAAGCTAGCTCACCAACAGTTTCCTCTATATATATATGAGGAAAAAGATTGTGCGCTCGACCGCACTAAGCTTAGGTGCGGTCGAGGGCCCAAAACTCATGTGGGCTCACATTGTTAGGATGGTCCAAAGCATTCATTTGCAAGACCCCATCATAGATAGGGTGTGTACAAAAAATCAGCTCCATAGGATCATCCTAACCCACCCAAAAGTGGAGGGCAAAATGAACAGACACCGTTTGCCACAAATTTGCCCATTTTTGCCCTCCACTTTTGGAGGGGTTAGGATGATCCAATGGAGCTGATTTTTTGTACACACCCTATCTATGATGGGGCCTTGCAAATGAATGGTTTTGATCACCACAAAAAGTGTGGGACCCATGTGCTTAGTCCCTCGACCGCACCTAAGCTTAGGTGCGGTCAACCGCACACACCTTTTCCTCTATATATAATCCGAGCTTTAATGTTGGATATTTTTAAAATATTTTATTTTGTAAAATAGAAAAATGAGATTTTACAAAGGGACACTTCTTTTTATGTGGAAAGGTATTTCTAATCAAAAGACACTTATGTTATGGAAATGTGTTATTTTAAATGAAAGGGTTAATTTGAAAGGGTGCTTTCGTGTCTTTTTACCTTCTATGAAAGAAGACTTGGGATCTCATTTTGAAGAAGTCTTTCTCCTCTTTATTCTTTCTATTTTCTTGTTATTTAAGGGCATACTGGTTGATTTGAACTTAGGGTGCAGCCCTTGTTCTTAGTGTAAGCATTGTATCATCAGGACTTATTTCCATGGTAGCCACCTGCATAGGTGGGGAAATTAAAGTCTTTACGAGCTCTTTATCACATGCTCTTTTTTCAATATTTACTACATGCTCTTTATTATTTTTATAATATCGCATCTGGCATACGCTGGGGACTGTTCAAATTTTCTCTTAAATAAAGAGCACTAATAAAAATATTATTACGTGCTCTTTTTTCAATTTTTATCACATGCTCTTTATGTTTTTATAACATCACATGTGGCAGAATTAGGGGTTTTCAATTTTTATCGGGAAATGATATTTACGCCCCTTTTATCACTAGGGACACCCATTTGCCAGTGTACTTTGCAATCAAAGCCACTGGATTTTTCTTACACAAAGTACATTAGCCCCCTTTTTGCCATTGATACACTGACGCTGGGTGTCCCTGGTGATCAAAAGGGCCGTGTAAATATCACTTCCCTTTTAATCACATGCTCTTTATGTTTTTATAATATCGTATGTGGCAGAATTCGGGGAGGGAGCAGAAGGTAGTGCTCTTTATTCAACTTGTCTATTAAATAAAGTGCACGTAATAAAAAAAAAATGAAAAGTTGAAGATTAAAAAATATAAGGGAAAAATACACTTAGACCCCCTGTGGTTTCTGACACTTTCAACTTAACCCCTAATGTTTAAAAAGTTACAAATAGACCCCCTGGGGTTTCAATTTGTGTAAGGTAGACCCCTCAGTTGACAGTTCGTCCACTGATTGAAGGGTTAGGATGATCCTATGGAGCTGATTTTTTGGGCACACCCTATCTATGTCAGGGCCCATCAAATGAACGCTTTGAATCATCCAAACAATGTGGGCCCACAAACACTACCAAAAACAATGTGGCCCCACAAACCCTACCAAAAACCAGACTGTAAGCCCAAGGGTCTACTCTCCTATCTTGTTTTGATGATTCTAAACATAATTGATTGTGTTTTTGAATACTAATCAATTTGCTTTGAAGTGTTGTGTTTGAGATAGGATTGATCATTGAAGAAACCAACACACAACATGGTCATGCTTGGAGATATCCCATACAAGAGTCAAAGGAGCTAAGTGAAGCTCACCTCATCTCTCAAGCAAGCATACACAAGATGGAAGATCAATTGAAGACCAAGACTAAAGAGAAGTTGAAAGCTACATAGGTATCATTGTACATCCTTTCTCTTTAGATTTCCAAGTCAAGGCAAAGTGTTTTCAAAATGTTTTTCAAAGAACACTTAAGAACTTAAAATGGATTAGTGAATGGTTATGTGGTGGACCAACATGTTGGAACCCTCATAAACATTCCAAAATAATCATAGGAGTTGAGTTCCAAAAGCTAAAAATCAAATAAGCAATAAAAATCAAAATCTGTGGATTTTTAGGCTTCTCGGAACTCCGAGATTTTTTCTCGGAGCTCCGAGCTCGGAACTCTGAGAGTTCCCTCGGAACTCCGAGAAAAGGTCCAGTAGCATCTGGACATTTTCTCGGAACTCCGAGAAATTTTCTCGGAACTCCGAGAAATGGTCCAGTAGAAAAATTCCATTTTCTGGCCGTTGTCTCGGAACTCCGAGAATATTTCTCGGAACTCCGAGAATGGTTCTCGGAACTCCGAGAACCTCGCGACAGACTAAAAAATAGCCGTTGGGATTCAAATTAATTTTTGGTTTTTGATATTTCCACCCCCAAACGGTCATATTCTTTGGTGTGGCTATATATACAACATGTAGAGAAGTTTTTCACTCTCTCTTGATCTTTGAAAAACATCCTTAAGCATCAAAAACATTTGCAATCCATTTTAGCTTGAGTTTTTGTTTTTTCATCCCAAACTTGCCTTTCACTTGTGAATCTTTTGAGTTTGGATATAGTAGTGCTTTCACTTGCAAATCACCATCTTTGAAGAGCAATCAAGGGTCTACAAAGAGCATCAAGCTTTCAAGAAGAAGCCAAGCTATTCTCTTTCAAATCTTGTATAGGTGGCTAGGGCATTCCTTTTTTAATTCCCTAGAGAGCAACCGCTTAGAACTCGGCGGAGAAGGAGAGTCTTTGTAAAGGTGTAAGGGCATCCTTGTTTAATATCCCTTGGAATTGTAACCGCCTCGGAGCCGGGCATCGTGGAGGTCTCCAATAGTGGAATCCCTCAAGTGCGACCTTGAGTAGAGTGGAGTAGGCCGTTGGCCGAACCACTATATATCGGTGTGTCATTTCTCACTCTTGCATTTCCATTATTGTTTTGGTTTGGCATTTCACTTTGTTCTTTCAATTATATTTGCACTAACCAAATATTTAATTAAGTGAAGAAAAATTCCAATTAGGGTTTATAGATAATTTTCAAAAGGCCTAATATTGAGTTAAATTCAATTCACCCCCCCTCTTGAGTATTTCAATTGGTATCAAAGCCTCGTCTCTATTTTTTTTGAAAACCCTAACCGGTTTAGAGTAAAGATTCAAAAATGGCAAACTACCCTCAACATCATGAAGGTTATTCAAACACTAGGCCACCCTATTTTGATGGTACAAATTATGGTTTTTGGAAAACTAAAATGAAAATCTTTTTAACTCAAGACTATCAAATGTGGAGAGCAATTAATAATGAATATATCCTACCCACAAGAAATTTAAATGATTGGACCGAAGCCGAACAACAAGCTTCGAATTATAATGCCAAAGCCATGAATTCTCTCATTTGTGCTCTATCTCCCGGAGAATTCAATAGAGTATCAAATTTGAATTCGGCTAAGGAAATTTGGGACACTCTAGAAGTCACCCATGAAGGAACCAATCAAGTTAAAGAATCTAAAATGAACCATCTTTTTCGGCAATACGAACTTTTTCAAATGACACCCGATGAAACAATTGCCGACATGTACACTAGATTCACCAATCTTGTAAATGGATTAAGGGGACTTGGAAAACAATTTTCCAATAGAGATTTAGTAACTAAAATTCTTAGATCCCTACCTTTGTCTTGGGAATCCAAAACCTCCGCAATCACCGAAGCCAAGGACATGAACACTTTGAACCTAGATGAACTTATAGGGTCCTTGATCACACATGAAATGATTTTCAAAACAAAAGCACCCGAAATCGAAACTAAAATCGAAAAAGGAAAAGGAATTGCTTTTGCTTGTAATGTAGGTGAAAGTGAAGATGCAAAGGAAGACATCGAGGATGAAGTAGCTCTCCTAACAAGAAGGATCAAATTCTTGCAAAGAAACATGGGAGGCATGAGAAATAGAAGGACCAATCCTCCATTCAAGAAGAAAGAAGAAGTTGGTGATGGATCTTCTCAACCCCGATGTTACGGTTGCAAGAAGCTTGGACACATTCGCCCGGATTGTCCACTCAACAATGAACCTACTTCAAACAACCGCTTCAAGAGAAGAGAAGGCAAGAAAGGAATGTCCGCCACATGGGATGAGGAGATTGAAAGCGAAGGCGAACAAAATGATGGGGAAGATTGCCTATTAGCAAGAAATGTGTGCTTCATGGCCTCAACAAACGACAACAATGAGGTAAACACTTTAAATGATGTCATTATCTTACAAGAAGTTTTAGATTCCTTACAAAGTGCAAATGATGAACTTGAAATTCAATTTGATAAAATTGCATCACTTGAAAATTCTCTTGCTAACATGACAAAAGAATTTGGTTGGTTAAAAAAGGATCATAAATTCTTAGATGATGAAAATGAAAAATGCAAAGTAGAGATTCATGAGCTAAATGCTACCATTAAGACTTTGAATGAAAATCGACAAAATCTTTCTATTGAAAATAACAAACTAAAGCATGAAAACAGTAAACTATCTTTTGAATATGATGAACTCAAGAAACTCTTTGAAAAATTTGAAAATAGTTCATTAAAATTGGATAAACTTGTAAATCTTCAAAGAATGTCAAGTGACAAAAGTGGACTTGGACATAGATGGAATACCACAATATCTAACTATAAAAACAAACTTGAAAAGACTTCCTCTAGTAGTACCAAAATTTGCTTTTATTGTGGATTGTTAGGTCATTATAAAGTTGCTTGCTTACATGCTAAACAAGATAAGATCAAATTGAACTCTAAAGTGAAAACAAATGAACATAGCAAGATTAGGAAGATTTGGGTACCTAAGGGATCTCACTTGCCTATTCCTATGTAGGTATGCCTTAAAAGCCACAACAAGAGGAACACATGGTACCTTGATAGTGGATGCTCTAGACACATGACTGGAGACCTCACTCAATTCGCATCACTATCACTCAAGGATGGTGGAGAAGTTACCTTTGGAGATGACAAGAAAGGAAAAGTCAAAGGTGAAGGCACCATAGGTAACTCTACCTCTCCCATACATGATGTACTCTTTGTTGATGGCTTGTCCCATAATCTTATTAGCATTAGTCAATTATGTGATAATGGTTTTGAAGTTGTCTTCAATCCCGACAAATGCATTGTTAAAAATAAGATAAATGGAGAAGTAAAATTCATAGGGTCTAGAGACAATAACATTTATACAATTGGACTAGATGATCTTAGACTCCAAAAAGTGACTTGTCTAAATGCCATTAGTGAGGATTCTTGGCTATGGCATAGGAGGTTGGGTCATGCCGGAATGGATCTCATTTCGACCCTCTCCTCAAAAGAAAGTGTTAGAGGATTGCCTAAGTTCAAATTCATCAAGGATCACATTTGTAGAACTTGTCAATTAGGAAAACAATTGAAAAGCTCTTTTGCACCTAAAACTATGATTTCAACCTCCTACCCCTTGGAGCTACTTCATATGGATCTTTTTGGACCAATGAAGACTAGTAGCCTAGGTGGAAAGAGGTACGTGTTTGTAGTTGTTGATGACTACTCACGATTCACATGGGTCATATTTCTAGGACATAAAGATGAAACTTATGAAAACTTCCTAACATCGTGCAATCAAATTCAAAATGAAAAAGGTGTTGCCATCTCCCACATTAGAAGTGATCATGGAACGGAATTTGAAAATGTACACTTTGACACTTACTGTAATGAACATGGCATTAAACATAATTTTTCCGCACCTAGAACACCTCAACAAAATGGAGTAGTAGAAAGAAAGAATCGAACTCTCCAAGAAATGGCTAGAACAATGTTGCATGAAAATGATCTCCCTAGATATTTTTGGGCGGAAGCGGTTAGCACCGCTTGCTATATCATAAACAGGGTATACTTAAGGCCAATCTCTAAGAAAACACCTTATGAGCTTTGGAAAAACTTGAAACCAAATATAAGCTATTTTAGAGTGTTTGGATGTAAATGCTTCATTTTGAACATTAGAGATAATTTACATAAATTTGATAAGAAGTCAGATGATGGAATATTCTTAGGGTATTCTTCTCATAGCAAAGCATATAGAGTATTTAACAGGAGAACCCTAGTAGTAGAAGAATCCATGCATGTGACATTTGATGAAAGAGAGCCAACACCTCAAGAAATGCCACATGATGAGGATGAACCCGTTGAACATCTTTTTCCAAAATTGAGTGCTCCTCCTCATGCATCTACTAGTCATACACCACCTAGTGAGGAAGTAGAAAATGAAAATGATGCCTCATTACCTAGGGATAGGAGAACATTGGTTGATCATCCTGAATCCCAAATCTTAGGTGATGCCACATTGCAAGTAAGAACTAGATCATACTATCGTAGTGTGAGCAATAATTTGGCATTCCTATCCGAATTAGAACCAAAATCCATCAAGGAAGCAGAAAAGGATGAATATTGGTTGATGGCCATGCAAGAAGAGTTGAGTCAATTCGAAAGGAACAAGGTATGGAGGCTAGTACCTAGACCTAGTGATCATCCAGTCATTGGCACGAGATGGGTGTATAGAAATAAATTGGATGAAAATGGAATTATCACTAGGAATAAAGCTAGGCTTGTAGCCGAAGGGTACAATCAGGAGGAAGGGATAGATTATGATGAGACATTTGCTCCTGTTGCCCGTATGGAGGCTATTAGGATACTTTTGGCATATGCATCTCATAAAGGATTTAAACTATATCAAATGGATGTCAAAAGTGCCTTCCTAAATGGCTATATCCAAGAGGAAGTGTATGTTGAGCAACCTCCAGGTTTTGAAGACTTCAAACATCCAAATCATGTCTTCAGGCTTGATAAAGCTTTATATGGATTAAAGCAAGCTCCTAGAGCTTGGTATGAGAGGCTTTGCACTTTCTTAGTTGAAAAGGGATTCGAGATGGGAAAGGTGGATAAAACCTTATTTATCAAAAGAGAAAATCATGATATCCTCCTTGTCCAAATCTATGTGGATGATACCATCTGTGGCTCAACTAATCAAAAATTGTGTGATGAATTTGCAACCTTAATGAAAAATGAATTTGAAATGAGCATGATGGGAGAGTTAACCTACTTCTTAGGACTCCAAATTAAACAATATAAAAATGGAATATTTTTAAATCAAGAAAAATATACAAAGGAGTTATTAAAGAAGTATGGCATGGATAGCAGTAAGACATCAAGAATTCCCATGAGTACTACTGCTAAGCTAGAAAAAGATGAATTTGGCAAATCTGTGGATCAGAAATTGTATAGGGGTATGATAGGTAGTTTGCTCTATTTGACAGCCAGCAGACCAGACATTATGTTTACTGTCTGTCTCTGTGCTCGATTTCAATCGGATCCTAAAGAATCTCACCTATCGGCAGTTAAGAAGATCTTCAAGTACTTAAAAGGAACCCAAAGTCTAGGACTGTGGTATGAAAGATCATCTTCCTTCACTCTCATCGGATATTCAGATGCAGACTTTGCTGGATGTAGAGTAGATAGGAAAAGCACTAGTGGGACTTGCCAATTCTTGGGTAAATCACTTGTTTCATGGTTTAGCAAGAAGCAAAATTCAGTAGCTCTGTCCACAACAGAAGCAGAATATGTGGCAGCTGGAGCTTGCTGTGCTCAAGTCCTATGGATGAAAAGCACATTGATGGACTATGCAATCAAAATGGAAAATATTCTCATCCAATGTGACAATACTAGTGTTATAAGCTTAACAAAGAACCCCATACAACACTCAAGAACAAAACACATTGAGATTAGGCACCACTTCATCAGAGATCACTCACAAAAAGGGGATATTTGCTTAAAATATATCAACACTGAAGAACAATTAGCGGATATCTTTACAAAACCCCTTAGTGATGATAGAATTTGCTATATCCGAAGTGCCTTAAACATATGGAGTGCGGATCAAATCAAAGAAATTGCCAAATAAATACTTTGTGCCTTTAACCAGCTTATCTATATAGTATTTATATATATAATCTTTGTTTGGTAGTATCTGCATGAATGAGATGTCAAATTTTTAATCTTAAAAATCACTCAATTGATATTCTTAGCCTTCTTAGTTTTTCTAAGTTGGAGAGGTATCTTCACTTTAATTAAAATACCTAACATCTTGACATATGTCAACATCTCGATCATGAACAGGTATATGTTCATTACTTGGTTATATAATTTTATACCATAAGCATTGATTCAGGGGGAGTTATCCACTCCTATTTTTTTTACACCCTTTCTGTCGATGACAAAAGGGGGAGAAGTTTGAAATTGATTATCTATTCAATTGACTATATGCACCACTTGCTTATAACTTGTATCATTTATATGTGTGCATATATTGAGGGGGAGTTCTAGTATTCACTTGCCTACTATGTCACTCCACACACACCTCATAATCAATTTTGTTTGTCATCATCAAAAAGGGGGAGATTGTAAGCCCAAGGGTCTACTCTCCTATCTTGTTTTGATGATTCTAAACATAATTGATTGTGTTTTTGAATACTAATCAATTTGCTTTGAAGTGTTGTGTTTGAGATATGATTGATCATTGAAGAAACCAACACACAACATGGTCATGCTTGGAGATATCCCATACAAGAGTCAAAGGAGCTAAGTGAAGCTCACCTCATCTCTCAAGCAAGCATACACAAGATGGAAGATCAATTGAAGACCAAGACTAAAGAGAAGTTGAAAGCTACATAGGTATCATTGTACATCCTTTCTCTTTAGATTTCCAAGTCAAGGCAAAGTGTTTTCAAAATGTTTTTCAAAGAACACTTAAGAACTTAAAATGGATTAGTGAATGGTTATGTGGTGGACCAACATGTTGGAACCCTCATAAACATTCCAAAATAATCATAGGAGTTGAGTTCCAAAAGCTAAAAATCAAATAAGCAATAAAAATCAAAATCTGTGGATTTTTAGGCTTCTCGGAACTCCGAGATTTTTTCTCGGAGCTCCGAGCTCGGAACTCCGAGAGTTCCCTCGGAACTCCGAGAAAAGGTCCAGTAGCATCTGGACATTTTCTCGGAACTCCGAGAAATGGTCCAGTAGAAAAATTCCATTTTCTGGCCGTTGTCTCGGAACTCCGAGAATATTTCTCGGAACTCCGAGAATGGTTCTCGGAACTCCGAGAACCTCGCGACAGACTAAAAAATAGCCGTTGGGATTCAAATTAATTTTTGGTTTTTGATATTTCCACCCCCAAACGGTCATATTCTTTGGTGTGGCTATATATACAACATGTAGAGAAGTTTTTCACTCTCTCTTGATCTTTGAAAAACATCCTTAAGCATAAAAAACATTTGCAATCCATTTTAGCTTGAGTTTTTGTTTTTTCATCCCAAACTTGCCTTTCACTTGTGAATCTTTTGAGTTTGGATATAGTAGTGCTTTCACTTGCAAATCACCATCTTTGAAGAGCAATCAAGGGTCTACAAAGAGCATCAAGCTTTCAAGAAGAAGCCAAGCTATTCTCTTTCAAATCTTGTATAGGTGGCTAGGGCATTCCTTTTTTAATTCCCTAGAGAGCAACCGCTTAGAACTCGGCGGAGAAGGAGAGTCTTTGTAAAGGTGTAAGGGCATCCTTGTTTAATATCCCTTGGAATTGTAACCGCCTCGGAGCCGGGCATCGTGGAGGTCTCCAATAGTGGAATCCCTCAAGTGCGACCTTGAGTAGAGTGGAGTAGGCCGTTGGCCGAACCACTATATATCGGTGTGTCATTTCTCACTCTTGCATTTCCATTATTGTTTTGGTTTGGCATTTCACTTTGTTCTTTCAATTATATTTGCACTAACCAAATATTTAATTAAGTGAAGAAAAATTCCAATTAGGGTTTATAGATAATTTTCAAAAGGCCTAATATTGAGTTAAATTCAATTCACCCCCCCTCTTGAGTATTTCAATTGGTATCAAAGCCTCGTCTCTATTTTTTTTGAAAACCCTAACCGGTTTAGAGTAAAGATTCAAAAATGGCAAACTACCCTCAACATCATGAAGGTTATTCAAACACTAGGCCACCCTATTTTGATGGTACAAATTATGGTTTTTGGAAAACTAAAATGAAAATCTTTTGATGGTACAAATTACGAGCTCTTTATCACATGCTCTTTTTTCAAATTTTACTACATGCTCTCTATTATTTTTATAATATCGCATGTGGCATATGCTGGGGAGTGTTCAAATTTTCTCTTAAATAAAGAGCACTAATAAAAATATTATTACGTGCTCTTTTTTCAATTTTTATCACATGCTCTTTATGTTTTTATAACTTCGCATGTGGCAGAATTAGGGGTTTTCAATTTTTATCGGGAAATGATATTTACGCCCCTTTTATCACTAGGGACACCCATTTGCCAGTGTACTTTGCAATCAAAGCCACTGGATTTTTCTGACACAAAGTACATTAGCCCCCTTTTTGCCATTGATACACTGACGCTAGGTGTCCCTGGTGATCAAAAGGGCCGTGTGAATATCACTTCCCTTTTAATCACATGCTCTTTAAGTTTTTATAATATCGTATGTGGCAGAATTCGGGGAGGGAGCAGAAGGTAGTGCTCTTTATTCAACTTGTCTATTAAATAAAGTGCACGTAATAAAAAAAATGAAAAGTTGAAGATTAAAAAATATAAGGGAAAAATACACTTAGACCCCCTGTGGTTTCTGACACTTTCAACTTAACCCCTAATGTTTAAAAAGTTACAAATAGACCCCCTGGGGTTTCAATTTGTGTAAGGTAAACCCCTCAGTTGACGGTTCGTCCATTGATTGAAGGGTTAGGATGATCCTATGGAGCTAATTTTTTGGGCACATCCTATCTATGTCAGGGCCCATCAAATGAACGCTTTGAATCATCCAAACAATGTGGGCCCACAAACACTACCAAAAACAATGTGGCCCCACAAACCCTACCAAAAAACCAGACAAAAGAGTGTAAAAGAACAGACGCAAGAATGGAGACCCATTCCCCCAAAGGATACAAATTGCACTACATAAAATCATCCAGAAAAATTTGAGGAAGTGGTGGTGAAACGCTCAATTCAGTTCCAAGAACAGACTTCCCTGGCTTTGCTAGGGACTTGCCACAATTCATATAGGTTGTGGCTAAAAAATGATTTCCACTCCTTGTATCCTGTATGGGCAGTGATGAGGAGGAACGAGTTGATCGTTAGCTGATTTTACTGCCAATTCAAATGGGTCAGACTGGTAGTTGAAGCTTGAGATATCTAGAACCGGAGTATAATAAGTATGGCTATGCATCCAAGGTCTGTGAATTCCATTGGGAAAATTATTGATAGCTCGAGATCCTCACACTCCCATCTTCTCCATGGCCGCATACCAAATGGTTAAAGAGGATGAAATATTGAGGAATGAATGCAAGGAACTAATATCGTCCCTTCCAAGAGGGAATGGGTGGTACATTCCTTATTACTACCAATATCAAGGCTTTTGGTATCCTCTAAAGTACTTGAAAGGAGCAGTGGCATTCCATCAACAATTTAAACCCCGCGAAGGGGATGCATTTCTAGTCACCACGCCCAAAGCCGGCACCACTTGGCTTAAGGCACTTGCTTTCGCGGTTGTGAACCGGACTCGTTACCTTGTCACTGACCACCCTCTGCTAAACACTGGCCCCCATGACCTCGTCCCTTTTGTCATCTTGAAGTTCTTTGTATATAACCAACTTTCTGAATTTGAGAGCATTCCCTCCCCTAGGCTCTTGGCTACCCACATCCCTTACACGTTGTTACCGGAATCGGCAATACAGTTGAATTGTCGGGTAGTTTACTTGTGCCCGAATCCTAGAGATACCTTTACTTCCATGTGGGTTTTCTTGAGCAAGTTGAGACATGAGAGTCTAGGACCACTTTCTCTAGGAGAGGCCTTTGAGTTGTTCTGCATTGGAGTTTCTATATTTGGTCCTTATTGGGATCATGTGTTGGGGTACTGGAAGGCAAGCCTGGAAAGGCCTGAAAGGGTCTTATTCTTGAAGTATGAGGAAATTGAAATAAACAAGAGGGGGGGTGAATTGGTTTAAACACTAATTTATACATTTTTTAAAAAAAATTAATTATTAAACCTAATTTGATTTTACTTCTCTTGATTAGATTTTGGTTAGTTCAAATAAGATCAAAACAAAATGAATTGCCAAACCAAAATCAAGAATGAAAGTGCAAGATAAAGAAAGAACACACCGATGTATAGTGGTTCGGGCAAAGCCCTACTCCACTCTTCTTAAGATCGTCCTTATGGATTTCCACTATTGTGAGACCTCTACGATGCCCGGCTCCGAGGCGATTACACTCCCAAGGGATATTAAATGAGGATGCCCTTGACACCTTTACACCGACTCTCCTTCTTCGTCGAGTTCTAAGCGATACTCCCTAGGGTATTAAGATAGGATGCCCTAGCCACCTTTACAAGAAAAGAAGATGAAGATTTGCTTTGCTTCTCTTGAAAGCTTGATGCACAATTTTGTCCCTTTTGATTGCTCTCCAATATAGGTTGCAAGTGAAAGCCTAAATCCAAACTCAAAAGATTTGCAAGTTGCAAGGCAAGTTTGGGAGAGAAAAACAATTTCTCAAGCTAAAAGGATTTGCAAGTGTTTGAATGCTTAAGGATGCTTTTTCAAATATTCAAGAGAAGAAAATAATCCTCTTGAATGTGTATATATAGCTTCTCAACAAAATATGACCGTTTGGGGTTAAAGAAATCAAAAATCAATTTTTAATTCAAAAGCCAACGGCTATATTTTGAGCTGTCGCGACGTTCTCGGAGTTCCGAGAACCATTCTTGGAGTTCCGAGAGAACGGCCAGAAGAAGAAAAATTCTACTGGACCATTTCTCGGAGTTCCAAGAAAATGGCTAGAAGTTGTCAAAAACTACTGAACCATTTCTCGGAGTTCCGAGAAAAATCTCGGAGTTCCGAGAAGCCTAAAATCAGCAGACTTTTTATATTTTTGATGCTATTTGATTTTGAGCTTTTGGAACTCAATTCCTAAGATAATTTGGAATGTTTATGAGGGTCCCAACATGTTGGTCCACCACATAACCATTCACTAAACCATTTAAGTTCTTAAGTGTTTTTGAAAAACTCTTTTGAAAAACCTTGCCTCGACTTAGAAATCTAAAGAGAAAAGATTTAAAATGAAATCTATGTAACCTTCAACTTCTCTTTAGCCTTAGTCTTCAATTGATCTTCCATTTTGTGTATGCTTGCTTGAGAGATGATGTGAGCTCCACTTAGCTCCTTTGACTCTTGTGTGGTACATCTTCAAGCATGACCATGTGGAGTGTTGGTTTCTTCAATGATCAACCTATCTTAACACAACACTTCAAGGCAAATTGATTAGTATTCAAGAACATAATCAATTATGTTTAGAATCATCAAAACAAGATAGGAAAGTAGACCCTTGGGCTTACAGAAATGAAACAAGAACCCATACTTCATTTGAAGAGGTTGGCTGAGTTCTTGGGGTATCCTTTCTCTCCAGAGGAAGAGAAAGAAGGGGTGGTGGAGGAAATATCACAACTATGCAGTTTTAAGAATTTGAGCAATTTGGAAGTGAACAAGAGTGGAACAATGGAGCAAACTGGTTATGACAATAAGTTGTTTTTTAGGAAAGGGGAGGTGGGTGATTGGGCAAATCATCTGACCCCTTCAATGGTAGAGCGATTGGATCAGCTCATGCAACAATAGTTCCACAGTTATGGTCTCACCTTCCCCTCTTAGTTATTTGGTCATTATCATATATATCATTTTCTTATCTTCTTGTTGTTTTGTTTCCAATGAAGCTCTTTCTGAGCAACAAAACATAAATAAACTGCTATTTATGTATTGGATCATCTTCTTAAGTAATCTCTTCTTTTCTTACTTTGTTTTGTTTCCGATAATTCCCTGTTTGGATTTTGCCTAGAAATACTTGCAACAATTTTTTTCCGAGAAAAATATATTTTTTTCACTATTTTGAAAGAAAAAAAAAAGGGTATCGCTTAATTGAAAGTCCCTTTAAAGAAGACTTGAACCGCAATGGTTGAAGATATTTTTGTGATGTGGGATCAAACAACCTAGAAGCCCAAAATTAAGAAAAGTTTTTGTTCCAAACTTTTCCAATCAGTGCCTAAAGCTCTTACTGAGCAAAAACACATATAGTGCTTTTTATGTAGCCTATCAAATAGTTGTCATTAATTAGCATCCATTTTTAGGATTAGTATAAATGGGGGTGGAAAACATGAAAATTTTCCTTTTATTTCTTATGAGAGAGCATGATAAAATGAATGATAGGCCTTCACCGATGACCCGAAATACCCCGATACGCCTTGACCGATGACCCGAAATACCCCAGGTTGGGTTCAAAACTCATTGGTCTTGGTTTGACTTGGTTTTTAGGATGCAAAACCCCAACTTAATCTGAGGTCGGGCAGGGGTAATCTTTAAAACTCATATTTTGGGGTTTTTTTATACAGTGTAAGTGCTTATAATCCATTATTTTTCAAAAAGTACTGTGCCGTCCACACCATAGGTTGAAAACATCCATTTGATGGTACAAAACGTAAATCAGTTGTGCCCAACAAATCATTTCCATAGGATGATCCTACCCCTCCAATCTACAGAGGAACCGTATATTATGGAAACCTCCTTAGATTGGAGAGTTTGGATCATCCTATGGAAATCATTTTCGAGGCACAACCTATATGCATTGTGGCCCATCAAATGGACGGTTTGATCATCTATGGTATGGGCCATACAGCGCTTTTTGAAAACACTGAAATCTATAGGCTTACACCATATAAATTCTCCATATTTGATGTAGTGGGGTGGTTAACTAGGTAATTTTGGAATCTTTTCAAATTTAAGTGGTCAATTTTTCCATTAAATAAAGAGAACTTCACAACAACAACAAAAAGATGAAGAATAAAAAATACAAATTTGATTGAAAAAGTCAAACAGAGGACAAAGCATGAAATGCTTATAAATTCCAGCAAGGTTTGCCCCTTACAAGATGAATGGTCTAGATCGCCTCGCCTACATTCGTGACATCCTTGTATCCTGTATGGGCAGTGATGAGGAGGAACGAGTTGACCGTTAGCTGATTTTACTACCAATTCAAATGGGTCAGGCTGGTAGTTGAAGCTTGAGATATCTAGAACTGGAGTATAATAAGTACGGCTATGCATCCAAGGTCTGTGAATTCCATTGGGAAAATTATTGATAGCTCGAGTACCTCACACTCCCATCTTCTCCATGGCCGCATACCAAATGCTTAAAGAGGATGAAATATTGAGGAATGAATGCAAGGAACTAATCTCCTCCCTTCCAAGAAGGAATGGGTGGTGTTAGAGATATTAAATAACCGCAAGTGCACGGATCGTGTAAATTCGGGTCGAACTCAGGGAAGAGAAATCTAGTTGTCAATCCTATTCTTGTACCGATTAGAATACTAGCTATGATATAATGTTGCCTGCAATGGACTCAAGATTTCCAGGGACTTGACCTCGTTGCCAACACTATATATAAGCGTATATTCTAATCAATCTAAGAATCAAATTTAACTAAGATCTTTTTTATTTTAAATCCTAATTTAGGCAAACTGTACCAAGGTTCTAATGATCTCTTTTAACTACTTATCTATTTTAATTAGAAAACCAAAATTCGAAAGGCCTAAGTTAATTGGAAAATTGCAAAAGTAATTTGGAATAGTGTAAAAATCTTAATTCAATATAAAAGATTACTTAGGGCTAGAATCCACCATGGGTTTGGATTAGATTGATTAATTAAAACAACTCTTGAATAGGGTTAAAAATTCGATTAACTAGTCAATAAGGAATAAGATCAAAGAGATGTCATTCCTTATAAGTAATTAATCAAATCCACTCTCCAATTTACATTGATTATATAGAACTTTATATTTGTTAATCAACAATCATTCATACGAAAGGGGAATGCCAATGGCATGAATGATTGGGATTTTCCAAACACAAAATCCTACACAATTTTTCAATTGAATAGATTGATTTAATTATAAATATTTCTCCTTCCCCATGGCTTCAACTAAACCCTAAGTAATTAGGATTTAGTTATTCATGAAGAAGTGAAGAAAAACAAAAATAAAAGAGATAGATGGGAGAATAATTGCCATATAGAACTTGAAAGGAAATGAAATAAAAGCAAATTACTTCTCCACTAACTTGAATTGAAACAAAATTACATCAAATTGAACTTAAAATAAATAACAAAAATAAAAGGAACTTATTCTTTTTCTCCTCCAATCTTTGGTTGAATCTTCCTCTTTCAAGCTTTAATGTCACCTTGAGTTTGAATGGTGGATGATGATGCCGTGGATTGAGAGTTGAAAAGAAAAAGAAAAAGAAAGAACAAGAAAATCTAAGAGAGAGAGCTTGAGAGTAGTGGAGAGAAAAAGAGAGAATGAAAAAGAGAATGTCTTCTTCACTCCAATATGTAGCTTTCTTCCCCTTCTATTTTTATCTCCAAGAAAAGACACAATCTTTGTATCTTTTTGTATTTTTGGAAGCCACCACCTTTCCTTGGCAAGTTTTGAAATTTCACCCTTTGTTTATAATGCAATTTTCTTATTTTATTTTCTCACAATTTAAGCTTCTTGGCACTCCCTTTTGGTAAATTTTTGTTGACCTTTTCTACTCTTCTTGCTCTTACGTGGGAATTGGTGCTATTTTGCTACAAGACAAAATAACATGATTATGCATATATTAGAAACCATATAAAATCTCATATATATAGGGAATGAATTTTAGCAAATGTAAGTGGGTCCCACATAATTGTATATATATGAATGAATTTTAGCAACTGTAAGTGGGTCCCACATAATTGTATATATATAAATTATATGCAATTAGAAAATACCCTTTTCCTATACAAAACGTCACCCACTTGTTAAATATGGCTTATTGCCATTAAAAGTCAAACTTCTATAAAAGAAAAACCCTTGTTGGATTTCCCATTCATATGCATATGTATGCTTTCTTTTTTTATCATCCAGCCAATGCAAATATAGAAATAACAAGACGCCGAAATTGCTTTCCACAACAGTGCTTTCCAAAAACCCAAGTGGGTCCCACATCATATAAGACAATCTCTATTTTGGTTCAAAAATTCTCAACATGGCTACGGCTTTGCCTATTTTGAAATCAGCCATAATGTCATGCTCATCCCAACGGTTCAGATTATCCTATGGGGTTGCAATATTTAGAAATAGTGAGAGCAAGTGCAAGTAGGTGAAATAGAAATTACTATTTCTTGTAAAAACATGTACAAATGTAAAGATTTGCATGTGTTTTGTAATTGCATGTGGGTCCCATATATATTATATAGTATATGAATCATATAGCAATTGCCATTTTTAACCCAAAAGTGGGTCCCACTTTGAATAGAGTAAAGAAACTTTTAAAAAACGTGAAGGGCTACAGCTGTTATTCAAATCAAGGTGGGTCCTGATGATCATGGCCCAAACCATTTCTATTGGATGACCTAAACTGTTCATTTCATAGGCCTTAGCTCTATTTTTCGTAAAAATCCGAGGTAGCCTTGAAATACCAAAAATAATAAAATACCTTAGGAGTACCGCTTTAAATAACAAAAATGCATGCTTTTCCTACCTACAATTCACACATAAATGTGCTTATCAGATTCCCCCACACTTAAACTTTGCTTGTCCTCAAGCAAACAAAAAGAAAATATACAAAAATAAAAACAAAAACAAAAACAAAAACCTAACTCACTTTTGTAGGAATCACGATTGCACTTAGCATGTGCAACAAGCCTTTAAACCCATAGGTTACCCTAGTGGACGAGTTGTGTCTCGTGAGTGTTTGCAGTGAATATACACACAAAATTCCAAAACAAACTTTTCTTTCCAAATCTCACTATAGAATAAAGCCAAAAATTTCTAATTCTTTTTTTCTTTGATAAATTACTCAAAATAGAACAACTAGAATACCCCCATACTTAAACTTTGTATCCTATCCCAAGTTGAAAAAATTAGAAAAATATTTTAAATAAGTAATCTTCTTTTGAATTTTTCCTACTCTTCTCCCTTAAATTTGCTTCTAATGTAATCGTACCATAAAAGGAATTGATTCGAAAACTTCGTAGAAAACTTACAAATTTATAGGTTCACCATACTTTCCAGTTTTCCCATAGTTTCTAAGAATAGAACTCACTTTTTGTAATCCTCTACTGCTTTTGGCGTGAATGACATGCAGGGCATGCACCAGACACCCAGGCTACTAAGCAGTGTTCGACTAATCTTTGATTTGCATATATCATAGACATTGAAGCATATGAGTTCAAGTTTTACCTTTGATTATGTGCAATGCTTTGATTTATTAAGCTTTCTAATTGACCCATGTATGGAGTTTTTAGTCAGTTGCTCTCAAGGCAGTTGGCTTTAAGGAACTAGGCATAAAAATCCTTTAGACTTAATAGCTCAAGTCAAAAAGGCTACAAATCAAAACTATAATCAAGAAGCCAACTTTCTAAAAATAATTCTTTTTTTCTTTTGTTTCAACCTTTCTTTCCTTTTTAACCATACCATATAAAAAGTAAGTGTCTATTTCTATTTCTTTAAAAGAAAGATTCCAAAAGAAAACAAAACTATGAAAGGAAAGTGTTCTTTCTAATTTTCAAATTCCAAAATTAAAGTATCCACTAACTTTCTTTCTTAAAATAGGAAAACAACGTTCCTTTTAAGAATACCAAGTTCTTTTTAATTCGAGAAAAATACCAAAAATAAAAGGAAAAGAAAATTTCTAACTTTAACTATAGAAAAGATTAGAAAAGAAAGTTTCCAAAAGCTACCCCCCCATACTTGATTTATGCATTGTCCTCAAGGCATTAAAAATAGAAAGAAAAATATGAGGACTAAAAATAGAAAGGAGGGTACGTACCGTATTTGTTTAGGCATGATTCGAATAGGAAGGTTTATGGAGATCCATGACCTCTTCTATATCCGGCTTTGACAACTCAATAAATGGCTTTAATCTTTGACCATTAACTTTAAAAATCTCACCATTGCTTGGATTTAGAACCTCGACAGCACCATGGGAGAAAACTTTATTAACCACATATGGTCCATCCCAACGGGATCTTAACTTAACTGGAAAGATATGCAATCTTGAAGTGTAGGGAAGCACTTTTTCGCCCTCTTGAACGATTTTCTCAAAATATGTTTATCATGAAAAGCTTTTGTCTTCTCTTTATAGATCTTTGCATTCTCGTACGGTTCATTGCGCAACTCCTCAAATTCAGAAAGTTCTAATCGGCTTTCAACACCTGCAGAAGACAAATCAAAGTTTAGTTTCTTAATAGCCCAAAAAACTTTATGTTCCAATTCAACCGGGAGGTGACAAGCTTTTCCATATACAAGACGGTAAGGAGACTGACCAAGATCAGTCTTGAATGCCGTCCTATGAGCCCACAAGGCATCCACTAATCTAATGGACCAATCTTTGCGGTTTGAATTCACTATCTTCTACAAAATTTGCTTAATTTGCCTACTTGAAACCTCTACTTGACCACTCGTTTGAGGATGATAAGGGGTGGCCAACTTATGAGTAATACCATATTTCTTCATAAGAGCTTCAAACGGCCTATTACAAAAGTGCTTACCCCTATCACTAATGATGGCACGAGGTGCACCGAAGCGTGAAAAAATATTTTCTTTAAGAAACTTGACCACCACCTTGTGGTCATTGGATTTGCAAGCAATGGCTTCAATCCATTTCGACACGTAATCTACACCTAACAAATTATACAAATTTCCAAAAGAGTTGGGAAACGGACCCATAAAATCAATACCCCACACATCGAAGATTTCTACCACTAAGATCGGGTTGAGGGGCATCATATTTCACTTTGTACCTCTACCTAATGACTGACAAGATCTACATGCTTTACAAAAACCAAAAGCATCTCTAAAAAGACTTGGCCAATAGAAACCACATTGTAAAACTTTGTGCGCGGTTTTCTTTGCACTAAAGTGGCCACCACAGGCTTGATCAAGGCAAAAAGATAGAATCGATTGGTGCTCATGATCGGGCACACATCGTCTGACAATTTGATCCGAACAAGTTTTGAACAAATAGGGATCATCCCAAAAGAAATACTTTACCTGTGAGTGAAACTGGTATTTGTCTTGGTTGGACCAATGATCCGGTGTAGCACCTGTAACCAAGTAATTCACAATATCCGCATACCATGGCTCACTAGAAATAGCAAACAATTGTTCATCAAGGAAGTTTTCATTAATTGGACATTCGTCATTCTTTGCATTAGGAAGTCTAGACAAGTGATCGGCAACCAAGTTTTCCGTACCCTTTTTATCTCTAATCTCCAAATCAAACTCTTGAAGAAGTAAAACCCACCTAATGAGGCGAGCTTTAGCATCCTTCTTTCCAACAAGATACTTGATTGCCGAATGGTCGGTATAAATTATCACCTGCGATCCAATCAAGTAGGACCGAAACTTCTCTAATGCAAACACAACCGCTAAGAATTCTTTTTCCGTAGTGGTGTAGTTGAGTTGTGCATCATTGAGAGTCCTACTTGCATAATAGATTACATGCGGTAATTTATTGAATCTTTGACCCAACACGGCTCCTATTGCAAAGTCAGAAGCATCACACATAATTTCAAACGGTTCGGTCCAATTAGGTGCTTGAATGATGGGAGCCGTAGTTAACTCCTTTTTTAAACACTCAAAAGAATCGAAGCATTCTTTGAAAAACTCAAATTTTTGATCTTTTGCTAACAAGTTGGTTAGAGGCCTAGCATTTTTAGAAAAACCTTTTATAAAACGCCGATAAAAGCCCGCATGGCCCAAAAATAATCTAATATCCTTCACGCTTTTGGGTGGTGAAAGATGGACAATGAGATCCACCTTAGCTTTATCAATCTTAATTCCCTCTTTAGAAATCACATGACCTAAAACTATGCCCTCTTTTACCCTAAAATGACATTTTTCCCAATTGAGGACAAGGTTCTGTTTGTCTACTTCTTTCTAAGACCAATTTTAAGTGATGTAAACATTCGGCATAGGTGGAGCCATGAATAGAAAAATCATCCATAAAAACCTCTAAGAAGGTCTCCACCATGTCAGAAAAGATACTCATCATGGATCTTTGAAAAGTTGCCGGTGCATTGCAAAACCCAAAAGGCATGCGTCTATAAGCAAACGTTCCAAAGGGGCATGTGAATGTCGTTTTCTCTTGATCTTCAGGAGCTATGGGAATTTGGTTGTAACCAGAATATCCATCAAGAAAGCAATAATACTCATGACCTGCTAACCTTTCTAACATTTGATCAATAAAAGGCAAAGGAAAGTGATCCTTCCAAGTAGCGGCATTAAGCTTTCGGTAGTCAATACAAACCCGCCACCCTGTTTGAATACGAGTAGGAATAAGTTCATTGGTGGCGGATTGTATAACGGTAACTCCCGACTTCTTAGGCACTACTTGGACGGGACTCGCCCATTGGCTATCCGAGATGGGATAAATGATCCCATTATCTAACCATTTTAAAATCTCTTTTTGGATGGCTTCCTTCATCACAGGATTAGCCCTTCTTTGATGTTCCCTTGAAGGTTTGGCACCCTCAACGAGATGGATGTGATGTTGCACAATCGAAGGGCTAATTCCTTTGATGTCGGCCATTGTCCAACCTATGGCTTCCTTGTTATCTTTTAGCAATTTAATGAGTTCCTCCTCTTGAGGGGAGACTAGGTCCGCAGCAATTATTACAGGCAAAGTACAATTATCACCCAAAAATGCATAACGTAAATGAGAAGGCAAGGGCTTCAACTCCAACTGTGGCGCTTCTTCGATTGATGTCTTTGGAAGAGATGTTGCGAGTGGTCCAACAGGCTCCACGTTTTGGATGGCAAAAGCTTTGGAAAAGAAATCATCTCCATCATTTCCTAGTTCGTCCAAGCATTCTTGGAATCCTGCATCAAAATCAATTTCAAAATTAGAAACAATGTCGTCGGGAAAGGAATGCAACATATTGATTTCTTCATAAAAATTTGGTTGCTTACCCAATCTAAAGACATTAAAATCAACCGATGTGTTTCCAAAAGACAATTTCATCAATCAATTTCTACAATTAATTAGAGCGTTGCTAGTGGTAAGGAACGGCCTACCAAGGATGGTAGGAATTTGATCCTTGATATTAGCAACAGGCTCGGTATCTAACACAACAAAATCTACGGGAAATAAAAAATCACCTACTTTAATTAACACATCCTCAACCATCCCTTTGGGTGTTTTAATTGATCTATCCGCCAATTGAAGAGTGATGGTGGTTGGTTTGAGGTCTCCTAATCCTAGTTGCTTAAATACAGAAAAAGGCAAGAGATTTACACTTGCACCCAAATCCAAAAGAGCATGTTCAATATTTGTGTTACCAATAGTGCAAGAGATAGTAGGACATCCTGGGTCCTTATACTTAGCCACCATTTGTAGAGACAAGATGGAACTTATATTTGCGGCCAAGAAAGCTTTCTTGGGCACATTAGTTGTGCGCTTTTGTGTGCACAAATCTTTCAACACTTTGGCATAAGTAGGAACCTGAAAAATCGCATCTAATAAAGGAATGTTAATTTGCACTTTGTTTAAACACATTTTAAATTTTATCCATGGCATCCACCTTCTTATTATTAGCAAGTCTCCTTGGAAAAGAAGCTTTAGGCACATACTCATTTTCAGGTGGAGAAACAGCCTGCTCTTCACTTACCTGTTTGGGTTCCGCAATCGAGCCTGTTGGAGGAGAGTCTTTTCTTACCGCTTTGGATGTATCTTGTATATCTATAGAAGGTTCAGATCTGACCTCCTCCTTGTGGTAATCTCTACCACTCCTTAAAGCATATACGGAATTACATTCGTTGGAGGGCTCTTGCGGCGGCAAAATTGGTTGAATGGCATTCAACTGATTTGGCGGTACCTGTTGATTCACATTCATATTCACGTTCCTTGGATTAGGAACGGGTTGACTTGGCATCTTCCCCTTTTCCCTCTCATGCAACGCCATGGCAAGTTGGGAGATTTGCTTCTCCATGTTGTGTTGGCTTGTCATGAAAGTGCTAGTGAGAAGTTCTATGCTTTTTTCTAATGAAGCTATGCGTGCCGACTCTCCTTGTTTTTGAAAACTCGGTGGTTGCTGATTTGAAACATTATTAATCATGGGATTTTGAAAAGTAGGAGGGGAAGGGAATGGCCGAACAAAAGTGGGAGGGAAGGTGGGCCTAGGTTGGCCGAATTGGCCTTGGCCTTGGAAATTAGATGGCCCACTTTGACTCCATGAAAAGTTGGGATGATTTCTCCATCCCGGATTATAAGTGCTAGAATAAAGATTATTAGCGTAAAGAGCACTCACATTCTCATTAGAATTATTAAATTTAGCAAGAGTTGGACACTCTTCCATGACATGGTCCGTGGCTTGACACCAATTACACATGGAAACACTATGTGCAATTTGATTTACTTGTGAGGGTCCTTTGACAACTATTGCTTCTAGCCTTTTGATTAGGCTATCAAGATGGGACTCTTTTGCCACGGCACCCTCTATTAGAAATCCCTTGCTTGAATTGGCTCTCTCACCATCTTGAGTGGATTCCCACTCTCTTGTTTTTTCCGCCAAATCAAGTAAGGAGTTCCATGCCGCGGTCTCATCCGTGAAAGATGTAAAACCGTTAGGACACATGGACTCAAGAAGTTGCTTTGTTTGGTAATCTATGCCCTCATAAATAATTTGGCATAAGTGCTACAAATCAATTCCATGGTGAGGACACTCTTGGAGTAGGTCTTTGAACCTCTCCATAAACTTAGAAAATGACTCTAATGGCTTTTGTTTGAATTGTAAAATATCGTTCATAAGCTTATTAGTTTTATGGCGAACTCCTCTCAAGTGGTGATGGAGTTCGTTGGTAAGCCATAGAGCCACTTTTTGGCTCCATCCTTGAGTGAAAACGTAATAAACCGCAACTTTACCGCATCATCGGTAAGTTGTTGCAACTTCATCAAAGCACATACATCTTCAAACTCACGCAAAAATAAATAAGCATCCTCCGAAGGGAGGCCATGAAAATGAGGAAGCAAAGAGATAAATTGCGATTTTAGCTCAAAATTATTGCCCTGTGCAATCGGCAATCTAATGCAAGAAGGTTGCGCGCTTAGGGCCGGATAGAAGCGATCGTGCAAACTCTTGGGCGGCTCTTGTTCTTCCGCCATTACTACTTGATTTGGATTTGGTGCCATGTCTTCCGCCGTCTCTAACCAGTTTGCTCTTTCTAGTCGATTGGCCGAGTTCCGCACCCAACCTGCACTCATAAACACAAGAAAACCAAGTAAGAGAGATGGATAGGCAAGAAACCAAAATTATAACTAAACTAAAAATAACTACTAATCTAACACTTCGAATAATTAAGATTCTAATGCAACTCTCTTCCCCGGCAGCGGCGCCAAAAACTTGTTAGAGATATTAAATAACCGCAAGTGCACGGATCGTGTAAATACGGGTCGAACTCAGGGAAGAGAAATCTAGTTGTCAATCCTATTCTTGTACCGATTAGAATACTAGCTATGATATAATGTTGCCTGTAATTGACTCAGGATTCCCGTGGACTTGACCTCGGAGCCAACACTATATATAAGCGTATATTCTAATCAATCTAAGAATCAAATTTAACTCAGATCTTTTTTATTTAAAATCCTAATTTAGGCAAAGTGTACCAATGTTCTAATGATCTCTTTTAACTACTTATCTAATTTAATTAGAAAACCAAAATTTAAAGGCCTAAGTTAATTGGAAAATTGCAAAAGTAATTTGGAATAGTGTAAAAATCTTAATTCAATATAAAAGATTACTTAAGATTAGAATCCACCATGGGTTTGGATTAGATTGATTAATTAAAACAACTCTTGAATTGGGTTGAAAATTCGATTAACTAGTCAATAAGGAATAAGATCAAAGGGATGTCATTCCTTATAAGTAATTAATCAAATCCACTCTCCAATTTACATTGATTATATAGACCTTTATATTTGTTAATCAACAATCATTCATACGAAAGGGGAAAGCCAATGGCATGAATGATTGGAATTTTCCAAACACAAAATCCTACACAAATTTTCAATTGAGTAGATTTATTTAATTATAAATATTTCTCCTTCCCCATGGCTTCAACTAAACCCTAAGTAATTAGGATTTAGTTATTCATGAAGAAGTGAAGAAAAATAAAAATAAAAATAAAAGAGATAGATGGGAGAATAATTGCCATATAGAATTTGAAAGGAAATGAAACAAAAGCAAATTACTTCTTCACTAACTTGAATTGAAACAAAATTACATCAAATTCAACTTAAAATAAATAACAAAAATAAAAGGAACTTATTCTTTTTCTCCTCCAATCTTTGGTTGAATCTTCCTCCTTCAAGCTTTAATGTCACCTTGAGTTTGAATGGTGGATGATGATGCCTTGGATTGAGAGTTGAAAAGAAAGAGAAAAAGAAAGAACAAGAAAATCGAAGAGAGAGAGCTTGAGAGTAGTGGAGAGAAAAAGAGAGAATGAAAAAGAGAATGTCTTCTTCACTCCAATATGTAGCTTTCTTCCCCTTCTATTTTTATCTCCAAGAAAAGACACAATCTTGGTATCTTTTTGTATTTTTGGAAGCCACCACCTTTCCTTGGCAATTTTTGAAATTTCACCATTTGTTTATAATGCAAACTTCTTGTTTTATTTTCTCACAATTTAAGCTTCTTGGCATTCCCTTTTGGTAAATTTTTGTTGACTTTTTCTACTCTTCTTGCTCTTACGGGGGAATTGGTGCTATTTTGCTACAAGACAAAATAGCATGATTATGCATATATTAGAAACCATATAAAATCTCATATACATAGGGAATGAATTTTAGCAAATGTAAGTGGGTCCCACATAATTGTATATATATAAATTATATGCAATTAGAAAATACCCTTTTCCTATACAAAACGTCACCCACTTGTTAAATATGGCTTGTTGCCATTAAAAGTCAAACTTCTATAAAATAAAAACCCTCGTTGGATTTCCCATTCATAGGCATATGTATGCTTTCTTTTTTTATCATCCAGCCAATGCAAATATAGAAATAACAAGACGCCGAAATTGCTTTCCACAACAGTGCTTTCCAAAAACCCAAGTGGGTCCCACATCACATAAGACAATCTCTATTTTGGTTTAAAAATTCCCAACATGGCTACGGCTTTGCCTATTTTGAAATCAGCCATGATGTCATGCTCATCCCAACGGTTCAGATTATCCTATGGGGTTGCAATATTTAGAAATAGTGAGAGCAAGTGCAAGTAGGTGAAATAGAAATTACTATTTCATGCAAAAACATGTACAAATGTAAAGATTTGCATGTGTTTTGTAATTGCATGTGGGTCCCATATATATTATATAGTTTATGAATCACATAGTAATTGCCATTTTTAATCCAAAAGTGGGTCCCACTTTGTATACAGTACAGAAACTTTTAAAAAACGTGAAGGGCTTCAGCTGTTATTCAAATCAAGGTGGGTCCTGATGATCATGGCCCAAACCATTTCTATTGGATGATCTAAACTGTTCATTTCATAGGCCTTAGCTCTATTTTTCGTAAAAATCCGAAGTGGCCTTGAAATACCAAAAATAATAAAATACCTTAGCAGTACCGCTTTAAATAACAAAAATGCATGCTTTTCCTACCTACAATTCACACATAAATGTGCTTATCAGATTCCCCCTTACTTAAAATTTGCGTGTCCTCAAGCAAACAAAAAGAAAATATACAAAAATAAAAATAAAAACAAAAATAAAAACCTAACTCACTTTCGTAGGAATCACGATTGCACTTAGCATGTGCAACAAGCCTTTAAACCCATAGGTTACCCTAGTGGACGAGTTGTGTCTCGTGAGTGTTTGCAGTGAATATACACACAAAATTCCAAAACAAACTTTTCTTTCCAAATCTCACCATAGAATAAAGCCAAAAATTTCTAATTCTTTTTTTCTTTGATAAATTACTGAAAATAGAACAACTAGAATACCCCCATACTTAAACTTTGTATCCTATCCCAAGTTGAAAAAATTAGAAAAATATTTTAAATAAGGAATCTTCTTTTGAATTTTTCCTACTCTTCTCCCTTAAATTTGCTTCTAGTGTAATCGTACCATAAAAGGAATTTGATTCGGAAACTTCGTAGAAAACTTACAAATTTATAGGTCCACCATACTTTCCAGTTTTCCCATAGTTTCTAAGAATAGAACTCACTTTTTGTAATCCTCTACTGCTTTTGGCGTGAATGACATGCAGGGCATGCACCAGACACCCAGGCTACTAAGCAGTGTCTGACTAATCTTTGATTTGCATACATCATAGACATTGATGCATATGAGTTCAAGTTTTACCTTTGATTATGTGCAATGCTTTGATTTATTAAGCTTTCTAATTGACCCATGTATGGAGTTTTCAGTCAGTTGCTCTCAAGGCAGTTGGCTTTAAGGAACTAGGCATAAAAACACTTTAGACTTAATAGCTCAAGTAAAAAAGGCTACAAATCAAAACTATAATCAAGAAGCCAACTTTCTAAAAATAATTCTTTCTTTCTTTTGTTTCAACCTTTCTTTCGTTTTTAACCATACCATATAAAAAGCAAGTGTCTATTTCTATTTCTTATTCAAATTCTTTTTAAAAGAAAGATTCCAAAAGAAAACAAAACTAAGAAAGGAAAGTATTCTTTCTAATTTTCAAATTCCAAAATTAAAATATCCACTAACTTTCTTTCTTAAAATAGGAAAACAACGTTCCTTTTAAGAATACCAAGTTATTTCTAATTCGAGAAAAATACCAAAAACAAAAGGAAAAGAAAATTTCTAACTTTAACTATAGAAAAGATTAGAAAAGAAAGTTTCCAAAAGCTACCCCCCATACTTGATTTATGCATTGTCCTCAAGGCATTAAAAATAGAAAGAAAAATATGATGACTAAAAATAGAAAGGAGGGTACGTACTGTATTTGTTTAGGCATGATTCGAATAGTAAGGTTTATGGAGATCCATGACCTCTTCCATATCCGGCTTTGACAACTCAATAAATGGCTTTAATCTTTGACCATTAACTTTAAAAATCTCACCATTGCTTGGATTTAGAACCTCGACAGCACCATGGGAGAAAACTTTATTAACCACATATGGTCCATCCCAACGGGATCTTAACTTACCTCGAAAGATATGCAATCTTGAATTGTAGAGAAGCACTTTTTCGCCCTCTTGAAACGATTTTCTCAAAATATGTTTATCATGAAAAGCTTTTGTCTTCTCTTTATAGATCTTTGCATTCTCGTACGCTTCATTGCGCAACTCCTCCAATTCAGAAAGTTGTAATCACCTTTCAACACCTGCAGAAGACAAATCAAAGTTTAGTTTCTTAATAGCCCAAAAAGCTTTATGTTCCAATTCAACTGGGAGGTGACAAGCTTTTCCATATACAAGACGGTAAGGAGACTGACCAAGATCAGTCTTGAATGCCGTCCTATGAGCCCACAAGGCATCCACTAATCTAATGGACCAATCTTTACGGTTTGGATTCACTGTCTTCTCCAAAATTTGCTTAATTTGCCTACTTGAAACCTCTACTTGACCACTCGTTTGAGGATGATAAGGGGTGGCCAACTTATGAGTAATACCATATTTCTTCATAAGAGCTTCAAACGGCCTATTACAAAAGCGCTTACTCCTATCACTAATGATGGCACGAGGTGCACCGAAGCGTGAAAAAATATTTTCTTTAAGAAACTTGACTACCACCTTGTGGTCATTGGATTTGCAAGCAATGGCTTCAATCCATTTCGACACGTAATCTACACCTAACAAATTATACAAATTTCCAAAAGAGTTGGGAAACAGACCCATAAAATCAATACCCCACACATCGAAGATTTCTACCACTAAGATCGGGTTGAGGGGCATCATATTTCGCTTTGTAACTATACCTAATGACTGACAAGATCTACATGCCTTACAAAAATCAAAAGCATCTCTAAAAAGACTTGGCCAATAGAAACCACATTGTAAAACTTTGTGCGCGGTTTTCTTTGCACTAAAGTGGCCACCACAGGCTTGATCATGGCAAAAAGATAGAATCGATTGGTGCTCATGATCGGGCACACATCGTCTGACAATTTGATCCGAACAAGTTTTGAACAAATAGGGATCATCCCAAAAGAAATACTTTACCTGTGAGTGAAACCGGTATTTGTCTTGGTTGGACCAATGATCCGGTGTAGCACCTGTAACCAAGTAATTCACAATATCCGCATACCATGGCTCACTAGAAATAGCAAACAATTGCTCATCAGGGAAGTTTTCATTAATTGGACATTCGTCATTCTTTGCATTAGGAAGTCTAGACAAGTGATCGGCAACCAAGTTTTCCGTACCTTTTTTATCTCTAATCTCCAGATCAAACTCTTGAAGAAGTAAAACCCACCTAATGAGGCGAGCTTTAGCATCCTTCTTTCCAACAAGATACTTGATTGCCGAATGGTCGGTATAAATTATCACCTGCGATCCAATCAAGTAGGACCGAAACTTCTCTAATGCAAACACAACCGCTAAGAATTCTTTTTCCGTAGTGGCGTAGTTGAGTTGTGCATCATTGAGAGTCCTACTTGCATAATAGATTACATGCGGTAATTTATTGAATCTTCGACCCAACACGGCTCCTATTGCAAAGTCAGAAGCATCACGCATAATTTCAAACGGTTCGGTCCAATTGGGTGCTTGAATGATGGGAGCCGTAGTTAACTCCTTTTTTAAACACTCAAAAGAATCGAAGCATTATTTGGAAAACTCAAAATTTTGATCTTTTGCTAACAAGTTGGTTAGAGGCCTAGCATTTTTAGAAAAACCTTTTATAAAACGCGGTTAGGGCCGGATAGAAACGATCGCGCAAACTCTTGGGCGGCTCTTGTTCTTCCGCCATGACTACTTGATTTGGATTTGGTGCGATGTCTTCCGCCGTCTCTAACCGGTTTGCTCTTTCTAGTCGATTGGCCGATTCCGCACCCAACCTGCACTCATAAACAAAAAAAAAAACCAAGTAAGAGAGATGGATACGCAAGAAACCAAAATGATAACAAAACTAAAAACAACTACTAATCTAACACTTCGAATAATTAAGATTCTAATGCAACTCTCTTCACCGGCAGCGGCGTCAAAAACTTGTTAGAGATATTAAATAACCGCAAGTGCACGGATCGTGTAAATACGGGTCGAACTCAGGGAAGAGAAATTTAGTTGTCAATCCTATTCTTGTACCGATTAGAATACTAGCTATGATATAATGTTGCCTGGAATGGACTCAGGATTTCCGTGGACTTGACCTCGGAGCCAACGCTATATATAAGCGTATATTCTAATCAATCTAAGAATCAAATTTAACTAAGATCTTTTTTATTTAAAATCCTAATTTAGGCAAAGTGTACCAAGGTTCTAATGATCTCTTTTAACTACTTATCTAATTTAATTAGAAAACCAAAATTTTAAAGGCCAAAGTTAATTGGAGAATTGCAAAAGTAATTTGGAATAGTGTAAAAATCTTAATTCAATATAAAAGATTACTTAGGGTTAGAATCCACCATGGGTTTGGATTAGATTGATTAATTAAAACAACTCTTGAATTGGGTTGAAAATTCGATTAACTAGTTAATAAGGAATAAGATCAAAGGGATGTCATTCCTTATAAGTAATTAATCAAATCCACTCTCCAATTTACATTGATTATATAGAACTTTATATTTATTAATCAACAATCATTCATACGAAAGGGGAAAGCCAATGGCATGAATGATTGGGATTTTTCAAACACAAAATCCTACACAATTTTTCAATTGAGTAGATTGATTTAATTATAAATATTTCTCCTTCCCCATGGCTTCAACTAAACCCTAAGTAATTAGGATTTAGTTATTCATGAAGAAGTGAAGAAAAACTAAAATAAAAGAGATAGATGGGAGAAGAATTGTCATATAAAACTTGAAAGGAAATGAAACAAAAGCAAATTACTTCTTCCCTAACTTGAATTGAAACAAAATTACATCAAATTCAACTTAAAATAAATAACAAAAATGAAAGGAACTTTTTCTTTTTTCTTCTCCAATCTTTGGTTGAATCTTCCTCCTTCAAGGTTTAATGTCACATTGAGTTTGAATGGTGGATGATGATGCCTTGGATTGAGAGTTGAAAAGAAAAAGAAAAAGAAAGAACAAGAAAACCTAAGAGAGAGAGCTTGAGAGTAGTGGAGAGAAAAAGAGAGAATGAAAAAGAGAATGTCTTCTTCACTCCAATATGTAGCTTTCTTCCCCTTCTATTTTCATCTCCAAGAAAAGACACAATCTTGGTATCTTTTTGTATTTTTGGAAGCCACCACCTTTCCTTGGCAATTTTTGAAATTTCACCCTTTGTTTACAATGCAAATTTCTTATTTTATTTTCTCACAATTTAAGCTTCTTGGCACTCCCTTTTGGTAAATTTTTGTTGACTTTTTCTACTCTTCTTGCTCTTACGTGGGAATTGGTGCTATTTTGCTACAAGACAAAATAGCATGATTATGCATATATTAGAAACCATATAAAATCTCATATACATAGGGAATGAATTTTAGCAAATGTAAGTGGGTCCCACATAATTGTATATATATAAATTATATGCAATTAGAAAATACCCTTTTCCTATACAAAACGTCACCCACTTGTTAAATATGGCTTGTTGCCATTAAAAGTCAAACTTCTATAAAATAAAAACCCTCGTTGGATTTCCCATTCATATGCATATGTATGCTTTCTTTTTTTATCATCCAGCCAATGCAAATATAGAAATAACAAGACGCCGAAATTGCTTTCCACAACAGTGCTTTCCAAAAACCCAAGTGGGTCCCACATCACATAAGACAATCTCTATTTTGGTTTAAAAATTCCCAACATGGCTACGGCTTTGCCTATTTTGAAATCAGCCATGATGTCATGCTCATCCCAACGGTTCAGATTATCCTATGGGGTTGCAATATTTAGAAATAGTGAGAGCAAGTGCAAGTAGGTGAAATAGAAATTACTATTTCATGCAAAAACATGTACAAATGTAAAGATTTGCATGTGTTTTGTAATTGCATGTGGGTCCCATATATATTATATAGTTTATGAATCACATAGTAATTGCCATTTTTAATCCAAAAGTGGGTCCCACTTTGTATACAGTACAGAAACTTTTAAAAAACGTGAAGGGCTACAGCTGTTATTCAAATCAAGGTGGGTCCTGATGATCATGGCCCAAACCATTTCTATTGGATGATCTAAACTGTTCATTTCATAGGCCTTAGCTCTATTTTTCGTAAAAATCCGAAGTGGCCTTGAAATACCAAAAATAATAAAATACCTTAGCAGTACCGCTTTAAATAACAAAAATGCATGCTTTTCCTACCTACAATTCACACATAAATGTGCTTATCAGATTCCCCCTTACTTAAAATTTGCGTGTCCTCAAGCAAACAAAAAGAAAATATACAAAAATAAAAATAAAAACAAAAATAAAAACCTAACTCACTTTCGTAGGAATCACGATTGCACTTAGCATGTGCAACAAGCCTTTAAACCCATAGGTTACCCTAGTGGACGAGTTGTGTCTCGTGAGTGTTTGCAGTGAATATACACACAAAATTCCAAAACAAACTTTTCTTTCCAAATCTCACCATAGAATAAAGCCAAAAATTTCTAATTCTTTTTTTCTTTGATAAATTACTGAAAATAGAACAACTAGAATACCCCCATACTTAAACTTTGTATCCTATCCCAAGTTGAAAAAATTAGAAAAATATTTTAAATAAGGAATCTTCTTTTGAATTTTTCCTACTCTTCTCCCTTAAATTTGCTTCTAGTGTAATCGTACCATAAAAGGAATTTGATTCGGAAACTTCGTAGAAAACTTACAAATTTATAGGTCCACCATACTTTCCAGTTTTCCCATAGTTTCTAAGAATAGAACTCACTTTTTGTAATCCTCTACTGCTTTTGGCGTGAATGACATGCAGGGCATGCACCAGACACCCAGGCTACTAAGCAGTGTCTGACTAATCTTTGATTTGCATACATCATAGACATTGATGCATATGAGTTCAAGTTTTACCTTTGATTATGTGCAATGCTTTGATTTATTAAGCTTTCTAATTGACCCATGTATGGAGTTTTCAGTCAGTTGCTCTCAAGGCAGTTGGCTTTAAGGAACTAGGCATAAAAACACTTTAGACTTAATAGCTCAAGTAAAAAAGGCTACAAATCAAAACTATAATCAAGAAGCCAACTTTCTAAAAATAATTCTTTCTTTCTTTTGTTTCAACCTTTCTTTCGTTTTTAACCATACCATATAAAAAGCAAGTGTCTATTTCTATTTCTTATTCAAATTCTTTTTAAAAGAAAGATTCCAAAAGAAAACAAAACTAAGAAAGGAAAGTATTCTTTCTAATTTTCAAATTCCAAAATTAAAATATCCACTAACTTTCTTTCTTAAAATAGGAAAACAACGTTCCTTTTAAGAATACCAAGTTATTTCTAATTCGAGAAAAATACCAAAAACAAAAGGAAAAGAAAATTTCTAACTTTAACTATAGAAAAGATTAGAAAAGAAAGTTTCCAAAAGCTACCCCCCATACTTGATTTATGCATTGTCCTCAAGGCATTAAAAATAGAAAGAAAAATATGATGACTAAAAATAGAAAGGAGGGTACGTACTGTATTTGTTTAGGCATGATTCGAATAGTAAGGTTTATGGAGATCCATGACCTCTTCCATATCCGGCTTTGACAACTCAATAAATGGCTTTAATCTTTGACCATTAACTTTAAAAATCTCACCATTGCTTGGATTTAGAACCTCGACAGCACCATGGGAGAAAACTTTATTAACCACATATGGTCCATCCCAACGGGATCTTAACTTACCTCGAAAGATATGCAATCTTGAATTGTAGAGAAGCACTTTTTCGCCCTCTTGAAACGATTTTCTCAAAATATGTTTATCATGAAAAGCTTTTGTCTTCTCTTTATAGATCTTTGCATTCTCGTACGCTTCATTGCGCAACTCCTCCAATTCAGAAAGTTGTAATCGCCTTTCAACACCTGCAGAAGACAAATCAAAGTTTAGTTTCTTAATAGCCCAAAAAGCTTTATGTTCCAATTCAACTGGGAGGTGACAAGCTTTTCCATATACAAGACGGTAAGGAGACTGACCAAGATCAGTCTTGAATGCCGTCCTATGAGCCCACAAGGCATCCACTAATCTAATGGACCAATCTTTACGGTTTGGATTCACTGTCTTCTCCAAAATTTGCTTAATTTGCCTACTTGAAACCTCTACTTGACCACTCGTTTGAGGATGATAAGGGGTGGCCAACTTATGAGTAATACATATTTCTTCATAAGAGCTTCAAACGGCCTATTACAAAAGCGCTTACTCCTATCACTAATGATGGCACGAGGTGCACCGAAGCGTGAAAAAATATTTTCTTTAAGAAACTTGACTACCACCTTGTGGTCATTGGATTTGCAAGCAATGGGTTCAATCCATTTCGACACGTAATCTACACCTAACAAATTATACAAATTTCCAAAAGAGTTGGGAAACGGACCCATAAAATCAATACCCCACACATCGAAGATTTCTACCACTAAGATCGGGTTGAGGGGCATCATATTTCGCTTTGTAACTATACCTAATGACTGACAAGATCTACATGCCTTACAAAAATCAAAAGCATCTCTAAAAAGACTTGGCCAATAGAAACCACTTTGTAAAACTTTGTGCGCGGTTTTCTTTGCACTAAAGTGGCCACCACAGGCTTGATCATGGCAAAAAGATAGAATCGATTGGTGCTCATGATCGGGCACACATCGTCTGACAATTTGATCCGAACAAGTTTTGAACAAATAGGGATCATCCCAAAAGAAATACTTTACTTGTGAGTGAAACCGGTATTTGTCTTGGTTGGACCAATGATCTGGTGTAGCACCTGTAACCAAGTAATTCACAATATCCGCATACCATGGCTCACTAGAAATAGCAAACAATTGCTCATCAGGGAAGTTTTCATTAATTGGACATTCGTCATTCTTTGCATTAGGAAGTCTAGACAAGTGATCGGCAACCAAGTTTTCCGTACCTTTTTTATCTCTAATCTTCAGATCAAACTCTTGAAGAAGTAAAACCCACCTAATGAGGCGAGCTTTAGCATCCTTCTTTCCAACAAGATACTTGATTGCCGAATGGTCGGTATAAATTATCACCTGCGATCCAATCAAGTAGGACCGAAACTTCTCTAATGCAAACACAATCGCTAAGAATTCTTTTTCCGTAGTGGTGTAGTTGAGTTGTGCATCATTGAGAGTGCTACTTGCATAATAGATTACATGCAGTAATTTATTGAATCTTTGACCCAACACGGCTCCTTTTGCAAAGTCAGAAGCATCGCCCATAATTTCAAACGGTTCGGTCCAATTGGGTGCTTGAATGATGGGAGCCGTAGTTAACTCATTTTTTAAACACTCAAAAGAATCGAAGCATTCTTTGGAAAACTCAAATTTTTGATCTTTTGCTAACAAGTTGGTTAGAGGCCTAGCATTTTTAGAAAACCTTTTATAAAACGCCGATAAAAGCCCGCATGGCCCAAAAATGATCTAATATCCTTCACGCTTTTGGGTGGTGAAAGATGGACAATGAGATCCACCTTAGCTTTATCAATCTTAATTCCCTCTTTAGAAATCACATGACCTAAAACTATGCCCTCTTTTACCATCTGTTCTCTACTTCTTTCTAAGACCAATTTTAAGTGATGTAAACATTCGGCATAAGTGGAGCCATGAATAGAAAAATCATCCATAAAAACCTCTAAGAAGGTCTACACCATGTCAGAAAAGATACTCATCATGCATCTTTGGAAAGTTGCCGGTGCATTGCAAAACCCAAAAGGCACGCGTCTATAAGCAAACGTTCCAAAGGGGCATGTGAATGTCATTTTCTCTTGATCTTCAGGAGCTATGGGAATTTGGTTGTAACCGGAATATCCATCAAGAAAGCAATAATACTCATGAACTGCTAACCTTTCTAACATTTGATCAATAAAAGGCAAAAGAAAGTGATCCTTCCAAGTAGCGGCATTAAGCTTTCGGTAGTCAATACAAACCCGCCACCCTGTTTGAATACGAGTAGGAATAAGTTCATTGATGGCGGATTGTATAACGGTAACTCCCGACTTCTTAGGCACTACTTGGACGAGACTCACCCATTGGCTATCCGAGATGGGATAAATGATCCCATTATCTAACCATTTTAAAATCTCTTTTTGGATGGCTTCCTTCATCACAGGATTAGCCCTTGTTTGATGTTCCCTTGAAGGTTTGGCACCCTCAACGAGATGGATGTGATGTTGCACAATCGAAGGGCTAATTCCTTTGATGTCGGCCATTGTCCAACCTATGGCTTCCATGTTATCTTTTAGCAATTTAATGAGTTCCTCCTCTTAAGGGGAGGTTCGGTCCGCAGCAATTATTACAGGCAAAGTACAATTATCACCCAAAAATGCATAACGTAAATGAGAAGGCAAGGGCTTCAACTCCAACTGTGGCGCTTCTTCGATTGATGTCTTTAGAAGAGATGTTGCGAGTGGTCCAACAGGCTTCACATTTTGGATGGCAAAAGCTTTGGAAAAGAAATCATCTCCATCATTTCCTAGTTCGTCCAAGCATTCTTGGAATCCTACATCAAAATCAATTTCAAAATTAGAAACAATGTCGTCAGGAAAGGAATGCAACATATTGATTTCTTCATAAAAATTTGGTTGCTTACCTAATCTAAAGACATTAAAATCAACCGATGTGTTTCCAAAAGACAATTTCATCAATCCATTTCTACAATTAATTAGAGCGTTGCTAGTGGTAAGGAATGGCCTACCAAGGATGGTAGGAATTTGATCATTGATATTAGCAACAGGCTCGGTATCTAACACAACAAAATCTACGGGAAATAAAAAATCACCTACTTTAACTAACACATCCTCAACCATCCCTTTGGGTGTTTTAATTGATCTATCCGCCAATTGAAGAGTGATGGTGGTTGGTTTGAGGTCTCCTAATCCTAGTTGCTTAAATACAGAAAAAGGCAAGAGATTTACACTTCCACCCAAATCCAAAAGAGCATGTTCAATATTTGTGTTACCAATAGTCCAAGAAATAGTAGGACATCCTGGGTCCTTATACTTAGCCACCATTTGTAGAGACAAGATGGAACTTATATTTGCGGCCAAGAAAGCTTTCTTGGGCACATTAGTTGTGCGCTTTTGAGTGCACAAATCTTTCAACACTTTGGCATAAGTAGGAACCTGAGAAATCGCATCTAATAAAGGAATGATAATTTGCACTTTGTTTAAACACATTTTAAATTTTATCCATGGCATCCACCTTCTTATTATTAGCAAGTCTCCTTGGAAAAGAAGCTTTAGGCACATACTCATTTTCAGGTGGAGAAACAGCCTGCTCTTCACTTACCTGTTTGGGTTCCGCAATCGAGCCTGTTGGAGGGGAGTCTTTTCTTACCGCTTTGGATGTATATTGTATATCTATAGAAGGTTCAGATCTGACCTCATCCTTGTGGTAATCTCTACCACTCCTTAAAGCATATACGGAATTACATTCGTTGGAGGGCTCTTGCGGCGGCAAAATTGGTTGAATGGCATTCAACTGATTTTGCGGTACCTGTTGATTCACATTCATATTCACGTTCCTTGGATTAGGAACGGGTTGACTTGGCATCTTCCCCTTTTCCCTCTCATGCAACGCCATGGCAAGTTGGGAGATTTGCTTCTCCATGTTGTGTTGGCTTGTCATGAAAGTGCTAGTGAGAAGTTCTATGCTTTTTTCTAATGAAGCTATGCGTGCCGACTCTCCTTGTTTTTGAAAATTCGGTGGTTGCTGATTTGAAACATTATTAATCATGGGGTTTTGAAAAGTAGGAGGGGAAGGGAATGGCCGAACAAAATAGGGAGGGAAGGTGGGCCTAGGTTGGCCGAATTGGCCTTGGCCTAGGAAATTAGATGGCCTACTTTGACTCCATGAAAAGTTGGGATGATTTCTCCATCCCGGATTATAAGTGCTAGAATAAGGATTATTAGCATAAAGAGCACTCACATTCTCATTAGAATTATCAAATTTAGCAAGAGTTGGACACTCTTCCATGACATGGTCCGTGGCTTGACACCAATTACACATGGAAACACTATGTGCAATTTGATTTACTTGTGAGGGTCATTTGACAACTATTGCTTCTAGCCTTTTGATTAGGCTATCAAGATGGGACTCTTTTGCCACGGCACCCTCTATTAGAAATCCCTTGCTTGAAGTGGCTCTCTCACCATCTTGAGTGGATTCCCACTCTCTTGTTTTTTCCGCCAAATCAAGTAAGGAGTTCCATGCCGCGGCCTCATCCGTGAAAGATGTAAAACCGTTAGGACACATGGACTCAAGAAGTTGCTTTGTTTGGTAATCTATGCCCTCATAAATAATTTGGCATAAGTACCACAAATCAATTCCATGGTGAGGACACTCTTGGAGTAGGTCTTTGAACCTCTCCATAAACTTAGAAAATGACTCTAATGGCTTTTGTTTGAATTGTAAAATATCGTTCCTAAGCTTATTAGTTTTATGTAATGGAGAAAACTTTTTTAGGAAAGCGACGGCGAACTCCTCCCAAGTGGTGATGGAGTTCGTTGGTAAGCCATAGAGCCACTTTTCGGCTCCATCCTTGAGTGAAAACGTAATAAACCGCAACTTTACCGCATCATCGGTAAGTTGTTGCAACTTAATCAAAGCACAAACATCTTCAAACTCACCCAAAAATAAATAAGCATCCTCCGAAGGGAGGCCATGAAAATGAGGAAGCAAAGAGATAAATTGCGATTTTAGCTCAAAATTATTGCCCTGTGCAATTGGCAATCTAATGCAAGAAGGTTGCGCGGTTAGGGCCAGATAGAAGCGATCGCGCAAACTCTTGGGCGGCTTTTGTTTTCCGCCATGACTACTTGATTTGGATTTGGTGCGATGTCTTCCGCCGTCTCTAACCGGTTAAGATTCTAATGCAACTCTCTTCCCCGGCAGCGGCGCCAAAAACTTGTTAGAGATATTAAATAACCGCAAGTGCACGGATCGTGTAAATACGGGTCGAACTCAGAGAAGAGAAATCTAGTTGTCAATCCTATTCTTGTACTGATTAGAATACTAGCTATGATATAATGTTGCCTGGAATGGACTCAGGATTCCCGTGGACTTGACCTCGGAGCCAAGACTATATATAAGCGTATATTCTAATCAATCTAAGAATCAAATTTAACTCAGATCTTTTTTATTTAAAATCCTAATTTAGGCAAAGTGTACCAATGTTCTAATGATCTCTTTTTAACTACTTATCTAATTTAATTAGAAAACCAAAATTTTAAAGGCCTAAGTTAATTGGAAAATTGCAAAAGTAATTTGGAATAGTGTAAAAATCTTAATTCAATATAAAAGATTACTTAGGGTTAGAATCCACCATGGGTTTGGATTAGATTGATTAATTAAAACAACTCTTGAATTGGGTTGAAAATTCGATTAATTAGTCAATAAGGAATAAGATCAAAGGGATGTCATTCCTTATAAGTAATTAATCAAATCCACTCTCCAATTTACATTGATTATATAGAACTTTATATTTGTTATTCAACAATCATTCATACGAAAGGGGAAAGCCAATGGCATGAATGATTGGGATTTTCCAAACACAAAATCCTACACAAATTTTCAATTGAGTAGATTTATTTAATTATAAATATTTTTCCTTCCCCATGGCTTCAACTAAACTCTAAGTAATTAGGATTTAGTTATTCATGAAGAAGTGAAGAAAAATAAAAATAAAAGAGATAGATGGGAGAAGAATTGCCATATAGAATTTGAAAGGAAATGAAACAAAAGCAAATTACTTCTTCACTAACTTGAATTGAAACAAAATTACATCAAATTGAACTTAAAATAAATAACAAAAATAAAAGGAACTTATTCTTTTTCTCCACCAATCTTTGGTTGAATCTTCCTCCTTCAAGCTTTAATGTCACCTTGAGTTTGAATGGTGGATGATGATGCCTTGGATTGAGAGTTGAAAAGAAAAAGAAAAAGAAAGAACAAGAAAACCTAAGAGAGAGAGCTTGAGAGTAGTGGAGAGAAAAAGAGAGAATGAAAAAGAGAATGTCTTCTTCACTCCAATATGTAGCTTTCTTCCCCTTCTATTTTCATCTCCAAGAAAAGACACAATCTTGGTATATTTTTGTATTTTTGGAAGCCACCACCTTTCCTTGGCAATTTTTGAAATTTCACCCTTTGTTTATAATGCAAACTTCTTGTTTTATTTTCTCACAATTTAAGCTTCTTGGCACTCCCTTTTGGTAAATTTTTGTTGACTTTTTCTACTCTTCTTGCTCTTACGTGGGAATTGGTGCTATTTTGCTACAAGACAAAATAGCATGATTATGCATATATTAGAAACCATATAAAATCTCATATACATAGGGAATGAATTTTAGCAAATGTAAGTGGGTCCCACATAATTGTATATATATAAATTATATGCAATTAGAAAATTCCCTTTTCCTATACAAAATGTCACCCACTTGTTAAATATGGCTTGTTGCCATTAAAAGTCAAACTTCTATAAAAGAAAAACCCTTGTTGGATTTCCCATGCATATGCATATGTATGCTTTATTTTTTTATCATCCAGCCCATGCAAAGATAGAAATAACAAGATGCCGAAATTGCTTTCCACAACAGTGCTTTCCAAAAACCCAAGTGGGTCCCACATCACATAAGACAATCTCTATTTTGGTTCAAAAATTCCCAACATGGTTACGGCTTTGCCTATTTTGAAATCAGCCATGATGTCATGCTCATCCCAACGGTTCAGATTATCCTATGGGTTTGCAATATTTAGAAATAGTGAGAGCAAGTGCAAGTAGGTGAAATAGAAATTACTATTTCATGCAAAAACGTGTACAAATGTAAAGATTTGCATGTGTTTTGTAATTGCATGTGGGTCCCATATATATTATATAGTTTATGAATCACATAGTAATTGCCATTTTTAATCCAAAAGTGGGTCCCACTTAGTATACAGTACAGAAACTTTTAAAAAACGTGAAGGGCTACAGCTGTTATTCAAATCAAGGTGGGTCCTGATGATCATGGCTCAAACCATTTCTATTGGATGATCTAAACTGTTCATTTCATAGGTCCTGGCTCTATTTTTCGAAAAAATCCGAAGTAGCCTTGAAATACCAAAAATAATAAAATACCTTAGTAGTACCGCTTTAAATAACAAAAATGCATGCTTTTCCTACCTACAATTCACACATAACTGTGCTCATCAGGTGGTACATTCCTTATTACTGCCAATATCAAGGCTTTTGGTATCCTCTAAAGTACTTGAAAGGAGCAGTGGCATTCCATCAACAGTTTAAACCCCGCGAAGGGGAAGCATTTCTAGTCACCACGCCCAAATCCGGCACCACTTGGCTCAAGGCACTTGCTTTCGCGGTTGTGAACCGGACTCGTTACCTTGTCACTGACCACCCTCTGCTAAACACTGGCCCCCATGACCTCGTCCCTTTTTTCATCTTGAAGTTCTTTGTATATAACCAACTTTCTGAATTTGAGAGCATTCCCTCCCCTAGGCTCTTGGCTACCCACATCCCTTACACGTTGTTACCGGAATCGGCAATACAGTCGAATTGTCGGGTAGTTTACTTGTGCCGGAATCGTAGAGATACCTTTACTTCCATGTGGGTTTTCTTCAGCAAGTTGAGACATGAGCGTCTAGGACCACTTTCTCTAGAAGAGGCCACTTTCTCTAGGATTAGTATAAATGGGGGTGGAAAACTCGAAATACCTCGATACGCCTTGACCGATGACCCGAAATACCCCAGGTTGGGTTCAAAACTCATTGGTCTTGGTTTGACTTGGTTTTTAGGATGCAAAACCCCAACTTATTCTGAGGTCAGGCAGGGGTAATCTTTAAAACTCATATTTTGGGGTTTTTTTATACAGTGTAAGTGCTTATAATCCATTATTTTTCAAAAAGTACTGTGGGTTCAAAACTCATTGGTCTTGGTTTGACTTGGTTTTTAGGATGCAAAACTTCAACTTAATCTGAGGTCGGGCAGGGGTAATCTTTAAAACTCATATTTTGGGGTTTTTTTTACAGTGTAAGTGCTTATAATCCATTATTTATCAAAAAGTACTGTGCCGTCCACACCATAGGTTGAAAACATCCATTTGATGGTACAAAACGTAAATCAGTTGTGCCCAAAAAATCATTTCCATAGGATGATCCTACCCCTCCAATCTACAGAGGAAACCTCCTTAGATTGGAGAGTTTGGATCATCCTATGGAAATCATTTTCGAGGCACAACCTATATCCATTGTGGCCCATCAAATGGACGGTTTGATCATCTATGGTATGGGTCGTGCAGCGCTTTTTGAAAAACACTGAAATCTATAGGCTTACACCATATAAATTCTCCATATTTGATGTAGTGGGGTGGTTAACTAGGTAATTTTGGAATCTTTTCAAATTTAAGTGGTCAATTTTTCCATTAAATAAAGAGAACTTCACAACAACAACAAAAAAATGAAGAATAAAAAATACAAATTTGATTGAAAAAGTCAAACAGAGGACAAAGCATGAAATGCTTATAAATTCCAACAAGGTTTGTCCCTTACAAGATGAATGGTTTAGATCGCCTCGCCTACATTCTTGACATCCTTGTATCCTGTATGGGCAGTGATGAGGAGGAACGAGTTGATCGTTAGCTGATTTTACTGCCAATTCAATTGGGTCAGACTGGTAGTTGAAGCTTGAGATATCTAGAATTGGAGTATAATAAGTATGGCTATGCATCCAAGGTCTGTGAATTCCATTGGGAGAATTATTGATAGCTTGAGATCCTCACACTCCCCAGCTTCTCCATGGCCGCAAACCAATTGCTTAAAGAGGATGAAATATTGAGGAGTGAATGCAAGGAACTAATCTCCTCCCTTCCAAGAGGGAATGGATGGTACATTCCTTATTACTACCAATATCAAGGCTTTTGGTATCCTCTAAAGTACTTGAAAGGAGCAGTGGCATTCCATCAACAGTTTAAACCCCGCGAAGGGGATGCATTTCTAGTCACCACGCCCAAAGCCGGCACCACTTGGCTCAAGGCACTTGCTTTCGCGGTTGTGAACCGGACTCGTTACCTTGTCACTGACCACCCTCTGCTAAACACTGGCCCCCATGACCTCGTCCCTTTTTTCATCTTGAAGTTCTTTGTATATAACCAACTTTCTGAATTTGAGAGCATTTCCTCCCCTAGGCTCTTGGCTACCCACATCCCTTACATGTTGTTACCGGAATCGGCAATACAGTCGAATTGTCGGGTAGTTTACTTGTGCCGGAATCCTAGAGATACCTTTACTTCCATGTGGGTTTTCTACAGCAAGTTGAGACATGAGAGTCTAGGACCACTTTCTCTAGAAGAAGCCTTTGAGTTGTTTTGCACTGGAGTTTCTATATTAGGTCCTTATTGGGATCATGTGTTGGGGTACTGGAAGGCAAGCCGGGAAAGGCCAGAAGGGGTCTTATTCTTGAAGTATGAGGAAATGAAACAAGAACCCATACTTCATTTGAAGAGGTTGGCTGAGTTCTTGGGGTATCCTTTCTCTCCAGAGGAAGAGAAAGAAGGGGTGGTGGAGGAAATATCACAACTATGCAGTTTTAAGAATTTGAGCAATTTGGAAGTGAACAAGAGTGGAACAATGGAGCAGATTGGTTATGACAATAAGGTGTTTTTTAGGAAAGGGGAGGTGGGTGATTGGGCAAATCATCTGACCCCTTCAATGGTAGAGCGTTTGGATCAGCTCATGCAACAAAAGTTCCACAGTTATGGTCTCACCTTCCCCTCTTAGTTATTTGGTCATTATCATATATATCCTTTTCTTATCTTGTTGTTGTTCGGTTTCCAATGAAGCTCTTTCCGAGCAACAAAACATAAATAAATTGCTATTTATGTATTGGATCATCTTCTTAAGTAATCTCTTCTTTTCTTACTTTTGTTTTGTTTCCGATAATTCCCTGTTTGGATTTTGCCTAGAAATATTTGCAACAATTTTATCCCCTTCTATTACCCTAAGACACCCATCCTAAGTGTTTTATATTTGATTTTGCTGAAAATGGGTAGTCTCGGGAAGAAATTAGTCAAAAATTAGAGTGGGATAATTCACCCCCCTTTAAAAGTAGCTTACATCCTAAGTTAAGTTGTCTTAGTTTAATTAACTAAATCACCCTCTTTTCACTCTAGTGTAAAAGCTGGCAAAGCTAATGCCTAATACAATCCTCTATTTACACTATCATTCTAACTCGACTCGTCTTATTAGGCATTTTTACTCGGATTTTGACAAAAGTTTGCAGGGACCTAGCTGGGACCCTAACCTATCCTAGGGTAAAATTTGAGGACCTAAAACATTGATTGACGGGATTTTTATTAGAACTTGGTAATTTAGGGCCCGAACAAAATGGGGTGTCTATAGCCACCTGACACGATTCATACCAGAAATGCATCATTTACTATCGTAACATGTTTCAATTGACTAAATGAGACGGTGGTACGGACCCTTCAGATTTAGGAGCTGTTTGGATACACGGATTTTAGAATCCAGGATTTCTTTAAAATTGTAGCTACGAGACAAGAGAAGAAGCGGGACCGGCCGTCGTTTCTGACTCGTTTTTACTTCTCGCCCTTCTTCCCGTAAGCAAGAGAGTAGCAGATCCTCCCATATTTTCAGGTTATAGAAATCTAAGGATGCAGGAGAGATTTTTAAAACCTGAATTTATCACTTAAAATCCAAGAAACGCTGTCAGCACAGCATATAACAACTTGATCATGAACCCTCTTTTACACTGTTTTCAAACAAAAAACCTTGATTCTAAAATCCGCGTATCCAAACGGCCCCTTAATGTTTACAGGAAACTACGAGTATTGCGTCTTAAGCAATAAATTCAAGCCATCGGTACAGACACTACCTTTTCCGCCCTAATAATTGACTTTCATGTAGTGAACTTTTGATGGAAAGTAAGACATTTTTAGCACGGAAAAGTTTTTATTTTTTGTTTTTAATCTAGTATTGAGACGACCGGTAAAGGGCAGTAGATATCATATAATATATATGTAAAACATAATCCTGGACGATGTGGGTGTGCCACGTGGCACCCCTCCTCAAAAATCTTAAACTCTTTCTATAAGGCGATATATTTGGATTGTAGACAAAAATCTCACCATATCCCACATTTTTAGCAAAATTGTTTCTACTACTCAATATCCCATGTATATTGGCAAAATTGTTTCTATTTATTGGAGATAAAATCTCCACTATATCCCATAATTTTAGCAAAATTGTTTCTATCTTTCAATATCCTACGCATATTGGCAAAGTTTTGGCGAATTATTTATTTTTTGCCCCGTGCATCGCACGGGTTGTCCACTAGTCATATTAGGAAGTAGAGTAGAACAATACGACAGAATTGAGACACGTCAACATCCTCCATGTGCCGACCCGCAACTTAATAAAATAATTTAAGAGCTCTTTATTACATGCTCTTTTTTCAATTTTTACTGCATGCTCTTTATTATTTTTATAATATCGCATGTGGCAAAAGTCGAGGAGTGCCCCCGAAGGTAAAAAAATTATTACGTGCTCTTTGTTTTTATAATATAGCATGTGGCAGAATTCAGGAAGTGCGCAGAAGGTAGTGCTCTTTATTCAATTTTTCTACTAAATAAAGAGCACGTAATAAATAAAAATGAGAAGTGGATGAATAAAAAATATAAGAGGAATGACAGATAAAAATGACGTGGATCCAATGAAGAGCCCTTTTGCAGCGGACATTCTTGAATTCTGTGTAGGCCGTGATGGAGGATTTTACAGCCCATTCATCAAGGGACTCAAACTACTAGTTGAAGCTTGAGATATTTAGAACTAGAGTATAAGTATGTGCTATGCATCCAAGGTCTTCAAATTTCATTGGGAACATTATTGATAGCTTAAAATCCTCACACTCCCATCTTCTCCATGGCCACATACCAAATGCTTAAAGAGGATGAAATATTGAGGAATGAATGCAAGGAACTAATCTCCTCCCTTCCAAGAGGGAATGGGTGGAACATTCCTTATAACTACCAATATCAAGGCTTTTGGCATCCTATAAAGTACTTGAAAGGAGCAGCGGCATTCCATCAACAGTTTAAACCCCGCGAAGGGGATGCATTTCTAGTCACCACGCCCAAAGCCGGCACCACTTGGCTCAAGGCACTTGCTTTCGCGGTTGTGAACCGGACTCGTTACCTTGTCACTGACCACCCTTTGCTAAACACTGGCACCCATGACCTCGTCCCTTTTGTCATCTTGAAGTTCTTTGTATATAACCAACTTCCTAAATTTGAGAGCATCCCCTCCCCTAGGCTCTTGGCTACCCACATCCCTTACACGTTGTTACCGGAATCGACAATACAGTCGAATTGTCAGGTAGTTTACTTGTGCCGGAATCCTAGAGATACCTTTACTTCCATGTGGGTTTTCTTCAGCAAGTTGAGACATGAGAGTCTAGGACCACTTTCTCTAGAAGAGGCCTTTGAGTTGTTTTGCACTGGAGTTTCTATGTTAGGTCCTTATTGGGATCATGTGTTGGGGTACTGGAAGGCAAGCCTGGAAAGGCCTGAAAGGGTCTTATTCTTGATGTATGAGGAAATGAAACAAGAACCCATACTTCATTTGAAAAGGTTGGCCGAGTTCTTGGGGTATCCTTTCTCTCCAGAGGAAGAGAAAGAAGGGGTGGTGGAGGAGATATCACAACTATGCAGTTTTAAGAATTTGAGCAGTTTGGAAGTGAAGAAGAGTGGAACAATGGAGCAGACTGGTTATGACAATAAGGTGTTTTTTAGGAAAGGGGAGGTGGGTGATTGGGCAAATCATCTGACCCCTTCAATGGTAGAGCGTTTGGATCAGCTCATGCAACAAAAGTTCCACAGTTATGGTCTCACCTTCCCCTCTTAGTTATTTGGTCATTATCATATATATCCTTTTCTTATCTTCTTGTTGTTTGGTTTCCATTGAAGCTCTTTCCGAGCAACAAAACATAAATAAACTGCTATTTATGTATTGGATCATCTCCTTAAGTAAGCTCTTCTTTTCTTACTTTTGTTTTGTTTCCAATAATTCCCTGTTTGGATTTTGCCTAGAAATATTTGCAACAATTTTTTTTCCTAGAAAAATAATTTTTTTTTCACTATTTTGAAAGAAAATAAAATGGGTACCGCTTAATTGAAGGTCCCTTTAAAGAAAACTTGAATCGCAATGGTTCAAGATACTTTTGTGATGTGGGATCAAACAACCTAGAAGCCCAAAATTAAGAAAAGTTTTCGTTCCAAACTTTTCCAATCAGTGCCTAAAGCTCTTACTGAGCAAAAACACATATAGTGCTTTTTATGTAGCCTATCAAATAGTTGTCATTAATTAGCATCCATTTTTAGGATTAGTATAAATGGGGGTGGAAAACATGAAAATTTTCCTTTTATTTCTTCTGAGAGAGCATGATAAAATGAATGATATGCCTTGACCGATGACCCGAAATACCCCGATACGCCTTGACCGAAGACCCGAAATATCCCAGGTTGGGTTCAAAACTCATTGGTCTTGGTTTGACTTGGTTTTTAGGATGCAAAACCCCAACTTAATCTGAGGTCAGGCAGGGGTAATCTTTAAAACTCATATTTTTGGGTTTTTTTATACAGTGTAAGTGCTTATAATCCATTATTTTTCAAAAAGTACTGTGCCGTCCACACCATAGGTTGAAAACATCCATTTGATGGTACAAAACGTAAATCAGTTGTGCCCAAAAAATCATTTCCATACGATGATCCTAGCCCTCCAATCTACAGAGGAACCGTATCTTATGGAAACCTCCTTAGATTGGAGAGTTGGGTTCATCCTATGGAAATCATTTTCGAGGCACAACCTATATGCATTGTGGCCCATCAAATGGACGGTTTGATCTATAGGCTTAAACCATATAAATTCTCCATATTTGATGTAGTGGGGTGGTTAACTAGGTAATTTTGAAATCTTTTCAAATTTAAGTGGTCAATTTTTCCATTAAATAAAGAGCACTTCACAAAAAAATAAATATGAAGAATAAAAAATACAAATTTGATTGAAAAAGTCAAACAGAGGACAAAGCATGAAATGCTTATAAATTCCAGCAAGGTTTGCCCATTACAAGATGAATGGTCTAGATCGCCTCGCCTCCATTCTTGACATCCTTGTATCCTGTATGGGCAGTGATGAGGAGGAACGAGTTGATCCTTGGCTGATTTTACTGCCAATTCAAATGGGTCAGACTGGTAGTTGAACCTTGAGATATCTAGAACTGGAGTATAATAAGTATGGCTATCCATCCAAGGTCTGCGAATTTCATTGGGAACATTATTGATAGCTTAAAATCCTCACACTCCCATCTTCTCCATGGCCGCATACCAAATGCTTAAAAAGCATGAAATATTGAGGAATGAATGCAAGGAATTAATCTCCTCCCTTCCAAGAGGGAATGGGTGGTTCATTCCTTATTGCTACCAATATCAAGGCTTTTGGTATCCTCTAGACTACTTGAAAGGAGCAGTGGCATTCCATCAACAGTTTAAACCCCGCGAAGGGGATGCATTTCTAGTCACCACGCCCAAAGCCGGCACCACTTGGCTCAAGGCACTTGCTTTCGCGGTTGTGAACCGGACTCGTTACCTTGTCACTGACCACCCTCTGCTAAACACTGGCCCCCATGACCTCGTCCCTTTTGTCATCTTGAAGTTCTTTGTATATAACCAACTTTCTGAATTTGAGAGCATTCCCTCCCCAAGGCTCTTGGCTACCCACATCCCTTACACGTTGTTACCGGAATCGGCAATACAGTCGAATTGTCAGGTAGTTTACTTGTGCCGGAATCCTAGAGATACCTTTACTTCCATGTGGGTTTTCTTCAGCAAGTTGAGACATGAGAGTCTAGGACCACTTTCTCTAGAAGAGGCCTTTGAGTTGTTTTGCACTGGAGTTTCTATATTTGGTCCTTATTGGGATCATGTGTTGGGGTACTGGAAGGCAAGCCTGGAAAGGCCTGAAAGGGTCTTATTCTTGAAGTATGAGGAAATGAAACAAGAACCCATACTTCATTTGAAGAGGTTGGCTGAGTTCTTGGGGTATCCTTTCTCTCCAGAGGAAGAGAAAGAAGGGGTGGTGGAGGAAATATCACAACTATGCAGTTTTAAGAATTTGAGCAATTTGGAAGTGAACAAGAGTGGAACAATGGAGCAAAGTGGTTATGACAATAAGTTGTTTTTTAGGAAAGGGGAGGTGGGTGATTGGGCAAATCATCTGACCCCTTCAATGGTAGAGCGTTTGGATCAGCTCATGCAACAAAAGTTCCATAGTTTTGGTCTCACCTTCCCCTCTTAGTTATTTAGTCATTACATATATATCCTTTTCTTATCTTCTTGTTGTTTGGTTTCCAATGAAGCTCTTTCCGAGAAACAAATCATAAATAAACTGCTATTTATGTATTGGATCATCTTCTTAAGTAATCTCTTCTTTTCTTACTTTTGTTTTGTTTCCGATAATTCCTTGTTTGGATTTTGCCTAGAAATATTTGCAACAATTTTTTTTCCTAGAAAAATATTTTTTTTTTCACTATTTTGAAAGAAAATAAAATGGGTATCGCTTAATTGAAGGTCCCTTTAAAGAAGACTTGAACCGCAATGGTTCAAGATACTTTTGTGATGTGGGATCAAACAACCTAGAAGCCCAAAATTAAGAAAAATTTTCGTTCCAAACTTTTCTAATCAGTGCCTAAAGCTCTTACTGAGCAAAAACACATATAGTGCTTTTTATGTAGCCTATCAAATAGTTGTCATTAATTAGCATCCATTTTTAGGATTAGTATAAATGCGGGGTGGAAAACATGAAAATTTTCTTTTTATTTCTTCTTTGAGTATTGAGAGAGCATGATAAAATGAATGATACGCCCTGATCGATGACCCGAAATACCCCGATACGCCTTGACCGATGACCCGAAATACCCCAGGTTGGGTTCAAAACTCATTGGTCTTGGTTTGACTTGGTTTTTAGGATGCAAAATCCCAACTTAATCTGAGGTCGGGCAGGGGTAATCTTTGAAACTCATATTTTGGGGTTTTTTTTATACAGTGTAAGTGCTTATAATCCATTATTTTTCAAAAAGTACTGTGCCGTCCACACCATAGGTAGAAAACATCCATTTGATGTTATGAAGCGTAAATCAGTTGGGCCCAAAAAATCATTTCCATAGGATGATCCTAGCCCTCCAATCTACAGAGGAACCGTATATTATGGAAACCTCCTTAGATTGGAGAGTTTGGATCATCCTATGGAAATCATTTTCGAGGCACAACCTATATGCAATGTGGCCCATCAAATGGACGGTTTGATCATCTATGGTATGGGCCGTACAGTGCTTTTTGAAAAACACTGAAATCCATAGGCTTACACCATATAAATTCTCCATATTTAATGTAGTGGGGTCGTTAACTAGGTAATTTAGGAATCTTTTCAAATTTAAGTGGTCAATTTTTCCATTAAATAAAGAGAACTTCACAACAACAACAAAAAAATGAAGAATAAAAAATACAAATTTGATTGAAAGAGTCAATTAGAGGACAAAGCATGAAATGCTTATAAATTCCAGCAAGGTTTGTCCCTTACAAGATGAATGGTTTAGATCGCCTCACCTACATTCTTGACATCCCTGTATCCTGTATGGGCAGTGATGAGGAGGAACGAGTTGATCCTTAGCGGATTTTACTGCCAATTCAAATGGGTCAGACTGGTAGTTGAAGCTTGAGATATCTGGTAGTGTAAGCTTGAGATATCTAGAACTGGAGTATAATAAGTATGGCTATGCATCCAAGGTCTGCGAATTCCTTTGGGAAAATTATTGATAGCTTGTGATCCTCACACTCCCATCTTCTCCATGGCCGCATACCAAATGCTTAAAGAGGATGAAATATTGAGGAATGAATGCAAGGAACTAATCTCCTCCCTTCCAAGAGGGAATGGGTGGTACATTCCTTATTGCTACCAATATCAAGGCTTTTGGTATCCTCTAAAGTACTTGAAAGGAGGAGTGGCATTCCATCAACAGTTTAAACCCCGCGAAGGGGATGCATTTCTAGTCACCACGCCCAAAGCCGGCACCACTTGGCTCAAGGCAGTTGCTTTCGCGGTTGTGAACCGGACTCGTTACCTTGTCACTGACCACCCTCTGCTAAACACTGGCCCCCATGACCTCGTCCCTTTTGTCATCTCGAAGTTCTTTGTATATAACAAACTTTCTGAATTTGAGAGCATTCCCTCCCCTAGGCTCTTGGCTGCCCACATCCCTTACACGTTGTTACCGGAATCGGCAATGCAGTTGAATTGTCGGGTAGTTTACTTGTGCCGGAATCCTAGAGATACCTTTACTTCCATGTGGGTTTTCTTCAGTAAGTTGAGACATGAGAGTCTAGGACCACTTTCTCTAGAAGAGGCCTTTGAGTTGTTTTGCACTGGAGTTTCTATATTTGGTCCTTATTGGGATCATGTGTTGGCGTACTGGAAGGCAAGCCTGGAAAGGCCTGAAAGGGTCTTATTCTTAAAGTATGAGGAAATGAAACAAGAACCCATACTTCATTTGAAGAGGTTGGCTGAGTTCTTGGGGTATCCTTTCTCTCCAGAGGAAGAGAAAGAAGGGGTGGTGGAGGAGATATCACAACTATGCAGTTTTAAGAATTTGAGCAATTTGGAAGTGAACAAGAGTGGAACAATGGAGCAGATTGGTTATGACAATAAGGTGTTTTTTTGGAAAGGGGAGGTGGGTGATTGGGTAAATCATCTGACCCCTTCAATGATAAAGCGTTTGGATCAGCTCACGTAACAAAAGTTCCACAGTTATGGTCTCACCTTCCCCTCTTAGTTATTGGCTCATCATCATATATATATATATATATATATATATATATATCCTTGTCTTATCTTTTTTTTTGTTTGGTTTCCAGTGAAGCTCTTTCCGAGCAACAAAAAATAAATAAACAGCTATTTATGTATTGGATCATCTTCTTAAGTAATCTTTTCTTTTCGTACTTTTGTTTTCTTTCCGATAATGCCCTGTTTGGATTTTTGCCTAGAAATATTAGCAACAAATTTTTTTCGTAGGAAAATATATATTTTTCACTATTTTGAAAGAAAATAAGATCAGTATCACTTATTTATAGGGATATCATCATTAATTGAAGGTCCCTTTTGAATAAAACTTGAACCGCAATGGTTCAAGATACTTTTGTGATGCATTAAGAGGGAAACAGTCTGGATCACTAGCTAAGGCCCCTAAATGACCGCTCAGTGATAACGGAGGTAGGGATGCAAAGGCAGCCAAGAGATTTGCCTAGAAGCAGCCACCCTTGAAAGAGTGCGCAATAGCTTACTGATCGAGCGCTCTTGCGCCGAAGATGAATGGGGCCAACGGATCTGCCAAAGCTGTGGGATGCAAAAATGCATCGGTAGGGGAGCGTTCCGCTTAGATGGAAGCTGCCGCGCGAACAGCAACAAAAAAATTTTGTGGCAAAATAATTTTTTTTTTCACTTTTTTGAAAGATAATAAGATCGGTATCGCTTATTTCCAGGCCTCTCGATGCACTTCTGGCTGAAAGAGATGAGCAAGAAGCATCCCAGAAAATGAAGAAGACAACTGACAAGTCATCCTCTGGAAAAAGGAAACTAAAAACTAGAAAAAAGAACACTGAATCTCTTTCAATACCTTCTACAACCTCTCCGACTAGCAAACCTTCTCCCCCCTACCAACCCTTGATGAGTTCATTAATTGAAACCTTCCTTGGGAGAGAGCTTGAAGACGATTCCTATTCTAGGAAAGTCTGGCAAAACCCCTAGCAATCACCCCAAAAATAGAGAAAATATGAAAAGCTACCCTATGGCTGCTATAAAAGATGGTAGCTGCTCTTACCATGATAGTTGTAGCCTTGAGCCTCACTAGCTGGTCTTATGATCACTCACCCAAGGAATTCTATGCTGCCAGCTCACATTACAAAGCAACCTATGGGTAATAAACTAATAACCACGAAGAGTCTTGCACTCCACGTGAATCCCACCAAAATTTGATTTCGGAAAATGAGCCGGAAATGGTACACACTCATTATTGGCCTCCACTACTGTCCGAAAACCCTAAAAAACCTGTTGAAAGGAAATTCATGGAGCTCCCTGTTTGAAAAGGATGTCCAAGTGTCCTCCAAACTGGGTTTCATTCACTCAATGGAAATAGAGAGTAAATCAGAGATTGATTTTGATGACCAGGAACTAGAGGAGAACAGTCGAAAATGAGAGACCTCCCTAGTTGGATACTTTCTAGGCAAAAGGCCTTACTTCATGACATTGAAGGATCATTTGAAGAGGACTTGGAAAACAAGGGTGATTTTCAATGTTTCAACCTCCACGGTGGATTCTTTCTCTTCCAGTTCAACGACTCGGAAGAATGTGAATAGTTCTTGAGGGAAGCAATTGCAGCTATGGAGGACGCCCCCTTTGTGCTTCGAAGATGGACCCCAGACATAGCCCTGGAGAAGCTAGCTCTTTCTTCTGTCCCAGTTTGGGTGAGATTCCCTGGTCTCCACCTGAGATTTTGGTCTGCTCATTGCCTAAGCAAGATAGCTAGTAAGATTGGAAACCTCCTTTACATGGATGCCCACACAACACAGGCTACTCGCCTCAGCTATGCAAGGGTTTACATAGAAGTCAAGGCTGGAACAGATTTGCCAGAGAGTTTAGATCTAAAAACTTCCTTGGGAACAATTCATCAAAAGTGGAATACGAGAGGTCCCCTTCCTGCATAGAGTGCAGAACGTTATCTCACTCTAGCTCATCATGCCTCAAAAACCAGACAAAAGAGTGTAAAAAAACAGACGCAAGAATGGAGACCCATTCCCCCAAAGGATACCAATTGCACTACAGAAAATCATCCAGAAAAGTTTGATGAAGTGGTGGTGAAACGCTCAAATCAGTTCCAAGAACAGACTTCCCCTGCTTTGCTAGGGACTTGCCACAATGCATATAGGTTGTGCCTCAAAAATGATTTCCACTCCACCAAGACTTCTTGGTGATTTCACTACGGATTCCATTAACGGTGGTGAATCAACCCAATTACAAAGATAGTGGCTCCGCCTCCAAGACTCTCTATCCAAAAGAAAGCTCTGAGTCTCCAACACTCGCTCTTGAGAAGGCTCCACGCGTCTCCTTACACTCGCCCTATGGAGATGGCTATTACGTCTCCACCACACTCGCCAAATACAATGATTGAATCGAATATGAAAAACAAATCACTTCAAAGAGGGTCACAATGCATGTAGAAAGGATGTACAAATCAAGCCTCTATCCAATTCTTGCTCAATGAATGTGAGAGGCACTAATCAAGGTTTAATCACTCTTTAAGATGTTCCAAATAAGTTTTATAGCGTCTTAGATGGTTTGGAATGAAAGGAGGGGGGGGGGGGGACACACACACACACACAGACACAAACTTGTATATATATATATATATATATATGAGGAAACTGTTGGTGAGCTAGCTTGCCTAATCACATGGGGGACCACTTTGTTAGGATGATCCAAACCATTCATTTGAAAGTCCCTTACATAGATTGGGGGTGTACCAAAAATCAGCTCCATAGGATCATCCTAACCCCTCCATTTGTGGAGGACAAAAATGGACAGACACAAATCTGCCCCTTTTTTGTCCTCCACAAATGGAGGGGTTAGGATGATCCTATGGAGCTAATTTTTGGTACACCCCCTATCTACGATAAGGCCTTGCAAATGAATGGTTTGGATCACTCCCCAAAATGTGGGACCCATGTGATTGGGCAAGCTAGCTCACCATAAGTTTGGTGAGCTTAAGCTCACCAACAGTTTCCTCTATATATATATGAGGAAAAAGATTGTGCGCTCGACCGCACTAAGCTTAGGTGCGGTCGAGGGCCCAAAACTCATGTGGGCCCACATTGTTAGGATGGTCCAAAGCATTCATTTGCAAGACCCCATTATAGATAGGGTGTGTACAAAAAATCAGCTCCATAGGATCATCCTAACCCACCCAAAAGTGGAGGGCAAAATGAACAGACACCGTTTGCCACAAATTTGCCCATTTTTGCCCTCCACTTTTGGAGGGGTTAGGATGATCCAATGGAGCTGATTTTTTGTACACACCCTATCTATGATGGGGCCTTGCAAATGAATGGTTTTGATCACCACATCAAGTGCGGGACCCATGTGTTTAGTCCCTCGACCGCACCTAAGCTTAGGTGCGGTCAACCGCACACTCCTTTTCCTCTATATATAATCCGAGCTTTAATGTTGGATATTTTTAAAATATTTTATTTTGTAAAATAGAAAAATGAGATTTTACAAAGGGACACTTCTTTTTATGTGGAAAGGTATTTCTAATCAAAAGACACATATGTTATGGAAATGTGTTATTTTAAATGAAAGGGTTAATTTGAAAGGGTGCTTTCGTGTCTTTTTACCTTCTATGAAAGAAGACTTGGGATTTCATTTTGAAGAAGTCTTTCTCCTCTTTATTCTTTCTATTTTCTTGTTATTTAAGGGCATACTGGTTGATTTGAACTTAGGGTGCAGCCCTTGTTCTTAGTGTAAGCATTGTATCATCAGGACTTATTTCCATGGTAGCCACCTGCATAGGTGGGGAAAGTAAAGTCTTTAAGAGAAAGCCTTTTGCTTGCCTTGCCTAATTCTCTTCCTCTCTTATTCTCTTTCTTTATTCTAAACAGTTTTGTTCATCCACCATACCAATTTGTCCCAACATTTAAAGCTCGGCTCAGCTTTATGAACCGAAACTAAAAAGTTGACGAGCTTGTCCAAGCCGAACTATACAAAGCACGAGTTCGGCTCGTTTATTTGACGAGCCTAATTTTTGGGCTCGGATTCGGCTCGTTTAGTAAACGAACGAGCCCGAGTCGAGCTTTTAATGAGCCGAACCCAAACATGTTCGTGATCCGGTTCGGTTCATTTGCAGCCCTACAAACAATGCAGGACAGAAGATTCTGGTAATACAACGGCAAAATTAGTAACACGCGAATTAGTCGTCAAGGATAAAGTCTCATTTCCCCTCTTTATCTCAGAAGGGTGGTGCTAAAAAAAGACCAAAGTTGCTCTTTATTTCAATCAAAATAAGGAACACGTAATAAAAAAATTACGAGCTCTTTATCACATGCTCTTTTTTCAATATTTACTACATGCTCTTTATTATTTTTATAATATCGCATGTGGCATATGCTGGGGACTGTTCAAATTTTCTTTTAAATAAAGAGCACTAATAAAAATATTATTACGTGCTCTTTTTTCAATTTTTATCACATGCTCTTTATGTTTTTATAACATCGCATGTGGCAGAATTAGGGGTTTTCAATTTTTATCGGGAAATGATATTTACGCCCCTTTTATCACTAGGGACACCCATTTGCCAGTGTACTTTGCAATCAAAGCCACTGGATTTTTCTGACACAAAGTACATTAGCCCCCTTTTTGCCATTGATACACTGACGCTGGGTGTCCCTGGTGATCAAAAGGGCCGTGTAAATATCACTTCCCTTTTAATCACATGCTCTTTATGTTTTTATAATATCGTATGTGGCAGAATTCGGGGAGGGAGCAGAAGGTAGTGCTCTTTATTCAACTTGTCTATTAAATAAAGTGCACGTAATAAAAAAAAATGAAAAGTTGAAGATTAAAAAATATAAGGGAAAAATACACTTAGACCCCCTGTGGTTTCTGACACTTTCAACTTAACCCCTAATGTTTAAAAAGTTACAAATAGACCCCCTGGGGTTTCAATTTGTGTAAGGTAGACCACTCAGTTGACGGTTCGTCCACTGATTGAAGGGTTAGGATGATCCTATGGAGCTGATTTTTTGGGCACACCCTATCTATGTCAGGGCCCATCAAATGAACGCTTTGAATCATCCGAACAATGTGGGCCCACAAACACTACCAAAAACAATGTGGCCCCACAAACCCTACCAAAAACCAGACAAAAGAGTGTAAAAGAATAGACGCAAGAATGGAGACCCATTCCCCCAAAGGATACAAATTGCACTACATAAAATCATCCAGAAAAATTTGAGGAAGTGGTGGTGAAACGCTCAATTCAGTTCCAAGAACAGACTTCCCTGGCTTTGCTAGGGACTTGCCACAATTCATATAGGTTGTGCCTAAAAAATGATTTCCACTCCTTGTTTCCTGTATGGGCAGTGATGAGGAGGAACGAGTTGATCGTTAGCTGATTTTACTGCCAATTCAAATGGGTCAGACTGGTAGTTGAAGCTTGAGATATCTAGAACCGGAGTATAATAAGTATGGCTATGCATCCAAGGTCTGCGAATTCCATTGGGAAAATTATTGATAGCTCGAGATCCTCACACTCCCATCTTCTCCATGGCCGCATACCAAATGGTTAAAGAGGATGAAATATTGAGGAATGAATGCAAGGAACTAATCTCGTCCCTTCCAAGAGGGAATGGGTGGTACATTCCTTATTACTACCAATATCAAGGCTTTTGGTATCCTCTAAAGTACTTGAAAGGAGCAGTGGCATTCCATCAACAGTTTAAACCCCGCGAAGGGGATGCATTTCTAGTCACCACGCCCAAAGCCGGCACCACTTGGCTCAAGGCACTTGCTTTCGCGGTTGTGAACCGGACTCGTTACCTTGTCACTGACCACCCTCTGCTAAACACTCGCCCCCATGACCTCGTCCCTTTTGTCATCTTGAAGTTCTTTGTATATAACCAACTTTCTGAATTTGAGAGCATTCCCTCCCCTAGGCTCTTGGCTGCCCACATCCCTTACACGTTGTTACCGGAAGGCAAGCCTGGAAAGGCCTTATTGGGATCATGTGTTGGGGTACTGGAAGGCAAGCCTGGAAAGGCCTGGAAGGGTCTTATTCTTGAAGTATGAGGAAATTGAAATAAACAAGAGGGGGGGGGGGGGGTGAATTGGTTTAAACACTAATTTATACATTTAAAAAAAAAATTAATTATTAAACCTAATTTGATTTTACTTCTCTTGATTAGATTTTGGTTAGTTCAAATAAGATCAAAACAAAATGAATTGCCAAACCAAAATCAAGAATGAAAGTGCAAGATAAAGAAAGAACACACCGATGTATAGTGGTTCGGGCAAAGCCCTACTCCACTCTTCTTAAGATCGTCCTTATGGATTTCCACTATTATGAGACCTCTACGATGCCCGGGTCCGAGGCGATTACACTCCCAAGGGATATTAAATGAGGATGCCCTTGACACCTTTACATCGACTCTCCTTCTTCGTCGAGTTCTAAGCGATACTCCCTAGGGTATTAAGATAGGATGCCCTAACCACCTTTACAAGAAAAGAAGATGAAGATTTGCTTGGCTTCTCTTGAAAGCTTGATGCACAATGTTGTCCCCTTTGATTGCTCTCCAATATAGCTTGCAAGTGAAAGCCTAAATCCAAACTCAAAAGATTTGCAAGTTGCAAGGCAAGTTTGGGAGAGGAAAACAATTTCTCAAGCTAAAAGGATTTGCAAGTGTTTGAATGCTTAAGGATGCTTTTTCAAATATTCAAGAGAAGAAAATAATCCTCTTGAATGTGTATATATAGCTTCTCAACAAAATATGACCGTTTGGGGTTAAAGAAATCAAAAATCAATTTTTAATTCAAAAGCCAACGGCTATATTTTGCGCTGTCGCGACGTTCTCGGAGTTCCGAGAACCATTCTTGGAGTTCCGAGAGAACGGCCAGAAGAAGAAAAATTCTACTGGACCATTTCTCGGAGTTCCGAGAAAATGGCCAGAAGTTGTCAAAAACTACTGAACCATTTCTCGGAGTTCCGAGAAAAATCTCGAAGTTCCGAGAAGCCTAAAATCAGCAGACTTTTTATATTTTTGATGCTATTTGATTTTGAGCTTTTGGAACTCAATTCCTAAGAAAATTTGGAATGTTTATGAGGGTCCCAACATGTTGGTCCACCACATAACCATTCACTAAACCATTTAAGTTCTTAAGTGTTTTTGAAAAACTCTTTTGAAAATCCTTGCCTTGACTTAGAAATCTAAAGAGAAAAGATTTAAAATGAAATCTATGTAACCTTCAACTTCTCTTTAGCCTTAGCCTTCAATTGATCTTCCATTTTGTGTATGCTTGCTTGAGAGATGATGTGAGCTCCACTTAGCTCCTTTGACTCTTGTGTGGTACATCTTCAAGCATGACCATGTGGAGTGTTGGTTTCTTCAATGATCAACCTATCTTAACACAACACTTCAAGGCAAATTGATTAGTATTCAAGAACATAATCAATTATGTTTAGAATCATCAAAACAAGATAGGAAAGTAGACCCTTGGGCTTACAGAAATGAAACAAGAACCCATACTTCATTTGAAGAGGTTGGCTGAGTTCTTGGGGTATCCTTTCTCTCCAAAGGAAGAGAAAGAAGGGGTGGTGGAGGAAATATCACAACTATGCAGTTTTAAGAATTTGAGCAATTTGGAAGTGAACAAGAGTGGAACAATGGAGCAAACTGGTTATGACAATAAGTTATTTTTTAGGAAAGGGGAGGTGGGTGATTGGGCAAATCATCTGACCCCTTCAATGGTAGAGCGATTGGATCAGCTCATGCAACAAAAGTTCCACAGTTATGGTCTCACCTTCCCCTCTTAGTTATTTGGTCATTATCATATATATCATTTTCTTATCTTCTTGTTGTTTTGTTTCCAATGAAGCTCTTTCCGAGCAACAAAACATAAATAAACTGCTATTTATGTATTGGATCATCTTCTTAAGTAATCTCTTCTTTTCTTACTTTGTTTTGTTTCCGATAATTCCCTGTTTGGATTTTGCCTAGAAATACTTGCAACAATTTTTTTTCCGAGAAAAATATTTTTTTTTTCACTATTTTGAAAGAAAATAAAATGGGTATTGCTTAATTGAAGGTCCCTTTAAAGAAGACTTGAACCGCAATGGTTGAAGATACTTTTGTGATGTGGGATCAAACAACCTAGAAGCCCAAAATTAAGAAAAGTTTTCGTTCCAAACTTTTCCAATCAGTGCCTAAAGCTCTTACTGAGCAAAAACACATATAGTGCTTTTTATGTAGCCTATCAAATAGTTGTCATTAATTAGCATCCATTTTTAGGATTAGTATAAATGGGGGTGGAAAACATGAAAATTTTCCTTTTATTTCTTATGAGAGAGCATGATAAAATGAATGATACGCCTTGGCCGATGACCCGAAATACCCCGATACGCCTTGACCGATGACCCGAAATACCCCAGGTTGGGTTCAAAACTCATTGGTCTTGGTTTGACTTGGTTTTTAGGATGCAAAACCCCAACTTAATCTGAGGTCGGGCAGGGGTAATCTTTAAAACTCATATTTTGGGGTTTTTTTATACAGTGTAAGTGCTTATAATCCATTATTTTTCAAAAAGTACTGTGCCGTCCACACCATAGGTTGAAAACATCCATTTGATGGTACAAAACGTAAATCAGTTGTGCCCAAAAAATCATTTCCATAGGATGATCCTACCCCTCCAATCTACAGAGGAGCCGTGTATTATGGAAACCTCCTTAGATTGGAGAATTTGGATCATCCTATGGAAATCATTTTCGAGGCACAACCTATATGCATTGTGGCCCATCAAATGGACGGTTTGATCATCTATGGTATGGGCCATACAGCGCTTTTTGAAAAACACTGAAATCTATAGGCTTACACCATATAAATTCTCCATATTTGATGTAGTGGGGTGGTTAACTAGGTAATTTTAAAATCTTTTCAACTTTAAGTGGTCAATTTTTCCATTAAATAAAGAGAACTTCACAACAACAACAAAAAAATGAAGAATAAATAATACAAATTTGATTGAAAAAGTCAAACAGAGGAGAAAGCATGAAATGCTTATAAATTCCAGCAAGGTTTGCCCCTTACAAGATGAATGGTCTAGATCGCCTCGCCTACATTCGTGACATCCTTGTATCCTGTATGGGCACTGATGAGGAGGAACGAGTTGATCGTTAGCTGATTTTACTACCAATTCAAATGGGTCAGACTGGTAGTTGAAGCTTGAGATATCTAGAACTGGAGTATAATAAGTACGGCTATGCATCCAAGGTCTGTGAATTCCATTGGGAAAATTATTGATAGCTCGAGATCCTCACACTCCCATCTTCTCCATGGCCGCATACCAAATGCTTAAAGAGGATGAAATATTGAGGAATGAATGCAAGGAACTAATCTCCTCCCTTCCAAGAAGGAATGGGTGGTGTTAGAGATATTAAATAACCGCAAGTGCACGGATCGTGTAAATACGGGTCGAACTCAGGGAAGAGAAATCTAGTTGTCAATCCTATTCTTGTACCGATTAGAATACTAGCTATGATATATTGTTCCCTGGAATGGACTCAAGATTTCCAGGGACTTAACCTCGTTGCCAACACTATATATAAGCGTATATTCTAATCAATCTAAGAATCAAATTTAACTAAGATCTTTTTTATTTAAAATCCTAATTTAGGCAAAGTGTACCAAGGTTCTAATGATCTCTTTTAACTACTTATCTATTTTAATTAGAAAATCAAAATTCGAAAGGCCTAAGTTAATTGGAAAATTGCAAAAGTAATTTGGAATAGTGTAAAAATCTTAATTCAATATAAAAGATTACTTAGGGCTAGAATCCACCATGGGTTTGGATTAGATTGATTAATTAAAACAACTCTTGAATTGGGTTGAAAATTCGATTAACTAGTCAATAAGGAATAAGATCAAAGGAATGTCATTCCTTATAAGTAATTAATCAAATCCACCCTCCAATTTACATTGATTATATAGAACTTTATATTTGTTAATCAACAATCATTCATACAAAAGGGGAAAGCCAATGGCATGAATGATTGGGATTTTCCAAACACAAAATCCTACACAAATTTTCAATTGAATAGATTGATTTAATTATAAATATTTCTCCTTCCCCATGGCTTCAACTAAACCCTAAGTAATTAGGATTTAGTTATTCATGAAGAAGTGAAGAAAAACAAAAATAAAAGAGATAGATAGGAGAAGAATTGCCATATAGAACTTGAAAGGAAATGAAACAAAAGCAAATTACTTCTTCACTAACTTGAATTGAAACAAAATTACATCAAATTGAACTTAAAATAAATAACAAAAATAAAAGAAACTTATTCTATTTCTCCTCAAATCTTTGGTTGAATCTTCCTCCTTCAAGCTTTAATGTCACCTTGAGTTTGAATGGTGGATGATGATGCCTTGGATTGAGAGTTGAAAAGAATAAGAAAAAGAAAGAACAAGAAAACCTAAGAGAGAGAGCTTGAGAGTAGTGGAGAGAAAAAGAGAGAATGAAAAAGAGAATGTCTTCTTCACTCCAATATGTAGCTTTCTTCCCCTTCTATTTTCATCTCCAAGAAAAGACACAATCTTGGTATCTTTTTGTATTTTTGGAAGCCACCACCTTTCCTTGGCAATTTTTGAAATTTCACCCTTTGTTTATAATGCAAATTTCTTATTTTATTTTCTCACAATTTAAGCTTCTTGGCACTCCCTTTTTGTAAATTTTTGTTGACTTTTTCTACTCTTCTTGCTCTTACGTGGGAATTGGTGCTATTTTGCTACAAGACAAAATAGCATGATTATGCATATATTAGAAACCATATAAAATCTCATATAGATAGGGAATGAATTTTAGCAAATGTAAGTGGGTGCCACATAATTGTATATATATATGAATGAATTTTAGCAAATGTAAGTGGGTCCCACATAATTGAATATATATAAATTATATGCAATTAGAAAATACCCTTTTCCTATACAAAACGTCACTCACTTGTTAAATATGGCTTATTGCCATTAAAAGTCAAACTTCTATAAAAGAAAAACCCTTGTTGGATTTCCCATTCATATGCATATGTATGCTTTCTTTTTTTATCATCCAGCCAATGCAAATATAGAAATAACAAGATGCCGAAATTGCTTTCCACAACAGTGCTTTCCAAAAACCCAAGTGGGTCCCACATCACATAAGACAATCTCTATTTTGGTTCAAAAATTCCCAACATGGCTACGGCTTTGCCTATTTTGAAATCAGCCATGATGTCATGCTCATCCCAACGGTTCAGATTATCCTATGGGGTTGCAATATTTAGAAATAGTGAGAGCAAGTGCAAGTAGGTGAAATAGAAATTACTATTTCATGCAAAAACATGTACAAATGTAAAGATTTGCATGTGTTTTGTAATTGCATGTGGGTCCCATATATATTATATAGTATATGAATCACATAGCAATTGCCATTTTTAACCCAAAAGTGGGTCCCACTTTGAATATAGTAAAGAAACTTTTAAAAAACGTGAAGGGCTACAGCTGTTATTCAAATCAAGGTGGGTCCTGATGATCATGGCCCAAACCATTTCTATTAGATGATCTAAACTGTTCATTTCATAGGCCTTAGCTCTATTTTTCGTAAAAATCCGAGGTAGCCTTGAAATACCAAAAATAATAAAATACCTTAGTAGTACCGCTTTAAATAAAAAAAATGCATGCTTTTCCTACCTACAATTCACACATAAATGTGCTTATCAGATTCCCCCACACTTAAACTTTGCTTGTCCTCAAGCAAACAAAAAGAAAATATACGAAAATAAAAACAAAAACAAAAACAAAAACCTAACTCACTTTTGTTGGAATCATGATTGCACTTAGCATGTGCAACAAGCCTTTAAACCCATAGGTTACCCTAGTGGACGAGTTGTGTCTCGTGAGTGTTTGCAGTGAATATACACACAAAATTCCAAAACAAACTTTTCTTTCCAAATCTCACTATAGAATAAAGCCAAAAATTTCTAATTCTTTTTTTCTTTGATAAATTACTCAAAATAGAACAACTAGAATACCCCCATACTTAAACTTTGTATCCTATCCCAAGTTGAAAAAATTAGAAAAATATTTTAAATAAGGAATCTTCTTTCGAATTTTTCCTACTCATCTCCGTTAAATTTGCTTCTAATGTAATCGTACCATAAAAGGAATTTGATTAGAAAACTTCGTAGAAAACTTACAAATTTATAGGTCCACCATACTTTCCACTTTTTTCATAGTTTCTAAGAATAGAACTCACTTTTTGTAATCCTCTACTGCTTTTGGCGTGAATGACATGCAGGGCATGCACCAGACACCCAGGCTACTAAGCAGTGTCCGACTAATCTTTGATTTGCATATATCATAGACATTGAAGCATATGAGTTCAAGTTTTACCTTTGATTATGTGCAATGCTTTGATTTATTAAGCTTTCTAATTGACCCATGTATGGAGTTTTGAGTCAGTTGCTCTCAAGGCAGTTGGCTTTAAGGAACTAGGCATAAAAACCCTTTAGACTTAATAGCTGAAGTCAAAAAGGCTACAAATCAAAACTATAATCAAGAAGCCAACTTTCTAAAAATAATTCTTTCTTTCTTTTGTTTCAACCTTTCTTTCCTTTTTAACCATACCATATAAAAAGTAAGTGTCTATTTCTATTTCTTTAAAAGAAAGATTCCAAAAGAAAACAAAACTATGAAAGGAAAGTATTCTTTCTAATTTTCAAATTCCAAAATTAAAATATCCACTAACTTTCTTTCTTAAAATAGGAAAACAACATTCCTTTTAAGAATACCAAGTTCTTTCTAATTCGAGAAAAATACCAAAAATAAAAGGAAAAGAAAATTTCTAACTTTAACTATAGAAAAGATTAGAAAAGAAAGTTTCCAAAAGCTACCCCCCCATACTTGATTTATGCATTGTCCTCAAGGCATTAAAAATAGAAAGAAAAATATGAGGACTAAAAATAGAAAGGAGGGTACGTACCGTATTTGTTTAGGCATGATTCGAATAAGAAGGTTTATGGAGATCCATGACCTCTTCCATATCCGGCTTTGACAACTCAATAAATGGCTTTAATCTTTGACCATTAACTTAAAAAATCTCACCATTGCTTGGATTTAGAACCTCGACAGCACCATGGGAGAAAATTTTATTAACCACATATGGTCCATCCCAACAGGATCTTAACTTACGTGGAAAGATATGCAATCTTGAATTGTAGAGAAGCACTTCTTTGCCCTCTTGAAACGATTTTCTCAAAATATGTTTATCATGAAAAGCTTTTGTCTTCTCTTTATAGATCTTTGCATTCTCGTACGGTTCATTGCGCAACTCCTCAAATTCAGAAAGTTGTAATCGCCTTTCAACACCTGCAGAAGACAAATCAAAGTTTAGTTTCTTAATAGCCCAAAAAGCTTTAAGTTCCAATTCAACCGGGAGGTGACAAGCTTTTCCATATACAAGACGGTAAGGAGACTGACCAAGATCAGTCTTGAATGCCGTCCTATGAGCCCACAAGGCATCCACTAATCTAATGGACAAATCTTTACGGTTTGGATTCACTGTCTTCTCCAAAATTTGCTTAATTTGCCTACTTGAAACCTATACTTGATCACTCGTTTGAGGATGATAAGGGGTGGCCAACTTATGAGTAATACCATAATTCTTCATAAGAGCTTCAAACGGCCTATTACAAAAGTGCTTAACCCTATCACTAATGATGGCACGGGGTGCACCGAAGCGTGAAAAAATATTTTTTTTAAGAAACTTGACCACCACCTTGTGGTCATTGGATTTGCAAGCAATGGCTTCAATCCATTTCGACACGTAATCTACACCTAACAAATTATACAAATTTCCAAAAGAGTTGGGAAACGGACCCATAAAATCAATACCCCACACATCGAAGATTTCTACCACTAAGATCGGGTTGAGGGGCATCATATTTCGCTTTGTAACTCTACCTAATGACTGACAAGATCTACATGCCTTACAAAAATCAAAAGCATCTCTAAAAAGACTTGGCCAATAGAAACCACATTGTAAAACTTTGTGCGCGGTTTTCTTTGCACTAAAGTGGCCACCACAGGCTTGATCATGGCAAAAAGATAGAATCGATTGGTGCTCATGATCGGGCACACATCGTCTGACAATTTGATCCGAACAAGTTTTGAACAAATAGGGATCATCTCAAAAGAAATACTTTACCTGTGAGTGAAACCGGTATTTGTCTTGGTTGGACCAATGATCCGGTGTAGCACCTGTAACCAAGTAATTCACAATATCCGCATACCATGGCTCACTAGAAATAGCAAATAATTGCTCATCAGTGAAGTTTTCATTAATTGGACATTCGTCATTCTTTGCATTAGGAAGTCTAGACAAGTGATCGGCAACCAAGTTTTCCGTACCCTTTTTATCTCTAATCTCCAAATCAAACTCTTGAAGAAGTAAAACCCACCTAATGAGGCGAGCTTTAGCATCCTTCTTTCCAACAAGATACTTGATTGCCGAATGGTCGGTATAAATTATCACCTGCGATCCAATCAAGTAGGACCGAAACTTCTCTAATGCAAACACAACCGCTAAGAATTCTTTTTCCGTAGTGGTGTAGTTGAGTTGTGCATCATTGAGAGTCCTACTTGCATAATAGATTACATGCGGTAATTTATTGAATCTTTGACCCAACACGGCTCCTATTGCAAAGTCAGAAGCATCACACATAATTTCAAACGGTTCGGTCCAATTAGGTGCTTGAATGATGGGAGCCGTAGTTAACTCCTTTTTTAAACACTCAAAAGAATCGAAGCATTCTTTGAAAAACTCAAATTTTTGATCTTTTGCTAACAAGTTGGTTAGAGGCCTAGCATTTTTAGAAAAACCTTTTATAAAACGCCGATAAAAGCCCGCATGGCCCAAAAATAATCTAATATCCTTCACGCTTTTGGGTGGTGAAAGATGGACAATGAGATCCACCTTAGCTTTATCAATCTTAATTCCCTTTTTAGAAATCACATGACCTAAAACTATGCCCTCTTTTACCATAAAATGAAATTTTTCCCAATTGAGGACAAGGTTCTGTTCTCTACTCCTTTCTAAGACCAATTTTAAGTGATGTAAACATTCGGCATAGGTGGAGCCATGAATGGAAAAATCATCCATAAAAACCTCTAAGAAGGTCTCCACCATGTCAGAAAAGATACTCATCATGCATCTTTGGAAAGTTGCCGGTGCATTGCAAAACCCAAAAGGCATGCGTCTATAAGCAAACGTTCCAAAGGGGCATGTGAATGTCGTTTTCTCTTGATCTTCAGGAGCTATGGGAATTTGGTTGTAACTGGAATATCCATCAAGAAAGCAATAATACTCATGACCTGCTAACCTTGCTAACATTTGATCAATAAAAGGCAAAGGAAAGTGATCCTTCCAAGTAGCGGCATTAAGCTTTCGGTAGTCAATACAAACCCGCCACCCTGTTTGAATACGAGTAGGAATAAGTTCATTGGTGGCGGATTGTATAACGGTAACTCCCGACTTCTTAGGCACTACTTGGACGGGACTCACCCATTGGCTATTCGAGATGGGACAAATGATCCCATTATCTAACCATTTTAAAATATCTTTTTGGATGGCTTCCTTCATCACAGGATTAGCCCTTCTTTGATGTTCCCTTGAAGGTTTGGCACCCTCAACGAGATGGATGTGATGTTGCACAATCGAAGGGCTAATTCCTTTGATGTCGGCCATTGTCCAACCTATGGCTTCCTTGTTATCTTTTAGCAATTTAATGAGTTCCTCCTCTTGAGGGGAGGTTAGGTCCGCAGCAATTATTACAGGCAAAGTACAATTATCACCCAAAAATGCATAACGTAAATGAGAAGGCAAGGGCTTCAACTCCAACTGTGGCGCTTCTTCGATTGATGTCTTTGGAAGAGATGTTGCGAGTGGTCCAACAGGCTCCACGTTTTAGATGGCAAAAGCTTTGGAAAAGAAATCATCTCCATCATTTCCTAGTTCGTCCAAGCATTCTTGGAATCTAGCATCAAAATCAATTTCAAAATTAGAAACAATGTCGTCGGAAAAGGAATGCAACATATTGATTTCTTCATAAAAATTTGGTTGCTTACCCAATCTAAAGACATTAAAATCAACCGATGTGTTTCCAAAAGACAATTTCATCAATCCATTTGTACAATTAATTAGAGCGTTGCTAGTGGTAAGGAACGGCCTACCAAGGATGGTAGGAATTTGATCCTTGATATTAGCAACAGGCTCGGTATCTAACACAACAAAATCTACGGGAAATAAAAAATCAACTACTTTAACTAACACATCCTCAACCATCCCTTTGAGTGTTTTAATTGATCTATCCGCCAATTGAAGAGTGATGGTGGTTGGTTTGAGGTCTCCTAATCCTAGTTGCTTAAATACAGAAAAAGGCAAGAGATTTACACTTCCACCCAAATCCAAAAGAGCATGTTCAATATTTGTGTTACCAATAGTCCAAGAAATAGTAGGACATCCTGGGTCCTTATACTTAGCCACCATTTGTAGAGACAAGATGGAACTTATATTTGCGGCCAAGAAAGCTTTCTTGGGCACATTAGTTGTGCGCTTTTGAGTGCACAAATCTTTCAACACTTTGGCATAAGTAGGAACCTGAGAAATCGCATCTAATAAAGGAATGATAATTTGCACTTTGTTTAAACACATTTTAAATTTTATCCATGGCATCCACCTTCTTATTATTAGCAAGTCTCCTTGGAAAAGAAGCTTTAGGCACATACTCATTTTCAGGTGGAGAAACAGCCTGCTCTTCACTTACCTGTTTGGGTTCCGCAATCGAGCCTGTTGGAGGGGAGTCTTTTCTTACCGCTTTGGATGTATATTGTATATCTATAGAAGGTTCAGATCTGACCTCCTCCTTGTGGTAATCTCTACCACTCCTTAAAGCATATACGGAATTACATTCGTTGGAGGGCTCTTGCGGCGGCAAAATTGGTTGAATGGCATTCAACTAATTTGGCGGTACCTGTTGATTCACATTCATATTCACGTTCCTTGGATTAGGAACGGGTTGACTTGGCATCTTCCCATTTTCCCTCTCATGCAACGCCATGGCAAGTTGGGAGATTTGCTTCTCCATGTTGTGTTGGCTTGTCATGAAAGTGCTAGTGAGAAGTTCTATGCTTTTTTCTAATGAAGCTATGCGTGCCGACTTTCCTTGTTTTTGAAAACTCAGTGGTTGCTGATTTGAAACATTATTAATCATGGGATTTTGAAAAGTAGGAGGGGAAGGGAATGGCCGAACAAAAGTGGGAGGGAAGGTGGGCCTAGGTTGGCCGAATTGGCCTTGGCCTTGGAAATTAGATGGCCCACTTTGACTCCATGAAAAGTTGGGATGATTTCTCCATCCCGGATTATAAGTGCTAGAATAAGGATTATTAGCATAAAGAGCACTCACATTCTCATTAGAATTATCAAATTTAGCAAGAGTTGGACACTCTTCCATGACATGGTCCGTGGCTTGACACCAATTACACATGGAAACACTATGTGCAATTTGATTTACTTGTGAGGGTCCTTTGACAACTATTGCTTCTAGCCTTTTGATTAGGCTATCAAGATGGGACTCGTTTGCCACGGCACCCTCTATTAGAAATCCCTTGCTTGAAGTGGCTCTCTCACCATCTTGAGTGGATTCCCACTCTCTTGTTTTTTCCGCCAAATCAAGTAAGGAGTTCCATGCCGCGGCCTCATCCATGAAAGATGTAAAACCGTTAGGATACATGGACTCAAGAAGTTTCTTTGTTTGGTAATCTATGCCCTCATAAATAATTTGGCATAAGTGCCACAAATCAATTCCATGGTGAGGACACTCTTGGAGTAGGTCTTTGAACCTCTCCATAAACTTAGAAAATGACTCTAATGGCTTTTGTTTGAATTGTAAAATATCGTTCCTAAGCTTATTAGTTTTATGGCGAACTCCTCCCAAGTGGTGATGGAGTTCGTTGGTAAGCCATAGAGCCACTTTTTGGCTCCATCCTTGAGTGAAAACGTAATAAACCGCAACTTTACCGCATCATCGGTAAGTTGTTGCAACTTAATCAAAGCACATACATCTTCAAACTCACGCAAAAATAAATAAGCATCCTCCGAAGGGAGGCCATGAAAATGAGGAAGCAAAGAGATAAATTGCGATTTTAGCTCAAAATTATTGCCTTGTGCAATCGGCAATCTAATGCAATAAGGTTGCGCGGTTAGGGCCCGATAGAAGCGATCGTGCAAACTCTTGGGCGGCTCTTGTTCTTCCGCCATGACTACTTGATTTGGATTTGGTGCGATGTCTTCCGCCGTCTCTAACCGGTTTGCTCTTTCTAGTCGATTGGCCGAGTTCCGCACCCAACCTGCACTCATAAACACAAGAAAACCAAGTAAGAGAGATGGATAGGCAAGAAACCAAAATTATAACTAAACTAAAAATAACTACTAATCTAACACTTCGAATAATTAAGATTCTAATGCAACTCTCTTCCCCGGCAGCGGCGCCAAAAACTTGTTAGAGATATTAAATAACCGCAAGTGCACGGATCGTGTAAATACGGGTCGAACTCAGGGAAGAGAAATCTAGTTGTCAATCCTATTCTTGTACCGATTAGAATACTAGCTATGATATAATGTTGCCTGGAATGGACTCAGGATTCCCGTGGACTTGACCTCGGAGCCAACACTATATATAAGCGTATATTCTAATCAATCTAAGAATCAAATTTAACTAAGATCTTTTTTATTTAAAATCCTAATTTAGGCAAAGTGTACCAATGTTCTAATGATCTCTTTTAACTACTTATCTAATTTAATTAGAAAACCAAAATTTAAAGGCCTAAGTTAATTGAAAAATTGCAAAAGTAATTTGGAATAGTGTAAAAATCTTAATTCAATATAAAAGATTATTTAGGGTTAGAATCCACCATGGGTTTGGATTAGATTTATTAATTAAAACAACTCTTGAATTGGGTTGAAAATTCGATTAACTAGTAAATAAGGAATAAGATCAAAGGGATGTCATTCCTTATAAGTAATTAATCAAATCCACTCTTCAATTTACATTGATTATATAGAACTTTATATTTGTTAATCAACAATCATTCATACGAAAGGGGAAAGCCAATGGCATGAATGATTGGGATTTTCCAAGCACAAAATCCAACACAATTTTTCAATTGAGTAGATTTATTTAATTATAAATATTTCTCCTTCCCCATGGCTTCAACTAAACCATAAGTAATTAGGATTTAGTTATTCATGAAGAAGTGAAGAAAAATAAAAATAAAAGAGATAGATGGGAGAATAATTGCCATATAGAATTTGAAAGGAAATGAAACAAAAGCAAATTACTTCTTCACTAACTTGAATTGAAACAAAATTACATCAAATTGAACTTAAAATAAATAACAAAAATAAAAGGAACTTATTCTTTTTCTCCTCCAATCTTTGGTTGAATCTTCCTCCTTCAAGCTTTAATGTCGCCTTGAGTTTGAATGGTGGATGAAGATGCCTTGGATTGAGAGTTGAAAAGAAAAGGAAAAAGAAAGAACAAGAAAACCGAAGAGAGAGAGCTTGAGAGTAGTGGAGAGAAAAAGAGAGAATGAAAAAGAGAATGTCTTCTTCACTCCAATATGTAGCTTTATTCCCCTTCTATTTTCATCTCCAAGAAAAGACACAATCTTGGTATCTTTTTGTATTTTTGGAAGCCACCACCTTTCCTTAGCAATTTTTGAAATTTCACCCTTTGTTTATAATGCAAACTTCTTGTTTTATTTTCTCACAATTTAAGCTTCTTGGCACTCCCTTTTGGTAAATTTTTGTTGACTTTTTCTACTCTTCTTGCTCTTACGTGGGAATTGGTGCTATTTTGCTACAAGACAAAATAGTATGATTATGCATATATTAGAAACCATATAAAATCTCATATACATAGGGAATGAATTTTAGCAAATGTATGTGGGTCCCACATAATTGTATATATATAAATTATATGCAATTAGAAAATACCCTTTTCCTATACAAAACGTCACCCACTTGTTAAATATGGCTTGTTGCCATTAAAAGTCAAACTTCTATAAAAGAAAAACCCTTGTTGGATTTCCCATGCATATGCATATGTATGCTTTATTTTTTTATCATCCAGCCCATGCAAATATAGAAATAACAAGATGCCGAAATTGCTTTCCACAACAATGCTTTCCAAAAACCCAAGTGGGTCCCACATCACATAAGACAATCTCTATTTTGGTTCAAGAATTCCCAACATGGTTACGGCTTTGCCTATTTTGAAATCAGCCATGATGTCATGCTCATCCCAACGGTTCAGATTATCCTATGGGTTTGCAATATTTAGAAATAGTGAGAGCAAGTGCAAGTAGGTGAAATAGAAATTACTATTTCATGCAAAAACGTGTACAAATGTAAAGATTTGCATGTGTTTTGTAATTGCATGTGGGTCCCATATATATTATATAGTTTATGAATCACATAGTAATTCCATTTTTAATCCAAAAGTGGGTCCCACTTAGTATACAGTACAGAAACTTTTAAAAAACGTGAAGGGCTACAGCTGTTATTCAAATCAAGGTGGGTCCTGATGATCATGGCTCAAACCATTTCTATTGGATGATCTAAACTGTTCATTTCATAGGCCCTGGCTCTATTTTTCGAAACAATCCGAAGTAGCCTTGAAATACCAAAAATAATAAAATACCTTAGTAGTACCGCTTTAAATAACAAAAATGCATGCTTTTCCTACCTACAATTCACACATAAATGTGCTCATCAGGTGGTACATTCCTTATTACTGCCAATATCAAGGCTTTTGGTATCCTCTAAAGTACTTGAAAGGAGCAGTGGCATTCCATCAACAGTTTAAACCCCGCGAAGGGGAAGCATTTCTAGTCACCACGCCCAAATCCGGCACCACTTGGCTCAAGGCACTTGCTTTCGCGGTTGTGAACCGGACTCGTTACCTTGTCACTGACCACCCTCTGCTAAACACTGGCCCCCATGACCTCGTCCCTTTTTTCATCTTGAAGTTCTTTGTATATAACCAACTTTCTGAATTTGAGAGCATTCCCTCCCCTAGGCTCTTGGCTACCCACATCCCTTACACGTTGTTACCGGAATCGGCAATACAGTCGAATTGTCGGGTAGTTTACTTGTGCCGGAATCCTAGAGATACCTTTACTTCCATGTGGGTTTTCTTCAGCAAGTTGAGACATGAGAGTCTAGGACCACTTTCTCTAGAAGAGGCCTTTGAGTTGTTTTGCACTGGAGTTTCTATATTAGGTCCTTATTGGGATCATGTGTTGGGGTACTGGAAGGCAGGCCTGGAAAGGCCTGAAAGGGTATTATTCTTGAAGTATGAGGAAATGAAACGAGAACCCATACTTCATTTGAAGAGGTTGGCTGAGTTCTTGGGGTATCCTTTCTCTCCAGAGGAAGAGAAAGAAGGGGTGGTGGAGGAAATATCACAACTATGCAGTTTTAAGAATTTGAGCAATTTGGAAGTGAACAAGAGTGGAACAATGGAGCAAATTGGTTTTGACAATAAGTTGTTTTTTAGGAAAGGGGAGGTGGGTGATTGGGCAAATCATCTGACCCCTTCAATGGTAGAGCGTTTGGATCAGCTCATGCAACAAAAGTTCCACAGTTATGGTCTCACCTTCCCCTCTTAGTTATTTGGTCATTATCATATATATCCTTTTCTTATCTTCTTGTTGTTTGGTTTCCAATGATGCTCTTTCCGAGCAACAAAACATAAATAAATTGGTATTTATGCATTGGATCATCTTCTTAAGTAATCTCTTCTTTTCTTACTTTTGTTTTGTTTCCGATAATTCCCTATTTGGATTTTGCCTAAAAATATTTGCAACAATTTTATCCCCTTCTATTACCCTAAGACACCCATCCTAAGTGTTTTATATTTGATTTTGCTGAAAATGGGTAGTCTCGGGAAGAAATTAGTCAAAAATTAGAGTGGGATAATTCACCCCCCTTTAAAAGTAGCTTACATCCTAAGCTAAGTTGTCTTAGTTTAATTAACTAAATCACCTCCCTTTTCACTCTAGTGTAAAAGCTGGCAAAACTAATGCCTAATACACTCCCCTATTTACAGTATCATTCTAACTCGACTCGTCTTATTAGGCATTTTTACTCGGATTTTGACAAAATTTTGTTGGGACCTAGCCGGGACCGTAACCTATCCTAGGGTAAAATTTGAGGACCTAAAACATTGATTGACGAGATTTTTATTAGAACTTGGTAATTTAGGGCCCGATAAAAATGGGGTGTCTATAGCCACCTGACACGATTCACACCAGAAATGCATCATTTACTATCGTAACATGTTTCAATTGACTAAATGAGACGGTGGTACGGACTCTTCACATTTAGGAGCTGTTTGGATACACGGATTTTAGAATCCAGGATTTCTTTAAAATTGTAGCTACGAGACAAGAGAAGAAGCGGGACCCGCCGTCGTTTCTGACTCGTTTTTACTTCTCGCCCTTCTTCCCGTAAGCAAGAGAGTAGCAGATCCTCCCATATTTTCAGGTTATAGAAATCTAAGGATGCAGGAGAGATTTTTAAAACCTGAATTTATCACTTAAAAACGCTGTCAGCACATGATATAACAACTTGATCATGAACCCTCTTTTACACTGTTTTCAAACAAAAAACCTTGATTCTAAAATCCGCGTATCCAAACGGGCCTTTAATGTTTATAGGAAACTACGAGTATTGCGTCTTAAGCAATAAATTCAAGCCATCGGTACAGACACTACCTTTTCCGCCCTAATAATTGACTTTCATGTAGTGAACTTTTGATGGAAAGTAAGACATTTTTAGCACGGAAAAGTTTTTATTTTTTGTTTTTAATCTAGTATTGAGACGACCGGTAAAGGGCAGTAGAGATCATATAATATATATGTAAAACAGAATCCTGGACGACGTGGGTGTGCCACGTGGCACCCCTCCTCAAAAATCTTAAAACTCTTTCTATAAGGCGATATATTTGGATTGTAGAAAAAAATCTCACCATATCCCACTTTTTTAGCAAAATTGTTTCTACTACTCAATATCCCATGCATATTGGCAAAATTGTTTCTATTTATTGGAGATAAAATCTCCACTATGTCCCATAATTTTAGCAAAATTGTTTCTATCTTTCAATATCCTACGCATATTGGCAAAGTTTTGGCGAATTATTTATTTTTTGCCCCGTGCATCGCACGGGTTGTCCACTAGTCATATTAGGAAGTAGAGTAGAACAATACGACAGAACTGAGACACGTCAACATCCTCCATGTGCCGACCCGCAACGTAATAAAATAATTTAAGAGCTCTCTATTACATGCTCTTTTTTCAATTTTTACTGCATGCTCTTTATTATTTTTATAATATCGCATGTGACAAATAAGAGGAGTGCCCCCGAAGGTAAAAAAATTATTACGTGCTCTTTGTTTTTATAATATAGCATGTGGCAGAATTCAGGAAGTGCGCAGAAGGTAGTGCTCTTTATTCAATTTTTCTACTAAATAAAGAGCACGTAATAAATAAAAATGAGAAGTGGATGAATAAAAAATATAAGAGGAATGACAGATAAAAATGACGTGGATCCAATGAAGAGCCCTTTTGCAGCGGACATTCTTGAATTCTGTGTAGGCCGTGATGGAGGATTTTACTGCCCATTCATCAAGGGACTCAAACTACTAGTTGAAGCTTGAGATATTTAGAACTGGAGTATAAGTATGTGCTATGCATCCAAGGTCTTCAAATTTCATTGGGAACATTATTGATAGCTTAAAATCCTCACACTCCCATCTTCTCCATGGCCACATACCAAATGCTTAAAGAGGATGAAATATTGAGGAATCAATGCAAGGAACTAATCTCCTCCCTTCCAAGAGGGAATGGGTGGAACATTCCTTATTACTACCAATATCAAGGCTTTTGGCATCCTATAAAGTACTTGAAAGGAGCAGCGGCATTCCATCAACAGTTTAAACCCCGCGAAGGGGATGCATTTCTACTCACCACGCCCAAAGCTGGCACCACTTGGCTCAAGGCACTTGCTTTCGCGGTTGTGAACCGGACTCGCTACCTTGTCACTGACCACCCTTTGCTAAACACTGGCACCCATGACCTCGTCCCTTTTGTCATCTTGAAGTTCTTTGTATATAACCAACTTCCTAAATTTGAGAGCATCCCCTCCCCTTGGCTCTTGGCTACCCACATCCCTTACACGTTGTTACCGGAATCGGCAATACAGTCGAATTGTCAGGTAGTTTACTTGTGCCGGAATCCTAGAGATACCTTTACTTCCATGTGGGTTTTCTTCAGCAAGTTGAGACATGAGAGTCTAGGACCACTTTCTCTAGAAGAGGCCTTTGAGTTGTTTTGCACTGGAGTTTCTATGTTTGGTCCTTATTGGGATCATGTGTTGGGGTACTGGAAGGCAAGCCTGGAAAGGCCTGAAAGGGTCTTATTCTTGAAGTATGAGGAAATGAAACAAGAACCCATACTTCATTTGAAGAGGTTGGCTGAGTTCTTGGGGTATCCTTTCTCTCTAGAAGAAGAGAAAGAAACCCCGGTGGAGGAAATATCACAACTATGCAGTTTTAAGAATTTGAGCAATTTGGAAGTGAACAAGAGTGGAACAATGGAGCAAAGTGGTTATGACAATAAGTTGTTTTTTAGGAAAGGGGAGGTGGGTGATTGGGCAAATCATCTGACCCCTTCAATGGTAGAGCGTTTGGATCAGCTCATGCAACAAAAGTTCCACAGTTATGGTCTCACCTTCCCCTCTTAGTTATTTAGTCATTATCATATATATCCTTTTCTTATCTTCTTGTTGTTTGGTTTCCAATGAAGCTCTTTCCGAGCAACAAATCATAAATAAACTGCTATTTATGTATTGGATCATCTTCTTAAGTAATCTCTTCTTTTCTTACTTTTGTTTTGTTTCCGATAATTCCCTGTTTGGATTTTGCCTAGAAATATTTGCAACAATTTTTTTTCCTACAAAAATATTTTTTTTTCACTATTTTGAAAGAAAATAAAATGGGTATCGCTTAATTGAAGGTCCCTTTAAAGAAGACTTGAACCGCAATGGTTCAAGATACTTTTGTGATGTGGGATCAAACAACCTAGAAGCCCAAAATTAAGAAAATTTTTCGTTCCAAACTTCTCTAATCAGTGCCTAAAGCTCTTACTGAGCAAAAACACATATAGTGCTTTTTATGTAGCCTATCAAATAGTTGTCATTAATTAGCATCCATTTTTAGGATTAGTATAAATGGGGGGTGGAAAACATGAAAATTTTCTTTTTATTTCTTCTTTGAGTATTGAGAGAGCATGATAAAATGAATTATACGCCTTGATCGATGACCCGAAATACCCCGATATGCCTTGACCGATGACCCGAACTACCCCGGGTTGGGTACAAAACTCATTGGTCTTGGTTTGACTTGGTTTTTAGGATGCAAAACCCCAACTTAATCTGAGGTCGGGCAGGGGTAATCTTTAAAACTCATATTTTGGGGGTTTTTTTATACAGTGTAAGTGCTTATAATCCATTATTTTTCAAAAAGTACTGTGCCGTCCACACCATAGGTTGAAAACATCCATTTGATGTTACGAAGCGTAAATCAGTTGGGCCCAAAAAATCATTTCCATAGGATGATCCTAGCCCTCCAATCTACAGAGGAACCGTATATTATGGAAACCTCCTTAGATTGGAGAGTTTGGATCATCCTATGGAAATCATTTTCGAGGCGCAACCTATATGCATTGTGGCCCATCAAATGGACGGTTTGATCATCTATGGTATGGGCCGTACAGTGCTTTTTGAAAATCACTGAAATCCATAGGCTTACACCATATAAATTCTCCATATTTAATGTAGTGGGGTCGTTAACTAGGTATTTTTCCATTAAATAAAGAGAACTTCACAACAGCAACAAAAAAATGAAGAATAAAAAATACAAATTTGATTGAAAGAGTCAAACAGAGGACAAAGCATGAAATGCTTATATATTCCAGCAAGGTTTGCCCCTTACAAGATGAATGGTCTAGATCGCCTCGCCTACATTCTTGACATTCTTGTATACTGTATGGGCAGTGATGAGGAGGAACGAGTTGAACGTTAGCTTATTTTACTGCCAATTCAAATGGGTCAGACAGGTAGTTGAAGCTTGAGATATCTAGAACTGGTGGAGTATAATAAGTATGGCTATGCATCCAAGGTCTGCGAATTCCATTGGGAAAATTATTGATAGCTTGAGATCCTCACACTCCCCAGCTTCTCCATGGCCGCAAACCAATTGCTTAAAGAGGATGAAATATTGAGGAATGAATGCAAGGAACTAATCTCCTCTCTTCCAAGAGGGAATGGGTGGTTCATTCCTTATTTCTACCAATATCAAGGCTTTTGGTATCCTCCAAAGCCCTTGAAAGGAGCAGTGGCATTCCATCAACAGTTTAAACCCCGCGAAGGGGATGCATTTCTAGTCACCACGCCCAAAGCCGGCACCACTTGGCTCAAGGCACTTGCTTTCGCGGTTGTGAACCGGACTCGTTACCTTGTCACTGACCACCCTTTGCTAAACACTGGCCCCCATGATCTCGTCCGTTTTGTCACTGACCACCCTTTTGAGAGCATTCCCTCTCCTAGGCTCTTGGCTACTCACATCCCTTACACGTTTTTACCGGAATCGGCAATACAGTCGAATTGTCGGGTAGTTTACTTGTGCCGGAATCCTAGAGATACCTTTACTTCCATGTGGGTTTTCTTCAGCAAGTTGAGACATGAGAGTCTAGGACCACTTTCTCTAGAAGAGGCCTTTGAGTTGTTTTGCACTGGAGTTTCTATGTTAGGTCCTTATTGGGATCATGTGTTGGGGTACTGGAAGGCAAGCCTGGAAAGGCCAGAAGGGGTCTTATTCTTGAAGTATGAGGAAATGAAACAAGAACCCATACTTCATTTGAAGAGGTTGGCTGAGTTCTTGGGGTATCCATTCTCTCCAGAGGAAGAGAAAGAAATGGTGGTGGAGGAAATATCACAACTATGCAGTTTTAAGAATTTGAGCAATTTGGAAGTGAACAAGAGTGGAACAATGGAGCAAACTGGTTATGACAATAAGTTGTTTTTTAGGAAAGGGGAGGTGGGTGATTGGGCAAATCATCTGACCCCTTCAATGGTAGAGCGTTTGGATCAGCTCATGCAACAAAAGTTCCACAGTTATGGTCTCACCTTCCCCTCTTAGTTATTTGGTCATTATCATATATATCCTTTTCTTATCTTCTTGTTGTTTGGTTTCCAATGAAGCTCTTTCCGAGCAACAAATCATAAATAAATTGCTATTTATGTATTGGATCATCTTCTTAAGTAATCTCTTCTTTTCTTACTTTTGTTTTGTTTCCGATAATTCCCTGTTTGGATTTTGCCTAGAAATATTTGCAACAATTTTTTTCCTAGGAAAATAATTTTTTTTTCACTATTTTGAAAGAAAATAAAATGGGTATCGCTTAATTGAAGGTCCTTATAAAGAAGACTTGAACCGCAATGGTTCAAGATACTTTTGTGATGTGGGATCAAACAACCTAGAAGCCCAAAATTAAGAAAAGTTTTCGTTCCAAACTATTCCAATCAGTGCCTAAAGCTCTTACTAAGCAAAAACACATGGTGCTTTTTATGTAGCCTATCAAATAGTTGTCATTAATTAGCATCCATTTTTAGGATTAGTATAAATGGGGGTGGAAAACATGAAAATTTTCCTTTTATTTCTTCGTTGAGTATTGAGAGGGCATGATAAAATGAATGATACGCCTTGACCGATGACCCGAAATACCCCGATACGCCTTGACCGATGACCCGAAATACCCCGATACGCCTTGACCGATGACCCGAAATACCCCAGGTTGGGTTCAAAACTCATTGGTCTTGGTTTGACTTGGTTTTTAGGATGCAAAACCCCAACTTAATCTGAGGTCAGGCAGGGGTAATCTTTAAAACTCATATTTTGGGGTTTTTTTATACAGTGTAAGTGGTTATAAACCATTATTTTTCAAAAAGTACTGTGCCGTCCACACCATAGGTTGAAAACATCCATTTGATGGTACAAAACGTAAATCAGTTGTGCCCCCGCGAAAAATCATTTCCATAGGATGATCCTAGCCCTCCAATCTACAGAGGAACCGTATATTATGGAAACCTCCTTAGATTGGAGAGTTTGGATCATCCTATGGAAATCATTTTCGAGGCACAACCTATATGCATTGTGGCCCATCAAATGGACAGTTTGATCATCTATGGTATGGGCCATACAGCGCTTTTTGAAAACACTGAAATCTATAGGCTTACACCATATAAATTCTCCATATTTGATGTAGTGGGGTGGTTAACTAGGTAATTTTGGAATCTTTTCAAATTTAAGTGGTCAATTTTTCCATTAAATACACAACAACAACAAAAAAATGAAGAATAAAAAATACAAATTTGATTCAAAAAGTCAAACAGAGGACAAAGCATGAAATGCTTATAAATTCCAGCAAGGTTTGTTCCTTACAAGATGAATGGTTTAGATCGCCTCGCCTACATTCTTGACATCCTTGTATCCTGTATGGGCAGTGATGAGGAGGAACGAGTTGATCGTTAGCTGATTTTACTGCCAATTCAAATGGGTCAGACTGGTAGTTGAAGCTTGAGATATCTAGAACTGTAGTATAATAAGTATGGCTATGCATCCAAGGTCTGCGAATTCCTTTGGGAAAATTATTGATAGCTTGAGATCCTCACACTCCCATCTTCTCCATGGCCGCATACCAAATGCTTAAAGAGGATGAAATATTGAGGAATGAATGCAAGGAACTAATCTCCTCCCTTCCAAGAGGGAATGAGTGGTACATTCCTTATTGCTACCAATATCAAGGCTTTTGGTATCCTCTAAAGTACTTGAAAGGAGGAGTGGCATTCCATCAACAGTTTAAACCCCGCGAAGGGGATGCATTTCTAGTCACCACGCCCAAAGCCGGCACCACTTGGCTCAAGGCACTTGCTTTCGCGGTTGTGAACCGGACTCGTTACCTTGTCACTGACCACCCTCTGCTAAACACTGGCCCCCATGACCTCGTCCCTTTTGTCATCTCGAAGTTCTATGTATATAACCAACTTTCTGAATTTGAGAGCATTCCCTCCCCTAGGCTCTTGGCTGCCCACATCCCTTACACGTTGTTACCGGAATCGGCAATACAGTCGAATTGTCGGGTAGTTTACTTGTGCCGGAATCCTAGAGATACCTTGAATTCCATGTGGGTTTTCTTCAGCATGTTGAGACATGAGAGTCTAGGACCACTTTCTCTAGAAGAGGCCTTTGAGTTGTTTTGCACTGGAGTTTCTATATTTGGTCCTTATTGGGATCATGTGTTGGCGTACTGGAAGGCAAGCCTGGAAAGGCCTGAAAGGGTCTTATTCTTAAAGTATGAGGAAATGAAACAAGAACCCATACTTCATTTGAAGAGGTTGGCTGAGTTCTTGGGGTATCCTTTCTCTCCAGAGGAAGAGAAAGAAGGGGTGGTGGAGGAGATATCACAACTATGCAGTTTTAAGAATTTGAGCAATTTGGAAGTGAACAAGAGTGGAACAATGGGGGTAGATTGGTTATGACAATAAGGTTTTTTTTAGGAAAGGGGAGGTGGGTGATTGGGTAAATCATCTGACCCCTTCAATGATAAAGCGTTTGGATCACCTCACGCAACAAAAGTTCCACAGTTATGGTCTCACCTTCCCCTCTTAGTTATTGGCTCATCATCATCATCATATATATATATATATATATATATATATATATATATATCCTTATCTTATCTTTTTTTTTGTTTGGTTTCCAGTGAAGCTCTTTCCGAGCAACAAAAAATAAATAAACAGCTATTTATGTATTGGATCATCTTCTTAAGTAATCTTTTCTTTTCGTACGTTTGTTTTGTTTCCGATAATGCCCTGTTGGGATTTTTGCCGAGAAATATTAGCAACAAATTTTTTTCGTAGGAAAATATTTTTTTTTCACTATTTTGAAAGAAAATAAGATCAGTATCACTTATTTATAGGGATATCATCATTAATTGAAGGTCCCTTTTGAATAAAACTTGAACTGCAATGGTTCAAGCTACTTTTGTGATGCATTAAGAGGGAAACAGCCTGGATCACTAGCTAAGGCCCCTAAATGACCGCTCACTGATAACGGAGGTAGGGATGCAAAGGCTGCCAGGAGATTTGCCTAGAAGCAGCCACCCTTGAAAGAGTGCGCAATAGCTTACTGATCGAGCACTCTTGCGCCGAAGATGAATGGGGCCAAGGGATCTGCCAAAGCTGTGGGATGCAAAAATGCATCGGTAGGGGAGTGTTCCGCTTAGATGGAAGCTGCCGCGCGAACAGCAACAAAAAAAATTTGTAGCAAAATATTATTTTTTTTCACTTTTTTGAAAGATAATAAGTTCGGTATCGCTTATTTCCAGGCCTCTCGATGCACTTCTGGCTGAAAGAGATGAGCAAGAAGCAGCCCAGAAAATGAAGAAGACAACTGACAAGTCATCCTCTGGAAAAAGGAAACTAAAAACTAGAAAAAAGAACACTGAATCTCTTTCAGTACCTTCTACAACCTCTCCGACTAGCAAACCTTCTCCCTCCTACCAACCCTTGATGAGTTCATTAACTGAAACCTTCCTTGGGAGAGAGCTTGAAGACGATTCCTATTCTAGGAAAGTCTGGCAAAACCCCTAGCAATCACCCCAAAAATAGAGAAAATATGAAAAGCTACCCTATGGCTGCTATAAAAGATGGTAGCTGCTCTTACCATGATAGTTGTAGCCTTGAGCCTCACTAGCTGGTCTTATGATCACTCACCCAAGGAATTCTATGCTGCCAGCTCACATTACAAAGCAACCTATGGGTAATAAACTAATAACCACGAAGAGTCTTGCACTCCACGTGAATCCCACCAAAATTTGATTTCGGAAAATGAGCCGAAAATGGTACACACTCATTATTGGCCTCCACTACTGTCCGAAAACCCTAAAAAACCTATTGAAAGGAAACTCATGGAGCTCCCTGTTTGAAAATGATGTCCAAGTGTCCTCCAAACTGGGTTTCATTCACTCAGTGGAAATAGAGAGTAAATCAGAGATTGATTTCGATGACCAGGAACTAGAGGAGAACGGTCGAAAATGGGAGACCTCCCTAGTTGGTTACTTTCTAGGCAAAAGGCCTTACTTCATGACATTGAAGGATCATTTGAAGAGGACTTGGAAAACAAGGGTGGTTTTCAATGGTTTTCAATGTTTCAACCTCCACGGTGGATTCTTTCTCTTCCAGTTCAACGACTCTGAAGATTGTGAATAGTTCTTGAGGGAAGCAATTGCAGCTATGGAGGACGCCCCCTTTGTGCTTCGAAGATGGACCCCAGACATAGCTCTTTCTTCTGTCCCAGTTTGGGTGAGATTCCCTGGTCTCCACCTGAGATTTTGGTCTGCTCATTGCCTAAGCAAGATAGCTAGTAAGATTGGAAACCCCCTTTACATGGATGCCCACACAACACAGGCTACTCGCCTCAGCTATGCAAGGGTTTACATAGAAGTCAAGGCTGGAACAGATTTGCCAGAGAGTTTAGATCTAAAAACTTCCTTGGGAACAATTCATCAAAAGTGGAATACGAGTGGAGGTCCCCTTCCTGCACAGAGTGCAGAACGTTATCTCACTCTAGCTCATCATGCCTCAAAAACCAGACAAAAGAGTGTAAAAAAAACAGACGCAAGAATGGAGACCCATTCCCCCAAAGGATACCAATTGCACTACAGAAAATCATCCAGAAAAGTTTGATGAAGTGGTGGTGAAACGCTCAAATTAGTTCCAAGAACAGACTTCCCCTGCTTTGCTAGGGACTTGCCACAATGCATATAGGTTGTGCCTCAAAAATGATTTCCACTCCACCAAGACTTCTTGGTGATTTCACTACGAATTCCATTAACGGTGGTGAATCAACCCAATTACAAAGATAGTGGCTCCGCCTCCAAGACTCTCTATCCAAGAGAAAGCTCTGAGTCTCCAACACTCGCTCTTGAGAAGGCTCCACGCGTCTCCTTACACTCGCCCTATGGAGATGGCTATTACGTCTCCACCACACTCGCCAAATACAATGATTGAATCGAATATGAAAAACAAATCACTTCAAAGAGGGTCACAATGCATGTAGAAATGATGGACAAATCAAGCCTATATCCAATTCTTGCTCAATGAATGTGAGAGGCACTCATCAAGGTTTAATCACTCTTTAAGATGTTCCAAATAAGTTTTATAGCGTCTTAGATGGTTTGGAATGAAAGGAGGGGGGGGGGGGGGGGGGGGGGGGGACACACACACAAACACAAACTTGTATATATATATATATATAGAGGAAAGTGAAGCTACACCGCCGGTGTAGCATCGCCGGCTTAAAATACAATGGGCCCACATTATTTTGGTGATCCAAACCATTCATTTGATTGGCCCTCACATAGATAGGGTGTCCACCAAAAATCAGCTCCATAGGATCATCCCAACCCTTCAAACTGTGGAGGCAAAAATTGACAAATTTGTGAAGGTTTTTACACGTTCATTTTTGCCACCACAAATCGTAGGGTTGGGATGATCCTATGGAGCTGATTTTTGGTGGACACCCTATCTATGTGAGGGCCAATCAAATGAATTCTTTGAATCACCAAAACAATGTGGGTCCATTGTATTTTAAGCCGGCGGTGTAGCTAAGTTAGCTACACCGGCGGTGTAGCTTCACTTTCCTCATATATATATATATATATATAGACACACACACACACACACACACACACACACACACACACACACACATATATATATATATATATATGAGGAAACTGTTGGTGAGCTTAAGCTCACCAAACTTATGGTGAGCTAGCTTGCCCAATCACATGGGGGGCCACTTTGTTAGGATGATCCAAACCATTCATTTGAAAGTCAATTACATAGATGGGGGGTGTACCAAAAATCAGCTCGATAGGATCATCCTAACCCCTCCATTTGTGGAGGACAAAAATGGACAGACACAAATCTGCCCCATTTTTGTCCTCCACAAATGGAGGGGTTAGGATGATCCTATGGAGCTGATTTTTGGTACACCCCCTATCTACGATAAGGCCTTGCAAATGAATGGTTTGGATCACTCCTCAAAATGTGGGACCCATGTGATTGGGCAAGCTAGCTCACCATAAGTTTGGTGAGCTTAAGCTCACCAAACTTATGGTGAGCTAGCTTGCCCAATCACATGGGGGGCCACTTTGTTAGGATGATCCAAACCATTCATTTGAAAGTCCATTACATAGATGGGGGGTGTACCAAAAATCAGCTCCATAGGATCATCCTAACCCCTCCATTTGTGGAGGACAAAAATGGACAGACACAAATCTGCCCCATTTTTGTCCTCCACAAATGGAGGGGTTAGGATGATCTTATGGAGCTGATTTTTGGTACACCCCCTATCTACGATAAGGCCTTACAAATGAATGGTTTGGATCACTCCCCAAAATGTGGGACCCATGTGATTGGGCAAGCTAGCTCACCATAACTTTGGTGAGCTTAAGCTCACCAACAGTTTCCTCTATATATATATATATATATATATATATATATATATATATATATATATATATATATATATATATATATATGAGAAAACGGTTCCTACACATATGTGTAGATAAGTTATCTACACACTAGCTTAAAATACAGTGGGGGCCACATTATTTGGGTGATCCAAACCATTCATTTTTAAGGCCCTCACATAGATAGGGTGTCCACAAAAAATCAGATCCATAGGATCATCCTAACCATTCGAACTGTGGAGGCAAAAAATGGACTAATTTGTGAAGGTTTAAAGACATCCATTTTACCTCCACAAATCATAGGGTTGGGATGATCCTATGGATCTGATTTTTTGTAGACACCCTATCTATGTGAAGGCCTTTAAAATGGATGGCTTGGATCACCCAAACAATGTGGGCCCCCACTGTATTTTAAGCTAGTGTGTAGAGAACTCTCTACACATATGTGTAGGAACCGTTTTCTCATATATATATATATAGAGAAAACGGTTCCTACACATATGTGTAGATAAGTTATCTACACACTAGCTTAAAATACAGTGGGGGCCACATTATTTGGGTGATCCAAACCATTCATTTTTAAGGCCCTCACATAGATAGGGTGTCCACAAAAAATCAGATCCATAGGATCATCCTAACCATTCGAACTGTGGAGGCAAAAAATGGACTAATTTGTAAAGGTTTAAAGACATCCATTTTACCTCCACAAATCGTAGGGTTGGGATGATCCTATGGATCTGATTTTTTGTAGACACCCTATCTATGTGATGGCCTTTCAAATGGATGGCTTGGATCACCCAAACAATGTGGGCCCCCACTGTATTTTAAGCTAGTGTGTAGAGAACTCTCTACACATATGTGTAGGAACCGTTTTCTCATATATATATATATATATATATATATATATGAGGAAAAAGATTGTGCGCTCGACCGCACCAAGCTTAGGTGCGGTCGAGGGCCCAAAACTCATGTGGGCCCACATTGTTAGGATGGTCCAAAGCATTCATTTGCAAGACCCCATCATAGATAGGGTGTGTACAAAAAATCAGCTCCATAGGATCATCCTAACCCACCCAAAAGTGGAGGGCAAAATGAACAGACACTGTTTGCCACAAATTTGCCCATTTTTGTCCTCCACTTTTGGAGGGGTTAGGATGATCCAATGGAGCTGATTTTTTGTACACACCCTATCTATGATAGAGCCTTGCAAATGAATGGTTTTGATCACCACAAAAAGTGTGGGACCCATGTGTTTAGTCCCTCGACCACACCTAAGCTTAGGTGCGGTCAACCGCACACTCCTTTTCCTCTATATATAATCCGAGCTTTAATGTTGGATATTTTTAAAATATTTTATTTTGTAAAATAGAAAAATGAGATTTTACAAAGGGACACTTCTTTTTATGTGGAAAGGTATTTCTAATCAAAAGACACTTATGTTATGGAAATGTGTTATTTTAAATGAAAGGGTTAATTTGAAAGGGTGCTTTCGTGTCTTTTTACCTTCTATGAAAGAAGACTTGCGATCTCATTTTGAAGAAGTCTTTCTCCTCTTTATTCTTTCTATTTTCTTGTTATTTAAGGGCATACTGGTTGATTTGAACTTAGGGTGCAGCCCTTGTTCTTAGTGTAAGCATTGTATCATCAGGACTTATTTCCATGGTAGCCACCTGCATAGGTGGGGAAATTAAAGTCTTTAAAAAAAGCATTTTGCTTGCCTTGCCTAATTCTCTTCCTCTCTTATTCTCTTTCTTTATTCTAAACAGTTTTGTTCATCCACCATACCAATTTGTCCCAACATTTAAAGCTCGGCTCAGCTTTATGAACCGAAACTAAAAAGTTGACGAGCTTGTCCAAGCCGAACTATACAAAGCACGAGTTCGGCTCGTTTATTTGACGAGCCTAATTTTTGGGCTCGGATTCGGCTCGTTTAGTAAACGAACGAGCCCGAGTCGAGCTTTTAATGAGCCGAACCCAAACATGTTCGTGATCCGGTTCGGTTCATTTGCAGCCCTACAAACAATGCAGGACAGAAGATTCTAGTAATACAACGGCAAAATTAGTAACACTCGAATTAGTCGTCAAGGATAAAGTCTCATTTCCCCTCTTTATCTCAGAAGGGTGGTGCTAAAAAAAGACCAAAGTTGCTCTTTATTTCAATCAAAATAAGGAACACGTAATAAAAAAATTACGAGCTCTTTATCACATGCTCTTTTTTCAAATTTTACTACATGCTCTCTATTATTTTTATAATATCGCATGTGGCATATGCTGGGGAGTGTTCAAATTTTCTCTTAAATAAAGAGCACTAATAAAAATATTATTACGTGCTCTTTTTTCAATTTTTATCACATGCTCTTTATGTTTTTATAACTTCGCATGTGGCAGAATTAGGGGTTTTCAATTTTTATCGGGAAATGATATTTACGCCCCTTTTATCACTAGGGACACCCATTTGCCAGTGTACTTTGCAATCAAAGCCACTGGATTTTTCTGACACAAAGTACATTAGCCCCCTTTTTGCCATTGATACACTGACGCTAGGTGTCCCTGGTGATCAAAAGGGCCGTGTAAATATCACTTCCCTTTTAATCACATGCTCTTTAAGTTTTTATAATATCGTATGTGGCAGAATTCGGGGAGGGAGCAGAAGGTAGTGCTCTTTATTCAACTTGTCTATTAAATAAAGTGCACGTAATAAAAAAAAATGAAAAGTTGAAGATTAAAAAATATAAGGGAAAAATACACTTAGACCCCCTGTGGTTTCTGACACTTTCAACTTAACCCCTAATGTTTAAAAAGTTACAAATAGACCCCCTGGGGTTTCAATTTGTGTAAGGTAAACCCCTCAGTTGACGGTTCGTCCATTGATTGAAGGGTTAGGATGATCCTATGGAGCTGATTTTTTGGGCACATCCTATCTATGTCAGGGCCCATCAAATGAACGCTTTGAATCATCCAAACAATGTGGGCCCACAAACACTACCAAAAACAATGTGGCCCCACAAACCCTACCAAAAACCAGACAAAAGAGTGTAAAAGAACAGACGCAAGAATGGAGACCCATTCCCCCAAAGGATACAAATTGCACTACATAAAATCATCCAGAAAAATTTGAGGAAGTGGTGGTGAAACGCTCAATTCAGTTCCAAGAACAGACTTCCCTGGCTTTGCTAGGGACTTGCCACAATTCATATAGGTTGTGGCTAAAAAATGATTTCCACTCCTTGTATCCTGTATGGGCAGTGATGAGGAGGAACGAGTTGATCGTTAGCTGATTTTACTGCCAATTCAAATGGGTCAGACTGGTAGTTGAAGCTTGAGATATCTAGAACCGGAGTATAATAAGTATGGCTATGCATCCAAGGTCTGTGAATTCCATTGGGAAAATTATTGATAGCTCGAGATCCTCACACTCCCATCTTCTCCATGGCCGCATACCAAATGGTTAAAGAGGATGAAATATTGAGGAATGAATGCAAGGAACTAATATCGTCCCTTCCAAGAGGGAATGGGTGGTACATTCCTTATTACTACCAATATCAAGGCTTTTGGTATCCTCTAAAGTACTTGAAAGGAGCAGTGGCATTCCATCAACAATTTAAACCCCGCGAAGGGGATGCATTTCTAGTCACCACGCCCAAAGCCGGCACCACTTGGCTCAAGGCACTTGCTTTCGCGGTTGTGAACCGGACTCGTTACCTTGTCACTGACCACCCTCTGCTAAACACTGGCCCCCATGACCTCGTCCCTTTTGTCATCTTGAAGTTCTTTGTATATAACCAACTTTCTGAATTTGAGAGCATTCCCTCCCCTAGGCTCTTGGCTACCCACATCCCTTACACGTTGTTACCGGAATCGGCAATACAGTTGAATTGTCGGGTAGTTTACTTGTGCCCGAATCCTAGAGATACCTTTACTTCCATGTGGGTTTTCTTGAGCAAGTTGAGACATGAGAGTCTATGACCACTTTCTCTAGGAGAGGCCTTTGAGTTGTTCTGCATTGGAGTTTCTATATTTGGTCCTTATTGGGATCATGTGTTGGGGTACTGGAAGGCAAGCCTGGAAAGGCCTGAAAGGGTCTTATTCTTGAAGTATGAGGAAATTGAAATAAACAAGAGGGGGGTGAATTGGTTTAAACACTAATTTATACATTTTTAAAAAAAATTAATTATTAAACCTAATTTGATTTTACTTCTCTTGATTAGATTTTGGTTAGTTCAAATAAGATCAAAACAAAATGAATTGCCAAACCAAAATCAAGAATGAAAGTGCAAGATAAAGAAAGAACACACCGATGTATAGTGGTTCGGGCAAAGCCCTACTCCACTCTTCTTAAGATCGTCCTTATGGATTTCCACTATTGTGAGACCTCTACGATGCCCGGCTCCGAGGCGATTACACTCCCAAGGGATATTAAATGAGGATGCCCTTGACACCTTTACACCGACTCTCCTTCTTCGTCGAGTTCTAAGCGATACTCCCTAGGGTATTAAGATAGGATGCCCTAGCCACCTTTACAAGAAAAGAAGATGAAGATTTGCTTGGCTTCTCTTGAAAGCTTGATGCACAATTTTGTCCCTTTTGATTGCTCTCCAATATAGGTTGCAAGTGAAAGCCTAAATCCAAACTCAAAAGATTTGGTTGCAAGGCAAGTTTGGGAGAGAAAAACAATTTCTCAAGCTAAAAGGATTTGCAAGTGTTTGAATGCTTAAGGATGCTTTTTCAAATATTCAAGAGAAGAAAATAATCCTCTTGAATGTGTATATATAGCTTCTCAACAAAATATGACCGTTTGGGGTTAAAGAAATCAAAAATCAATTTTTAATTCAAAAGCCAACGGCTATATTTTGAGCTGTCGCGACGTTCTCGGAGTTCCGAGAACCATTCTTGGAGTTCCGAGAGAACGGCCAGAAGAAGAAAAATTCTACTGGACCATTTCTCGGAGTTCCAAGAAAATGGCTAGAAGTTGTCAAAAACTACTGAACCATTTCTCGGAGTTCCGAGAAAAATCTCGGAGTTCCGAGAAGCCTAAAATCAGCAGACTTTTTATATTTTTGATGCTATTTGATTTTGAGCTTTTGGAACTCAATTCCTAAGATAATTTGGAATGTTTATGAGGGTCCCAACATGTTGGTCCACCACATAACCATTCACTAAACCATTTAAGTTCTTAAGTGTTTTTGAAAAACTCTTTTGAAAAACCTTGCCTCGACTTAGAAATCTAAAGAGAAAAGATTTAAAATGAAATCTATGTAACCTTCAACTTCTCTTTAGCCTTAGTCTTCAATTGATCTTCCATTTTGTGTATGCTTGCTTGAGAGATGATGTGAGCTCCACTTAGCTCCTTTGACTCTTGTGTGGTACATCTTCAAGCATGACCATGTGGAGTGTTGGTTTCTTCAATGATCAACCTATCTTAACACAACACTTCAAGGCAAATTGATTAGTATTCAAGAACATAATCAATTATGTTTAGAATCATCAAAACAAGATAGGAAAGTAGACCCTTGGGCTTACAGAAATGAAACAAGAACCCATACTTCATTTGAAGAGGTTGGCTGAGTTCTTGGGGTATCCTTTCTCTCCAGAGGAAGAGAAAGAAGGGGTGGTGGAGGAAATATCACAACTATGCAGTTTTAAGAATTTGAGCAATTTGGAAGTGAACAAGAGTGGAACAATGGAGCAAACTGGTTATGACAATAAGTTGTTTTTTAGGAAAGGGGAGGTGGGTGATTGGGCAAATCATCTGACCCCTTCAATGGTAGAGCGATTGGATCAGCTCATGCAACAATAGTTCCACAGTTATGGTCTCACCTTCCCCTCTTAGTTATTTGGTCATTATCATATATATCATTTTCTTATCTTCTTGTTGTTTTGTTTCCAATGAAGCTCTTTCTGAGCAACAAAACATAAATAAACTGCTATTTATGTATTGGATCATCTTCTTAAGTAATCTCTTCTTTTCTTACTTTGTTTTGTTTCCGATAATTCCCTGTTTGGATTTTGCCTAGAAATACTTGCAACAATTTTTTTCCGAGAAAAATATATTTTTTCACTATTTTGAAAGAAAAAAAAATGGGTATCGCTTAATTGAAAGTCCCTTTAAAGAAGACTTGAACCGCAATGGTTGAAGATATTTTTGTGATGTGGGATCAAACAACCTAGAAGCCCAAAATTAAGAAAAGTTTTTGTTCCAAACTTTTCCAATCAGTGCCTAAAGCTCTTACTGAGCAAAAACACATATAGTGCTTTTTATGTAGCCTATCAAATAGTTGTCATTAATTAGCATCCATTTTTAGGATTAGTATAAATGGGGGTGGAAAACATGAAAATTTTCCTTTTATTTCTTATGAGAGAGCATGATAAAATGAATGATAGGCCTTCACCGATGACCCGAAATACCCCGATACGCCTTGACCGATGACCCGAAATACCCCAGGTTGGGTTCAAAACTCATTGGTCTTGGTTTGACTTGGTTTTTAGGATGCAAAACCCCAACTTAATCTGAGGTCGGGCAGGGGTAATCTTTAAAACTCATATTTTGGGGTTTTTTTATACAGTGTAAGTGCTTATAATCCATTATTTTTCAAAAAGTACTGTGCCGTCCACACCATAGGTTGAAAACATCCATTTGATGGTACAAAACGTAAATCAGTTGTGCCCAACAAATCATTTCCATAGGATGATCCTACCCCTCCAATCTACAGAGGAACCGTATATTATGGAAACCTCCTTAGATTGGAGAGTTTGGATCATCCTATGGAAATCATTTTCGAGGCACAACCTATATGCATTGTGGCCCATCAAATGGACGGTTTGATCATCTATGGTATGGGCCATACAGCGCTTTTTGAAAACACTGAAATCTATAGGCTTACACCATATAAATTCTCCATATTTGATGTAGTGGGGTGGTTAACTAGGTAATTTTGGAATCTTTTCAAATTTAAGTGGTCAATTTCTCCATTAAATAAAGAGAACTTCACGACAACAACGAAAAGATGAAGAATAAAAAATACAAATTTGATTGAAAAAGTCAAACAGAGGACAAAGCATGAAATGCTTATAAATTCCAGCAAGGTTTGCCCCTTACAAGATGAATGGTCTAGATCGCCTCGCCTACATTCGTGACATCCTTGTATCCTGTATGGGCAGTGATGAGGAGGAACGAGTTGACCGTTAGCTGATTTTACTACCAATTCAAATGGGTCAGGCTGGTAGTTGAAGCTTGAGATATCTAGAACTGGAGTATAATAAGTACGGCTATGCATCCAAGGTCTGTGAATTCCATTGGGAAAATTATTGATAGCTCGAGTACCTCACACTCCCATCTTCTCCTTGGCCGCATACCAAATGCTTAAAGAGGATGAAATATTGAGGAATGAATGCAAGGAACTAATCTCCTCCCTTCCAAGAAGGAATGGGTGGTGTTAGAGATATTAAATAACCGCAAGTGCACGGATCGTGTAAATTCGGGTCGAACTCAGGGAAGAGAAATCTAGTTGTCAATCCTATTCTTGTACCGATTAGAATACTAGCTATGATATAATGTTGCCTGCAATGGACTCAAGATTTCCAGGGACTTGACCTCGTTGCCAACACTATATATAAGCGTATATTCTAATCAATCTAAGAATCAAATTTAACTAAGATCTTTTTTATTTTAAATCCTAATTTAGGCAAACTGTACCAAGGTTCTAATGATCTCTTTTAACTACTTATCTATTTTAATTAGAAAACCAAAATTCGAAAGGCCTAAGTTAATTGGAAAATTGCAAAAGTAATTTGGAATAGTGTAAAAATCTTAATTCAATATAAAAGATTACTTAGGGCTAGAATCCACCATGGGTTTGAATTAGATTGATTAATTAAAACAACTCTTGAATTGGGTTGAAAATTCGATTAACTAGTCAATAAGGAATAAGATCAAAGGGATGTCATTCCTTATAAGTAATTAATCAAATCCACTCTCCAATTTACATTGATTATATAGAACTTTATATTTGTTAATCAACAATCATTCATACGAAAGGGGAAAGCCAATGGCATGAATGATTGGGATTTTCCAAACACAAAATCCTACACAATTTTTCAATTGAGTAGATTTATTTAATTATAAATATTTCTCCTTCCCCATGGCTTCAACTAAACCCTAAGTAATTAGGATTTAGTTATTCATGAAGAAGTGAAGAAAAATAAAAATAAAAGAGATAGATGGGAGAAGAATTGCCATATAGAACTTGAAAGGAAATGAAACAAAAGCAAATTACTTCTTCACTAACTTGAATTGAAACAAAATTACATCAAATTGAACTTAAAATAAATAACAAAAATAAAAGGAACTTATTCTTTTTCTCCTCCAATCTTTGGTTGAATCTTCCTCCTTCAAGCTTTAATGTCACCTTGAGTTTGAATGGTGGATGATGATGCCTTGGATTGAGAGTTGAAAAGAAAAAGAAAAAGAAAGAACAAGAAAACCTAAGAGAGAGAGCTTGAGAGTAGTGGAGAGAAAAAGAGAGAATGAAAAAGAGAATGTCTTCTTCACTCCAATATGTAGCTTTCTTCCCCTTCTATTTTCATCTCCAAGAAAAGACACAATCTTGGTGTCTTTTTGTATTTTTGGAAGCCACCACCTTTCCTTGGCAATTTTTGAAATTTCACCCTTTGTTTATAATGCAAACTTCTTGTTTTATTTTCTCACAATTTAAGCTTCTTGGCACTCCCTTTTGGTAATACCAATGTTCTAATGATCTCTTTTAACTACTTATCAAATTTAATTAGAAAACCAAAATTTAAAGGCCTAAGTTAATTGCAAAATTGCAAAAGTAATTTGGAATAGTGTAAAAATCTTAATTCAATATAAAAGATTACTTAGGGTTAGAATCCACCATGGGTTTGGATTAGATTGATTAATTAAAACAACTCTTGAATTGGGTTGAAAATTCGATTAACTAGTAAATAAGGAATAAGATCAAAGGGATGTCATTCCTTATAAGTAATTAATCAAATCCACTCTCCAATTTACATTGATTATATAGAACTTTATATTTGTTAATCAACAATCATTCATACGAAAGGGGAAAGCCAATGGCATGAATGATTGGGATTTTCCAAACACAAAATCCTACACAATTTTTCAATTGAGTAGATTTATTTAATTATAAATATTTCTCCTTCCCCATGGCTTCAACTAAACCCTAAGTAATTAGGATTTAGTTATTCATGAAGAAGTGAAGAAAAATAAAAATAAAAGAGATAGATGGGAGAATAATTGCCATATAGAATTTGAAAGGAAATGAAACAAAAGCAAATTACTTCTTCACTAACTTGAATTGAAACAAAATTACATCAAATTGAACTTAAAATAAATTAAAAAAATAAAAGGAACTTATTCTTTTTCTCCTCCAATCTTTGGTTGAATCTTCCTCCTTCAAGCTTTAATGTCACCTTGAGTTTGAATGGTGGATGATGATGCCTTGGATTGAGAGTTGAAAAGAAAAGGAAAAAGAAAGAACAAGAAAACCGAAGAGAGAGAGCTTGAGAGTAGTGGAGAGAAAAAGAGAGAATGAAAAAGAGAATGTCTTCTTCACTCCAATATGTAGCTTTCTTCCCCTTCTATTTTCATCTCCAAGAAAAGACACAATCTTGGTATCTTTTTGTATTTTTGGAAGCCACCACCTTTCCTTGGCAATTTTTGAAATTTCACCCTTTGTTTATAATGCAAACTTCTTGTTTTATTTTCTCACAATTTAAGCTTCTTGGCACTCCCTTTTGGTAAATTTTTGTTGACTTTTTCTACTCTTCTTGCTCTTACGTGGGAATTGGTGCTATTTTGCTACAAGACAAATTAGCATGATTATGCATATATTAGAAACCATATAAAATCTCATATACATAGGGAATTTTAGCAAATGTAAGTGGGTCCCACATAACTGTATATATAAAAAAAAACGTCACCCACTTGTTAAATATGGCTTGTTGCCATTAAAAGTCAAACTTCTGTAAAAGAAAAACCCTTGTTGGATTTCCCATGCATATGCATATGTATGCTTTATTTTTTTATCATCCAGCCCATGCAAATATAGAAATAACAAGACGCCGAAATTGCTTTCCACAACAGTGCTTTCCAAAAACCCAAGTGGGTCCCACATCACATAAGACAATCTCTATTTTGGTTCAAAAATTCCCAACATGGTTACGGCTTTGCCTATTTTGAAATCAGCCATGATGTCATGCTCATCCCAACGGTTCAGATTATCCTATGGGTTTGCAATATTTAGAAATAGTGAGAGCAAGTGCAAGTAGGTGAAATAGAAATTACTATTTCATGCAAAAACGTGTACAAATGTAAAGATTTGCATGTGTTTTGTAATTGCATGTGGGTCCCATATATATTATATAGTTTATGAATCACATAGTAATTGCCATTTTTAATCCAAAAGTGGGTCCCACTTAGTATACAGTACAGAAACTTTTAAAAAACGTGAAGGGCTACAGCTGTTATTCAAATCAAGGTGGGTCCTGATGATCATGGCTCAAACCATTTCTATTGGATGATCTAAACTGTTCATTTCATAGGCCCTGGCTCTATTTTTCGAAACAATCCGAAGTAGGCTTGAAATACCAAAAATAATAAAGTACCTTAGCAGTACCGCTTTAAATAACAAAAATGCATGCTTTTCCTACCTACAATTCACACATAAATGTGCTTATCAGATTCCCCCTTACTTAAACTTTGCGTGTCCTCAAGCAAACAAAAAGAAAATATACAAAAATAAAAACAAAAACAAAAATAAAAACCTAACTCACTTTCGTAGGAATCACGATTGCACTTAGCATGTGCAACAAGCCTTTAAACCCATAGGTGTGGTACCCTGATCCCGCGAGAGGGGTGTGGGGCGCGAGCCGCCGCTCTCTCTCTCTTGGTCTCTCGTATCCACGCGATTGGCGTGTGCATTTTATTATTGATTTGAATTAATCTTTCCTGTGAACTTGGGATCACTAAGGCAATCCGAATTCCACACGAAAGAGACTGACAGAGTCGCCACCTAGATGTGGGATCTAGGACCCGTAATTAACCAGAAATCTAGACTCGCTACCTGGTTACGAGAATGGAAGGTATGGGGAGTTATCCACCACATGCACCATTCTTGCCCGATAATCGGTCTTCGATTCCAAAAGCTAACTCTTTTAAATTTATTTTAAATGGCTCATTCAACTCTATGTTAATGTGCGAACTAAGTGACATGCATCCTATGATCTAATTTCAATGTGAATCCTAAATGTGTATCTTGATTTATTAATTTGTCTGGATTCAATCTAAGTGAAAGTTCTCCTAAAATTCTAATTTCATGGAAAGTCCTAAGTGATTTGATTAAGCATTTACAAGAAAATTAATATACAAAACACCACAATTTGTTTGTGGTGCCGACTCGCGGGTGGTATGCCATCAGACATCCAAGCTGCCTACGTACCCAAGCCTCACTGGGATCAGAGTCGACGTAGTTCGGTGCACCTAAGCTAAGTTACATATGCCTAACTCAACTAAGACACCGACCTAGACGGGATTGACTGTTTCAACAGTTTTAGGAGAAGTTATTTAATTCAAGTTGAAGATTTTATTATCTTAGGATTTCATCTAAGATGCTATATGATTCTCATCTAAATGCAAATGGTCCCTTAGACTAATGCAGGTTTGCCTTACATCCTAGTTTACTAGGCTTGTCCTAGGGAAAGATTGGGTGACTAGTGTAACTAGACCTATGGCACGGTTGCTATACATAGCAAGCGTCCGTGATGAGGCTGGACTCCTAACTCTAGGACTCCCTAAAACTTAAGACTCCCTAAAACTTAGGACACGACACGACACGACACCAGTGTTCCTAAATTGGGCTCTAAGGGTTCCTAAAGGAATTTTGAATCCACCGGCTCTTGGGAATCTCGAATTCTTTTGGGTTTGTGGAAACTTTTAGAGTTTTCTTGAAGCTTTTATTATCTGAAGGTATTTAGTGTGTTTGGTAGCTTTTAAAGTTGTTTATTTAGAAGGTTTTAGTTTCATTTGAAATTTTTAGTGGTCTTTTGGTTAATGGCTTTTAACGGATTTTTATCAGTGGATTTTAAATGGGTGAATTTTAGTTTTGTTAATTTTAGGTTGGATGTACTTTAGATTAATGTCTTTCGATTTTGGTTTGGAAAATGACGTTAACACAACCAAGTTTTGACAATTGCACAAATTCGACAAACCATTGACCATTAAAAGATCTGACAAATGCAGCCCACTAAAACTGTCGTAACTCTTTAACCGCTTGGCCAAATTCAACGTACAAACATGCGTTGGAAAGATCTTTTATAGGGCTACAACTTTGTAGTTCTCCATTGTTTGTAAATCTGTGATTTAGAGGTTCGAATTTGTGTTGAAAACAAAAGGACAGCAACATTAAACTGGAAATGCCTAAAGGTGTGCCGCAACCATTTTGGACTTAACTTTTTAACCGCTCGCTGTCTGATCTAGCACGAATACTCGTTGGAAACGGCACGAAAATATCTACTACTTTGTAGTTAACCATTTCCCACGATTCTGTTGTTTAGAGGTCGAAAAATCTGTTTAAAGTCTAACAGCTAGCACTATGACGGGAATGATATTGGCACCCCCATGTTTTCTTTTGATAGTTCTTATTTTTTTAGTGATTAAAAGACGGTGAATATGAAAAATGGCTTGAATGGGCCTGAGATTAGATTCAAATGGGATGTTTGAAAAAGGGGTTGTTTTTATCTACTTGGCAAGGTGGGGTATGGATATTGGGTTCTTGAGATTGAGTGGGGGCTGTTGTTATCAAATTGGAGTGGGGACTGTTGTTATCAATTGAAAGATGGAGGTTTTGTAAGCCAAATTAAATGGGTTTTGATAATTCATGTAAAATTCAAGTTTTCTTTCTTGTAAATGTTCAAAATTTTTAATGAATTGTTTTCCCAAAAGAAATCTAAATTCCCTAACAAGCCAATGATTTCAACATCCCATCGCAAATAGGTTCTAATGACCCTAACACATTAATTATATTTAGCATAAGTGAGAACATGACCAAGGCCAAACTAGTACAAAATTAAACATGACATCAACCAAAATATACGCAAAACAACACTCAATCCTACAAATATAGAAAAGAAAATAAAATTCCAAAAGACATACCTTTTTGTAGACGATATTCCATGCAAACTTATGGAGAAGAGGGATTTGGTCTAGAGAGAGGGCTTGAATTTTCTAAGAGAGGGGTTCTCTCCTCTTTTCTTTTTTTTTCTCCTTTTCTTTGGTGAGATGAGAGGGTATTTATAGGAGAATGGGATAGGAGGTTAGGTGAGGTTAGGTGAGGTTAGGTAAGGTTAGGTGAGGTTAGGTGATGTTAGGTGAGGTTAGGTGAGGTTTGGATGGTTATGATGGGAGGAGAGGTTAGGTGAGGTTAGGTGAGGTTTGAATGGTTAGGATGAGAGGAGAGGTTAGGTGGTTTTGGATGGTTAGACCCAGGTCATGATCTGCCATTGATCTAACGATTTACGGAAATCGGGTCTCGGAATGGAATCAGGGTCCGGGCTATGAAGTGACCCTAGCTTATTTTGTCCCGATTGATGATCCGTAAAGTCAGATCAAGATATTAATGACCTAAAACATATAAATCAATGATAGAGGGGGTTCTCACATGGATTTAACACACTAATTTATTTGTTGATTAAAACAAAACAAAATGGGGTGTCTACAGATGCCCCTCTTTGGTAGAGATGACGTAGTCATTGAATACCAAAGTTAAAAATGACAGAACCATTTTGCGTAGTTTTAATCGACAAAGGACTCTCTAGACACAACGCACCTTAACATAATGCAAAACCTTAGATGAAACCCTAGAACTTGAATAATAATAAAAACTCGATGCGGCGCCGTTCACAAACGGGCAATTAGAGAATGAGATATCATTTTCGAATGGATTCTGAAGGGAAAGGACAAAGATCGCTCTCAAACAGTTTTTAGAAGGAGATGAGACGCCGCTCACAAGCGGGTTCAACGAGGATAAGAAGCATTCCCAAATGGACTTGGATAATGAGGCACCGTTCACAAACGGCCTCAAGGAGGATAGAAAACCATTCACAAATGGACTCGAGAAAAGAGGCACCGTTCACAAACGGGCTCAAGGAGAAGACAAGACCATTCACAAATGGACTCGAGAAATGAGGCACCGTTCACAAACGGGCTCAAGGAGGAAGATACCATTCACAAATGGATTCGAGAAAAGAGGCACCATTCACAAACGGGCTCAAGGATAAGACAAGACCATTCACAAATGGACTCGAGAAATGAGGCACCATTCACAAACAGGCTCAAGGAGAAGACGAGACCATTCACAAATGGACTCGAGAAATGAGGCACCGTTCACAAACGGGCTCAAGGAGAAGACGAGACCATTCACAAATGGATTCGAGAAATGAGGCACCGTTCACAAACGGGCTCAAGGAGAAGACAAGACCATTCACAAATGGATTCGAGAAATGAGGCACCGTTCACAAACGGGCTCAAGGAGAAGACAAGACCATTCACAAATGGACTCGAGAAATGAGGCACCGTTCACAAACGGGCTCAAAGAGGACACGAGACCATTCACAAATGGACTCAGAAAATGAGGCACCGTTCACAAACGGGCTCAAGGAGAAGATGAGACCATTCACAAATGGACTCAGAGAATGAGACACCTGTTCACAAACGGGTTCGAAGAGAAGACGAGACCATTCACAAATGGACTCGAGAAATGAGGCACCGTTCACAAACGGGCTCGAAGAATTTAGGGATTTTTTTATGAACTTGAATTTGACGTAGGAATGGATTTTTATTTTTATTTTTTAATTAAGGATTTGGATTTGATAAAAAAAAAAAAATTTATTTTTGGAAAATGAGGTACCGTCCGCAAACGGGCTCAAGGAGAAGATGAGACCATTCACAAATGGCCTCGAGAAAAGAGGCACCGTTCACAAACGGGCTCAAAGAGGACATGAGACCATTCACAAATGGACTCAGAGAATGAGAAACATGTTCACAAACGGGTTCAAGGAGAAGACGAGACCATCCCCAAATGGCCTCGAGAAAAGAGGCACCGTTCACAAACGGGCTCAAAGAGGGCATGAGATTTTTCATGAACTTGAATTTGACGTAAGATTGGATTTGTTTGAATCGGGGATTGGTTTTGATGAATTTTTTATTTTTGGGAAATGAGGTACCGTCCGCAAACGGGCTCAAGGAGAAGACGAGACCATTCACAAACGGCCTCGAGAAATGAGGCACCTTTCACAGAAGGGCTCAAAGAGGACATGAGATTTTTCATGAACTTGAATTTGACGTAAGATTGGATTTGTTTGAATCGGGGATTGGATTTGATGAATTTTTATTTTTGGGAAATGAGGTACCGTCCGCAAACGGGCTCAAGGAGAAGACGAGACCATTCACAAATGGGCTCGAGAAATGAGGCACCGTTCACAAACGGGCTCGACGACACAAGATAGCTTTGATTGATGAATTCAACAATGAAAAATTTAGAGATTTTTATGAATTTGAATTTGACGTAGGATTGGATTTTTTGAATTGGGGATTGGATTTGATGAATTTTTGATTTTTTGAGAAATGAGGCACCGTCCACAAACGGGCTCAAGGAGGACATGAGACCATTCATAAATGAACTCAGAAAATGAGGCACCGTTCACAAATGGGCTCAAGGAGAAGACGAAACCATTCACAAATGGACTCGAGAGATGAGGCACCGTTCACAAACGGGCTCAAGGAGAAGACGAGGCCATTTGCAAATGGGCTCGAGAAAAGAGGTACCGTTCACAAACGGGCTCGAAGAATTTAGAGATTTTCCATGAACTTGAATTTGACGTAAGATTGGATTTGATGAATTTTTTATTTTTTTGAACTCAATGAAATCGGGGATATTATGGATCGTGCCCGACAAAGATGTTGGAAACTAGGACTTTGACGAATGATGAAACGGCAAACCTTTGGAACGAAGAACCATTACTAGCAAGAATGGATTAGGAACATTTTTATGAAACTTCAACAAGATTTTTCTCAAAGAGACTGCTGGTCTTGTCTTCTGGGGATTTTGATAACTGAAACCTTGAACAAGACATTTGAGATTGGTAATTTAGAACAACGACTCTCTTGGATATTAACATGGGAAAGCGGGATCTGCTTCTTGACAGGTGTTTAGATAAACATTTCTTGACCAGGATAACTAACCGGAAGGGAATTATGAATTTGAATGGTTCATCTTTCTGAGAAATTGGCTCAACCACCATTGCATCTGAGGTTATTCCAAGCTTAAGGTGCCTTCCTGGGGTATGATCTTTTTACAGAAGCTGGGCTTTCTGATGTTTCTACTTCTGAATTTTTCTGAGCTGATCTTCTTTGAAATGAAGTTGTTTGACTAAATTCTCGAGCTCTTTCAGGTATAATTGCAGGGAGCTGCCTAGGCCTGGCCTCCTTCACCAAGACAGTTACATCATTTGGACATAGGAACGACAATTGACTCTTTCTAAAGAGAAAACTTAGATGAAAGGCACTACTCAAAGGATTGAGCAGCCCTGAAGGAGTGAACTTAGAATAATAAAGATTGACTGACTATACTGACAAACATAGTGATGCTTCTGACTTAGTTAATGTTTTGTTTGGTAAGTCTATCCTTTCAAGGAATAGTTTTTCAATTGGTAAATACCGGACTTCTTCCTCGAAACAGTAATGCCTCAAGAATTTAATTACGACCCCTAAGATTGCTTAGCTTCAATGCCCCCAGTTTTGAGGATATCACTTGAATTTGCTTGAACTTCAGTTGATCTTCAGTCTTGATACCGGCTGTTGCCTTCTTATACTGATTCTCTTACCGTGACCAAGTCACCTCTTCAGGGTTTTTAACTTGGCGGACCGCGCTAGCCTTAACTTTTGCCTGAACCACCTTTCTAGGTTTTCGATCCAGCAGGCTATCCCCTTAGCTTTTGCCTAAGCCGCCCTTTCGGGTTTTCAACTTAGCAGGGGAATGATCTTAAATTTTGCCTAGACCGCCCTTTCAGGTTTTCAGTCTATCAGATCTTCAAACTCCGTTATTTTTCTTATTCATCATCATTTCATTTTTTTTATTGTATCTCAGGACCTAGCTCATTAGTTCTGAACACCAGAAGGACTTTTATAGGTAGGATAGGGCTTTTCAAAGAATGGCTTAAGGTTCAACAAAGATTTCGACCGAACCTGTGAACAGGTTGCCTACATGTCCCAAGGTAGGAATTAGGTCGTGTGTAGTTCAGGGCGAATGCCCCTAGTTTGAAGATAAATTGTTTGAAGGTTAATTGATTTTTTTCCTTTTTTCTTTTCTTTCTGGAATAATTATCTTCTCTTCTTTTGGAACTTGTCCCTCTTTTTTTTTTCTTTTTTTTTGGAACGATTGATTTTTCTTTTTCTTTTTCTTTTGAATCGACCGAACTCGGTTTAACCGAGCTGCCTACGTACCCCAGTGTAGGGATCAGGTCTCGCGTAGTTCGGGGAAATGCCCCTGGTTTGATGGGTTTTCAAGAAAATTTTATTCAGGCTCGAAGGGTTTGCAAACCGGTATTCTTTTGACATTGGTTCTGATTTTGGGATTTATTCGGCCAAAGGGGGCCTTCCGATGTTCAGATTGGCTAGAGTCCGTCTGGTACTGATTATTTTTTTCTTTTTTGTTTTGTTTTGTTTTTTTTTTTTACGGAGTTTGACGGCATTTCCAGGTAAGAGATAATGGATCTTCTTCTTCCAAGATTCTAAAGTGTGCTTTCGACTTTCATAGAGCGAAACTTGTTCTTTGACATCCTCCATCTATGGATTCGTACTCTCGATATCTGATGATCATTTTTCATTGTTTGCTCTTGAACTTTTCATCTTGAATTTGTTGGCTTTTTGCTATGAATTTGAGAACCAAGGTCATTGATTGGAAATATGAAAGTTGTTTCCACTCTATGCCCCTTGTATAGCATATATCTTCTCACTTTCTTCATTTTCTTTGAGCTTTCCATCTATGTCTTGCCCCTGGTATCGGTTGTAGCTTTCTAGACAATCTTCTTATTCTTGAAATAATTTTATCAATTCTTCACACTCTTTAGAGGGTAATGTATTTTCAATCGGCATTCACTGAATCAAAGTTTCAGTGCCAGTGTTTATCATTTCAATTTCATCTTTGAAAGGTTGGGATTGGCGCTCCTCCTCTCGTTCAAGTAATTGCTGTGACTCAAGTGGAGTTTCGTCAATTTTGTCCTCATTTGAAGAGGGAGTCTTATTTTAAGATCAGAAGCACACTTAAGAACAGACACAAGTGAACTTTTTGGAACTGACTGAAATTTTATTTAAAGAAAAGCTATTACATCAGACGACCTATCCTGAACATGCTCAGGATTCACAACTCTAAATAAGAAAGGGAAACAGAAGATAACTTGCCTGGACTAGGCATTGACCTTTAACTGTAAGACCGGACTCAACAATTATACTGACCATGATGACTGACTCAACATAAAATAGTAAGTGACTAAAACTTTAACTGCTGCAACTGTTTGGCGTTGAAGGCTCGGCGAAGGCTGGTTCGTTCTGAACATCATCATGGCTGATACTTTCAATTTTGGACAATGATGACCGATTCGCATAGGGAAATGCCCCTAGCTCAAGGATTCTGAGAGTGAACTCTGAAGGACTTAGCAAAATAATCTTGAAAAAGGTAGCTCCTAGAGGAGGAACAGACCAGGGGTACAAGCAAGATTGGATTATCTGGACCAGGCATGATCAGATCATGAGAACGCATAATCGAAAGATTGTGAGATTCTGCATCTGCCAGTTAGGGGATGGCATGAAGATACGATCGAATCGTATGACAGAAGAACGAAAGACGCACGATCAAAAGATTAGATGAGATAGCATAAGATTGCTTTCAACGGATAGATCATGAATGACTAATCCTATGAGATCTTTGGAAATGATGGGATTTATATCCTAACTCAAAGGGAATTTTTTTTTTTTCACATTTTATCAGTGTTACCTGAAGGCATCAACCTTAATCCTAATCTATCGGAGTGGAGAGAGAATCTCGACTCATGACTTTGTTCGTGTATATAAGGACCGATCGTGACCATTGGAAGATGGACCACGGCCTAATCTAAACACCAATGGGTAGGATATCCTAAACTAGGCTCACACACGTGATGCACATGTGTTCGTATACTACATGCATGTGTGGGTTAATCTAGGGGTAAGGCCAAGAGTTCCCTTAGCGCGAATCCCTGCTCGATATACTGTACCAGTGTCCGGCGTATCAGTACGTGAACAAGAGATCCGTTTACGTACCATAAAGGTACCAGGCTAAGGGTGGAATGCTTCTCTAGCACAGAGGCACCAGGTGATGAAATCCCAGTCAACCATGCTAGATAACACTCCGGGTTCCTAAAATAGGACGTGTGTGCACGTGAGATGCAAGGGTTTAGATGCAAGTGATGTAAGTGTGTGCAATAAGTTCGCGCGATCTATGATGCCTTCAGGTTTTGTTAGATTAAGTTTGAGTAAAATGTGATGAGAAAATAAAACAAGACAAACTAATCTGACAAGTATACAAGAGATAGAGTTCTTATGAGCCGGTTAAATTAAATTCAAATGAATTATCTTTTGGAATTTTAATGAAGTTAGGTGATCCCCAGCAGAGTCGCCAGACTGTGGTACCCTGATCCCGCGAGAGGGGTGTGGGGCGCGAGCCGCCGCTCTCTCTCTCTTGGTCTCTCGTATCCACGCGATTGGCGTGTGCATTTTATTATTGATTTGAATTAATCTTTCCTGTGAACTTGGGATCACTAAGGCAATCCGAATTCCACACGAAAGAGACTGACAGAGTCGCCACCTAGATGTGGGATCTAGGACCCGTAATTAACCAGAAATCTAGACTCGCTACCTGGTTACGAGAATGGAAGGTATGGGGAGTTATCCACCACATGCACCATTCTTGCCCGATAATCGGTCTTCGATTCCAAAAGCTAACTCTTTTAAATTTATTTTAAATGGCTCATTCAACTCTATGTTAATGTGCGAACTAAGTGACATGCATCCTATGATCTAATTTCAATGTGAATCCTAAATGTGTATCTTGATTTATTAATTTGTCTGGATTCAATCTAAGTGAAAGTTCTCCTAAAATTCTAATTTCATGGAAAGTCCTAAGTGATTTGATTAAGCATTTACAAGAAAATTAATATACAAAACACCACAATTTGTTTGTGGTGCCGACTCGCGGGTGGTATGCCATCAGACATCCAAGCTGCCTACGTACCCAAGCCTCACTGGGATCAGAGTCGACGTAGTTCGGTGCACCTAAGCTAAGTTACATATGCCTAACTCAACTAAGACACCGACCTAGACGGGATTGACTGTTTCAACAGTTTTAGGAGAAGTTATTTAATTCAAGTTGAAGATTTTATTATCTTAGGATTTCATCTAAGATGCTATATGATTCTCATCTAAATGCAAATGGTCCCTTAGACTAATGCAGGTTTGCCTTACATCCTAGTTTACTAGGCTTGTCCTAGGGAAAGATTGGGTGACTAGTGTAACTAGACCTATGGCACGGTTGCTATACATAGCAAGCGTCCGTGATGAGGCTGGACTCCTAACTCTAGGACTCCCTAAAACTTAAGACTCCCTAAAACTTAGGACACGACACGACACGACACCAGTGTTCCTAAATTGGGCTCTAAGGGTTCCTAAAGGAATTTTGAATCCACCGGCTCTTGGGAATCTCGAATTCTTTTGGGTTTGTGGAAACTTTTAGAGTTTTCTTGAAGCTTTTATTATCTGAAGGTATTTAGTGTGTTTGGTAGCTTTTAAAGTTGTTTATTTAGAAGGTTTTAGTTTCATTTGAAATTTTTAGTGGTCTTTTGGTTAATGGCTTTTAACGGATTTTTATCAGTGGATTTTAAATGGGTGAATTTTAGTTTTGTTAATTTTAGGTTGGATGTACTTTAGATTAATGTCTTTCGATTTTGGTTTGGAAAATGACGTTAACACAACCAAGTTTTGACAATTGCACAAATTCGACAAACCATTGACCATTAAAAGATCTGACAAATGCAGCCCACTAAAACTGTCGTAACTCTTTAACCGCTTGGCCAAATTCAACGTACAAACATGCGTTGGAAAGATCTTTTATAGGGCTACAACTTTGTAGTTCTCCATTGTTTGTAAATCTGTGATTTAGAGGTTCGAATTTGTGTTGAAAACAAAAGGACAGCAACATTAAACTGGAAATGCCTAAAGGTGTGCCGCAACCATTTTGGACTTAACTTTTTAACCGCTCGCTGTCTGATCTAGCACGAATACTCGTTGGAAACGGCACGAAAATATCTACTACTTTGTAGTTAACCATTTCCCACGATTCTGTTGTTTAGAGGTCGAAAAATCTGTTTAAAGTCTAACAGCTAGCACTATGACGGGAATGATATTGGCACCCCCATGTTTTCTTTTGATAGTTCTTATTTTTTTAGTGATTAAAAGACGGTGAATATGAAAAATGGCTTGAATGGGCCTGAGATTAGATTCAAATGGGATGTTTGAAAAAGGGGTTGTTTTTATCTACTTGGCAAGGTGGGGTATGGATATTGGGTTCTTGAGATTGAGTGGGGGCTGTTGTTATCAAATTGGAGTGGGGACTGTTGTTATCAATTGAAAGATGGAGGTTTTGTAAGCCAAATTAAATGGGTTTTGATAATTCATGTAAAATTCAAGTTTTCTTTCTTGTAAATGTTCAAAATTTTTAATGAATTGTTTTCCCAAAAGAAATCTAAATTCCCTAACAAGCCAATGATTTCAACATCCCATCGCAAATAGGTTCTAATGACCCTAACACATTAATTATATTTAGCATAAGTGAGAACATGACCAAGGCCAAACTAGTACAAAATTAAACATGACATCAACCAAAATATACGCAAAACAACACTCAATCCTACAAATATAGAAAAGAAAATAAAATTCCAAAAGACATACCTTTTTGTAGACGATATTCCATGCAAACTTATGGAGAAGAGGGATTTGGTCTAGAGAGAGGGCTTGAATTTTCTAAGAGAGGGGTTCTCTCCTCTTTTCTTTTTTTTTCTCCTTTTCTTTGGTGAGATGAGAGGGTATTTATAGGAGAATGGGATAGGAGGTTAGGTGAGGTTAGGTGAGGTTAGGTAAGGTTAGGTGAGGTTAGGTGATGTTAGGTGAGGTTAGGTGAGGTTTGGATGGTTATGATGGGAGGAGAGGTTAGGTGAGGTTAGGTGAGGTTTGAATGGTTAGGATGAGAGGAGAGGTTAGGTGGTTTTGGATGGTTAGACCCAGGTCATGATCTGCCATTGATCTAACGATTTACGGAAATCGGGTCTCGGAATGGAATCAGGGTCCGGGCTATGAAGTGACCCTAGCTTATTTTGTCCCGATTGATGATCCGTAAAGTCAGATCAAGATATTAATGACCTAAAACATATAAATCAATGATAGAGGGGGTTCTCACATGGATTTAACACACTAATTTATTTGTTGATTAAAACAAAACAAAATGGGGTGTCTACAATAGGTTACCCTAGTGGACGAGTTGTCTCTCGTGAGTGTTTGCAGTGAATATACACACAAAATTCCAAAACAAACTTTTCTTTCCAAATCTCACTATAGAATAAAGCCAAAAATTTCTAATTCTTTTTTTCTTTGATAAATTACTTAAAATAGAACAACTAGAATACCCCCATACTTAAACTTTGTATCTTATCCCAAGTTGAAAAAATTAGAAAAATATTTTAAATAAGGAATCTTCTTTTGAATTTCTCCTACTCTTCTCCCTTAAATTTGCTGCTAATGTAATCGTACCATAAAAGGAATTTGATTCGAAAACTTCGTAGAAAACTTACAAATTTATAGGTCCACCATACTTTCCACTTTTCCCATAGTTTCTAAGAATAGAACTCACTTTTTGTAATCCTCTACTGCTTTTGGCATGAATGACATGGAGGGCATGCACCAGACACCCAGGCTACTAAGCAGTGTCCGACTAATCTTTGATTTGCATATATCATAGACATTGATGCATATGAGTTCAAGTTTTGCCTTTGATTATGTGCAATGCTTTGATTTATTAAGCTTTCTAATTGACCCATGTATGGAGTTTTGAGTCAGTTGCTCTCAAGGCAGTTGGCTTTAAGGAACTAGGCATAAAAACCCTTTAGACTTAATAGCTGAAGTCAAAAAGGCTACAAATCAAAACTATAATCAAGAAGCCAACTTTCTAAAAATAATTCTTTCTTTCTTTTGTTTCAACCTTTCTTTCCTTTTTAACCATACCATATAAAAAGCAAGTGTCTATTTCTATTTCTTATTCAAATTCTTTTTAAAAGAAAGATTCCAAAAGAAAACAAAACTAAGAAAGGAAAGTATTCTTTCTAATTTTTAAATTCCAAAATTAAAATATCCACTAACTTTCTTTCTTAAAATAGGAAAACAACGTTCCTTTTAAGAATAACAAGTTCTTTCTAATTCGAGAAAAATACCAAAGACAAAAGGAAAAGAAAATTTCTAACTTTAACTATAGAAAAGATTAGAAAAGAAAGTTTCCAAAAGCTACCCCCCCATACTTGATTTATGCATTGTCCTCAAGGCATTAAAAATAGAAAGAAAAATATGATGACTAAAAATAGAAAGGAGGGTACGTACTGTATTTGTTTAGGCATGATTCGAATAGGAAGGTTTATGGAGATCCATGACCTCTTCCATATCCGGCTTTGACAACTCAATAAATGGCTTTAATCTTTGACCATTAACTTTAAAAATCTCACCATTGCTTGGATTTAGAACCTCGACAGCACCATGGGAGAACACTTTATTAACCACATATGGTCCATCCCAACGGGATCTTAACTTACCTAGAAAGATATGCAATCTTGAATTGTAGAGAAGCACTTTTTCGCCCTCTTGAAACGATTTTCTCAAAATATGTTTATCATGAAAAGCTTTTGTCTTCTCTTTATAGATCTTTGCATTCTCGTACGGTTCATTGCGCAACTCCTCAAATTCAGAAAGTTGTAATCGTTTTTCAACACTTGCACAAGACAAATCAAAGTTTAGTTTCTTAATAGCCCAAAAAGCTTTATGTTCCAATTCAACCGGAAGGTGACAAGCTTTTCCATATACAAGACGGTAAGGAGACTAACCAAGATCAGTCTTGAATGCCGTCCTATGAGCCCACAAGGCATCCACTAATCTAATGGACCAATCTTTGCGGTTTGGATTCACTGTCTTCTCAAAAATTTGCTTAATTTGCCTACTTGAAACCTCTACTTGACCACTCGTTTGAGGATGATAAGGGATGGCCAACTTATGAGTAATACCATATTTCTTCATAAGAGCTTCAAACGGCCTATTACAAAAGTGCTTACCCCTATCACTAATGATGGCACGAGGTGTACCGAAGCGTGAAAAAATATTTTCTTTAAGAAACTTGACCACCACCTTGTGGTCATTAGATTTGCAAGCACTGGCTTCAATCCATTTCGACACGTAATCTACACCTAACAAATTATACAAATTTCCAAAAGAGTTGGGAAACGGACCCATAAAATCAATACCCCACACATCGAAGATTTCTACCACTAAGATCGGGTTGAGGGGCATCATATTTCGCTTTGTAACTCTACCTAATGACAGACAAAATCTACATGCCTTACAAAAATCAAAAGCATCTCTAAAAAGACTTGGCCAATAGAAACCACATTGTAAAACTTTGTGCGCGGTTTTCTTTGCACTAAAGTGGCCACCACAGGCTTGATCATGGCAAAAAGATAGAATCGATTGGTGCTCATGATCGGGCACACATCGTCTGACAATTTGATCCGAACAAGTTTTGAACAAATAGGGATCATCCCAAAAGAAATACTTTACCTGTGAGTGGAACCGGTATTTGTCTTGGTTGGACCAATGATCCGGTGTAGCACCTGTAACCAAGTAATTCACAATATCCGCATACCATGGCTCACTAGAAATAGCAAACAATTGCTCATCAGGGAAGTTTTCATTAATTGAACATTCGTCATTCTTTGCATTAGGAAGTCTAGACAAGTGATCGGCAACCAAGTTTTCCGTACCCTTTTTATCTCTAATCTCCAAATCAAACTCTTGAAGAAGTAAAACCCACCTAATGAGGCGAGCTTTAGCATCCTTCTTTCCAACAAGATACTTGATTGCCGAATGGTCGGTATAAATTATCACCTGCGATCCAATCAAGTAGGACCGAAACTTCTCTAATGCAAACACAACCGCTAAGAATTCTTTTTCCGTAGTGGCGTAGTTGAGTTGTGCATCATTGAGAGTCCTACTTGCATAATAGATTACATGCGGTAATTTATTGAATCTTTGACCCAACACGGCTCTTATTGCAAAGTCAGAAGCATCACACATAATTTCAAACGGTTCGGTCCAATTGGGTGCTTGAATGATGGGAGCCGTAGTTAACTCCTTTTTTAAACACTCAAAAGAATCGAAGCATTATTTGAAAAACTCAAAATTTTGATCTTTTGCTAACAAGTTGGTTAGAGGCCTAGCATTTTTAGAAAAACCTTTTATAAAACGCGGTTAGGGCCGGATAGAAGAGATCGCGCAAACTCTTGGGCGGCTCTTGTTCTTCCGCCATGACTACTTGATTTGTATTTGGTGCGATGTCTTCCGCCGTCTCTAACCGGTTTGCTCTTTCTAGTCGATTGGCCGAGTTCCGCACCCAACCTGCACTCATAAACACAAAAAAACCAAGTAAGAGAGATGAATAGGCAAGAAACCAAAATGATAACTAAACTAAAAATAACTACTAATCTAACACTTCGAATAATTAAGATTCTAATGCAACTCTCTTCACCGGCAGCGGAGCCAAAAACTTGTTAGAGATATTAAATAACCGCAAGTGCACGGATCGTGTCAATACGGGTCAAACTCAGGGAAGAGAAATTTAGTTGTCAATCCTATTCTTGTACCGATTAGAATACTAGCTATGATATAATGTTGCCTGGAATGGACTTAGGATTCCCGTGGATTTGACCTTGGAGCCAACACTATATATAAGCGTATATTCTAATCAATCTAAGAATCAAATTTAACTCAGATCTTTTTTATTTAAAATCCTAATTTAGGCAAAGTGTACCAAGGTTCTAATGATCTCTTTTAACTACTTATCTAATTTAATTAGAAAACTAAAACTTTAAAGGCCTAAGTTAATTGGAAAATTGCAAAAGTAATTTGGAATAGTGTAAAAATCTTAATTCAATATAAAAGATTACGGAGGGTTAGAATCCACCATGGGTTTGGATTAGATTGATTAATTAAAACAACTCTTGAATTGGGTTGAAAATTCGATTAACTAGTCAATAAGGAATAAGATCAAAGGGATGTCATTCCTTATAAGTAATTAATCAAATCCACTCTCCAATTTACATTGATTATATAGAACTTTATATTTGTTAATCAACAATCATTCATATGATAGGGGAAAGCCAATGGCATGAATGATTGGAATTTTCTAAACATAAAATCCTACATAATTTTTCAATTGAGTAGATTTATTTAATTATAAATATTTCTCCTTCCCCATGGCTTCAACTAAACCCTAAGTAATTAGGATTAGTTATTCATGAAGAAGTGAAGAAAAATAAAAATAAAAGAGATAGATGGGAGAAGAATTGCCATATAGAACTTGAAAGGAAATGAAACAAAAGCAAATTACTTCTTCACTAACTTGAATTGAAACAAAATTACATCAAATTGAACTTAAAATAAATAACAAAAATAAAAGGAACTTATTCTTTTTCTCCTCCAATCTTTGGTTGAATCTTCCTCCTTCAAGCTTTAATGTCACCTTGAGTTTGAATGGTGGATGATGATGCCTTGGATTGAGAGTTGAAAAGAAAAAGAAAAAGAAAGAACAAGAAAACCTAAGAGAGAGAGCTTGAGAGTAGTGGAGAGAAAAAGAGAGAATGAAAAAGAGAATGTCTTCTTCACTCCAATATGTAGCTTTCTTCCCCTTCTATTTTCATCTCCAAGAAAAGACACAATCTTGGTGTCTTTTTGTATTTTTGGAAGCCACCACCTTTCCTTGGCAATTTTTGAAATTTCACCCTTTGTTTATAATGCAAACTTCTTGTTTTATTTTCTCACAATTTAAGCTTCTTGGCACTCCCTTTTGGTAAATTTTTGTTGACTTTTTCTACTCTTCTTGCTCTTACGTGGGAATTGGTGCTATTTTGCTACAAGACAAAATAGCATGATTATGCATATATTAGAAACCATATCAAATCTCATATATATAGGGAATGAATTTTAGCAAATGTAAGTGGGTCCCACATAATTGTATATATATAAATTATATGCAATTAGAAAATACCCTTTTCCTATACAAAACGTCACCCACTTGTTAAATATGGCTTGTTGCCATTAAAAGTCAAACTTCTATAAAAGAAAAACCCTTGTTGGATTTCCCATGCATATGCATATGTATGCTTTATTTTTTTATCATCCAGCCCATGCAAATATAGAAATAACAAGACGCCGAAATTGCTTTCCACAACAGTGCTTTCCAAAAACCCAAGTGGGTCCCACATCACATAAGACAATCTCTATTTTGGTTCAAAAATTCCCAACATGGCTACGGCTTTGCCTATTTTGAAATCAGCCATGATGTCATGCTCATCCCAACGGTTCATATTATCCTATGGGTTTGCAATATTTAGAAATAGTGAGAGCAAGTGCAAGTAGGTGAAATAGAAATTACTATTTCATGCAAAAACGTGTACAAATGTAAAGATTTGCATGTGTTTTGTAATTGCATGTGGGTCCCATATATATTATATAGTATATGAATCACATAGTAATTGCCATTTTTAATCCAAAAGTGGGTCCCACTTTGTATAGAGTACAGAAACTTTTAAAAAACGAAGGGCTACATCTGTTATTCAAATCAAGGTGGGTCCTGATGATCATGGCCCAAACCATTTCTATTGGATGATCTAAACTGTTCATTTCATAGGCCTTAGCTCTATTTTTCGTAAAAATCCGAAGTAGCCTTGAAATACCAAAAATAATAAAATACCTTAACAGTACCGCTTTAAATAACAAAAATGCATGCTTTTCCTACCTACAATTCACACATAAATGTGCTCATCAGGTGGTACATTCCTTATTACTGCCAATATCAAGGCTTTTGGTATCCTCTAATGTACTTGAAAGGAGCAGTGGCATTCCATCAACAGTTTAAACCCCGCGAAGGGGAAGCATTTCTAGTCACCACGCCCAAATCCGGCACCACTTGGCTCAAGGCACTTGCTTTCGCGGTTGTGAACCGGACTCGTTACCTTGTCACTGACCACCGTCTGCTAAACACCGGCCCCCATGACCTCGTCCCTTTTTCATCTTGAAGTTCTTTGTATATAACCAACTTTATGAATTTGAGAGCATTCCCTCCCCTAGGCTCTTGGCTACCCACATCCCTTACACGTTGTTACCGGAATCGGCAATACAGTTGAATTGTCGGGTAGTTTACTTGTGCCGGAATCCTAGAGATACCTTTACTTCCATGTGGGTTTTCTTCAGCAAGTTGAGACATGAGAGTCTAGGACCACTTTCTCTAGAAGAGGCCTTTGAGTTGTTTTGCATTGGAGTTTCTATATTTGGTCCTTATTGGGATCATGTGTTGGGGTACTGGAAGGCAAGCCTGGAAATGCCTGAAAGGGTCTTATTCTTGAAGTATGAGGAAATTGAAATAAACAAGAGGGGGGATGAATTGGTTTAAACACTAATTTATACATTTTTTTAAAAAAAAATATTATTAAACCTAGTTTGATTTTACTTCTCTTGATTAGATTTTGGTTAGTTCAAATAAGATCAAAACAAAATGAATTGCCAAACCAAAATCAAGAATGAAAGTGCAAGATAAAGAAAGAACACACCGATGTATAGTGGTTCGGGCAAAGCCCTACTCCACTCTTCTTAAGATCGTCCTTAAGGATTTCCACTATTGTGAGACCTCCACGATGCCCGGCTCCGAGGCGATTACACTCCCAAGGGATATTAAATGAGGATGCCCTTGACACCTTTACACCGACTCTCCTTCTTCGTCGAGTTTTAAGCGATACTCCATAGGGTATTAAGATAGGATGTCCTAGCCACCTTTACAAGAAAAGAAGATGAAGATTTGCTTGGCTTCTCTTGAAAGCTTGATGCACAATGTTATCCCCTTTGATTGCTCTCCAATATAGGTTGCAAGTGAAAGCCTAAATCCAAACTCAAAAGATTTGCAAGTTGCAAGGCAAGTTTGGGAGAAGAAAACAATTTCCCAAGCTAAAAGGATTTGCAAGTGTTTGAATGCTTAAGGATGCTTTTTCAAATATTCAAGAGAAGAAAATAATCCTCTTGAATGCGTATATATAGCTTCTCAACAAAATATGACCGTTTGGGGTTAAAGAAATCAAAAACTAATTTTTAATTCAAAAGCAAACGGCTATATTTTGAGCTGTCGCGACGTTCTCGGAGTTCCGAGAACCATTCTCGAAGTTCCGAGAACCATTCTCGGAATTCCGAGAGAACGGCCAGAAGAAGAAAAATTCTACTGGACCATTTCTCGGAGTTCCGAGAAAATGGCCAGAAGTTGTCAAAAACTACTGGACCATTTCTCGGAGTTCCGAGAAGCCTAAAATCAGCAGACTTTTTATATTTATTATGCTATTTGATTTTGTGCTTTTGGAACTCAATTCCTAAGATAATTTGGAATGTTTATGAGGGTCCCAACATGTTGGTCCACCACATAACCATTCACTAAACCATTTAAGTTCTTAGGTGTTTTTGAAAAACTCTTTTGAAAAACCTTGCCTTGACTTAGAAATCTAAAGAGAAAATATTTAAAATGAAATCTATGTAACCTTCAACTTCTCTTTAGCCTTGGTCTTCAATTGATCTTCCATTTTGTGTATGCTTGCTTGAGAGATTATGTGAGCTCCACTTAGCTCCTTTGACTCTTGTGTGGTACATCTTCAAGCATGACCATGTGGAGTGTTGGTTTCTTCAATGATCAACCTATCTTAACACAACACTTTAAGGCAAATTGATTAGTATTCAAGAACATAATCAATTATGTTTAGAATCATCAAAACAAGATAGAAAAGTAGACCCTTGGGCTTACAGAAATGAAACAAGAACCCATACTTCATTTGAAGAGGTTCGCTGAGTTCTTGGGGTATCCTTTCTCTCCAGAGGAAGAGAAAGAAGGGGTGGTGGAGGAAATATCACAACTATGCAGTTTTAAGAATTTGAGCAATTTGGAAGTGAACAAGAGCGGAACAATGGAGCAAACTGGTTATGACAATAAGTTGTTTTTTAGGAAATGGGAGGTGGGTGATTGGGCAAATCATCTGACCCCTTCAATGGTAGAGCGTTTGGATCAGCTCATGCAACAAAAGTTCCACAGTTATGGTCTCACCTTCCCCTCTTAGTTATTTAGTCATTATCATATATATCCTTTTCTTATCTTCTTGTTGTTTGGTTTCCAATGAAGCTCTTTCCGAGCAACAAATCATAAATAAACTGCTATTTATGTATTGGATCATCTTCTTAAGTAATCTTTTCTTTTCTTACTTTTGTTTTGTTTCCGATAATTCCCTGTTTGGATTTTGCCTAGAAATATTTGCAACAATTTTTTTTCCTAGAAAAATATTTTTTTTCACTATTTTGAAAGAAAATAAAACGGGTATCGCTTAATTGAAGGTCCCTTTAAAGAAGACTTGAACCGCAATGGTTCAAGATACTTTTGTGATGTGGGATCAAACAACCTAGAAGCCCAAAATTAAGAAAAATTTTCGTTCCAAACTTTTCTAATCAGTGCCTAAAGCTCTTACTGAGCAAAAACACATATAGTGCTTTTTATGTAGCCTATCAAATAGTTGTCATTAATTAGCATCCACTTTTAGGATTAGTATAAATGGGGGGTGGAAAACATGAAAATTTTCCTTTTATTTCTTCTTTGAGTATTGAGAGAGCATGATAAAATGAATGATACGCCTTGATCGATGACCCGAAATACCCCGATACGGCTTGACCGATGACCCGAAATACCCCAGGTTGGGTTCAAAACTCATTGGTCTTGGTTTGACTTGGTTTTTAGGATGCAAAACCCCAACTTAATCTGAGGTCAAGCAGGGGTAATCTTTAAAACTCATATTTTGGGGTTTTTTTTATACAGTGTAAGTGCTTATAGTGCCTGTTTGGCGTAACGTTTAAAACACCGTTTGGCGTTTGAAACATCGTTTTGGGGCCAAACGGCCGTTTGGGAGTGTTTGGGTGCGCAGCCACCGTTTGAAACGCCGTTTGAAACACCGTTTTGAACCCTCAAAACGGCGTTTTGCAAACGGAGGGGGGGAGGTCCATTTGCAAAACGCTGTTTTGAACAGAGTTTTTGGGCTGTAGGTTTTTACATGTTTGCCCTCACCAAAACCCATTTTTACGTATATGCGCGCGATTTTATGCGTTACGTCAAATACCAAAAAAGTGGGGGTGTTAATATCATTCTTGAGGACACAAATTTGTTAAATTGTTAATATTTAATTCAAAATAAAGGGCTGATGATATCACTATATGATCTCTTAATTTTGATTTTCTAAAGACAAAAGAATTGAAAGAAACCCTAGTTTCTTACTTTCTTTATCTACTTTGCAAAATTGCAAACCCTCTCACACCTCACTGCCTCAGCGCCTCCACTCGTCCGTCAAATCCGGCCGTTGAGAAGAAGGAGAAGAACCCCAAAGGTATAGCCATTTATTTTTTAGCAATGATGTTTAATTTTAATAGTGTTTGACTGAGATCCTAATGACCTTTTAATATTGGGCCTAATGAGAGAGTAGTTGAGTTACATTGAGGCCAACCAAACAATGCCCTTTTTGGTCATTTTACCACTAAAACTCCGTTTTGGGGCATTTGCAACCAAACACACAATACCTCCGTTTGCCGTTTAAAACGCTGTTTTGATCTAGCCAACCAAACATGAAAACGCTATTTGGCAAAACACCGTTTTGAACCAAAACGCCGTTTTGCAGAACGGCGTTTTAAACGCTATTTCAAACGGTACGCCAAACACACCCATAATCCATTATTTTTCAAAAAGTACTGTGCCGTCCACACCGTAGATTGAAAACATCCATTTGATGGTACAAAGCGTAAATCAGTTGTGCCCAAAAAATCATTTCCATAAGATGATCCTAGCCCTCCAATCTACAGAGGAACCGTATATTATGGAAACCTCCTTAGATTGGAGAGTTTGGATCATCCTATGGAAATCATTTTCGAGGCACAACCTATATGCATTGTGGCCCATCAAATGGACAGTTCGATCTATAGGCTTAAACCATATAAATTCTCCATATTTGATGTAGTGGGGTGGTTAACTAGGTAATTTTGGAATCTTTTCAAATTTAAGTAGTCAATTTTTCCATTAAATAAAGAGAACTTCACAACAACAACAAAAAAATGAAGAATAAAAAATACAAATTTGATTCAAAAAGTCAAACAGAGGACAAAGCATGAAATGCTTATAAATTCCAGCAAGGTTTGCCCCTTACAGGATGAATGGTCTAGATCGCCTCGCCTGCATTCTTGACATCCTTTTATCCTGTATGAGCACTGATGAGGAGGAACGAGTTGATCGTTAGCTGATTTTACTGCCAATTCAAATGGGTCAGACTGGTAGTTGAACCTTGAGATATCTAGAACTGGAGTATAATAAGTATGGCTATGCATCCAAGGTCTGCGAATTTCATTGGGAACATTATTGATAGCTTAAAATCCTCACACTCCCATCTTCTCCATGGCCGCATACCAAATGCTTAAAAAGCATGAAATATTGAGGAATGAATGCAAGGAACTAATCTCCCCCCTTCCAAGAGGGAATGGGTGGTACATTCCTTATTGCTACCAATATCAAGGCTTTTGGTATCCTCTAGACTACTTGAAAGGAGCAGTGGCATTCCATCAACAGTTTAAACCCCGCGAAGGGGATGCATTTCTAGTCACCACGCCCAAAGCCGGCACCACTTGGCTCAAGGCACTTGCTTTCGCGGTTGTGAACCGGACTCGTTACCTTGTCACTGACCACCCTCTGCTAAACACTAGCCCCCATGACCTCGTCCCTTTTGTCATCTTGAAGTTCTTTGTATATAACCAACTTTCTGAATTTGAGAGCATTCCCTCCCCTAGGCTCTTGGCTACCCACATCCCTTACACGTTGTTACCGGAATCGGCAATACAGTCGAATTGTCGGGTAGTTTACTTGTGCCGGAATCCTAGAGATACCTTTACTTCCATGTGGGTTTTCTTCAGCAAGTTGAGACATGAGAGTCTAGGACCACTTTCTCTAGAAGAGGCCTTTGAGTTGTTTTGCACTGGAGTTTCTATATTTGGTCCTTATTGGGATCATGTGTTGGGGTACTGGAAGGCAAGCCTGGAAAGGCCTGAAAGGGTCTTATTCTTGAAGTATGAGGAAATGAAACAAGAACCCATACTTCATTTGAAGAGGTTGGCTGAGTTCTTGGGGTATCCTTTCTCTCCAGAGGAAGAGAAAGAAGGGGTGGTGGAGGAAATATCACAACTATGCAGTTTTAAGAATTTGAGCAATTTGGAAGTGAACAAGAGTGGAACAAGGGAGCAAAGTGGTTATGACAATAAGTTGTTTTTTAGGAAAGGGGAGGTGGGTGATTGGGCAAATCATCTGACCCCTTCAATGGTAGAGCGTTTGGATCAGCTCATGCAACAAAAGTTCCACAGTTATGGTCTCAACTTCCCCTCTTAGTTATTTGGTCATTATCATATATATCCTTTTCTTATCTTCTTGTTGTTTGGTTTCCAATGAAGCTCTTTCCGAGCAACAAAACATAAATAAACTGCTATTTATGCATTGGATCATCTTCTTAAGTAATCTCTTCTTTTCTTACTTTTGTTTTGTTTCCGATAATTTCCTGTTTGGATTTTGCCTAGAAATATTTGCAACAATTTTTTTTCCTAGGAAAATAATTTTTTTTTTCACTATTTTGAAAGAAAATAAAATGGGTATCGCTTAATTGAAGGTCCTTATAAAGAAGACTTGAACCGCAATGGTTCAAGATACTTTTGTGATGTGGGATCAAACAACCTAGAAGCCCAAAATTAAGAAAAGTTTTCGTTCCAAACTTTTCCAATCAGTGCCTAAAGCTCTTACTGAGCAAAAACACATATAGTGCTTTTTATGTAGCCTATCAAATAGTTGTCATTAATTAGCATCCATTTTTAGGATTAGTATAAATGGGGGTGGAAAACATGAAAATTTTCCTTTTATTTCTTCCTTGAGTATTGAGAGAGCATGATAAAATGAATGATACGCCTTGACCGATGACCCGAAATACCCCGATACGCCTTGACCGATGACTCGAAGCCTTGACCGATGACCCGAAATACCCCAGGTTGGGTTCAAAACTCATTGGTCTTGGTTTGACTTGGTTTGTAGGATGCAAAATCCCAACTTAATCTGAGGTCAGGCAGGGGTAATCTTTAAAACTCATATTTTGGGGTTTTTTCAAAAAGTACTGTGCCGTCCACACCATAGGTTGAAAACATCCATTTGATGGTACAAAACGTAAATCAGTTGTGCCCCCGCAAAAAATCATTTCCATAGGATGATCCTAGCCCTCCAATCTACAGAGGAACCGTATATTATGGAAACCTCCTTAGATTGGAGAGTTTGGATCATCCTATGGAAATCATTTTCGAGGCACAACCTATATGCATTGTGGCCCATCAAATGGACGGTTTGATCATCTATGGTATGGGCCGTACATCGCTTTTTGAAAAACACTGAAATCTATAGGCTTACACCATATAAATTCTCCATATTTGATGTAGTGGGGTGGTTAACTAGGTAATTTTGGAATCTTTTCAAATTTAAGTGGTCAATTTTTCCATTAAATAAAGAGAACTTCACAACAACAACAAAAAAATGAAGAATAAAAAATACAAATTTGATTGAAAAGGTCACAAAGCATGAAATGCTTATAAATTCCAGCAAGGTTTGCCCCTTACAAGATGAATGGTTTAGATCGCCTCGCCTACATTCTTGACATCCTTGTATCCTGTATGGGCAGTGATGAGGAGGAACGAGTTGATCGTTAGCTGATTTTACTGCCAATTCAAATGGGTCAGACTGGTAGTTGAAGCTTGAGATATCTGGTAGTTGAAGCTTGAGATATCTAGAACTGGAGTATAATAAGTATGGCTATGCATCCAAGGTCTGCGAATTCCTTTGGGAAAATTATTGATAGCTTGAGATCCTCACACTCCCATCTTCTCCATGGCCGCATACCAAATGCTTAAAGAGGATGAAATATTGAGGAATGAATGCAAGGAACTAATCTCCTCCCTTCCAAGAGGGAATGGGTGGTACATTCCTTATTGCTACCAATATCAAGGCTTTTGGCATCCTCTAAAGTACTTGAAAGGAGGAGTGGCATTCCATCAACAGTTTAAACCCCGCGAAGGGGATGCATTTCTAGTCACCATGCCCAAAGCCGGCACCACTTGGCTCAAGGCACTTGCTTTCGCGGTTGTGAACCGGACTCGTTACCTTGTCACTGACCACCCTCTGCTAAACACTGGCCCACATTGTTTGGGTGATCCAAACCATTCATTTGAATGGTCCTCACATAGATAGGGTGTCCACAAAAAATCAGATCCATAGGACCATCCTAACCATTCAAACTATGGAGGCAAAAAATGGACTAATTTGTGAAGGTTTATACACGTCCATTTTACCTCCACAAATCGTAGGGTTGGGATGGTCCTATGGATCTGATTTTTTGTGGACACCCTATCTATGTGAGGACCATTCAAATGAATTGTTTGGACAATGTGGGCCTCCACTGTATTTTAAGGTAGTGTGTAGGTAACTTACCTACACAAGTGTGTAGGAAATGTTCTCTCTCTCTCTCTCTCTCTCTCTCTCTCTCTCTCTCTCTCTCTATATATATATATATATATATATATATATATATGAGAAAACGGTTCCTACACATATGTGTAGAGAGTTCTCTACACACTAGCTTAAAATACAGTGGGGACCCACATTGTTTGGGTGATCCAAGCCATCCATTTTAAAGGCCCTCACATAGATAGGGTGTCTACAAAAAATCAGATCCATAGGATCATCCCAACCCTACGATTTGTGGAGGTAAAATGGATGTCTTTAAACCTTCACAAATTAGTCCATTTTTTGCCTCCACAGTTCGAATGGTTAGGATGATCCTATGGATCTGATTTTTTGTGGACACCCTATCTATGTGAGGACCTTAAAAATGAATGGTTTGGATCACCCAAATAATGTGGCCCCACTGTATTTTAAGCTAGTGTGTAGATAACTTATCTACACATATGTGTAGAAACCGTTCTCTCTCTCTCTCTCTCTCTCTCTCTCTCTCTCTCTCTCTCTCTCTCTCTATATATATATATATAGAGAAAACGGTTCCTACACATATGTGTAGATAAGTTATCTACACACTAGCTTAAAATACAGTGGGGGCCACATTATTTGGGTGATCCAAACCATTCATTTTTAAGGCCCTCACATAGATAGGGTGTCCATAAAAAATCAGATCCATAGGATCATCCTAACCATTTGAACTGTGGAGGCAAAAAATGGACTAATTTGTGAAGGTTTAAAGACATCCATTTTACCTCCACAAATCGTAGGGTTGGGATGATCCTATGGATCTGATTTTTTGTAGACACCCTATCTATGTGAGGGCCTTTAAAATGGATGGCTTGGATCACCCAAACAATGTGGGCCCCCACTGTATTTTAAGCTAGTGTGTAGAGAACTCTCTACACATATGTGTAGGAACCGTTTTCTCATATATATATATATATATATATATATATATATATATATATATATATATATATATATATATATATATAAGCCATTTTAGGGGCATTTTCATAATTCTTGCAAAGCCCCACAAACTCGTCGTTTCAGCTCCAACTGATAGAAATCTGACCGTTGGCAGTCGCCTGGGCTCGACCATTCGGCTGGCCCATAGAGTCTGGTGGCTATATATATATAACATCATATAGCCGCTCCAGTCGACTGGGGTGACCAGTCGGGTGGCCCAAACCAGGACCAAACTCTGTTTTTCAAACAGAATCTTATCGGCAGTCGGCTGGCCCGAAATGAAAAACACTCTGTTTGAAAAACAGATCAAATGGGCAGTCGACTAGAGGTGTCCAGTTGGTTGGCCCTGCCAATTTTGCACATTTTAAACTTTATGATATTCAATCTTTGGGGTGTGTTCTCTAGGTCTGGTCCCACTAAGTTTATCATGTTTAGTGCCTCAAACAACCTTAACAAGAATGGACAAATAAATTCTAGTTTTGACTTGAACACAACTTGATCTTCACTTTATCTTCAAGACTTCAAGTCCACCATGCTTCTTGGATCTTCATAGCTTTGGGCCACACCAAAATCACTCCAAGTTAGCTTCAATGCCTTAATCCAAGCTTCCTTGATTCCACATTTCACACCAATGAGATCTACAACTTATACAACCAAAAGCACATTAGTGATACAAAATCACTTGTGTATGGAATCATCAAAACAAGAAGGTAATGCCAAGGTGAGAACCATTGGGCTTACACAGAGAGAGAGACCATCTTTTCTAATTTCCCTTTTCGTCGAGAATCCATCTTTATTCATACCGGAGCTCTTTTACTTATTTGCCCAAATAATTTTGGTGTTGAGCACTCACCATCTCCAAAAAAAGCCAAGGATTCGAATCAATCAATAGCCAAAAAGGCTAATAAAAAAAACTTTATGGGAACCTTGAAAGCTTTGATCATTCAGAATTTCCTTGACTACGACACTATCACAAACATAGAATAATAAAAGAGGTGAAATTTTTCAAAAGAGTGTTCTCTCAAAGGAAGTTTGGAGGGAATTAAATAAAAGGAAACATTCTCTCTGAGCTGTTTTTTTTTAACAGTAACATTAATTTATTGAATAATAAATCTGGCTTATTTCTTCTAGACAATAACATCAATTTAGGCTACGGATGTTTGCAATTGCACAAACTCAGCATGTATTTTCTCTTTAGTTCAAGCTTCCCGTAAATTTTTATTTATTTTTGGTTCCAAACAACAAAATACAGATGAAATGATGCACACACAAGGAAATAGACTTCTAAACAAAAGATACGAGAGCTTTTTGGGAACCATAATAACCTTTGACAGCTGTTTAAATAATAAAAGAGATGATAGAGTTAGTGCAATTATCAAAACATTTTAGTGACAACATCACCAGTCTTAATTTATTAAAAAATAAAACCAGAATTACTGGGTACAGATCCTGCGGAACTTCTTTTGGTTAATCCCTTTTTTTGCCCATTATCACTCCAAAAGTTGAAATCAATGGTTATTAGATTGTTGTGATAGGAAGGAGCATTATGTGTTGAAATGAAATTAATCTGGTGAAGGTTATGGTGGAGATCACCTCTCTTACATAGGGAGGTCACACGCTCCAACCATAGTTACCATAGTTACCAGAATTTGATCCATGAGAACTTTCATACATGGAGTAATATTGGGGCCCACGTCGTCTTGATTTCTCTGTCAAAGAGTCAAAAAAAGGGTTCAAAACTCAAATACTAAAACCTGCAGCACACCAGGCCATTTGCAATGTTCCTGCTAGTGTCTTCACAATTCTGACCATCAGGATCATTGATACGAGATCAGAGACTTTTGATCTCAAGAGTCGACTGTTGGGACCCGAGTAGAACTCACCCTTAAAAGCTAGCCATTATGGGGAGGGTGCCCATGCCCTTACGAGCCCATCCACAACTATTCACTTTTCGGATGTGGGATCTTTGCTTTTGTGTTGAACCCCAGCAATCTCCCCCTCCAAGCAAAAGCAACGTGGACAATCTCGCCCATACACGCAGCGGCAACGTTGAAACTACGAGATCTGCTCCGAGGGAATTTCACCGTCCCCGAAGGTACACCGGGGTTGCGGACATCTTCCTTGAGCGATTATTTCCATCCTAGACGGTACACCGGGGTTGCCACGCCCCAGCTCTGATAACACTTGTTGGGACCCGAAGGGGAGGGTGCCCAAGCCCTTATAAGCCCATCCACATCTATTTACTTTTCGGATGTGGAATCTTTGCTCTTGCGATCTATCCTCATTCCTCCTCTTAGACCAAACCCAATGATCCTTAACACAATTTAGACAATCAATCTACATAGGAGTCGGGGGCTCAAATTGGGCACCATCTTGGTCAAGACAATAGAGTAAATTGGGTTCTTCCTGAATCCTAATAGGCGAACAAACAAGTTCGCAAGATATATTAAGAGGTCACTTCTTCGTACCAACCATAGTTGTATATTTCGTTTCGTACACCATTTCATTTTGGTTAGTGGAATGGAACAATTCGGCGTTTCGTTTCGGAAAAGACACTACGACCAGATTGGACACATTGTAAGGAGAGACACAGTTTCCTCTACTTGACTCTTGTCCAACAGATTGATTGTCCTAAGCATTGTTGTCCATGCAAAGCTTTTGACCATTTAAGGCATCAACACTTCCTAGATTCGGTCCCATTACTCGTCGACTTGCCCTCCTTCCACAAAGCATTGTGAAAGGACTTAGAAGAGAAGGCACCAATCAGATCTGCTTCCCTAATATGTTTATCTTCTTCAACCTGAGATCCAACGACTCATTCCAAAAAGGATAAGAGGGTTAGTAATCCATCTCTTAAATTCCCTCCCCACCCCACTGGATGGCACCCATGCCTAAATACTCATCTCACATTTGATACACTCCCAAACCATAACCTCTACCTAGCACTCTAATATCTCACCCAACCCATATTTTATCACTATAACATTTCTCCACAATGCCTCCCGCTCCTCCCTAAATCTTCACAAAAAAATTCCAAGCAGTGCCAAAATCAAACTCTAAATCGTCCCTAATGGTTGGTTTACCATGTGAGAGTCCATTCCTTGAAAGAAGTGTCAATAAGCCCAAACTTATTTTTCAAATTGGAGCAACCAAGGAAGAAAATTAGAAAAATGATTGAAATGAGATAAATAACTCAAATTCCCGTCCTTTTTGTTTTCAAAAACAAAACCAAGGGCTTCTCTTGTCCTTGATGAGGTGTTTTTACTTATTGCCATCCCTTGAAACCTCAACCTCAAGTTATAAGGATCAGACTCCAACCATAAACGAAGGAGAAGATCCTAAAGATCTCAAACACGAAAACAAAGCAGGTGATGTTAACCTACCCAATGCATCAGGCAGGTGATGTTAACCTACCCAATGCATCGTAAAACTTTAACCTGCCATGTCTGAAATAATTGATGATGGGCTTCAAGATTTGGCTAGGCTTCGATCACCATGGTGTTTGTTATAATGTTCTGTTTTTATTTTTCCTAATACATTAAAAGAACCTGACAACAGGAAAAAAAAACAATGGGATAGACTTGGTTATGACAACTCTTGAAAGATTTCATACTGGCAATATTAATAATAGCATCAAGTCAACAAACCCAGATATTCATAGAAGAACCAAAACACAGAGGAGACGAGGAAAAAAAAAAAGAAATTATATCTGCATGAATTTCTAAAATTCTAAATCCAAGGAAAATTATTTAAAATATAAGATAAAAACCCACACCACATTTTTTATTTATTTTTGAATGGGAAAGTATCATTAAGGAAAAATAGGATATACAAAGCCGACCGAGGAGGTCAGCGAAAAGGAAATATAAGCCAAAAAAGGAAAATACAATGTAGCTAACTACATAATATCCTCAAGAGGGTAGAAAATAAAAAAGCTCAAGCTCTTGCCTCCCCACTCCATCCCTGGCAAGCCTGTCTGCTTGTGAATTAGCCGACTTTTTGACATGATGAAAAGTCACCTCTGACCCTCAATACGATCCCTAATCTCGTCAAGAGAAGCAATGAATCTCCATGGGGAAGACTTGCTTCCCTTAACCACCCAATGACGTTAAGCGAGTCCCCCTCTACTATCACCTTGGCCAAGTCTAGGGTCTCAGCTAGCCTGATACCTTGTAACGCCGCTCTAACTTCCACCTCGTTAGAATCAGCAAAACCAATAGGACCGGAGAAGGCCCAAATCGTGGCGCTAGCTTCACTCTAAGAAGACCTCCAATCCCACACGGACCTGGGGTTCCAACACTAGATCCATCAAAGTTCAATTTAGCACCCCATGGGTGGAGGACTATATTGAGGACCACATGTCTTTACACGGTCTCCACTAGAACAAACCCCCTTCAACCATACCATAGGTTTGAGGGATAAAGTGCACCACATTTTTGTTTTCTTAAAACAAAAGATCAGGTCATTTCTTATCTTTGATGAGATATCAGTATATCACCAACCCTCAAAACTTCACCCTCTAGTTAATAAAGGATTTTCATGTTTTAATTGAGTAATCAATAATGCATTTTGCAATATCAGTGCCTAGCGCATGTTAAAAAATCTAGAGTTTCATACCAGAACAAAAATACATCAAGGTGACTAATCATTTTGATCAGATAAGTGTAATATCTGCAGAAGACAAATTAGAATACCAGAAAAGCAACGATCAGATGGCTGACAATATCACCAAAGGAGTGACTTGGGATAAGTGCATGTTTCTCAATAGCAAGTTTAAGATGTTACGAAGCCATATCTCAGGTAGGGGATGGGCCAGAAACATCTTGTTTTGGTGTTGGGAAAATGATTTTCTTTTCATTGTTATGCTCCGACATAAAAGCGGTGTTTAAAAACGCGGACATGACGCGGAACGCGGCCAAGGAAATCCTTGTCGACTCGGCGTGGATGCGGTCAACAATGTGGTTGACACGGTCATAATTCGGGAAAGTCAAAGGAGTTTTTATTGACTCTGTAGGGCAAAACATGGAATGCGGATGAGGTGCAACGTGGAATGTGGCCAAGAAAAATCCATGTCGACTAAGGTGAGTTCCTTGTCGTGTCAACGACTTTTTAAACACTGCAAAAAAGACACTTATTGGACACCACTTCTACGCCGTCTACACGATCAGATCTATTGATCCAAATAGCAACCATAAGTCCCGCCAAATACTGTTAAGAACACCTTGATCAGATGATCTAGGCCCATCCATCAAGCCTTGCTTACAGTTAGACCAAGACAAGCTAAATTTGGTGTGCAGATGTCTTGTAGTCTGATAGCGATTGATCACCCTGGAGGACTAATGTGTGATGCACATGCAGGTCGAGCTAGGGGTGCAGGGACACCACACCCTTACCAGGGTTTCCAGGGCAATGTTCCGGGAGGATAATTCAATTTTTTTTCTGCTAAAGAGTATTTGGTAACTTCTTGATTAAGAAGCATTAATATATAAGCCACGTGTTAAGGTGGCGAGTGGTGAGGTTTTGTGAGTTTTCCTGGCCGAGAGGAGGGGAGAGTCTTGCAACCCTAAACCAAAATAGTGGAACTCTTCTCCTGTGGAAGCAGGCACACTGAGAACCACGTAAATCTTGTGTTCCTGCTTTGTGTGATTGTGTTTCTTGCATCTTGTCTTGTTGTTTGCTGCACATTGTGTTTAATCCTATTTTGAGAGATGGGAGATCTCTCACTTTCCTACAAAACTGTTGACCTTTGTATTTATTTATCTTACAGACAGGGTGTATGTTCTGTATGGGACAAAGACCATGTGGGTCGCCTCAAAGACCATATGGGTCGCCTCATGATGTTCTACAAGATCAACAATCTTGATGTCACATGCATGCTCTATATACCTCGTGTGGGCCCAAAACTAGCCTTTTACCATAGATCATGAAAGTGACTTTCTGCAGAGTCGTTCACTTTTCATTAAAAGCTTTTTATCTGTGGTAATTTTAGTCATACATGATATATCAATGATATTGTTTTCTTGCAATTTTAGAGACCTTTACCCATAGATATTCCATCTGAATTTTTTGACGGGATCATCCCCACTAAAAATCACTTCTGAATAAACTTCTAATTTTGGCCTTTGCCTGCAGTTTCACGTGGAATTCCCAAATTTCAACCCTTTCAGTTTCTCCAGATTCTTCTTATAATCTTCTTATATTGTAGCTGGAAGGTATAGAAAGACATCAGAATCCAAGCGCTACATAAGGAGTTCGATTGATTGCATTCACTAGAGAGCCAAAGATTGTTATTAAAAGCTATATTAACCACACTTAAATAATATGATATAACAAATTAACTACACTTCTCATAAACCATTCAAAAAAAAAAAAAGAAACTGCACTTCTCATAACTATTTTCCCTTCTGTCGTGTAGACTGCTTCGAAATTAGGGTTTCCTCCACACGCGCGCACACAGATATATAATACATGAAAATCCAGGTACAGAATTTGTGTATGCATGCTTCTCCAGTAACTTAATACGCAATTTTATCTATTATTACGAGTCAGGATTGATCATACGATAAAAATATCATTGGAGAATTCTTGAAGTCATGGGGAAATAGATTGAACTATTGATGTAGAATGAGAAAGAATTCCTATTTGAAATGATGTTAAGGGTGAAAATGTCAATAAAAATGTATATAGGTACCACCTCCATCATGGTGGGTGAGACCAACTAGAATTTATCAGGCCACATACATGAAGCCAGAAATTAACTGGAAAAAAATGCTTTTGGACCGTTATAGTTGTTTAATAGAGGGAAAAACCTATAATTCAAAAGATGTTCTCTTGTTCCTTCAATAAAAAAATTCTATCATTTAGAAAAAAAAATACAGAAAATTACTTATCCATTGAAAGAAGGACATAAATAAAAAAAGGGTGGGCAAGAGTCAGGATATGTATACCTGATTGTAAACAAAAGGTGGACGAGAGTTTCAAATGTAAAGCATTGAAAGGTCTTTACACGGTATGAAAATTTGAAAGGAATTTCTTCGTATGACCATTTGAAGAGAATGTGAAGTAGAAGTTATCCTTGCAAACAAAGCTCGCATATCCACCATAGCCTAAGCAGCAACTAGTTCAGGTGAACTCCTCGACTCCAACCATGACTTAGCTGCAACCTGTGTGGTCAAAAACCACCCAGCCCTTTCCGGTGTCTCATGGAAAGGGGCATTCAATTCCTTCAAATGGGACACAAATACAGATGCCAACCCATTTTCTGAATACTTATGCTTGCCATGTCCAGTATGAATACCGAGCAATGGAGGCAGCTCCTCACCATTCTCTAGCGCTTTGGACAGGTCACTCATCCAAATATGCAGAGCAGTAAGAGCTGCCCCAAGTGAGAGACTCCTTAGATGTAACGACCACTGCGTTGGTGATTTTGACTGAATTGTCGTGTATATCTCAAGTTCAAGGCCCAAGTCTAACAGCTCACAAGCTTTCTCCAATAGATCGAGGTTAACGCATAGATCAATCAAGCAATTACAATAAGCTTTCTTCACTTCCTTGCTAATATTGCTAAAGAGTTCTGCAGCTTCTCGTCTAAACACCTTATCATCGGTTTTCTCCTTCACCAAGAACTTCACCACCGAACCCAGCTCAGCATTAGCCTTTTCAATGCATCCAATCAACTTTTCGAGTTCTTCTCTCGGGGTTTGAGTCATTACATTAAGAAGGCATCCACAAAACCGATCATCTGGAGTAATACCCAATTCCAAAAGCTGATCAAATGTCCTCACCACATCATCGGTTCGTTTTGCTTTGCCATAGCACTGTATAAGTGAGGTCAGAACAAAGATATTTGGCTCGAATCCAGCTTCCAGCATCTTGTTCATTACACCCTCTGCCTCAGAAACTTGCCCACTACAAGAATATATGGTAATCAAAGATGAAAAAGTCCAACTATCAGGCTTACAAACCTCAGATTTCTCCATCTCTTCAAAAATCCCAAGAGCTTCATCAACATAACCTACATCAGCACACATTGCTAACAGAGTGTTATACAAAAGCACATCTAACTCCATTCCCTTCTCCTTCATCTCTCTATAGACATTGAGCGCATCTCCAGCATAACGGGCTCTTCCGTATGCCTGTAAGAGAGCAGCATATGTCGTCCGATTCGGTAAAAATCCATTATCATTCATCTCTCTAAAAATATATTTTGCCTGCCACGGTCTCCTCGCTCTTCCCATTGCATCCAACAATGTGTTATAGATAACGAGATTCGGTTTAACACCTAAAGCCTTCATCTCTTCATACACATTCATCGCCCCATCAAAATTACCAGACATCCCATAAATCCGAATCAAAGTCGAGAAGGTAACGGGATCGAGACGCCATTTCTCCTTTCTTGCACGATCGTACAAACTCAAAGCCATATCGACATTACCCGCTCGCCCATATGCATCAATCATCGCTGAATAAGTGACGTCATCTGGATTACACCCTAATTCAGACATCCTCTCAAACCACTCCACAGCCTTGCCTGGCAAAGAACACATCCTAGCACAGCTAATCATAGTAGAAAACGTAACATTATCCGGCTTAACGCCTCTTTCGAGCATTTCTTTCAACAACTCCTCTGCTCTATCCCAACTCCTAGCCTTCCTAAACACCTTCAATGTTACATTATACAAAATTACCTCTCTCTTTAGTTTTAACTTATGCTGGAAGTACCTCAGACTAATTAGCGCAGTTTCCGGATTCGTCATGCTGTTAAGAACAACAACAGCATCTTGTTCTAATGGGTTCTGACCTAAAACATCCAAGGCCTTATAAACATGTTCCTCAGTTGGGTTACATGAATTCAAAGACTCAGAAATTTTTAAGAGATAGGAGTACCTTGAATCAAATGATTTTTGCCGAAGAAGTGATGCTCTAGGGCTTCTTGGATTGACCCAGATGGATTTATTTGATGGGGATGATGTTTTAGGAGATGGGTCTTGAGATTCTTGTGTTTTGGGAGGTTTAGGAAGTGGGTTTTGTGATTCTATAGGGGTTGGGTTTTGTAAGGAGGAAGATTGGGGTTTTTGTGAAGAGAGGGGCTTTCTTGAATAGGTTGAGAGAGAGTTGAGCTTTAGAGGGTGATGGAAGTTTCGAGATTTCCATGGAAATAAAGGGGAGGAGATTTGGAGGAGTGGGGAAGAAGAAATGGTGTTGAAGAGAGGTTGGTCGTGTAAGGAATGAGGAGGAGGAGAAGGATAAAGATGAAAAGCCATGTTTTGTGTTGGTGTCGTCTGTTTGAGAAGAAAATGTCTTATCACAAGAAGATATATGTGTGCTCAGTGTAGTGTGATTGTATTAAAATTAGGTATGCAATTCGGGTTCGGATTCGGGTTCGGGTTCGGTTGGGTTGGGTCGGGTTGGGTCCAATCCTAGCCCAAACCGAGATAGCCTTCCCAAATAAGGGGTGCGGGTTGGGGAACCCATTTTTCCAACCCGACCTAACCCGAGGAACACATTTTTAATTTCCAACCCAACTCTCAACCCTAACCACCCCCGCCTCTCTTTGTTACGGGTGGACATGGTTCCGGTTCAAACCGAGGAACCGAACCGAACCAGCACATTTGGTTCGGTTCGGTTCGGTTCCATTTCTATATGGTTCGGTTCCGGTTCAAAAATCCGGGAACCGGTGAAAATTCGGTTCGGTTCTGGGTTTGGGATCCCGGAACCGAGAACCGAATTGGTTTAATGAGGGCCTGTTTGCTTTGGATATTAGGGGCTAATTATTTCCTAAATTTGTAGTTCATGGCTTCATGAATTACCAAAATTTGTGCATGATTATCCCACCTGTTTGTACTTCTTCATACTTCATATAAGTTTTGCATTGCCCTAATTTGTGCTTGTTACTGTTACTGTTAGTGCTTGTAATTCATATATAAACAGGGCCATTGGTGAAGGTTGGGTAAACCCAGAACCGAACCGACCCGAACCGATTATATATGGTTCTGGTTCGGTTCAGTTCCACACATATATATGGTTCGGTTTTGGTGCCAATTTCAGGGAACCGATTATACATGGTTCGGTTATGAGTTTAGCCCAAAACCGAACCGAACCAAACCAAACCATGTCCACCCCTACTCTCTGTAACCTGTTTTTCCAAAATGGGTCTGTTGAGTCAGGTTGGTTTGGGTTGACCTAGCGTCGAATAGAAAATACAAGAAAAAAATATAACCCTAAGAAAATCATGAAAAAATGAGGACGGAGGTTGGGTTGCCAAGACCTCAACCCTATCCTAACCCGAAATTAAATCAGGTGGGCTTTTCCCAAATGTAACCCAACCCAACTCGAGCCAAAATCGGGTTGAACCCGTCGGGTTCAGGTTGAGCCCGACCCAAGTTGCACCCCTAATTAAAATGTCCTAGAGTGTAATGAAGATTTGGACTGATCTAGTTTTGATAAGAGAGAGAGAGAGAGAGAGAGAGAGTGTGCGTGTGGTTGCTACTCGGGTCGGGTTTTTCATAACCCTACCTGGCACAAGAAATTATATCTCAGGTTGGGTAGAATCTTTATGGGAAAACCCGAGATTCATAAACCCGGCCCAAGATAGCTTCTCAGGAAGAAAATATATGATGTGCAGCCATATAAATTAGTATTTTTCAAAAAATATGGTACAGATCACTCCACAGGATGATCCATACTATCTATCTGTTGGGCCACAAAGGAAATAGTTTGTGCCCCAAAAATCATTTCCATAGGATGATCCTAACTAACCCTAAATTTATAGAGGGACCTGCACACTATGGAAACATCTATAGATAAGAGGGTTAGTTAGGATCATCCTATGGAAATGATTTTTGGGGCATAGCCTATTTACGTTGTCGCCCACCAAATTGATGGTTTGGATCATCCTATGGAGTGGGGTGTATTGTACTTTTTGAAAAATATGAGTTTATAAGGCCACACACCATATAATCTTGTTTCCTGGGTTGAATCGGGATTTTAATGTTTAGCTTAGTATATGATTAATTTTAAAGAGGGTAGAAAACAACAAATCTTCACACCAAAAATCTCTAAATTTAAGTCGTCATAGTGCATTAATTTTAAGACATAAACTACTTTTTCACATCATATCAAATGAATAAAAACAAGGGATTTGCTCGGCAATATTGCGGAAAGCCATTTCGCGGCTGGCTTTTGCAAGTGTGAACAGTCACGCGAGATGAATTAGATGAATAGGACAAAATTTGCTAAAAACGAGCCTGTGTGGCTGTTCTTTCATACAAAAGCCAACCGCAAAATAGCTTTCCACGAAATCGCTTAGCAAATCCCTATTAACAATTATTTCATGGAATGGAACCAAACAAATCCCCGCATGCCACATGGCATAGGAGGGGTAGTTTTGCCATTTTAAGGAACAAAAGTAGGGGTGCAACTTGGGTCAGGTCGGGTTGAGCTTCTGCTAAAAAATGAATAGGAATCAACCCGAACCTGGCCCGATTTTAAGGTAAAAGCTCAACCCAAATTCCCAAAAAATCGACCTGAGTTGTACCCCGGAAAAAAAAAGGAACACGATTTCTAACACATGAAGAGGCTATTTGTTCAGTAGCATTCTTGGTCCCAAATAGGCTTCCATATCATTATTCTTATATATCAATATACTTGAAAATAATTTGGCATGTTATTTAAGAGATGTTTAAGAAAATCATATCATGCCTATAAGAGTTGAGTTGGGTTTCAGGTCGCACCATTTTTTTTTTTATTTAAACCCGGCCCGACCCAAGATTGGGTTGGGTTTTTCAACCACCAAGACCCATGATTTCTAAACCCAACCCATGCTATTTTCGGGTCTGAGAGAGAGAGAGAGAGAGAGAGAGGTGTTTGGACACCACATGAAACTATGTCCCTCTATCCATATCCTATAAGTTATCTGATGGATTACCAGACATTGGTCAAAAGACAAATGGCTAAGGTGACTCTTTCTTCTCCCAACTTACCTGCCTTCCTCCCAAAACCATTTCCATTCTCTCAAACCCACTTTAATTTCCCCAAAAGGATTCAACATACCAGAATCCATGCAAAATTGGGTAATGAAAACTGCACAAAAACATATTTTCTTCTTGATAATTGAACAAATGGGTTTTTCTCATGAGACATAGGAGTGTTTGTATTTTGTAGGTGGAGGAGATGGAGATCTCAAACGTGCTGAGAAGAAGTTCATCACCAGAGAAGAAGAACCAGAACAGTAAGTTTTCTTCTCCTTGATATATTGATATTTCATGATTTCTCTCTTCTTGGCAAGTGAAATTTTTTATTTTTATGAGGAATTAGTGCTTGAAATCTTCGATCCATGAACTTTTATCATTCAAATCCAAATACCCAGAAAAACTAATATGGAAAAAATGTTGAAGTGCTCGGACAATGAAATTCTTAACTCATTCTCTCAAGCTAGAAAAAGAATTAAGTGGGTTGTGTATATGAAGGCCTACCTTGCAAATCCTCCAAGTTTCGTTCCCTGTTCGGATTGAAAGAAAAATATTTCTCATGAAATTTTTTTCTCAGGGAAATTATTTTCTTTTCTCAATTTAGAGAGAAATAATATGATTATGATTAATTTAGAGGGACATTACCATTCCCTCTAAATAAAAATTGAATAGCGTTGGTTCACGTAATGTTTTTTTTGTGGGTAAAAAATGTAGGAAATTTTACAAATATTTTTCTTTTCCAACCTTTTCCAGAATTTTCCTTCAATCCAAATAGGGAAACAAAAAAATTATCAACCTAACCATGAATTAGTTCCTTGTCTAATGACTCACTATTCGATAGTAGATAGTAGATAGTATGGCTATGTTCTCAATTTATATTTATAATTAGGGATTTGCTAGGCAATTTTGCGGAAAAGCCAATTCGTGGCTCACTTTTGCAAGAAAAGAGCAGCCACACACTAATTGCCTTGCAAATCCCTTATAATTAATGTTTTATATAGAACTTATTTCAAAATGGGTATTTTAATCAAACTCAAGATAAAGGGTCGGTTGAATTTGAAGTGTTCAATTTGACCAATAAGATACATAGACTTACTGGATATTTAGAATTTTACCAAAAAGACTATTTATCTTAGAGAGGTTTGCGAAAAATTCTGGGAAACTTCAATGGCTATTGCTTACTTGTAAAAAATATAGAGTACGTTATACGGAATTAATTGGTCAGTTGGATATTTGGGAGCTAAAAACTCCTTAATTTGAAGATTCATTTGAATCTTTTGGTTTATTACATGTTGAATTTTGATGAACCGCGTTTCGTTTTCAACAATTCATGGAATATTGAATCGGGGAAGAAAGCATATATGACTTCACTGGCTAGATTGAGGATTTTTGGGCGAGAATGAGTTATGTCTCATAAGTTGATGAATCAGCTTGGTGTGTGACTCATCAGGTGGCTAGACAAATATCCCACCAAGTGAGAGGATAGTTGTCTTAAGTTGTTGTGTGTAACTGGTGGAGACTAGGAGCAGTGATCAGTGATACGCACCCTCCGCCCTTGATCTGGAAACTAATTGGCCTAACCATTTTAGGAGATTTCTCTACATGTTGCTGTGCACCAGCAACAAACCACCAATGGATGAATTTTCAGAGAGATTTGATTGGAAATCATATACCCATACTCTATCCTGATTTCCTCCTCTTTACAACGTTTGATCTTCCCTATCTTTAATTTTCATTCACATCAAGTATTAGCCTCATAAGATTGCATAATTGTTCCATATGTTGCAATGTAGATACTGGCAAACTGCAGGAGAAAGGGAAGGAGAGAACCCCATGATGACACCCTTACCGTACATAGTCATATTTGGAATGTCCACACCTTTTGTGATCTTAGCCATTGCTTTTGCTAATGGTTGGATCAAGGTGCCTGTGAGATGATTGATTGTACACAAGGGTCCAATGGATGACAAAGAAATCTTCAACTATCCCACTTACAAATTTGTATATCTTTATTCATACATTTGTTTTGATTGCTTGAAGAAAACTTTTAATGGTGGAATCTTGAGTTTGTACTCAAAAACCTTCATAGCTATTTTGATTGCTAGAATTCTATGTCCAAATGGATTCTCCTTCTTCTCTTTTCTTACATCTTAAAATAGTAGACATCACTAGTTCACTAGTTTTGTTTGCCTTGACAATGCCTTCAGTCATATTTATGCCCTGTTTTGATTGCAGGAAATATATGTCTAGCAGAAAATTATTTCCTACTCTGTTTCTTTCGAGGTAAAATGGGTGTAAAATTTATTTTACGCCCATTTTAAGGGGAAAAAGGGTGTATTTAGAGTAGCATAACATGGTTATGGCTTATTTAGAGGGATGCCATCATAAGTTGAAGGTCTCTATAAATAAAATTCGAATAGTGTTGGGGTGGCTCGAGTTACTTTCTTACATGTGTGGTCAAACAATGAAAAAGAGTAAAATTCTAGACAATTTTTTCCTTTTCAAACCTTTCCAGGAAATTCATACAATCCAAACAGGGCTAAGTATTGTTTGGTTGTCATGTAAAGGGCTAGTAGAATGTGGGGAAAGTAGAAGATGCTGCATTTTCTAGTGGTTTTATGAAGTTAAGGATTTTGCCTCAAAAAAATTCTTGCTTTTAAAAGTGTTTTGCTAGTTGTTTAGTGAAGTTTAAGATGGATGCCAGCATAACCAACCATGTAAGTAGTCTACTAGTAGTCTCCATGGCACCTCAAAATCAAGAATAATACCTAGTAAAGCTGAGCTTTTGGATAATTCGAGGAGGATTTGAATGGTTTTTCTTTCTAAAAGCCACTAGGAAAACACTCCTACCAAAGAGCTTCCAAACAGCCCTCCAGCAACTTATCTGCAATGCATTAGGACCAATTTTTAATAACAAAAACATCTCTTTTATTATTATAAATGACAAAAGTGTTCCTGTAAAAGGTATACATGGCAATATTAGGATAGCTGTGTTAAAAAAGCCGAGGCTCAAGCACGTCTTTGTATCATTAACTTCCCACAATACTTTGGGAATTCTACTTGAAGACTGCCTAAAGACAACTCCATTATTCTTTTACCAACCACCTGACTACTACTCTGTAAGGACATGGCATATCTGACTACGCTAAAAAACAATTTCCCTTGAAAAAAAAAAAATCCAAAGTACGAAAAAAACAGGTAGTCTGTTTTTGATTTTTTCTTTTTTCGAATGGCAACCATGGGTAGTCTTATTTGAAGGGCTTTTTTAAGAAATAAAAAATTTCCAGAAAAAAGCTACTAGTTTTGGTGAATTATGGCAAACCTCACCCAACAGAACCTGTTTTACTCTAATATAATGCTTCAATCCTCAACCACTGGAGTTCCCATGAAATGAGTCAATGGACCAAGAGTTATATATTTTTCAGGTAAAATGCTAATATCATGACATGCCAAGCAAATCTCTCATCCAATTGATCAAGGCCTGAAAAGATCGACAGTAAAACTTAGATAAAAAAGCCCTCAAGGAACCCTATTTTTCGGCAGTGGGAGATGATTTTTGCACTCAACATATTTTGATAATGGCAATCCAAAAAATATGGGAAGCAACATCTGGGGTTTATCTAACTTGGTGGGCTTTAATAAAATCTGATAAGTTCAATCTGTCCAGTCAATAATCAAAGTCTCATCACTGCCTCAAGCCTCTATATAAAGAATCTGGTGGAATGAAGAAGATTGATGCGCTAAAGGGTTCAAAATGAAGAGAGAAATGACAGTGGAAAACCGAGAAACGCCTTCTCAACTAGGATCAAACACTGAGTGTGGCAAAAAGTCAAGAAACGAAGCACTTACATCCATGGGAGAAGAGCTTTCCACTTTTAGGGTTACAAACTCTTCTTAGCCAAGAAAATACAAAGAAAACCTCTTTTCTCAAAACCATAATATGTGGCTTATATACATCAATGCCACTACATGGAGAAAAAGGAACGAAATACACTTTGGCGAAAACCAAAACTTCATGTGCGCGGCGAGCACATTAGTCCGTCAGGATGCAAGACATCTGCACAACAGCTCATGCTGACATTTTTTTTGGGAGTACATAAAACATTTTTTAGACCTAATCATGAAAACCCAGTTCCCAAAAGGACTAGGAGCAGAGAAAAATCTATATTTGCAACATGATGATATCAAAGATCTCAGTAAAAATATATTGGGTTTCTGAAACTGATACATAATCTTATAAATAATCTTGCCCGCCAAAAGAGCAAATGGTCCAGCCAGGATACTAAAAATAAACAGTAAATAAAGTCGACTTGAACAAGTTGAAGATTTTCACTGAGAATATTTCTCAAAATGAGATTCATGGCAATGCGGATCGAGCCAATCGCGAGGAGAACCCTTTGCCATGGCAACACCTACCTTACTTCCCACGAGCTCCCGCAGGTTTTCCATCTTATTTTCCCTCCCCGTGCCCGTGAATTTCCTATCTGCTTCCTTTAGTTTATGCCTGAGCCGCTGTTTACGGACAGCAGCGTTAAGCTCTTGTTGCTTGCCTTGAGAAGGTGGGGCCCCGTGCGGTCCCAAGTAGATCTTTTCCTCGTCCTTAATGACTTGCTGAAGAGTAATGTAGAGGATTAAAAGGGATCCAAGGCTAAAAATGGGGGAGTCCATCCAGGCTTTCTATATACGAGAATAAAGGTATCTAATGATCTTAAAGCTTTCCAACAGGAAAAAAAGAGCATTTGCTGACCTTAGGAGAAGGCGGTTTTAGGTTTGACACTTCTGGCACATCCGGCTTACTCACACCGGATTCTCCCACTGTCAAGCTCGGGATCACGAACCCGTCAGTATCTGGAACATAAGACCAATTTAAGGGCTCAAAATCTCAAAATATAGTTTTGAACAAACATATTTTTTTGAAAGACAAGATGATTTGTAACTTTCTATTCCTTAGTTTGATGATGGGCATTTGAAAAAATCAAAGGAAGAGAACTAGCAGCACAAAAACTACCTATGTAACTGAGATCACGTGCAATCGGATAATGTAATGAAGATAAGTGGTAATTAATCCCAATGAGAATATACTAGGCTTACTAGCATTCCTCAATGATAAAAAATACAAGGGGACCCCAAAATAAAGTAAAAAAAACGGGGCAAATTGGACAAAAAAGGAGATTAGAATGCATACCATGCCTATGAACGAATACCTACCCCTAGAATATCCAAACAAACGAAAAGACAGTAATAATTCATAACATACATTTTTTTTTATGAGCTTTACAAAGAAACAATATAAAGATGTACTCTACCCTCCCATCTCTAGAAGGCCACAAAATACCCAGAGAGAGAATCAAAGGGGAATGTAGAGCAAAAACAAGATTCTAGTATAGCTTCAATTCATAACATACATGCAACCCTCTCTCTCTCTCTCTCTCTCTCTCTCTCTCTGGGTGTGGGTGTGAGTTTTTTTTTTTTTTTTGTCTTGTTTCCCACTCTATGCGGGACTCTCTCGTGTTGCCTCGTTGTATCCTAGTTGGACTAGGAGAGAGGAGAGTTAGATTAGGTCTCCTAGAGAGAGAGAGAGAGAGAGAGAACTAAGTCTATAAAAGGAGAGGAAAATCCACAACCATGTGAGTGGCGAGTGGTGAGAGAAAAAAGTGAGTGTTTCCTATAGGGAATTTCACATGAGGTGACAAATTGAGAATGTTTTACTCTTGGGTTGTGTACCGTTTGTTTTTCTCTTGGGTTGTGTACCTTCTTGGTTTAGAAGAAAGCAAAAGAGTTGCAGTTTGCGGGTTTCGAGCTAATCCATTGTTTGTAATCCTTGTATTTTGCTTTCTCATAGTGAAAATCATAATCTCACCCGTAGATGTAGGCTATTTGGTGAACCACATAAAACTCGGTGTGCGCACCTTGTGGTTTATTTCTTTCTATCGTTTCGTTTCTTTCTACGTGATCGGAATGTATTAGTGCCGAGGTTGGAACGATCGTGGATGAAGTCGTGGTTGGATCGCGGTTACAACAACTGTCCAGGAAGAACGATCAAGAACGGCAGAGTTTTAAAATCTTGATGGAGATTTGATCTGTAGGTGGAGTTTGATTGCACGTGTGTATGGGATAATCAGTTATATAATAGAATCAAATCTGTATTATTTTGCACGGGATGTTTGCATCTTCAATTAACAACTTGTTTTTTCCGAGATAGCTATTACTAACAACTTGTGGTAATCCAACTCCCTTCGAAAAATGTTATACTGATGTGCAAACCTTTCCAGATTGCTAAGAAACTATCGACTTCGAATTTTCCTTCAACACCTAATGATAAAATTTTAGTTCGCCCCTGTCAGTTCTTTCTGATCATATCCCATAATTCTAACAGAAAAAATCCAATTGTCCAAACTTGATTTCGCAGAGAATGACTCAACATGGGATCCAACTCCTCTAATCTAGAAAAATCAAAATCAGTAGATGGCATGGCATGTTCTTCATTGTATACTGTTTCTTCAGTCATAATACTCAAATCAGCACTGGAAATCAGCCATAATACTCAGTCAGAAGAGGAGTACAAGGGCATGACTTCCTTCAATGCATAGGGTACATGGATTCGACATCTACTTTAGGACCATTTTTTTATGAATGGGGGTGAAACTTCATTCAAAAGGAGGAAAGTTACAATCCATTAATGACCAAGGCGGTCAACAAAGATTAAAAAGAACAAAAAAACAAGGGAAAGGAAAACTCAAATCATTGTCTCAAAGAGAGAAAGTGTCCCTCCCTAGCAAGGAGCCCCTCCCAAGAAGCATCGTTGTGTGCGAGCTCATCAACTTCCATGTCTGCCAAACGGAGGGAATGCTGAAATGCAACACTATGCCCGTCAATCTGGTCAAGGACCTCCTCAAAAGCATATCACCACGGATAAACGATTATCTAAGTCCATTAAATTACATTGAGTCGCTCTAAAAATGGCAAGACTCACAATGGTCGACGAATTCCACAACGCCATCACCTCCACATCGAGAGAGACTGCAACACCCCATGGCCGAAAAAGGCCGAGTTAACCTGGTCATTACGGTCCCTAATAATGCATCCAATGCCAATACATCCATAGTTACTGATGCAGATGCTGTCAAAATACAATTTGATGTATCCAGGTGAAGGGTGAGTCCACCTGTGGGTAGGCACATCCCTAACCACTCTAGAGAAGCAATGAAAGTCCCAATGGTTACGGACATCCATTAGCTAGATACCACAAAAAACCGAGGCAATGGACGCCCACTCAGGGGTGCAGCTAAAGATCACTGCTTTCATCAGGTGAGTGGTTTGGGTTTTCCCTTTGAAAGCCTTGTTAGCTTCGGTAAGGGATGTGACGTTTTATCGTCTTTTCCCCAGATTTCACGTAGTCCGGTGCCCTCATCTAGGTGGGTACTTTTGCATATAAAAAATCTTGACTCTTTGGAAAATCTTCAATTCTGATGCTGGAAAAAATCCACCCTCACTTATAAGAGATTCTTTAATCAATACCTTTTACAGAGTGGCGACTACCGACGGGGATAGTGGTTCTTACCACTCCTGGCTAAACATAACGAGGAGATTTGTTCTTTTTTACTCAATCGATCAACCTCCAATTTGACTACTGCGCACTTTTCGAACAACCCACAAAAGAGCTGCAGATGCATAATTCTACAGTACCTTCCCCTTGAAAGACTGGCGAGAAACTCCATAACTCAATCAACTTGCTACCTGTATTGAGCACCACCCACGATATCCCAAATAACTAGTGGACTAAATCTCAAAGTTGGGAGGTGATCCTGCAATGAGTAACCAGATAATGGATGAATTCCGCATCCATGCAACACATCGAGTATCAATCAATGATGAAGCGCATCCCGCTGATGAGATGTCGATCATGACGATCTTGTCAAGGCAGGTAATCTAATAAAGGCCAAAAGTTCGCACGTGGAAAGACCAAATAGTGGTAGTAAGAGTGCATCCACCACTCCTCCCAACAAGGTATCCATAAACGATTTGACAGAGAATACGGCAAGAGGAATCTGATCCCCGAATCACCCATCATTCCCACCAAGATGCAAATAGGTACTCTCTAATAGTTGATGAGCTCAACTAGGGCCTCAATCTCATGGTCAAAGAAGTTCCTTCTAAATTGGAACTTCCAAGAAATCCCATCCTCCTCGCCATCAAAGGAATCAGCAATGCACACACTTCGATTCATAAATTAAAGACGTTTGATCCCACCCACCCATCCTTCTTGGGCAAGCAAACAACCCTCCTATCCACGAGATGGCAGCTTTTTGTGCTCTTCTAAATCATTCCAAAGGAAGTTCTTTTGGATGCCCTCAAGCATTTTGACCCCACGAATCCGGCAGTTGAAGAGGGAGGCAAAGTAGATCAAAAAATTACTAAAAACTACCGTTCATCAAAGTAATCCTGCCACCTAATGAGAGAAGTCTCTTCTTCAACACAGCCAACCTTCCCTTAAATCTCTCCACCACGACAAAGTCATGGATGGCCATTCCAAGCACAGGGTGGGCAACCCAAGATAGATAAGATACAAGGAAGTTGGGTCGCACTGCACCCCATGATGCTAGCAAACCGGGGGCGGTGGCTAGCTCCTTCTTGTCAATCTGCATACCCATGACAAAGGATTTGTAAAAAGTTGATCCTTTGACCTCATGCTGCCTCTTAATATAATCATAATATCCAAAACAATAAGGCAAATTCAGGAACATCACCAGAACAAAAATCTAATGCCCATTTTAGAATTTTTACAAATACCCAAATTAAGGTTCTCCCACAGCCACTCATTTATTTCCAGAAAACTAAAGTAGGGATCAACAAGAGCATGATATCTACACATGAGCGCTACATTACCAAAAGCAGAATACCAAAATCAGGATTGTTCTACCCAAAAAAACCAAATCAGTTTTTCCAAATAGAACCAGATTCTAAATAATATCCAACATTATAACAAATGAATCATGACTAAAATCAAAGACAACCGTATTGGAATCCCACAAGATAGGAAAATAAAAACAAGAACATTACTAGAAGTGAAATCAGAAAACCAAAATCAGGTTTCTTTTACAAACAGCCAAATCAGGATTTTTTTACATGTAATCAGATACCATGCAATACTAACATTATCAATGAAATTTTAATATCCAAAACCCAAATCAGGTTTCCTCTGCAAACACCCAAATCAGGATTTTTGTACATGTAATCAGATTTTATACAATACAAACATTATCAATAACATTTTAATATCAAAAACCCAAATCAGGTTTCTTCTACAAACAGCCAAATCAGGGTTTTTCTACATGTACTTAAATTATCAATGACATTTTAATATTCAAAAACAGAAAAGAAAAAAGGCAAAAAAAAAGGGATTACCCCACTCATCTTGTTCAATAGAGGGAGTGGATTGAACTGAATTTGGATCCATTGTGTGCAGATGATCATGGATTTCAATTACTACAGGGCGCAAAAACCCAACCCTATCAGGAATATTTAGAACACAAAACAGATGACATAAAAAAAAACCTAAGGAGAAAAAAAAAAAACTAGGTAGGGAGCTCTAAGAAGGGGAGAAAAATGATTTGTTTTTAGCAGTTTCACTTATCATTGTATAGTTAGAGGGGATCTGTAATGAGGGCAATCTAAGGAGGATTCATAGGGAAATATTATCAGCACTACTGTATTTTGATGAGGGCACTCTCACTTTATTAAAAGTACGGTACGGACCGCACCATAGGATGATCCAAACCGTCCATTAGATGGGCCACAGCCTAAATAGATTGTGGCTCAAAAATCATTTCCATAGGTTGATCCTAACCCTCCGATCTATAGAGGGTTAGGATCAACCCTCTAACATTCAGATCGGACGGTTAGGATCAACCTATGGAAATGATTTTTGAGGCACAACCTATTTAGGCTGTGGCCCATCTAATGGACGGTTTGGTTCATCCTATGGTGTGGTCCGTACCGTACTTTTAATGAAGTGAGGAGTGCCTCGTCAAAATACTGTAGTGCTGATAACATTTCCCTTGATTTAGTGAGATGACTATATTCTTATGTTAGGATACTCCCAACAAGGGATATTTTTGTAATAAGAAGAGGTGGAGTGGTAATTTGGTCAAATAATAGTCAGGGTGATTCTACCCTTTTTGAATGATTTGGTTTGAGCCAAAGTGTTTCTACTTTCTAGTCTCTACTTCCTTGTGTACATTTCCAAATTTCTCCCTTCGCAAGGAGTTAGTGTTAGTGATTTTGGATTTTCAAAATCATGTATTTTGCATGTTTTAATATTTTGAAAAATGTTTTATCAAAAGCATTTGGGAAAAATAAAATATTTTTTTGGAAATATTTGCTTTTACAAAATGATGTAGAAGTGTAGTTGAAAAGATAGTCCCTTACCGGATGAGAGAAAGGAAAGAGAAGGGCTTATAAAGCACTACACTTCTCTGATACTTGTTGATTGCACATTGGGTTGAACCCATGGTTGGACCCGCGGTGCGTTGGTGCAACGCACCGTTCGCACACGCGCACGCGCGCCCACGGCGTGGGCAATGGGCTATAGGGCGCATAGTGGCGCTTTATTGGCACTTTTGTAGGCGCACTTTGCACTTCACATATACGCAAAGGTGTTTTTCACACTGAAAAGACACTAGGTGGTCTACAAAATGTGCAGAATTCAGTCATTTCATAACAGGAAAACGAATTGGCAATTCTGACAGACTTTACACTCTCTTCTACACTCCTACAAAATTCCCAAGTATTTCTACATACTATTTTTCTGCAGAAACAGTATCTAGAAATTTCTTTAAGGTTTGAAATTTCGGAAGGGCATTTCGGGTTTGATTCCGCTAGTGCTACGCGTCATCAAACATTAGTAGGGCTTCCCTAGTAGGCTTCATTATATCATGGAGGCAATTCGCGGATCCCCTTTGCACACTACTGGTGGAGGTGAATCTTGTCTTAAGGAAAGTGATATCACGCCTTGAAGCAACAAGTTTCTGTTTTTTTATCAACAACAGTACTCTCAATTTTTTCCAATAGTTAGGACATGCATATCCCCAATTGTGACCTATTCACATCTCCACCGTACACATGGCTCACTATTGGTGATCAGAACCATTCATCAAGTGACCTTGTCTTTAGGTCGAGCACTATGCAAAGTTGCTTTGATATTTGATGGGGATGTGACAAAATAGCCCCTTTTTTTTACTTGGGACAGCCCCATTAGTGTATATATAGGAGTGGTGACAAAGGATCCACCTATGTTCATGATCCATTTAAATTTCTTATCAGATCGGATTCGGAGTGTTCTTCGGTTTCTACTTCCTACTTCCTACTTCCTATGAAGAACGATCCATTTCAAATCAAATCATCCATTAGTGAGTCGCAACGTTGGCGGTGAGCGTGCTAGAGACTTAGGGTCAATGATTAGAGAACAGGAGAGGGTGACTCGAGCTTGGAGTGATACAAATCCTTACAAAAAATGCATATTGCTTATTTTTACTAAAATACCCCTAATAGAATACATAAAAGATAAAACATTAGAGGGTATTTTATACAAGGGATTTCTAGGGAGCATCGCACAAGGCATTTCGCGGGACGGCTCTTGCACGAGAGAGCAGCCACCTCATGAATAAGACAAAATATGTTGAAAGTGAACCTCTGTGGCTCCTCAATAAGACAAAATATGTTAAAAGTGAGCCTATGTGGCTCCTCTCTCCTGCAACAGCCATTCAGCAAAATGCCTTCTGCAATGGTCCCTAGCAAATCCACAAAATCTGTTGAAAGTGAGCCTATGTGGCTGCTCTTTCATGCAACAGTCATTCCTTCAAATGCCTTCTGTGATAGTCCCTAGCAAATCCCTTAGGCCCTGTTCGTTTGGGATTGTGGCAGCCATTTCGGTGGAGACCGACACGAAACCACCAAAATCTGAAACGGCCATTTATTTCGGCCGAAATTTCGGTCCAAATTTCTGTTTTTCTGAAATTTGACCCAAAAATTCTGTTTTTTTTAAAATTAATTTAATATTTTACAGAAATTTCGACCGAAATTTAATATTGAATAAAATATTAATTTTAATTTTTGTACCAGATTTCGACCGAAATTTCAAAATTTTAAACCGGTACGGAAACCGGTACGGAAACCGAAATTTTAAACCTTGGTGGCAGCCGATTGGGCCAGCAACTTGTGATTATTGGACTCATAATTAATGTAATTTGAAGTCCAATAATCACAATAGGTTGCCACAATCTCAAACGAACAAGGCCTAATCTATCTAATAATCTAGGGCAGTGATAAATCGACCCCATAATCAATCTATTATAATATAGCAGGATGGGGGTGTCATTGCTCATGGTGACGTGGACAGCCTCCCCATCCTGCTTTTAATCTACGTGGCAACTAGAATTTCTACAAATCAAAATACACCCATGACTTTAAGCTAAAGAGCCATACCCGTACAGGTTTTAGTATACAACTCATGTTGAAAAATTCTGCTAAAAATCAGCAATCTTGATTATATAGGCAAAAAATCAGCAGTATTGATGCACACATACATGTACGTATGTGACTCTCTCTCTCTCCCTCCGTCTAATAAAGGAAAAAACTGAACCAATAAGTGTGTGTGTCAAATGAAGATAACTAGATAAGTGTGCCGTTGTGGGTTTAAATGAAATGAAAATGGTTGTAATTGTTAGGATGTATACGAATCTAATAAAAATATTACTTGGATTTTTTGTAGGGCTGATTTAGAAACTGTAGTTACTGAGAAATACATTAGAGGGCTGAAGATAGCTTTCAAGCATGCCCAAGAAAATCTCCACCTGTCACAAAAACCTCTCTCTCTCTCTCTACATTAGACGGTTGAAAATAGCTTACAAGCATGCCCAAAAAATCTCCACCTGTCACAAAATCTCTCTCTCTCTCTCTCTCTCTATCTCTGACCTTTTTAGGGTACAAGGCATGTCGAAAAATCCCTAGTGCAAATAAGCAATCTTGATTATATGAGATTTAATATGGTGTAAGCCCCTATAGTTCAGTCTTTTTCAGAAAGTATTGTACGGATTACACCATAGGCTGATCCAAACCGTCCATTTGAGGGGCCACAACATAGTTAGGTTGTGCCAAAAATTCATTCCCACAGGATGATTCCAGCCCTCACGGAAACCACTCTAGATCGAAGGGCTGGGATCATAATATGGAAATAGTTTTTCAAGCACAACCTATTTACATTGTGGCACATCAAATGGACAGTTTGGATCATCCCATGGTGTACGCCATACAATACTTTTTGAAAAATATTTGACAATACGGGCTTACACCATATAAAAATACTTCACAACCATTAATCTGAATATCAGCTCGGCTCGGTGCCAACGTTCCAACTCCACCGGATATATATCCTCCCCGTTTCTCTGTCTAAATCTTAATCGGTGCTAACGTTTCAACTTCACCTGATATATATCCTTCAAACTAAAATGGCATCAATTCGTATCTTATGGGATTCAGCACGTCGTTTACCCTTTTCTTAAAAGGATTTTTAATAGTCCATTAATCCAGCAGTTATCACACAAAAAATATATCTAATGGATTTTAATATTCCTTTAATTTAGCATTTAAATCCCAAAAAATTCTCCCTCTATTTCGCGCTCACACACACAATGTTTGGACTTCGGCCACTATATATATATCCTTGAACCGGAAAAAATCTTCCGTCCTTTGGATTGAATAATCATATCCTCTATATGTAAAGGTTTCAGGTTTGGGGATGGTTTTGTTGCTATGATAATTATCTCTTTGCTAGTCTATTTGTTATGACACTCAAAACAATACCTAAATTTTAGAAGAACATGTGATATGTATCTGAACTACTATTTTACCTTAGAGGGGTGTGTCCCAAGAAAAAAAAGGGGGGATAATATATCATTTCCCTTATTATGAAAGTGTCACCCCCAAATGAAATGAAAACAAAATTCACAACTGTCTCATGTCGGTTTTGGTCATTTCAGAACAGAAGGGTATATATATAAATCCCCAAAGAAACGTCTCTTCTCTTCTCTTCTGTCTTTTAGGTTTTTATAATAATAATCTGCGCCGTTTTTTTTTTTCTTCTTAAACCCTACCAAAACCCTAGATGTCTCAGATCATTAGATCGCGTCTTTTCTCCCACCTTTCGAAGAACAGAAATTTCTGTTCTAACATTTCTACAAATCCAACAAAGGAACCTCTTATTTCTACCGCCTCTCATCTAAATGATCAATCTCAATCTCTTCCTACAGAAACTAAGGGGAAAAAATCATGGAATTTCCTTAAGTTTATGATCTTTGGAGCTCTCACAGGAGCTTCTGCAACTGCTGGTTATGCTACTTACGGTCTGTTCCTCTTTTCTTCTCTTTCCGTATTTTTTCTGAAGGAAAGATGAGGTGTTAGAGAAAAAAATACGATTTTTCAGCGGTCTGTCTCACCTTTTTTTCTTATTTGGAGAAACATCAAGATGGAAAAAATTGGAAAAAAGGCTTGAAAAAAGTAGAATGATTACTCTGAAAAATACAAAAAAAAAACATAGTAATAGTATTATCCGTTACATATTGAGAGATTTTATACGGTGTAAGCCCTTATAGTTCCTTATTTTTTCAAGAAGCACTGTACGGACCACACTGTAGGATGATCCAAACCGTTCATATGATGGGTCATAATGTAAATAGGTTGTGCCCAAAAAATCATTTCTATAGGATGATCCTAACCCTACGATCGGTTTGGATCATCCTATGATGTGGTCCGTACAGTACTTTTTTGAAAAATTACGGGACTATAAGGGCTTACACCATATAAAATTTATCATATTGATGTTTCATATTGCAATAAACATGGATGGCTAGGGTAAGGAATATTAAAAAAAAAAACACAAAATACGAGAAAATGTTATGTGAGAGAATGCTCAATAACTAAATTTCGAACATGAACTGAACATTTATTTTTTTGTTAGCATAAACTCTTCTTGAATCACTTTTTTTTTTTTCAAAATATCCATTTTCAGATTCGATGTTTTGCTTCAAGGATTACTTATTTATTGTGATAACATTTTATATATGAGTTTTCATGATTCATTCATTATGTTTTAAGTTAGTGATGCCTTTTGAACTTAACGATTGTGAGATTTATAGATCAGTTTCATTTTGGTGCAGTTCATAATTTGTGCTTGCCTAGTCGACTTAATTCCTATGATTTAGCCCACACTTTGAATTTATTGATTACACACGTGTCCTGCCGTGTACGACACGACTTGCGTGTCCACACGTGTCGACACTCTTTTGGACCCTTTTAAATGTATTACTATGAGTGTTAGAGTTAATGTGGGTGTGTGGACACACATTTGTGTAATAATCAATAATTTTATATGTATGTACGTGTCACCATTTCTAGATTTTTAGATGTTGCCATATCAAACAACTCATATCTGTATCGAACCTCGACACACGTATCTGTATCGACAAATTATGATAATATACTTTCTATTTTAGCCGTGTCCCCATTTCTAAATTTTGGGGGTTTGCCGTGTCCGACACTCCGTGTCTGTGTCGACATGCGGCACTCGTGTCGCTGTCCATAAATCATAGCTTAATTCACTTAGTTTGATTTCCCATCAATTTGTTTGATTTGTTACTTTGATTTTCTAGATTTGTTACTTTGATTTTCTAAATTTTCAGACTTAGATTTGTTAGGTTAGTAGGATGTCTACGACAAGGAGATATTATGTAGAACTATTTTAGAAATGAATTTAATTATATTTTATTGCTCAAACTGCAAAGCTACACTTAGATGTATATCATATATCTATCTTGTGTTAAAAAACTATTAAGCACTCTTTGTTACCCAGAATTGTGTTGGGTGAATTTTAAGGAGACGATGCATCAAGTCCTAAGGATTTAATGTTGTAGCAAATTTTAAGGGATTAATCTAATAGCTGATAGAATGAATTTTCAAGGAGCGAATTACAATTTTTTTATTGAAATAAGCTAACTTATGAAACTTATCTAATATCAGCTATAGTGGATTTTAAGTAAGAAAATAAGGAAATGTATTAATCCTGATTTATTAAGAAAGCAAACAGGAAAATATATTATTTAACATTAACGTTTACTAAATCTGCCAGAAATTCCAAAATTGATCTGAACAAACTGCATACCAATTTTGTTTGCTTATAATTACAAAAAAAAAAGACCAACTTCATTTTGCTTATTTTGTAGAAAATAAGGTGGCTGAGCAAATTTGGCATCTATGTGATTCTAATGGTACCTGTAATACTTTGTTATTTCTAAAAACCATTTTACTTTTATGCACAGCATATACATTGGAAGAAGTGGACTACAAGACAAGGGCTTTGCACGAATCTGCAAATTATACTGTAGGGGATGATGCTTCTGCTCTTGATGTAAGCACGACAGAAGTTATCTGCCTTGAGATTTGTCATATTTGGCTTTTTTACTTTACACAGTTCTTTGTAGTTATCAGCTATCAGTGTCTTGGTATGTGCTACTTTGCCTTTGGCTTCCTCTTTACTTCACAAATCATAACTGTCATTATGATCTAATTCCTCGAGAATTTTGAATGAGAAGAAGGGACTGCAGAACATCATTGCCAAGATATCTTGTCGACACAAAAACTTAAGGAATTTGTTTAGTCTGATACTGCAAAATTGCTCTGTATAGCGTCTTTATACCTGGAAAGTGAGGAGTCTTCTAGAAATTGAGAAGTGAATGAAAGTAGCAAAGAAAACAAATGGCTACAAGGGGTAACCGAAGGTTCCATTAAGAAAAGTTTTGAAAATGAGGGAAGACCGATACTATAACTGTCAATTTGATCCAAACATATCCTATTTTTTTTTTCTAATAATGAAAATATTATTAAAATTGAAGAGCAATAACTGAAGGTTTAGAGCTTTCCCAATCTTCTAATTTGGCATATACACACCTCGTCCGGCTAGATTATCTTTCTTCTTGTTGGCCTACCAAAATATGCAAAAATATATTTGATGTAGCTAGATCACCTTAGCAAATATGAAATGTGAACTTTTAACCAAACTTCTGAAGACCCAAACATTCCTTTCCTTCCAAATCACCCAAATTGTGGCCATGAGCACCATTCTCCACAAAATCGTCCCTTTCTTTCGCCAAGGGATAAAAAACCAGCACTCCAGAGGATCAACAAGCCGGTAAGGGAAGACCCAGGATATCTTAAATCTCGGTAGAATGAAGCTCCAAATGTCTCTGGCTAACCTGCAGTAAAGGAAAACATGGTCCACATACTCTCCCTGCCTCCAAACATAGAAGCATTTTATGATTACGTAGGTGATCTACCATGAGGATACTGTCAAGAAAAGTATTCCAACCGATTGTGCAAACCCTGGAGGGGCAGGAATGTTCCACACTCTACCCAGGTGCGAGGAAGGAGGGCAAGGAACAATGTGATGGTAGAACGATTTGGCGTTGAAAACCCTAGAGGAGCTCAGATCCAAACCTTTTTACCTAAGCCATCTTTCTTTATATAGAAAGAATCCAGTATATCCAAAAACCGCGCCACCAACCGATCTCTCTGTCAAAAAAGTTTCGCCTTAAGTTAATTTTTCAAGAGACCTACAAATACACCCGATCTTCTTCCACATGTGGTGATTACTCATTATCATTTGTCAATGCTCCAATCACACATGCTACAACATCCTACATGTAGTAGTTGCGTACATGATTGATAGTTTTGATCAGCTGGTGTGTTTGTCGCAGGTCAAAGGAATTTTTAGTTCTCCAAGTCCTCATCTTAAGATGCATAGAATTTTTTCTTGGAACGTGTAGATTATAGGCACGAGGGATTGTAATCCTTTTAATCGGGGTCCACTGCCCATATGGTACACGAGTGATCAAGGCTGTTCATCTTGTTAGTCCCCGTGAGCTGTCCCACTTCTTCAGTCCACTCTGAAGGGAGATTCTTGTCCACTCAGTCAAGGTCACCAAATATCAATGATTGAAAGATTTATGGAGACACCTAAAACCCCCTTCAGACCAACAATATAGGATCGTATAGGTGGGTCACCTAATGATGGACACAAGGGATTAGTGTCCTGTGCATCTCACCCACGTGCCACATGTACAGTGGGATACTTGGTCGAATGATTTTAGCATTCTTCTAAATACATTGATGAAATGCCAAATCCACTGATTTGATAAGGGATACTTCTAGCAGGAGATTACAAATATTTTGTTATGGGCTAAAGCTACTACTGGGGACAGTCATTATTCTTTCTGCCTATGATTTGTACATTTCTAGTGTGATACACAGTCTTAAAAGATAATACAGAAAAGGTTGAATAGAGTCTTAAAGGAAATACAGAAAAGGTTGAACATTTGTTTTTCTTTTTTAGTTCTTGTTTTAAACGTGTGCCCATTTTTCTCCAAATGTTCATATTTGATACTTATGTCTCTTGCCAATTTTCAAATCTATCACTGTGTTCTTATCTACTCAAAGAAACTCCTGTATCATATTTGTTTATGTATTTTTTCATTACAACGTTGAACATATCTGAAGGTCACCTTTTTCTCCATGTGAACTTTCAATTTTTGGGATGTGTTCTCGACTTATCAATTTTGACTATTTTATCATATATGTAATCTTTTTAGTAACAATAGTGATTGGTTTCGTATTGCAAGAGTTAAATTCCTTCATTATTCCCTTGAACAGAAACTCCAGGCTATCCTTTATTCAACAGCTATGAAAGGTGACACTCTGAACTATATTCTTATTTTTCTATCTTTTGCTTTTATTTTGTTTCCTAGGCATAACATAATTTCTCCATGAATTTATTTCTTGTCATCATTTGTCTGTTTTTTCTACCGATGATGCATGGATTCTTCGAAATGGACGAGTTACTCATGTCTGTCACTTTACATATTCCAACGCCCCATGGATTTGGTTACAATGGATTTCTTTTTGTCAAAATTTTAGCTCTTGACTTCTACCCATCCTAATAATAAGGAAATGTAACAGTACACTTATATAACCTACTAAAGTCCCCACTATTACCCTATTTTTCCGTATACGAATAGAAAATCCACAAACGTCTTATTCAAGCTTTGTTTGGTTTGACATGTTTACATGTGTCGGATTCCTACAATCATACATACATACCTATGCGACATAGGTTTCTCAACGAATAATTCTGACACATGATTCTGTTAGTTTCATTCACAAGTTCATCACTTATCTTTTGAATGGCATGGAGTAAGGATTAGGCTTGTTGGATCATCTTTGCATATATGAAGTTGCAGCATTTTTACATCTATGTTTGCTGCATAACCAATTTTAATAAGAAAATGGTAGACCCAGTTGTCCTATAATTCTTGGTAAAGTAAAACTAGAAATTGATAATAGAAAAGAATAATGTGGGGACAAAATGACGGCCAAGAAACAGTCCAAAAAATTTATTTCCTGGCCATCAATTGTTTTTTGTTTCTACCTATGTTGCACAGATACTGCTAAACATACTAAGTACCTATGACTGACACGTTTTGATTCCAAAATTCCACGTATTCTGGTGACATGGATGTGAAATGTGTTAAAAAGACCTAAATGTTATTAACTAATAGTAAAAAAAGTTCACAAGACGTTATGAATAATAAACGATGTAAAGTGACGTATGCTGGGATAATTCTGTGGAAGTTCAAGTGTTTTAAGTTTCTCTTGGTATTTGAAGCTGCACTGTTGTTGTTTACACCCACAGAAGAGTTTAAAATAAATAAATAAAGATTGTTATAAAAATAATATATATTTTATACAACTTGTATGGTGTTTTAACTTTTTTTGTAAGCCATAGATTCTTTCATTTTTCTTCCAGTAATTTCCATTTTCTGACATTGTAGTGCCTGCTAAATCTGTTGAGCTATACATGGATATTAGGAGATCACTGGAAGAAAAATTGCGGGTGTGTACTATTTTCCATTCCTATCCTCCAACTTTGTCATCTTTTTGTTGTAAGTATTAATTTCTAAATCAATTAATCTGGTTTATCATTTATACGCTGTTGTACAGGGATTTACTGAGCCATCCTCAGAGAAGCTCCTTCCAGATTTGCATCCTCTGGAGCAACATGTCTTTACACTTGTCCTGGATCTAAATGAGACTTTAATATACTCAGACTGGAAGGTAAACTTTACTTTTTCTGCCAAAAAGGTCATGCCTATTCCTTATTCTTGATCTTGGATCTATTCAAATTTCAAATGGTTGTTATAAACTAGAGTTTTTTCTTTAGTTCGATCCACTTCTAAAAAAAAGAACCTTAGGAATTGACAAAGAATGAAGTGGGCATGAGAGTCAACCCACATCCTAGGTCATGGTCTTAAACTCCCCTCAAATTTCCCCAATATGACCGAAATATTTCCATTTCCACCCCCACCGAAACAAAATCTACATGATTTCCTTCCACGTCATTATTTCTTCGAAATTTTGACCGAAATTCCTAAACTTTGATCGAAATTCTCGAAATTTGACCGAAATTCCTGAAATTTGACTGGAATTTCCAAAATTTGTCGGAAATGGTCGGAACGACAAAAAAAACAAACAAAAAGATGTTATGATTTGCATTTCATTTCATTAATGTAGAGAATAATATTTGGTAGGTAGCATCGTTGAACTGCACAACAAAGTAACCTTATCTTATGCATGGAATGTCGGATCGACATGGGACTAGTAATACCTCGTAACTCTATGTGGTATAGACATCGAGTTGGGGTCCTTAGAGGGGAGACTGGTCATTGTTTTTTTTTTTTTTTGAATGGTTGAAAGACCAGTCATTGTACTTTCTTATTCTTCATTACATTGTACTTCGTTATTGACTTTACTGTCCAGATATGTGCGACAACACATGTCACTGGGTGTTCGATGTGATTAAGCTATCATGGATGGATTTCTTCCGTATGTGACGATTTCTAAGTCTGTATTTGTGCTTATTCTGGCATTTCCCAAAGTTTTATCTTAAAATTTCATCATTTGCATATGTTCCCATAAGGTTTCGTGATTTTACAAGATTTCCACTAAAACTGAACTGTTTCCGTTTCCGTGACGACCGAAACTGAAACTGAAATTTAAAACCTTGCTCAAAGCTTGCCAGTCATACCTAATTGAATATCGGGCTTCATAAATGCATTGTGCTCTTATTTTATATTCTATGTATTATTTTAAGTTATAGGAACTAAACGATGCTATTCTTGTTATGTGAAGCGTGACAGAGGCTGGAGAACATTCAAACGGCCTGGAGTTGATGACTTCTTGAAACATCTGTCTAATTTCTATGAAATTGTTGTATATTCTGATCAACAAGACGTGGTAAGTTTTGACTTCATGCTCTCTTTCAATGACGAGATGTTTTTGGTTATTTGGTAAGTTTTGACTTCATGCTCTCTTTCAATGACTTCATGCTCTCTTTCAATGACGAGATGTTTTTGGCTGATTTATTTTATTTTATTTTCTTTGGTGTGTAGTATGTTGATCCCATTGTTGAAAGGCTGGATAAGGAAGGACGCTATGTCCGTTATAGACTGTCAAGACCTGCAACCAGATATGTGAATGGAAATCATTATAGGGTATGCCTAATTTTCTTTAGTAAGAGGAAACAAAATTTTTTCACACAGGATGATATTATGTAATTGAAAAAAGAAGAAGAGAAAGCTAAAGGTGCAATGGATGCAGGTTATTGTAATCATGTTGCCTCAATATTTTAGACATGATATCCTTTTTATTACTTCCTACTTTATAATTTCTGTTATTGTTACTAAATTGTGATCAAAATTTATAATTTTATTTGAGTTTATGCTTTGGTGAACATGTAATTATTCTTTATGACCTTCGGCTTTGTGAGATCACTATCATTGTTTTGGAAGTTGTTGATGCCAGTTATACTTGTGAAACAGCCAATTACTCCAAAAGCTTAAGCCGTTGGAGAAGGCGTTATTTCATCTTTTATAAACACTCCTCACGTGTCGCCCCTCTTTTTAGGGTTGGCCTACACGTGGCACATGTGGCCTCTCTTTTGGGTTGGCCGTTAGATGTCGGTTTTTAATATCAAGGAGTTTCGGACCCAGGCAATTTGCTCTGATACCATGTGAAACGACCAATTTCTCCAAAAGTTTAAGCTGTTGGAGATGGTGTTATTTAATCTTTTATACTTTAATAGTTCCATTAGTATCCATCTATGTTTTGAACTTCCTGCTGTCATCATCATGTAGTTGAAAATCATCTTTTTGACTTTTTGTAAATGGGATTTATTAGCTTCGCCTCTGCTTTGATTTTGTATTGGTCACTGCTTTGATTTTGTATTGGTCACAGATCAAAATTTTCTGATTCTGATACCTTTATTCATGTATCTTTTCAATTTGAAGTCTCTTATAGGGAAATGATATAACACTCCAATGCTTTGATATCATGCTCTACTAGCTTGTCTTTTAGTATTTAAAAGGCTGTAAACAGGTTATTACAGTTGCCAAAATGCTCTCACAAGCCCATTAAATACTAAAAGACAGGCCAGGAGAGCATGGATATCAAAACATTGAAGTGCTGATATCATTTCCCTATTTATATTGTCATGATTTTCCTTCAATGCACCTTGGCCTTCAAATTATCTTTTTAAATTATTGTACTTAACACATTAACCCTCAATGGTTTAATGATGTCATTGTACTTTGATGACCTCTAAGGTCCTTCAGTGTTTGTGATTATGGTGAAAGCCCGATTAAATTTTCTTCTTTTTCACTCCGAATACAAACGTGATTGCTGCAGGACCTCTCGAAGCTAAACAGAGATCCCTCACGGATTCTTTATGTGAGTGGACATGCCCTAGAAAGTAGCCTTCAACCAGAAAATGGTGTGCCAATTAAGCCTTGGAAGCTTGAACCTGACGATACAGCACTTTTAGATCTTATCCCATTTCTCGAGTGTAGGTTATTTTGTAATTTCTTTGGAACATTTAGAACTAGTAGCTATTATTTAAATTTCGTAATTCCTGTTTCTCTGTCCCCTTTTGAGTATATGTGGAATTTAGTTTCATGAAAACCTGACCTGCTTGAACAACAGATGTGGCCCAGCATAGACCGGCTGATATAAGAATTGTTTTGGCGTCTTATCAAGGCCATGATATTGCAACTGAGTTTGCTGAGCGATCTAAAGAATACCAGAGGTAAACATTTTGTTACTTTATGCTTGTTTTCCATCAAATTGTCAATAAAGAATCATTCAGAACGTGGAAGTTAAAACATAATTCAAAACCCCTTACTTCTTTCTTCTCTCAAATGCCCCTTAATATTTATGAGAATTCAAAACTCGGAAGTTAAACATAATTCAAAACACGGGAGCTTTTTCTCGTTATAAGTCAACTCAACTCAACTCAACTCAACTAAGCCTTTGTCCCAAACTAGTTGGGGTCGGCTAATGAATCCTTCAGAAAATTTTCATTAAGAAGGTGAAACGATCTACCCCGGTCAAATTGATTTAAGTCTAATCCTGACACTAGATCATTTTCTTCCATGGATCATTTTCTTCCATTCTATCCTATCCAAGGTCATGTTCTCTGTTATGTTCCTGGCCCTCAAGTCTTCCTCATTGTTTCTACCCTTGTTGTTTTCGGTCTGCTCCTACCTCTTTTTACTCCATCAACTTGGCACGAGTCACTTCTTCTCACTGGAGCATCCAAAGGACTACGTTGGATATGCCCAAACCATCTTAAGCGGTGCTCTCTCATCTTCTCCTCAATTGGTGCGACCCCCACCTTTTTACATATGTCTTCATTTTTAATTCGATCTAACCTTGTGTGGTCGCACATCCATCTAAGCATTTGCATCTCCGCTACATTCATCTTATGCACATGCTGCTTCTTGGTGGCCCAACATTCTAAGCCGTACAGCATGGCTGGCCTCACAGCTGTCTTATAAAACTCAATAATTTGTTTTTTAAGTAGGAGAAATATAATGGCTCCACATACATATAATTCATGAACCTTGGAATATGATCCTTTCCATTCAACAGAATTGTGCTACATTCTGTCAATATGACGTTCAATATGTTGTTCATATTGACATTCGGTCTATATAATCCTTATGGTTATGCTTTCCAATTGCATGGAGCTCCCAACTCTTTTTTTCCTTTATAGACCATAACCAATTTATTTCAACTGTCATCAGTTTCCATTCAAATAATACTAAAAAAAAAGGTTGGCCAAGTGCACGAGGCTCCCGCCATTGTGGGATCGGGGGAGGGCTAGATGTATGCAGAATTACCTCTGCTTTGCAGAAAGGCTGTTTCTTTGACTTGAACCCGTGACCACTAGTTCATAATGGAGCAACCTTACCATTGCGCCAAGGCTCGCCCTCTCAAAGAATATTCAAAAAAAGAAAAAGAAAAAAAGATCAACTTCCTTTGAAATAAGATGTTTTGCAAACCAGTTTTGTATGTTGCATTGTTGCCTGGCTTTGTAGAAAATTTGTTTTCATATTTAAATCCCAATGTCAGTGAACAATCTCTAATACATTTGTATCATGGTGTTACATCATCAGTCCTGGATCTCAATTGGACAAGCTTGTTTTGCTACAATAGAAAAAGAAAGTATGATAAACCAAAATGCAATAACGTGCATGGAGTATTTTATCACCTGGATTATTTCATGTATGATACCATTTTTCCTTTTGGGCAGCTGGATTGGATGACTATAGGACCACACGTTAGGATATGTTTATATTTCTACAACATGGTTGTTGGATTCAAACCCTCCTTTTTTAAGAAACATAGGCTGAGGCTTTTGTAAGATTTGCTTATGGAAATTTGGAAAACATTTTAAAGTAGGAAATTTGGTATTGGTAAATTTAGGATTTAGAAAGTTGAAATAGTAAGTTACGAGTATTTCCACTTTAGAAAGATTATATCAAGGCCTCCGATTATATGAGTTTTCCCAAGAGATGATGTTCTTTTTTTTTTTTTGAACCCGGAAAGGAATGCGGCCCCGGGGCGGACCACCAAAATTTTATATATGATAGTGGAGATACAACTGGAGGGGATCCTAGCCTCAGGCAAAAGAGGAAACCTTAACAAAAACCAACATGATAACAAATGATGATGTGCTTGAGTTTTGATGATAATAGAGGAAACCCTCAAGAGATGATGATGTGTTTGAGTTTTGATGAGTGTTCTTTCTCCCTCCATATAGAAAGAAAACTCTGATAGTTGGATTCACAGAGATTTGGAAACAAATTGGATGTGCGCAACCAGGGACCGGAGGAGAGATTTTATAGATGTTTGTGCGTAGGGATATGACTCCTCATCACGTCGATTCCCCTCCCCAAATGACTCCTTTTGTTGACAACTCTTCACTTAATGACTTTTTTTTTAAAAAGTGACAAATTCCATTGATAGTAGAATGGCATTGGGGACCAGGAGTCCTGTCCTGATTACAAAATATCAATGGAAGATGGACCGGGAGTACCCATGACCAGATTTAGGAAAGCCAAAATACAACATCTTGATTTCTTCCCTCCACCGATACACGAAGGATGTCTTCTTCCACAAAATCCCAGCACTGCCCTGTTAACTTACCAACTTCTCCAAAAGCTTAAGCTGTTGGAGAAAGGCGTTATTTATCTTTTATACTTTAACACTCCCCCGCACGTGTGGCCCACTTAGCAAACACGTGGCACATGTGGTCCCACTTTGGGCAGACCATCGCATGTGGATTTTTGCTATCCGGGAGGTTTGACTCGAGACCTTTGGCTTTGATACCATGTTAACTTACCAACTTCTCCAAAAGCTTAAGCTGTTGGAGAAAGGCGTTATTTATCTTTTATACTTTAACACGCCCTATCACTGTGATGCTCAACTAGGAGGAGCATTTTCTTAATGACTTTTCACAAGAGCAAATAGCTAACCAAATTGATCTTGGCCATTGATCTTGCTAGGTTCACATCCACCGCTAGGATTATTTCCTAACATTCTCCTACTTGGCCATCAAGATCTTTGTGCTAAACATAAGGACCATAACTTTAAGGTAGTTGGGTATCAATCATAAAATTCTGTTCAGTAAGAACCACCAACAATAAATCGTGTAACCATTGGGTCACCAACTCTAACCAATAGCCTACGCCACGATTATATCATTAGTAATTTTAACTAACATGAATGTAAATGCACACACATAGAAATGGTCCAAAAAGCGGTCTTCAGACATTCTACCTTTTCTAATAATCCATATAATGTGCATAGATCAAGAAAGTGTTCCTAAGCTATAGCCTATAGCATATCTAAGCTATAGCTCAAAAACACATGTGGCCCCACATTTTTTGGGGGATCCAAAGCATTCATTTGGAAGACCCTTCCATGGAAAGGGTGTGTACCAAAAATCAGCCCTATAGGATCATCCTAACCTAATCAAAGGTGGAGTGGAAAATGGATAGACACTATGTGTCAATGTTTCTGCCCATTTTTCCCCTCTACAGATGGCAGGGTTAGGATGATCCTATAGGTCTGTTTTTTTGTACACACCCTATCCATGGAAGGGCCTTCCAAATGAATGCTTTGGATCCCCAAAAAAAGTGGGGCCACATGTGTTTTTGAGCTATAGCTTAGGAACACTTTCCTCACACACACACACACACACACACACACACACATATATATATAAGAATAAGAAAAATTCAATGTGATCACAATAGTGTATCTCAATACCCAATGCAGACCATGAAACAAAGGGCCAACATAAGTGCTGTGTGATCACATTATATATATATATAAAATACAATGTGATCACAATAGTGTATCTCAATACCCAATGCAGACTCCCACTATCACAGGCTATCAAAAGTGTCAGCCAATCCCATGCACGCTAAATGCTCTGTAAAGAGCTTTGGTGACAGACCATGAAACAAAGGGCCAACATAAGTGCGGTGCTTATTTCCTCCATAGATACACACTGATTTTGAACTCATAAAAGAAACCAACAAGTACAAGGTGATAAAATAACTGACTACTAAGCGTGCAATGGCGGTAAATCCATTGTGTTCTCAATTGTTATATACTGGTATAAAAAGAAAAAAGTTAAGTCCCCTGCAAAGCGTGAGGGACAACTTTTCTGCTGCCTTAGACAGAATTTCAAATTATCTCTTTCCTCATTCATGGTGGATGGCCATTTCTGTGAGATACATACAATGCAATTTTACTCGAGCATGATATTACTGGTGCAGAAGGATGCAAGAACAGAAGAGACAAGGACGTTTCTGGGGCCGCTGAGTTATGTTAAGCTTAAGATGAGTTGACAAAGCAGGATTGTCGGCAGTGGATTAACAGGTAATGATTCTTCGAAAACTTCAACCCATTGTTGTTATACTGTGAAGCATTCTAAGTCATAGAGGGAGAGAGAGAGGAAACTATCATCTACCATTCCTTAACGTGTCATTGTCAACAAGGGACAAATATTTTGTTTGTTCGCTCTCTCCCTATTGTTGAAACTTATGTTGTTCATTTTTCGTCTGCCTTCGTGGAATGGTATGTAGATCATTGAATTGTATACATTACCTCAGTTTTCTTTTCACCAGTTTTATGAAATTTTGATGGCTAAAATCACTTATATTTCTGATATCCTCAAGGATTTCCCAGGCAAAAAAAAATAAAAATAAAAATGCAATTTTCTTCAATTTTATGGTGCTTGGTTGCCCATTTAGCATCGAAATCCCTCCGGACGAGTTGTGTAGCATCAATGCCCCCCTCCTTATACTTTCCAAGCCAAATTTCTTGCCAAATTTCTTAAAAAGGATGAATTTTGCTTGGAAAATTAAATTATGCCTTTTCTCTCTCTCTCTCTCTCTTCTTTCTTTTCCCTCTTTCTAGGGATTTGGCTTGGAAAATTATGCCTTTTCTCCTACTCTCTTCTCTTTCTATATTGGTAATGACACTCCTTCCCACTGCTCACGAGGTTGGCAACAAAACACAACTAATCACTATTCTTCACGATAAATTCTAGGTAAATGAAATGTTTGTTTATCATAGGTAAATCAAATGTTTGTCCCCTCCCTATTGACTACTTATACCACTAATCTACAAGGTAACTACTTGTATCGATTTGCTAGACAATTTAGCGGGAAGACATTTCATAGCTCACTTTTGCAAGAGAGAACTGCCACCTCAGATGAATTAACTAGGACAAAATCTGCTAAAAATGTAAAAAGTGAGCCATTTATATTTCGGATGGATGGAATGTTCTTTCCGCATTGGACAAAGACTATGTCGGTTCCCTCATGATGGCTACAAGACCAAAGGTCTTGATTACAGGTGTATCTTCCCATTGTGTGACCTAAAAATTGATTATTGTGTTCTGGTTAAGCTAATGTTCTTTTAAAATTTCAAGTGTGAGATCTTTGATTGCTAATGACTGATTCTTATCATCTAAAATAAGAGAAATTATATGGTGGCTGCCCTTTACATATAAAGGGCGGAGAGAGAAAAAATCAACCACATTAATTTTTGATCAAGGTAAAAGTAAAAAAAGGGAGTTTAACAAAGATAAAAAAATAATTGGGGAGAGTTTTCTCTCTCTCTCTCTCTCTCTGCTCTTGTTGTTGGACGGTCGGCCACCATATAAAAACTCCTAAAATAAATGCTTTGGGTTGAGGTTCTATAAAAAATTTCTGAAAAGACAATTACCATCAGGGCATGTTTGGCTACCATGAAAAAATATTTCATAAAATATTTGTTGGCACAATTGCGAGAGATGAGCTGACAATGCGAAGGGGGTAGATATTTGAGAGCAGAGTGGGTAAGAGCATGAAAATTCCCTAAAAAACAGTAAAAAATACGGTAAATCAAATTGGGTTTTCTCTTGGGGATCACGGATTAGAATAATAGGCAGAATGAGCCGGGGTCGACAAACGCTATTCCTGTGTTTTTTTTTTTTTTTCAATCTTTCCATTCTCCGGAATGAAAAAAACCATAAAAGCACTGCCAAGAAGGGTTTTAAAGAATGTAGCCTGAACAATTGATTTTTGTAAGCCTTAATCTAAGGGATGTGGGGATGCCATGAGAACAGACCGATATGAATCCCCTCATGATGGTCTTCTAGATCAACAGTTCTTATAATCTCCATGTCCTTGAGTGGGACCCACTGTTGATCAATAGGATTGATCCTAATGGTGATCACCAGAGTGGTCAGATTGTTCCTAAACATCTAATCATGATTGGGGAGCATTTGTGCAGGTGCGTTTTTATATAGTGAAATGATTTCCTAAGAGGATCTTTTGGGGAAATATTGGCAACACTTGTTTTGGGGAAAGGAACATCATTCAAATAACTTGGAATTTGCACAGCCAAACCTTTGATTGAGCATAAGATAATGTAAATTTGCAGACCAATAGGAGTACACAAAAACAGGAAAAGAAACATCACTATATCTATTACCCATAATCATAAGAAAACTCAGATATGCCGACCATGGCACTAAGCACCTGAGCTACAACAAAAATACTACCCCCCTAAGATTGTGATTATCAGAAATGCAGAAATTGGGTTCTTAGCAGTTTCAAAATGGGCTGCAAGATGGTGTGAATAACCCCACTACTGATTGTAAGAATATAAAGGCCCTATCTTCTCATATTGTCCCAAAACACCTCCATCAATGACCCTTTAGGACCCAAAGCTAAGGCCTTTTGGCCATCAACCCCTACTAAAAACAGTGCAACCCCCACAGAAGCTGCACCCAAAAGCACCAACCTTGAAAACCCAGTTGGGGTAACTTCTAAAATCTCTTCTTTGGGGGAAATTTTGACATTAGTTGAATGCCACTTTTCTGTAGAATATCTTAGAACTAGTTCTGGGTAGCTTGTGTTTTTGGCTTGGGTGGATTTTGGGTGTGGTTTTGAAGGGTATTTTGTGGTAAAAAATAGTTTATTAATTAGTGTTCACCACTTGTCATGATATAGGAGGCTGCTTATGACTCCTGATGATCCATGGGTCTGAAACAAAGAGGAGTGCCAATATAAAAACTTACGAGGGCATATCAAGGTTGTGCTTGTCCTTTTTAGGGAATTTTGAGGGAAACGTGGGCAAAAAGTCAAAAAAATTTGGACCATTTCTCGATTTGTGCGTGTCATCCTTGCGCAGGGGCCATGCTAATCTTCTCTGTATCGTTCCAATTTTATCAGATGTCTCCGAAGAGACATTCCTATATGAAATTCATTGTTATATAAAGTCATGCATACTCTGTTGAATGACCGATGTGGGATTATTTTTTAACGTCTTTTTCTTGTTTGCCACAGTTTTACCCTTTTGTTTGCTGAAGCCTTTGTTTCAGTCTAGGGGTATTTCTGTAAACGTGTTTATTAGGATAGTTTTCAAAGAAAAGGAAATACATACTCCACCCTGTAAGAATGTTTTCTTTGGAAAGAGATTAGCATGGAAAAAAAATTCAAGTGGGGCCTACCAATCTAATAATCCAACCTTGTCATCGGCTATGGATTGGTGGGCCATGCTTTGTGAATTTCTCAGGTCAATCCTATCCCATTTAAAGGTCAGGATTGTTTGACCTTATTCTCATGACTTGTCTTCCAAAGCGGGTCCCAGTAGATGAACTAGTAAAAGGATTCAGCTGAATTAATGAGAAAGAACATTAATCATTTTCCATGTAGCAAATGATTTTAACAATGGAGTGTTGATCTGATGGTTCATCACAAGTGGGCCCAATGGGACCAAGTTCCATGTTGAGTTTATATCCCATCCATACGATCAGGATGTGAAATTGATCTTTGGGTTGAATAAATCCTTAAAATATGTATTATTTTGATGGATGCACTTGTCTTTTCAAGAAAATTTATGAGAGGGTAGTAGTACAAGTGGGTCCCATATTTTCAATGATCCTAGCCATTTATCTGTTATATCTTGCGATGGATGGGCGATGCATCGAAATCCAATGCGATTGGACGATTCTAACTCTCCAATTATGCGGCCGTTAAAGGACGGTGAGAAGAAAAGAATCAAAGGTCACAGCCTCAAATTGGAGATCTTCCAATGGGAGAACAAATCCATAGCAAGGCTTATGATAAATGGTATCGATCGAACAAGTGGGTCCCACAGATGGGTCCCAATTGTACCTTTGTCACCGTTGGATTAGGTGGCAAAAGTCTATTAATTTGAATGGTTATGATTGTCCATTGGATCCATATCCTAAGGTCCAAAATTATATCGGAATGCGACTCAGACATTGTAAAAAAAAAAAAATCTTATGGAGCTTCCTAGATCCGCATTGAGGGCACCAATTTACGAGAATACCTAATCAAAATGGCAACCAATATTTTATTTTCATGCATTTTGTTTTGATGACAATTCTCCTCTCTCTCTCTCTCTCTAGTATTTTTCCTCTTTGCTCCCTAACCCTAAGCCCTAACTATGTACAACATAAGTAGGACCCGGGACACTTGTATGGACGGTCCAATTTGAAATGGATCATGACCGAGACTCAGAAAGTAGTATCCGAAAAGATCTCGAAAAAGGATCCGAGACTTGTGGCTATCAAACTTGTGGCCATCAAACTCAAGGGAGGTGCTTCGGCATGGTGGGATCAACTACAACTCTTATGTACAAGGATGGAGAACCGACCAATTCGGACATGGGCACGGATGCGTCAAGTCCTTTGTGAGAGGTTTCTACCCCTTGATTATGATAATGATCAGACGACTTTTTGCATGAGTCGAACCGTCGTAGAGACACCGCAAACCATGAAAGAGAAGGTGACTTTGGATCTTCCTATTGGAACAAAAAAGCCGCTACTGGCATTTCCAACACAAGGAAGAGGACGTGAAGATGTTCCTTCTACTTTGGCAACAACACAAGTTCCTAGGTATGATCCACACGAGTCACCGTTCGAGCAACATGTCATGTGCTACAAGTGCAACCAATTGGGTCACAAATCCAATCAGTGTCCCCTAGCCATTGGTGACGAGCTTGAAGATGTTGATCAGAAGCAGTGTGATATAGAGGAGCAAAATACAGAAGAAGACCTCATTCATACCATTTGTCCTTCCGAGCAATACTTAGTGATGCATCAAGTTTTATGTCCATCAAAAGTAGATGAGGACCCCAAACCCTTCAAAGTGGAGCGATAATTATGTTTGGCACTAAAAGAATCCCTTGTCAAATCAAAGAAGGAGAAAAAGAAACGAATCTATAAAGGTGTTAAAAAGAAGAAAAAGAAGCTCGACGAATATAAATTTAGGTACCATGCCGAAAGGGCCAAACACCAATTTAGTAAGGTCTTTGAAGTTGGAGATTCTATAATGAAATCACCAATGAACTCGAGGGCGAGTTCTCTTCAAGTAGAGGGGAATGATGTGGCCAACACTTTTGGCTGCAAAGGATAGAATTTAGAAAGTGTCCCAAGAATCCAATATGTACAAGAAGTGAGTATAAATAGAGTTTCTTTATTTAATTTATTTGTTTCATTCTAGCTATTAGGTAGTTTTAGACGACTTGTTGCCTTTTCTTATAATTTGAGTCCATGTAGATTTAGAAATTTAGTTCAATTAGGAATAGAAGTTGAGTCTAATTTAGGAATTGGCTTCAAATAATTTTAGAAAGTAGAGATTTACTTGGAGAAGAAGTAGTTTTTTTAAAAGCCTATGTGCAAGGGTTGTTGCACAGTTCATGTTTGTTTTATGAAATAAAGAAATTTTCTTCTTTCTTGATAGAGAAAGTTGATTATCTCGTTCTTCGTGGATTCGAAGAATAGGTCTTCGTGAATTCGACGAGCGCCCTTCGTAGATTCGAAGGTTTATTCCGATCGGTGTTGACACTGATCAGCCTCGACTCGTTCTTCGTGCTTCCGGCTACGCCACTTTTTAGGCTATATAACGCCATTCATTCTCAGGCTAGTTGTTATAAGAAATTGGGACACAATTTTGAAAGGGAGCGTTTCAAAAGCTGAAGTGATGGCGAAATGGAAACCTCCTCCTAGAAACGTCATTAAACTCAATGTAGATAGTTGCTTAATTGGTAACCTAGGCATGGGAGGTACTGGTGGTGTTTTTAGGAACTATTTGGGTGACATCATCTGTGCTTTTGTTGGACCTATTGGAATCATTGATTCTACCAAAGCCGAGGTTCATGACATCTACAAGGGTTTTACTATTTTCTTCAACCGAATGGAGGGGCGGTTGGAAGTGGAAAGCGACTCTTATAATACTACGTTGTAGGAGAATCGCCAACCTACTGGATGAGATAAAAGATCTATGCCATTTTTGGCGATTTTTCTTTTTCTCTCATTCCTAGAAGTGCCAACGATTTGGCTGATCAGCTTGTAAATCGGGAGCTTCTATATAAAGATCACTTGTATATGGGGCATTCTCTCCCCTAGAAGTGCATTTATAATCTTCTTTCTTTTAATTAATGAATAATATTTTTTTATTTCTCAAGAAAAAATTGTGTGATTAGAATGGCATGTAAGAGATGAATTTAATCAGATTGTCCCATTGCTGTTAGGTGTACATCAGGTGATTATAAATGTAGGATCTTCATTTAGTGAAGCCCATCAATATCATTGATTGATAATATCCTGACCTCTAATTGAAGGATCATCTGATCTTATTTGAAGATCACAAATGGAGTATTACAAAAGATTGGACAATGTCTGACAATCAATGGGTAAAAATCCATTAATTGAACAGTAAAGATCATCTGATCTTGCGTGAATTTTGACGTATGACCCTTCCACGATGTGGGCTCCTCGAATTAACGGTTCGGATCCAAATGGGAGGAAGATAAAAGAGGAAACTGTTTCACTCACTTTACAACTTCAGTCCTCCATCAGAGTCTATGAAATCCATTAATTTCTCACCAAACAAGAAAAATTTTCTCCATAATCCCACATCACTCCTTTGACATTCTATGAAATGCATCATCTACTCTCATTGCATACCATGTGGCTCAATGTGGCCCACCAGATCAAAGCTATGATTGCCCAGATCATAACTGTTAACAACCCAATCATTACCATTGACAAATGAATTTCACAAGAAAAAGAAAGAAAAAAGAGAGAAGAATATGTTTACATGTGATAGTAGTAAGTAGAAAATATTACAATCTTAGCCATTGGTCTCCATCTATGAAATTCCTACTTAGGAAGGGTTTTGCTTCTTCATAGCTTAGTGCTTTTGCCCATGACACTCTATCTTTGGAACTAGCTCCCCTTCCTCTACACTGGAATTCTCCAAACAAAACAGTCCTGCAAAATTTACCCAGTAAAAATTTTCAGTAATCTAACAAATTCTCTAGTAGAATTCATATGTGTGTGTGTGTGTGTGTGTGTGTGTGAGAGAGAGAGAGAGAGAGAGAGAGAGAGAGAGAGAGAGAGAGAGAGAGAGAGAGAGAGAGAGTTCACCCTCTTCTTGATGGGTCTCCCCAGTCATTCCATCCTTGAGGGATTATAATACCATCCAAGTTACAGTAGGAATAGACAACCCTTGCATATCTACCCCAAGCTCTTCCCAAGTAAAAACTCCCTGATCCTTTCAAATTGCAGTTAAGGAAAGAGAACCCAGCATCTTCCGACGAAGAATTCCTATCAGACGCTGTAATTGCTCCATAACTATTAGAGATTGCATGAAGAGTACAGCCCTGATTCACAACACCCAGTTCCATATCAGAGTCGGAGACAAATTTTCGAATCCAAACAGAGAATATGAACAAGACCCATGTTTATTTTTGGATCAAACGTTAATGGAAATAATCCAAACAGTGAATTTAAACAAGACCCATGTTTATTTTTTTTATCAAACATTAATGGAATTAATCCAAACAGTGAATTTGAACAAGACGCATGCTTATTTTTGGAATAACCATTAATGGAATTAATCCAAACAGAGAATTTGAACAAGACCCATGTTTATTTTTGGATCAAACATTACTGGAAATAATCCAAAGTCCAAACAGAGAATTTGAATATGACCCATGTTTATTTTTTGATCAAACATTAATGGAAACAAGAAACAACCCAAACAAAAAAGATCACTTCAGACTCTACTCATCATTTAGTGCCCGATACAAGTATATCACCATCACTATGATTTTTTGTATAATTTGAGGCAAAGGTTTGCTGCGTCAAAGATGGTTAAAATTGAAGAAGAAGCAAATAAAACAGAGTGATTTCATAAACACAAATAAAGTAAAAAGTTGGGTAGATGTAGTTATAAAGAGAGAGTGGAGTCCTCCTTGGGTAATTTTCTAATTGCTTCCATTGGCTATGTGTCTTTCCACGTAAAATGGGTGTAAAAGTTTACGCTCATTTTTAACTGCAAAATGAGTATTAAATCTGTTTTACACCCATTTTACGTCCAAAGAAAAAGAGCATTATTAAAAATCATTTACCTGATACAGTGACCTTCCTTTCCCGAATATGAAATCAATGGATCCTTCAATGTAACTTTTGTAGAAGTAATGCCTTCCATGGTGATCAAAAAGAGTATCTTGCGAGCCCAAAATCCGACATCTAAAGATCATTGCTTTGTCACCTGATACTCTCAATGCGACCGCTTGCATCCCTACGGCTCCAGGCAATGCGTTTGGAGCGGTATTCTGAAACTCCATAAACTCATAACATTAAGAAGTTGATTGATTGTTATATTATTTTATTTTCTTAACATGTTCCTGCTCAGATTTTGTCATTCCATTTAATTTTATGTTCCCTTTTTGTTGACCAGAATCTGAAATACTAGAAACATTACGAATTTGGACAATACCCTTGTTTATTTTTGGATCAAACATTAATGGAAATAATCCAAACAGATAATTTGAACGTGACCCATGTTTGTTTTTGGATCAAACATTAATGGAATTAAAAAAAGAATCTGAAATTATGTCACTAGTTCTAAGAATCTATACCTCAAAAGTGATTCCCTGGGCGCAAAAGTAATCAGATTCTATGGCAACAGAGGCAGAAGAAAGAGTTCCAATAATCTGCCCGTCGGAACCTCTATCAGAAGCTCTAGAATTCCATGAGATGACAGTATTGGAGGTCTGATTTCCGATGAATGTAACATAAGGCTTGGTGATCGGAACGATTACCTTTTCCCTGAGAAAAATTCATGTAACAAATCATCATAGTTGCAAATTTATTATATTAAGATCCCATGAAATACTGAAAATTCAAATTTCTGTGACCTATTGATTCTTAAAAAAACCAAATTTACATAAATGAATCTGTTTCCTTTTGGTTCTCATTTTGCTAAACACACCTTAAATCTAATCACAATCAAAATCAATAGAAGCATACAAAATTATGCAACTTAAGAACCAAAAAGTATAAAGAAAAAGAGAAAGTCTTCAGAAACCCACATGATGCAAAATCAAAGCATAACACCCCAAGTAAAAACAATTAATCCAAACTTCTAAAACCCACATACCACAATGCCATGACTACATAAAAATCAAAGTTTTGATGGGTTTTTTTTCTTCCTGTGGGCTATTGATTCTTAAAAAACCAAATTTACAGATATGAATCTGTTTCCTTTTAGAAACTTTTTTTTTCTAACCACGCAATAAATCTAATCACAAGCAAAATGAATAAAAGCACACAAAATTATGCAACTTAAGAACCAACAGGTAAAAAAAAAAGAGTTTTCAGAAACCCAAATGATGAAAAATCAAAGCATAACACTCCAAGTAAAAACAATTAAGCCAATTCTAAAAACCACATACCAAAATGTCATAACTACTTAAAAATCAAAGTTCTAATGGTTTTTTGTATTAAGCATGTTAGACATGAAAATGAAGACTTTAACCCAAAGAAGAAAATAACTGAAAAGATGTTCTTTCTCATCCATAGTCATGGATTTTTTTTTTGAATGGAAAATATTCTGGAGCAGATATGGTTGAAAAAATCATTTTAACTCCATATTCATGGAATTAATCCTACAAAATCAGATCCAAAGAAAACATTTTCCCCAATCCAAATTCAAACCCCTAACAGAACAGAAATCATCTTTGCAGCCCTTTTTCTTTCAAGATTTTCCTTTTCTACACCAACCTATAAATCCCTGGCTGTATGAAAATTTTCACTCTCTCCGCATTATAATTCGGAACCAAATCGATTGCACCCTGAACCGTCTTCGAATCCCCGGTACCGTCCTTTGCCACAACAATAACTCGACCCTTAACCTTGTTATTAAAACTCAATTTCCCAAAGTTCTTCTCCATACCCAAATCATCCCAAGAAATAAAACCCCAACTAATTCCCATCTGGGTCACCAAAACAATGAGAAGAAACATCATAGAAAGACTAAAATCAGAAGAATTCATTTTATTTTTCAACTGTTTTGCTGATTTCCTTTCTGGGTTTTAATGGGTTTTTAGAGTTGTAGAGATTGGAAATGTAGGGGGTGAGAAACAAGTGATGTTATTAAATGAAGGGAGCGGAGAGGGAGGATTTTGTTTTTTAAAGTTCTAAACTTGAAATGGAAGAGGGAAAATGGGAAGTTTAAAAGAAAGAGTGTCTATTGGATTTGGTTGCAAATAACGGTTTTGTTTCAGCTGAAACGATTTTCAAAAGGACGGATTTTAAATGACTAAAATGGCCCCTTCTTCCTTCCTATTTACTTCTGAGAGATGACCAAAACAAAACCTACTTTTCAGGGTTCCTTTCAAGGGGTGCGAATTATCCTGAAGGTGGTGGAATTTATTATCGCTCTTTTTGAGGGTTCTTTTTGCAAGAAAAGTGACAGAAGCGTCATTTCTCTATGAAACCCACTTATGTAAAAGTTCCTATCATCCTATGAGATTCAATGATGGGCCCACTTATGTGATGGGCTCCAGCATGTAGCCCAAAGAAAATTACTCTGACTACACATCCTGACCACTCAATCGGCGATTTATGCCGTTTGATGTACCCGTCGGATGGTTAGGATTGTTTGGTGGGAGTGATTTTCCAATTACATCTTCTCCGGGCCCACCCGTGATGGGTCATCAAATCAGCGGTTCTAATCACCAAGCACATATGCCATGTGTACACTAAGTTATGATCGTTCTCGTTCGGACAAAGATCACTAGCTTCGAACTTGTATCATCAATCTGGGGAGTTTTTATCAAGGTTTTAAATTTCGACTGAAATCCAAAATTTTGGGTTTTGCTCCAAACCGAAATCCGTAATGCTAGAAACGGTATTTTCTTTTTCGGGTAAAATTTAGAAATTTCGGTCGAAATTTCGTTTATCCCAAAATCTCGTCCTAAAATTAAGGGCCCGTTTGGATACCTCATATATTGTATTTGGATTTGGAATTGAGTTTTGAATACAAAATGAATAGATCTGGCAGCTCATGTTGAGGGAGAGAGAGAGAGAGGGAAGGGGGTAGAGGAGCAAAGAGAGTGAAGGAAACTGCCATTTTTGTGGATTTCACTACCAGTTGCTGAATTGGAAATCTAAGAATTTGATCGGATCCAAATTACAATGCAAAAAGGCCTGCAAATGTGAGAAATCCAAATCAAAAACTTCCCTTCATCCAAACGGGCCCTAAGGGATTTTACCAAAAAATCAAGATTTTTCATAATTATTTATTATCATCACGAAGTTTAAGTCGAAATTCAGTCGAAATTCCATACGAGAAAAAATAGCCGCCCATATGAGAAAAAATAGCTGTAAAATAAATTTCGTGGATTTTGGCCGAAAAGAAAATTTCAGCTAAAATTTCGGTTTCGGTGAGGAAAGAAATGCATTCCATTACCGAAATTTAAAACCTTGGTTTTATATGGAGCTCGACCGTGAAGTCCCTTGTGGGCGGTGCCTCCCTTGATGTTTGATCCAACAGCAGATCATTTTTTAAGATGTTGTTGGATCAAACATCAAGGGTTGTACTTTTATCGTACCACCCACAAGGGACTTTGACGGTAGGGCACCATTTATTTCTCCAACTTGGGAATGAATGGCAGAACAATCTCTAAAATAAAAAAAATGAGAAATGCTAAACTAAAGTGCGCCCTTGCAAAAATCAGCCTTAAGAAGGCTTCACTGAATGCATCTCATTGAGGTGAATTGATTCTTCCTTTATTTTTATACTTTTCAGTGTTACTCAATGTTGGGAAAGTTGCCTTATTTCCATCCACTCATTTTTCAGTGTTACTATATGCTGGGAAAGTTTCCTTCTCACCCAAGTGGGTTTCTTGGGTGAGAAGGAAAAAGGCAAAATAGAGAGTTCTTTTTTTTTTTTTTTCTTTTTTGGATTTGGAAAAACCCAAGTGTTAGGCCTAAAATCGGTAACAGATATGACAGTGACGTAAGAGCCGACCTGGAGGACCCGAGAAACCGAGGTGAGGGAGCTGAGCAGCTGAACCCTGCGTAAAGAGCAAACGAGGTCAGAATGACTAACCCGGAGTGTTACTCAGGACAGGCCCTTCAACACTCAAGTCAGTATGAGCAGGAGTGCAGAGCGAGTTTTAAGAGTGGTGGGTGAGAAGTTATTACCCTGTTTAGGAGCTTTGGGAGCCCTTTTATAGAGGGAAAACTGGGGTAGGTGGGGAGTTATTACTCCAGGACAGGTGTCGGCCAGCTATAGGTTCGAGCTCACCTACTCTGCTGTAATTAGCAAACTACCCCTGCTGACGTGAGATCTGCGGTGGGCCACCCTTGGACCACGTGTCGACAGCTAATAGGCTGTTGTTTTTATACCCCATCAGTTGCCCCCCAGTTCTCCAAGCCATTGTGGTGACTTGGGGAAGTGTGGTGAGTTACATCTCTGTTCGGAATTTGTCAGTCCGGCCTGGGAGTCAGTCCGGAATTTGTCAATCCGGCTTGAGAATCAGTCTGAAATTTGTCAGTCCGGCCTGGGAGTCAGTTTGGAATTTTGACAGTCCGGCCTGGGAGTCAGTCCGGAATTTGTCAGTCCGACTTGAGAATCAGTCCGGAATTTGTCAGTCCGGAATTTTGTCAGTCCGGCCTGGGAGTCAGTCCGGAATTTGTCAGTCCGGCTTGAGAATCAGTCCGAAATTTTGTCAGTCCGGCCTGAGAGTCAGTCCAGAATTTGTCAGTCCGGCTTGAGAATCAGTCCGGCTTGAGAATCAGTCTGGAATTTGTCAGTTCGGCCTGGGAGTCAGTCCGGAATTTTGTCAGTCCGGCTTGAGAATCAGTCCGAAATTTGTCAGTCCGGCTTGAGAATCAGTCCTGAATTTGTCAGTCCAGCCTGGGAGTCAGTCCGGAATTTTGTCAGTCCGGCCTGGGAGTCAGTTCGGAATTTGTCAGTTCGGCTTGAGAATCAGTCCGGAATTTGTCAGTCCGGCCCAAGCCGGACTGATTTTTGTCGTTTAGCGAGACGCGTCATTTCCAGTCCGGCTTGGGCCGGACTGATTTTTGTCGTCTAGCGAGACGCGTCATATCCAGTCCGGCTTGGGCTGGACTGATTTTTGTCGTGTAGCGAGACGCGTCATATTCAATCCGGCCAAGCCGTCAGTTCGGCCTGGAAAAGCAGTGCGGCCAAGCCGTCAGTTCGGCCTGGAAAAGCAGTGCGGCCAAGCTGTCAATTCGGCTTGGAAAATCAGTGCGGCCAAGCCGTCAGTTCGGCCTGGAAAAACAGTGCGGCCAAGCCGTCAGTTCGGCCTGGAAAAGCAGTGCGGCTCGAGATGACCTGAATTTTGTCCTGTAGCGCTTTGCGCTATATCCAGTTCGGCTTGAGATGAACTGAATTTTGTCCTGTAGCGCATTGCGCTATATCCAGTTCGGCTTGAGATGAACTGAATTTTGTCCTGTAGCGCTTTGCGCTATATCCAGTTCGGCTTGAGATGAACTGAATTTTGTCCTGTAGCGCATTGCGATATATCCAGTTCGGCTTGAGATGACCTGAATATAGCGCAATCTGCTAAAAGACGAAACTGAATTTTGTCCTGTAGCGCTTTGCGCTATATCCAGTTCAGCTTGAGATGAACTGAATTTTGTCCTGTAGCGCTTTGCGCTATATCCAGTTCGGCTTGAGATGAACTGAATTTTGTCCTGTAGAGCTTTGCGCTATATCCAGTTCGGCTTGAGATGAACTGAATTTTGTCCTGTAGCGCATTGCACTATATCCAATTCGGCTTGAGATGAACTGAATTTTGTCCTGTAGCGCTGCACTATATCCAGTTCGGCTGGAGATGACGGATGAACCTTCTTCAGGTTAAGTTTTACCCACGCGTTATATCCAGTCTGCCTGGAGATGTTATGAACGCCTTAGGATGACCAAGTTTTATTGAACTTGGGTTTTTGCAAGGGTTTGGTTTTCTGCCCGGGCCCGTTCCTGACTGGGAGTGCGCTCCCTGTCTTGGTGGAGACGAGCCGGGGCGAACCAAGCAGCGAGTACCGAAGTTTTAGCGAACTGGGTTTCCGAGTAACAGGTACCCGAGTTTTAGTGAACTGGGTTTCCAAATAGCAAGTACCCGAATTTTAGCGAACTGGGTTTCCAGAGTACCCGAGTTTTAGTGAACTGGTTTCCAGGTGGCGTTGGTTTTTGCATCCGGGCTGGTTCCGGACCAGGAGTGTGCTCCCGATCTTTGCGGAGACGAGCCGTGGCGAACCAAGCAGCGAGTACCCAGTTTTAGCGAACTGGGTTTCCAAATAGCAAGTACCCGAGTTTTAGTGAACTGGGTTTCCAAGCGGCATTGGTTTTTGCATCCTGGCTGGTTCCGGACCAGGAGTGCGCTCCCGATCTTTGCGGAGACGAGTCGTGGCGAACCAAGCAGCGAGTACCCAGTTTTAGCGAACTGGGTTTCCAAATAGCAAGTACCCGAGTTTTAGTGAACTGGGTTTCCAAGCGGCGTTGGTTTGTGTATCCGGGCTGGTTCCGGACCAGGAGTGCGCTCTCGATCTTTGCGGAGACGAGCCGTGGCGAACCAAGCAGCGAGTACTCAGTTTTAGCGAACTGGGTTTCCAAATAGCAAGTACCCGAGTTTTAGTGAACTGGGTTTCCAGAGTACCCGAGTTTTAGTGAACTGGGTTTCCAGAGTACCCGAGTTTTAGTGAACTGAGTTTCCAAGCGGCGTTGGTTTTTGCATTCGGGCTGGTTCCGGACCAGGAGTGCGCTCCCGATCTTTGCGGAGACGAGCCGTGGCGAACCAAGCAGCGAGTACCCAGTTTTAGCGAACTGGGTTTCCAATTTGATGAGTACCCAAGTTTTAGCGAACTGGGTTTCCGAGGAGCTTTGGTTTTTGCATCCGGACCAGGAGTACGCTCCTGGTCTTTACGGAAACGAGCCGCGGCGAACCAAGCGTCGAGTACCCTAGTTTTAGTGAACTGGGTTTCCAATTAGTCTTACGAGGAGATTTGCGAAAGAATTTCTATCATTCACATTCAACAGATATTTACAAAGTCGCTTTCACGCCGGGTGGTCTATTACTGATAGTATTTTCTGAGGTCTTCGGCGGGTTCAGTCACCTGTGCTTCGTCTCTCAGATCAAGTAGCTCAATCGACAACGATTTTGATGCATCTTTGCCTTTTGAGTGCCATGGCATAGCACTCCTTGGACTGCGGTTGATCTCCTCTGACCTCACCCACGCCGTTTGGCGTTATGAACTTCATTTTCTGGTGATACGCTGAAGCGACTGCGCGGATTAAGTTCTGGCCGGGTCGTCCCAAGATAGCGTTATAGACCGAAGTGGCCCTCACTACCTGGAAGTTGACCATCGCGAAGGCTTGACAGGGCGGCTCTCCGACGAGGACTGGGAGTTCAATCTGTCCTTCCATTTTCACGACTTCCCCCGAGAAATCGAACAGATCGGAGTTCGCCGTCCTTAAGTGGTCGTCACCTATCATCATTCTCTCGAAAACATGGTAGTACAAAATATCGGCCGAACTCCCATCGTCGACCAGGATTTTCTTCAACTCCTAGTTTGCGACGAGCATGGTTATGACCAGTGCGTCGTCGTGTGGCAATATCAAGTTGTCGAGATCCGCATCTGAAAAGGAGATCTCATTCTCTGTCTTCATTTTCTTGCTGCATGTGCGCACGACGTTGACTCGGCGTGCGTATGCTTTTCGAGCAGCAGACGATGTGCCCCCAGCGGCTGGTCCGCCCATAATTGTGCCAATGACTCCCCTTGGCCGGGAATTGTGTGCCTCTGGTTGTGGACTGGATGGAGGAGGAGATTGGTTCTTCGCAAGGGGCGGCTGTGGCCCTGAGGACTCTTATCTCTGCGCTTCAGTCTGTGGCCGTCACTTCGGACGTACTTTTTCAAATAGCCCCGGCCAATCAGCAGCTCGATTTCTTCCTTGAGCTGCAAACATTCGTCTGTGTCGTGACCGTGGTCCCTGTGGAACCGACAGTACTTTGATTGGTCCCTCTTATTTCCCTTGGAGATCATTTTGGTCGACCACCTCACGAACTCTTCACTACTGATAGCAGCCAATATGTGTCTCCGGGAGGTGTTTTGAGGGGTGAAGTTCTCTTCCCTCCTCTGCGGGGACTTCTCTTTTCTGGGGGCCCTGTCATCCCTACGCTGCTTGGTAGGGTTCTTGTCTTCAGAGGGTCTCCTCCGATTTGAGTCCAGGGCAGCCAGTGTCTCTTCCACTGATATATATTCCTCTGCCCCGTCCATTAGATCTGCTAGAGAGTGCGGATTCCGGCGGACCACTGCTCGGCGAAAATCATTAGATCTAGCACCTGCGAGAAGCGCGTTTGTAGCGGCTGAGGGGTCTAGATTTGGCACTTGGAGTGCCTCCCTGTTGAAGCGGCTGACGAAGGCTTTCAGAGGTTCATTATCCTCCTGCCGCAAGGCCATCAAGGATGCTGCTGTTTTCCTTGGCCTACGACTGCTCATGAAGTGGTGGACCAGATCGTCCCCGAAGTCATCAAATTTGCTGATGGAGTTTGGTTTGATCCTCGAGTACCAGTCCCTTGCCGCACCAGTCAGGGTCGTCGGGAATGCTCTGCAGAGGAAGCCGTCTGATGCACCGTGGAGGAGCATCATTGTCCTGAACGTCTCCAAGTGGTCCACAGGGTCAGTGGTCCCGTCGTATTGTGGGACGGTTGGCATTTTAAACCTTCTGTGCCCCAGAACATCTTCGGTGAACGGTGTTCTGCTTGAGAACGCCCTAGAAGCGGGCCGGCTCTGATCCTTTGCCAACTCTTCTATTCGGTGGTCCATCTCTTCCATCCTCCGTAGCATCGGATCAGCTCTACGGTCTGGTTGGTCCAGTGACCTGTTTCTCTCCACGGATTGGCTCGTCGCGGAGCCGGACTGGCTTTCCGGACTCCTACGATGAGGTCGGAGTTTTTCCTGTGGCGCGCGGTCTTCCTAGACTCGATGCTTTCGTGCAGAGCGGGACCGCGATCTCCTGCGGTGGTGAGGTTCTGTGTGGGCGTGCTGGGCTCTGGAGTGCTGGACTTGTCTCGTGGAGTGGTGAGTTTGGTCCTCACCGTGCCGCGCTGACTCTCCCCGGTGGGCATTTGACCTTTCCCGGACAGGTCGTGGAGCTTCTGGAGGATGTTGGGGAGGCGCCTGGAGTAGCTGCTGGTATTGACCGACAAGTGCAGTCATCTGTTGAAATAGGGCTTGCACTTGATCTGGAGTAGGCATAGGATTGAGATGGTCCGAGCGAGCGGGGCTCTGTTCGGCTGTGGCAGAAGCAGCCACCACCTGTGAGGCAATTTGCTCACTCCGGGTCCTGCGAGGTAGCACTGCGCGGGCAGTCCGTGCAGTGGGTACTCGAGCAGTCCTCCGTCCTGCCATTTTGTAGGGGGATCTGAACAGCTTTTAGTTCGTGGTTCCACGGATGGCGCCAATCTGTTAGGCCTAAAATCGGTAACAGATATGACAGTGACGTAAGAGCCGACCTGGAGGACCCAAGAAACCGAGGTGAGGGAGCTGAGCAGCTGAGCCACGCGTAAAGAGCAAACGAGGTCAGAATGACCAACCCGGAGTGTTACTCCGGACAGGCCCTTCGACACTCAAGTCAGTATGAGCAGGAGTGCAGAGCGAGTTTTAAGAGTGGTGGGTGAGAAGTTATTACCCTGTTTATGAGCTTTGGGAGCCCTTTTATAGAGGGAAAACTAGGGTAGGTGGGGAGTTATTACTCCAGGACAGGTGTCGGCCAGCTATAGGTTCGAGCTCACCTACTCTGCTGTAATTAGCAAACTACCCCTGCTAATTACCAAACTATCCCTGCTGACGTGAGATCTGCGGTGGGTCACCCTTGGGCCACGTGTCGACAGCTAATAGGCTGCTGTTTTTATACCCCATCACCAAGGTATAAAAGAAGACTACTCAAGTCTCTTTTTTGGGTGGCTAGAGAAAGAGAGAGAAAAGAGAGAGGAAAGAGGAAGAAGGGAGAAAATGGGCTTTTCTTCTTTGCTCCGTTTTGTTGCTCGGGATGCCTCGGAAAGTAGTGGAATATGAGTCAGAAGAAGTCAAACGTGAGGAGACACGCATTTTGATTTGTCTAGAATTACCCTGGAGAATAGTGAAGCGGTGTTTGGTTGCACGGCATATTCTCAGAAAATAGGAGAATAAGTAGGGGCATCATTACCAATATAAGGATAGAGGGAAGAGAGTGAAAGAGAGACCATAATTCCCTAGAAAATTCAACCAAAATTTTTTAGTCTTAGAAGGATTTGTTTTTAGAGGGACAAGGAATCCACAAGTAATTATTACATGGGAGAAATCCAAGGAATGACATGGCATGCCAAGTCCAAACATGGAATGTCATGCCAAGTCCAAACCAAATTCCGACAGCTGCCGAGCTTTCGTGCAACCAAACAAACTTGGGTTTTCTCTTGGGTTACTCTCGGTGTAAGGTCTTGGGTTGAGAAGCAAGGAAAGGATTGTCGATTTTAGGTTTAATCCATTGCAATCCTTGTATATTGTTTTCTCATAGTGGAAGAACGACCGTGTTTCTCGCTCGTGGGTGTAGGTCTGGCCGAACTACATAAAATCTTAGCGTTCATCTTGTGGCTTGATTTTTTAATGTTACTTTTTTTTAATCTTTTGATGTGTTAACTTTGACGAGTATTTAAATGGAAGAGACCCTTAACTAAGTTTTTTCAATATAAAGTCTCTAATATCTTACATGATTATTACAATATTATCCCTCAACTAAGTTTTTTCCTCTATTATACGAAGGATCTTTTATTCTTTGCATTATAACATGACACGAACGTGCATGTAATTATTAAGTCATGGTGTGCTTGACTCAAGCTAACTCCTCGTGGTGCACAGTAATAAGACATTCTAACAAAAAAATATTTATACTTGCTATTAAAATTTCGGAAATGATATCCACACTTCTCCGTTTCAGTAATCACACTCCTTGTTTTTATTTTAAACTTTTAAATCTAATAAAGATACGAGCAATTAATTTAAAAAAAGTGTTTTAACAAAGTGAGAAGTTTATCAAAACATGGTTGTGATAGGGATTTGCTAGGGAGTTTCGCAGAAAGGCATTTCGCGGTTGGCCGTTGCAATCAATCCATTATCTAACTTGATATCCTAACTGTTAATTTGCTAAAAAAAACATTTTCAATATGATTTAAACAGAAATATAGAACTAAGAAGACAATGAACGATGTAAGAGGTTAATATAATTTGAGGAAGTCTAGACTCAAGGGCGCCCCATTAAAAATGGGGCGAAAGGGCGCCTTATTGGCTGAACCATAATTCACTGCTATGTAAGAATTATTTGGATGCTCTATGCAGTTTGTTTTCTACTCAGTCTTAATCTGAGAATATTCTGAACAAATCTGTGTTCCTCTTCAATCAGAACACTGTAAACCTTATACAAGATTGTAATTTTGGAAAATTCAAGTTCACAGGGTCCCCAGGTCCGGACCCAGATTATTCTTCTAAAAATTTATTATGCTTACCCAATAAATGTTCAGGCAAGATGAATAGTTCAGAGGGAAAGTACTGTCTGTGTTCCTATTCAATCAGAACACTGTAAACCTTATACATGATTGTAATTTTGGAAAATTCAAGTTCACAGGGTCCCCAGCTCTGGACCCAGATTATTCTTCTAAAAATTTATTATGCTTACCCAATAGATGTTCAGGCAAGATGAATAGTTCAGAGGGAAAGTACTGTAAGGATGATCAAGAGAAATTAAAGAATAGGGGGATCATCGAATTTAAACAAACCCTTCTTAATTACCATATCATAAACTTGATCGACTTTGGTCGGATCAACCTTGAAGAATCGATACGCATCAGATTTGTTGACAATGGTTCCCTTAAACATCTCCATTGTCAAGACCTCCTGCATCTTAAGATAATGAGAAGGCATTAATTTGTTTCGAGAGCACAGCTGTTGTTCCTGGGAGACATGAAATTAACCCAAGTTAGCGCTTTTAATCATGTACTCTTCTACTTAAAAGATTGAATTTAAACTCATATACAAGTATAACTATATGAATGGGAGCTGCACTTGTGTTTGCAATTCGGAGAATGAGGTTGATATTATGCGAGAATATTGAATAGTCATTAAGTAACGACTAAGAAGTTCGATGCAAGCGTAAGTGGCCCACAACTTAGGGAGATTTTTGACTAAACAAGTTAGAAATTAGTTTGAGTACAAGTGAAGTTAAAATTTGCATTGGTGGATGGGGAAAAAGCAGGTTATAGATTAATGCTAAAATACATCATGGGGTGGGTAATCCATATGTCAAATTCATCTTGTCCCCGGCCTCTCCTTTTAATAAAGTTGTCATCTTTCAGAGAAAAAAAATCCATATGTCAAATTGAGCAGATCTCTTCCTTCCCTATCTATCTAACTTGGCCCATCTGAAGACGGGGGCCTTGTAGGGTCTAGAATCTATTTTATGTCAGCGATGAATATATAGATATATATTGGGAGTTGATATACACACCCATATATTTAGGCATTTTCCACATGTCAGTTTATCTTGATTTAATACTTTCACTTTTTTACATATAGGACATAGTGACAGGGGAGATATGCCACATCTTAAAGGTGTCTATTCTTTTTTTCTTTTCTTTTTGGAATTGTAGAAGAATTCATTAATAGCGAACAAAGACCGAGATGGTCGATACACGCTAAGGGCGGCCCAGTGCACGAGGCTCCTGCCATTGCAGGGTCTGGGTAGGGCTAGATGTATGCAGCCTTACCCCTGCTTTGCAGAGAGGCTGTTTCCGTGACTCGAACCCGTGACCACTAGGTCACAATGGAGCAACCTTACCGTTGCACAAAGGCACACCCTCCAAAGACCGAGATGGTTGATACAAGCTAAGGAAATATAAACACAATAAAATACAAAAGAATCCCCACAATGCTAGGGGGACAAATGAAAGTCAAGGAGGGAGCAAATCATATAACTCCAAACCCTCCCTCGAGACACCATCCCTAGATAACCTACCGGCATCGCCATTTGCCGACTCCTTACGTGATGGAAGGATATATGAGATTAGCCGACCCTATCTTGAATCTCATCGAAAAAAATAGCAAACCTCAACAGATAAGGATGAGAACCTCTAAGCCATTGAATCACGTTGAGTGAATCCCCTTCCACCATCACTTTATCCATGTCTTCGTTCTCCAGAAGCTTAATTCCTTGTTGAACAACAAGCACTTCAGCTTCACTTGAATCCGCCACCCCTATGGGTCCCGCAAAAGCCCACTTTACTACTCCATTTTCATCTCTGGAACCATCAAAGTTCAACTTCAGGAGGCCGAGCAGGAGGCTCCCATACCTGCACAATATTGGGTTCTTGTTCCGAGCTAAGACAAATCTCCTTCCACTCATTCCATAAGTCATAGGCAGACACAAATCTAAAGCATGATATTGTCATTGCCTAGGCTATTGTGAAAGAAATTACATTATTGCAAAGAAAAGAGGATCTCTTAGTATATCCTTTAAATACCTGTGCATTCCTCTCTTTCCACACACCCATATTGTTGCTAGAAGAACTACATTCCATAGGATCTTTCCTTTCTATCTCCATGGTACCAATGATCAACTAACTTCCAATAAGTCTAGGATATTTGCCGGAAACACCCATGATATTTCAAATCTAGTCAGTATGCTACTCCACACCTCTGGCCACCTTACAGTGCATGAATATATGATCCACTGCCTCTCCAGCCTCAATGCAAAGAGCACAATGGTCACTGGTCAGCATCTCCCGTTTTCGCAAAAAGTAGGGCAACCCAACCAAAGACGCATACCTTGGGCGGCGCTTGGATATTCCAAACTTTGGCTACTATAGAGGGCAAAGGACAAGACAACATGATTATAGAAAGACTCGGTGGAGAACTCCCCAGATGAATTCCAAATCCAAACCCTTTTATCCACACCTAACAGCTTGATGTAACACCCTTCTAGCATCTCCAAGAACCTACCCACCATTTCAAGCTCCCTTTCAAAGAAATTCCTTCTAAAATCCGGCACCCATATCACCTTTCTTTCTTGGCATTTCAAAGCAATTTCTATCAAGCGCTTCCTAAAGGGGTCTATTCTAGCCTCATATATACACATTGGATGAATTCAACGAAAGACTGAATAAATAATTCTGATTTTTCCTACTTACTTTCCTGTAGTATTTTGTTTGCAGTAGGAGTATAGGGTGTGATGGGGATTGTAGACGTCCCTTGCGGGTTTATTCTAGGCGGGGCCGCACTCAGGGAGCTATTTTCTGTTCTTTCCTTTGGCCCTATTCAGTGAAATTTATCACTCCCCTATGGGCCTGCATTAAAGTGGTATTAAAGCTACAGTAAATCTGTGACATTCACCAGGTTTCAAGGCCAGTTCTGGACGAGGTTCAGCATCACACTAACCAAGTCAAGGTTCCAAGGCTATAGAAGTTTCAAACCAGCAGATGAGAAGAATACCTATAGTTTCGTCGTGAACCTGAACAGGTGAACAGGGTTCCTAGCTTGCGAACCTTGCAGGCAAACTAGGAGACTCAGGGTTTCTAGCTTACGAACCTTGCGGGCAAACTACGAGACTCAGGGAACAAGGACATGATGAAGCCCCCAACATCCAGTACTTTGTCACTCAGCCAACAATTCAGCCCCCTATTAGTCAACCTACAATTCAAAATCAAGTCTAGTCGGACCTGGTCATAGTGGAACTAAAGTGATGGCTTAACTAGCTTACTTTCCAACATGTGAATCCGGTTCAGTTACCACAATAACAGGTTATTCGGAAGAATAATAGGGGACAACACCTTAATATGGAAGCGGATCAACCTAAGATAGGAGATAATGAGCTTGAATTAACGTAAATGTACCAAAACTGCAGAGAGTTGCACAGAATTTTAGAATGGTTGAATGAAGTGGAAAGGATCTTTGAATATATGGGTTTATATCTCCAACTCCATAGAGTAGCCAAAGGGGGCGTTAATAGAGTTTCATCATATGTGGGCAACCTCACACCTTTTTGTGTGGGAAGATGAAAAAGACATTAGAAGGTTTGTTTGATCTCAATTTCAAGAAGCCTTTCGATTTTCTCCCTTATTTCATTTATGGTATTTTTGAGGATTTTATGAGCTGTGTAGATTGGGTTTGTTAAAATAAGTAAATAACTATTCCTAGCATGCTTATTTCCAGGTTTAAGTAGTTTTAATTCTAGTTTGAATACAGCAAGTCTTTTATTTGACATAGAAGTTTAATTTGGGTAGGGCAGAAGTTTAGTCCACGTAAATGGCACGTAAGGGCCAAATTTCAGGAACTATTTGAACATGAATTTTGTGAGTTTTCCTAGTTATTTCTATGTTAAATTTCCGTTTGCATCTGGAGATGAGGCTGCCATATGAACAGGTCAGTCTTATCCAACTTATTTTATGTTCTCCTCGTTTACTTTATTTGATGGAATTTATCTCTCGCTTTCGGGGCTGCATCAAGAAAGCTATTAGAAACCCTTTAGACCTCCATGGTTCAATATAGCAAAGCATAAAATAGTGGCGTAAATTTTCTATAGAAATCAAGCTAAATGTTTGAAGCCACTTTAAGATACTAAGCCAAGTCATATGCAAGGTTTAAAATTTCGGTTTCGGTTTCGGACATAGCCAAAATTTCAGCCGAAATTCGGCAAAATTTTTTTTTTCAAACTTGTGCTGAAATTTCGGCCAAAATTACTGACATTTTGGAAAAAAAAAACAAAGTAAATTTCAGAATTTTTTAAAAAAAAAATTCATTTTCCTGAAATTTCGGATTTAGGTGATTTCAGTGTCGGTCCCAACCGAGATCCGAAATTTCAGCTGCGATTTAAAACCATAGCCTTACAGTTTCAGATAGTAGCTCTGCTCCAGGAAGCCCTGTGATCTCCCATTCCTGTAGTGATTTCGTGATAGCTTGTACAGTCGTTGTAGAATAGGAATCTTTGCCACCAGACTCTGACCCTGTGGGACCCTTTATTTTATGGTTATCAATTGCGCTACGAGGGCTTCCATCGGACTCTCCTTTCTCTTTGTTCATCGGACGGTTTGCCCTTTGAGGTACTTTACCACTTGCAGCAAGCTGACCACTTTCCTTTGCTTTAAGTGCATTTGCTTCAGATTCTCTTTTTCTCTTTTGTGCCTCGTATTGCTCTACTTCCACCATTGTACGACAACCAGCAGCTCGATATTCCTGAATATTACAATTAAGGACACATGAGGGAACTCATAAGAAAGGAACACAATGTTCCATGCAAAAATATCGACTCAGCAGAACTCTTATCTCTACTATTAACCAAGGTTTGAAATTTCGGGTTCGGCCCGAAAACGAAATTTCGGTGAAAATCTTAAAATTTCTTAAATTTCGGTTTCAGTTTTAATTTCGGTCCCGACTGAAATCCGAAATTTCGGATTTCGGCCGAAATTCAAAACCATGCTATTTATTGTGAATATGTTCACGAGGCTTGCCATTAGCGTATGGTTAAGTGGCAGAGTTTATGGTTTGTGTTTTATTCAAATATCACTTTAAAAGAGATAAACACTTAAAAAGCCTGATTACTGATTTATAACAAATATTTACCATGAAATTCATCTTTATGCAAATGAAACTCAGTTGAAGAGAGTTGGTCTCCTTTTCGGCGACGACAAATATAGACTATATTGTATACAAGTACTGGTTGAGAAGCAAGGCATTTTAACCGGAAACAAAAGAGGTGCAAGTAGAAATCAGGAAATGAAAAATTGAAAAGGCATGGGAAAATCTAGACTATATGGTATACAAGTAGGAAATGAAAAATTGAAAAGGCATGGGAAAATCTAGACCATATGGTATACAAGTAGTGATTGAGAAGCAAGGAATTTTAAGCGGCAAAAGAGGTGCAAGTAGAAATCAGGAAGCTTATTCAAGGTTGGCAACAACAATGCCACAGCTAACCTTTTATTAAGAAATAATTGTCCAAGAACATAGAAAGTTGAGATGGATTTTTTTTATAATATTGGAAAAAAGTTTAATGAATTTGGTCGAATTTTGGTTATATGTTGCTGAACAGTTGAAGAATGTAACATGTTGCAATAGATTTCTCAAAAAGAAAGGCATGTATACCAAGGTGTGAACACGATATCTGCTAAGCAAGGTTTGAAATTTCGGTTTCAGTTTTGGCTGAGGCTGAATCGGTGGAAATTTTTAAAATTTCGGTAATTTCGGTGTAAATCTTAAAATTTCGGTATAAATTTCAGTTTCGGTCCTGGTCGAAATCCGAAATTTAAAACCATGCTGCTAAGTACCTTTTCTCACAATATTTTATTGGAGAAGGAATTGCCTGAGATAACAATAAGACATGCAAAATGTGCAGAGAATAAGTATCGCTAGTTGAAAGTCAGGAAAGCGTCAAACCTGAAGTTCTTTAATTCTTTTCCGAATATTACGCTCTTCAATCAGGGTCTGAAGTAAGGCATCATGCTCTTCCTGAGAATGAAAACGCATGAAAACCTTATAACGCTCATATATCTCCCGATCTTCATTTGAGAGTTCTTTCTCCAGGGGATTAGGATAAAGTAAATTCCTTTCCAATATAAAATCCTTTCTCCGTTTCCTTTCGTCAAGTCTAACAAGAAACTTCTATAATGTCAAAATAATGGATATAAAAAGGAAAATTAAGCTCATAAAAATAAAAATAACATTATTGCATGAGCACAAGCATTTGAAGGCAAACCAAAAGAACAATGCAGACTAAAGGCACACGCGCATCATTCCATATAAATAACATATTTCATTAAGGTTTTGCCTTTTCAATTCAAAACTTACAAACCTATAATTCCAATCTACACATGGATGTGAGTTGCCTGAAATGGATTCTCTGAAACTCGGGATACTGTTAGCAGACATTGAGGAATAAATCTACTGTTCTTTAGTCAACTAATTCGAAATACGAAAAAGGTGATTTTGTCACATGAAGAAGGTGATTTTGCCAGGTTCTTTTTAGCACTGAGATCCCACAGTATAGTATAATATATTTGGGTTGAGAATAGCAAGCTAGTCATCAAGAGATTTATTTCCAACAATATATTTCTGAGTTGAGTCCGCAATTTGTCACGTAAAAAAGAAAAAGATCTGTATGACATATTATTACATGACACTACTTAATAAATACAAGTTAAATACTATTGCATGGTACATGCCTAAGAGAGGCCCCATTCCTAATTAAATTCATCAAAGTTCCAATCTCCTTAAGTAGTAATCACATATATTCATGATAAAAAGTGTCACTACAAACCTTGATAAATAAATATGCAACATTCGCAATTTCAGTTGACGATCAGTTTCGGAGTCGCTATCCTTGAACTCCATCTCTGCCAATGACTGCTCTGCATCATTATCGTATTCAGGATCAAACTCTTGCCTCTTGGGATTATAGCCACTCAACTCAGTCATAGAAGGCCCTTCATATCCAGAATATTTAGGTTTCTTTCCTCCAACACTCCGGTCCATATGAGAATCTGCCAAGTAAAATTACTGAATATATATCGAAATACCAAACACAAATGCAAAATGTAGCCAATAAAAGGGGAAATCCTTAGCCTTCAACAAATAATCTAGAAACTTAACAAAAAAATTATAATTCAAACTACATGAATTTTTCTTTAAGAGCATCTGATGTTACAACAAATCGTTTTGTCAATAAAATGACCTCAAAAGCATACTTAAGAGTATAAGAACAGAAACTAGTATCAGGTTCAAGTACCAACCCTAAGTATTTAAACAATGTCAATAACAATGATTTTGGAAAGAACTAACTTTTTTGGATGTATTAACAATGGCAAAGACCGACAAATTATATCAGATAGTGAGAAAAAGTTTCTTAGTAACATTATTAGTGATTTTTTGCCTTCATCACCTCATAATTTCACCAAAGATACTTCAACAGTTCTGGAAATGAGGTGTTTGCAGTTGTACGAACCAATGAAACAGTTCCAAGGAAAGCAATGACAGAATCAGCTCAGGTGTATGATGAAATATTCAATAGGTCATTAAATCAACACCGACTTATTTATAATTTCTTCCAGGTGTTGTGTTCTTTCAATTTTTTTCGTGTGTGTTCTTTTAATTATTTGAATGCATCTTGTATCTCCATTAAAAAGATGTATCTTGTATAAGATTTCTAAAAATGTTAATTATCTTTTGGTACATAAGTGACACAAAAAAATGGTACTGCATAGGCATACATAAGAATGCACCAATGATCTAATAATTATATGTGTAATATGCTTTTCCATAATTAGGCTCTCTGGATGTGCAATAAAATGTTTTTTATGTGCTAATGTCACTGAGTACACTCAAAATATTATATACTGCAATAGGGGACCATGTCTTTTGAGAGTATTTTCTCATCACAATATTCGCTTATGTGATAGTTTTTCATGCAAAATATTAATTTTTTGTGTACAATGAAGAAACGCCGCAAAAAACATTCCATTGTGCATCCAAATTGGCCCTAAAATATCTAAGCAACATTATGGTATTAGGTAGGGGTGTAAGTTTGGCCATGTTAGCCCATACCCACCCAGAGCCCGGACCGGGTCTGGGTTGGATTTTCCAACCTTGAGGGCGGGTTGGAAAATCATAAGAGGATGGTCACTACAACCAAGGTTTAAAATTTCGGTTTCGGTACCGGTTTCGGACCGTGAAATTTCAGTCGAAATCTGGTACTTGACCCGAAACTAATATTTTATTCAATATTAAATTTCGGCCGAAATTTCGACCTAAATTCCGAAATTTCGGTCCAAATAAATGACCGTTTCGGTTTTGATGCATTTCGGTGTCGGTCTCCACCGAAATTTCGGATTTCGGTCGAAATTTCAAACCATGACTACAACAAATATCATAACACCAAATATCATACCACGACCAAGTACACTCACATGCCCCAACACGAAACCGTCACCCTTTTTGAAATTCTATTGCACACCTCATGATATCTCGCCAGATAGTAGTATGAAGATGACAAAACGAGTCGCTTGAGTACCATCCTTCCCACTCCACTTCGTACATCTCCACAACCATCAACCTTTTAAGATTAGAATGCTCCTCACCAAATCTCCAAATCTATTTTATGAAAAGGGACAAGTTCACAGCTCTAGGAATGAAACCCCAAGCCTGCCATCTTCATTTGGTTTGCAAACCACTTCCCACCTTACCAAATGATATTTTTGTTAGAAGTTGGTGTATTAAGCCTTAAAGGCATAGTAGTCATTATGTATGTTTCTCATTTCTATAAATACATTAGTGAGGGGGAGCTCCCACTCACAACTCTTTTCTCCTATCTTCTTCTCCTCTTCAACCTTCAACATGGTATCAGAGCCCTAGGTTACCCTAGGGACCCCATTGAGGCCCTCACTCCTCCTCCTCTCCCTTCCACCACAAAATCCAACCCTAACCAACTTAAACCCTAAACCCAGCCACCATCTCTCTCCCTCTCACCTCCCACGCCATCACCACCTCCACCCAGCCAACTCCTCACCCATCTTCAGACCCACGCTCCCCTCCCCTGCAATTTTTCCCGCCCCTACCCTGCATTTTAAACCCACCCAGCCACCTTCTTCCCCCCGTAAATCCTCCTCCTCCACCCAGCCATCTCCCCCCCCCCCCTCTCTGCAACTTTTCCAGCCCCCTCTCCTCTTCCTCTCACATCTCCTCATCTCTCTCTCCCATTTCTCTTTAGGCATCTTCCTCTAGAAACTCTTTCTAAGTTTCTCCCCTATTATTATGGTCTAAATCTCTTCCCTTACCCCTCCATCTCTCCGCGGCTCCGATGATTCTTGTGCGATCTTCCATGTCTTGGTCTTTCTCTTACCTTACCTCAGAGCCTCATTCTCCATCTTGGACCCGTTGAGTAGTCCTCTATTCCTCTCTCTTTATGGATTCTCCTGTCATTGAGGATCCCTCTCTGGGACAGGCATCTACTAGTCCTACTCCTCCACCACCTATGGCTTCTTCTTCTTCTTCTAGTCGCTCTTCCTCGGGGGGTTCATTCCCTCCGATGACCACTGTTCCTTTAGATGGGTCCAATTATGTCAATTGGAAGGTCACTGTCGAACCTACCTCATTGCTCAACGCAGGATCTATGCCATCTGTCAGGCTCCTCCTCCTTCCACTGATTCCTCCTATGAGAAGTGGGAGGAGGATGATGCTCTTGTTCGCACTCTCTTATGGCAGAGCATGACCTCTCAGATTTCTAGCACCATGATGCATCTTCCGACCGCCAAACATATTTGGGATGAGACTGTAGTTGTCTTCTCTGAGGTTGGCGATCTTGCTCGTATTTGTTCCACCTATTCCCAGTGGATGCATCTCAGGCGTGGTGACACCTCTCTTTCTGGGTACTATGGCCAGTATTTCTCTCACTGTCAGCAGTTGGATGTTCTCATACCTCTCACGACAGACTTAGTTGTTCCTACCCAGCAGCAGGATCAGCTCCGTGTCGTTCACTTTCTTGAGACGTTGGGTCCCAAGTTCCCCTCTCTCCGGCAGCAGATCTTTGGCTCTGGGACTATGCCCTCCCTCCAGGAGGTCTATTTACGAGCTCAACAGTGTATCGTTGGTACTTCTCTGCCTCCTTCTTTTGATCGCTCTGCGACGGCAGCTTATAGCGCCGGTGACCATGGTTTCTGAGGGGGTGGCACCTTTGGACGCAGTCGTGGACGTGACTTTGGCCGTGGTGGCCATAGCTTTGGCCGAGATTTCACTAGTGGACAGGGTCCTAGTGGTCGTCCCCATCCTTACTGTTCTCACTGCCGTCGGGAGGGACACACTCTCCAGACATGCTATGTTCTACATCCTGAGCGTCGTCCGTCGACTGCTCCGTATTTTGGCCGCTCAGCACATCTCTCTGCCACCGACCCATCCGAGTCAGTGCCTTCTTCATCTTTAGAGCAGGGTCATGCCGCGCCTCCTGATGGTTTCTTTCTTTCCAGGGCCGACTACGATGAGTTCCAGCTCCTTTGGCTGACCAGTCACCTTCCGAGTGCAGGCTTTGCTTAGCCAGGTAGCTCTCCTGCTTCTCTTCTCACTCGTTCAAGCTCCTGGATCATTGATTCTGGAGCCTCAAATCATACTACAGGTATCTCATTATCCCTTTGCTTTGTTCGTCCTCTCTCATCTCAGTTTATTACCCTTGCTGATGGGAGTACTACTCCCATCTCTGGTATTGATACTACCTCTCCTTCTCCTGGTATTACCCTATCCTCAGTGCTATGTGTTCCTAAATCCCCTTTTAGGTTACTTTTCGTTAGTCAGATTACTAAATATCTCAATTGCTCTGTCTCATTTTATCCGTCTTATTGTGTATTTCAAGATCTTTTGACTGGGAAGACGATTGGCTCGCGTAGAGTAGTGAATGGACTCTATCATCTGGACTATGGCCCTACTCCCGCACTCTTGCACAGTTCTGTAGACCCCTATCAATGGCATTGCCGTCTTGGTCATCCTTGTCTTGACCGTCTACGACGCGCTCCTATTATGTCATCTCCTGTTCAGTCTTTTACATGCGAGGCCTATGAACTTGGAAAACATCACCGAGTGTCATTTCCATCTAGGCTTGTTAGTAGGGCCTCACACCCTTTTGATATAGTGCACTCTGATGTATGGGGTCCCTCGAGGACTACCTCTATTTTTGGCTATAGATATTTTGTTGTCTTTATTGATGATTTTTCTCGCATGACTTGGGTTTATTTGCTTCGAGATAGATCTGAGGTTTTCTCTACCTTTTGCATCTTTCATGCCGAAGTTACTAATCAGTTCAGTTGTACACTAAAATGCTTGCGCACAGATAACGCTAAGGCATATTTCTCCAAATTCAATGATTTTCAGGATTTTCTTTCCACTCGTGGTATTGTCCATCAATCTTCCTGTGCTCACACCTCCCAACAGAATGGTGTAGCAGAAACAAAGATGCGATCTTTACTTGATGGAGCCCGTACTGTTCTTATTCAGATGCGGGTTCCCAAATCTTATTGGGGTGATGCTATCCTCACTGCATGCCACCTCGCCAATCAGCTTCCATCTTCGGTCCTTGATGGTTCTTCTCCCTTTGCCATTTTGCTAGGATTTTTGGTTGTGTGTGTTTTGTTCACAAACTTGGTCCAGGTTTAGATAAGCTGGACCTCGGGCTGAGCGATGCATCTTTTTGGGTACTCTCGGACTCAGAAAGGCTATCGTTGTTACAGCCCTCACTTACGTCGATCATTTGTCTCTGCTGATGTTACCTTCTTTGAGTCCGAGTCTTACTTTCTCACTCCTCCTACGGAACGTTCCATTGTTCTCGATTCGGATATTCCTCTCCCTCGGGTTGTCCTTCCAGATCCTACTCGTCCTCTTCCTCCTTTGCAGGTTCCTGAGCTGACCCCTGTACCTGATCCTTCATCATCCTTACAGGCTCCTTCGGCTATTCGTCCTGTTACTCGCCAGATCTATCAGCGTCGTTCGAAGCCTGGAGCCCATCCTCCTCAGCCTACGCCATTACTCTCTCAGCCGGAGATCGCGTCATCATCCTCTCAGGTACCTCTTCTTCCCCCTCCTACTGCTACTATAGATTCTCCCATTGCTTCGCGTACTCGTTCTCCTTGTACTGCTCATCCCATTTCCTCTGTTATTTCCTATGATACTCTCACCCCTCTGTTTCGAGGTTTTGTATCTTCTTTGTCTTCTGTTTCTTTGCCGCAGTCTTTACCAGCTGCTCTTGATCATCCGGGTTGGCGTGCCGCTATAGATCTGGCCCTTCAGGCCAATCATACATGGGATTTGGTTCCCCTTCCTCTTAGGGCTCGGCTAGTGGGTTGTTGCTGGGTTTATGCTGTGAAACACTTACCTGACGGCATCGTGGAGCGCCTTAAGGAGCGGCTGGTTGCCAAAGGTTACACACAGACTTTTGGTTGACTATAACGAGACCTTCTCTCCTGTTGCCAAGATACCTTCCAGTTCGGGTTCTTATCTCACTTGCCGTGAACTAAGGGTGGCATCTGCATCAGTTAGATGTCAAGAATGCCTTTCTACATGGTGACCTTACTGAGGAGGTGTATATGGAGCAACCCCCTGGGTATGTTGCTTAGGGGGAGATGTTGTCCTCAGTATGTAGGTTGAGGAAATCTATATATGGCCTCAAGCAGACCCTGGAGCTTGGTTTGGCAGATTTAGTGATGCTATCATGTGCTTTGGCATGAAACAATGTGCTGTGGATCACTCCGTCTTTAGTTACCACTCCGCTGCAGGTTGTGTGCTATTGATAGTATATGTTGATGACATTATTCTTACAGGCAGTGATTCAGTGGGGATCCAAAAGCTGAAGACCTTGCAGAAGGAATTTTCAACCAAAGACCTGGGTCGTCTTAGGTATTTTCTTAGTATTGAGGTTGCCTATTCTACTAGAGGCATCTCCCTCTCCCAGAGGAAATATGTTCTGGACCTTCTTGAGGAGACAGGCCATCTCGGAGTGAAACTTGCTTCTGTTCCCATGGACCCAAATGGGAAACTTCTTCCAGAATGAGATTTATTAGAAGACCTTAGCAGATACAGGAGGCTAGTTGGCAAGCTCATATATCTTACAGTCACTCGTTCAGATATATCATTTGTTGTTGGTGTTGTCAGCCAACATATGAGCTCTCCTCGTACTTCACACTAGCTGCAGTGATTCAGATTCTTCACTACTTGAAAGGCGGCCAGGTAAAGGCCTTCTATTCAAGAAGCAAGGGCATTTTAGCGTAGAAGGCTTCTGTGATGCAAATTGGGCAGGATCTCCGGTAGACAGGCGATCTACCACTGGATATTGTACCTTTGTGGGAGGCAATTTAGTGTCATGGAAGAGTAAGAAATAAGACATAGTTTCCAAGTCCAGTGCCAAATCAGAGTACAGAGCCATGTCCCATACTAGTGGAGAGCTTCTTTGGTTGCGTTCTCTTCTATCAGAGATTGGTTTTCCTTCATCCTCTCCGGCTCGGCTTTATTGTGATAATAAAGCTGCCATTTATATAGCCACCAATCCTGTCTTTCATGAGAGAACCAAGCACATAGAGGTTGACTGTTACTTCATTCGCAGGAGAATACATAGAGGCGAGATTCATGTTTCCTTCACTCGATCTTTGGACCAGCTTGCAGATGTTTTCACTAAGCCCTTAAGTAATGCAAAATTGAATGACAATTGTAACATGGTTGGAATGTATAATATATACATTCCAGCTTGAAGGGGAGTGTTAGAAGTTGGTGTATTAAGCCTTAAGGGCATAGTAGCCATTATGTATGTTTCTCATTTCTATAAATACATTAGTGAGGGGGAGCTCCCACTATCAACTTTTTTCTCCTGTCTTCTTCTCCTCTTCAACCTTCAACAATTTTATGCTTCCTTCCTCATCATTCCATAGGAAGTTCTTTTGAAACCACTAAAGTCTCTTACTCACGCTAATGAGGCACCGAAAGAGAGACATAAAGTAGAAGGGCAAGTTAGGAAACACCGATAAGCAATTAAGCATGATTATGCTTCCCAACAACAGCAAGTTCTTCCACGATGACATTTTCATCTCTACTCTCTCAATCACATGGTCCCCCGACCTCTTAGGAGGCCTCCTAACAGACAACGGTATTCCCAAGTAGGAGTTGGGGATACTTGACAATCTACATTTCAACACCTAAGGAACGCAAGTAACCATCCCATTTTCCATCTAACACCTATAACTGATTTAGAAAATTTGACTCTCTGCCTAGTTACTACCTCATAACATCTCAGGACGACCTTTACATTTGTCATTTTATCATCGCAACCTTTAGATTTGTCATTTTATCATCACGACCTTCACTAAACCGATATGTATCATCTACATATTGTAGGTGAGACGTCTTTGCCACAGAATGATTGAAGGAGAATACCTTAATGAGACCCCCATCCATCTCCTTATCAAGCATTTAGTAACATGATTGTGAAGGGGAAGGGGGATAACGGATCACCCTGTCACAGACCGCTAGTACTTTTGAAAACGCCTTTGGGAGAACCATTCAAAAGCACCGACAACCAAGCAAAAAACACACATTGTTGCATCAATCTCCTCCAATGGGCCCCAAATCCCATCTGACTCAACGAGTTATTGAGACACACTCACTCCACCTTGATGTAGGCTTTCTCCATATCAACTCTGCATCGAAGCCCCATGTTTTCCATTCATCGAACAGTCTCTTATCTACGAGGATTAGAGATGACCGTATCAAGAAGCATTCTAAATTGATCGTCAATACTCTATCCAAAATCTTATACACTTCCGACTACGCTGATTGGACGAAAATCAGATAAATGATCTGCACCATCCGTCTTCGGGATGGCGTAGATAAAAGTCGCCCCAATGCCTATATCAAGGCTCAGTCAGTCCAGGAACTCTGTGAACATCAGCATCACATCCTCCTCAACCCCCTCCCAGAACTCCCAAAAGAACACTATACAGAACCCACACATACTTGGAATCTGGTACCTTTCATGGATTACTGACTTCCTCCACAAAAAAGGCTTTTCCAACCAATGGCTTTGTGCTTGGCAAGTGGAATCCCCTCAGAAGAATACAGCACCTTATATAATCACACAATCAAATCTAAGATAGCAGGTCTCACATCTGGTATTATTAATAATCAAGCGCCGTATATGCATGGGTCTCCTTTGTGTACTAGCGATGTCGTGGAAATAAGCAGTGTTCTTATCCAGCTCCTTAAGCCGCTTGGATCTCAACCGTTGTCTCCACTTGAACGCTTCTTGTATCTGAATCCGGTAGAAGTCCTTCATTGCGCCCCTGAGTTGAGAGTTAATGTATATTATTTCTAAACAGGGAAGCATTTTAGCCTTTCCGCCCTAAATTTGTACAAATATATAAATAGGAAGTTAGAAACATGATATGCATAGAGATAAGGAAGCATGTCACACAACCCTATCCACATAGGCATCTTTGTGTGGCATCTACTCATATACAGATACTTGGTTTGACTATATCTGTCAGTGTCAGTAAAATATGTACAGAAAGTTTTCTGTTTGTGTGCGCTTAGTAATTTCTATGTACTGAATCTAATGATTTACATAATCTACTGATTTACATGGTATTAAAGTCATAGAGAAAATATGTGAAGAGGTGGTTGAAAAGATAGATTTGAATGTGTCCAGAAGCAAATCTCAGTGCATGAGTCATTTTTCCATTCTGATCATTTTTTTTTTTGAATAATATTTTTCATTCTGCTCATCTTTTTGCATCACTTTTGATGTCATCCAGCCGTACTGCTGATGTCAACAAAAGGGAATCAGTCGCTAGCCAAAATCGAATCACACATTTGATTTACATGCTGGAAATTGAAATGAGTGTTTGGAATGCACATGTGTGTGCCATTACAGGGAAAAAGAAAATGCACTTATCTTTGAGAATCCATGAGAAAAAAGAGCGAAACATCACCCATGAAAAAATGGCCAATCAATTGAATAAGGAAAATTTAGAAGTGCTGGAAAAAGAGAAGATTAGAAATAGGACGTACTGGAAATCAGAGCAGGTTAACAAAAAAGAAGAAAAAGAAAAAAGAGTTTTTTATTTCTGATCTTGTGAGTTATATAAACAATGCATCAGGCGAAACTAATAAAATAGAAACTAAAGAAGGGATTTCAACACTAATGACATGTGAAAAAAATGTTGAGAAATGAACTGACTAGCTGAAACTAGGCTACATAAACAAGAAGCCCACTTACAGAAATATGAGAGAATTGAGTTATATGAATGCTTTTGTAGAAAGGATGATCTAGAAGCATTTGTTACACATCATTATACCTCTTCAATGACTGGATATAGAGGATTCCATGATCATTTATACAGACAAAAGTCCAGTGCAGTTCACAAAGCATCAATCACAATTTTGACTTAAGTAACCTAAACAACTAAGCATAATGTATAATATAAATATGATTTTAGATATGTTGTGTTTGTATTCGCATATCTGTTGACCGATAGCATATCAGCGGAATTCCTTTGAATCGGTTCTAATACAAAACTTATACTGTAGAATTTGTTAATGACTTTCAACCAACAGGGAACATGCATTAAACCAAGATGATGAACTATGAAGTTCAAAACTCCTCTTTTGATATAGAACATGAAAATTGAAACCCTGAATTATACACTTGAGGTCATAACACCAGGGCAAAGGCCAACTTTTCTAAAGTTCCGAATTCACCAATTTTGGAAAAATAAAAAGCACAACCTTTTCTGTAACAACTAGAGGAGCAACTTGGGTCGGGCTCAACCCGAATCCGACAGGTTCAACCCAGTTTTGGCTCGGATTGGCATTTTCTTGGGCTGGGTTGGGTTGGGTTAGGGTTGGGAAAAGCCGACCCGATTTAATTTCGGGATGGATTAGGGTTGAGGCCTTGGCAACCCGACCAGAACCCGACCTCCATCCTCTAATTTTATCACGATTTTCTTAGGATTATGTTTTTTTTCTTGTATTTTTCTGTTTGGCCCTAGATGAACCCCAACCCAACCCGACTCAACCCGACCTGATTGGAGGCGGGTTGGGTTAGGGTTGACCATCCTCAACCTGAGGCTCGTGTTGGGTAAGGTTAGGGTTGAGGAAATGCTATCTCAGGATAGGTTAAGGTTGGGCTCAACCCGACCTGACCCAACCCAAGTTGCATCCCTAGTAATAACTAACTTGTCATATCTTGAAGCATTTGTATACAAATGTATAAAGGAATGGATAAGCAGTTAGGGCAAAGGTTCTAGTTTGTCTTCTCTATACCTTCAGGTGTTGTCAAGCCTTCCACTTTGATTCCATCAGAACCACCCTTAAACTGTGCCATGTTTGAAGCCTTTTTACCTGCGCCTGTTGATGCAGTATTCATACTGTTACCACCAATCCCACTTACCTTGGACTCCCCAGAATCTCCATCTGATGCAAGACATTCACACGATTGCATACATTATATTTATTAGTATACCATAACATAATTTGAAAAGATATGCCAGCTAATCAAATAAACTGCCTCAATATTAAGAACAACCCTCACCATACCTGCCGTTAAGCTAGAGGGTGATCGCCCTACTGGACCATCTTTACTTAAATCTTCAAGCCTTATCAAGCATATACAAGACAGTTAGAACGAAAAATCCAACAGACATGAATGTGAAGCTTCTTTTTTTTGGAATGTTAACATGAATATAAAGCATAATATTAAAAAAAACATGAATGTGAAGCATGTGTGTACAAATGAAACCGCGATAATGGTTTTCATACTTGACCCTTGAAGGAGAGAATGGAGACTCTTCCTTTGGTGTGATATCCCCAGCTACAGGAAATCCTGCAATAAAAAACAGTATGCTAAAAGTCATAATCCTATTTCTAATAAGTAATAACATTTAGTGGAAGAGCATCATGGTAATAATACAGGTCTCTATAGAGAGAGCATGTGCTGCAAATTCCTCATTTTCAGGGCGCCTGAAGAAAATGAACCCTAAGTGTACTTTTTCATTCATGCATAGAAGAGGGTGTGTACATGTTAACAACAATTATAATTAACGCGCACATGTGAACCACAACTGTAATTTACAACAAAAGGGCAAGGACTATAGGCAGCCAAAAAGCTCTAACATAAGCAAGAGTGAAATACATATAGGATGTCATCCAGGAACACTGACGTAAAAAATGCTATCAACAATGAAAGTGGGGAGATGATTTTTTAGCCCCCCACCCCCAACGTGAATTGTTGGCACTGGGCAGACTTTAACGCTTTTTGATGTCAAATAACGTTAACAAGGGGGCGAAAAATCATCGCCCTGAAAGTGCCATAAATAGAGTCGTGCATAGTGACATTAACAGTAATGTGAACATGGGTGCTCCTTTATTCTAATTCAATTAAGTAAAATTTTCTTGATTATTAAAGAATGGGCCCCATTTGCGTCACACTGTCCTACATTGAACATATGCCTTAAAACTGGCTCCAATCCTGTGTCGCAAACAATAGTTTTTTTTTTCTTTTACCCCTGAATAGCTCGTGCTTTGGCTCCAATCCTAATTCAAAATCTGGGTGCAAAGTTATACTACATCTTGATGATATAATTTGTGGAACAAATTAGTTGTAGCCTAGAATGATGTAACGTTTGGCCCCTCTGTTAAGCTATGTATTTGCCCAAATATGTGCATTGAACAGAGTAAAGGTCAAAACTAGAATGAATGAACATTTTCTTTATCAACATCAACGTCACAGACCTTTCTTGCCCTCACCATGCACTTTTGCCATAGCAAGAAGTTCCTTTCTATTCTTCCCAACAACATGAGACATGTCCTGCAAATATATATACATGCATAAAAGTAGAGATATGTTATTGTTACGCATCTTATTTTTAAAAAAGGTGACAATTCACACAACAAAATTTCAAGATGGAAAAATAAAATAAGTACCGGAAGAGGATAGCAAGGGGAGTTCATGTATTGTGTTGTATAATGGTCAATACATTGTGCCTTGTTCTTGGTACCAACATGCTCTGCAACTTCCGTCCAATTCCCCAATCCATACATTTCAATTCCCTGAAAAAGAAAGATATTAAAATTTCTTGACATATAAGTTTAGAGATTCACCTTAATTCTCTAAAAATCAAAATATAAAAATATGCAAAAGAAAAGAGAACCTGACCTCTTGCATTTCATACATCATAACAAAATAAGGAATAAAAATTCAGGCATACCTCTAAAAGCAGTATCTCTTCATCTGCATTCCAATCTGGACAGATTAGGGGGAATGAAAGATTATCCTGCAAAAGAAAATATTAAGATTAAGACAATGAAATGTAAAAAAAATAAATAAAAGCTTTAGTCTTTATTTTCAACTTCCGATTCCACCATTACCAGAAAAGATAATGAAGAACAGATTTTCAGGGAAAATGAATCAAATTGAACAGGAAACCTCAACTAGCATAGAATATTGGGGTTTATTTGAGGCAGAAATCTTCCTCTTTCTAGCACATTACTCTCTCAAGTTTGTTCTTAGGTGAGTTATGCACCGAATTTCTCCCTCTCTTATGAGTGTTTCTCACTCTCATCTATACCATTTTGCAAATTGAATTGTTTGTTTCATTGAAATGGAGGTGTTGCTGCCCGCATGCTTCACATTACTCATGTGATTGCCTTCATTGATACTTTAAAAGTTTGTAATTTCCATGTAGACTTAGGGCCCATTTGGATACCTCATGCATTTGTATTTTGATTTGGATTTGAGTTTTGGATACAAAACACATCAATCATCTCCATGATCATGTTTAGAGAGAGAGAGAGAGAGAGAGAGAGAGAGAGAGAGAGAGAGAGAGAGGGAGGGAGGGAGGGAGGGAGGGAGGGATGTCTCGTTGCTGCCGGAGCAACGTCGAAGAGCAGCGATGGTGAAGGAAATTGCCACAAATATTGATTTCCAAATAATGTCTTGCAGAAAAGATTTGAAAATCCGAAATTTTTGCACTGTTGTAGCTAATTTGGAAATCTAAGGATCTGATCCAGTTCAAAATATCAACTAAATCCAAATCAAAATTTTGTTGGTATCCAAACGTGGCCTTAAGGAAATTTCTATATATATTTTGAGTCACAAACTCATTTCCTCCACAGCGTCCAAGTTATCATACATATATTTATGTTAATCTATCAGGTTACAATTTACAAATGACAAAATACTATTCATTTATGTTCATAAATGTGTTGGGTGACATCAAAGCCAGAATAAGGCTGAGTATAAACTAAAGAAGGTCCTATGAAGATAAATTGGATAAGCATTTCAATGAATTTATTGAAATAGGAAATTGTTTTAAACAGATAACTGGTCAACTCTCGCTCGGCCAATTGAGGAACACGTAGACACAAACTAGGTCTGATGCTGCAACACTCGCTCTGTACTTGCATGTTGAGGTCTAAAGCCAGTCCTTTACGTAGCTTTTATTCATGTTCCCAAACAGATTTTGATTGCATGTAAGGAGTATGTGTGGTGTAGATGTCACAATTTTTCAGAGAAAATGGCAATCAGTCTCTAAATGATTGGTTGTTTCATGGAAAACGTGTTTCAACTTGATGCAAAATGCAGTTAGACACATCAAAAACTGCCTTCAACATAAAATTTATCTCCACCAACTCATAAGGGTTGACACCATAATAATGAACCACACATCCACACTCGCTTAAAAAACAACGGCTGGTTTTGCTCCTCTATGTAATGAATGGGCAATTTCCATACCATTAAAAAAAGGCAATAATCACAGAAAATGAGAAATCAAACAACAAAAAACAATATGTTGAATCAGGGTCTTCAAAACAAGACTAACTGCACCCATCTGACTTCTCTTATTTAGGATATTAAATCATAATTTTATTGTTATTTCAGCAAAGTTAGCAGAGGGAAATTTATTGGTGAAACCAAATCCTCCATTTTATAGAGACAGCATGTTCTATAAGCACTGTAAAGCAGCAACCCATAAAAAGACCCGATGCTTTAGGATTGTAACAAGAACGAGCACAGAGCACCATGTTATCTAACAATTGCTGGATACAAGGTTGATGTCAAGTGATGTTACAAACCATAACCCTGTAAGGGTGATTGCTTTTGTGAGGTGTAACTTCAGCCCCGACGGAAAAGCACTCCACGCACAGGTCAAAATCAGGACATTTTGTGCACTTAATACGAATCTTTCCAGAAATATCCTTATTGCAATAATTGCAGTGGTATAAAGCCTTTTTCCCTTCATTTGTTCCTTGACCTGCCTCAACAAAGAGACATAGTTACCAAAAGGAGAAGATTTGACAAAAGAAAGCAACTTTGCTCATTTATATGGGTAAAATAGATTGTTAAACAAGAAAATCTCCTAATGGTAGCTGACATTGAACATGCTTTACGAACTACAAAAATCACAAAAATAGTTGCTCCGTCCTTGATAAGTATTGAGAATTTACTAATATGTTGTCATTTCATAGGTCAAAGAGAATTGTCCAAAAAAGAATAACATTTACAACCATGGAAGATGATTTCTACGTCAACAAATGCAAGAAGTGGTGCTTTAAAAAATGACGCCAACTGGGCCATTAGCAATTAGAATCAGTTAGCTGAGTCTTGGGGCACACCTATTGACCAATTCAAATAGAATTGCAAAGTTTCCTCCTGAAATTGTAAACTATGATGTATGGGATTCGCTAGTTTGCTTTTGCTATTGGAGATTAGTCAGTGTCAATTGCCATATTTGTTGATGATTTCAACTTTTCTATTGGATATTTTTTAGCACATAAATCAAATTTCCTCAAAAAGCGTCTAATGTGCAAACATATATGATCATGGTTTAATGTATATAATAATCCTAATTATACAATCTAGAGAGATAAGTACATGAACATGGAGATGCTTGGCTTGCCAGGCCACTTATATTTCCTACGGTTATCCTATAATGTTTTCGTCCACGAAAAGTTCCTACTACAACTAATTTGCATTAGAACACCATTTTCAGGTCATGCACATGTCAATGGTAACGTACCTGCAGCTACTGCTTCAGAATTATCTCCAGTGGAAGCAGGCTTCCTTCTCTTTGATCTACAAAACAGACAATAATGTGAATCCCATAAGGAATGCGAGAAGATTAAGTACATGCAAATAAGAGCAATCAACACAGGGTTGAGCCTCTAGCTCATTGGTAAAAGGATCTGTTCATCAACCAAGAGGTCGAGGTTCAATCCCAGATTGCCTACCAAAAAAAAAGTGCAATGAACACGTAAATTCCATTTAACATTATCCCCCAACCAACTCAATATGACAATGAAGCCAAAAGGAAGCATATAGAAACATGTATCAACTAAATAGACACATGGGTTCATAGCCACAAAAAAAATTATTGAGAATGTATCAGCAACATGTTACAATGCAGGAAATTAATTTATTGAGCATATATCAGACTTTGTCAGACAAGATTTAAAAAGTAATAAACGTAATAATATACCAAATTTTAATGAAATTTTTTTAAATAAAAACTAGCACTATTGCATGAATCCGTGAAAAAGGTACAAAAAGAAAAATATAAGACAACATAGCCAATAATATATTGTGGTATATAGGTGATATGATAAATAAGCCTATAGAATGATTTTTATCTCATCAGAATAAATCGTTATATATCTGGATATATCATCTATATGTTGCAAACCTCGTGACTAAGCATGGAATACCATGACGATAAGAGTATAGTCTATACAGATACTCCTGGAACCCATTCAAAAGGATTCATTGCACAGAAAGGGGAACTTTGCAAAAAATGCGAAAGACAAAGATTTAAAGATAATCACATTGAAAATGATTATTATCATTAATATAAATGAGGAAATCCTACACAAATTCATTTAAGAGGCTTATCTCAGGTCTCCTGATGGTGTTGTCAGGCTCTGGCGAGTCTCCATGAAAGAAGTACATATCGACAATCTGGTCCTCCTCGATAAGTATACATCTGGACCCAACAGCTTGAGGATCATATATGGTCCAAACTTCTTCCTCTTTAATGTGCCGTACGCTCCGACCGAAAATCGCTCTCGTAAAAAATACACCATCACTAGATTCCCACACTAAAAGAATGGTCTCTCATGTACTGATCAGTCATGACCTTGTACTAAGCGAGTCTCCGTGAAATAACTACATATCACAATTTTGAAGATGGGAAACGTGAAAAGTGATCACATCCTCAAGGAGGTCCAATAAGTATACATACGCAACCGCTTGAGGATCATATATGGTCCAAACTTCTTCCTCTTTAATGTGCCGTAAGGTCCGACCGAAAATCGCTCTCGTCGAAAATATACCACCACTAGATTCCCACACTAAAAGAATGGTCTCTCATGTACTGATCAGTCATGACCTTGCACTAAGCGAGTCTCCATGAAATAACTACATATCGACAATTTTGAAGACGGGAAACAGGAAAAGTGATCACATCCTCAAGGAGGTCCAATAAGTATACATCTGGACGCAACCGCTTGAGGATTATATATAGTCCAAACTTCTTCCTCTTTAATGTGTCGTACGCTCCGACCGAAAATCGCTCTCGTTGAAAATACGCCATCACTAGATCCCCACACAAAGTATGGTCTCTCATGCGCTGATCAACAGCGACCTTGTACTACTCGTTACTCACTCTCAGTCACTCTGAAACCTCTTGTTGTACCTCCTTGATGTGCTAAATAGAGTCTTCAGCCTAGGCACTATGTTTCTGGGGATAGGATAAAGGGGTACGATCTAGAAGATGAGGAATGGGGTGGCTATAAGCCTATAAGTAGTCTCATAATGGGATTTTCCAATGGAATGGTTAAGGAAAGTGTTGTAAGAAAACTTTGACTAGGGTTATAGTAAAGTCTCATTTATGAGGTCCTTCACTAGCTATGCATCATATAAATTTTCCAGGTTGCAATTGGCGACTTCTGCCTATCCATCCAGATGTGGTTGATAGGCACTACGGAATCGAAGTGTAGTCCCTATTTTGCTCCATAAAATTATGTAGAAATGACCCAAGAACCTAGTGTCCCTATTGAAAGTAAATGACCCGGGAACTCCATACAGATGTACAACCTTTCTAAAAAATAACACCGCAACATGAGACGCATTCGATAGATTCGGGCACTGAAATTGCGAATAAATTAGTGATAAAATGATGCAAGCGCATGAAATCGCAGCAAATCATTGACAATTCAGTTACAAGCCAGCTTCTTATCGCCTCAACTTTAATTGGGTTGATTTTAATACTATCAGCCGACACAATATATCGGAAGAAGGTGATGTAATCCGGCCATCATCTTAGCTGTGACACTTTATGGTCAACTTTATTTGGGTTGATTTTAATACTATCAGCCGACACAATATATCGGAAGAAGGTGATGTAATCCGGCCATCATCTTAGCTGTGACACTTTGTTTTTTCATGGGAGTATTGGACATATGTTATTTATCTTTTAGGCAGATTTTTATTTTCTTATTAGTAATTTATTTAGCCTAGATGTTGGGGATGTCCACATCAGCCTAGGCCTACCTTAGCCCCTTTTTCATAGCCCACTTGTCCTTTTAAACTCATCTTGTATAGCCTTTTAGCCCTAACCAACTTATTTCTTACTAAAATAACGAAGATGAGAGAAGGATTTAGGGTTTTTTGGATTTACAAAAGGTTAAGAAGCGAAAGAGAGAAAAGATGAGATCTCAAAGAGGGAGGGGAGGAGTTGGAATTTTCGAATGGAAGAAGGAATTGAGACAAGATTTCTTATATAAAAACTTAAGGAAAATGTTGCTTACCTTTAGTGTACAAGAGTATGTTCAAATCAAGATAAACGTTGCCTTGATACTATGTAAACATTCAAAGGTAATATATGATGCAAGGGAACAAAAATTGAGAAGAGAGAAGAGTGGCGGGAGAGAGACCACACACATCGTTTAGGGGAACTTATATTCAGATCATGAGTAAAGCACATTGCAGTGATGTACCGAATTACATAGACGCCCTTAGTAATATCTTCTCTAACAATATGGACAAAGCTCCACGCAAAGACCCAAAACCGGCTAGGCGATTGTGAGGAAACTTGGCGAATGGCATTAACTGCATTGCACTGACAAACGAAAGATTTTTCTACACATGTTCCTAACGAAATTCAAAACTCCATTGATACAAAGGCAAAAAAATCTGACTCCTAGAAAACTAACTAAACTACTTGATGGGGACCATCATATAGCCCATATTCTAATTTTTATGTGTCATTCATGTGTATTTTAAGCAAGGTTGCCAAGGCGGGAATCGAAAGCGGGATTCGATTCTGGATTCGAAAGCGGGAATCGAAGGCTCCTGGGATGGTTGGAAGCGGGAATCGTGGGTTTGGCAGAGAGTCGACGGGGATTCGTTGGGGAATCGTCGGGGAATTGCCGGGAATCGCTGAGAGTCGCTGGGGAGTTGGGATTCGATGGGGATTCGCAGGGAATCGCCTGGGAATCGGGGTTCCTATAAAGTGGGAATCGGGGTTTTCATAAATTGGGAATCGGGGTTCCCCAGAATCGGGAATCGGGGTTCCCCAGAATCGGGGATTCGAATCGAATCACGGTTCGGATTCGCGATTCGGGGATTCGCGAATCCCCAACTCCAGGTACGAATCCTGCTTCTCTGATTTTAAGTCCTCTTAAGTTATAGGAGGGGTACTATAGCCCTTTCCACCAATATCACTTGGTTTTTTTGAATTACGAGCACATGTATTACGAAAATTTGAAGTGGGCATTTTAGACAAAAGCGTTAGCTTCTTGTTTTGGGTTTTATAATTTTCTAATTCTCTTTGTTTTCTTATATATTGTTAGCCTTAGGGCCCTTTTCTTTTGTGATAGATGCTATTGATTCATGAGAATCCCCTCGGCATTTGACATCAGTTTATATGGCTCCTTTAGACTAGAGCTTCCTTCATTTGGCCCCTTGCTGATATAGTGCTTGGCGTTGTCATTTTAGCGGCTTTATTTCTTTATTCTATGGAAAGACACCTATGGAACAATATGAGGAAGTTGTTAACCATCATTCTGGGATGAGAATACCCATAGATGCCAATACACGTCAGGATGCATTATGAAGTGTATCCCATGGCCTTGCACCATATAGACCTTTTACCACGTTCTCCTTCCACCATGGCATGGGTTTGCACCTGAGATCTTTCATGGATCACACTCTTTATGGAGAGGTTGATCCAAGTCACATCTAGATGATGATGGGTATCTACCAAGGGAACAATAGCAAAAAAACAAAACAGGGTTATCTCAGTGTTTGATCCCGGTGGAGTCTCATTCCTGCGGCCGATGGGAACTCGAGTTCTTTCAAGAAGGGGAGTTTGATGCAGGAGCATCCCCTCGGCATTTGACAACGGTTTATATGGCTCCTTTAGACTAGAGTTTCCTTCATTTGGCCCCTTGCTGATATAGTGCTTGGCGTTGTCATTTTAGTGGCTTTATTTCTTATGTCATTTTACAACATTAGGGGTAGTTTAGGGATGTAATGTTGTATTAAGGCTGTGTTATAAAGCCCCTTCTATCCTCTCTCTCATTCAGTTTTTGATGAATTGAAAATTAGAGCAACCCTCTTTTGAGATAGCTCCTCTTGTATCTCCATCTTTTTCTTATGAAATGGGAATTGTAGGCTAGGGATTCTAGTTTTTTTTTTTCCATTTCTCCCATCTTCCTTGTTGTATTCAAGGATCCATTTCCAACGACCCCATGCTTGATCCGATCTCTCATGTCCCCACGCCCGAAGGAGGATCAAGATCCCTATCTTCCACAAAATTCAATAAAAAAAAATAATTACATATCTCAATCCGATTCAAAGATCAGAAATTGCTTCCGCCGCTACGCTCTGTGTTGCAAATCATGGATGCGAAATCTACTTTTCCAAGGTGCGAGGCCTTGACCCCTTAATGTGATGCCCAAGGTTCTCTTGGTGCGATGCCTTGGGATTGGTAGTGGGATTTTATCACAACCTTCTTCAGAGGCACAAAGCCTTGAATCCTAGGTGTGATGCCTAGGCAAGATCTAGAGTGAATCCAAATCTGATCTTTCATTTTAATTTCCTGGGGTAATCCTCTTTATTTTAAGTTTTTGATCTCTACATATCATTTTTTGATCCATGCGCCCCCCCTAGTCTCGCCAAAAATCCTTATCTGTGTCTTCTTAGCATATGTTTGCATCTCGACATACATCTGCACATCCTCTAAATACGTCTGCACCTTTCTAAACCTACCCTAAACCTAGTAGAAATATTTTTCCAATCTAATCACATATTTTAGGATCCAATATCCTAATTTTCACCCATCCTTTTCACCCATATTCCCAAAAATATTTCCCCGCATTCGTAAATCATCCTGATTTTCTGATTTGTTTGAAACTCAAACTCATTCAAGAACCTTTCCTAAACTTCTCAATCCGTGATTAAAAAGTATGAGACATAATTCCTACCATAGATTCGTCCTACATTAGTTTGGTATTAGAGTGAAGTATTAGTCCTTCGTTCGATTGTCCTGTCTCACCACTCACCAAAAACTAAAGCCAATTCAACATTAGTAAAGCATGCATCCGCACAACGCAAAATCCACATTTAGAGAGCCAACTAACAAACTGAAAATTCTACATTATAGCATGGAAAAGTAGTAAATTACATGCATTCCCAAACAACAAGGCAGACATAAAATCTCAATGGACAGATAAAAAATGCCATGGAAAACCAGTAAAATCACTAATTCCATACAAAAAGGTCAAACAATCTCAATCAAACAACAAAAAAATTAAAACCCAATTCCCAAAACATTCAAATAACAATATAGAAGCTTCTCCAACATGGGTTCTTATCAGTACTAAAGATTCAATCAATAACAACATGCAGTTAACTAACTGAACTACCCAACTACAAAATTTTACATTGCAAAGAAAAAAAACAATAAACTTCAAAATCAAAGCCCTCAAAACCAACTTAGAATTACTAAAAGATCAAAAACCCTAGATATTGACCTCTGATGTGGATCGTCGTCTGTAGAATTATGAACCCGTGAACGGCCCATCTCCTTGTGGCCAACAAAACCCTAGCTAGGGCATCGGATTTTATAAGAGGGGGGTTGAAACCCTAGATTCTCAGAGATTTTCTATATGTAGACAATGTACTAATTCAGGGAAAGAATTTCATGTCTTAAATCTGTGTTGATTTGTTACTGGCAACATTACTGCATATAGGCAGTAAAGATCCTACAACGTGCCATGTATGTTTTGGCTGTAGAAAAAACTGATTATGGGACTCAAATTATACCATACTTTGAGCCAGATAATCAGTTTTGAACTCACAATCGTTTTTCAAAAGCCAAAATAAAGGGCCTAATAATAGATGTTTTTGGTACATTTTCCCTATTTCTTGTTTTTTTTTTTTTGCATTTCTAGAAAATACTAATGATTATGTTTTCAATTATGAAATACTAATGGATGTTTTTGGTACATTTACCTATTTCATAGTTTTGATAGAATTATGCTTTTAATTATTTCTCTATTTCAACGAATAAAAATAATGATTTTTCCCAATTATGAATTACTAATGGATGATTTTGGTACATTTACCTATTTCATAGTTTTGAAAGAATTATGTTTTTAATAATTCTCTTTTTTAACGATAAAAATAATGTAATTTCTCTTTTTTAACGATAAAAATATGTTTTTTTTTCAATTATTTCTTTAATATTTATCATCACATCCCTTCACTAAGGTGTGTTTGGTTGCACAAAAGCTTGCTAGCGGTAGAAATTTGGCTTGAATTTGGCATGCCTTTTCACATTTTGTTGCTTAAATAGCATTGGACTTTCCTTTGACTCCTTTTAATAATTGCTTGTCTGCTGAGGTGGATTCTTTGTCCCCTCCTTGTGACTTTTAAACCAAATTCTTTCATAAGCAAGGAATTTTGGTTGAATTTTCTAGAGAATGATGCTCTCTCTCTCTCTCTCTCTCTCTCTCTCTCTCTCTCTCTCTCTATTAGTAATGACACTCCCTACTTAATCTCTCCCACTCTCTGAGTATATGCCGCCAACAAAACAATACCATGCTTATCACTGGACCCGCCCCATAGGAATTAGAAGGATCGAGGAAATGAATATTGCCCTTCTAGGGAAGTAGATGTGGATTTTTGGTAAGGAAGGTTCTCAACTTTGGGTCAGAGTCATTGGGGGGAAATATGGTGCTTCGCTAGGTCATTGGGTGTTGGAGGACATTTTCATGGGTGACGCTATGGAGAGATGTTTTGAGATTTAGTCATTTATTTTTAGCAGGCATTAGATACAGAGTCTACTCGGGCAACAGAATTCGGTTTTGGTTAGATAAATGGTGTGCAGAGCAGTCTCTAAAAGATATGTTTTCGGATTTGTTTGTTATTGTTATGAGCAAGGAAGGCCATTGTGATGGATCATATGGAAAGAAGGGCATAGGGTGTGGTTTGGAAACCTCACTTGAAAGAATTTCTTTAATCGGGAATTAGAGTCCATTGCCAGCTTCTGGAGTTGCTCGAAGAAGGCTACATAAAGCGGGACGGGGGTGCTAAGAGGGTTTGGATATGGAATTCATTTGGAGACTTCTCAATCAAGTCTTTCAACCAATATCGAATGGATTGCCCTGTGTCTTCTATGCTTGCAAGGGTGTGGACATTCCAAGCTCCTCCAAGAGTATGCACCTTCGGCCTCTCCTGAAAGGATTCAAACTGTGGATTTTCTATATAAGCGAAAGATTCTCATTATTGACCAATGTGCATTGTGTATTGAGGCGGGGAAATCAGTGGATCACCTTCTCATTCACTACAAGATAGCAAGGCAGATTTGGAGCAAGTCCTAAGTAGATTTGGCATCAATTGAGTTTCTCCTGCAAAGCTTATTGATCTTCTTATGGGATGGGTGGGAGTTATGTGGAAGAAAGAAGGGAAAATCCTTTGGAATGTGTCATTCTTAGCTACCATTTTGGTCCTTTGGAAAGAACGAATGCAAGGGTGTTCAAGGGGGTTTCAAGAAGCTCCAATTTTCTATTCATCAAAGTGATTGCGTCAACAATCTCATGGGTTAAAGCTATTCCATGTTTCAAATTCATATCTACCTATGACATATGAGAAGGATCGAGAGAAGTGTGTTGTAGTGTGGAATCGAAAGAAAATATTGTGCAAGAATGGATTCCTCCCTCGGCGGACTTTTTAAGGCTTACCTTTGATGGCTCTAGCATGGGTAATCTTAGGCCAGCTGGAATCGGTGGTGTATTGAGAAATGAGCTCGGGGAGGGAGGTGATTTGAGCATTTGTGTGCCCCATTGGGGTGGCGGACGCTATGGAGGCAGAGGTGCACAAATCAATTCACCAAGGTCTAAATTTGTTAGAAAGAGAGCGTTTAGATAAAGTGGTGGTAGAAGGGGACTCCTTGAATGTCATCCATTGGCTCAAAGGAGTGCAAAATCACCCTTGGAGATTTGATAGACTCTTCGACGAGATGCAAGATTGGCTGAGATTTTTTTGGTGGAGTTTCAGCATTTTTGTCGCTCTGCTAACAAAGTGACGGATAGTCTAACTAGAGAAGGAGTCTCTAAAGAAGCTTTGGCGCTGTTTGATTCTCTTCCGCCTTGATCTTATCATTTCTTGTAGTTCTTCTAGATTCCATAGCATATGTTTCTCTTTTTGTACCTCGACCATCTCGGTCTTTTTTTAGCAATGAAATCCGCTATCATTCAAACAAAAAATATCATCACATCCCTCACTGTAGGTAGACTATGATGTTGCTTTTGTAGCAAATTTGTCATGGATGCCAACATATAGCATTTTGTCATCTCATCAGCCTCATGTCTCCTACTGGTATGCTCTACTTTTTCATCGGTGGCATCCAGCGCAAGGAGATTTGGCGGTTTTTTTTATTAGAACATAGTCTATTTTTTGGTTTTTTTTATAAGAACATAGTCTATTTTTTGGTTTTGAGATTTTTCTTCAAGTTCAGGCAATTAGGACCAAACAAACAGTCGTCATCTAGTATCTTTTGAAATGGGTTGAATGTGGTTATTTATTAATATAATTTACGCAATAGGTTTTGAGATTTTTCTTCAAGTTCAGGCAATTAGGACCAAACAAACAGTCGTCATCTAGTATCTTTTGAAATGGGTTGAATGTGGTTATTTATTAATATAATTTACGCAATAAAATTAAGCTAGAAAAAAAATCAACAACCATAACTCATCATGATATAGCCATTGAATTTTGAATGTTTAATCCACAGTGGTGTTACTTATTATTTATTAAATTTTATAGATTCATCAATCCATAAAATTATGAAGTACAATGTAATATTTCTAGTAAGCATGGCAGCCCAATCAAGCATGTGTGATCTCTATCTTTTGGAATCAACCTCCAATACCATTGAAAGGTTGGATAAATATTATCATCATCAAGCCTACCAAAAAAAATATATATTATCATTATATCTATAATTTTATAAAATTTTATATGATTATGATCATTGATTTAACCTTGTCTCCAAATAAAGAATATTTGACACCTTTTGGTCGGAATGGTTATTTAGTTCATTGAGACTCATCATCTTATTGTACTATATATATATATATATATATGTGAGAAAACATTTCCTACACACTTGTGTAGGTAAGTTACCTACGCACTACCTTAAAATACAGTGGGAGCCCACATTGTTTGGGTGATCCAAACAATTCATTTGAATGGTCCTCACATAGATAGGGTATCCACAAAAAATCAGATCCATAGGATCATCCCAACCCTACGCCTTGTGGAGGTAAAATGGATGTGTATAAACCTTCAAAAAGTAGTCCATTTTTTGCCTCCATAGTTTGAATGGTTAGGATGATCCTATGGATCTGATTTTTTGTGGACACCCTATCTATGTGAGGACCATTCAAATGAATTGTTTGGATCACCCAAACAATGTGGGCCCCTACTATATTTTAAGGTAGTGCGTAGGTAACTTACCTACACAAGTGTGTAGGAAATGTTCTCTCTCTCTCTCTCTATATATATATATATATATATATATATATATATATATATATATATATATATATATATATATATATAGAGAGAGAGAGAGAGAGAGAGAGAGAGAGGGGAAACTGTTGGTGAGCTTAAGCTCACCAAACTTATGGTGAGCTAGCTTGCCCAATCACATGGGGGCCGACTTTATTAGGATGATCCAAACCATTCATTTGAAAGTCCCTTACATAGATGGGGGGTGTACCAAAAATCAGCTCCATAGGATCATCCTAACCCCTCCATTTGTGGAGGACAAAAATGGACAGACACAAATCTGCCCCATTTTTGTCCTCCACAAATGGAGGGGTTAGGATGATCCTATGGAGCTGATTTTTGGTACACCCCCTATCTATGATAAGGCCTTGCAAATGAATGGTTTGGATCACTCCCCAAAATGTGGGACCCATGTGATTGGGCAAGCTAGCTCACCATAAGTTTGGTGAGCTTAACAGTTTCCTCATATATATATATATATATATATATATATATATATATATATATATATATATATATATATATATATATATATATATATATATATATATATATATATATAGAGAGAGAGAGAGAGAGAGATAGAGAGAGAGGAAAGTGTTTCTAGTCGGGAGACTAGAGAACCTTCTCTATTCCGCCGCTTAAAAACACAGTGGGCTCACATTGTTTGGACGATCCAAACCACTCATTTGATAGGCCCTAACATGGATAGGGTGTGCCCAAAAAATCAGCTCTATAGGATCATCCTAACCCTTTGATTTGTGGAGCTAAAAAATGGACATAATTGTGGAGTTTTATACCCATCTATTTTAACCTCCACAGATCATAGGGTTGAGATGATCTTATGGAGCTGATTTTTTGGGCACACCCTATCCATGTCATGGCCAATCAAATGAGTGCTTCAGATCACCCAAACAATGTGGGCCCCCACTGTTTTTATGGCGGACGAACTAGATAACTTTTCTAGTCGGCCGACTAGAAACACTTTTCTCATATATATATATATATATATATATATATATATATATATATATATAGGGGGTGTGGTATCTGAACTCAAACGAAGTTCTAGGATGACCCTTTGGTGATGATTTTTTGGGCACACCCTATCTATGTTAGGACCTATCAAATGAATGCTTTGGATCATCCAAACAGCGTGGGCCCATTGTGTTTTTTTAAAGGGAGGAGTAGATAAGCTTATCTAGGGGAGAGACTAGAGACACTTTCCTCTCTCTCTCTCTCTCTCTCTCTCTATATATATATATATATATATATATATATATATATATATATATATATATATCAGATAAAGGTTTCTGAGCGATACCTCAGATAGCTTATCTAAGCAAGCTCATATAAATAGGGTAGGTAGCTATGTTGTTTAGGCTATGTTACATATTGATTCTATAGGACCTAACATAGATAGGGTGTCCCTAAGAAATCATCTCCATAGGATCATAGTAAGCGTTCATTTGTGGAGGTTAAAAATGGACGTATAGAAAATGGGTCCATTTTGTGCTTTTACAGATCGAATGGTTAGGATGATTGTATGGAGATGGTTTGTTAGGAACACCCTATCTATGTGACGTTCTATGGTATGAATGGGTTGGATGAGTCAAACAACATGGGAGATGGTGTATTTATAGTGGGTTGCGCAGATAAGCTATCTGAGCTATCAGATAAAGGTATAGCTCAGATAGCTTATCTGAGCAAGTTTGTATAAATAGCATAGGTAGCTATGTTGTTTGGGTTATGTTCTCATTAAAGATCACATGTTGTTCTCATAAGCCCATCGTAGGCCAAAAAGAAGAGCCTTGATTGCCTCATTAGCATCACACACACACACATAGGAAATGGTTTGTGAGAAGTTGCTCAGATAAGCTTATCTGAGCAGAGCTCACAAACCATAAGGAGGCCCACATTTTGGGGGTGATCCTAAGCATTCATTTGGAAGGCCCCATCATGGATTGAGTGTGTACTAAAAATCAGCTCCATTGGATCATCTTAGGGTGTTCATTTGTGGAGGGAAAATGTACAGATACTGTTTGTTCACAAATCTGCCCATTTTTCCCTCCACAAATGGAAGGGTTAGGACTTAGGATGATCCTATAGGGCTGATGTTTGGTACACAACTTATCCATGGAAGGGCCTTCCAAATGAATACTTTGGATCACCCCAAAAATGTGGGGCTACATGTGTTTGTGAGCTCCTGCTCAGATAAGCTTATCTGAGCAGCTGCTCACAAACCAGTTCCTCACACACACACACACACACACACACACACACACACACACACACACACACACACACATATATATATATATATATATATATATATAGAGAGAGAGAGAGAGAGAGAGAGAGAGAGAGAATAGAGTTCCTAAGGTGTCACCTCATATAGCTTATATGAGGTGGCGGCCCACTTTGTTTGGATGATCCAAAGCATTCATTTGATACGCCCTCACATAGATAGGGTGTGCCAAAAAATCAACTTCATAGGATCATCCTAACCCTTCCATTTGTGGAGGTTGAAATGGATGGGTATAAACCTCCATAAATATGCCCATTTTTTACCTCCATAAATGGAAGGGTTAGGATGATCTTATGGACCTGATTTTTTGTAGGCACCATATCCATCTAAGGGCCTTTCAAATGAGTGGTTTGGATTACCCCAAACAAAGTGGGGCCCTTATGTTTTTAAGCGCCACCTCATATAAGCTATATGAGGTGACACCTTAGGAACTCTATTCGCATATATATATATATATATATATATATATATATATATATATATATATTATAGCAGAAGAGAAAAGGTTTGAAATATTTGAATTTCACCCGAAATTATAAGAGAATTACACACCACTTTTTTTTGACTTTTTTTAACAAAGGCACCCATTCAACCCACATATTTTCAATCCTACTCCCTCCTTCATACTTTTTAGCAAAGGCACCCATTAAAGCCACATAATTTCAATCTTAACCCCTCCTTTATGCTTTGTTAATAAAAAAATCTATAGGGTGATCTTAACCATCCGATTGAAGAGGAACAACACATTATAGAAACCTCTATAGATTGAACGGCTAGGATCAGATGTTGTGTTCCATCACATGGACGGTTTGGATCAACCTATGATGTGGTCCATACAGTTCTTTGTCGGTCCGTGCATCGCACGGGGTTTTTTGCTAGTCTATATCTATATAGCAGAAGAGAAAATAAGGGAATTTTTTGAATTTCTCCCAAAAATCTGTGAGAATTACACATCAGTT